>NW_026110739.1:15000-1500000 GCF_024679095.1 Eriocheir sinensis
TAGTATGTACCTCCCTTTATTTATTACGGTTCTTCTGTAAATTTCTCAACCGCTGAAATATTTTCTTAGCAACTGGATCAACTATATACAACCTCTTTTATATATTAGACTTTTTTTTCTGTAAATTTTCTACCGCTGAATTGATGAACTATATATATATTTATATATATATATATATATATATATATATATATATATATATATATATATATATATATATATATATATATATATATATATATATATATATATATATATATATATATATATATATATATATATATATATATATATATATATATATATATATATATATATATATATATATATATATATATATATATATATATATATATATATATATATATATATAAATACATGAATAAATTAATAATTGGTCCAATGGCTAAGAAAATATTTGTGAGGTAGAAATTTACAGAGGAAGCCAAATAAAGAAAAGGAGGTTTAAGGAAGAGGACGGCGTTTATATAGTTTATGAGTTGCTAAGAAAGATATTACAGGGTTAGAGAAATTTGTAAAAGAAAAAAGTCTAATAAATAAAGATAGGTTGTATATAGTTTATCCATTTGCTAAGAAAAAATATTTCAGGGGTAGAGAGATTTAAGGAAGAAGCCTAATAAATAAAGGGAGGTTGTAAGACGAGAATAGCGTTTTAGATAGTATAATAAATAAAACGAGGTTGTGTATAGTTAATCAGTTGCTAAGAAAAATATTGCATTGCTAGAGAATATCACCGAAGAAAAAGCCTGATAAATAAAATGAGTGAGGTAAAAGGAAGAGATATATATATATATATATATATATATATATATATATATATATATATATATATATATATATATATATATATATATATATATATATATATATATATATATATATATATATATATATATATATATATATATATATATATATATATATATATATATATATATATATATATATATATATATATATATATATATATATATATATATATATATATATATATATATATATATATATATATATATATATATATATATATATATATATATATATATATATATATATATATATATATATATATATATATATATATATATATATATATAGATTTTAAGTGTTTACTTTTTAAGTTGTATATTTAATGTTTTTTTTGTGTTTTTGATTAAGGCGCGAACTGTTATCTCACGTCGGGTCCGGTATACCGTTGCCTGCTTTCACAAGTTGATTGTAGTAAGGTGAGCTAACACAATAGCCTTTTTAGTTAAGTGATGTGTAGCCGAGCGGTAGCCGTTATAAGTTCACTTTAGTTCACTTTAATTTTCTCTCTCTCAGGTTAATACAAATACCAAATGTATTTTAACTATATTAACAGTTGTACTACATTAGGTTTACAGTTTACATGAGCGAGACGCACGAAATCAGAGACAGCCACACCGCTGCAGGGCGTGGGGCGGCGGAGCACCGCTCGCCTGCCCGTCACCCGTCTTCTCTCCCTTCTCCGCGTTGTTCGCCCGTTTTATTTGCTTGTAGTTCGTCCGGAAGGGTGTGGGTTCCGGTTGATGACTGTTGATGAAAGTCATCATTTGCTGATCCTAGTGTCAGCTCATCACAGCTTCCCACGGCCAAAAGCACGACGTGTTTTTAGACATCCTTTTGTGCGACACCGACCGGGTGTCGCCACACGTACAGTCATACATACACATGTACATTATAATATACACATTACATCGCTCGGTTCTCTAAAAGTCGCGACCTCGCGACTCACCCGACCTTTAAAAGCAGTGTACCTACCCATGTTACAGTCGCACAATGTGTACTAGTTAAACGAGGTCCTGTTATTGCTTAAAAAAAAATATATATACAAGTCAGAGCCCGCCTAACGATACAGCATCGGGAAATGCCAATGATAATAAAAATAATCATGGAAGTAACAAGAAATGGGCAAAGTACATACAGGGCGAGGTAAACTTGGCAAGAGTCGTGGACATGGAAGCTCAGCACTATTCCGAGAAAACAAAATAATAGCTCGAAAAATTATTTACATGATACATCCTAGTAAAATTAAATTGACTAAACTGTCATTAGGATACATGGTAATGGAGCTATTTGGAATAGCAAAAGAAAAGGAACAATCCTTGAAGAAGATCTGCTACACACTGAACCTTCGAGTCACACCTGGTCACAAAACTGTCGCAGAGAAACACTCATCCGTTGCGTGACAATTAATTGCCAGTGTCGTTACCCTCGGCACGCCTTCGAGACGGGTGGGGTTTACAACAATAGATAAGGTTGTGTGAAAAGAGGTAATGTTATCCGTAGAGTCTCCTAATAGTTACAATGTGATAACAAGGACAAGTCTGGAGAACCTTAGAAGCATCGGCAGTCAGCACCACTAACTCCTAATACTCCGTTTAACAGGTCTACAGTACTAAAAGAAAATCCTGTCACCAAGTTGTGAAATCACTGTTGTAACAAATCTCACTGAAATATATAATTCCAGCATAATTGATTAAAGTAATTCCAGCATTAATAAGCATCAAATGAAAAAGACAAATTTCCACCTATCCCTCGATCGTAACGAACGTGGATGACTGACATCTTTGACGCCAAAAATAATTCCCGTAACGGGTAACAGTGGTATGTCAAGTAAGGGTAAGTAAGACTTGTCTGCTTACTTCCAAAGCTTACAGATATTCACATGCTGGTTACGATAAAAGTTAGGGACAGCATCTGCTCAAGTTAAGTTAAGTCTGTCAGTGCAGAGAAAAAGTATGTTTTAAGCAGAAGCACATGAGGTTCAAGGTTAAATTGTACCTATCCCTATGTTAGTCTACACCCTCGGTTATTACGGCTCCAATTAATTAAGAAGAATGACTGCCTTGCATCAACTCAGCAAATAAAGAAAATAGTGGGTTAGATTGAAAATATATATATATATATATATATATATATATATATATATATATATATATATATATATATATATATATATATATATATATATATATATATATATATATATATATATATATATATATATATATATATATATATATATATATATATATATATATATATATATATATATATATATATATATATATATATATATATATATATATATATATATATATATATATATATATATATATATATATATATATATATAACGGTGTTTTCTGTCACCTAAGTACGCAAGGGTGAGGAGAAATGGGTTGAAAAGGCATCCAAAATGAAGGAGGCAGGGAATGGAATAGCAGAGAGGAGGACATGAGAAGGAAGGAGACGAGAAGGATAATGTTGGGAGAAGCTTAAATGATGATGATGAAGATGATCAGTTGAGAAGGAAGAACGATAGTTATAAAATGATGACTGACGGCGAGGGAACCGGGAAGGAAAAGGAGGAAGGAAGGAACGAAAGAAGGATTAAGATAAGAAATTGCTAGCTAATGGAGGGAGAGAACACAGTGAGAAGGGGAGAAAGAAATAGGTGAAAGACGATAAAGAGGGTGAGGAAGAGGAGGAGGAAGAGGAGCATGTTGTTGTTTTATTGTGGTGGTGGTGGTGGTAGTTTGTGATGTATAATGGGTGGGTCGTGATAATGAAAAGGAAGGAGATATTGATAGCGTGAAGGAAGGGAAGGAGAGACAGTAATTGGGAGGAGGCAAAGCTAGAGATGATAGCACTACGAAGACAGAAGCCCGTGTTTTCAATGTACTTTTTTCTTCTTTCTTTTTTGGCCTATGATTTCCCTCCCCTTGTGCTTTCTCGTATGTGTCACTGTTCTTCATGTTCGGTCTTTTCTATCCTTTTTTTTTACTTCGCTTAGTTATCTCGTCAGCGTTGTCGTCGTTGTCGTTTTCCTGCTTTTCTTCTTCCTCTTTATCCCAATAAACATTTTCTCCTTTTTTTATCATTTTCCTCCTTCTTCCAGATCGATGCAACACGGTTATTAGCAAAATATTGTAAACCGTGACATCAGACATTGGAACAGGCATCTTACAAACTTTATGTGGGCGAAAATTATGGATCAGGTCAAGAATCGCGTTTATTATTCCTTGGCCACGACTGCAGGCAAACAGACATATCATTTTCTAACCTAAAATATCATACCACACACGCAAATATATTATGAAGATCAGAGTACACATAAACCACGTAAGCAGGGTATCCCGTTATAAGCCAAGAGGATTACCTTACCTCCTCCTCCATGTTTCCTCGTCCAAAGTAAAGTTTTCGCCGCGTCTCTCCCCTGTCTTCGCCAACTCTTCTTTCCTCTCCTCTCCCTCCATGCAACTCATAATCCTCTCGTATCACGCTTAGCTCCCCTTGAGAGGTATTCACCTGAGCAACTCTTCTTTTCTCCTCTTCCTCCTCCCCATCATCATCGTTATCATCATCATCATCATCATCATCATCACCATCATAGTTGTCTTGTTTCTAAAGCTTTCTCCTTTAAAATTCTTTTGTTTCTACCTTTTTCCTTCACTCACCCTTCTTTCTCTCGATTCTCCTCCGTCTCCTGTGTGTGTGTGTGTGTGTGTGTGTGTGTGTGTGTTTAAAGATTCACACATAATGCACACGCAACTAAATTATGAGAGAGAGAGAGAGAGAGAGAGAGAGAGAGAGAGAGAGAGAGAGAGAGAGAGAGAGAGAGAGAGAGAGAGAGAGAGAGAGAGAGAGAGAGAGAGAGAGAGAGAGAGAGAGAGAGAGAGAGAGAGAGAGAGAGAAATTTACATTAAATAATGTAAATGCGTACATAAAATAACCTAAATTTGTATAAAACTATATACAAAAATACACAAAAATATTTAAAATTTGTATGAAAAGAAATATACAAAATACACATAAAATTAGGTAAATTTGTATTGAAATACATATACAAAATACACATAGAATAATGTAAATTTGAATGAAAATATAAACAAATACACTTAAAATAACGTAAATTTGTATAAAATATATATGCAAGATACACATTAAATAATGTAAATGTGTATAAAAAAATATATACAAAAAAGAAATAGAATAATGTAAAATCCTATCAATATAAATACACAGAATATCAATAAAATAATGTAAATTTGTATGAAAAGAAAGATGCAAAATTCCCATAAAAAAGCGCATTTTTATAAAAAATATATACCAAAATACACATAAAATATTTAAATTTGTATTGAAATAAATATACAAAATGCATATACAGTAAGGTAAATATGTATTGAAAGAGATATTCAAAAATACATATAAAACAAAGTAAATTTGTTTCAAAATATATATACGAATACACATAAAATAACGTAGATTTGTATAGAAATATATATACAAAATACACATGAAATTATATAAATACGTATAAAAATATATATACAAAATACATATCTAGGTAAATTCGTGTCAAAATAAATAAACAAAATATCATGAAAAGAATGTGTATTTGTATGAAAATAAATAATAGATAATAAATTTGTATGAAATATATATGCAAGATACACATTAAATAATGTAAATATGTATAAAAAAATATATACAAAAAACAAATAGAATAATGTGAAATCGTATCAAAATAAATACATTGAATATTAATAAAATAATGTAAATTTGTATAAAAATAAACATGCAAAATTCCCATCAAATAGCGCATTTTATAAAAATATAAATACAAAATACACATAAAATATTAAAATTTGTATTGATATAAATATACAAAATGCACATACAATAAGGTAAACTTGTATTGAAGGAGATATGCAAAAATACATATAAAACAATGTAAATTTGTTTCAAAATATATATACGAATACACATAAAATAACGTAGATTTCTATAAAATATATATATACAAAATACACATAAAATTAAGTAAATACGTATAAAATAGATATATAAAATACACATAGAATAATGTAAAATTGTTTAAAAAAATAAACAGAATATAAATAAAATAATGTAAATTTGTATGAAAATAAAATGCAAAATACACATAAAATAAAGCATATTTTATAAAAATACATATACAAAATACACATAGCACAATTAAATTTGTATTAAAATTAGTATACAAAATGCATATACAATAAGGCAAATTTGTATTGAAAAAAAATGCAAAATAAACATAAAACAGTGTAAATTTATATCAAAATCTATATACGAATACTCATAAATCAACGTAGATTTCTATAGAAATATATATACAAAATACACATCAAATGATGTAAACACGTATAAAAATATATATATATAAAATACACATTAAATAATGTAAATTCGCGTCAAAATAAATAAACAAAATATCAATAAAAAAATGTGTATTTGTATAAAAATAGATATACAATATACACATAAAATCACCTAAATTTGTATAAAACTATATAAAAAAAATACACAAAAATAATTTTAATTTGTATGAAAATAAATATACAAAATACACATAAAATTAGGTAAATTTGTATTGAAATACATTTACAAAATACACATAAAATAAGGTAAATTTGAATGAAAATATATAAACAAATACACTTAAAATAACGTAAATTTGCATAAAATATATATTAAAAATACACATTAAATAATGTAAATATGTATAAAAATATATATACAAAACACAAATAGAATAATATAAAATCGTATCAAAATAGATACGCAGAATATTAATAAAATAATGTAAATTTGTATGAAAATTAAGATGCAAAATACCCATAAAATAACGCATTTTTTATAAAAATATTTAGACCAAGACACACATAAAATATTTGAATTTGTATTAAAATAAATATACAAAATGCACATATAATAAGGTAAATTTGTATTGAAATAGATATGAAAAATACATATAAAACCATAAATTTTTTTCAAATATATATACGAATACACATAAAATAACGTAGATTTCTATGAAATAAATATACAAAATACATAAAATTAAGTAAATACGTATAAAAAAGGTATACAAAATACACATAAAATAATGTAAACTCAGTATCAAAATAAATAAACAAAATACTAATAAAGAATGTGTATTGTATAAATATAAATATACAAAATACAATAGAATAACGTAAATTTATATAAACTATATGCAAAAATACACAAAGTAATTAATTTGTGTGAAAATAGATATACAAAATACATGTATTTTGTATATTTATTTTCATACAAATTGAAATTATTTTGTTTATTTTTATATATTTTCATACAAATTTTCGAGATTTTATGTGTATTTTGTATATTTATTTTTTCTACAAATATACGTTCTTTTATCTGAATTTTGTTTATTGAATTTGAAACGAATTTACCTTATTTTGTATATCTGTTTTCATACAAAATAAAATACTTCTGTGTATTGTTGTATATAGTTTTATATAAATTTACGTTATTTTATGTGTATTTTGTATATTTATAGTTATACAAATACACATTCTTTTATTGGTATTTTGTATATTTATTTTGATACGAATTTACATTATTTTATGTGTATTTTTTATACATTTTTTTATACGTATTTAATTCATTTTATGTGTATTTTGTATATATATTTTTATAGAAATCTACGTTATTTTATGTGTATTCGTATATATATTTTGAAACAAATTTACATTGTTTTATATGTATTTTGCATATCTATTTCAATACAAATTTACCTTATTGTAAGTGTTTTTTATATATTTATTTCAATTCAAATAAAAATTTTTGATGTGTATTTTGGTATATATATTTTTATAAAAAAAAAATCGTAATTTTATGGGTATTTTGCCTCTTTATTTTCATACAAATTTACATTATTTTATTAATATTCTGTGTATTTATTTTGATACGATTTTAAATTATTATATTTGTTTTTTTTATATATTTTTATACTAATTTACGTTTTTTTAAGTGTATTTGTTTATGTCTTTTCATTCAAATTTACATTATTTTATGTGTATTTTGTATATGTATTTCAATACAAATTTACATAATTTTATGTGTATTTTGTATATTTATTTTCATACAAATTTAAAATATTTTTGTGTATTTTTGTAAATAGTTTGATACAAATTTAGGTTATTTTATGTGTATTTTGTATATCTATTTTCATACAAATACATTCTTTATTGATATTTTGTTTATTTATTTTGACGCGAATTTACAGTATTTAATGTGTATTTTGTATATATATTTTTATACGTATTTACATCATTTCATGTGTATTTTGTATATATATTCCTATAGAAATCAACGTTATTTTATGTGTATTCGTATATATATTTTGAAACAAATTTACACTGATTTATGTGTATTTTGCGTTTTTTTCAATACAAACCTACCTTATTGTATGTGCATTTTGTATATTAATTTTAACACATATTTAATTATTCAATGTGTATTTTTGTATATGTATTTTAAAAAAAATATGCTTTATTTTATGGGTATTTTGCATCTTTATTTTCATACAAATTTAAATTATTTATTGATATTCTGGGTACTTATTTTGATACGATTTAACATTATTCTATGTATAACAAAAATTAATACAGAATACACAAAAATAGATATGCAAAACACATATAAACAATATAAATTTGTTTCAAAATATATATACGAATACACATGAAATAAGGTAGATTTCTATAAAAATATATATACAAAATACACATAAAATTAAGTAAATACGTATAAAAAATGTATACAAAATACACATAAAATAATGTAAATTAGTATCAAAATAAATAAACAAAATGCCAATAAAAGAATGTGTATTTGTATAAATATATATATACAAAATACACATTAAATAATATAAATTTGTTTAAAACTATACAAAATACACATAAAATGATGTAAATTCGTATAAAAATATATATACAAAATACACATTAAATAATGTAAATTCGCGTCAAAATAAATAAACAAAATATAAATAAAAGAATATGTATTTGTATGAAAATATATTCAAATACACATAAAATAACTTAAATTTGTATCAAACTATATACAAAAATACACAAAAATATTTTAAATTTGTATGGAAATAAATATACAAAATACACATAAAATTAGGTAAATTTGTATTGAAATACATACACAAAATACACATAAAATAATGTAAATTTGAATGATAATACATAAACAAATACACTTAAATAACGTAAATTTGTATAAAAAAAATATGTACAAAACACAAATAGAATAATGTAAAATCGTATCAAAATAAATACACAGAATATTAATAAAATAATGTAAATTTGTATGAAAATAAAGAAGCAAAATACCCATAAAATAACTTTTTTTTATTTATAAAAATATATATACCAAAATACACATCAAAAAATTAAATTTGTATTAAAATAAATATACAAAAAACACATACAATAAGGTAAATTTGCATTGAAATAGATATGCAAAATACATATTTTATGTTTATTTTGCATATCTATTTCAATATAGATTTACCTTATTGTGTGTGTATTCTGTATATTTATTTTAATACAAACTTAATTATTTTATGTGTACTTTGAATACATTTTCTTATACGTATTTACTTCATTTAATGTGTATTTTGTATATATATATTTTATAGTAATCTACGTTATTTTATGTGTATTGGTATATATTTTAAGCAAATTTACATTGTTTTATATGTATTTATATCTATTTCAATATAAATCTACCTTATATGTGCATTTTGTATATTTATTGTAATACAAATTTAAAATTTTATTATTTTGGTATATATATTTTATAAAAGAGTTTTATATAAATTTAAAATATTTTATGTATTTTGTATATCTATTTTCATACAAATACATTTTTATTGATATTTTGTTTATTTATTTTGACGCGAATTCACATTATTTAATGTGTATTGTGTATATATTTTATACGTATTTACGTCATTTCATGTATTTTGTATATATATTTCTATAGAAATATATGTTATTTTATGTGTATTCGTATATATATTTTGAAACAAATATACATTGTTTTATGTGCATTTTGCATATTTTTCTATATAAATTTACCTTATTGTACGTGCATTTTGTATATTAATTTTAATACAAATTTAATTATTCTATGTGTATTTGTATATGTATTTTCATAAAAAATGCTTTATTTTATGGGTATTTTGCATCTTTATTTTCATACAAATTTACACTATTTTATTGATATTCTGTATTTATTTTGATACGATTTACATTATTCTATGTATATTTTTGTATATATATTTTATATAAAATGTATTTGTTTTCATTTCATACACAAAATGCATATAAAAACAATGTAAATTTGTTTCAAAATATATATACGAATACACATAAAATAACGTAGATTTCTATAAATATATATACAAAATACACATAAAATTAAGTAAATAAGTATAAAAAATAAACAAAATACACATAAAATAATGTAAATTGAAACAAAATAAATAAAAAATACCAATAAAAGAATGTGTATTTGTATAAATATAAATGTACAAAATACACATACAAAATAAAAATAAAATAAATAAATTTGTAATGAAATATATGTACAAAATACATAAAATAATGTAAATTTATATGAAAATATATATACAAATACACATAAATAATATGAATTTGTATAAATTATATATTCAAAATAAATATTAAATAATGTGCGTATAAAAATATATATACAACGTACATATAAAAATAATGTAAATTGTATCAATATAAATCAACAAAATACCAATAAAATAATATATATTTGAATGAAAATAGATTTACAAAATACACATAACTAAAATTTGTATTGAAATATATACAAAAATACATAAAATAATTTGAGTTTGTATGAAAATTGATATTCAAAATACACATAAAACTAGGTAAATTTCTTTTGAAATATATATACAAAATACCCATAAAATATTGTAAATTTGTGTCAAAATATATAAACAAATACATAAAATAACGTAAATTTCTATGAAAAATATATACAAAATACACGTAGAATAATGTCAAATCGTATCAAAATGAATGAGCAGAATATCAATAAAATAACGTAAATTTGTATGAAAATAAAGATGCAAAATACCCATAAAATAAAGCATATTTTTATAAAAATATTTATAGAAATATACACATAGAATAATTAAATTTGTATTAAAATTAATATACAAAATGCATAAACAATAAATTTAAATTTGATTATATTGAATGAAATAAATATACAAAATAAACATAAAATAAGGTAAATTTGTAATAAAATATATGTAAGAATACACATAAAATTATATAAATTTGTATGAAAATATATATACAAATACACATAAAATAACATAAATTTTTTAAAATTTGTTTCAAAATATATACGAATACTCACAATAAAATAACGTAAATTTTCATGAAAATGTATATATAAATACACATAAAATAATTTAAATACGTAGAAAATATATATATAAAATACACATAAAATAATGTAAAATCGTAAAAATTAAATACACAAAATTCCAATAAAAGAATGTATATTTGTAGGAAAATATATATACAAAACAAATAAAATAACTAAAATTTGTATAAAATATATACAAAAATACGCAAAAATAATTTAAATTTGTTTGAAAATTGATATGCAAAATACACATAAAGTTAGGCAAATTTGTATTGAAATACATATACAAAACTCACATAAAATAATGTAAATTTGTATGAAAATATATAAACAAATACATATAAAATAACGTAAATTTGGATAAAATATATATACAAAATATACATTAAATATTTTAAATATTTAAATATATTATATATATTTTTATTGATATATGCGTTATTTATGTGTATTTTGTATATGTTTTCTCATAGAAATTTACATTATTTTATTGGTATTTTGTCTATTTATTTTGATACGAATTACATGATTATTTGTGTATTTTGTACATTTTTTTTATATGTATTTACATTATATTATGTGTATTTTGTTTATATATTTTTATACAAATTTACGTTATTATATGTGTATTTGTATAAGAATTTTGATACAAATTTACATTATTTTATGTATTTTGCATATATTTCAATTCAAATTTAGCTTATTTTATGTGTATTTTGTATATCTATTTATTTTAATACAAAATCAAATATTTTGTGTTTTTTCGTATATATATTTTTATAAAAAATGCGTTATTTTATGGGTATTGTGCATCTTAATTTTCATACAATTTTACATTATTTTATTAATATTTTCTGTATTTATTTTTATACGATTATACATTATTTTATTTGTGTTTTGTATATATTTTTTTATACATATTTACATTATTTAATGTGTTTTTTGTATATATATTTGATACAAATTTACGTTATTTTAAGTCTATATGTTTATATATTTTCACTCAAATTTACATTATTTTATGTGTATTTTGTATATGTATTTCAATACAAATTTACCTAATTTTATATGTTTTTTGTATATTTATTTTCATACAAGTTTAAATTATTTATGTGTATTTTTGTAAATAATTTTATACAAATTTAGGTTATTTTATGTGTATTTTGTATATCTATTTTCATACAAATACACATTCTTTTCATGATATTTTGTTTATTTATTTTGACACGAATTAACATTATTTAATGTGTATTTTTTATATATATTTTTATACTTATTTACATTAATTCAAGTGTATTATGTATACATATTTATAGAAATGCGTTATTTTATGTGTATTCGTATATATATTTGAAACAAATTTACATTGTTTTATGTGTATTTTGCATATTTTTTTAATACAAATTTACCTTATTGTATGTGCATTTTGTATATTAATTTTAATACAAATTTGATTAATCTATGTGTATTTTTGTATATGTATTTTTATAAAAATATGCTTTATTTTATTGGTATTTTGCATCTTTATTTTCATACAAATTTACATTATTTTATTGATATTCTGTGTATTTATTTTTATATGATTTTACATTATTCTATGTGTATTTTGCATATATATTTTATATAAAATGTATTTGTTTTCATTTCATACAAATCTACATTATTTTATGTGTTTTTTGTACATGTTTTTAAATACAAATTTAACTAGTTATATGTGTATTTTGTATATCTATTTTGTATGTATATTTTCATAGAAATTTACTCTATTTTATGAGTATTCGTATATATATTTTGATACAAATTTACATTATTAATGTGTATTTTGCATATCTATTTCAATACAAATTTACTTTATTGTACGTTCATTTTGTATATTTATTTTAATACAAATTTAATTATTTTATATGTCTTTTTGTATATATATTTTTATGCAAATATGCGTTATTATATGGATATTTTGCATCTTTATTTTCATACAAATTTACATTTTTTTATTGATATTCTCTTTATTTATTTTGATACGATTTAACATTATTCTATGTGTTTTTTGTATATATTTTTTTATATATATATTTACATTATTTAATGTTCATTTTGTATATATTTATGTTCATTTTGTATATATATTTTATCCAAATTTACATTATTTTAAGTGTATTTTTTTTATATATTATCATACATATTTACATTATTTTATGAGTTTTTTGTATATATATTTTCTACGTATTTAAATTATTTTATGTGTATTTTGTATATACATTTTCATAAAAAAATTACGTTATTTTATTGTGTGTATAAGTATATATTTTGATACAAATTTTATACAAATTCATGTTATATAATGTGTATTTGTATATATATTTTCATACAAATTTATACTATTTTATGTGTATTTTTTCATATATTTCATTACAAATTTACCTTATTTTATGTTTATTTTGTATATTTATTTCATTCAATTTTAAATTATTTTATGTGTATATTTGTATTTGTATTTAGGTTATTTTATGTGTATTTTGTATATATATTTTCATCCAAAATTACATTATTTTATTGGTATTTCTTAATTTAATTCGATACGAATTTAGATTATTTCATAGGTATTTTGTATACATATTTTTACACTCATTTACATTATCTAATGTGTGTTTTGTATATATATTTTTATGCAAATTTATGTAATGTTCATTTTTGTACACATATCGTTATTTTATGTATATAGTTTTATATAAATTCACGTTATTTTATGTGCATTTTGTATATTTATATTTATACAAATACAAATTCTTTTATTGGTATATTGTTTATTTACATTTATACGAATTTACATTATTTTATGTGTATTTTGTATACATTTTTTTATACGTATTTACTTAATTTTATGTGTATTTTGTATATGTATTTTTATAGAAATCTACGTTGTTTTATGTGTATTCGTATATATATTTTGAAACAAATTTACATTATTTTATATGTATTTTGCATATCTATTTCAATACAAATTTACCTTATTTTTTAAATATATATACCAAAATACACATAAAAAATTTAGATTTGTATAAAAATAAATATATAAAAAACACATTCAATAAGGTAAATTTGTATTGAAATAGATATGCAAAATACATAATTATAAAGCAATGTAAATTTGTTTCAAAATATGTATACGAATACACATAAAATAACGTAGATTTCTATAAATATGTGTATACAAAATACACATAAAATGAAGTAAATACGTATAAAAAAATGTATACAAAATACACATAAAATAATGTAAATTCGTATCAAAATAAATAAACAAAATACCAATAAAAGAATGTGTATTTGTATAAATATAAATATACAAAATACACATTAAATAAAGTAAATTTATATAAAAATATATACAAATATACACAGAAGTAATTAAATTTGTATGAAAATATATACAAAATACACACAAAATAAGCTAAATTTGAATTGAAATATATATACAAAATACATGAAATAAAGTAAATTTGTATCAATATATTTATACAAATACACATATAATAACGTAAATTTGTATGAAAATATATAAACAAAATACACAATAAATAATGTAAATACGTATAAAAAAAATGTGTACAAAATACACATATAATCATGTAATTCGTATCAAAATAAATAAACAAAATACCAATAAAATAATATAAATTTGTATGAGTGAACGTGTATGTTGCATATTTTTTCAATACAAATTTACCTTATTATATACGCATTTTGTATATTAATTTTAATAAAAATTTAATTATTCGAAGTGTATTTTTGTATCTGTATTTTTATAAACATATGCTTTATTTTTTGGGTATTTTGCATCTTTATTTTCATACAAATTTACATTATTTTATTGATATTCTGCTCATTCATTTTGATACGAATTGACATTATTCTATGTGTATTTTGTATATATTTTTCATACAAATTTACGTTATTTTATGTGTATTTGTTTATATATTTTGACACAAATTTACAATATTTTATTTGAAAAGAAATTTACCTAGTTTTATGTGTATTTTGTATATATATTTTCATACAAACTCAAATTATTTCTATGTATTTTTGTATATATTTTAATACAAATTTTAGTTATGTTATGTATATTTTGTAAATTTATTTTCATTCAAATATATATTATTTTATTGGTGTTTTGTTGATTTATATTGATACGAGTTTACATTATTTTATATGTACTTTGTATATATATTTTTATACGCTTTTACATTATTTAATATTTATTTTGAATATATATTTTTATATAAATTTACATTATTTTATGTGTATTTTGTACATATATTTTATTACAAATCTACCTTATTTTATGTTTATTTTGTATATGTATTTTGTATATTTATATTTATCCAAATACACATTCTTTTATTGGTATTTTGTTTATTTATTTTAATTCGAATTTACATTATTTTATGTGTATTTTGTATACATTTTTTTATACGTATTTACTTAATTTTATGTGTATTTTGTATATATATTTTTATAGAAATTTACGTTTTTTTATTTGTATTCGTATATATATTTTTAAACAAATTTACATTGTTTTATATGTATTTTTGCATATCTTTCCATACAAATTTACCTTATTGTATGTGCATTTTGTATATTTATTTCAATACAAATTTAAATATTTTATGTGTATTTTGATATATATATTTTTATAAGAAATGCGCTATTTTATGGGAATTTTGCATCTTTATTTTCATACAAATTTACATTATTTTATTAATATTCGGTGTATTTATTTTGATACGATTTTACATTATTCAATTTGTTTTTTGTATATACTTTTTTATACATATTTACATTATTTAATGTGTATCTTGCATATATATTTTATACAAATTTATTATCTATTATCTATTTTTATACAAATACACATTCTTTTCATGATATTTTGTTAATTTATTTTGACACGAATACACATTCAATAACATGAATTTGTATAAAATTTGTATCAAAATATATACTTATACACACAATAAAATAACGTAATTTTTTTATGAAAATGTATATACAAAATACACATAAAATAATATAAATACGTAGAAAAATATATATACAAAAAACACATAAAATAATGTAAATATGTATGAAAATATATAAACAAATACACATAAAATAATGTAAATTTGGATAAAATATATATACAAAATGAACATTAAATAATGTAAATATATATATAAAAATATATACAAAAAACACATGGAATAATGTTAAATCGTATCAAAATAAATAAAGAGAATGTCAATAAAATAATGTAAATTTGTATGAAAATAAAGATGCAAAATATCCATATAATAACGCATATTTGCATAAAAATATATACAAAAAGACATATAAAATAATTAAATTTATTAAAATAAATATACTACATGCACTTAATATAAAGTAAATTTGTATTGAAATAGATATGCAAAATACACATTAATAATGTAAATTTGTATCAAAATATATATACGAATACTCATAAAATAGAGTAAATTTCTATGAAAATATACATACAAAATAGATATACAAAATACACATGTGTATTTGTTAAAAATATTTTGAAACGAATTTAATTTATTTTATGTATTTTGTATATATATTTCAATTCAAATTTAGCTTATTTTGTGTGTATTTTGTATATCTATTTTCATACAAATTTAATTACTTCTGTGTATTTTTGTATATAGTTTTATACAAATTTACGTTATTTTATGTGCATTTTGTATATTTATATTTATACAAATACACATTCTCTTATTGGTATTTTGTTTATTTATATTTATACGAATTTACATTATTTTATGTGTATTTTGTATACATTTTTGATTCGTATTTACTTAATTTTATTTGTATTTTGTATATATATATTTATAGAAATCTACGTTATTTTATGTGTATTCGTATATATATTTTGAAACAAATTTACATTGTTTTATATGTTTTTTGCATATCTATTTCAATACAAATTTACCTTATTGTATGTGCATTTTGTATATTTATTTTTATACAAATTCAAATATTTTATGTGTATTTTGGTATATATAATTTAAAAAAAAAGCGTTATTTTATAGGTATTTTGCATCTTAGTTTTCATACAAATGTACATTATTTTCTTAATATTCTGTGTATATATTTTGATACGATTTTATATTATACTATTTGTGTTTTGTATATATTTTTTTATACATATTTTCATTATTTAATGTGTATTTTTTATATATAGTTTATACAAATTAACGTTATTTTAAGTGTATTTGTTTATATAATTTCATTCAAATTTACATTATTTTAAGTGTATTTAGTATATGTATTTCAATACAAATTTACCTAATTTTATGTGTATTTTGTATATTTATTTTCATACAAATTTAAATTATTTTTGTTTTGTTTTTTATATACATATAGAGTAAATTTCTATGAAAATATATGTTCAAAATACATATAAAATTATGTAAATAAGTATAAAAATATATATCAAATACACCTAAAAAAATGAAAATTCGTATCAAAATAAATAAACAAAATTCCGATAAAAGAACGTATATTTGTAGGAAAATAAATATACAAAATACACATAAAATTACGAAAATTTGAATAAAAATATATACAAAAAAACAAAAAAATAAATTTCAATTTGTATGAAAATAGATATACAAAATACACATATAATTAGTTAAATTTGTATTTAAATACATGTACAAAATACACATAAAATAATGTAAATTTGTATGAAATGAAAACAAATTCACATAAAATAACGTACATTGGTATAAAATAGATATACAAAATATACATAGAATAATGTAAAATCGTATCAAAATAAATACACAGAATATCAATAAAATAATGTAATTTTTTATGAAAATAAAGATGCAAAATACCCATAAAATAAAGCATATTTCTATAAAAATACATATACAAAAATACACATAGAATAGCTAAATTTGTATTAAAATTAATATACAAAATGCACGTACAATAAGGTAAATTTGTATTGAAAAAATATACAAAATGCACATAAAACAATGTATATTTGTTTCAAAATATATATACGAATACACATAAAATAACGTATATTTCTATAGAAATATATATACAAAATACACATGAAATGACGTAAATACGTATAAAAATATATATAAACAATACACATTAAATAATTTAAATTCGCATTAAAATAAATAAACAAAATATCAATAAAAGAATGTGTATTTGTATGAAAATAGATATACAAAATACACATAAAATATTGTAAATTTGTATAAAACTCTATACAAAAATACACGAAAAATAATTTAAATTTGTATAAAATATATATACAAAATACACATGAAATTAGGTAAATTTGAATAAAAATATATAAACAAATACACTTAAAATAACGAAAATTTGTATGAAATATATATAGAAAATACACATTAAATAATGTAAATATGTATAAAAAATATATACAAAAGACAAATAGAATAATGTAAAATAGTATCAAAATAAATACACAGAATATTAATAAAATAATGTAAATTTGTATGAAAATAAAGATGCAAAATACCCATAAAACAACGCATTTTTTATGAAAATATATATACCAAAATGCACATAACATATTTAAATTTGTATTACAATAAATATATACAAAATGCACATACAATAAGGTAAATTTGTATTGAAATAGATATGCAAAATACATATAAAACAATGTAAATTTGTTTCAAAATATATATACGAATACACATAAAATAACGTAGATTTCTATAAAAATATATATACAAAATACACATAAAATGAAGTAAATACGTATAAGAAAATGTATACAAAATACACATAAAATAATGTAAATTCGTATCAAAATAAATAAACTAAATGCCAATAAAAGAATGTTTACTTGTATAAATATAAATATACAAAATACACATAAATTAACGTAAAATTGTATAAAAGTATATACAAAAATAAACAAAAATACTTAAATTTGTATGAAAATAGATATACAAAAGACACATAAAATAAGCTAAATTTGAATTGAAATAAATATAGAAAATACATAAAATAATGTAAATTTGTATCAAAATATATATTCAAATACACATATAATAACGTAAATTTGTATAAAAATATATAAACAAAATACACATTAAATAATGTAAATACGTATAAAAGATATGTACGTAATGTAAAAATTTATAAAATTAAAGATGCAAAATACCCATAAAATATCTCATATTTAAAAAAAATATATATACAAAAATAGAAATTTACTCTATTTTATGTGTATTCGTATATATATTTTGATACAAATTTACATTATTTATGTGTATTTCGCATATCTATTTCAATACAAATTTTCTTTATTGTATGTGCCTTTTGTATATTTATTTTGATGCAAATTTAATTATTTTATGTGTATTTTTGTATATATATTTTTAAACAAATATGCGTTATTATATGGGTATTTTGCATCTTTATTTTCATACAAATTTACTTTATTTTATTGATTGTCTGTTTATTTATTTTGATACGATTTTACGTTATTCTGTGTATTTTGTATATATATTTTTAGACATATTTACATTATTTAATGTATATTTTGTACATATATTTTATGGAAATTTACGTTATCATATGTGTATTTGTTTATATATTTTCATACAAATTTACATTATTTTATGTGTATTTTGTATATGTATTTCAATAAAAATTTGCCTAATTTCATTTGTATTTTGCATATCTATTTTCAAACAAATTTAGATTATTTTTGTGTATTTTTGTATTTTTATACAAATTTTTTTTATTTTATTTGTATTTTGTATATATATTTTCCTACACATATACATTCTTTTAGAGGAAATTTTGTTTATTTATTTTGATACGAATTTACATTGTTTTATGTGTATTTTGTATATATATTTTTCTATGTATTTACATTATTTTATGTGTATTTTGTATATATATTTTCATAAAAATTTACGTAATTTTATTGTGTGTATTCGTATATATTTTGATAAAAATTTTTATTATTTTATGTGTTTTTTGCATATCTATTTTAATAAAAATCTACCTTATTGTATGTGTATTTTATATATTTATTTTAATACAAATTTAATTATTTTTTGTGTATTTTTGTATATATATTTTTTTAAATATGAGATATTTTAGGGGTATTTTGCATCTTTAATTTTAAAAAATTTTACATTACGTACATATCTTTTATACGTATTTACGTTATTTAATGTGTATTTTGTTTATATATTATTATACAAATTTACGTTATTATATGTGTATTTGAATATATATTTTGATACAAATTTACATTATTTTATGTATTTTCTATATTTATTTCAATTCAAATTTAGCTTATTTTATGTGTCTTTTGTATATCTATTTTCATACAAATTTTAGTATTTTTGTTTATTTTTGTATATACTTTTATACAATTTTACGTTATTTTATGTGTATTTTGAATATTTATATTTATACAAGTAAACATTCTTTTATTGGCATTTAGTTTATTTATTTTGATACGAATTTACATTATTTTATGTGTATTTTGTATACATTTTCTTATACGTTTTTACTTCATTTTATGTGTATTTTCTATATATATTTTATAGAAGTCTACGTTATTTTATGTGTATTCGTATGTATATTTTGAAACAAATTTACATTGTTTTATATGTATTTTGCATATCTATTTCAATACAAATTTACCTTATTATATGTGCATTTTGTATATTTATTGTAACACAAATTTAAATATTTTATGTGCATTTTGGTATATATATTTTCATAAAAAATGCGTTGTTTTATGGGTATTTTGCATCTTTATTTTCATACAAATTTACATTATTTTATTAATATTCTGTGTATTTATTTTGATACTATTTTACATTATTCTATTTGTGTTTTGTATATATTTTTTTATACATATTTACATTATTTAATGTGTATTTTCTATATATATTTCATACAAATTTTCGTTATTTTAAGTGTATTTGTTTATATATTTTTATTCAAATTTACATTATTTTGTGTGTATTTTGTATATGTATTTCAATAGAAATTTACCTAATTTCATGTGTATTTTGTATATATATTTTATACAAATTTAAATTATTTTTTATGTATTTTTGTATAGAGTTTTATACAAATTTACAATATTTTAGGTGTATTTTGTATATCTATTTTCATACAAATACACATTCTTTTATTGATATTTTGTTTATTTATTTTGATGCGAATTTACATTATTTAATATGTATTGTGTATATATATTTTTATACGTATTTACGTCATTTCATGTGTATTTTGTATATATATTTCTATAGAAATATACGTTATTTTATGTGTATCCGTATATATATTTTGAAACAAATATACATTGTTTTATGTGCATTTTGCATATTTTTTAATACAAATTTCCCTTATTGTACGTGCATTTTGTATATTAATTTTAATACAAATTTAGCTATTCTATGTGTATTTTTGTATATGTTTTTTTTATAAAAATATGCTTTATCTTATGGGTGTTTTGCATCTTTATTTTCATACAAAATTACATTATTTTATTGATATTCTGTGTATTTATTTTGATACGATTTTACATTACTCTATGTTTATTTTGTATATCTATTTTATACCTATGTACGTTATTTTATGTGAATTTGTTTTCATTTCATACAAATTTACATTATTTTATGTGAATTTTGTACATGTATTTAAATACAAATTTAACTAATTATATGTGTATTTTGTATATCTATTTTCATACAAATTGAAATTAATTTTGTGTATTTTTGTATATATTTTTATTCAAATTTTCGTAATTTTATGTGTATTTTGTATATTTATTTTCCTACTAATATACGTTCTTTTATCGGAATTTTATTTATTTATTTTGATACGAATTTTCATTTTTTTTTAGGTGTATTTGATATATATATTTTTATACTTATTTACATAATTTTATATGTATTTTGAATATATATTTTCATAGAAATTTACTCTATATGTATATGTATAGAAAATACACATGAAATAATCTAAATTCGTAACGAAATGAATGAACAAAATACCGATAAAATAATGTAATTTTGAATGAAAATATATATAGAAAATACACATAAAATAACGTAAATACAAATAAATATATACACATAAAATGATTTGAATTTGAATGAAAATAGATATAAAAATAATCTTAAAATAATGCAAATTTATAATGAAATATATATACAAAATACACATAAAATAATGTAGATTTGTTTCAAAATATATATACGAATACACATAAAATAACGTAGATTTCTATAGAAATATATATACAAAATACACATGAAATGTTGTAAATACGTATAAAAATATATATACAAAATACACATTAAATAATGTAAATTCGTGTCAAAATAAATAATTAAAATATCAATAAAAGAATGTGTATTTGTATGAAAATACATATACAAAATACAAATAAAATAACGTAAATTTGTATAAAACTATATATAAAAATACACAAAAATAAGTTAAATTTGTATGAAAATAAATATACAAAATACACATAAAATTAGGTAAATTTGTAAAGAAATACATATACAAAATACACATAAAATAATGTAAATTTGAATGAAAATATATAAACAAATACACTTAAATTAACATAAATTTGTATAACATATATATAAAATACTCATTAAATAATGTAAATATGTATAAAAAATATATATACAAAACACAAATAGAATAATGTAAAATCGTATTAAAATAAATACACAGAATGTAAATAAAATAATGTAAATTTGTATGAAAATAAAGATGCAAAATACCCATAAAATAACGCATTTTTTATAAATATACAAAATACACATGAAAAGATGTAAATACGTATAAAAATATATATACAAAATACACATTAAATAATGTAAATTCGCGTCAAAATCAATAAACAAAATGTCAATAAAAGAATGTGTATTTTTATGAAAATAAATATACAAAATACACATAAGATAACATAAATTTGTATAAAACTATATACAAAAATACACAAAAATAATTTAAATTTGTATGAAAATAAATATACAAAATACACATAAAATTAGGTAAATTTGTATTGAAATACATATACAAAATACACATAAAATACTGTAAATTTGAATGAAAATACATAAACAAATACACTTAAAATAACGTAAATTTGTATAAAAAAAATATATACAAAACACAAATAGAATAATGTAAAATCGTATGAAAATAAATACACAGAATATTAATAAAATAATGTAAATTTGTATGAAAATAAAGAAGCAAAATACCCATAAAATAACGCTTTTTTTTAATATATATACAAAAATACACATAAAAAATTTATTTGTATTAAAATAAATATACAAAATACACATACAATAAGGTAAATCTGTATTGAAATAGATATGCAAAATACATATAAAACAATGTAAATTTGTTTCAAAATATATATACGAATACACATAAAATAACGTAGATTTGTATAAAAATATATATACAAAATACACGTAAAATGAAGTAAATACGTATAAAAAATGTATACAAAATACACATAAAATAATTTAAATTCGTATCAAAATAAATAAACAAAATACCAATAAAAGAATGTGTATTTGTATAAATATAAATATACAAAATACACATAAAATAACGTAAATTTGTATAAAACTATATACAAAAATACACAGAAGTAATTAAATTCGTATGAAAATAGATATACAAAATACAGATAAAATAAGCTCAATTTGAATTGAAATGTATATACAAAATACATAAAATAATGTAAATTTGTATCAAAATATTTATAAAAATACATATAATAACGTAAATTTGTTTAAAAATATATAAACAAAATACACATTAAGTAATGTAAATACGTATAAAAAATATGTACAAAATACACATATAATCATGTAATTCGTATCAAACAAAAACAACAAAATAGCAATAAAATAATGTAAATTTGTATGAGAAAACATATACAAATACATATAAAATAACGCTAATTTCTACAAAAATATATGTCCAAAAATGAACGTAAAATAAATTAACTTTGGATAAAAATATATATACAAAACACACATTAAATAATGTAAATGCGTACATAAAATAACCTAAATTTGTATAAAACTATATACAAAAATACACAAAAATAATTTAAATTTGTATGAAAAGAAATATACAAAATACACATAAAATTAGGTTAATTTCTATTGAAATACATATACAAAATACACATAAAATAATGTAAATTTGAAAGAAAATATATAAACAAATACACATATAATAACGTAAATTTGTATGAAATATATATACAAAATACACATTAAATAATGTAAATATGTATAAAAAAATATATACAAAACACAAATAGAATAATGTAAAATCGTATCAAAATATATACACAGAATATTAATAAAATAATGTAAATTTGTATGAAAATTAAGATGCAAAATACCTATAAAATAACGCATTTTTTATAAAATTATTGATACCAAAATACACATAAAATATTTGAATTTGTATCAGTATAAATATACAAAATGCACATACAATAAGGTAAATTTGTATTGAAATAGATATGCAAAATACATATAAAATAATGTAAATTTGTTTCAAAATATATATGCGAATACACATAAAATAATGTAGATTTCTATAAAAATACATATACAAAATACACATAAAATTAAGTAAATACGTATAAAAAAATGTATACAAAATACACATAAAATAATGTAAATTCGTATAAATATAAATAAACAATATAGCAATAAAAGAATGTGTATTTGTATAAATATAGATATACAAAATGCACATAAAATAACTTAAATTTATATAAAACTATATACATAAAATAACGCAAATTTCTATAAAAATATATGTACAAAAATGAACATAAAATAAATATGCAAAAAAATATATATACAAAACACACATTAGATAATGTAAATGAGTATAAAAATATGTATACAAAATACCTATGAAATAATCTAAATTCGTATCGAATTAAATTAAGAAAATACCAATATAATAATGTAATTTTGGATGAAAATATATATACAAAATACACATAAAATAACCTAAATACAAATACAAATATACACATAAAATAATTTAAAATTGAATGAAATAAATATACAAAATAAACATAAAATAAGGTAAATTTGTAATGAAATATTTGAAAAAATACACATAAAATAATATAAATTTGTATGAAAATATATATACAAATACACATTAAATAACATGAATTTGTATAAAATTTGTATCAAAATATATACGAATACACACAATAAAATAACGTAATTTTTTTATGAAAATGTATATACAAAATACACATAAAATAATGTAAATTTGTATAAAAATATATAAACAAATACACATAAAATAATGTAAATTTGGATAAAATATATATACAAAATGAACCTTAAATAATGTAAATATGTATAAAAAATATATACAAAATACACATAGAATAATGTTAAATCGTATCAAAATAAATAAAGAGAATATCAATAAAATAATGTAAATTTGTATGAAAATAAAGCTGCAAAATATCCATATAATAACGCATATTTGCATAAAAATATATATACAAAAATACATATAAAATAATTAAATTTGTATTAAAATAAATATACAAAATGCACGTACAATAAAGAAAATTTGTATTGAAATAGATATGCAAAATACACATCAATAATGTAAATTTGTATCAAAATATATATACGAATACTCATAAAATAGAGTAAATTTCTATGAAAATATACATACAAAATAGATATGCAAAATACACATATAACTAGTTAAATTTGTATTTAAATACATGTACAAAAAACACATAAAATAATGTAGATTTGTATGAAATGAAAAGAAATACATTTTATATAAAATATATATACAAAATACACATAGAATAATGTAAAATCATACCAAATAAATACACAGAATATCAATAAAATAATGTAAATTTGTATGAAAATAAAGATGCAAAATACCCATAAAATAAAGCATATTTTTATAAAAATACATACACAAAAATACACATAGATTAATCAAATTTGTATTAAAATTAATATACAAAATGCACATACAATAATGTAAATTTGTATTGAAAAAATATGCAAAATACACATAAAACAATGTAAATTTGTTTCAAAATATATATACGAATACACATAAAATAACGTAGATTTCTATAGAAATATATATACAAAATACACTTGAAATAATGTAAATACGTATAAAAATATATATACAAAATACACATTAAATAATGTTAATTCGTGTCAAAATAAATAAAAAAATATCATGAAAAGAATGTGTATTTGTATGAAAATAGATATACAAAATAAAAATAAATCCTAAATTTGTATAAAACTATATACAAAAATAAACAAAAATAATTTAAACTTGTATGAAAATAAATATACAAAAAACATAAAATTAGGTAAATTTGTATTGAAATACATATACAAAATACACATAAAATAATGTAAATTTGAATGAAAATATATAAACATATAGACTTAAAATAACGTAAATTTGTATGAAATATATATACAAAAAACACATTAAATAATGTAAATATGTATAAAAAAATATATACAAAACACAAATAAAATAATGTAAAATCGTATCAAAATAAATAATGTAAATTTGTATGAAAATTAAGATTCAAAATATCCATGTCATGTGTATTCGTATATATATTTTGAAACAAATTTACATTGTTTATATGTATTTTGCATATCTATTTTTGTGTATTCTGTATTTATTTTTGTTATACATAGAATAATGTAAAATCGTATCAAAATAAGTACACAGAATATCAATAAAATAATTTAAATTTGTATGAAAACAAAGATGCAAAATACCCATAAGATAAAGCATATTTTTTTTTTTAAATACATATACAAAAATACACATAGAATAATTAAATTTGTATTAAAATTAATATACAAAATGCACACATACAATAAGGTAAATTTGTATTGAAAAAAAACGCAAAATACAAATAAAACATAGTAAATTTGTTTCAAAATATATACACGAATACACATAAAATAGCGTAGATTTCTATTGAAATATATATACAAAATACACATGAAATTATGTAAATACGTATAAAAATATATATATAAAATACATATTAAGTAATGTAAATTCGTGTCAAAATAAATAAACAAAATATCATGAAAAGAATGTGTATTTGTATGAAAATAAATAATAGATAATAAATTTGTATGAAATATACCTGCAAGATATACATTAAATAATGTAAATATGTATAAAAAAATATATACAAAAAACAAATAGAATAATGTAAGATCGTATCAAAATAAATACACCGAATATTAATAAAATAATGTAAATTTGTATGAAAATAATGATGCAAAATTCCCATCAAATAGCGCATTTCTTATAAAAATATATATACCAAAATACACATAAAATATTTAAATTTGTATTGAAATAAATATACAAAATGCACATACAATAAGGTAAACTTCTATTGAAAGAGATATGCAAAAATACATATAAAACAAAGTAAATTTGTTTCAAAATATATATACGAATACAAATAAAATAACGTAGATTTCTATAAAAATATAAATACAAAATACACATAAAATTAGGTAAATACGTATAAAAAAATGTAAACAAAATACACATAAAATAATATAAAATCGAAACAAAATAAATAAACAAAATACCAATAAAAGAATGTGTATTTGTATAAATATAAATGTACAAAATACACATACAAAATAAACATAAAATAAGGTAAATTTGTAATGAAATATGTACAAAATACACATAAAATAATGTAAATTTATATGAAAATATATATACAAATACACATAAAATACCATGAATTTGTATAAAATTATATATTCAAAATAAATATTAAATAATGTAAATGCGTATAAAAATATATATAAAAAGTACATATAAAATAATGTAAATTCGTATCAATATAAATCAACAAAATACCAATAAAATAATATATATTTGAATGAAAATAGATTTACAAAATACACATAAAACTAAGTAAATTTCTTTTGAAATATATATACAAAATACCCATAAAATATTGTAAATTTGTGTCAGAATATATAAACAAATACACATAAAATAACGTAAATTTGTTTGAAAAATATATACAAAATACACATAGAATAATGTCAAATCGTATCAAAATGAATGAGCAGAATATCAATAAAATAACGTAAATTTGTATGAAAATAAAAATGCAAAATTCCCATAAAATAAAGCATATTTTTATAAAAATACATATACAAAAATACACATAGAATAATTAAATTTGTATTAAAATTAATATACAAAATGCGTATATAATAAGGTAGATTTGTATTGAAAAAATATGCAACATACACGTTTACTCATACAAATTTATATTATTTTATTGGTATTTTGTTTATTTATTTTGATACGAATTGCATGATTATATGTGTATTTTGTACACATTTTTTTATACGTATTTACATTATTTATTGTGTATTTTGTTTATATATTTTCATACAAATTTACGTTATTATATGTGTATTTGTATAAATATTTTGATACAAATTTACTTTATTTCATGTATTTTGTATATATATTTCAATTCAAATTTAGCTTATTTTGTGTGTATTTAGTATATATTTTCATACAAATTTAATTTTTGTATATATTTTTATATAAATTTACTTTATTTAATGTGTATTTTGTATATTTATATTTATACAAATACACATTCTTTTATTGGTATTTTGTTTATTTATTTTGATACGAATTTACATTATTTTATGTGTATTTTGTATACATTTTTTTATACGTATTTATTTTTTATATGTATATATATATATATATATATATATATATATATATATATATATATATATATATATATATATATATATATATATATATATATATATATATATATATATATATATATATATATATATATATATATATATATATATATATATATATATATATATATATATATATATATATATATATATATATATATATATATATATATATATATTTATAGAAATCTACGTTATTTTATGTGTATTCGTATACATATTTTGAAACAAACTTACATTGCTTTATATGTATTTTGCATATCTATTTCAATACAAATTTACATTATTAAATGTGTTTTTTATATATTTATTTTAATACAAATCTAATTTTTTTATGTGTATTTTGGTATATATATTTTTATAAAAAAAATGCGTTATTTTATGGGTATTTTGCCTCCTTATTTTCATACAAATTTACATTATTTTATTGATATTCTTTGTATTTATTTTGATACGATTTTACATTATTCTATTTGTGTTTTGTATATATTTTTTTTATACAAATTTACGTTATTTTAAGTGTATTTGTGTATGTATTTTCATTCAAATTTACATTATTTTAAGTGTATTTTGTATATGTATTTCCATACAAATTTACCTAATTTTATGTGTATTTTGTATATTTATTTTCATACAAATTTAAAATATTTTTGTGTATTTTTGTATATAGTTTGATACAAATTTAGGTTATTTTATGTGTATTTTGAATATCTATTAAATATATATACAAAATACATATGAAATTATGTAAATACGTATAAAAATATATATACAAAATACATATCAAATAATGTAAATTCGTGTCAAAATAAATAAACAAAATATCATGAAAAGAATGTGTATTTGTATGAAAATAGATAATAGATAATAAATTTGTTTAAAATATATATGCAAGATACACATTAAATAATGTAAATATGTATAAAAAAAAGTATATACAAAAAACAAATAGAATAATGTAAAATCGTATCAAAACAAATACACCGAATATCAATAAAATAATGTAAATTTGTATGAAAATAAAGATGAAAAATTCCCATAAAATAGCGCATTTCTTATAAAAATATATATACCAAAATACACATAAATTTTTTTAATTTGTATTGAAATAAATATACAAAATGCACATACAATAAGGTAAATTTGTATTAAAAGAGATATGCAAAAATACATATAAAACAATGTAAATTTGTTTCAAAATATATATACGAATACAAATAAAAAAACGTAGATTTCTATAAAATTATATATACAAAATACACATAAAATTAAGTAAATACGTTTAAAAAAATGTATTCAAAATACACATAAAATAATGTAACTTCGAATTAAAAAAAAAAATCCAATAAAAGAATGTGTATTTGGATAAATATAAATATACAAAATACACATACAAAATAAACATAAAATAAGGTAGATTTGTAATAAAATATATGACAAAATACACATACAATAAAGTAAATTTATATGAAAATATATATACAAATACACATAAAATACCATGAATTTGTATAAAAATATATATTCAAAATAAATATTAAATAATGTAAGAGCGTATATACAATAAGGTAAATTTGTATTGAAAAAATATGCAAAATACACATAAAAGTGTAAATTTGTTTAAAAATCTATATACGAATACACATAATATAACGTAGATTTCTATAGAAATATATATACAAAATACACATGAAATGATGTAAATACGTATAAAAATATATATATACAAAATACACATTAAATAATTTAAACTCTCGTCAAAATAAATAAACAAAATATCAATAAAAGAATGTGTATTTGTATGAAAATAGATATGCAAAATACTCATAAAATAACCTTAGTTTGTGTAAAACTATATAGATAAATACACATAAATAATTTAAATTTGTATGAAAATAAATATACAAAATACACATAAAATTATTTTGTATATCTATTTTATACAAATGTACGTTATTTTATGTGAATTTGTTTTCATTTCATACAAATTTACATTATTTTATGTGTATTTTGTACATGTATTTAAATACAAATTTAAGTAATTACATATTTTTATAAAAATACATATACAAAAATACACATAGATTAATCAAATTTGTATTAAAATTAATATACAAAATGCACATACAATAAGGTAAATTTGTATTGAAAAAATATGCAAAATACACATAAAACAATGTAAATTTGTTTCAAAATATATATTCGAATACACATAACATAACGCAGATTTCTATAGAATATATATATACAAAAAACACATTAAATAATGTAAATATGTATAAAAATATATATATAAAACACAAATAAAATAATGTAAAATCGTATCAAAATAAATACAAAAAATATTAATAAAATAATGTAAATTTGTATGAAAATTAAGATGCAAAATACCCATAAAATAACGCATTTTTTTTATAAAAATATATATACGAAAAAACATAAAATATTTGATTTTGTATTAAAATAAATAGATATACAAAATACACATAAAATAAGCTAAATTTGAATTGAAATATAAATACAAAATACATAAAATAATGTAAATTTGTATCAAAATACTTATACAAATACACATATAATAACGTAAATTTGTATAAAATATATAAACAAAATACACATTAAATAATGTAAATACGTATAAAAAAATTGTACAAAATACACAAATAATCATGTAATTCGTATCAAAATAAATAGACAAAATACCAATAAAATAATGTAAATTTCTATGAGAAAACATATACAAAATACACATAAATAACGCAAATATCAATAAAAATATATATAATATAATATATTTTTATACATATTTAAAATATTTAATGTATATTTTGTATATATATTTTATCCAAATTTACATTATTTTATATGTATTTGTTTATATATTTTCATACAAATTTACATTATTTTGTGAGTTTTGTATATGTATTTCAATACAAATTTGCCTAACTTTATGTGTATTTTGCATATCTATTTTCAAACAAATTTAAATTATTTTTGTGTATTTTTGTATATATCTTTATACAAATTTTAGTTATTTTATTTGTTTTTTGTATATATATTTTCCTACAAATATACATTCTTTTATTGGAATTTTGTGCATTTAATTTTTTACGAATTTACATTATTTTATGTGTATTTTGTATATATATTTTTCTACGTATTTAAAATATTTTATGTGTATTTTATATATACATTTTCATAAAAATTTACGTTATTTTATTGTGTGTATTCGTATATATTTTGAAACAAATTTTTTACAAATTCATGTTATTTTATGTGTATTTGCATATATATTTTCATACAAATTTATATTATTTTATGTGTATTCTTACATATATTTTATTACAAATTTACCTTATTATATGTATATTTTGTATATTTATTTCATTCAATTTTAAATTATTTAATGTGTATGTTTGTATTTGTATTTAGGTTATCTTAGGTTATCTTTAGGTTACCTTATTTTATGTTTATTTTGTATATTTATTTCATTCAATTGAAAATTATTTTATGTGTATATTTGTATTTGTATTTAGGTTATTTTATGTGTATTTTGTATATATATTTTCATCCAAAATTACATTATTTTATTGGTATTTTCTTAATTTAATTCGATAGGAATTTAGATTATTTTATAGGTATTTTGTATTCATATTTTTATACTCATTTACATTATCTAAAATGTGTTTTGTATATATATTTTTATGCAAATTTATTTTAACTTCATTTTTGTACATATATTTTTATAAAAATTTGCGTTATTTTATGTATATAGTTTTATATAAATTTACGTTATTTTATGTGCATTTTGTATATTTATATTTATACAAATACACATTCTTTTATTGGTATATTGTTTATTTACATTTATACGAGTTTACATTATTTTATGTGTATTTTGTATACATTTTTTTATTCGTATTTACTTAATATTATGTGTATTTTGTATATGTATTTTTATAGAAATCTACGTTATTTTATGTGTATTCGTATATATATTTTGAAACAAATTTACATTATTTTATATGTATTTTGCATATCTATTTCAATACAAATTTACCTTATTGTATGTGCATTTTGTATATTTATTTTAATAAAAATTCAAATATTTTATGTGTATTTTGGTATCAATAATTTTATAAAAAATGCGTTATTTTATAGGTATTTTGCATCTTAATTTTCATACAACTTTACATTATTTTTTTAATATTCTGTGTATATATTTTGATACGATTTTACATTATTCTATTTGTGTTTTGTATATATTTTTTTATACATATTTACATTATTTAATGTGTATTTTGAATATATATTTCATACAAATTTACGATATTATATGTGTATTTGTTTATATATTTTCTTTCAAATTTACATTATTTTATGTGTATTTTGTATATGTATTTCAATACAAATTAACATAATTTTATGTGTTTTTTGTATATTTCTTTTCATACAAATTTAAATTATTTTTGCGTATTTTTGTATATAGTTTTATACAAATTTAGGTTATTTTATGTACGCATTTACATTATTTAATGTGTGTTTTGTATATATATTTTTATCCAAAGTTACTTTATTTTACGTTCATTTTTGGACATATATTTTTGTAGAAATTAGCGTTATTTTATATGTATTTGTATATGTTTTCTCATACAAATTTACATTATTTTATTGATATTTTGTTTATTTAGTTTGATACGAATTACATGATTATATGTGTATTTTGTACATATTTTTTATACGTATTTACATTACTTATTCTGTATTTTGTTTATACCTTTTTAAACAAATTTACGTAATTATATGTATTTTTATAAATATTTTGATACAAATTTACATTATTTTATGTATTTTGTATATACATTTCAATTCAAATTTAGCTTATTTTATCTGTATTTTGTATATCTATTTTCATACGAATTTAATTATTTCTGTGTATTTTTGTATATAGTTTTATACAAATTTACGTTATTTTATGTGTATTTTGTATATTTATATTTATACAAATACACATTCTTTTATTGGTATTTTGTTTATTTATTTTGATGCGAATTTACATTATTTTATGTGTATTTTGTATACATTTTCTTATACGTATTTACTTCATTTTATGTGTATTTTGTATATATATTTTTATACAAAACATTAACGTTGATTTCTATAGGAATATATATACAAAATACACATGAAATTATGTAAATACGTATAAGAATATATATACAAAATACACATTAAATACTGTAAATTCGCGTCAAAATAAATAAACAAAATATCAATAAAAGAATGTGTATTTGTATGAAAATAGATATACAAAATACTCATAAAATAACCTAAATTTGTATCAAACTATATCCAAAAATACACAAAAATATTTTAAATTTGTATGAAAATAAATATACAAAATACACATAAAATTAGTTAAATTTGTATTGAAATACATATACAAAATACACATAAAATAATGTAAACTTGAATGAAAAGACATAAACAAATACGCTTAAAATAACGTAAATTTGTATAAAAAAATATGTACAAAACACAAATAGAATAATGTAAAATCGTATCAAAATAAATACACATAATATTAATAAAATAATGTAAATTTGTATGAAAAAAAAGAAGGAAAATACCCATAAAATAACGCATTTTTTTATTTATAAAAATATATATACCTAAATACACATCAAAAAATTTAATTTGTATTGAAATAAATATACAAAAAACACATACAATAAGGTAAATTTGTATTGAAATAGATATGCAAAATACATATAAAACAATGTAAATTTGTTTCAAAATATATATACGAATACACATAAAATAATGTAGATTTCTATAAAAATATATATACAAAATACACATAAAATGAAGTAAATACGTATAAAAAAATGTATACAAAATACACGTAAAATAATGTAAATTCGTATCAAAATAAATAAACAAAATACCAATAAAAGAATGTGTATTTGTATAAATATAAATATACAAAATACACAAAAAATAACGTAAATTTATATAAAACTATATAAGAAAATACACAGAAGTAATTAAATTTGTATGAAAATATATACAAAATACACACAAAATAAGCTAAATTTGAATTGAAATATATATACAAAATACACATATTTTGCATATGTATTTTCAAACAAATTTAAATTATTTTTGTGTTTTTTTGTATATATTTTTATACAAATTTTACTTATTTTATTTGTTTTTGTATATATATTTTCCTACAAATATACATTCTTTTATTGGAATTTTGTGTATTTAATTTTTTACGAGTTTACATTATTTTATGTGTATTTTGTATATATATTTTTCTACGTATTTAAATTATTTTATGTGTATTTTATATATCCATTTTTATAAAAATTTACGTTATTTTATTGTGTGTATTCGTATATATTTTGAAACAAATTTTATACAAATTCATGTTATTTTATGTGAATTTGTATACATATTTTCATACAAATTTATATAATTCTATGTGTATTCTTACATATATTTTATTACAAATTTACCTTATTTTATGTTTATTTTGTATATTTATTTCATTCAATTTTAAATTATTTAATGTGTATTTTTGTATTTGTATTTAGGTTATCTTAGGTTATCTTTAGATTACCTTATTTTATGTTTATTTTGTATATTTAATTCATTCAATTTTAAATTATTTTATGTGTATATTTGTATTTGTATTTAGGTTATTTTATGTGCAATTTGTATATATATTTTCATCCAAAATTACATTATTTTATTGATATTTTCTTAATTTAATTCGATACGAATTTAGATTATTTCATAGGTATTTTGTATACATATTTTTATACTAATTTACATTATCTAAAGTGTGTTTTGTATATATATTTTTATGCAAATTTATTTTATGTTCATTTTTGTACATATATTTTTATAGAAATTTGCGTTATTTTATGTATATAGTTTTATATAAATTTACGTTATTTTATGTGCATTTAGTATATTTATATTTATAGAAATACACATTCTTTTATTGGTATATTGTTTATTTACATTTATACGAATTTACATTATTTTATGAGTATTTTGTATACATTTTTTATACGTATTTACTTAATATTATGTGTATTTTGTATATGTATTTTTATAGAAATCTACGTTATTTTATGTGTATTCGTATATATATTTTAAAACAAATTTACATTATTTTATATGTATTTTGCATATCTATTTCAATACAAATTTACCTTATTGTATGTGCATTTTGTATATTTATTTTAATACAAATTCAAATATTTTATGTGTATTTTGGTATCAATAATTTTATAAAAAATGCGTTATTTTATAGGTATTTTGCATCTTAATTTTCATACAAATTTACATTATTTTATTAATATTTTTTGTATATATTTTCATACGATTTAACATTATTCTATTTGTGTTTTGTATTTATTTTTTTATACATATTTACATTATTTAATGTGTATTTTGAATATATATTTCATACAAATTTACGTTATTATATGTGTATTTGTTTATATATTTTCTTTCAAATTTACATTATTTTATGTGTATTTTGTATATGTATTTCAATACAAATTAACATAATTTTATGTGTAATTTGTATATTTCTTTTCATACAAATTTAAATTATTTTTGTGTATTTTTGTATATAGTTTAATACAAATTTAGGTTATTTTATGTACGCATTTACATTATTTAATGTGTGTTTTGTATATATATTTTTATCCAAAGTCAGTTTATTTTACGTTCATTTTTGGACATATATTTTTATAGAAATTAGCGTTATTTTATATATATTTGTATGTGTTTTCTCATACAAATTTACATTATTTTATTGATATTTTGTTTATTTAGTTTGATACGAATTACATGATTATATGTGTATTTTGTACATATTTTTTATACGTATTTACATAACTTAATGTGTATTTTGTTTATATATTTTTAAACAAATTTACGTTATTATATGTATTTTTATAAATATTTTGATACAAATTTACATTATTTTATGTATTTTGTATATACATTTCAATTCAAATTTACCTTATTTTATCTGTATTTTGTATATCTATTTTCATACGAGTTTAATTACTTCTGTGTATTTTTGTATATAGTTTTATACAAATTTACGTTATTTTATGTGTATTTTGTATATTCATATTTATACAAATACACATTCTTTTATTGGTATTTTGTTTATTTATTTTGATACGAATTTACATTATTTTATGTGTATTTTGTATACATTTTCTTAGACGTATTTACTTCATTTTATGTGTATTTTGTATATATATTTTCATACAAATCTACTTTATTTTATGTGTATTCGTATTTATATTTTGAAACAAATTTACATTGTTTTATATGTAATTTGCATATCTATTTCAATACCGATTTTCCTTATTGTATGTGTATTTTGTATATTTATTTTAATACAAATTAATTTTTTCATGTGTATTTTGGTATATATATTTTTATAAAAAATGCGTTATTTAATGGGTATTTTGCATCTTTATTTTCATACAAATTTACATTGTTTTATTAATATTCTGTGTATTTATTTTGATACGATTTTATATTATTCTATTTGTGTTTTGTATATATTTTTTTATACATATTTACATTATTTAATGTGTATTTTGTATATTTTAAAACAAATTTACGTTATTTTATGCGCATCTGTTAAAATATTTTGATACAAATTTACATTATTTTATGTATTTTGTATATATATTTCAATACAAATTTAGTTTATTTTATGTATATTTTGTATATCTATTTTCATTCGTATCAAAATAAATAAACAAAATAGCAATAAAATAATGTAAATTTGTATGAGAAAACATATACAAATACACATAAAATAACGCAAATTTCTAAAAAAATATATGTACAAAAATGCACATAAAATAAAGTAAATTTCCATAAAAATATATACAAAACACACATTAAATAATGTAAATGCGTACATAAAATAACCTAAATTTGTATAAAACTATATACAAAAATACACAAAAATATTAAAAATTTGTATGAAAAGAAATATACAAAATACACATAAAATTAGGTAATTTTGTTTTGAAATACATATACAAAATACACATAAAATAATGTAAATTTGATTGAAAATATATAAACAAATACACTTAAAATAACGTAAATTTGTATAAAATATATATGCAATACACATATAATAACGTAAATTTCTATGAAATATATATTCAAAATACACATTAAATAATGTAAATATGTATAAAAAAAATATATACAAAAAAGAAATAGAATAATGTAAAATCCTATAAATATAAATACACAGAATATCAATAAAATAATGTAAATTTTATGAAAAGAAAGATGCAAAGTTCCCATAAAATAGCGCATTTTTATAAAAATATATATACCAAAATACACATAAAATATTTAAATTTGTATTGAAATAAATATACAAAATGCATATACAGTAAGGTAAATATGTATTGAAAGAGATATTCAAAAATACATATAAAACAAAGTAAATTTGTTTCAAAATATATATACGAATACACATAAAATAACGTAGATTTCTATAGAAATATATATACAAAATACACATGAAATTATGTAAATACGTATAAAAATATATATACAAAATACATATCTAGGTAAATTCGTGTCAAAATGAATAAACAAAATATCATGAAAAGAATGTGTATTTGTATGAAAATAAATAATAGATAATAAATTTGTATGAAATATATATGCAAGATACACATTAAATAGTGTAAATATGTATAAAAAATATATATATACAAAAAACAAATAGAATAATGTGAAATCGTATCAAAATAAATACACCGAAATTTAATAAAATAATGTAAATTTGTATGAAAATAAAGATGCAAAATTCCCATCAAATAGCGCATTTCTTATAAAAATATATATACCAAAATACACATAAAATATTTAAATTTGTATTGAAATAAATATACAAAATGAACATACAATAAGGTAAACTTGTATTGAAAGAGATATGCAAAAATACATATAAAACAATGTAAATTTGTTTCAAAATATATATACGAATACACATAAAATAACGTAGATTTCTATAAAAATATATATACAAAATACACATAAAATTAAGTAAATACGTATAAAAATAGATATAGAAAATACACATAGAATAATTTAAAATTGTTTAAAAAAAATATATATAAATAAAATAATGTAAATTTGTATGAAAATAAAAATGCAAAATACCCATAAAATAAAGCATATTTTTATAAAAATACATATACAAAAATACACATAGCATAATTAAATTTGTATCAAAATTAATATACAAAATGCATATACAATAAGGTAAATTTGTATTGAAAAAATATGCAAAATACACATAAAACAGTGTAAATTTATTTCAAAATCTATATACGAATACTCATAAATCAACGTAGATTTCTATAGAAATATATATACAAAATACACATCAAATGATGTAAACACGTATAAAAATATATATATAAAATACACATTTAATAATGTAAATTCGCGTCAAAATAAATAAACAAAATATCAATAAAAGAATGTGTATTTGTATGAAAATAGATATACAATATACACATAAAATCACCTAAATTTGTATAAAACTATATACAAAAATACAAAAAAATAGTTTTAATTTGTATGAAAATAAATATACAAAATACACATAAAATTAGGTAAATTTGTAGTGAAATACATTTACTAAATACACATAAAATAATGTAAATTTGAATGAAAATATATAAACAAATACACTTAAAATAACGTAAATTTTTATAAAATATATATGAAAAATACACATTAAATAATGTAAATATGTATAAAAAAAATATATACAAAACACAAATAGAATAATATAAAATCGTATCAAAATAAATACACAGAATATTAATAAAATAATGTAAATTTGTATGAAAATTAAGATGCAAAATACCCATAAAATAACGCATTTTTTATAAAAATATATATACCAAGACACACATAAAATATTTGAATTTGTATTAAAATAAATATACAAAATGCACATACAATAAGGTAAATTTGTATTGAAATAGATATACAAAATACATATAAAACCATGTAAATTTGTTTCAAAATATATATACGAATACACATAAAATAACATAGATTTCTATGAAAATAAATATACAAAATACACATAAAATGAAGTAAATACGTATAAAAAAAGGTATACAAAATACACATAAAATAATGTAAACTCGTATCAAAATAAATAAACAAAATACTAATAAAAGAATGTGTATTGTATAAATATAAATATATAAAATACAAATAAAATAACGTAAATTTATATAAAACTATATGCAAAAATACACAAAAGTAATTAAATTTGTGTGAAAATAGATATACAGTCCATATACAGGGGCCTTGTCCGCCCTCGTATGGAGTATGCATCTCATGTGTGGGGGGGCTCCACTCACACAGCTCTTCTGGACAGAGTGGAGGCAAAGGCTCTTCGTCTCATCAGCTCTCCTCCTCATACTGATAGTCTTCTACCTCTTAAATTCCGCCGCAATGTTGCCTCTCTTTCTATCTTCTATCGATATTTCCACGCTGACTGCTCGTCTGAACTTGCTAACTGCATGCCTCCCCCCCTCCCGCGGCCCCGCTGCACTCGACTTTCTACTCATGCTCATCCCTATAATGTCCAAACCCCTTATGCAAGAGCATCTTAACTTTTGCATCCCTCACGCTGGTAAACTCTGGAACAATCTTCCTTCATCTGTATTTCCTCCTGCCTACGACTTGAACTCTTTCAAGAGGAGGGTATCAGGACACCTCTCCTCCCGAAACTGACCTATCTTTCGGCCACCTCTTTGGATTCTTTTTAGGAGCAGCGAGTAGCGGGCTTTTTTTTATTAATGTTTACTTTTTTGTGCCCTTGAGCTGTCTCCTTTGCTGTAAAAAAAAAAAAAAAAAACATGTGTATGTTTTTTATTTATTTTCATACAAATTGAAATTATTTTTGTTAATTTTTTATATATTTTCATACAAATTTACGTTATTTTATGTGTATTTTGTATATTTATTTTTTCTACAAATATACGTTCTTTTATCTGAATTTTGTTTATTGAATTTGAAACGAATTTACCTTATTTTGTATATCTATTTTCATACAAAATAAAATACTTCTGTGTATTTTTGTATATAGTTTTATATAAATTTACGTTATTTTATGTGTATTTTGTATATTTATATTTATACAAATACATATTCTTTTATTGGTATTTTGTATATTTATTTTGATACGAATTTACATTATTTTATGTGTATTTTGTATAATTTTTTTTATACGTATTTACTTTATTTTATGTGTATTTTGTATATATATTTTTATAAAAATCTACGTTATTTTATGTATATATATATTTTGAAACAAATTTACATTGTTTTATATGTATTTTGCATATCTATTTTAATACAAATTTACTTTACTGTATGTGTTTTTTATATATTTATTTTAATTCAAATTTAATTTTTTTATGTGTATTTTGGTATATATATTTTTATAAATAAAAAAAATGCCTTATTTTATGGGTATTTTGCCTCTTTATTTTCATACAAATTTACATTATTTTATTAATATTCTGTGTATTTATTTTGATACGATTTTACATTATTCTATTTGTGTTTTGTATAAATTTTTTTATACAAATTTACCTGATTTTAAGTGTATTTGTTTATGTCTTTTCATTCAAATTTACATTATTTTATGTGTATTTTGTATATGTATTATATATATATATATATATATATATATATATATATATATATATATATATATATAGAGATATATATATATATATATATATATATATATATATATATATATATATATATATATATATATATATATATATATATATATATATATATATATATATATATATACAAAGTACATATAAAATAATACAAATTTAATTATTCTATGTGTATTTTTGTAAATGTATTTAAAAAAAAATGCTTTATTTTATGAGTATTTTGCATCTTTATTTTCATACAAATTTACATTATTTTATTGATATTCTGTGTATTTATTTTGAAACGATTTTACATTATTCTATGTATATTTTGTATATATATTTCATACAAATGATCGTTATTTTATGTGAATTTGTTTTCATTTCATACAAATTTACTTTATTTTATGTGTATTTTGTACATGTATTTAAATGCAAATTTAACTAATTATATGTGTATTATGTATATCTATTTTCATACAAATTGATTTTTTTTTTTTGTATAATTTTTTATTCAAATTTTCGTAATTTTATGTATATTTTGTATATCTATTTTATACAAATGTACGTTATTTTATGTGAATTTGTTTTCATTTCATACAAATTTACATTATTTTATGTGTATTTTGTACATGTATTTAAATACAAATTTAACTAATTATATGTGTATTTTGTATATCTATTTTCATACAAATTGAAATTAATTTTTTTTTTGTATAATTTTTTATTCAAATTTTCGTAATTTTATGTGTATTTTGTATATTTATTTTCCTACAAATATACGTTCTTTTATCGGAATTTTGTTTATTTATTTTGATACGAATTTTCATTTTTTTAGGTGTATTTGATATATATATTTTTATACTTATTTACATAATTTTATATGTATTTTGAATATATATTTTCATAGAAATTTACTCTATATGTATATACAAAAAAACACAAAAATAATTTAAATTTGTATGAAAATAAATATACAAAATACATATAAAATTAGGTAAATTTGTATTTAAATACATATACAAAATACACTTAAAATAATGTAAATTTGAATGAAATTATATAAACAAATACACTTAAAATAACGTTAATTTGTATAAAATATATATAAAAATACACATTAAATAATGAAAATATGTATGAAAAAATATATACAAAACACAAATAGTATAATATAAAATCGTATCAAACTATATACACAGAATATTAATAAAATAATGTACATTTGTATGAAAACTAAGATGCAAAATACCTATGAAATAACGCATTTTTTTAAAAATTATATATACCAAAATATACATAAAATATTTGAATTTGTATTAAAATAAATATACAAAATGCACATACAATAAGGTAAATTTGTATTGAAATAGACATGCAAAATACATATAAAACAATGTAAATTTGTTTCAAAATATATATACGAATACACATAAAATAACGTAGATTTCTATAAATATATATATATATACAAAATACAAATAAAATTAAGTAAATACGAATCAAAAATGTATACAAAATACACATAAAATAATGTAAATTCGTATAAATATAAATAAACAAAATACCAATAAGAGAATGTGTATTTGTATAAATATAAATATACAAAATGCACATAAAATAACGTAAATTTGTATAAAACTATATACAAAAATACACAGAAGTAATTAAATTTGTATGAAAATAGATATACAAAATACACACAAAATAAGCTAAATTTGAATTGAAATATATATACAAAATACATAAAATAAAGTAAATTCGTTTCAAAATATTTTTAACAAATACACATATAATAACGTAAATTTGTAAAAAAATATATAAACAAAATACACATTAAGTAATGTAAATACGTATAAAAAAATATTTACAAAATACACAAATAATCAAGTCATTCGTATCAAAATAAATAAACAAAAAACTAATTAAATAATGTAAATTTGTATGAGAAAACATATACAAAATACACATAAAATAACGTTTTAAGTTTCTATAAAAATATATGTACAAAATGCACATAAAATTAGTTTGCATAAAAAAATATATACAAAACACACATTAGATAATGTAAATGAGTATAAAAATATGTATACAAAACACCTATGAAATAATCTAAATTCGTACCGAGTTAAATTAAGAAAATAACAATAAAATAATGTAATTTTGGATGAAAATATATATAGAAAACACACATAAAATAACCTAAATACAAATACAAATATACACATTAAATAATTTAAAATTGAATGAAATAAATATACAAAATAAACATAAAATAAGGTAAATTTGTAATAAAATATATGTAAGAATACACATGAAATAATATAAATTTGTATGAAAATATATATACAAATACACATAAAATAACATAAATTTGTATAAAATTTGTTTCAAAATATATACGAATACACACAATAAAATAACGTAATTTTTTATGAAAATGTATATACAAAATACACATATAATAATTTAAATACGTAGAAAAATATATATACAAAACACATAAAATAATGTAAATTCGTAAAAAATTAAATACACAAAATTCCAATAAAAGAATGTATATTTGTAGGAAAATATATATACAAAAAACAAATAAAAAAAACTAAAATTTGTATAAAAATATATACAAAAAAACACAAAAATAATTTAAATTTGTTTGAAAACAGATATGCAAAATACACATAAAGTTAGGCAAATTTGTATTGAAATACATATACAAAACTCACATAAAATAATGTATATTTGTATGAAAATATTTAAACAAATACATATAAAATAACGTAAATTTGGATAAAATATATATACAAAATATACATTAAATATTTTAAATATGTATAAAAATATATTATATTATATATATTTTTATTGATATTTGCGTTAATTATGTGTATTTTGTATATGTTTTCTCATAGAAATTTACATTATTTTATTGGTATTTTGTCTATTTATTTTGATACGAATTACATGATTATTTGTGTATTTTGTACATTTTTTTATACGTATTTACATTATTTAATGTGTATTTTGTTTATATATTTTTATACAAATTTACGTTATTATATGTGTATTTGTATAAGTATTTTGATACAAATTTACATTATTTTATGTATTTTGTATATATATTTCAATTCAAATTTAGCTTATTTTATGTGTATTTTGTATATCTATTTATTTTAATACAAAATCAAATATTTTATGTTTTTTCGTATATATATTTTAATAAAAAATGCGTTATTTTATGGGTATTTTGCATCTTAATTTTCATACAAATTTACATTATTTTATCAATATTTTCTGTATTTATTTTGATACGATTTTACATTATTTTATTTGTGTTTTGTATATATTTTTTTTATACATATTTACATTATTTAATGTGTTTTTTGTATATATATTTGACACATATTTACGTTATTTTAAGTTATTTTATGTGTATTTGTTTATATATTTTGACACAAATTTACAATATTTTATGGGTATTTTGTATATATATTTCAAAAGAAATTTACCTAGTTTTATGTGTATTTTGAATATCTATTTTCATACAAACTCAAATTATTTTTATGTATTTTTGTATATATTTCAATACAAATTTTAGTTATGTTATGTGTATTTTGTAAATCTATTTTCATTCAAATATATATTATTTTATTGGAATTTTGTTGATTTATATTGATACGAATTTACATTATTTTATTATGTGCTTTGTATATATATTTTTAGACGCATTTACATTATTTAATATTTATTTTAAATATATAATTTTATACAAATTCATGGTATTTTATGTGTATTTGTATATATATTTTCATATAAATTTACATTATTTTATGTGTATTTTGTACATATATTTCATTACAAATTTACCTTATTTTATGTTTATTTTGTATGTGTATTTTGTACATTTATATTTATACAAATACACATTCTTTTATTGGTATTTTGTTCATTTAATTTGTTTCGAATTTACATTATTTTATGTGTATTTTGTTTACATTTTTTTATACGTATTTACTTAATTTTATGTGTATTTTGTATATATATTTTTATAGAAATCTACGTTACTTTATGTGTATTCGTATATATATTTTGAAACAAATTTACATTGTTTTATATGTATTTTTGCATATCTCTTTCAATAGAAGTTTACCTTATTGTATGTGCATTTTGTATATTTATTTCAATACAAATTTAAATATTTTATGTGTATTTTGGTATATATATTTTATAAGAAATGCGCTATTTGATGGGAATTTTGCATCTTTATTTTCATACAAATTTACATTATATTATTTTGTATATTTATATTTATACAAATACACATTCTTTTATTGGTATATTGTTTATTTACATTTATACGAATGTACATTATTTTATGTGTATTTTGTATACATTTTTTTATTCGTATTTACTTAATATTATGTGTATTTTGTATATGTATTTTTATAGAAATCTACGTTATTTTATGTGTATTCGTATATATATTTTGAAACAAATTTACATTATTTTATATGTATTTTGCATATCTATTTCAATACAAATTTACCTTATTGTATGTGCATTTTGTATATTTATTTTAATACAAATTCAAATATTTTATGTGTATTTTGGTATATTTATTTTCATAAAAAATGCGTTGTTTTATGGGTATTTTGCATCTTTATTTTCATACAAATTTACATTATTTTATTAATATTCTGTGTATTTATTTTGATACTATTTTACATTATTCTATTTGTCTTTTGTATATATTTTTTTATACATATTTACATTATTTAATGTGTATTTTATATATATATTTCATACAAATTTACGTTTTTTTAAGTGTATTTGTTTATATATTTTCTTTCAAATTTACATTATTTTATGTGTATTTTGTATATGTATTCAAATACAAATTAACATAATTTTATGTGTATTTTGTATATTTATTTTCATAGAAATCTACGTTATTTTATGTGTATTCGTATATATATTTTGAAAAAAATTTACATGGTTTTATATGTATTTTGCATATCTATTTCAATACAAATTTACCTTATTGTATGTGCATTTTGTATATTTATTTTAATACAAATTCAAATATTTTATGTGTATTTTGGTATATTTATTTTCATAAAAAATGCGTTATTTTATGGGTATTTTGCATCTTAATTTTCATACAAATTTACATCATTTTATTAATATTCTGTGTATTTATTTTGATACGATTTTATATTATTCTATTTGTGTTTTGTATATATTTTTTTATACATATTTTCATTATTTAATGTGTATTTTTATATATATTTTATACAAATTAACGTTATTTTAAGTGTATTTGTTTATATAAGTTCATTCAAATTTACATTATTTTAAGTGTATTTTGTATATGTATTTAAATACAAATTTACCTAATTTTATGTGTATTTTGTATATTTATTTTCATACAAATTTAAATTATTTTTGTGTTTTTTTGTATATACATATAGAGTAAATTTCTATGAAAATATATATTCAAAATACATATAAAATTATGTAAATAAGTATAAAAATATATATATCAAATACACCTAAAAAATGAAAATTCGTATCAAAATAACTAAACAAAATTCCGATAAAAGAACGTATATTTGTAGGAAAATAAATATACAAAATACACATAAAATTACGAAAATTTGAATAAAAATATATACAAAAAAACAAAAAAATAAATTTCAATTTGTATGAAAATACATATACAAAATACACATATAATTAGTTAAATTTGTATTTAAATACATGTACAAAATACACATAAAATAATGTAAATTTGTACGTTCTTTTATCGGAATTTTGTTTATTGATTTTGATACGAATTTTCATTATTTTAGGTGTATTTGATATATATATATATATATTTTTATACTTATTTACATAATTTTATATGTATTTTTAATATATATTTTCATAGAAATTTACTCTATTTTATGTGTATTCGTATATATATTTTGATACAAATTTACATTATTTATGTGTATTTCGCATATCTATTTCAATACAAATTTTCTTTATTGTATGTGCCTTTTGTATATTTATTTTGATACAAATTTAATTATTTTATGTGTATTTTTGTATATATATTTTTAAACAAATATGCGTTATTATATGGGTATTTTGCATCTTTATTTTCATACAAATTTACATTATTTTATTGATAGTCTGTTTATTTATTTTGATACGATTTTACGTTATTCTGTGTATTTTGTATACATATTTTTAGACATATTTACATTATTTAATGTATATTTTGTACATATATTTTATGGAAATTTATGTTATCTTATGTGTATTTGTTTATATAGTTTCATACAAATTTACATTATTTTATGTGTATTTTGTATATGTATTTCAATAAAAATTTGCCTAATTTCATGTGTATTTTGCATATCTATTTTCAAACAAATTTAAATTTTTTTGTGTATTTTTGTATATATTTTTATACAAATTTTTGTTATTTTATTTGTATTGTGTATATATATTTTCCTACAAATATACATTCTTTTAGAAGAAATTTTGTTTATTTATTTTGATACGAATGTACATTATTTTATGTGTATTTTGTATATATATTTTTCTATGTATTTACATTATTTAATGTGTATTTTGTATATATATTTTCATAAAAATTTACGTTATTTTATTGTGTGTATTCGTATAAGTTTTTATACAAATATACTTTATTTTATGTGTTTTTTGCATATATATTTCAATAAAAATCTACCTTATTGTATGTGTATTTTGCATATTTATTTTAATTCAAATTTAATTATTTTATGTGTATTTTTGTATATATATATATTTTTTAATATGAGTTATTTTGTAGGTATATTGCATCTTTAATTTTTTTTAAAATTTACATTACGTACATGTAAAATAATACAAATTTAATTATTCTATGTGTATTTTTGTATATGTATTTTCATAAAAAAATGCTTTATTTTATGAGTATTTTGCATCTTTATTTTCATACAAATTTCATTGTTTTATTGATATTGAGTATTTATTTTGATAAGATTTTACATCATTCTCTGTATACTTTGTATATATATTTCATAGAAATGAATGTTATTTTATGTGAATTTGTTTTCATTTCATACAAATTTACATTATTTTATGTGTATTTTGTACATGTATTTAAATGCAAATTTAACTAATTATATGTGTATTATGTATATCTATTTTCATACAAATCGAAATTAATTTTGTGTATTTTAGTATATATTTTTATTCAAATTTTCGTAATTTTATGTGTATTTTGTATATTTATTTTCCTACAAATATACGTTGTTTTATCGGAATTTTGTTTATTTATTTTGATACGAATTTTCATTATTTTAGGTGTATTTATTTTTATACTTATTTACATAATTTTATATGTATTTTGAATATATATTTTCATAGAAATTTACTCTATATGTATATACAAAAAAACACAAAAATAATTTAAATTTGTATGAAAATAAATATACAAAATACACATAAAATTAGGTGAATTTGTAATAAAATACATATACAAAATACACTTCAAATAATGTAAATTTGAATGAAATTATATAAACAAATACACTTAAAATAACGTTAATTTGTATAAAATATATATAAAAATACACATTAAATAATGAAAATATGTATAAAAAAACATATACAAAACACAAATAGTATAATATAAAATCGTATCAAAATATATACACAGAATATTAATAAAATAATGTACATTTGTATGAAAACTAAGATGCAAAATACCTATAAAATAACGCATTTTTTATAAAATTATATATACCAAAATACACATAAAATATTTGAATTTGTATTAAAATAAATATACAAAATGCACATTCAATAAGGTAAATTTGTATTGAAATAGATATGCAAAATACATATAAAACAATGTAAATTTGTTTCAAAATATATATACGAATACACATAAAATAACGTAGATTTCTATAAATATATATACAAAATACAAATAAAATTAAGTAAATACGAATCAAAAATGTATACAAAATACACATAAAATAATGTAAATTCGTATAAATATAAATAAACAAAATACCAATAAGAGAATGTGTATTTGTATAAATATAAATATACAAAATGCACATAAAATAACGTAAATTTGTATAAAACTATATACAAAAATACACAGAAGTAATTAAATTTGTATGAAAATAGATATACAAAATACACACAAAATAAGCTAAATTTGAATTGAAATATATATACAAAATACATAAAATAAATTAGATTCGTTTCAAAATATTTTTAACAAATACACATGTGTATTTTGTATTTCTATTTTGTATGTATATTTTCATAGAAATTTACTCTATTTTATGAGTATTCGTATATATATTTTGATACAAATTTACATTATTAATGTGTATTTTGCATATCTATTTCAATACAAATTTACTTTATTGTACGTGCATTTTGTATATTTATTTTAATACAAATTTAATTATTTTATATGTCTTTTTGTATATATATTTTTATGCAAATATGCGTTATTATATGGATATTTTGCTTCTTTATTTTCATACAAATTTACACTATTTTATTGATATTCTCTTTATTTATTTTGATACGATTTAACATTATTCTATGTGTTTTTTGTATATATTTTTTTATATATATATATTTACGTTATTTAATGTTCATTTTGTATATATATTTTATCCAAATTTACATTATTTTATGTGTATTTGTTTATATATTTTCATACATATTTACATTATTTTATGTGTTTTTTGTATATATATTTTTCTACGTATTTAAATTATTTTATGTGTATTTTGTATATAAATTTTCATAAAAAAATTACGTTATTTTATTGTGTGTATAAGTATATATTTTGATACAAATTTTATACAAATTCATGTTATTTAATGTGTATTCGTGTCAAAATAAATTAACAAAATATCGAGAAAGGAATGTGTATTTGTATGAAAATAGATAATAGATAATAAATTTGTATAAAATATATATGCAAGATACACATTAAATAATGTAAATATGTATAAAAAAGTATATACAAAAAACAAATAGAATAATGTAAAATCGTATCAAAATAAATACACCGAATATTAATGAAATAATGTAAATTTGTATGAAAATAAAGATGCAAAATTCCCATAAAATAGCGCATTTCTTATAAAAATATATATACCAAAATACACATAAAATATTTAAATTTGTATTGAAATAAATATACAAAATGCACATACAATAAGGTAAATTTGTATTGAAAGGGATTGCAAAAATACATATAAAACAATGTAAATTTGTTTAAAAATATATATACGAATACAAATAAAAAAACGTAAATTTCTATCAAAATATATATACAAAATACACATAAAATTAAGTAAATACGTATAAAAATATGTATACAAAATACACATAAAATAATGTAAATTCGATTTAAAATAAATAAACAAAATACCAATAAAAGAATGTGTATTTGGATAAATATAAATATACAAAATACATATACAAAATAAACATAAAATAAGGTAGATTTGTAATAAAATATATGTACAAAATATACATAAAATAATGTAAATTTATATGAAAATATATATACAAATACACATAAAATACCATAAATTTGTATAAAAATATATTTTCAAAATAAATATTAAATAATGTAAAAGCGTATAAAAATATATATACAAAGTACATATAAAATAATGTAAATTCGTATCAATATAAATCAACAAAACACCAATAAAATAATATATATTTGAATGAAAATAAATTTACAAAATATACATAACATAACTAAAATTTGTATTAAAATATATACAAAAATACATAGAAATAATTTGAGTTTGTATGAAAATAGATATACAAAATACACATAAAACTATGTAAATTTCTTTTGAAATGTATATACAAAATAGCCATAAAATATTGTAAATTTGTGTCAAAATATATAAACAAATACACATGAAATAACGTAAATTTGTATGAAAAATATATACAAAATACACATAGAATAATGTCAATTCGTATCAAAATGAATGAGCAGAATATCAATAAAATAATGTAAATTTGTATGAAAATAAAGATGCAAAATACCCAAGAAATAAAGCATATGTTTATAAAAATACAGATACAAAAATACACATCGAATAATTAAATTTGTATTAAAATTAATATACCAAATGCGTATATAATAAGGTAAATTTGTATTGAAAAAATATGCAACATACACGTTTACTCATACAAATTTATATTATTTTATTGGTATTTTGTTTATTTATTTTGATACGAATTGCATGATTATATATGTATTTTGTACACATTTTTTTATACGTATTTACATTATTTATTGTGTATTTTCTTTATATATTTTCATACAAATTTACGTTATTATTTGTGTATTTGTATAAATATATTAATACAAATTTACTTTATTTCATGTATTTTGTATATATATTTCAATTCAAATTTAGCTTATTTTGTGTGTATTTTGTATATATTTTCATACAAATTTAATTACTTCTGTGTAATTTTGTATATAGATTTATATAAATTTACGTTATTTTATGTGTATTTTGTATATTTATATTTATACAAATACACATTCTTTTATTGGTATTTTGTTTATTTATTTTGATACGAATTTACATTATTTTATGTGTATTTTGTATACATTTTTTTATACGTATTTACTTCATTTTATGTGTATTTTGTATATATATATTTATAGAAATCTACGTTATTTTATGTGTATTCGTATACATATTTTGAAACAAATTTACATTCCTTTATATGTATTTTGCATATCTATTTCAATACAAATTTACCTTATTGTATGTGTTTTTTATATATTTATTTTAATACAAATCTAATTTTTTTATGTGTATTTTGGTATATATATTTTTATAAATGTATAAATTATATAAATTATAAATTTATAAAATGCGTTATTTTATGGGTATTTTGCCTCCTTATTTTCATACAAATTTACATTATTTTATTAATATTCTGTGTATTTATTTTGATACGATTTTACATTATTCTATTTGTGTTTTGTATATATTTTTTTATACAAATTTACGTTATTTTAAGTTTATTTGTTATGTATTTTCATTCAAATTTACATTATTTTATGTGTATTTTGTATATGTATTTCCATACAAATTTACCTAATTTTATGTGTATTTTGTATATTTATTTTCATACAAATTTAAAATATTTTTGTGTATTTTTGTATATAGTTTGATACAAATTTAGGTTATTTAATGTGTATTTTGAATATCTATTAATATATATACAAAATACATATGAAATTATGTAAATACGTAACAAAATATATATACAAAATACATATCAAATAATGTAAATTCGTGTCAAAATAAATAAACAAAATATCATGAAAAGAATGTGTATTTGTATGAAAATAGATAATAGATAATAAATTTGTATAAAATATATATGCAAGATACACATTAAATAATGTAAATATGTATAAAAAAGTATATACAAAAAACAAATAGAATAATGTAAAATCGTATCAAAATAAATACACTGTATATCAATAAAATAATGTAAATTTGTATGAAAATAAAGATGCAAAATTCCCATAAAATAGCGCATTTCTTGTAAAAATACATATACCAAAATACACATCAATTTTTTTAATTTGTTTTGAAATAAATATACAAAATGCACATACAATAAGGTAAATTTGTATTGAAAGAGATATGCAAAAATACATATAAAACAATGTAAATTTGTTTCAAAATATATATACGAATACAAATAAAAAACGTAGATTTCTATAAAATTATATATACAAAATACACATAAAATTAAGTAAATACGTATAAAAAAATGTATTCAAAATACACATAAAAAAATGTAACTTCGAATTAAAATAAATAAAAAAAATACCAATAAAAGAATGTGTATTTGGATAAATATAAATATACAAAATACACATACAAAATAAACATAAAATAAGGTAGATTTGTAATAAAATATATGTACAAAATACACATACAATAATGTAAATTTATATGAAAATATATATACAAATACACATAAAATACCATGAATTTGTATAAAATATATATTCAAAATAAATATTAAATAATGTAAGAGCGTATAAAAATATATATACAAAGTACATATAAAATGAAAATTAAGATGCAAAATGCCTATAAAATAACGCATTTTTTTTTAAACTATTGATACCAAAATACACATAAAATATTTGAACTTGTATTAAAATAAATATACAAAATGCACATATAATAAGGTAAATTTGTATTGAAATAGATATGCAAAATACATATAAAATAATGTAAATTTGTTTCAAAATACATATACGAATACACATAAAACAACGTAGATTTCTATAAAAATACATATACAAAATACACATAAAATTAAGTAAATACGTATAAAAAATGTATACAAAATACACATAAAATAATGTAAATTCGTATAAATGTAAATAAACAATATACCAATAAAAGAATGTGTATTTGTATAAATATAAATATACAAAATGCACATAAAATAACGTAAATTTATATCAAACTATATACATAAAATAACGCAAATTTCTATAAAAATATATGTACAAAAATGAACATTAGATAAATTTGCATAAAAATATATATACAAAACACACATTAGATAATGTAAATGAGTGTAAAAATATGTATACAAAATACCTATGAAATAATCTAAATTCGTATCGAATTAAATTAAGAAATACCAATAAAATAATGTAATTTTGGATGAAAATATATATACAAAATACACATAAAATAACCTAAATACAAATACAAATATACACATAAAATAATTTAAAATTGAATGAAATAAATATACAAAATAAACATAAAATAAGGTAAATTTGTATTGAAATATATGAAAAAATACACATAAAATAATATAAATTTGTATGAAAATATATATACAAATACACATTAAATAACATGAATTTGTATAAAATTTGTATCAAAATATATACTTATACACAATAAAATAACGTAATTTTTTATGAAAATGTATATACAAAATACACATAAAATAATTTAAATACGTAGAAAATATATATATACAAAAACACATAAAATAATGTAAATTTGTATGAAAATATATAAACAAATACACATAAAATAATGTAAATTTGGATAAAATATATATACAAAATGAACATATATATATATATACAAATATATATATATATATATATATATATATATATATATATCTATATATATATATATATATATATATATATATATATATATATATATATATATAAAAAAATATATACAAAAAACACATAGAATAATGTTAAATCGTATCAAAATAAATAAAGAGAATATCAATAAAATAATGTAAATTTGTATGAAAATAAAGATGCAAAATATCCATATAATAACGCATATTTGCATAAAAATATATATACAAAAAGACATATAAAATAATTAAATTTGTATTAAAATAAATGTACAAAATGAACGTACAATAAAGTAAATTTGTATTGAAATAGATATGCAAAATACACATTAATAATGTAAATTTGTATCAAAATATATATACGAATACTCATAAAATAGAGTAAATTTATATGAAAATATACATACAAAATAGATATACAAAATACACATATATCTAGTTAAATTTGTATTTAAATACATGTACAAAAAACACATAAAATAATGTAGATTTGTATGAAATGAAAACAAATACATTTTATATAAAATATATATACAAAATACACATAGAATAATGTAAAATCATATCAAAATAAATACACAGAATATCAATAAAATAATGTAAATTTGTATGAAAATAAAGATGCAAAATACCCATAAAATAAAGCATATTTTTATAAAAATACATATACAAAAATACACATAGATTAATCAAATTTGTATTAAAATTAAAATACAAAATGCACATACAATAAGGTAAATTTGTATTAAAAAAATATGCAAAATACACATAAAACAATGTAAATTTGTTTTAAAATATATATACGAATACACATAAAATAAAGCAGATTTCTATAGAAATATATATACAAAATACACTTGAAATAATGTAAATACGTATAAAAATATATATACAAAATACACATTAAATAATGTTAATTCGTGTCAAAATAAATAAAGAAAATATCATGAAAAGTATGTGTATTTGTATGAAAATAGATATACAAAATATTCATAAAATAACCTAAATTTGTATAAAACTATATACAAAAATACACAAAAATAATTTAAACTTGTATGAAAATAAATATACAAAAAACATATAAAATTAGGTAAATTTGTATTGAAATACATATACAAAATACATATAAAATAATGTAAATTTGAATGAAAATATATAAACATATAGACTTTAAATAACGTAAATTTGTATCAAATATATATACAAAAAACACATTAAATAATGTAAATATGTATAAAAAAATATATACAAAACATAAATAAAATAATGTATAATCGTATCAAAATAAATACAGAAAATATTAATAAAATAATGTAAATTTGTATGAAAATTAAGATGCAAAATACCCATAAAATAACGCATTTTTTATAAAAATATATATACGAAAAAACATAAAATATTTGATTTTGTATTAAAATAAATAGATATACAAAATACACATAAAATAAGCTAAATTTGAATTGAAATATATATACAAAATACATAAAATAATGTAAATTTGTATCAAAATACTTATACAAATACACATATAATAACGTAAATTTGTATAAAAATATATAAACAAAATACACATTATATAATGTAAATACGTATAAAAAAATGTACAAAATACACAAATAATCATGTAATTTGTATCAAAATAAATAGACAAAATACCAATAAAATAATGTAAATTTCTATGAGAAAACATATACAAAATACACATAAATAACGCAAATATCAATAAAATATTTATAATATATTTAAATATTTAAAATATTTAATGTATATTTTGTATATATATTTTATCCAAATTTACGTTATTTTATATGTATTTGTTTATATATTTTCATACAAATTTACATTATTTTATGTGAGTTTTGTATATGTATTTCAATACAAATTTGCCTAACTTTATATGTATTTTGCATATCTATTTTCAAACAAATTTAAATTATTTTTGTGTATTTTTGTATATATTTTTATACAAATTTTAGTTATTTTATTTGTTTTTTGTATATATATTTTCCTACAAATATACATTCTTTTATTGGAATTTTGTGTATTTAATTTTTTACGAATTTACATTATTTTATGTGTATTTTGTATATATATTTTTCTACGTATTTAAATTATTTTATGTGTATTTTATATATACATTTTCATAAAAATTTACGTTATTTTATTTTGTGTAATCGTATATATTTTGAAACAAATTTTATACAAATTCATGTTATTTTATGTGTATTTGTATATATATTTTCATATAAATTTATATTATTTTATGTGTATTCTTACATATATTTTATTACAAATTTACCTTATTTTATGTTTATTTTGTATATTTATTTCATTTAATATAATCAGATTTAAATTTATTGTATATGCATTTTGTATATTAATTTTAATACAAATTTAATTATTCTATGTGTATTTTTCTATATGTATTTTTATAAAAATATGCTTTATTTTATGGGTAATTTGCATCTTTATTTTCATACAAATTTACGTTATTTTATTGATATTCTGCTCATTCATTTTGATACGATTTGACATTATTCTATGTGTATTTTGTATATATTTTTCATACAAATTTACGTTATTTTATGTGTATTTGTTTATATATTTTGACACAAATTTACAATATTTTATGGGCATTTTGTATATATATTTCAAAAGAAATTTACCTAGTTTTATGTGTATTTTGAATATCTATTTTCATACAAACTCAATATATTTTTATGTTTTTTTGTATATATTTCAATACAAATTTTAGTTATGTTATGTGTATTTTGTAAATGTATTTTCATTCAAATATATATTATTTTATTGGTATTTTGTTGATTTATATTGATACGAATTTACATTATTTTATATGTACTTTGTATATATATTTTTATACGCATTTACATTATTTAATATTTATTTTGATTATATAATTTTATACAAATTCATGGTATTTTATGTGTATTTGTATATATATTTTCATATAAATTTACATTATTTTATGTGTATTTTGTACATATATTTTATTACAAATTTACCTTATTTTATGTTTATTTTGTATGTGTATTTTGTACATTTATATATATACCAATACACATTCTTTTATTGGTATTTTGTTTATTTATTTTGATTCGAATTTACTTTATTTTATGTGTATTTTGTTTACATTTTTTTATACGTATTTATTTAATTTTATGTGTATTTTGTATATATATTTTTATAGAAATCTACGTTATTTTATGTGTATTCGTATATATATTTTGAAACAATTTTACTTTGTTTTATATGTATTTTTGCATATCTCTTTCAATAGAAGTTTACCTTATTGTATGTGCATTTTGTATATTTATTTGAATACAAATTTAAATATTTTATGTGTATTTTGGTATATATATTTTTATCAGAATAAACAAAATATCAATAAAATAATGTAAATTTGTATGAGAAAACATATACAAATACATATAAAATAACGCTAATTTCTATAAAAATATATGTCCAAAAATGAACATAAAATAAAGTAACTTTGGATAAAAATATATATTCAAAACTCACATTAAATAATGTAAATGCGTACGTAAAATAACCTAAATTTGTATAAAACTATATACAAAAATACACAAAAATAATTTAAATTTGTCTGAAAAGAAATATACAAAATACACATAAAATTAGGTTAATTTGTATTGAAATATATATACAAAATACACATAAAATAATGTAAATTTGAAAGAAAATATATAAACAAATACACATATAATAACGTAAATTTGTATGAAATATATATACAAAATACACATTAAATAATGTAAATATGTATAAAAAAATATATACAAAACACAAATAGAATAATGTAAAATCGTATCAAAATATATACATAGAATATTAATAAAATAATGTAAATTTGTATGAAAATTAAGATGCAAAATACCTATAAAATAACGCTTTTTTTTTTTAATTATTGATACCAAAATACACATAAAATATTTGAACTTGTATTAAAATAAATATACAAAATGCACATACAATAAGGTAAATTTTTATTGAAATAGATATGCAAAATACATATAAAATAATGTAAATTTGTTTCAAAATATATATACGAATACACATTAAATAACGTAGATTTCTATAAAAATACATATACAAAATACACATAAAATTAAGTAAATACTTATAAAAAAAGTATACAAAATACACATAAAATAATGTAAATTCGTATAAATGTATATAAACAATATACCAATAAAAGAATGTGTATTTGTATAAATATAAATATACAAAATGCACATAAAATAACGTAAATTTATATAAAACTATATACATAAAATAACGCAAATTTCTATAAAAATATATGTACAAAAATGAGCATTAAATAAATTTGCATAAAAATATATATACAAAACACACATTAGATAATGTAAATGAGTATAAAAATATGTACACAAAATACCTATGAAATAATCTAAATTCGTATCGAATTAAATTAAGAAATACCAATAAAATAATGTAATTTTGGATGAAAATATATATACAAAATACATATAAAATAACCTAAATACAAATACAAATATACACATAAAATAATTTAAAATTGAATGAAATAAATATACAAAATAAACATAAAATAAGGTAAATTTGTAATGAAATATATGAAAAAATACACATAAAATAATATAAATTTGTATGAAAATATATATACAAATACACATTAAATAACATGAATTTGTATAAAATTTGTATCAAAATATATACTTATACACACAATAAAATAACGTAATTTTTTTATGAAAATGTATATACAAAATACACATAAAATAATTTAAATACGTAGAAAAATATATATACAAGAAACACATAAAATAATGTAAATATGTATGAAAATATATAAACAAATACACATAAAATAATGTAAATTTGGATAAAATATATATAAAATATGAATATATATATATATATATATATATATATATATATATATATATATATATATATATATATATATATATATATATATATATATATATATATATATATATATATATATATATATATATATATATATACAAAATGAACATTAAATAATGTAAATATATATATAAAAAAATATATACAAAAAACACATAGAATAATGTTAAATCGTATCAAAATAAATAAAGAGAATATCAATAAAATAATGTAAATTTGGATGAAAATATATATACAAAATACACATAAAATAACCTAAATACAAATACAAATATACACATAAAATAATTTAAAATTGAATGAAATAAATATACCCATAAAATAAAGCATATTTTTATAAAAATACATATACAAAAATACACATAGATTAATCAAATTTGTATTAAAATTAATATACAAAATGCACATTCAATAAGGTAAATTTGTATTGAAAAAATTTGCAAAATACACATAAAACAATGTAAATTTGTTTCAAAATATATATAGGAATACACATAAAATAACGCAGATTTCTATAGAAATATATATACAAAATACACTTGAAATAATGTAAATTTGTATAAAAATATATATACAAAATACACATTAAATAATGTTAATTCGTGTCAAAATAAATAAACAAAATATCATGAAAAGAATGTGTATTTGTATGAAAATAGATATACAAAATACACATAAAATAACCTAAATTTGTATAAAACTATATACAAAAATACACAAAAATAATTTAAACTTGTATGAAAATAAATATACAAAAAACAAACAAATATAGGTAAATTTGTATTGAAATACATATACAAAATACACTGAAAATAATGTAAATTTGAATGAAAATATATAAACATATAGACTTAAAATTACGTAAATTTGTATCAAATATATATACAAAAAAAACATTAAATAATGTAAATATGTATAAAAAATATATACAAAACACAAATAAAATAATGTAAAATCGTATCAAAATAAATACAGAAAATATTAATAAAATAATGTAAATTTGTATGAAAATAAAGATGCAAAATACCCATAAAATAACGCATTTTTTATAAAAATATATATACGAAAAAACATAAAATATTTGATTTTGTATTAAAATAAATAGATATACAAAATACACATAAAATAAGCTAAATTTGAATTGAAATATATATACAAAATACATAAAATAATGTAAATTTGTATCAAAATACCTATACAAATACACATATAATAACGTAAATTTGTATAAAAATATATAAACAAAATACACATTAAATAATGTAAATACGTATAAAAAAAATGTAAAAAATACACAAATAATCATGTAATTCGTATCAAAATAAATAGACAAAATACCAATAAAACAATGTAAATTTCTATGAGAAAACATATACAAAATACACATAAATAACGCAAATATCAATAAAAATATATATAATATAATATATTTTTATACATATTTAAAATATTTAATGTATATTTTGTATATATATATATATATATATATATATATATATATATATATATATATATATATATATATATATATATATATATATATATATATATATATATATATATATATATATATATCCAAATTTACGTGATTTTATATGTATTTGTTTATATATTTTCATACAATTTTACATTATTTTATGTGAGTTTTGTATATGTATTTCAAAACAAATTTGCCTTACTATATGTGTATTTTGCATATCTATTTTCAAACAAATTTAAATTATTTTTGTGTATTTTTGTATATATTTTTATACAAATTTTAGTTATTTTATTTGTTTTTTGTATATATATTTTCCTACAAATATACATTCTTTTATTGGAATTTTGTGTATTTAATTTTTTACGAATTTACATTATTTTATATGTATTTTGTATATATATTTTTCTACGTATTTAAACTATTTTATGTGTATTTTATATATACATTTTCATAAAAATTTACGTTATTTTATTGTGTGCATTCGTATATATTTTGAAACAAATTTTATACAAATTCATGTCATTTTATGTGTATTTATATATATTTTCATACAAATTTATATTATTTTATGTGTATTCTTACATATATTTTATTACAAATTTACCTTATTTTATTTTTATTTTGTATATTTATTTCATTCAATTTTAAATTAATGTGTATATTTGTATTTGTATTTAGGCTATTTTATGTGTGTTTTCTATATATATTTTCATCCAAAATTACATTATTTTATTGATATTTTCTTAATTTAACTCGATACGAATTTAGATTATTTCATAGGTATTTTGTATACATATTTTTATACTCATTTACATTATCTAATGTGTGTTTTGTATATATTTTTTTATGCAAACTAATTTTATGTGCATTTTTGTACATATATTTTTATAGAAACTTAAAACGTTATTTTATGTGTATTTTGTATATGTTTTCTCATACAAATTTACATTATTTAATTAGTTTTTTGTTTGTTTATTTTGATACGAATGACTTGATTATTTGTGTATTTTGTAAATATTTTTTTATACGTATTTACATTACTTAATGTGTATTTTGTTTATATAGTTTTTTTTAACAAATTTACGTTATTATATGTGTATTTGTTAAAAATATTTTGAAACGAATTTACTTTATTTTATGTATTTTGTATATATATTTCAATTCAAATTTAGCTTATTTTGTGTGTATTTTGTATATCTATTTTCATACAAATTAAATTACTTCTGTGTATTTTTGTATATAGTTTTATACAAATTTACGTTATTTTATGTGCATTTTGTATATTTATATTTATACAAAAGCACATTCTCTTATTGGTATTTTGTTTATTTATATTTTACGAATTTACATTATTTTATGTGTATTTTGTATACATTTTTGATTCGTATTTACTTAATTTTATTTGTATTTTGTATATATATATATTCATAGAAATCTACGTTATTTTATGTGTATTCGTATATATATTTTGAAACAAATTTACATTGTTTTATATGTTTTTTGCATATCTATTTCAATACAAATTTACCTTATTGTATGTGCATTTTGTATATTTATTTTAATATAAATTCAAATATTTTATGTGTATTTTGGTATATATAATTTTATAAAAAATGCGTTATTTTATAGGTATTTTGCATCTTAGTTTTCATACAAATGTACATTATTTTATTAATATTCTGTCTATATATTTTGATACGATTTTATATTATACTATTTGTGTTTTGTATATATTTTTTTATACATATTTTCATTATTTAATGTGTATTTTTTATATATATTTTATACAAATTAACATTATTTTAAGTGTATTTGTTTATATAATTTTATTCAAATTTACATTATTTTAAGTGTATTTTGTATATGTATTTCAATACAAATTTACCTAATTTTATGTGTATTTTGTATATTTATTTTCATACAAATTTTAATTATTTTTGTGTTTTTTTGTATATACATATAGAGTAAATTTCTATGAAAATATATATTCAAAATACATATAAAATTATGTAAATAAGTATAAAAATATATATATCAAATACACCTAAAAAAATTAAATTTCGTATCAAAATAAATAAACAAAATTCCGATAAAAGAACGTATATTTGTAGGAAAATAAATATACAAAATACACATATAATTACGAAAATGTGAATAAAAATATATACAAAAAAACAAAAAAATAAAGTTCAATTTGTATGAAAATAGATATACAAAATACACATATAATTAGTTAAATTTGTATTTAAATACATGTACAAAATACACATAAAATAATGTAAATTTGTATGAAATGAAAACAAATTCACATAAAATAACGAACATTTGTATAAAATAGATATACAAAATATACATAGAATAATGTAAAATCGTATCAAAATAAATACACAGAATATCAATAAAATAATGTAATTTTGTATGAAAATAAAAATGCAAAATACCCATAAAAAAAGCATATTTTTTTAAAAATACATATACAAGAATACACATAGAATAATTAAATTTGTATTAAAATTAATATACAAAATGCACGTACAATAAGGTAAATTTGTATTGAAAATATATACAAAAATGCACATAAAACAATGTATATTTGTTTCAAAATATATATACGAATACACATAAAATAACGTATATTTCTATAGAAATATATATACAAAATACACATGAAATGACGTAAATACGTATAAAAATATATATACACAATATACATTAAATAATGTAAATTCGCATCAAAATATATAAACAAAATATCAATAAAAGAATGTGTATTTGTATGAAAATAGATATACAAAATACACATAAAATATTGTAAATTTGTATAAAACTCTATTCAAAAAATACACAAAAATAATTTAAATTTGTATAAAAATATATATACAAAATACACATAAAACTAGTTAAATTTCTATTGAAATACATATACAAAATACACATAAAATAATGTAAATTTGAATGAAAATATATAAACAAATACACTTAAAATAACGTAAATTTGTATGAAATATATATAGAAAATACACATTAAATAATGTAAATATGTATAAAAAAAATATATAAAAACACAAATAGAATAATGTAAAATAGTATCAAAATAAATACACAGAATATTAATAAAATAATGTAAATTTGTATGAAAATAAAGATGCAAAATACCCATAAAACAACGCATTTTTTATAAAAATATTAATACCAAAATACACATAAAATATTTAAATTTGTATTACAATAAATATTCAAAATGCACATACAATAAGGTAAATTTGTATTGAAATAGATATGCAAAATACACATAAAACAATGTAAATTTGTTTCAAAATATATATACGAATACACATAAAATAACGTAGATTTCTATAAAAATATATATACAAAATACACATAAAATGAAGTAAATACGTATAAGAAAATGTATACAAAATAAACATAAAATAATGTAAATTCGTATCAAAATAAATAAACTAAATGCCAATAAAAGAATGTTTACTTGTATAAATATAAATATACAAAATACACATAAAATAACGTAAAATTGTATAAAACTATATACAAAAATAAGCAAAAATAATTAAATTTGTATGAAAATAGATATACTAAAGACACATAAAATAAGGTAAATTTGAATTGAAATAAATATAGAAAATACATAAAATAATGTAAATTTGTATCAAAATATATATTCAAATACACATATAATAACGTAAATTTGTATAAAAATATATAAACAAAATACATATTAAATAATGTAAATACGTATAAAAGATATGTACGTAATGCAAAAATTTATAAAATTAAAGATGCAAAATACCCATAAAATAACTCATATTTAAAAAAAAATAAATACAAAAATACATATTAAATAATTGAATTTGTGTTAAAATAAATATACAAAATACACATACAATAAGGTAGATTTTTATTGAAATAGATATGCAAATAACACATAAAATAATGAAATTTTTTATCAAAATATATACGAATACACACAATAAAATTACGTAAATTTTTATGAAAATATATATACAAAATACACATAAAATAATGTAAATACATAGAAAAATATATATACTAAATACACATAAAATAAGGTAAACTCGTATCAAAATAAATTAACAAAATTTCCTCTAAAAGAATGTATATTTGTAGGAAAATATATATACAAAATACAAATAAAATAACAAAAATTTGTATAAAAATATATACAAAAATACACATAAATAATTTAAATTTGTTTGAAAATAGACAAGAAATTAGGCAAATTTTTATTGAAATACATATACAAAATACACATAAAATAATGTAAATTTGTATGAAACTATATAAACAAATACACATAAGATAACGTAAATTTCCATAAAATATATGTACAAAATATACATTAAATAATGTAAATATGTCTAAAAATATATATACAAAATACACAGAATAAGGTAAAATCGTATCAAAATAAATAAACTGATTATCAATAAAATAATGTAAATTTGTATGAAAATAAAGATGCAAAATACCCATATAATAACGCATATTTGTTTAAAAATATATATACAAAAATACACATAAAATAATTAAATTTGTATCAAAATAAATATACAAAAGGCACATACAATAAAGAAAATTTGTATTGAAATAGATATGCGAAATACACATAAATAATGTAAATTTGTATCAAAATATATATACGAATACACATATAATAGAGTAAATTTCTATGAAAATATATATTCAAAATACATATTAAATTATGTAAATAAGTATAAAAATATATATATCGCATACACCTAAAATAATGAAAATTCGTATCAAAATAAATAAACAAAATTACGATAAAAGAACGTATATTTGTAGGAAAATAAATATACAAAATACATATAAAACTACGAAAATTTGAATAAAAATATATACTAAAATACACAAAATTAATTTCGATTTGTATGAAAATAGATATACATAATACACATATAATTAGTTAAATTTGCCTTTAAATACATGTACAAAATACACATGAAATAATGTAAATTTGTATGAAATGAAAACAAATTCACATAAAATAACGTTCATTTGTATGAAATATATATACAAAATATACATAGAATAATGTAAACTCGTATCAAAATAAATACACAGAATATCAATAAAATAAAGTAAATTTGTATGAAAATAAAGATGCAAAATACTCATAAAATAAAGCATTTTTTTATGAAAATACATATACAAAAATACACATAGAATAATTAAATTTGTATTATTTTATATGTACTTTGTATATATTTTTATACGCATTTAGATTATTTAAGATTTTTTTAATTTAATTTCTTATGTGTATTTTTGTATATAGTTTAATACAAATTTACGATATTTTATGTGTATTTTGTATATTTATATTTATACAAATACACATTCTTTTATTGGTATTTTGTTTATTTATTTTGATACGATTTTACATTATTTTATGTGTAGTTTGTATTCATTTTTTTATACGTGTTTATTTCATTTTATGTGTATTTTGTATATATTTTTATAGAAATCTACGTTATTTTATGTGTATTCGTATATATATTTTGAAACAAATTTACATTGTTTTATATGTATTTTGCATATCTATTTCTTTATTTTATTTAAATTATTTATGTGTATTTTTGTATATATTTTTATACAAATTTTTGTTATTTTATTTGTATTTTGTATATATATTTTCCTACAAATATACATTCTTTTAGAGGAAATTTTGTTAATTTATTTTGATACGAGTTTACCTTATTTTATGTGTATTTAGTATATATATTTTTCTATGTATTTACATTATTTTATATGTATTTTGTATATATATTTTCATAAAAATTTACGTAATTTTATTGTGTGTATTCGTATATATTTTGATAAAAAATTTCATTATTTTATGTGTTTTTTGCATATCTATTTCAATAAAAATCTACCTTATTGTATGTGTATTTTGTATATTTATTTTAACACAAATTCAATTATTTAATATGTATTTTTGTATTTATTTTTTTTTAAATATGAGTTATTTTATGGGTATTTTGCATCTTTAATTTTATAAATTTTTGCATTACGTACATATCTTTTATACGTATTTACATTATTTAATATGTATTTTGTTTATATATTTTTATACAAATTTACGTTATTATATGTGTATTTGAATATATACTTTGATACAAATTTACATTATTTTATGTATTTTCTATATTTATTTCAATTCAAATTTACCTTATTTTATGTGTCTTTAGTATATCTATTTTCATACAAATTTAATTATTTTTGCTTATTTTTGTATATAGTTTTATACAATTTTACGTTATTTTATGTGTATTTTGTATATTTATATTTATACAAGTAAACATTCTTTTATTGGCATTTAGTTTATTTATTTTGATACGAATTTACATTATTTTATGTTTATTTTGTATACATTTTCTTATACGTATTTACTTCATTTTATGTGTATTTTGTATATATTTTTATAGAAATCTACGTTATTTTATGTGTATTCGTATATATATTTTGAAACAAATTTACATTGTTTTATGTGTATTTTGCATATCTATTTCAATACAAATTTACCTTATTGTATGTGCATTTTGAATATTTATTGTAATACAAATTTAAATATTTTATGTGTATTTTGGTATTAATATTTTCAAAAATATTCGTTGTTTTCGGGTATTTTGCATCTTTATTTTCATACAAATTTACATTATTTTATTAATATTCTGTGTATTTATTTTGATACTATTTTACATTATTCTATTTGTTTTTATATATTTTTATACATATTTACATTATTTAATGTGTATTTTCTATATATATTTCATACAAATTTACGTTATTTTAAGTGTATTTGTTTATATATTTTCATTCAAATTTACATTATTTTATGTGTATTTTGTATATGTATTTCAATAGAAATTTAACTAGTTTTATGTGTATTTTGTATATATATTTTTATACAAATTTAAATTATTTTTGTGTATTTTTTGTAGAGACTTTTATACAAATTTACAATATTTTATGTGTATTTTGTATATCTATTTTCATACAAATACACATTCTTTTATTGATATTTTGTTTATATATTTTGATGCGAATTTACATTATTTAATGTGTATTGTGTATATATATTTTTATACGTATTTACGTCATTTCATGTGTATTTTGTATATATATTTCTATAGAAAAATACGTTATTTTATGTGTATTCGTATATATATTTTGAAACAAATATACATTGTTTTATGTGCATTTTTGTATATATTTTCAATACAAATTTACCTTATTGTACGTGCATTTTGTATATTAATTTTAATACAAATTTAATTATTCTATGTGTATTCTTGTATATGTATTTTTAAAAAAATATGCTTTTTTTATGGGTATTTTGCATCTTTATTTTCATACAAAATTACATTATTTTATTGATATTCTGTGTATTTATTTTGATACGATTTTACATTATTCTATGTATATTTTGTATATCTATTTTATACAAATGTTCGTTATTTTATGTGAATTTGTTTTCATTTCATACAAATTTACATTATTTTATGTGTATTTTGTACATGTATTTAAATACAAATTTAACTAATTATATGTGTATTTTGTATATCTATTTTCATACAAATTGAACTTTATTTTTTTGTTTTTTTGTATATATTTTTATTCAAATTTTCGTAATTTTATGTGCATTTTGTATATTTATTTTCCTCCAAATATACGTTCTTTTATCGGAATTTTGTTTATTTATTTTGATACGAATTTTATTTTTTTAAGTGTATTTGATATATATATTTTTATACTTATTTACTTAATTTTATATGTATTTTGAATATATATATTATCATAGAAATTTACTCTATATGTTTATACAAAAAAACACAAAAATAATTTAAATTTGTATGAAAATAAATATACAAAATACACATAAAATTAGGTAAATTTGTATTGAAATACATATACAAAATACACTTAAAATAATGTAAATTTGAATAAAATTATATAAACAAATACACTTAAAATAATGTTAATTTGTATAAAATATATATAAAAAATACACATTAAATAATGAAAATATGTATAAAAAAATATATACAAAACACAAATAGTATAATATAAAATCGTATCAAAATATATAGACAGAATATTAATAAAATAATGTACATTTGTATGAAAACTAAGATGCAAAATACCTATAAAATAACGCATTTTTTATAAAATTATATATACCAAAATACACATAAAATATTTGAATTTATATTAAAATAAATATACAAAATGCACATACAATAAGGTAAATTTGTATTGAAATAGATATGCAAAAAACATATAAAACAATGTAAATTTGTTTCAAAATATATATACGAATACACATAAAATAACGTAGATTTCTATGAATATATATATACAAAATACAAATAAAATTAAGTAAATACGAATCAAAAATGTATACAAAATACACATAAAATAATGTAAATTCGTAAAATATAAATAAACAAAATACCAATAAGAGAATGTGTATTTGTATAAATATAAATACAAAATGCACATAAAATAACGTAAATTTGTATAAAACTATACAAAATACACAGAAGTAATTAATTGTATGAAAATAGATATACAAAATACACACAAAATAAGCTAAATTTGAATTGAAATATATACAAAATACATAAAATAAAGTAAATTCGTTTCAAAATATTTTAACAAATACATATAATAACGTAAATTTGTAAAAAATATAAACAAAATACACATTAAGTAATGTAAATACGTATAAAAAAAATATTTACAAAATACACAAATAATCAAGTCATTCGTATCAAAATAAATAAACAAAAAACTAATTAAATAATGTAAATTTGTATGAGAAAACATATACAAAATACACATAAAATAACGTTTTAAGTTTCAATAAAAGTATATGTACAAAATGCACATAAGATTAGTTTGATAAAAATATATACAAAACACACATTAGATAATGTAAATGAGTATAAAATATGTATACAAAATACCTATGAAATAATCTAAATTATCGAGTTAAATTAAGAAAATACAATAAAATAATGTAATTTTGGATGAAAATATATAGAAAACACACATAAAATAACCTAAATACAAATACAAATATACACATTAAATAATTTAAAATTGAATGAAATAAATATACAAAATAAACATAAAATAAGGTAAATTTGTAATAAAATATGTAAGAATACACATAAAATAATATAAATTTGTATGAAAATATATAAATACACATAAAATGACATGAATTTGTATAAAATTTGTTTCAAAATATATACGAATACACACAATAAAATAACGTAAATTTTATGAAAATGTATATATAAAATACACATAAAATAGTTTAAATACGTAGAAAATATATATACAAAATACACATAAAATAATGTAAATTCGTAAAAATTAAATACACAAAATTCCAATAAAAGAATGTATATTTGTAGGAAATATATATACAAAAACAAATAAAATAACTAAAATTTGTATAAAATATATACAAAATACACAAAATAATTTAAATTTGTTTGAAAATAGATATGCAAAATACACATACAATTAGGCAAATTTGTATTGAAATACATATACAAAACTCACATAAAATAATGTAAATTTGTATGAAAATATAAACAAATACATTTAAAATCACGTTAATTTGGATAAAATATATATATACAAAATATACATTAAATATTTTAAATATGTATAAAAATATATTATATTATATATATTTTTATTGATATTTGCGTTATTTATGTGTATTTTGTATATGTTTTCTCATAGAAATTTACATTATTTTATTGGTATTTTTTCTATTTATTTTGATACGAGTTACATGATTATTTGTGTATTTTTTACATTTTTTTATACGTATTTACATTATTTAATGTGTATTTTGTTTATATATTTTTATACAAATTTACGTTATTATATGTGTATTTGTATAGGTATTTTGATACAAATTCACATTATTTTATGTATTTTGTATATATATTTCAATTCAAATTTAGCTTATTTTATGTGTATTTTGTATATCTATTTATTTTAATACAAAATCAAAAATTTTATGTTTTTTCGTATATATATTTTTATAAAAAATGCGTTATTTTATGGGTATTTTGCATCATAATTTTCATACAAATTTACATTATTTTAATATTATTTCCTGTATTTATTTTGATACGATTTTACATTATTTTATTTGTGTTTTGTATATATTTTTTTATACATATTTACATTATTTAATGTTTTTTTTGTATATATATTTGATACAAATTTACGTAATTTTAAGTCTATATGTTTATATATTTTAATTCAAATTTACATTATTTTAAGTGTATTTTGTATACGAATTTACATTATTTTATATGTACTTTGTATATATATTTTTATACGCATTTACATTATTTAATATTTATTTTGAATATATATTTCTATACAAATTCATGGTATTTTATGTGTATTTGCATATATATTTTCATATAAATTTACATTATTTTATGTGTATTTTGCACATATATTTTATTACAAATCTACCTTATTTTATGTTTATTTTGTATGTGTATTTTGTATATTTATATTTATCCAAATACACATTCTTTTATTGGTATTCTGTTTATTTATTTTAATTCGAATTTACATTATTTTATGTGTATTTTGAATACATTTTTTTTATACGTATTTACTTAATTTTATGTGTATTTTGTATATATATTTTTATAGAAATCTACGTTATTTTATTTGTAGGTATTCGTATATATATTTTGAAACAAATTTACATTGTTTTATATGTATTTTTGCATATCTCTTTCAATACAAATTTACCTTATTGTATGTGCATTTTGAATATTTATTTCAATACAAATTCAAATATTTTATGTGTATTGTGGTATATATATTTTCATAAGAAATGCGCTATTTTATGGGAATTTTGCATCTTTATTTTCATACAAACTTACATTATTTTATTTTCATAGAAATTTACTCTATTTTATGAGTATTCGTATATATATTTTGATACAAATTTACATTATTGATGTGTATTTTGCATATCTATTTCAATACAAATTTACTTTATTGTACGTGCATTTTGTATATTTATTTTAATACAAATTTAATTATTTTATATGTATTTTTGTATATATATTTTTATGCAAATTTGCGTTATTATATGGATATTTTGCATTTTTATTTTCATATAAATTTACATTATTTTATTGATATTCTGTTTATTTTTTTTGATTCGTTATTTTATTGTGTGTATTCGTATATATTTTGATACAAATTTTATACAAATTCTTGTTATTTAATGTGTATTTGTATATATGTATTTTGATACAAATTTATATTATTTTATGTGTATTTTTACATATATTTCATTACAAATTTACCTTATTTTATGTTTATTTTGTATATTTATATCATTCAATTTTAAATTATTTTATGTGTATATTTGTATGTGTATTTAGGTCATTTTATGAGTATTTTCTATATATATTTTCATCCAAAATTACATTATTATTTTATTGGTATTTTCTTAATTTAATTCGATACGAATTTAGATTATTTCATAGGTATTTTGTATACATATTTTTATACTCATATTTTTTTTATACTCATATTTTTATGCAAATTTATTGGATGTGCATTTTTGTACATATATTTTCATAGAAATTTGCGTTATTTTATGTGTTTTTTGTATATGTTTTTTCATACAAATTTATATTATTTCATTGGTATTTTGTTTATTTATTTTGATACGAATTGCATGATTATATGTGTATTTTGTACATATTTTTTAGACGTATTTTTTTTATTTTCATACAAATTTACATTATTTTATTAATATTCTGTGTATTTATTTTGATACGATTTTACATTATTCTATTTGTGTTTTGTACATATTTTTTTATACAAATCTACGTTATTTTAAGTGTATTTGTTTATGTATTTTCATTCAAATTTACATTATTTTATGTGAATTTTGTGTATGTATTTCAATACAAATTTACCTAATTTTATGTGTATTTTGTATATTTATTTTCATACAAATTTAAAATATTTTTGTGTATTTTTGTATATAGTTTGATACAAATTTAGGTTATTTTATGTGTATTTTGTATATCTATTTTCATACAAATACACATTCTTTTATTGATATTTTGTTTATTTATTTTGACGCGAATTTACATTATTTAATGTGTATTTTGTATATATATTTTTATACGTATTTACATCATTTCATGTGTATTTTGTATAGCTTTAAACAAATTTATATTATTTAATGTGTATTTTGTATATATATATTTATACAAATACACATTCTTTTGTTGGTATTTTGTGTATTTATTTTGATACTAATTTACATTATTTTAAGTGTATTTTGTATACATTTTTTATACGTATTTACTTAATTTTATGTGTATTTTGTATATATATTTTTATAGAAATCTACCTTATTTCATGTGTATTCGTATATATATTTTGAAACAAATTTACATTGTTTATATGTATTTCGCATATCTATTTTTGTGTATTCTGTATTTATTTTTGTTATACATAGAATAATGTAAAATCGTATCAAAATAGGTACACAGAATATCAATAAAATAATTTAAATTTGTATGAAAATAAAGATGCAAAATTTCAATAATAAAGCATTTTTTTTTTTAAAATACATATACAAAAATACACATAGAATATTTAAATTTGTATTAAAATTAATATACAAAATGCACACATACAATAAGGTAAATTTGTATTGAAAAAAAACGCAAAATACAAATAAAACAGTGTAAATTTGTTTCAAAATATATATACGAATACACATAAAATAACGTAGATTTCTATAGAAATATATATACAAAATACACATGAAATTATGTAAATACGTATAAAAATATATATTCAAAATACATATTAAGTAATGTAAATTCGTGACAAAATAAATAAACAAAATATCATGAAAAGAATGTGTATTTGTATGAAAATAAATAATAGATAATAAATTTGTATGTAATATATATGCAAGATACACATTAAATAATGTAAATATGTATAAAAAAATATATACAAAAAACAAATAGAATAATGTAAAATCGTATCAAAATAAATACACCGAATATTAATAAAATAATGTAAATTTGTATAAAAATAAAGATGCAAAATTCCCATCAAATAGCGCATTTCTTATAAAAATATATATACCAAAATACACATAAAATATTTAAATTTGTATTGAAATAAATATACAAAATGCACATACAATAAGGTAAACTTCTGTTGAAAGTGATATGCAAAATTACATATAAAAAATTGTAAATTTGTTTCAAAATATATATACGAATACACATAAAATAGCGTAGATTTCTATAAAAATATATATACAAAATACACATAAAATTAAGTAAATACGTATAAAAAAAATGTAAACAAAATACACATGAAATAATATAAATTCGAAACAAAATAAATAAACAAAATACCAATAAAAGAATGTGTATTTGTTCTGTGTATTTTTGTATATAGTTTTATACAAATTTACGATATTTTATATGTATTTTGTATATTTATATTTATACAAATACACATTCTTTTACTGGTATATTGTTTATTTATTTTGATACGATTTTTATGTGTATTTTGTATTCATTTTTTTATACGTATTTACTTCATTTTATGTGTATTTTGTATATATTTTTATAGAAATCAACGTTATTTTATGTGTATTCGTATATATATTTTGAAACAAATTTACATTGTTTTATATGTATTTTGAATATCTATTTCAATACAAATTTACCTTACAGTATGTGCATTTTTTATATTTATTTTAATACAAATTTTTATGTTTTATGTGTATTTTGGTATATATATTTTTATAAAAAAATGCGTTATTTTATGGCTATTTTGCATCTTTATTTTCATACAAATTTACATTATTTAATTAATATTCTGTGTATTTATTTTGATACGATTTTATATTATTCTATTTGTGTTTTGTATATATTTTATTATACATATTTACATTATTTAATTAGTATTTTGTATATATATTTGATACAAATTTACGTTATTTTAAGTGTATATGTTTATATATTTTCATTCAAATTTCCATTATTTTATGTGTATTTTGTATATGTATTTCAATACAAATTTACCTAATTTTATGTGTATTTTGTATATTTATTTTCATACAAATTTAAATTATTTTTGTGTATTTTTGTATATAGTTTTATACAAACTTAGGTTATTTTATGAGTATTTTGTATATCTATTTTCATACAAATACACATTCTTTTATTGATATTTTGTTTATTTATTTTGACGAGAATTTAAATTATTTAATGTGTATTTTGTATATATATATTTTTATACGTATTTACATCATTTCATGTGTATTTTGTATATATATTTCTATAGAAATCTACGTTATTTTATGTTTATTTTTGTATAGAGTTTTATACAAATTTACAATATTTTATGTGTATTTTGTATATCTATTTTCATACAAATGCACATTCTTTTATTGATATTTTGTTTATTTATTTTGATGCGAATTTACATTATTTAATGTGTATTGTGTATATATATTTTTATACTTATTTACGTCATTTCATGTTTATTTTATATATATATATTTCTATAGAAATATACGTTATTTTATGTGTATTCGTATATATATTTTGAAACAAATATACATTGTTTTATGTGCATTTTGTATATTTTTTCAATACAAATCTACCTTATTGTACGTGCATTTTGAATATTAATTTTAATACAAATTTAATTATTCTATGTGTATTTTTGTATATGAATTTTTATAAAAATATGCTTTATTTTATGGGTATTTTGCATTTTTACTTTCATACAAATTTACGTTATTTCATTGATATTCTGCTCATTCATTTTGATACGATTTGACATTATTCTATGTGTATTTTGTAAATATTTTTCATACAAATTTACGTTATTTTATGTGTATTTGTTTATATATTTTGACACAAATTTACAATATTTTATGGGTATTTTGTATATATATTTCAAAAGAAATTTACCTAGTTTGATGTGTATTTTGAATATCTATTTTCATACAAACTCAAATTATTTTTATGTATTTTTGTATATATTTCAATACAAATTTTAGTAATGTGTATTTTGTAAATCTATTTTCATTCAAATATATATCATTTTATTGGTATTTTGTTGATTTATATTGATACGAATTTATATTATTTTATATGTACTTTTTATATATATTTTTATACGCATTTACATTATTTAATATTTATTTTGAATATATAATTTTATACAAATTCATGGTATTTTATGTGTATTTGTATATATATTTTCATATAAATTTACATTATTCTATGTGTATTTTGTTCATATATTTCATTACAAATTTACCTTATTTTATGTTTATTTTGTATGTGTATTTTGTACATTTATATTTATACACGTTTACTCATACAAATTTATATTATTTTATTGGTATTTTGTTTATTTATTTTGATACGAATTACATGATTATATGTGTATTTAGTACACATTTTTTTATACGTATTTACATTATTTAATGTGTATTTTGTTTATATATTTTCATACAAATTTACGTTATTGTATATGTATTTGTATAAATATTTTGATATCAATTTACTTTATTTCATGTATTTTGTATATATATTTCAATTCAAATTTAGCTTATTTTGTGTGTTTTGTATATATTTTCATATAAATTTAATTCCTTCTGTGTATTTTTGTATATAGTTTTATATAAATTTACGTTATTTTATGTGTATTTTGTATATTTATATTTATACAAATACACATTCTTTTATTGGTATTTTGTTTATTTATTTTGATACGAATTTACATTATTTTATGTGTATTTTGTATACATTTTTTATACGTATTTACTTCATTTTATGTGTATTTTGTATATATATTTTTATAGAAATCTACGTTATTTTATGTGTATTCGTATACATATTTTGAAACAAATTTACATTGCTTTATATGTATTTTGCATATCTATTTTAATACAAATTTACCTTATTGTACATATAAAACAATGTAAATTTGTTTCAAAATATATGTACGAATACACATAAAATAACGTATATTTCTATAAAAATATATATACAAAATACACATACAATTAAGTAAATACGTATAAAAAAAATGTAAACAAAATACACATAAAATTATGTAAATTCGAAACAAAATAAATAAACAAAATACCAATAAAAGAATGTGTATTTGTATAAATATAAATGTACAAAATAACAAAAAAACATAAAATAAGGTAAATTTGTAATGAAATATATGTACAAAATACACATAAAATAATGTAAATTTATATGAAAATATATTTACAAATACACATAAAATACCATGAATTTGTATAAAATTATATACTCAAAATAAATATTAAATAATGTAAATGCGTATAAAAATGTATATACAAAGTACATATAAAATAATGTAAATTCGTATCAATATAAATCAACAAAATACCAATAAAATGTTATATATTTGAATGAAAATAGATTTACAAAATACACATAACCTAACTAAAATTTGTCATGAAATATATACAAAAATACATAAAAATAATTTGAGTTTGAATGAAAATAGATATTCAAAATACACATAAAACTAGGTAAATTTCTTTTGAAATATATATAGACAATACCCATAAAATATTGTAAATTTGTGTCAAAATATATAAACAAATACACATAAAATAACGTAAATTTATATGAAAAATATATACAAAATACACATAGAATAATGTCAAAGCGTATCAAAATGAATGAGCAGAATATCAATAAAATAATGTAAATTTGTATGAAAATAAAGATGCAAAATACCCATAAAATAAAGCATATTTTTATAAAAATACATATAGAAAAATAAACATAGAATAATTAAATTTGTATTAAAATTAATATACAAAATGCATATACAATAAATTTAAATTTGATTATATTAAATGAAATAAATATACAAAATAAACATAAAATAAGGTAAATTTGTAATAAAATATATGTAAGAATACACATAAAATAATATAAATTTGTATGAAAATATATATACAAATACACATAAAATAACATGAATTTGTATAAAATTTGTTTCAAAATATATACGAATTCACACAATAAAATAACGTAAATTTTTATGAAAATGTATATATAAAATACACATCAAATAATTTAAATACGTAGAAAAATATATATACAAAATACACATAAAATAATGTAAATTCGTAAAAAATTAAATACACAAAATTCCAATAAAAGAATGTATATTTGTAGGAAAATATATATACAAAAAACAAATAAAATAACAAAAATTTGTATAAAAATATATACAAAAATACACACAAATAATTTAAATTTGTTTGAAAATAGATATGCAAAATACACATAAAGTTAGGCAAATTTGTATTGAAATACATATACAAAACTCACATAAAATAATGTAAATTTGTATGAAAATATATAAACAAATACATATAAAATAACGTAAATTTGGATAAAATATATATACAAAATATACATTAGATATTTTAAATATGTATAAAAATATATTATATTATATATATTTTTATTGATATTTGCGTTATTTATGTGTATTTTGTACATGTTTTCTCATAGAAATTTACATTTTTTTATTGGTATTTTGTCTATTTATTTTGATACGAATTACATGATTATTTGTGTATTTTGTACATTTTTTTTATAAGTATTTACATTATTTAATGTGTATTTTGTTTATATATTTTTATACAAATTTACGTTATTATATGTGTATTTGTATAAGTATTTTGATACAAATTTACATTATTTTATGTATTTTGTATATATATTTCAATTCAAATTTAGCTTATTTTATGTGTATTTTGTATATCTATTTATTTTAATACAAAATCAAATATTTTATGTTTTTTCGTATATATATTTTTATAAAAAATGCGTTATTTTTGGGTATTTTGCATCTTAATTGTCATACAAATTTACATTATTTTATTAATATTTTCTGTATTTATTTTGATACGATTTTACATTATTTTATTTATGTTTTGTATATATTTTTTTATACATATTTACATTATTTAATTTGTTTTTTGTATATATATTTGATACAAATTTACGTTATTTTAAGTCTATATGTTTATATATTTTCATTCAAATTTACATTATTTTATGTGTATTTTGTATATGTATTTCAATACAAATTTACCTAATTTTATATGTTTTTTGTATATTTATTTTCATACAAGATTAAATTATTTTTGTGTATTTTTGTATATAGTTTTATACAAATTTAGGTTATTTTATGTGTATTTTCTATATCTATTTTAATACAAATACACATTCTTTTCATGATATTTTGTTTATTTATTTTGACACGAATTAACATTATTTAATGTGTATTTTGTATATATATTTTTATACGTATTTACATTATTTCAAGTGTATTTTGTATATATATTTCTATAGAAATCTGCGTTATTATATGTGTATTCGTATATATATTTTGAAACAAATTTACATTGCTTTATGTGTATTTTGCATATTTTTTTAATGCAAATTTACCTTATTGTATGTGCATTTTGTATATTAATTTTAATACAAATTTGATTAATCTATGTGTATTTTTGTATATGTATTTTTATAAAAATATGCTTTATTTTAAGGGTATTTTGCATCTTTATTTTCATACAAATTTACATTATTTTATTGATATTCTGTGTATTTATTTTTATATGATTTTACATTATTCTATGTGTATTTTGTATATATATTTTATATGAAATGTATTTCTTTTTATTTCATACAAATCTACATTATTTTATGTGTTTTTTGTACATGTATTTAAATACAAATTTAACTAGTTATATGTGTATTTTGTATATCTATTTTGTATATATATTTTCATAGAAATTTACTCTATTTTATGAGTATTCGTATATATATTTTGATACAAATTTACATTATTAATGTGTATTTTGCATATCTATTTCAATACAAATTTACTTTATTGTACGTGCATTTTGTATATTTATTTTAATACAAATTTAATTATTTTATATGTATTTTTGTATATATATTTTTATGCAAATATGCGTTATTATATGGATATTTTGCATCTTTATTTTCATACAAATTTACAATATTTTATTGATATTCTCTTTATTTATTTTGATACGATTTAACATTATTCTATGTGTTTTTTGTATATATTTTTTTATATATATATTTACATTATTTAATGTTAATTTTGTACATATTTTTTATCCAAATTTATATTATTTTAAGTGTATTTGTTTATATATTCTCATACATATTTACACTATTTTATGTGTTTTTTGTATATATATATTTCTACGTATTTAAATTATTTTATGTGTAATTTGAATATACATTTTCATTAAAAAATTACTTTATTTTATTGTGTGTATAAGTATATATTTTGATACAAATTTTATACAAATTCATGTTATTTAATGTGTATTTGTATATATATTTTCATACAAATTTATATTATTTTATGTGTATTTTTTCATATATTTCATTACAAATTTACCTTATTTTATGTTTATTTTGTATATATATTTCATTCAATTTTAAATTATTTCATGTGTATATTTGTATTTGTATTTAGGTTATTTTATGTGTATTTTGTATATATATTTTCATCCAAAATTACATAATTTTATTGGTATTTCTTAATTTAATTCGATACGAATTTAGATTATTTCATAGGTATTTTGTATACATATTTTTATACTAATTTACATTATCTAATGTGTGTTTTGTGTATATATTTTTATGCAAATTTATCTAATGTTCATTTTTGTACATATATTTTTATAGAAATTTGCGTTATTTTATGTATATAGTTTTATATAAATTTACGTTATTTTATGTGCATTTTGTATATTTATATTTATACAAATACACATTCTTTTATTGGTATATTGTTTATTTACATTTATACGAATTTACATTATTTTATGTGTATTTTGTATACATTTTTTATACGTATTTACTTAATTTTGTGTATTTTGTATATGTATTTTTATAGAAATCTACGTTATTTTATGTGTATTCGTATATATATTTTGAAACAAATTTACATTATTTTATATGTATTTTCCATATCTATTTCAATACAAATTTACCTTATTGTATGTGCATTTTGTATATTTATTTTAATACAAGTTCAAATATTTTATGTGTATTTTGGTATCAATAATTTTATAAAAAATGCGTTATTTTATAGGTATTTTGCATCTTAATTTTCATTTTATATGTACTTTGTATATATATTTTTATACGCTCTTACATTATTTAATATTTATTTTGAATATATATTTTTATACAAATTCATGGTATTTTATGTGTATTTTGTTATATATATTTTATAAATTTACATTATTTGTATGTGTATTTTTGTACATTTATTTTATTACAATTTCTTCCTATTTTTATGTTTATTTTGTGTGTATTTTTATATTATTTTGTTTATTTATTTTAATTTTTTTTTATACGTATTTACTTAATTTTTGTGTATTTTGTACATATATTTTATAGAAATCTACGTTTTTTATTTGTATTCGTATATATTTTGAAACAAATTTACATTGTTTTATATGTATTTTTGCATATCTCCTTCAATACAAATTTACCTTATTGTATATGCATTTTTTATATTTATTTCAATACAAATTTAAAAATTTTATGTGTATTTTGGTATATTTATTTTTATAAGAAAAGTGCTATTTTATGGGAATTTTGCAACTTTATTTTCATACAAATTTACATTATTTTATTAATATTCGGTGTATTTATTTTGATACGATTTTACATTATTCTATTTGTTTTTTGTATATACTTTTTTATACATGTTTACATTATTTAATGTGTATCATGCATATATATTTATACAAATTTATTATCTATTATCTATTTTCATACAAATACACATTCTTTTCATGATATTTTGTTTATTTATTTTGACACGAATTTACATTATTTGATATGTATTTTGTATATATATTTTTATACGTATTTACATAATTTCACTTGTATTTTGTATATATATTTAATAGATATTCAAAATACACATAAAATAACCTAAATTTGTATCAAACTATATACAAAAATACACAAAATTATTTGAAATTTGTATGAAAATAAATATACAAAATACACATAAAATTAGGTAAATTTGTATGGAAATACATATACAAAATACACATAAAATAATATAAATTTGAATGAAAATACATAAACAAATACACTTAAAATAACGTAAATTTGTATAAAAAAATATATACAAAACACAAATAGAATAATGTAAAATCGTATCAAAATAAATACACAGAATATTAATAAAATAATGTAAATTTGTATGAAAATAAAGAGGCAAAATACCCATAAAATAACGCATTTTTTTTATTTATAAAAATATACATACCAAAATACACATAAAAAAATTAGATTTGTATTAAAATAAATATATAAAAAACACATACAATAAGGTAAATTTGTATTGAAATAAATACGCAAAATACATATAAAGCAATGTAAATTTGTTTCAAAATATGTATACGAATACACATAAAATAACGTAGATTTCTATAAATATATATATACAAAATACACATAAAATGAAGTAAATACGTATAAAAAAATGTATACAAAATACACATAAAATAATGTAAATTCGTATCAAAATAAATAAACAAAATACCAATAAAAGAATGTGTATTTGTATAAATATAAATATACAAAATACACATAAAATAACGTAAATTTATATAAAACTATATACATATATACACAGAAGTAATTAAATTTGTATGAAAATTTATTCAAAATTCACACAAAATAAGCTAAATTTGAATTGAAAGATATATACAAAATACATGAAATAAAGTAAATTTGTATCAAAATATTCATACAAATACACATATAATAACGTAAATTTGTATGAAAATATATAAACAAAATACACATTAAATAATGTAAATACGTATAAAAAAATGTGTACAAAATACACATATAATCATGTAATTCGTATCAAAATAAATAAACAAAATACCAATAAAATAATATAAATTTGTAAGAGTAAACGTGTATGTTGCATATTTTTTCAATACAAATTTACCTTATTATATACGCATTTTGTATATTAATTCTAATACAAATTTAATTATTTGATGTGTATTTTTGTATCTGTATTTTCATAAACATATGCTTTATTTTTTGGGTATTTTGCATCTTTATTTTCATAAAAATTTACATCATTTTATTGATATTCTGCTCATTCATTTTGATACGAATTGACATTATTCTATGTGTATTTTGTATATATTTTTCATACAAATTTACGTTATTTTATGTGTAGTTGTTTATATATTTTGACACAAATTTACAATATTTTATTTCTATTTTGTATATACATTTCAAAAGAAATTTACCTAGTTTTATGTGTATTTTGTATATCTATTTTCATACAAACTCAAATTATTTCTATGTATTTTTGTATATATTTTAATACAAATTTTAGTTATGTTATGTGTATTTTGTAAATTTATTTTCATTCATATATATATTATTTTATTGGTGTTTTGTTGATTTATATTGATACGAATTTACATCATTTTATATGTACTTTGTATATATATTTTTATACGCTTTTACATTATTTAATATTTATTTTGAATATATATTTTTATACAAATTCATGGTATTTTATGTGTATTTGTATATTTATTTTCATATAAATTTACATTATTTTATGTGTATTTTGTACATATATTTTATTACAAATCTACCTTAATTTATGTTTATTTTGTATATGTATTTTGTATTTTTATATTTATCCAAATACACATTCTTTTATTGGTATTTTGTTTATTTATTTTAAATCGAATTTACATTATTTTATGTGTATTTTGTATACATTTTTTTATACGTATTTACTTAATTTTATGTGTATTTTGCATATATATTTTTATACAGATCATCGTTATTTTATTTGTATTCGTATATATATTTTGAAACGAATTTACATTGTTTTATATGTATTTTGCATATCTATTTTAATACAAATTTACCTTATTGTATTTGCATTTTGTATACATATTTAAATATTGTATGTGTATTTTGGTATATATATTTAAAAAAAAAATGCGTTATTTTATAGGAATTTTGCATCTTTATTTTCATACAAATTTACATAAATTTATTAATATTCTGTGTATTTATTTTGATACGAGTTTACATTATTCTATTTGTTTTTTGTATATACTTTTTTATACATATTTACATTATTTAATGTGTATCTTGCATATACATTTTATACAAATATACGTTATTTTAAGTGTATTTGTTTTTATATTTTCATTCAAATTTACATTTATTTCAATTCAAATTAACATAATTATATGTGTATTTTGTATATTTCTTTTCATACGTATTTAAATTATTTTGTGTATTTTGTATATAATTTTATACAAATTTAGGTTATTTTATGTATTTACATTATTTATTTGTATATATATTTTTATCCAAAGTTACTTTATTTTACGTTCATTTTGGACATATATTCTTAAAGAAATTTGCGTTATTTTATGTGTATTTTGTATATATTTTTTCATACAAGTTTATATTATTTGATTGGTAATTTGTTTATTTATTTTGATACGAATTTACATTGTTGTATGTGTATTTTGTATATATTTTTTATACGTATTTACATTATTTAATGTGTATTTTGTTGATATATTTTTTAATACAAATTTACGTTATTATATGTATTTTATCAATATTTTGATACAAATTTACATTATTTTATTTATTTTGTATATACATTTCAATTCAAACTGAGCTTATTTTATTTGTATTTTGTATATCTATTTTCATACAGTTTAATTACTTCTGTGTATTTTGTATATATTTTATACAAATTTATTATTTTATCTATTTTGTATATCTATTTGCATACAAATACACATTCTATTATTACTATTTTTTTTTTTTTTAAACGAATTTAAAATATTTTATATGTATTTTGTATCTATATTTTTAGACGTATTTACATACTTTTATGTGTATTTTGAGTATATATTTTATAGAAATTTACGTATTTTTTTGTGTATTCGTATATATATTTTGAAACAAATTTACATTGTTAAATGTGTATTTTTCAAATCTATTTCAATGCAAATTTACTTTATTGTACGTGCATTTTGTATATTTATTTTAATACAGTTTTAATTATTTTATGTGTATTTTTGTATATATATTTTTATAAAAATATGCGTTATTTAATGGGAATTTTGGATGTTTATTTTCTTACAAATTTACGTTCTTTTATTGATAGTCTGTGTATTTATTTTGATACGATTTTACATTATTCTTTTGTGTTTTGTATATATTTTTTATACAGATTTACATTATTTAATGTGTATCTTGTATATTTTTATACAAATTTACGTTATTTTAAGTGTATTTGTTATATATTTTCATTTAAATTTACATTATTTTATGTATTTTGTATATATATTTCAATACAAATTTAGTTTATTTTATGTATATTTTGTATATCTATTTTCATTTGTATCAAAATAAATAAAGAAAATAGCAATAAAATAATGTAAATTTGTATGAGAAAACATATACAAATACACATAAAATAACGCAAATTTCTAAAAAAATATATGTACAAAAATGCACATAAAATAAAGTAAATTTGCACAAAAATTTATATACAAAACACACATTAAATAATGTAAATGCGTACATAAAATAACCTAGATTTGTATAAAACTATATACAAAAATACACAAAAATATTTAAAATTTGTATGAAAAGAAATATACAAAATACATATAAAATTAGGTAAATTTGTTTTGAAATACATATACAAAATACACATAAAATAATGTAAATTTGAATGAAAATATATAAACAAATACACTTAAAATAACGTAAATTTGTATAAAATATATATGCAATACACATATAATAACGTAAATTTCTATGAAATATATATTCAAAATACACATTAAATAATGTAAATATGTATAAAAAAATATATACAAAAAAGAAATAGAATAATGTAAAATCCTATCAATATAAATACACAGAATATCAATAAAATAATGTAAATTTGTATGAAAAGAAAGATGCAAAATTCCCATAAAATAGCGCATTTTTTATAAAAATATATTTACCAAAATACACATAAAATATTTAAATTTGTATTGAAATAAATATACAAAATGCATATACAGTAAGGTAAATATGTATTGAAAGAGATATTCAAAAATACATATAAAACAAAGTAAATTTGTTTCAAAATATATATACGAATACACATAAAATAACGTAGATTTCTAGAGAAATATATATATAAAATACACATGAAATTATGTAAATACGTAAAAATATATATATTCGTGTCAAAACAAATAAACAAAATATCATGAAAAGTATGTATATTTGTATGAAAATAAATAATAGATAATAAATTTGTATGAAATATATATGCAAGATACACATTAAATAGTGTAAATATGTATAAAAAAAATATATACAAAAAACAAATAGAATAATGTGAAATCGTATCAAAATAAATACACCGAATATTAATAAAATAATGTAAATTTGTATGAAAATAAAGATGCAAAATTCCCATCAAATAGCGCATTTCTAATAAAAATATATATACCAAAATACACATAAAATATTTAAATTTGTATTGAAATAAATATACAAAATGCACATGCAATAAGGTAAACTTGTATTGAAAGAGATATTCAAAAATACATATAAAACAATGTAAATTTGTTTCAAAATATATTTACGAATACACATAAAATAACGTAGATTTCTATAAAAATATATATAAAAATACACATAAAATTAAGTAAATACGTATAAAAATAGATATACAAAATACACAGAATAATGTAAAATTGTTAAAAAAAAAAAACAGAATATAAATAAAATAATGTAAATTTGTATGAAAATAAAAATGCAAAATACCCATAAAATAAAGCATATTTTTATAAAAATACATATACAAAAATACACATAGCATAATTAAATTTGTATTAAAATTAATATACAAAATGCATATACAATAAGGTAAATTTGTGTTGAAAAAATATGCAAAATACACATAAAAGTGTAAATTTATTTCAAAATCTATATACGAATACTCATAAATCAACGTAGATTTCTATAGAAATATATATACAAAATACACATCAAATGATGTAAACACGTATAAAAATATATATAAAATACACATTAAATAATGTAAATTCGCGTCAAAATAAATAAACAAAATATCAATAAAAGAATGTGTATTTGTATGAAAATAGATATACAATATACACATAAAATCACCTAAATTTGTATAAAACTATATACAAAAATACAAAAAAATAATTTTAATTTGTATGAAAATAAATATACAAAATAGACATAAAATTAGGTAAATTTGTATTGAAATACATTTACTAAATACACATAAAATAATGTAAATTTGAATGAAATATATAAACAAATACACTTAAAATAACGTAAATTTGTATAAAATATATATAAAAAATACACATTAAATAATGTAAATATGTATAAAAAAAATATACAAAACACAAATAGAATAATATAAAATCGTATCAAAATAAATACACAGAATACTAATAAAATAATGTAAATTTGTATGAAAATTAAGATGCAAAATACCCATAAAATAACGCTTTTTTTAAAAAAATATATATATACCAAGACACACATAAAATATTTGAATTTGTATTAAAATAGATATACAAAATGCACATACAATAAGGTAAATTTGTATTGAAATAGATATGCAAAATACATATAAACCCATGTAAATTTTTTTCAAAATATATATACGAATACACATAAAATAACGTAGATTTCTATGAAAATAAATATACAAAATACACATAAAATTAAATAAATACGTATAAAAAAAGGTATACAAAATACACATAAAAAAATGTAAACTCGTATCAAAATAAATAAACAAAATACTAATAAAAGAATGTGTATTGTATAAATATAAATATACAAAATACAAATAAAATAACGTAGATTTATATAAAACTATATGCAAAAAAATAAAGTAATTAAATTTGTGTGAAAATAGATATACAAAATACATGTGTATTTTGTATATATATTTTCATACAAATTTTCGTTATTTTATGTTTATTTTGTATATTTATTTTTTCTACAAATATATGTTCTTTTATCTGAATTTTTTTTATTGAATTTGAAACGAATTTACCTTTTTTTGTATATCTATTTTCATACAAATTAAAATACTTCTGTGTATTTTTGTATATAGTTTTATATAAATTTACGTTATTTTATGTGAATTTTGTATATTTATATTTATACAAATACACATTCTTTTATTGGTATTTTTTTATTTATTTTGATACGAATTTACATTATTTTATGTGTATTTTGTATACATTTTTTTATACGTATTTACATCATTTTATATGTATTTTGTATATATATTTTTATAGAAATTTACGTTATTTTATGTGTATTCGTATATATATTTTGAAACAAATTTACATTGTTTTATATGTATTTTGCATATCTATTTCAATACAAATTTACCTTATTGTATGTGTTTTTTATATATTTATTTTAATACAAATCTAATTTTTCTATGTGTATTTTGGTATATATATTTAAAAAAAAAAGCGTTATTTTATGGGTATTTTGCCTCTTTATTTTCATAAAAATTTCCATTATTTTATTAATATTCTGTGTATTTATTTTGATAGGATTTTACAATATTCTATTTGTGTTTTGTACATATTTTTTTATACAAATTTACGTTATTTTAAGTGTATTTATTTATGTATTTTCATTCAAACTTACATTATTTTATGTGTATTTTGTATATATATTTTTATACAACTATATACAAAAATACTCAAAAATATTTTAAATTTGTATGAAAATAAATATACAAAATACACATAAAATTAGGTAGATTTGTATTGAAATACATACACAAAATACACATAAAATAATGTAAATTTGAATGAAAATACATAAATAAATACACTTAAAATAACATAAATTTGTATAAAAAAATATGTACAAAACACAAATAGAATATTGTAAAATCGTATCAAAAGAAATACACAGAATATTAATAAAATAATGGAAATTTGTATGAAAATAAAGAGGCAAAATACCCATAAAATAACGCATTTTTTTTATTTATAAAAATATATATACAAAAATACATATCAAAAAATTAGATTTGTATTAAAATAAATATACAAAAAACACATACAATAAGGTAAATTTGTATTGAAATAGATATGCAAAATACATATAAAACAATGTAAATTTGTTTCAAAAAATATATTCGAATACACATAAAATAACAAGGATTTCTATAAAAATATATATACAAAATACACCTAAAATGAAGAAAATACGTATAAAAAAATATATACAAAATACACATAAAATAATGTAAATTCGTATCAAAATAAATAAACAAAATACCAATAAAAGAATGTGTATTTGTATAAATATAAATATACAAAACACACATAAAATAACGTAAATTTATATAAAACTATATACAAAAATACACAGAAGTAATTAAATTTGTATGAAAATATATACAAAATACACTCAAAATAAGCTAAATTTGAATTGAAATATATATACAAAATACATGAAATAAAGTAAATTTGTATCAAAATATTTAAACAAATACACATATAATAACGTAAATTTGTATGAAAATATATAAACAAAATACACTTTAAATAATGTAAATACGTATAAAAAAATATGTACAAAATACACATATAATCATGTAATTCGTATGAAAATAAATAAACAAAATACCAATAAAATAATATAAATTTGTATGAGTAAACGTGTATGTTGCATATTTTTTCAATACAAATTTACCTTATTATATACGCATTTTGTATATTAATTTTAATACAAATTTAATTATTCGATGTGTATTTTTGTATATGTATTTTTAAAAACATATGCTATATTTTTTGGGTATTTTGCATCTTTATTTTCATACAAATTTACATTATTTTATTGATATTCTGCTCATTCATTTTCATACGAATTGACATTATTCTATGTGTATTTTGTATATATTTTTCATTCAAATTTACGTTATTTTATGTGTATTTGTTTATATATTTTGACACAAATTTACAATATTTTATGGGTATTTTGTATATACATTTCAAAAGAAATTTAAATAATTTTGTGTATTTTATATATCTATTTTCATACAAACTCAAATTATTTCTATGTATTTTTGTATATATTTTAATACAAATTTTAGTTATGTTATGTGTATTTTGTAAATTTATTTTCATTCAAATATATATTAATTTAATTTAAATTTGTATGAAAAGAAATATACAAAATACACATAAAATTCGGTTAATTTGTATTCATATACATATACAAAATACAAATAAAATAATGTAAATTTGAAAGAAAATATATAAACAAATACACATATAATAACGTAAATTTGTATGAAATATATATACAAAATACACATTAAATAATGTAAATATGTTTCAAAAAATATATACAAAACACAAATAGAATAATGTAAAATCGTATCAAAATATATACACAGAATATTAATAAAATTATGTAAATTTGTATGAAAATTAAGATGCAAAATACCTATAAAATAACGCATTTTTTATACAATTATTGATACCAAAATACACATCAAATATTTGAACTTGTATTAAAATAAATATACAAAATGCACATACAATAAGGTAAATTTGTATTGAAATAGATAGTCAAAATACATATAAATAATGTAAATTTGTGTCAAAATATATACACGAATACACATAAAATAACGTAGATTTCTATAAAAATACATATACAAAATACACATAAAATTAAGTAAATACGTATAAAAAAATGTATACAAAATACACATAAAATAATGTAAATTCGTATAAATGTAAATAAACAATATACCAATAAAAGAATGTGTATTTGTATAAATATAAATATACAAAATGCACATAAAATAACGTAAATTTATATAAAACTATATACATAAAATAACGCAAATTTCTATAAAAAAATATATACAAAAATGAACATAAAATAAATTTGCATAAAAATATATATACAAAACACACATTAGATAATGTAAATGAGTATAAAAATATGTATACAAAATACCTATGAAATAATCTAAATTCATATCGAATTAAATTAAGAAATACCAATAAAATAATGTAATTTTGGATGAAAATATATATATAAAATACATATAAAATAACCTAAATAGAAATACAAATATACACATAAAATAATTTAAAATTGAATGAAATAAATATACAAAATAAACATAAAATAATATAAATTTGTATGAAAATATATATACAAATATACATTAAATAACATGAATTTGTATAAAATTTGTATCAAAATATATACTTATACACACAATAAAATAACGTAATTTTTTTATGAAAATGTATATACAAAATACACATAAAATAATTTAAATACGTAGAAAAATATATATACAAAAAACACATAAAATAATGTAAATTTCTATGAAAATAAAGATGCAAAATATCCATATAATAACGCATATTTGCATAAAAATATATATACAAAAATACATATAAAATAATTAAATTTGTATTAAAATAAATATACAAAATGCACGTACAATAAAGTAAATTTGTAATGAAATAGATATTCAAAATACACATTAATAATGTAAATTTGAATCAAAATATATATACGAATACTCATAAAATAGAGTAAATTTCTATGAAAATATACATACAAAATAGATATACAAAATACACATGTAACTAGTTAAATTTGTATTTAAATACATGTACAAAAAACACATAAAATAATGTAGATTTGTATGAAATGAAAACAAATACATTTTATATAAAATATATATACAAAATACACATAGAATAATGTAAAATCATATCAAAATAAATACACAGAATATCAATAAAATAATGTAAATTTGTATGAAAATAAAGATGCAAAATACCCATAAAATAAAGCATATTTTTATAAAACTATATATACAAAAATACACATAAAATAATCAAATTTGTATTAAAATTAATATACAAAATGGACATACAATAAGGTAAATTTGTATTAAAAAAATATGCAAAATACAGATAAAACAATGTAAATTTGTTTCAAAATATATATACGAATACACATAAAATAACGCAGATTTCTATAGAAATATATATACAAAATACACTTGAAATAATGTAAATACGTATCAAAATATATATACAAAATACACATTAAATAATGTTAATTCGTGTCAAAATAAATAAACAAAATATCATGAAAAGAATGTGTATTTGTATGAAAATAGATATACAAAATACACATAAAATAACCTAAATTTGTATAAAACTATATACAAAAATACACAAAAATAATTTAAACTTGTATGAAGATAAATATACAAAAAACATATAAAATTAGTTAAATTTGTATTGAAATACATATACAAAATACACATAAAATAAAGTAAATTTGAATGAAAATATATAAACATATAGACTTAAAATAACGTAAATTTGTATCAAATATATATTCAAAAAACACATTAAATAATGTAAATATGTATAAAAAAAAATACATACAAAACACAAATAAAATAATGTAAAATCGTATCAAAATAAATACAGAAAATATTAATAAAATAATGTAAATTTGTATGAAAATTAAGATGCAAAATACTCATAAAATAACGCATTTTTTATAAAAATATATATACGAAAAAACATAAAATATTTGATTTTGTATTAAAATAAATAGATATACAAAATACACATAAAATAAGCTAAATTTGAATTGAAATATATATACAAAATACATAAAATAATGTAAATTTGTATCAAAATACTTATACAAATACACATATAATAACGTAAATTTGTATAAAAATATATAAACAAAATACACATTAAATAATGTAAATACGTATAAAAAAATGTACAAAATACACAAATAATCATGTAATTCGTATCAAAATAAATAGACAAAATACCAATAAAATAATGTAAATTTCTATGAGAAAACATATACAAAATACACATAAATAACGCAAATATCAATAAAAATATATATAATATAATATATTTTTATACATATTTAAAATATTTAATGTATATTTTGTATATATATTTTATCCAAATTTACGTTATTTTATATGTATTTGTTTATATATTTTCATACAAATTTACATTATTTTATGTGAGTTTTGTATATGTATTTCAATACAAATTTGCCTAACTTTATGTGTATTTTGCATATCTATTTTCAAACAAATTTAAATTATTTTTGTGTATTTTTGTATATATTTTTATACAAATTTTAGTTATTTTATTTGTTTTTTGTATATATTTTCCTACAAATATACATTCTTTTATTGGAATTTTGTGTATTTAATTTTTTACGAATTTACATTATTTTATGTGTATTTTGTATATATATTTTTCTACGTATTTAAATTATTTTATGTGTATTTTATATATACATTTTCATAAAAATTTACGTTATTTTATTGTGTGTATTCGTATATATTTTGAAACAAATTTTATCCAAATTCATGTTATTTTAAGTGTATTTGTATATATATTTTCATTCAAATTTATATTATTTTATGTGTATTCTTACATATATTTTATTACAAATTTACCTTATTTTATGTATATTTTGTATATTTTTTTCATTCAATTTTAAATTATTTAATATGTATATTTGTATTTGTATTTAAGTTATTTTATGTGTGTTTTCTATATATATTTTCATCCAAAATTGCATTATTTTATTGTTATTTTCTTAATTATTTAACTCGATACGAATTTAGATTATTTCATAGGTATTTTGTATACATATTTTTATACTCATTTTCATTATCTAATGTGTGTTTTGTATATATTTTTTTATGCAAACTAATTTTATGTACATTTTTGTACATATATTTTTATAGAAACTTAAAACGCTATTTTATGTGTATTTTGTATATGTTTTCTCATACAAATTTACATTATTTAATTAGTTTTTTGTTTATTTATTTTGATACGATTGACTTGATTATTTGTGTATTTTGTAAATATTTTTTTATACGTATTTATATTACTTAATGTGTATTTTGTTTATATATTTTTTTTACAAATTTACGTTATTATATGTGTATTGGTTAAAAACATTTTGAAACGAATTTACTTTATTTTATGTATTTTGTATATATATTTCAATTCAAATTTAGCTTATTTTGTGTGTATTTTGTATATCTATTTTCATACAAATTTAATTACTTCTGTGTATTTTTTTATATAGTTTTATACAAATTTACGTTATCTTATGTGCATTTTGTATATTTATATTTATACAAATACACACTCTCTTATTGGTATTTTGTTTATTTATATTTATACGAGTTTAAATTATTTTATGTGTATTTTGTATACATTTTTGATTCGTATTTACTAAATTTTATTTGTATTTTGTATATATATATTTATAGAAATCTACGTTATTTTATGTGTATTCGTATATATATTTTGAAACAAATTTACATTGTTTTATATGTATTTTGCATATCATTTTCAATACAAATTTACCTTATTGTATTTGCATTTTGTATATTTATTTTGATACAAATTCAAATATTTTATGTGTATTTAGGTATATATAATTTTATAAAAAAAGCGTTATTTTATAGGTATTTTGCATCTTAGTTTTCATACAAAAGTACATTATTTTATTAATATTCTGTGTATATATTTTGATACGATTTTATATTATACTATTTGTGTTTTGTATATATTTTTTTATACATATTTTCATTATTTAATGTGTATTTTTATATATATTTTATACAAATTAACGTGTGTATTTTGTATATGTATTTAAACCTAATTTTATGTGTATTTTTGTATATTTATTTTCATACAAATTTAAATTATTTTTGTGTTTTTTTGTATATACATATAAAGCAAATTTCTATGAAAATATATATTCAAAATACATATAAAATTATGTAAATAAGTATAAAAATATATATATCAAATACACCTAAAAAAATCAAAATTCGTATCAAAATAAATAAACAAAATTCCAATAAAAGAACGTATATTTGTAGGAAAATAAATATACAAAATACACATAAAATTACGAAATATTGAATAAAAATATATACAAAAAAACAATTAAATAAATTTCAATTTGTATGAAAATAGATATACAAAATACACATATAATTAGTTAAATTTGTATATAAATACATGTACAAAACACACATAAAATAATGTAAATTTGTACGTTCTTTGATCGGAATTTTATTAATTGATTTTGATACGAATTTTCATTATTTTAGTGCATATATATATATATATATATATATATATATATATATATATATATATATATATATATATATATATATATATATATATATATATATATATATATATATATATATATATATATATATATATATATATATATATATATATATATATATATATATATATATATATATATATATATATATATATATATATATATATATATATATATATATATATATATATATATATATATATATATATATATATATATATATATATATTTCTATATTTATATATTTAATATATATTTTTATGTGTATTCGTATATATATTTTGATAGAAATTTACATTATTTATGTGTATTTCGCATATCTATTTCATTACAATTTTTCTTTATTGTATGTGCCTTTTGTATATTTATTTTGATACACATTTAACTATTTTATGTGTATTTTTGTATATATATATTTTAAAGAAATATGCGTTATTATATGGTTATTTTGCATCTTTATTTTCAGACAAATATACATTATTTTATTGATAGTTTGTTTATTTATTTTGATACGATTTTACGTTATTCTCTGTATTTTGTATACATATTTTTAGACATATTTACATTATTTAATGTATATTTTGTACATATATTTTATGGAAATTTACGTTATCTTATGTGTCTTTGTTTATATAGTTTCATACAAATTTACATTATTTTATGTGTATTTTGTATATGTATTGCAATAAAAATTTGCCTAATTTCATGTGTATTTTGCATATCTATTTTCAAACAAATTTAAATTATTTTTGAGTATTTTTGTATATATTTATATACAAATTTTTGTTATTTTATTTGTATTTTGTATATATATTTTCCTACAAATATACATTCTTTTAGAGGAAATTTTGTTTATTTATTTTGATACGAATTTACATTATTTTATGTGTATTTTGTAACTATATTTTTCTATGTATTTACATTATTTAATGTGTATTTTGTATATATATTTTCATAAAAATTTACGTAATTTTATTGTGTGTATTCGTATATATTTTGATACAAATTTACTTTATTTTATGTGTTTTTTGCATATCTATTTCAATACAAATCTACCATAATGTATGTGTATTTTGTATATTTATTTTAATACAAATTTAATTATTTTATGTGTATTTTTGTATATATTTTTTTTAAATATGAGTTATTTTATGGGTATATTGCATCTTTAATTTTATAAATTTTTACATTACGTACATATCTTTTATACGTATTTACATTATTTAATGTGTATTTTGTTTATATATTTTTATACAAATTTACGTTATTATATGTGTATTTGAATATATATTTCTATATTTATTTCAATTCAAATTCAGCTTATTTTATGTCTTTTGTATATCTATTTTCATACAATTTTTTTACTTTTTTTTATTTTTGTATATAGTTTTATACAATTTTACGTTATTTTATGTGTATTTTGTATATTTATATTTATACAAGTACACATTCTTTTATTGGCATTTAGTTTATTTATTTTGATACGAATTTACATTATTTTATGTGTATTTTGTATACATTTTCTTATACTTATTTACCTCATTTTATGTGTATTTTGTATATATTTTTTTTATAGAAGTCTACGTTATTTTATGTGTATTCGTATATATATTTTGAAAGAAATTTACATTGTTTTATATGTATTTTGCATATCTATTTCAATACAAATTTACCTTATTGTATGTTCATTTTGTATATCTATTATAATACAAATTTAAATATTTTATATGTATTTTGGTATATATATTTTCATAAAAAATGCGTTGTTTTATGGGTATTTTGCATCTTTATTTTCATACAAATTTACATTATTTTATTAATATTCTGTGTATTTATTTTGATACTATTTATATTATTCTATTTGTGTATATATTTTTTATACATATTTACATTATTTTATGTGTATTTTCTATATATATACAAATTTACGTTTTTTAAGTGTATTTGTTTATATATTTTCATTCAAATTTACATTATTTTATGTGTATTTTGTATATGTATTTCAATATAAAATTTACTTTTTTTTATGTATTTTTGTGTATATTATTTTCATACAATTTAAATTTTTTTTGTGTATTTTTTTATGAGTTTTTACCACAATTTTTTTTTTTAATATTTTTATTATATATTTTTTCATTAAGTACATATTCTTTTTTTATTATTTTTTTTTTTTTTTTTATTTAGTTACATTATTTAATATTAATTGTGTATATATATTTTTTATATATATATACGTCATTTCATATTTTTTTGTATATATATTTATTATAAATCTACATTATTTATATGTATTAGTATAATATTTTTTGTTTTAATATATGTATATTATATTGTATTTTGCATATTCTTTTCATATATAGATATATATATATATATATATATATATATATATATATATATATAGATATATATATATATATATATATATATATATATATATATATATATATATATATATATATATATATATATATATATATATATATATATATATATATATATATATATATATATATATATATATATATATATATATATATATATTTTATGTGCATTTGTATATATTTTCATACAAATTTAATTACTTTTGAGTATTTTTGTATATATATTTTATATCAATTTACGTTATTTTATGTGTATTTTGTATATTTATATTTACAAATACATTCTTTTATAGTATTTTTTTTATTTATTTCGATACGAGTTTACATTATTTTATGTGTATTTTGTACACATTTTTTATACGTATTTACTTCATTTTATGTATTTTGTATATATATCTTTATAGAAATCTGTTATTTTATGTGTTTTCGTATATATATTTTGAAACAAATTTACATTGTTTTATATGTATTTTGCATATCTATTTCAATACAAATTTACCTTTTATTGCGCATTTCGTATATTTATTTTAATACAAATTCAAATATTTTATGTGTGTTTTGGTATATATATTTTATAAAAATGCGTTATTTTATAGGTATTTTGCATCTTTATTTTCAAGAAATTTATATTATTTTATTAATATTCTGTGTATTTATTTTGATACGATTTTACATTATTCTATTTTATTTTTTTATATGTATTTTTTATATATTTTTCATACAATTTATTTTTATTTATGTGTATTTTGTATATATATTTTCATGAAAATTTATTTTATTTTATTGTGTGTATTTGTATATAATTTGATACAAATTTTATACAAATTCATGTTATTTTATGTGTATTTGTATATATATTTTCATACAAATCTACATTATTTTATATGCATTTTTACATATATTTCATTGCAAATTTACCTTATTTTATGTTTATTTTGAATATTTGTTTCCTTCAATTTTAAATTATTTTATGTGTATATATGTATTTGTATTTAGGTTATTTTATGTGTATTTTCTATATATATTTTCATCAAAAATAACATAATTTTATTGGTATTTTGTTAGTTTAATTCGATACGAATTTAGATTATTTTATAGGTATTTTGTATACATATTTTTATACGCATTTACATTATTTAATGTGTGTTTTGTATATTTATTTATATGGAAATTTACTTTATTTTATGTGTATTTGTATAAATATAAATATACAAAATGCACATAAAATAAGGTAAATTTATGTAAAACATTATACAGAGATACACAAAAGGAATTAAATTTGTATGAAAATAGATATACAAAATACACACAAAATAAGCTTAATTTGAATTGAAATATATGTACAAAACACATAAAATAAAGTAAATTTGTATCAAAATATTTTTTCAAATACACATATAATTACGTAAATTTTATATAAAAATATATAAACAAAATACACATTAAATAATGTAATTATGTATAAATAAATATATACAAAATACACATATAATCATGTAATTCTTATCAAAATAAATAAACAAAATACCAATAAAATAATGTAAATTTTTATGAGAAAACATATACAAAATACACATAAAATAAATAAATTTCTATAAAAATATATGTACAAAAATGCACATAAAATAAATTTGCAATAAAAAAATATATACAAAACACACATTACATATTGTAAATGAGTATAAACATATATGTATACAAAATACCTATGAAAAAATCTAAATTCGTATCGAGTTAAATTAAGAAAATACCTATAAAATAATGTAATTTTGGATGAAAATATATATAGAAAATACACATAAAATTACCTAAATACAAATACAAATATAAACATAAAATAATTTAAGATTGAATGAAATAAATATAAAAAATAATCATAAAATAAGGTAAATTTGTAATAAAAAATATGTAAAAATACACATAAAATAATCTAAATTTGTATGAGAATATAAATACAAATACACATAAAATAACATGAATTTGTATAAAATTTGTATCAAAATAAAGAGGAATACACACTATAAAATAATGTAAATTTTTATTAAAATATATATACAAAATACACATAAAATAATGTAAATACGTAGAAAAATATATATACAAAATACACATAAAATAATGTAAACTCGTATCAAAATAAATAAACAAAATTATAATAAAAGATTGTATATTTGTAGGAAAATATATATACAAAATACAAATAAAATAACTAAAATCTATATAAAAATAAATAAAAAAATACACAAAAATAATTTAAATTTGTTTGAAAATAGATATGCAAAATACACATAAAGCTAGCCAAATTTGTATTGAAATACATATACAAAATACACATTAAATAATGTAAATTTGTATGAAAATATATAATCAAATACACATAAAATAACGTAAATTTGGATAAAATATATATACAATATATACATTAAATAATGTAAATATGTATAAAAATATATATACAAAATACACATAGAATAATGTTAAATCGTATCAAAATAAATAAACATAATATCAATAAAATAATTTAAATTTGTATGAAAATAAAGATGCAAAATACCCATATAATAACGCATATATGCATAAAAATATATATACAAAAATACATATGAAATAATTAAATTTGTATTGAAATAAATATACAAAATGCATATACAATAAAGTAAATTTGTATTGAAATACATATGCAAAATACACATCAATAATGTAAATTTGTATCAAAATATATATACGAATACACATAAAATAGAGTAAATTTCTATGAAAATATGCATACAAAATACGTATAAAATGATGTAAATAGTATAAAAAAGTATATATACCAAATACACCTAAAATAATGTAAATTCGTATCAAAATAAACAAACAAAATTCCGATAAAAGAACGTATATTTGTAGGAAAATAAGTATACAAAATATATGAATAAAAATATATACAGAAAAAACAAAAATAATTTCAATTTTGATGAAAATTGATATACAAAATACACATATAATTAGTTAAATTTGTACAAATTTGTACATGTACAAAATACACATAAAATAATGAAAATTTGTATGAAATGAAAACAAATACACATAAAATAACGTACATTTGTATTAAATATATATACAAAATACACATAGAAAATAATGTAAAATCGTATCAAAATAAATACACAAAATATCAATAAAATAATGTAAATTTGTATGAAAATAAAGATGCAAAATACCAATAAAATAAAGCACTTTTTTTTAAAAATACATATACATAAATACACATTCAATAATTAACTTTGTAGTAAAATTAATATACAAAATGCACATACAATAATGTAAATTTTTATTAAAAAAATATGCAAAATACACATAAGACAATGTAAATTTGTTTCAAAATATATATACGAATACACATAAAATAACGCAGATTTCTATAGAAATATATATACAAAATACACTTGAGATGCTGTAAATACGTATAAAAATATATATACAAAATAGACATTAAATAATGTAAATTCGTGTCAAAATAAATAAACAAAATATCAATAAAAGAATGTGTATTTCTATGAAAATAGATATACAAAATACACATAAAATAACGTAAATTTGTATAAAACTATAAAAAAATACACAAAAATAATTTAAATTTGTTTGAAAATAAGTATACAAAATACACATAAAGTTAGGTAAATTTGTATTGAAATACATTTACAAAATACACATAAAATAATGTAAATTTGAATGAAAATATATAAACAAATACACTTAAAATAACGTAAATTTGTAAAATCGTATCAAAATAAATAAACAGACAATCAATAAAATAATGTAAATTTGTATGAAAATAAAGATGCAAAATACCCATATAATAACGCATATTTGTTTAAAAATATATATACAAAAATACACATAAAATAATTAAATTTGCATCAAAATAAATATACAAAAGGCACATACAATAAAGAAAATTTGTATTGAAATAGATATGCGAAATACACATAAATAATGTAAATTTGTATCAAAATATATATACGAATACACATAAAATAGAGTAAATTTCTATGAAAATATATATTCAAAATACATATAAAATTATGTAAATAAGTATAAAAATATATATATCAAATACTCCTAAAATAATGAAAACTCGTATCAAAATAAATAAACAAAATTCCGATAAAAGAACGTATATTTGTAGGAAAATAAATATACAAAATTCACATAAAAATACGAAAATTTGAATAAAAATATATACTAAAATACAGAAAATCAATTTCAATTTGTATGAAAATAGATATACATAATACACATATAATTAGTTAAATTTGTATTTAAATACATGTACAAAATACACATAAAATAATGTAAATTTGTATGAATTGAAAACAAATTCACATAAAATAACGTTCATTTGTATGAAATATATATACAAAATATACATAGAATAATGTAAAATCGTATCAAAATAAATACACAGAATATCAATAAAATAATGTAAATTTGTATGAAAATAAAGATGCAAAATACCCGTAAAATAAAGCTTTTTTTATAAAAATACATATACAAAAATACACATAGAATAATTAAATTTGTATTAAAATTAATATGCAAAATGCACATAAAACAATGTATATTTGTTTCAAAATATATATACGAATACACATAAAATAACATAATGTAAATTTGTATGAAAATAAAGATTAAATGAAAATAAAGATATTTTTACAAAAAATACACATAAAATAGTTAAATTTGTTTTAAAATAAATATACAAAATACACATACAATATGGTAAATTTGTATTGAAATAGATATACAAAATAAACATAAATAATGTAAATTTGTATCAAAATACATATACGAATACCCATAAAATAGAGTAAATTTCTATGAAAATATATATTGAAAACACAAATAAAATGATATAAATAAGTATAAAAATATACATATCAAATACACCTAAAATAATGTAAATTCGTATAAAAATAAATAAACAAAATTACGATAAAAGATGCAAGATACACATTAAATAATGTAAATATGTATAAAAAAAGATATATACAAAAAACAAATAGAATAATGTGAAATCGTATCAAAATAAATACACCGAATATTAATAAAATAATGTAAATTTGTATGAAAATAAAGATGCAAAATTCCCATAAAATAGCGCATTTCTTATAAAAATATATATACCAAAATACACATAAAATATTTAAATTTGTATTGAAATAAATATACAAAATGCACATACAATAAGGTAAATTTGTATTGAAAGAGATATGCAAAAATACATATAAAACAATGTAAATTTGTTTAAAAAAATATATACGAATACATATAAAATAACGTAGATTTCTATAAAAATATATATACAAAATACACATAAAATAATGTAAATTCGTATAAAAATAGATATACAATATAATTTAGAATATATATATATATATATATATATATATATATATATATATATATATATATATATATATATATATATATATATATATATATATATATATATATATATATATATATATATATATATATATATATATATATATATATATATATATATATATATATATATAAATAATGTAAATTAGCGTCAAAGTAAATAAACTAAATATCAATAAAAGAATGTGTATTTGTATGAAAATAGATATACAATATACACATAAAATCACCTAAATTTGTATAAAACTATATACAAAAATACACAAAAATAATTTTAATTTGTATGAAAATAAATATACAAAATACACATAAAATTAGGTAAATTTGAATGAAAATATATAAACAAATACACTTAAAATAACGTAAATTTGTATAAAATATATATAAAAAATACACATTAAATAATGTAAATATGTATAAAAGAATATATTCAAAACACAAGTAGAATAATATAAAATCGTATCAAAATAAATACACAGAATATTAATAAAATAATGTAAATTTGTATGAAAATTAAGATGCAAAATACTCATAAAATAACGCATTTTTTATAAAAAATATTTATACCAAGACACACATAAAATATTTGAATTTGTATTAAAATAAATATACAAAATGCACATACAATAAGGTAAATTTGTTTTGAAATAGATATGCAAAATACATATAAAACCATGTAAATTTTTTAAAAAAATATATATATGAATACACATAAAATAACGTAGATTTCTATGAAAATAAATATACAAAATACACATAAAATGAAGTAAATACGTATAAAAAAAGGTATACAAAATACACATCAAAGAATGTAAACTCGTATCAAAATAAATAAACAAAATACTAATAAAAGAATGTGTATTGTATACATATAAATATACAAAATACAAATAAAATAACGTAAATTTATATAAAACTATATGCAAAAATACACAAAAGTAATTAAATTTGTGTGAAAATAGATATACAAAATACATGTGTATTTTGTATATTTATTTTCATACAAATTGAAACTATTTTCGTTTATTTTTTTATATATTTTCATACAAATTCTCGTTATTTAATGTGTATTTTGCATATTTATTTTTTCTACAAATATACGTTCTTTTATCTGAATTTTGTTTATTGAATTTGAAACGAATTTACCTTATTTTGTATATCTATTTTCATACAAATTAAAATACTTCTGTGTATTTTTGTATATAGTTTTATATAAATTTACGTTATTTAATGTGTATTTTGTATCTTTATATTTATACAAATACACATTCTTTTATTGGTATTTTGTATATTTATTTTGATACGAATTTACATTATTTTATGTGTATTTTGTATACATTTTTTTATACGTATTTACTTCATTTTATGTGTATTTTGTATATATATTTTTATAGAAATCTACGTTATTTTATGTGTATTCGTACATATATTTTGAAACAAATTTACATTGTTTTATATGTATTTTCCATATCTATTTCAATACAAATTTACCTTATTGTATGATTTTTTGTACATTTATTTTAATACAAATTTAATTTTTTGATGTGTATTTTGGTATATATATTTTTATAAATAAAAAAAAATGCGTTATTTTATGGGAATTTTTTTAAATATTTTTATACAAATCTACATTATTTTATGTATTTTGTATATACATTTCAATTCAAATTTAGCTTATTTTATCTGTATTTTGTATATCTATTTTCATACGAATTTAATTACTTCTGTGTATTTATGTAAATAGTTTTATACAAATTTACGTTATTTTATGTGTATTTTGTATATTTATATTTATACAAATACACATTCTTTTATTGGTATTTTGTTTATTTATTTTTATACGAATTTACATTATTTTATGTGTATTTTGTATACATTTTCTTATACGTATTTACTTCATTTTATGTGTATTTTGTATATATATTTTTATACAAATCTACGTTATTTTATGTGCATTCGTATATATATTTTGAAACAAATTTACATTGTTTTATATGTATTTTGCATATCTATTTCAATACAGATTTACCTTATTGTATGTGTATTTTGTTTATTTATTTTAATACAAACTAATTTTTTCATATGTATTTTGGAATATATATTTTTATAAAAAATGCGTTATTTAATGGGTATTTTGAATCTTTATTTTCATACAAATTTAAATTGTTTTATTAATATTCTGTGTATTTATTTTGATACGATTTTACATTATTCTATTTGTGTTTTGTATATATTTTTTTATACATATTTACATTATTTAATGTGTATTTTGTATATTTTAAAACAAATTTACGTTATTTTATGCGTATCTGTTAAAATATTTTGATACAAATTGACATTATTTTATGTATTTTGTATATGTATTTCAATACAAATTTAGTTTATTTGATGTATATTTTGTATATCTATTTTCATTTGAATCAAAATAAATAAACAAAATAGCAATAAAATAATGTAAATTTGTATGAGAAAACATACAAATACACATAAAATAACGCAAATTTCTAATAAAATATATGTACAAAAATGCACATAAAATAAAGTAAATTTGCAAATTTGTATTGAAATAGATATGCAAAATACATATAAAACAATGTAAATTTGTTTCAAAATATATATACGAATACACATAAAATAACGTAGATTTCTATAAAAATATATACAAAATACACATAAAATGAAGTAAATACGTATAAAAAAATGAATACAAAAAATACATCAAAATCGTATCAAAATAAAAAAACAAAATACCAGTAAATGAATGTGTATTTGTAAAAATATAAATATACAAAATACACATAAAATATCGTAAATTTGTATAAAACTATATACAAAAATACACAGAAGTAATTAAATTTGTATGAAAATATATATACAAAATACAGCTAAAATAAGCTAAATTTGAATTGAAATGTACATACAAAATACATAAAATAATGTAAATCTGAATAAAAATATTTATACAAATGCATATAATAACGTAGATTTGTTTAAAAATATATAAAGAAAATACACATTAAGTAATGTAAATACGTATAAAAAATATGTACAAAATACACATATAATCATGTAATTCGTATCAAAATAAATAAACAAAATAGCAATTAAATTATGTAAATTTATATGAGAAAACATAAACAAATAACGCAAATTTCTATAAAAATATATGTACAAAAATGCACATAAAAAAAAAGTAAATTTGCAAAAAAATATATATACAAAACACACACTAAATAATGTAAATTCGTACATAAAATAACCTAAATTTGTATAAAACTATATACAAAGATACACAAAAATAATTTAAATTTGTTTGAAAAGAAATATACAAAATACACATAAAATTAGGTAAATTTGTATTGAAATACATATACAAAATACACATCAAATAATGTAGATTTGAATAAAAATATATAAACAAATACACTTTAAATAACGTAAATTTGTATAAAATATATATGCAAGATACACATTAAATAATGTAAATATGTATAAAAAATATATATACAAAAAACAAATAGAATAATGTAAAATCGTATCAAAATAAATACACTGAATATCAATAAAATAATGTAAATTTATATGAAAATAAAGATACAAAATTCCCAAAAATTATCGCATTTTTTATAAAAATATATTTACCAAAATACACATAAAATATTTAAATTTGTATTGAAATAAATATACAAAATGCATACACAGTAAGGTAAATTTGTATTGAAAGAGATATTCAAAAATACATATAAATGAATGTAAATTTGTTTCAAAATATATATACGAATACACATAAAATAAAGTAGATTTCTATAGAAATATATATACAAAATACATATGAAATTATGTAAATACGTATAAAAATATATATACAAAATACATATCAAATAATGTAAATTTTTGTATATGTATTTTTATAAAAATATGCTTTATTTTATGGGTATTTTGCATCTTTATTTTCATACAAATTTACGTTATTTTATTGATATTCTGCTCATTCATTTTGATACGATTTGACATTATTCTATGTGTATTTTGTATATATTTTTCATACAAATTTACGTTATTTTATGTGTATTTGTTTATATATTTTGACACAAATTTACAATATTTTATGGGTATTTTGTATATATATTTCAAAAGAAATTTACCTAGTTTTATGTGTATTTTGAATATCTATTTTCATACAAACTCAAATTATTTTTATGTATTTTTGTATATATTTCAATACAAATTTTAGTTATGTTATGTGTATTTTGTAAATCTATTTTCATTCAAATATATATTTTTTTATTGGTATTTTGTTGATTTATATTGATACGAGTTTACATTATTTTATATGTACTTTTTATATATATTTTTATACGCATTTACATTATTTAATATTTATTTTGAATGTATAATTTTATACAAATTCAGGGTATTATGTGTATTTGTATATATTTTCATATAAATTTACATTATTTTGTGTGTATTTTGTACATATATTTCATTACAAATTTACCTTATTTTATGTTTATTTTGTATGTGTATTTTGTACATTTATATTTATACACGTTTACTCATACAAATTTATATTATTTTATTGGTATTTTGTTTATTTATTTTGATACGAATTACATGATTATATGTGTATTTTGTACACATTTTTTTATACGTATTTACATTATTTAATGTGTATTTTGTTTATATTTTCATACAAATTTACGTTATTATATGTGTATTTGTATAAATATTTTGATACAAATTTACTTTATTTCATGTATTTTGTATATATATTTCAATTCAAATTTAGCTTATTTTGTGTGTATTTTGTATATATTTTCATACAAATTTAATTACTTCTGTGTATTTTTGTATATAGTTTTATATAAATTTACGTTATTTTATGTGTATTTTGTATATTTATATTTATACAAATACACATTCTTTTATTTGTATTTTGTTTATATTTATTTTGATGCGAATTTACATTATTCTATGTGTATTTTGCATACATTTTTTTTATACGTATTTACTTCATTTTATGTGTATTTTGAATATATATTTTTTATAGAAATCTACGTTATTTTATGTGTATTCGTATACATATTTTGAAACAAATTTACATTGCTTTATACGTATTTTGCATATCTATTTCAATACAAATTTACCTTATTGTACATATAAAACAATGTAAATTTGTTTCAAAATATATGTTCGAATACAAATCAAATAACGTAGATTTCTATAAAAATATATATACAAAATACACATAAAATTAAGTAAATACGTATAAAAAAATGTAAACAAAATACATATAAAATTAAGTAAATTCGAAACAAAATAAATAAACAAAATACCAAAAAAAAAAATGTGTATTTGTATAAATATAAATGTACAAAATACACTACAAAATAAACATAAAAAAAGGTAAATTTGTAATGAAATATATGAACAAAATACACATAAAATAATGTAAATTTATATGAAAATATATATACAAATACACATAAAATACCAAGATTTTGTATAAAATTATATATTCAAAATAAATATTAAATAATGTAAATGCGTATAAAAATATATATACAAAGTACATATAAAATAATGTAAATTCGTATCAATATAAATGAACAAAATACCAATAAAATAATATATATTTAAATGAAAATAGATTTACAAAATACACATAACATAACTAAAATTTGTATTGAAATATATACAAAAATACATATAAATAATTTTAGTTTGTATGAAAATAGATATTCAAAATACACATAAAACTAGGTAAATTTCTTTTGAAATATATATACAAAATACCCATAAAATATTGTAAATTTGTGTCAAAATATATAAACAAATACACATAAAATAACGTAAATTTGTATCAAAAATATATACAAAATACACATAGAATAATGTCAAATCGTATCAAAATGAATGAGCAGAATATCAATAAAATAACGTAAATTTGAATAAAAATAAAGATGCAAAATACCCATAAATAAAGAATATTTTTATAAAAATACATATAGAAAAATACACATAGAATAATTAAATTTGTATTAAAATTAATATTCAAAATGCATATACAATAAATTTAAATTTGTTTATATTAAATGAAATAAATATACAAAATAAACATAAAATAAGGTAAATTTGTAATAAAATATATGTAAGAATACACATAAAATAATATAAATTTGTATGAAAATATATATACAAATACACATAAAATAACATGAATTTGTATAAAATTTGTTTCAAAATATATACGAATACAAACAATAAAATAACGTAAATTTTTATGAAAATGTATATATAAAATACACATAAAATAATTTAAATACGTAGAAAAATATATATACAAAATACACATAAAATAATGTAAATTCATAAAAAATTAAATACACAAAATTCTAATAAAAGAAAGTATATTTGTAGGAAAATATATATACAAAAAACAAATAAAATAACTATAATTAGTATAAAAATATATACAAAAATACACAAAAATAATTTAAATTTGTTTGAAAATAGATATGCAAAATACACATAAAGTTAGGCAAATTTGTATTGAAATACATATACAAAACTCACATAAAATAATGTAAATTTGTATTAAAATATATAAACAAATACATATAAATAACGTAAATTTGGAAAAAATATATATACAAAATATACATTAAATATTTTAAATATGTATAAAAATATATTATATTATATATATTTTTATTGATATTTGCGTTATTTATGTGTATTTTGTATATGTTTTCTCATAGAAATTTACATTATTTTATTGGTATTTTGTCTACTTATTTTGATACGAATTACATGATTATTTGTGTATTTTGTACATTTTTTTACACGTATTTACATTATTTAATGTGTATTTTGTTTATATATTTTTATACAAATTTACGTTATTATATGTGTATTTGTATAAGTATTTTGATAGAAATTTACATTATTTTATGTATTTTGTATATATATTTCAATTCAAATACCAATAAAATAATATATATTTGAATGAAAATAGATTTACAAAATACACATAACATAATTAAAATTTGTATTGAAATATATACAAAAATACATAAAAATAATTTGAGTTTGTATGAAAATAGATATTCAAAATACACATAAAACTAGGTAAATTTCTTTTGAAATATATATTCAAAATACCCATAAAATATTGTAAATTTGTGTCAAAATATATAAACAAATACACATAAAATAACGTAAATTTGTATGAAAAATATATACAAAATACACATAGAATAATGTCAAATCGTATCAAAATGAATGAGCAGAATATCAATAAAATAACGTAAATTTGTATGAAAATAAAGATGCAAAATACCCATAAAATAAAGCATATTTTTATAAAAATACATATACAAAAATACACATAGAATAATTAAATTTGTATTAAAATTAATATACAAAATGCATATACAATAAGGTAAATTTGTATTGAAAAAATAAGCAAAATACACATAATAGTGTAAATTTGTTTAAAAATCTATATACGAATACACATAATATAACGTAGATTTCTATAGAAATATATATACAAAATACACATGAAATTATATAAATACGTATATAAATATATATACAAAATACACATTAAATAATTTAAATTCTCGTCAAAATAAATAAACAAAATATCAATGAAAGAATGTGTATTTGTATGAAAATAGATATACAAAATACTCATAAAATAACCTAAGTTTGTATAAAACTATATACAAAAATACACAAAAATAATTTAAATTTGTATGAAAATAAATATACAAAATACACATAAAATTAGGTAAATTTGTATTGAAATACATATACAAAATACACATAAAATAATTGAAATTTGAATGAAAATATATAAACATATACACTTAAAATAACGTAAATTTGTATCAAATATATATACAAAATACTAATTAAATAATGTAAATATGTATAAAAAAAATATATACAAAATACAAATAGAATAATGTAAAATCGTATCAAAAATAAATACACAGAATATTATTAAAATAATGTAAATTTGTTTGAAAATAAAGATGCAAAATAGCCATAAAATAACGCATTTTTTATAAAAATATATATACCAAAATACACATAAAATATTAAAATTTGTATTAAAATAAATATAAAAATGCACATACTATAAGGTAAATTTGTATTGAAATAGATATGCAAAATATATATAAAACAATGTAAATTTGTTTCAAAATATATATACGAATACACATAAAATAACGTAGATTTCTATAAAAATATATACAAAATACACATAAAATGAAGTAAATACGTATAAAAAAATGAATACAAAAATACATAAAAATCGTATCAAAATAAATAAACAAAATACCAGTAAATGAATGTGTATTTGTAAAAATATAAATATACAAAATACACATAAAATATCGTAAATTTGTATAAAACTATATAAAAAAATTAAAAGAATTAATTAATTTTGTATTAAAATATATATACAAAATACAGCTAAAATAAGCTAAATTTGAATTGAAATGTACATACAAAATACATAAAATAATGTAAATCTGTATCAAAATATTTATACAAATACATATAATAACGTAGATTTGTTTAAAAATATATAAACAAAATACACATTAAGTAATGTTAATACGTATAAAAAATATGTACAAAATACACATATAATCATGTAATTCGTATCAAAATAAATAAACAAAATAGCAATAAAATAATGTAAATTTGTATGAGAAAACATATACAAATAACGCAAATTTCTATAAAAATATATGTACAAAAATGCACATAAAATAAAGTAAATTTGAAAAAAAATATATATACAAAACACACTCTAAATAATGTAAATGCGTACATAAAATAACCTAAATTTGTATAAAACTATATACAAAAATACACAAAAATAATTTAAATTTGTTTGAAAAGAGATATACAAAATACACATAAAATTAGGTAAATTTGTATTGAAATACATATACAAAATACACATCAAATAATGTAAATTTGAATGAAAATATATAAACAAATACACTTAAAATAACGTAAATTTGTATAAAATATATATGCAAGATACACATTAAATAATGTAAATGTGTATAAAAAATATATACAAAAAACAAATAGAATAATGTAAAATCGTATCAAAATAAATACACAGAATATCAATAAAACAATGTAAATTTGTATGAAAATAAAGATGCAAAATTCCCAAAAATTATCGCATTTTTTATAAAAATATATATACCAAAATACACATAAAATATTTAAATTTGTATTAAAATATATATACAAAATGTATATACAGTAAGGTAAATTTGTATTAAAAGAGATATTCAAAAATACATATAAAACAATGTAAATTTGTTTCAAAATATATATACGAATACACATAAAATAAAGTAGATTTCTATAGAAATATATATACAAAATACATATGAAATTATGTAAATACGTATAAAAATATATATACAAAATATCATGAAAAGAATGTGTATTTGTATGAAAATAGATAATAGATAATAAATTTGTATAAAATATATATGCAAAATACACGTTAAATAATGTAAATATGTATAAAAAAGTATATACAAAAAACAAATAGAATAATGTAAAATCGTATCAAAATAAATACACCGAATATTAATAAAATAATGTAAATTTGTATGAAAATAAAGATGCAAAATTCCCATAAAATAGCGCATTTCTTATAAAAATATATATACAAAAATACACATAAAATTTTTAAATTTGTATTGAAATAAACATACAAATTGCATATACAATAAGGTAAATTTGTATTGAAAGAGATATGCAAAAATACATATAAAACAATGTAAATTTGTTTCAAAATATATATACGAATACAAATAAAAAAACGTAGATTTCTATAAAAATATATATACAAAATACACATAAAATTAAGTTAATACGTATAAAAAAATGTATTCAAAATACACATAAAATAATGTAAATTCGAATTAAAATAAATAAACAAAATACCAATAAAAGAATGTGTATTTGGATAAATATAAATATACAAAATACACATACAAAATAAACATAAAATAAGGTAGATTTGTAATAAAATATATGTACAAAATACACATACAATAATGTAAATTTATATGAAAATATATATACAAATACACATAAAATACCATGAATTTGTATAAAAATATATATTCAAAATAAATATTAAATAATGTAAGACCGTATTAAAATATATATACAAAGTACATATAAAATGAAAATTAAGATGCAAAATACCTATAAAATAACGCATTTTTTATAAAATTATTGATACCAAAACACACTTAAATATTTGAACTTGTATTAAAATAAATATACAAAATGCACATACAATAAGGTAAATTTGTATTGAAATAGATATGGAAAATACATATAAAATAATGTAAATTTGTTTCAAAATATATTTACGAATACACATAAAATAACGTAGATTTCTATAAAAATACATATACAAAATACACATAAAATTAAGTAAATACGTATAAAAAAATGTATACAAAATACACATAAAATAATGTAAATTCGTATAAATGTAAATAAATAATATACCAATAAAAGAATGTGTATTTGTATAAATATAAATATACAAAATGCACATTAAATAACGTAAATTTATATAAAAATATATGTACAAAAATGAACATTAGATAAATTTGCATAAAAATATATATACAAAACACACATTAGATAATGTAAATGAGTATAAAAATATGTATACAAAATACCTATGAAATAATCTAAAATCGTATCGAATTAAATTAAGAAATACCAATAAAATAATGTAATTTTGGATGCAAATATATATACAAAATACACATAAAATAACCTAAATACAAATACAAATCTACACATCAAATAATTTAAAATTGAATGAAATAAATATACAAAATAAACATAAAATAAGGTAAATTTGTAATGCAATATATGAAAAAATACACATAAAATAATATAAATTTGTATGAAAATATATATACAAATACACATTAAATAACATAAATTTGTATAAAATCTGTATCAAAATATATACCTATACACACAATAAAATAACGTATTTTTTTTATGAAAATGTATATACAAAATACACATAAAATAATTTAAATACGTAGAAAAATATATATACAAAAAACACCTAAAATAATGTAAATATGTATGAAAATATATAAACAAATACACATAAAATAATGTAAATTTAGATAAAAAATATATACAAAATGAACATTAAATAATGTAAATATGTATAAAAAAATATATACAAAAAACACTTAGAATAATGTTAAATCGAATCAAAATAAATAAAGAGAATATAAAAAAAAAAATGTAAATTTGTATGAAAATAAAAATGCAAAATATCCATATAATAACGCATATTTGCATAAAAATATATATACAAAAATACATATAAAATAATTAAATTTGTATTAAAATAAATATACAAAATGCACGTACAATAAAGTAAATTTGTATTGAAATAGATATGCAAAATAAACATCAATAATGTAAATTTGTATCAAAATATATATACGAATACTCATAAAATACAGTAAATTTCTATGAAAATATACATACAAAATAGATATACAAAATACACATATAACTAGTTAAATTTGTATTTAAATACATGTACAAAAAACACATAAAATAATGTAGATTTGTATGATATGAAAACAAAAACATTTTATATAAAATATATATACAAAATACACATAGAATAATGTAAAATCATATCAAAATAAATACACAGAATATCAATAAAATAATGTAAATTTGTATGAAAATAAAGATGCAAAATACCCATAAAATAAAACATATTTTTATAAAAATACATATACAAAAATACACATAGATTAATCAAATTTGTATTAAAATTAATATACAAAATGTATATACAGTAAGGTAAATTTGTATTGAAAAAATATGGAAAATACACATAAAACAATGTAAATTTGTTTCAAAATATATATACGAATACCCATTAATACAAATTTTTATTTTTTATGTGTATTTTGGTGTATATATTTTTGTGTAAAATATATATGCAAGATACACATTAAATAATGTAAATAAAATAATAAAAATTTGTATGAAAATATATAAACAAATACATATAAAATAACGTAAATTTGGATAAAACCTATATACAAAATATACATTAAATATTTTAAATATGTATAAAAATATATTATATTATATATATTTTTTTTATATATGCGTTATTTATGTGTATTTTGTATATGCTTTCTAATAGAAATTTACATTATTTTATTGGTATTTTGTCTATTTATTTTGATACGAATTACATGATTATTTGTGTATTTTGTACATTTTTTTATACGTATTTACATTATTTAATGTGTATTTTGTTTATATATTTTTATAGAAATTTATGTTATTATATGTGTATTTGTATAAGTATTTTGATACAAATTTACATTATTTTATGTATTTTGTATATATATTTCAATTCAAATTTATAGCTTATGTGTATATTGTATATCTATTAAATTTAATACAAAATCAAATATTATAAGTTTTTTCGTAAATATAATATAATAAAAACTGTGTTATTTAAAGGGTATTTTGCATCTTAATTTCATACAAATTTACATTATTTTATTAATATTTTCTGTATTTATTTTGATTCGTTTTTAAATTATTTTATTTGTGTTTTGTATATATTTATATACATATTTACATTATTTAATGTGTTTTTGTATATATATTTGATACATATTTACGTTATTTTAAGTTATTTATGTGTATTTGTTTATATATTTTGACACAAATTTACAATATTTTATGGGTATTTTGTATATATTTCAAAAGAAATTTACTTGGTTTTATGTGTATTTTGAATATCTATTTTCATACAAACTCAAATTATTTTTATGTATTTTGTATATATTTCAATACAAATTTTAGTTATATATGTATTTTGTAAATCTATTTTCATTCAAATATATATTATTTTATTGGTATTTTGTTGATTTATATTGATAATTTACATTATTTTATATGTATTTTGTATATATTTTTATACGCATTTTATTTAATATTTATTTTGAATATATTTTATACAAATTCTGGTATTTTATGTGTATTTGTATATATATTTTCATATAAATTTACATTATTTTATGTATTTTGTACATATATTTCATTACAAATTTACTTTATTTTATGTTTATTTTGTATGTATTTTGTACATTTATATTTATACCAATACATTCTTTTATTGGTATTTGTTTATTTATTTTGATTCAATTTACATTATTTTATGTGAATTTTTTTACATTTTTATACGTATTTACTTAATTTTATGTGTATTTCGTATATATATTTTATATAAATCTACGTTATTTTATGTGTATTCGTATATATATTTTGAAACAATTTACATTGTTTTATATGTATTTTTGCATATCTCTTTCAATAGAAGTTTACCTTATTGTATGTGCATTTTGTATATTTATTTCAATACAAATTTAAATATTTTATGTGTATTTTGGAATATATATTTTTATAAGAATAAACAAAATATCAATAAAATAATGTAAATTTGTATGAGAAAACATATACAAATACATATAAAATAACGCTAATTTCTATAAAAATATATGTCCATCAATGAACATAAAATAAAGTATTTTTGGATAAAAATATATACCCAAAACACACATTAAATAATGTAAATGCGTACGTAAAATAACCAAAATTTGTATAAAACTATATACAAAAATACACAAAAATAATTTAAATTTGTCTGAAAAGAAATATACAAAATACACATAAAATTAGGTTAATTTGTATTGAAATACATATACAAAATACACATAAAATAATGTAAATTTGAAAGAAAATATATAAACAAATACACATATAATAACGTAAATTTGTATGAAATATATATACAAAATACAAATTAAATAATGTAAATATGTATAAAAAAAATATATACAAAACACAAATAGAATAATGTAAAATCGTATCAAAATATATACCTACACAGAATATTAATAAAATAATGTAAATTTGTATGAAAATTAAGATGCAAAATACCTATAAAATAACGCATTTTTTATAAAATTATTGATACCAAAATACACATAAAATATTTGAACTTGTATTAAAATAAATATACAAAATGCACATACAATAAGGTAAATTTGTATTGAAATAGATATGCAAAATACATATAAAATAATGTAAATTTCTTTCAAAATATATATACGAATGCACATTAAATAACGTAGATTTCTATAAAAATACATATACAAAATACACATAAAATTAAGTAAATACGTATAAAAAAATGATACATAATACACATAAAATAATGTAAATTCGTATAAATGTAAATAAACAATATACCAATAAAAGAATGTGTATTTGTATAAATATAAATATACAAAATGCACATAAAATAACGTAAATTTATATAAAACTATATACATAAAATAAAGCATATTTCTATAAAAATATATGTACAAAAATGATCATTAAATAAATTTGCATAAAAATATATATACAAAACACACATTAGATAATGTAAATGAGTATAAAAATATGTATACAAAATACCAATGAAATAATCTAAATTCGTATCGAATTAAATTAAGAAATACCAATAAAATAATGTAATTTTGGATGAAAATATATATACAAAATTCACATAAAATAACCTAAATACAAATACAAATATACACATCAAATAAGCTAAAATTGAATGAAACAAATATACAAAATAAACATAAAATAAGGTAAATTTGTAATGATATATATGAAAAAATACACATAAAATAATATAAATTTGTATGAAAATATATATACAAATACACATTAAATAACATGAATTTGTATAAAATTTGTATCAAAATATATACTTATACACACAATAAAATAACGTAATTTTTTTATGAAAATGTATATACAAAATACACATAAAATAATTTAAATACGTAGAAAAATATATATACAAAAAACACATAAAATAATGTAAATATGTATGAAAATATATCAACAAATACACATAAAATAATGTAAATTTGGATAAAATATATATACAAAATGAACATTAAATAATGTAAATATGTATACAAAAAATATATACAAAAAACATATAGAATAATGTTAAATCGTATCCAAATAAATAAAGAGAATATACATAAAATAATGTAAATTTGTATGAAAATAAAGATGCAAAATATCCATATAATAACGCATATTTGCATAAAAATATATATACAAAAATACATATAAAATAATTAAATTTGTATTAAAATAAATATACAAAATGCACGTACAATAAAGTAAATTTGTATTGAAATAGATATGCAAAATACACATTAATAATGTAAATTTGTATCAAAATATATATACGAATACTCATAAAATAGAGTAAATTTCTATGAAAATATACATACAAAATAGATATACAAAATACACATATAACTAGTTAAATTTGTATTTAAATACATGTACAAAACACATACAATAATGTAGATTTGTATGAAATGAAAACAAATACATTTTATATAAAATATATATACAAAATACACCTAGAATAATGTAAAACATATCAAAATAAGTACACAGAATATCAATAAAATAATGTAAATTTGTATGAAAAAAGATGCAAAATACCCATAAAATAAAGCATATTTTATAAAATACATATACAAAAATACACATAGATTAATCAAATTTGTATTAAAATTAATATACAAAATGCACATACAATAAGGTAAATTTGTATTGAAAAAATATGGAAAATACACATAAAACAATGTAAATTTGTTTCAAAATATATATACGAATACACATAAAATAACGCAGATTTCTATAGAAATATATATACAAAATACACTTGAAATAATGTAAATACGTATAAAAATATATATACAAAATACACATTAAATAATGTTAGTTCGTGTCAAAATAAATAAACAAAATAACATGAAAAGAATGTGTATTTGTATGAAAATAGATATACAAAATACACATAAAATAACCTAAATTTGTATAAAACTATATACAAAAATACACAAAAATAATTTAAACTTGTATGAAAATAAATATACAAAAAACATATAAAAATAGGTAAATTTGTATTGAAATATATATACAAAATACACTCAAAATAATGTAAATTTGAATGAAAATATATAAACATATAGACAAAATTACGTAAATTTGTATCAAATATATATACAAAAAAAACATTAAATAATGTAAATATGTATAAAAAAAATATGTACAAAACACAAATAGAATAATGTAAAATCGTATCAAAATAAATACACAGAATATTAATAAAATAATGTAAATTTGTATGAAAATAAAGAAGCAAAATACCCATAAAATAACGCATTTTTTTATTGATAAACATATATATACCAAAATACATATCAAAAAATTAAATTTGTATTAAAATAAATATAAAAAAAACACATACAATAAGGTAAATTTGTATTGAAATAGATATGCAAAATACATATAAAACAATGTAAATTTGTTTCAAAATATATATACGAATACACATAAAATAACGTAGATTTCTATAAAAATATATATACAAAATACACATAAAATGAAGTAAATACGTATAAAAAATGTATACAAAATACACATAAAATAATGTAAATTCGTGTCAAAATAAATAAACAAAATACCAATAAAAGAATGTGTATTTGTATAAATATAAATATACAAAATACACATAAAATAACGTAAATTTATATAAAACTATATAAAAAAATACACAGAAGTAATTAAATTTGTATGAAAATATATAGAAAATACACACAAAATCAGCTAAATTTGAATTGAAATATATATATAAAAATACACATATTTTGCATATCTATTTTCAAACAAATTTAAATTAATTTTGTGTATTTTTGTATATATTTATTTTTGTTATACATAGAATAATGTAAAATCGTATCAAAATAAGTACACAGAATATCAATAAAATAATTTAAATTTGTATGAAAATAAAGATGCAAAATACCCATAAGATAAAGCATTTTTTTTTTAAATACATATACAAAAATACACATAGAATAATTAAATTTGTATTAAAATTAATATACATAATGCACACATACAAAAAGGTAAATTTGTATTGAAAAAAAAAACGCAAAATACAAATGAAACAGTGTAAATTTGTTTCAAAATATATATACGAATGCACATAAAATAACGTGTATATTGTATATCTATTTTCATACAAATACACATTCTTTTATTGATATTTTGTTTATTTATTTTGACGCGAATTTATATTATTTAATGTGTATTTTATATATATATTTTTATACGTGTTTACATCATTTGATGTGTATTTTGTATATATATTTCTATAGAAATCTACGTTGATTTATTAGTATTCGTATATAGATTTTGAAATAAATTTACACTGTCTTATGTGTATTTTGCATATTTTTTCAATACAAATTTATCTTATTGTACATGCATTTTGTATATTAATTTTAATACAAATTTAATTATGCTATGTGTATTTTTGTATATGTATTTTTATAAAAATATGCTTTATTTTATGGGTATTTTGCATTTTTATTTTCATACAAATTTACATTATTTTATTTATATTCTGTTTATTTTTTTTGAAACAATTTTACATTATTCTATGTGTATTTTGTATATCTATTTTAATACGAATTTACTTAATTTTATGTGTATTTTGTATATATATTTTTATAGAAATCTACGTTATTTTAAGTGTATTCGTATCCTTCTCTCTGTACCTTTATCTCCAGTTTCCTTTCTGACCGTTCTATTTCTGCCGTGGTAGACGGTCACTGTTCTTCCCCTAAATCTATTAACAGTGGTGTCCCACAGGGTTCTGTCCTATCTCCCACTCTTTTTCTGTTGTTCATTGATGATCTTCTTTCCAAAACGAGCTGTCCTATCCATTCCTACGCCGATGATTCCACTCTGCATTATTCAACTTCTTTTAATAGAAGACCCACCCTTCAGGAACTTAACGACTCAAGGCTGGAGACTGCAGAACGCTTAGCCTCAGACCTTACTATTATTTCCGATTGGGGCAAGAAGAACCTGGTGTCCTTCAACGCCTCAAAAACACAGTTTCTCCACCTATCCACTCGACACAATCTTCCAAACAACTATCCCCTATTCCTTGACAACACCCATCTATCACCTTCCTCAACACTAAACATTCTCGGTCTATCCTTAACTCAAAATCTCAACTGGAAACTTCATATCTCATCTCTTACTAAATCAGCTTCCTCGAGGCTGGGCGTTTTGTACCGTCTCCGCCAGTTCTTCTCCCCTGCACAGTTGCTGTCCATATACAGGGGCCTTGTCCGCCCTCGTATGGAGTAGGAATCTCATGTGGGGGCTCCACCACAGCTCTACTGGATAGAGTGGAGGCTAAGGCTCTTCGTCTCATCAGCTCTCCTCATACTGATAGTCTTCTACCTCTTAAATTCCGCCGCAATGTTGCCTCTCTTTTTATCTTCTATCGATATTTCCACGCTGACTGCTCTTCTGAACTTGCTAACTGCATGCCTCCCCCCCTCCCGCGGCCCCGCTGCACTCGACTTTCTACTCATGCTCATCCCTATACTGTCCAAACCCCTTATGCAAGAGTTAACCAGCATCTTCACTCTTTCATCCCTAACGCTGGTAAACTCTGGAACAATCTTCCTTCATCTGTATTTCCTCCTGCCTACGACTTAAACTCTTTCAAGAGGAGGGTGTCGGGACACCTCTCCTCCCGAAACTGACCTATCTTTCGGCCACCTCTTTGGATTCTTTTTAGGAGCAGTGAGTAGCGGGCTTTTTTTTTGTTAATGTTTGCTTTTTGTGTGCCCTTGAACTGTCTCCTTTGCTGTAAAAAAAAAAAATATATATTTTGAAACAAATTTACATTGTTTTATATGTATTTTTGCATATCTCTTTCAATACAAGTTTACCTTATTGTATGTGCATTTTGTATATTTATTTCAATACAAATTTAAATATTTTATGTGTATTTTGGTATATATATTTTTATAAGAAATGCGCTATTTGATGGGAATTTTGCATATTTATTTTCATACAAATTTACATTATTTTATTAATATTCGGTGTATTTATTTTGTTACGATTTCACATTATTCTATTTGTTTTTTGTATATATTTTTTTTTTACATATTTACATTATTTAATGTGTATCTTGCATATATATTTCATACAAATTTATTATCTATTATTTATTTTCATGCAAATACACATTCTTTTCATGATATTTTGTTTATTTATTTTGACACGAATTTACCTAGATATGTATTTTGTATATATATTTTTATACGTATTTACATAATTTCATGTGTATTTTATATATATATTTCTATAGAAATCTACGTTATTTTATGTGTATTCGTATATATTTTTTTAAACAAACTAACTTTGTTTTATTTGTATTTTTGAATATCTCTTTCAATACAAATTTACCTTACTGTATATGCATTTTGTATATTTATTTCAATACAAATTTAGATATTTTATGTGTATTTTGGTATATATATTTTTTTAAAAAAATGCGCTAATATATGTTAATTTTGCATCTTTCGTTTTATACAAATTTACATTACTTTATTGATATTCTGTGTATTTATTTTGATACGATTTTACATTATTCTATTACTTTTTTGTATATATTTTTTTATTCACATTTACATTATTTAATGTGTATCTTGCATATATATTTTATACAAATTTACGTTATTTTAAGTGTATTTGTTTATATATTTTCATTCAAATTTACATTATTTTATGTGTATTTTGTATATGTATTTCAATACAAATTTACCTAATTTTATGTGTATTTTGTATATTTCTTTTCATACAAATTTTAAAATTTTTTGTGTATTTTGTATATAGTTTTATACAAGTTTAGGTTATTTTATGTACGCATTTACATTATTTAATGTGTTTTATATATATATTTTTATGCAAATTTATTTATTTTATGTGCAGTTTTGTACATATATTTTTATAGAAATTTGCGTTATTTTATGTGTATTTGTATATGTTTTCTCATACAAATTTACATTATTTTATTGCTATTTTGTTTATTTATTTTGATACGAATGAAAATAGATATACAAAATATACATAAAATAAACTAAATTTGTATTAAAATATATATACAAAATACATAAAATAATGTAAATTTGTATCAAAATATTTTAACAGATGCGCATAAAAAACGTAAATTTGTTTTAAAATATACAAAATACACATTAAATAAGGTAAATATGTATAAAAAAATATATACAAAACACAAATAGAATAATGTAAAATCGTATCAAAATAAATACACAGAATATTAATAAAACAATGTAAATTTGTATGAAAATAAAGATGCAAAATACCCATTAAATAACGCATTTTTTATAAAAATATATATACCAAAATACACATGAAAAAATTAATTTCTATTAAAATAAATATAGAAAATAAACATTCAATAAGGTAAATCTGAATTGAAAAATATATGCAAAATACATATAAAACAATGTAAATTTGTTTCAAAATATATATACGAATACACATAAAATAACGTAGATTTGTATAAATATATATATACAAAATACACATAAAATGAAGTAAATACGTATAAGAAAATGTATACAAAATACACATAAAATAATGTAAATTCGTATCAAAATAAATAAACAAAATACCAATAAAAGAATGTGTATTTGTATAAATATAAATATACAAAATACACATAAAATAGCGTAAATTTGTATAAAACTATATACAAAAATACACAGAAGTTATTAAATTCGTATGAAAATAGATATACAAAATACAGATAAAATAAGCTAAATTTAAATTGAAATGTATATAGAAAATACATAAAATAATGTAAATTTGTATCAAAATATTTATAAAAATACATATAATAACGTAAATTTGTTTAAAAATATATAAACAAAATACACATTAAGTAATGTAAATACGTATAAAAAATATGTACAAAATACACATATAATCATGTAATTCGTATCAAACTAAATAAACAAAATATCAATAAAATAATGTAAATTTGTATGAGAAAACATATAATACATATAAAATAACGCTAATTTCCATAAAAATATATGTCCAAAAATGAACTTAAATAAAGTAACTTTGGATCAAAATATATATACAAAACACACATTAAATAATGTAAATCCGTACATAAAATAACCTAAATTTGTATAAAACTATATACAAAAATACAAAAAAATAATTTAAATTTGTATGAAAAGAAATATACAAAATACACATAAAATTAGGTTAATTTGTATTGAAATACATATACAAAATACATATAAAATAATGTAAATTTGAAAGAAAATATATACACAAATACACATATAATAACGTAAATTTGTATGAAATATATAATCAAAATACACATTAAATAATGTAGATATATATAAAAAAAATATATACAAAACACAAATAGAATAATGTAAAATCGTATCAAAATATATACACAGAATATTAATAAAATAATGTAAATTTGTATGAAAATTAAGATGCAAAATACATATAAAATAACGCATTTTTTATAAAAATATTGATACAAAAATACACATAAAATATTTGAATTTGTATTAAAATAAATATACAAAATACACATACAATAAGGTAAATTTGTATTGAAATAGATATGCAAAATACACATAAAATAATGTAAATTTGTCTCAAAATATATATACGAATACACATAAAATAACGTAGATTTCTATAAAAATACATATACAAAATACACATAATATTAAGTAAATACGTATAAAAAATGTATACAAAATACACATAAAATAATGTAAATTCGTATAAATGTAAATAAACAATATACCAATAAAAGAATGTGTATTTGTATAAATATAAATATACAAAATGCACATAAAATAACGTAAATTTATATAAAACTATATACATAAAATAACGCAAATTTCTATAAAAATATATGTACAAAAATGAACATAAAATAAATTTGCATAAAAATATATATACAAAACACACTTTAGATAATGTAAATGAGTATAAAAATATGTATACAAAAATACCTATGAAATAATCAAAACTCGTATCGAATTAAATTAAGAATATATCAATAAAATAATGTAATTTTGGATGAAAATATATATACAAAATACACATAAAATAACCTAAATACAAATACAAATATACACATAAAATAATTTAAAATTGAATGAAATAAATATACAAAATAAACATAAAATAAGGTAAGTTTGTAATGAAATATATGAAAAAATACACATAAAATAATATAAATTTGTATGAAAATATATATACAAATACACATTAAATAACATGAATTTGTATAAAATTTGTATCAGAATATATACTTATACACACAATAAAATAACGTAATTTTTTTATGAAAATGTATATAAAAAATACACATAAAATAATTTAAATACGTAGAAAAATATATATACAAAAAACACATAAAATAATGTAAATTTGTAAAAAAATATATAAACAAATACACATAAAATAATGTAAATTTGGATAAAATATATATACAAAATGAACATTAAATAATGTAAATATGTATAAAAAAATATACAAAATACACATAGAATGATGTTAAATCGTATCAAAATAAATAAAGAGAATATCAATAAAATAATGTAAATTTGTATGAAAATAAAGATGCAAAATATCCATATTATAACGCATATTTGCATAAAAATATATATACAAAAATACATATAAAATAGTTAAATTTGTATTAAAATAAATATACAAAATGCACGTACAGTAAAGTAAATTTGTATTGAAATAGATATGCAAAATACACATCAATAATGTAAATTTGTATCAAAATATATATACGAATACTCATAAAATAGAGTAAATTTCTATGAAAATATACATACAAAATAGATATACAAAATACACATATAACTAGTTAAATTTGTATTTAAATACATGTACAAAAAACACATAAAATAATGTAGATTTGTATGAAATGAAAACAAATACATTTTATATAAAATATATATACAAAATACACATAGAATAATGTAAAATCATATCAAAATAAATACACAGAATATCAATAAAATAATGTAAATTTGTATGAAAATAAAGATGCAAAATACCCATAAAATAAAGCATATTTTTATAAAAATACATATACAAAAATACACATAGATTAATCAAATTTGTATTAAAATTAATATACAAAATGCATATACAATAAGGTAAATTTGTATTGAAAAAATATGCAAAATACACATAAAACAATGTAAATTTGTTTCAAAATATATATACGAATACACATAAAACAACGCAGATTTCTATAGAAATATATATACAAAATACACTTGAAATAATGTAAATACGTATAAAAATATATATACAAAAGACACATTAAATAATGTTAATTCGTGTCAAACTAAAATAAACAAAATATCATGAAAAGAATGTGTATTTGTATGAAAATAGATATTCAAAATACACATAAAATAACCTAAATTTGTATAAAACTATATACAAAAATACGCAAAAATAATTTAAACTTGTACGAAAATAAATATACAAAAAACATGTAAAATTAGGTAAATTTGTATTGAAATACATATACAAAATACACGTAAAATAATGTAAATTTGAATGAAAATATATAAACATCTAGACTTAAAATAATGTAAATTTGTATCAAATATATATACAAAAAACACATTAAATAATGTAAATATGTATAAAAAAATATATACAAAACACAAATAAAATAATGTAAAATCGTATCAAAATAAATACAGAAAATATTAATAAAATAACGCATTTTTTAAAAAAATATATATACGAAAAAACATAAAATATTTGATTTTGTATTAAAATAAATAGATATACAAAATACACATAAAATAAACTAAATTTGAATTGAAATATATATACAAAATACATAAAATAATGTAAATTTGTATCAAAATACTTATACAAATACACATATAATAACGTAAATTTGTATAAAAATATATAAACAAAATACACATTAAATTATGTAAATACGAATAAAAAAAATGTACAAAATACAGAAATAATCATGTAATTCGTATCAAAATAAATAAACAAAATACCAATAAAATAATGTAAATTTCTATGAGAAAAAATATACAAAATACACATAATTAACGCAAATATCAATAAAAATATATATAATATAATATATTTTTATACATATTTAAAATATTTAATGTATATTTTGTATATATATTTTATCCAAATTTACTTGATTTTATATGTATTTGTTTATATATTTTTATACAAATTTACATTATTTTATTTAATGTGTATCTTGCATATATATTTTATACAAAAATATATATACCAAAATACACATAAAAAAAATAAATTTGTATTAAAATAAATATACAAAAAACACATACAATAAGGTAAATTTGTATTGAAATAGATATGCAAAATACATATAAAACAATGTAAGTTTGTTTCAAAATATATATACGAATACACATAAAATAACGTAGATTTCTATAAAAATACATATACAAAATACACATAATATTAAGTAAATACGTATAAAAAAATGTATACATACAAAAAACACATACAATAAGGTAAATTTGTATTGAAATAGATATGCAAAATACATATAAAACAATGTAAGTTTGTTTCAAAATATATATACGAATACACATAAAATAACGTAGATTTCTATAAAAATACATATACAAAATACACATAATATTAAGTAAATACGTATAAAAAAATGTATACAAAATACACGTAAAATAATGAAAATTCGCATAAATGTAAGTAAACAATATACCAATAAAAGAATGTGTATTTGTATAAATATAAATATACAAAATGCACATAAAATAACGTAAATTTATATAAAACTATATACATAAATAACGCAAATTTCTATCAAAATATATGTACAAAAATGAACATAAAATAAATTTGCATAAAAATATATATACAAAACACATTTTAGATAATGTAAATGAGTATAAAAATACGTATACAAAATACCTATGAAATAATCTAAATTCGTATCGAATTAAATTAAGAAAATACCAATAAAATAATGTAATTTTGGATGAAAATATATATACAAAATACACATAAAATATACTAAATACAAATACAAATATACACAAAATAATTTAAAATTGAATGAAATAAATATACAAAATAAACATAAAATAAGGTAACCTAAAGATAACCTAAGATAACCTAAACACAAATACAAAAATACACATTAAATAATTTAAAATTGAATGAAATAAATATACAAAATAAACATAAAATAAAGTAAATTTGTAATAAAATATATGTAAGAATACACATAAAATAATATAAATTTGTATGAAAATACATATACAAATACACATAAAATAACATGAATTTGTATAAAATTTGTTTCAAAATATATACGAACACACACAATAAAATAACAAATTTTTATGAAAATGTATTTATAAAATACACATAAAATAATTTAAATACGAAGAAAAATATATATACAAAATACACATAAAATAATGTAAATTCGTAAAAAATTAAATACACAAAATTCTAATAAAAGAACGTATATTTTTAGGAAAATATATATACAAAAAACAAATAAAATAACTAAAATTTGTAAAAAAATATATACAAAAATACACAAAAATAATTTAAATTTGTTTGAAAATAGATATGCAAAATACACATGAAGTTAGGCAGATTTGTATTGAAATACATATACAAAACTCACATAAAATAATGTAAATTTGTATGAAAATATATAAACAAATACATATAAAATAACGTAAATTTGGATAAAATATATATACAAAATATACATTAAATATTTTAAATATGTATAAAAATATGTTATATTATATATATTTTTATTGATATTTGCGTTATTTATGTGTATTTTGTATATATTTTCTCATAGAAATTTACATTATTTTATTGGTATTTTGTCTATTTATTTTGATACGAATTACATGATTATATGTGTATTTTCTACATATTTTTTTATACGTATTTACATTATTTAATGTGTATTTTGTTTACATATTTTTTTTTTAAATTTACGTTATTATATGTGTATAATTGTTTTGATACAAATTTACATTACTTTATGTATTTTGTATATATATTTCAATTCAAATTTAGCTTATTTTATGTGTATTTTGTATATCTATTTATTTTAATACAAAATCAAATATTTTATGTTTTTTCGTATATATATTTTTATAAAAAATGCGTTATTTTATGGGTATTTTGCATCTTCATTTTCATACAAATTTACATTATTTTATTAATGTTTTCTGTATTTATTTTTAATACGATTTTACATTATTTTATTTGTGTTTTGTATATATTTTTTTATACATATTTACATTATTTAATGAGTTTTTTGTATATATATTTGATACATATTTACGTTATTTTAAGTTATTTTATGTGTATTTGTTTATATATTTTGACACAAATTTACAATATTTTATGGGTATTTTGTATATATATTTCAAAAGAAATTTACCTAGTTTTATGTGTATTTTGAATATCTATTTTCATACAATCTCAAACTATTTTTATGTATTTTTGTATATATTTCAATACAATACTATTTTCATTCAAATATATATTATTTTATTGGTATTTTGTTGATTTATATTGATACGAATTTACATTATTTTATATGTACTTTTTATATATATTTTTACACGCATTTACATTATTTAATATTTATTTTGAATATATAATTTTATACAAATTCATGGTATTTTATGTGTATTTGTATATATATTTTCATATAAATTTACATTATTTTATGTGTATTTTGTACATATATTTCTTTAAAAATCTACCTTATTTTATGTTTATTTTGTATGTGTATTTTGTACATTTATATTTATTCAAATGCACATTCTTTTATTGGTATTTTGTTTATTTATTTTGTTTCGAATTTATATTATTTTATGTGTATTTTGTTTACATTTTTTTTTATACGTATTTACCTAATTTTATGTGTATTTTGTATATATATTTTTATAGATATCTACGTTATTTTGTGTATTCGTATATATATTTTGAAACAAATTTACATTAATTTATATGTATTTTTGCATATCTCTTTCAATAGAAGTTTACCTTATTGTATGTGCATTTTGTATATTTATTTCAATACAAATTTAAATATTTTATGTGTATTTTGGTATATATATTTTTATAAGAAATGCGCTATTTGATGGGAATTTTGCATCTTTATTTTCATACAAATTTACATTATTTTATTAATATTCGGTGTATTTATTTTGATACGATCTTACATTATTCTATTTGTTTTTTGTATATATATATTTTTTTATACATATTTACATTATTTAATGTATATCTTGCATATATATTTCATACAAAATTATTATCTATTATTTATTTTATTACAAATACACATTCTTTTCATGATATTTTGTTTATTTATTTTGACACGAATTTACATTTCTTAATATGTATTTTATATATATATTTTTATACGTATTTACATAATTTCATGTGTATTTTGTATATATATTTCTATAGAAATCAACGTTATTATATGTGTATTCGTATATATATTTTGAAACAAATTTACAATGTTTTATTTGTATTTTGCGTTTTTTTTTTCAATACAAATATACCTTATTGTATGTGTGCATTTTGTATGTTAATTTTAATACAAATTTAATTATTGTATGTGTATTTTTGTATATGTATTTAAAAAAAAAAATATGCTTTATCTTATGGGTATTTTGCATCTTTATTTTTATACAAATTTAAATTATTTTATTTATATTCTGTGTACTTATTTTGACACGATTTTATATTATTCTATGTATAATATAAATAAATACAGAATACACAAAAATAGATATGCAAAATACATATAAACAATGTAAATTTGTTTCAAAATATATATACGAATACACATGAAATAAGGTAGATTTCTATAAAAATATATATACAAAATACACATAAAATTAAGTAAATACGTATAAAAAATGTATACAAAATACACATAAAATAATGTAAATTAGTATCAAAATAAATAAACAAAATACCAATAAAAGAATGTGTATTTGTATAAATATATATATACAAAATACACATTAAATAATATAAATTTGTTTAAAACTATACAAAATACACATGAAATGATGTAAATACGTATAAAAATATATATTAAAAATACACATTAAATAATGTAAATTCGCGTCAAAATAAATAAACAAAATATCAATAAAAGAATGTGTATTTGTATGAAAATAGATATACAAAATACACATAAAATAACCTAAATTTGTATCAAACTATATACAAAAATACACAAAAATATTTTAAATTTAAATTTACCTTATAGTATTTGCATTTTGTATATTTATTTTAATAAAAATTCAAATATTTTATGTGTATTTTGGTATATAAAATTTTATAAAAAATGCGTTATTTTATAGGTATTTTGCATTTTAGTTTTCATACAAATGTACATTATTTTATTAATATTCTGTGTATATATTTTGATACGATTTTATATTATACTATTTGTGTTTGGTATATATTTTTTTATACATATTTTCATTATTTAATGTGTATTTTTTATATATATTTTATACAAATTAACCTTATTTTAAGTGTATTTGTTTATATAATTTCATTCAAAAATACATTATTTTGAGTGCATTTTGTATATGTATTTAAATACAAACTTACCTAATTTTATGTGTATTTTGTATATTTATTTTCATACAAATTTAAATGATTTTTTGTGTTTTTTTGTATAAACATATAGAGTATAGTTCTATGATAATATATATTCAAAATACATATAAAATTATGTAAATAAGTATAAAAATATATATATCAAATACACCTAAAAAAAAAAATTCGTATCAAAATAAATAAACAAAATTCCGAGAAAAGAACGTATATTTGTAGGAAAATAGATATACAAAATACACATAAAACTACGAAAATTTGAATAAAAATATATACAAAAAAACAAAAAAATAAATTTCAATTTGTATGAAAATAGATATACAAAATACACATTTTAATTAGTTAAATTTGTATTTAAATACATGTACAAAATATATATAAAAAAATGTAAATTTGTATGAAATGAAAACAAATTCACATAAAATAACGTACATTTGTATAAAATAGATATACAAAATATACATAGAATAATGTAAAATTGTATCAAAATAAATACACAGAATATCAATTAAATAATAATGTAATTTTGTATGAAAATAAAGATGCAAAATACCCATAAAATAAAGCATATTTTTTTTAAAATACATATACAAAAAAACACATAGAATAATTAAATGTGTATTAAAATTAATATACAAAATGCACGTACAATAAGGTAAATTTGTATTGAAAAATTATACAAAATGCACATAAAAGTGTAAATTTGTTTCAAAATATATATACGAATACACATAAAATAACGTAGATTTCTATAGAAATATATATACAAAATACACATGAAATGATCTAAATACGTATAAATATATATATATATATATATATATATATATATATATATATATATATATATATATATATATATATATATATATATATATATATATATATATATATATATATATATATATATATATATATATACAAAATACACATTAAATAATTTAAATTCTCGTCAAAATAAATAAACAAAATATCAATAAAAGAATGTGTATTTGTATGAAAATAGATATACAAAATACACATAAAAAACCCAAAGTTTGTATAAAACTATATACAAAAATATACAAAAATAATTTAAATTTGTATGAAAATAAATATACAAAATACACATAAAATTAGGTAAATTTGTATTGAAATACATATACAAAATACACATAAAATTAAGTAAATACGTATAAAAAATGTATACAAAATACACATAAAATAATGTAAATTAGTATCAAAATAAATAAACAAAATACCAATAAAAGAATGTGTATTTGTATAAATATATATATATACAAAATACACATTAAATAATATAAATTTGTTTAAAACTATACAAAATACACATGAAATGATGTAAATACGTATAAAAATATATATTAAAAATACACATTAAATAATGTAAATTAACAAAATAAATAAACAAAATATCAATAAAAGAATGTGTATTTGTATGAAAATAGATATACAAAATACACATAAAATAACCTAAATTTGTATCAAACTATATACAAAAATACACAAAAATATTTTAAATTTAAATTTACCTTATTGTATTTGCATTTTGTATATTTATTTTAATACAAATTCAAATATTTTATGTGTATTTTGGTATATATAATTTTATAAAAAATGCGTTATTTTATAGGTATTTTGCATCTTAGTTTTCATACAAATGTACATTATTTTATTAATATTCTGTGTATATATTTTGATACGATTTTATATTATACTATTTGTGTTTGGCATATATTTTTTAATACATATTTTCATTATTTAATGTGTATTTTTTATTTATATTTTATACAAATTAACGTTATTTTAAGTGTATTTGTTTATATAATTTCATTCAAATTTACATTATTTTAAGTGTATTTTGTATATGTATTTAAATACAAACTTACCTAATTTTATGTGTATTTTGTATATTTATTTTCATACAAATTTAAATTATTTTTGTGGTTTTTTGTATAAACATATAGAGTAAAGTTCTATGATAATATATATTCAAAATACATATAAAATTATGTAAATAAGTATAAAAATATATATATCAAATACACCTAAAAAAAAAAAAATCGTATCAAAATAAATAAACAAAATTCCGAGAAAAGAACGTATATTTGTAGGAAAATAAATATACAAAATACACATAAAATTACGAAATTTTGAATAAAAATATATAAAAAAAAACAAAAAAATAAATTTCAATTTGTATGAAAATAGATATACAAAATACACATATAATTAGTTAAATTTGTATTTAAATACATGTACAAAATGCACATAAAATAATGTAAATTTGTATGAAATGAAAACAAATTCACATAAAATAACATACATTTGTATAAAATAGATATACAAAATATACATAGAATAATGTAAAATCGTATCAAAATAAATACACAGAATATCAATAAAATAATGTAATTTTGTATGAAAATAAAGATGCAAAATACCCATAAAATAAAGCATATTTTTTTAAAAATACATATACAAAAAAAACACAGAATAATTAAATGTGTATTAAAATTAATATACAAAATGCACTTACAATAAGGTAAATTTGTATTGAAAAATTATACAAAATGCACATAAAAGTGTAAATTTGTTTCAAAATATATATACGAATACACATAAAATAACGTAGATTTCTATAGAAATATATATACAAAATACACATGAAATAATGTAAATACTTATAAAAAAAAAATATATATATATATATATATATATATATATATATATATATATATATATATATATATATATATATATATATATATATATATATATATATATTTATATACAAAATACACAAAATATTAAAATCTGTATTAAAATAAATATAAAAAATGCTCATACTATAAGGTAAATTTGTATTGAAATAGATATGCAAAATACATGTAAAACAATGTAAATTTGTTTCAAAATATATATACGAATACACATAATATAACGTAGATTTCTATAAAAATATATACACATAAAATGAAGTAAATACGTATAAAAAATACCAGTAAAAGAATGTGTATTTGTATAAATATAAATATACAAAATACACATAAAATATCGTAAATTTGTATAAAACTATATACAAAAATACACAGAAGTAATTAAATTTGTATGAAAATATATATACAAAATACAGCTAAAATGAGCTAAATTTGATTTGAAATGTACATACAAAATACATAAAATAATGTAAATATGCATCAAAATATTTATACAAATACATATAATAACGTAGATTTGTTTAAAAATATATAAACAAAATACACATTAAGTAATGTTAATACGTATAAAAATATGTACAAAATACACATATAATCATGTAATTCGTATCAAAATAAATAAACAAAATAGCAATAAAATAATGTAAATTTGTATGAGAAAACATATACAAATAACGCAAATTTCTATAAAAATATATGTACAAAACACACACTAAATAATGTAAATGCGTACATAAAATAACCTAAATTTGTATAAAACTATATACAAAAATACACAAAAATAATTTAAATTTGTTTGAAAAGAAACATACAAAATACACATAAAACTTGGTAAATTTGTATTGAAATACATATACAAAATACACATCAAATAATGTAAATTTGAATGAAAATGTATAAGCAAATACACTTAAAATAACGTAAATTTGTATAAAATATATATGCAAGATACACATTAAATAATGTAAATGTGTATAAAAAATATATATACAAAAAACAAATAGAATAATGTAAAATCGTATCAAAATAAATACACAGAATATCAATAAAATAAAGTAAATTTGTATGAAAATAAAGATGCAAAAATCCCAAAAATTATCGCATTTTTTATAAAAATATATTTACCAAAATACACATAAAATATTTGAATTTGTATTGAAATAAATATACAAAATGCATATACAGTAAGGAAAATTTGTATTGAAAGAGATATTCAAAAATATATATAAAACAATGTAAATTTGTTTCAAAATATATATACGAATACACATAAAATAAAGTAGATTTCTATAGAAATATATATACAAAATACATATGAAAGTATGTAAATACGTATAAAAATATATATACAAAATCATATCAAATAATGTAAATTCGTGTCAAAATAAATAAACAAAATATCATGAAAGGAATGTGTATTTGTATGAAAATAGATAATAGATGATAAATTTGTATAAAATATATATGCAAGATACACATTAAATAATGTAAATATGTATAAAAAAGTATATAAAAAAACAAATAGAATAATGTAACATCGTATCAAAATAAATACACCGAATATTAATAAAATAATGTAAATTTGTATGAAAATAAAGATGCAAAATTCCCATAAAATAGCGCATTTCTTATAAAAATATATATACCAAAATACACATAAAATATTTAAATTTGCATTGAAATAAATATACAAAATGCACATACAATAAGGTAAATTTGTATTGAAAGAGATATGCAAAAATACATATAAAACAATGTAAATTTGTTTCAAAATATATATACGAATACAAATAAAAAAACGTAGATTTCTATAAAAATATATATACAAAATACACATAAAATTAAGTAAATACGTATAAAAAAATGTATACAAAATACACATAAAATAATGTAATTTCGAATTAAAATAAATGTAAATTTGAATGAAAATATAAAAACAAATACACTTAAAATAACGAATATTTGTATAAAATATATATGCAAGATACACATTAAATAATGTAAAAGTGTATAAAAAATATATACAAAAAACAAATAGAATAATGTAAAATCGTATCAAAATAAATACACAGAATATCAATAAAATAATGTAAATTTGTATGAAAATAAAGATGCAAAATTCCCAAAAATTATCGCATCTTTTATAAAAATATATATACCAAAATACACATAAAATATTTAAATTTGTATTGAAATAAATATACAAAATGCATCTACAGAAAGGTAAATTTGTATTAAAAGAGATATTCAAAAATACATATAAAACAATGTAAATTTGTTTCAAAATATATATACGAATACAAATAAAAAAAACGTAGATTTCTATAAAAATATATATACAAAATACACATAAAATTAAGTAAATACGTATAAAAAAATGTATACAAAATACACATAAAATAATGTAAATTCGATTTAAAATAAATAAACAAAATACCAATAAAAGAATGTGTATTTGGATAAATATAAATATACAAAATACATATACAAAATAAACTTAAAATAAGGTAGATTTGTAATAAAATATATGTACCAAATACACATAAAATAATGTAAATTTATATGAAAACATATATACAAATACACATAAAATACCATGAATTTGTATAAAAGTATATATTCAAAATAAATATTAAATAATGTAAAAGCGTATAAAAATATATATACAAAGTACATATAAGATAATGTAAATTCGTATCAATATAAATCAACAAAACACCAATAAAATAATATATATATATGAATGAAAATAAATTTACAAAATATTCATAACATAACTAAAATTTGTATTAAAATATATACAAAAATACATAGAAATAATTTGAGTTTGTATGAAAATAGATATACAAAATACACATAAAACTAGGTAAATTTCTTTTGAAATGTATATACAAAATAGCCATAAAATATTGTAAATTTGTGTCAAAATATGTAAACAAATACACATAAAATAACGTAAATTTGTATGAAAAATATATACAAAAAACACATAGAATAATGTCAATTCGTATCAAAATGAATGAGCAGAATATCAATAAAATAATGTATATTAGTATGAAAATAAAGATGCAAAATACCCAAAAAATAAAGCATATGTTTATAAAAATACAGATACAAAAATACACATCGAATAATTAAATTTGTATTAAAATTAATAAAAAAAATGCGTATATAATAAGGTAAATTTGTATTGAAAAAATATGCAACATACACGTTTACTCATACAAATTTATATTATTTTATTGGTATTTTGTTTATTTATTTTGATACGAATTACATGATTATATGTGTATTTTGTACACATTTTTTTATACTTATTTACATTATTTAATGAGTATTTTGTTTATATATTTTCATACAAATTTACGTTATTATATGTGTATTTGTATAAATATTTTGATACAAATTTACTTTATTTCATGTATTTTGTATATATATTTCAATTCAAATTTAGCTTATTTTGTGTGTATTTTGTATATATTTTCATACAAATTTAATTACTTCTGTGTATTTATGTATATAATTTTATATAAATTTACGTTATTTTATGTGTATTTTGTATATTTATATTTATACAAATACACATTCTTTTATTGGTATTTTGTGTATTTATTTTGATACGAATTTACATTATTTTATGTGTATTTTGTATACATTTTTTTATACGTATTTACTTCATTTTATGTGTATTTTGTATATATATATTTATAGAAATCTACGTTATTTTATGTGTATTCGTATACATATTTTGAAACTAATTTACATTGCTTTATATATATTTTGCGTATCTATTTCAATACAAATTTAAATTATTGTATGTGTTTTTTATATATTTATTTTAATACAAATCAAAATTTTTTATGTGTATTTTGGTATATATATTTTTATAAATAAAAAAAATGCGTTATTTTATGGGTATTTTGCTTCTTTATTTTCATACAAATTTACATTATTTTATTAATATTCTGTGTATTTATTTTGATACGATTTTACATTATTCTATTTGTGTTTTGTATATATTTTTTTTATACAAATTTACGTTATTTTAAGTGTATTTGTTTATGTATTTTCATTCAAATTTACATTATTTTAAGTGTATTTTTTATATGTATTTCCATACAAATCTACCTAATTTTATGTGTATTTTGTATATTTATTTTCATACAAATTTAAAATATTTTTGTGTATTTTTGTATATAGTTTGATACAAATTTAGGTTATTTTATGTGTATTTTGAATATCTATTAAATATATATACAAAATACATGTGAAATTATGTAAATACGTATAAAAATAAATATACAAAATACATATCAAATAATGTAAATTCGTGTCAAAATAAATAAAAAAAATATCTTGAAAAGAATGTGTATTTGTATGAAAATAGATAATAGAAAATAAATTTGTATAAAATATATTTGCAAGATACACATTAAATAATGTAAATATGTATAAAAAAGTATATACAAAAAACAAATAGAATAATGTAAAATCGTATCAAAATAAATACACCGAATATTAATAAAATAATGTAAATTTGTATGAAAATAAAGAAGCAAAATTCCCATAAAATAGCGCATTTCTTATAAAAATATATATACCAAAATACACATAAAATATTTCAATTTGTATTGAAATAAATATACAAATTGCACATACAATAAGGTAAATTTGTATTGAAAGAGATATGCAAAAATACATATAAAACAATGTAAATTTGTTTCAAAATATATATACGAATACAAATAAAAAAACGTAGATTTCTATAAAAATATATATACAAAATACACATAAAATTAAGTAAATACGTATAAAAAAATGTATAAAAAATACACATAAAATAATGTAAATTCGATTTAAAATAAATAAACAAAATACCAATAAAAGAATGTGTATTTGGATAAATATAAATATACAAAATACATATACAAAATAAACATAAAATAAGATAGATATGTAATAAAATATATGTACAAAATACACATAAAATAATGTAAATTTATATGAAAATATATATACAAATACACATAAAATACCATGAATTTGTATAAAAATATATATTCAAAATAAATATTAAATAATGTAAAAGCGTATAAAAATATATATACAAAGTACATATAAAATAATGTAAATTCGTATCAATATAAATAAACAAAACAAAAATAATATATATATATATATATATATATATATATATATATATATATATATATATATATATATATATATATATATATATATATATATATATATATATATATATATATATATATATATATATATATATATATATATATATATAGATATATATATGAATGAAAATAAATTTACAAAATATTCATAACATAACTAAAATTTGTATTAAAATATATACAAAAATACATAGAAATAATTTGAGTTTGTATGAAAATAGATATACAAAATACACATAAAACTAGGTAAATTTCTTTTGAAATGTATATACAAAATAGCCATAAAATATTGTAAATTTGTGTCAAAATATGTAAACAAATACACATAAAATAACGTAAATTTGTATGAAAAATATATACAAAAAACACATAGAATAATGTCAATTCGTATCAAAATGAATGAGGAGAATATCAATAAAATAATGTATATTAGTATGAAAATAAAGATGCAAAATACCCAAAAAATAAAGCATATGTTTATAAAAATACAGATACAAAAATACACATCGAATAATTAAATTTGTATTAAAATTAATATAAAAATGCGTATATAAGAAGGAAAATTAGTATTTAAAAAAATTGCAACATAATCGTATACTAATACAAATCTATATTATTTTATTGGTATTTTGTTTATTTATTTTGAATTACATGATTATATGTATTTGTACATTTTTTTTATACTTATTTACATTATTTAATGTGTATTTTGTTTATATATTTTCATACAAATTTACGTTATTATATGTGTATTTGTATAAATATTTTGATACAAATTTACTTTATTTCATGCATTTTGTATATATATTTCAATTAAAATTTAGCTTATTTTGTGTGTATTTTGTATATATTTTCATACAAATTTAATTACTTCTGTGTATTTATGTATATAGTTTTATATAAATTTACGTTATTTTATGTGTATTTTGTATATTTATATTTATACAAATACACATTCTTTTATTGGTATTTTGTTTATTTATTTTGATACGAATTTACATTATTTTATGTGTATTTTGTATACATTTTTTTATACGTATTTACTTCATTTTGTGTGTATTTTGTATATATATATTTATAGAAATCTACGTTATTTTATGTGTATTCGTATACATATTTTGAAACAAATTTACATTGCTTTATATATATATTTTGCGTATCTATTTCAATACAAATTTAAATTATTGTATGTTTTTTTTATATATTTATTTTAATACAAATCAAATTTTTTTATGTGTATTTTGGTATATATATTTTTATAAATAAAAAAAATGCGTTATTTTATGGGTATTTTGTCTCTTTATTTTCATACAAATTTACATTATTTTATTAATTTTCTGTGTATTTATTTTGATACGATTTAACATTATTCTATTTGTGTTTTATATATATATATATATTTTTTATACAAATTTACGTTATTTTAAGTGTATTTGTTTATGTATTTTCATTCAAATTTACATTATTTTAAGTGTATTTTGTATATGTATTTCCATACAAATCTACCTAATTTTATGTGTATTTTGTATATTTATTTTCATACATATTTAAAATATTTTTGTGTATTTTTGTATATAGTTTGATACAAATTTAGGTTATTTTATGTGTATTTTGAATATCTATTAAAAATATATACAAAATACATATGAAATTATGTAAATACGTATAAAAATAAATATACAAAATACATATCAAATAATGTAAATTCGTGTCAAAATAAATAAACAAAATATCATGAAAAGAATGTGTATTTGTATGAAAATAGATAATAGAAAATAAATTTGTATAAAATATATTTGCAAGATACACATTAAATAATGTAAATATGTATAAAAAAGTATGTACAAAAAACAAATAGAATAATGTAAAATCGTATCAAAATAAATACACCGAATATTAATAAAATAATGTAAATTTGTATGAAAATAAAGAAGCAAAATTCCCATAAAATAGCGCATTTCTTATAAAAATATATATACCAAAATACACATAGAATATTTAAATTTGTATTGAAATAAATATACAAAATGCATATACAATAAGGTAAATTTGTATTGAAAGAGATATGCAAAAATACATATAAAACAATGTAAATTTGTTTCAAAATATATATACGAATAAAAATAAAAAAACGTAGATTTCTATAAAAATATATATACAAAATACACATAAAATTAAGTAAATACGTATAAAAAAATGTGATCAAAATACACATAAAATAATGTAAATTCGAATTAAAATAAATAAACAAAATACCAATAAAAGAATGTGTATTTGGATAAATATAAATATACAAAATACACATACAAAATAAACATAAAATAAGGTAGATTTGTAATAAAATATATGTACAAAATACACATGCAATAATGTAAATTTATATGAAAATATATATACAAATACACATAAAATACCATGAATTTATATAAAAATATATATTCAAAATAAATATTAAATAATGTAAGAGCGTATAAAAATATATATACAAAGTAATTATAAAATGAAAATTAAGATGCAAAATACCTATAAAATAACGCATTTTTTTTTTAAATTATTGATACCAAAATACACATAAAATATTTGAACTTGTATTAAAATAAATATACAAAATGCACATACAAAAAGGTAAATTTGTATTGAAATAGATATGGAAAATACATATAAAATAATGTAAATTTGTTTCAAAATATATATACGAATACACATAAAATAACGTAGATTTCTACAAAAATACATATACAAAATACACATAAAATTAAGTAAATACGTATAAAAAAATGTATACAAAATACACATAAAATAATGTAAATTCGTATAAATGTAAATAAACAATATACCAATAAAAGAATGTGTATTTGTATAAATATAAATATACAAAATGCACATAAAATAAGGTAAATTTTATATAAAACTATATACATAAAATAACGCAAATATCTATAAAAATATATGTATAAAAATGAACATTAGATAAATTTGCATAAATATATATATACAAAACACACATTAGATAATGTAAATGAGTATAAAAATATGTATACAAAATACCTATGAAATAATCTAAATTCGTATCGAATTAAATTAAGAAATACCAATAAAATAATGTAATTTTGGATGAAAATATATATACAAAATACACATAAAATAACCTAAATACAAATACAAATATACACATAAAATAATTTAAAATTGAATGAAATAAATATACAAAATAAACATAAAATAAGGTAAATTTGTAATGAAATATATGAAAAAATACACATAAAATAATATAAATTTGTATGAAAATATATATACAAATGCACATTAAATAACGTGAATTTGTATAAAATTTGTATCAAAATATATACTTATACACACAATAAAATAACGTTTTTTTTTTTTATGAAAATGTATATACAAAATACACATAAAATAATTTAAATACGTAGAAAAATATATATACAAAAAACACATAAAATAGTGTAAATATGTATGAAAATATATAAACAAATACACATAAAATAATGTAAATTTGGATAAAAAATATATACAAAATTAGCATTAAATAATGTAAATATATATAAAAAAATATATACAAAAAACACACAGAATAATGTTAAATCGTATCAAAATAAATAAAGAGTATATCAATAAAATAATGTAAATTTGTATGAAAATAAAGATGCAAAATATCCATATAATAACACATATTTGCATAAAAATATGTATACAAAAATACATATAAAATAATTAAATTTGTATTAAAATAAATATACAAAATGCACGTACAATAAAGTAAATTTGTATTGAAATAGATATGCAAAATACACATTAATAATGTAAATTTGTATTAAAATATATATACGAATACTCATAAAATAGAGTAAATTTCTATGAAAATATACATACAAAATAGATATACAAAATACACATATAACTAGTTAAATTTATATTTACATACATGTACAAAAAACACATAAAATAATGTAGATTTGTATGAAATGAAAACAAATACATTTTATATAAAATATATATACAAAATACACATAGAATAATGTAAAATCATATCAAAATAAATACACAGAATATCAATAAAATAATGTAAATTTGTATGAAAATAAAGATGCAAAATACCCATAAAATAAAGCTTATTTTTATAAAAATACATATACAAAAATACACATAGATTAATCATATTTGTATTAAAAATAATATACAAAATGCACATACAATAAGGTAAATTTGTATTAAAAAAATATGCAAAATACACAAAAAACAATGTAAATTTGTTTCAAAATATATATACGAATACACATAAAATAACGCAGATTTCTATAGAAATATATATACAAAATACACTTGAAATAATGTAAATACGTATAAAAATATATATACAAAATACACATTAAATAATGTTAATTCGTGTCAAAATAAATAAACAAAATATCATGAAAAGAATGTGTATTTGTATGAAAATAGATATACAAAATACACATAAAATAACCTAAATTTGTATAAAACTATATACAAAAATACACAAAAAAAATTTAAACTTGTATGAAAATAAATATACAAAAAACATATAAAATTAGCTAAATTTGTATTGAAATACATATACAAAATACACATAAAATAATGTAAATTTGAATGAAAATATATAAACATATAGACTTAAAATAACGTAAATTTGTATCAAATATATATACAAAAAACACATTAAATAATGTAAATATGTATAAAAAAATATATACAAAACACAAAAAAAATAATGTAAAATCGTATCAAAATAAATACAGAAAATATTAATAAAATAATGTAAATTTGTATGAAAATTAAGATGCAAAATACCCATAAAATAATGCATTTTTTATAAAAATATATATACGAAAAAACAAAAAATATTTGATTTTGTATTAAAATAAATAGATATACAAAATACACATAAAATAAGCTAAATTTGAATTGAAATATATTTACAAAATACATAAAATAATATAAATTTGCATCAAAATACTGATACAAATACACATATAATAACGTAAATTTGTATAAAAATATATAAACAAAATACACATTAAATAATGTAAATACGTATAAAAAAAAATGTACAAAATACACAAATAACCATGTAATTCGTCTCAAAATAAATAGACAAAATACCAATAAAATAATGTAAATTTCTATGAGAAAACATATACAAAATACACATAAATAACGCAAATATCAATTTATACATATTTAAAATATTTAATGTATATTTTGTATATATATTTTGTCCAAATTTACGTTATTTTATATGTATTTGTTTATATATTTTCATACAAATTTACATTATTTTATGTGAGTTTTGTATATGTATTTCAATACAAATTTGCCTAACTTTATGTGTATTTTGCATATCTATTTTCAAACAAATTTAAATTATTTTGTGTATTTTTGTATATATTTTTATACAAATTTTAGTTGTTTTATTCGTTTTTTGTATATATATTTTCCTACAAATATACATTCTTTTATTGGAATTTTGTGTATTTAATTTTTTACGAATTTACATTATTTTATGTGTATTTTGTATATATATTTTTCTACGTATTTAAATTATTTTATGTGTATTTTAAATATACATTTTCATAAAAATTTACGTTATTTTATTGTGTGTATTCGTATATATTTTGAAACAAATTTAATACAAATTCATGTTATTTTATGTGTATTTGTATATATTTTCATACAAATTAATATTATTTTATGTGTATTCTTACATATATTTTATTACAAATTTACCTTATTTTATGTTTATTTTGTATATTTATTTCATTCAATTTTAAATTATTTAATGTGTATATTTGTATTTGTATTTAGGTTATTTTATGTGTGTTTTCTATATATATTTTCATCCAAAATTACATTATTTTATTGTTATTTTCTTAATTTAACTCGATTGGAATTTAGATTTTATGTGTATTTTGTATATATATTTTTATAGAAATCTACGTTATTTTATCTGTATTCGTATATATATTTTGAAACAAATTTACATTGTAATATGTGTATTTTGCTTATCTATTTCAATACAAATTTACCTTATTGTATGTGCATTTTGTATATTTATTGTAATACAAATTTAAATATTTTATGTGTATTTTGGTATATATATTTTCATAAAAAATGCGTTGTTTTATGGGTATTTTGCATCTTTATTTTCATACAAATTTACATTTTTTTATTAATATTCTGTGTATTTATTTTGATACTATTTTACATTATTCTATTTGTGTTTTGTATATATTTTTTTATGCATATTTACATTATTTAATGTGTATTTTCTATATATATTTCATACAAATTTACGTTATTTTAAGTGTATTTGTTTATATATTTTCATTAAAATTTACATTATTTTATGTGTATTTTGTATATGTATTTCAATAGAAATTTAGCTAGTTTTATGTGTTTTTTGTATATATATTTTTATACAAATTTAAATTATTTTTGTGTATTTTTTGAAGAGTTTTATACAAATTTACAATATTTTATGTGTATTTTGTATATCTATTTTCATACAAATACACATTCTTTTATTGATATTTTGTTTATATATTTTGATGCGAATTTACATTATTTAATGTGTATTGTGTATATATATTTTTATACGTATTTACGTCATTTCATGTGTATTTTGTATATATATTTCTATAGAAATATACGTTATTTTATGTGTATTCGTATATATATTTTGAATCAAATAGACATTGTTTTATGTGCATTTTGTATATTTTTTCAATACAAATTTACCTTATTGTACTTGCATTTTGTATATTAATTTTAATACAAATTTAATTATTCTATGTGTATTCTTGTATATGTATTTTAAAAAAAATATGCTTTATTTTATGGGTATTTTGCATCCTTATTTTCATACAAAATTACATTATTTTATTGATATTCTGTGTATTTATTTTGATACGATTTTACATTATTCTATGTATATTTTGTATATCTATTTTATACAAATGTACGTTATTTAATGTGAATTTGTTTTCATTTCATACAAATTTACATTATTTATATTATTATGTGTATTTTGTACATGTATTTAAATACAAATTTAACTAATTATATCTATGTGTATTTTGTATATCTATTTTCATACAAATTGAAATTAATTTTTTTGTTTTTTTGTATATATTTTATTCAAATTTTCGTAATTTTATGTGTATTTTGTATATTTATTTTCCTACAAATATACGTTCTTTTATCGGAATTTTGTTTATTTATTTTGATACGAATTTTCATTTTCTTAGGTGTATTTGATATATATATTTTTATACTTATTTACATAATTTTATGTGTATTTTGAATATATATTTTCATAGAAATTTACTCTATATGTATATACAAAAAAACACAAAAAGAATTTAAATTTGTATGAAAATAAATATACAAAATACACATAAAATTAGGTAAATTTGTATTGAAATACATATACAAAATACACTTAAAAAAATGTAAATTTGAATGAAATTATATAAACAAATGCACTTAAAATAACGTTAATTTGTATAATATATATAAAAAATACACATTAAATAATGAAAATATGAATAAAAAAATATATAAAAAACACAAATAGTATAATATAAAATCGTATCAAAATATATACACAGAATATTAAAAAAATAATGTACATTTGTATGAAAACTAAGGTGCAAAATACCTATAAAATAACGCATTTTTTATAAAATTATATATACCAAAATACACATAACATATTTGAATTTGTATTAAAATAAATATACAAAATGCACATACAATAAGGTAAATTTGTATTGAAATAGATATGCAAAAAACATATAAAACAATGTAAATTTGTTTCAAAATACATATACGAATACACATAAAATAACGTAGATTTCTATAAATATATATATACAAAATACAAATAAAATTAAGTAAATACGAATCAAAAATGTATACAAAATAAACATATAATAATGTAAATTCGTATAAATGTAAATAAACAAAATACCAATAAGAGAATGTGTATTTGTATAAATATAAATATACAAAATGCACATAAAATAACGTAAATTTGTATAAAACTATATACAAAAATACACAGAAGTAATTAAATTTGTATGAAAATAGATATACAAAATACACACAAAATAAGCTAAATTTGAATTGAAATATATATACAAAATACATAAAATAAAGTAAATTCGTTTCAAAATATTTTTAACAAATACACATATAATAACGTAAATTTGTAAAAAAAAAATATAAACAAAATAAACATTAAGTAATGTAAATACGTATAAAAAAAACATTTACAAAATACACAAATAATCAAGTCATTCGTATCAAAATAAATAAACAAAAAACTAATTAAATAATGTAAATTTGTATGAGAAAACATAAACAAATACATATAAAATAACGTAAATTTGGATAAAATATATATACAAAATATACATTAAATATTTTAAATATGTATAAAAATATATTATATTATATATATTTTTATTGATATTTGCGTTATTTATGTGTATTTTGTATATATTTTCTCATAGAAATTTACATTATTTTATTGGTATTTTGTCTATTTATTTTAATACGAATTACATGATTATTTGTGTATTTTGTAAATTTTTTTTTATATTTTTATACAAATTTACGTTATTATATGTGTATTTGTATAAGTATTTTGATACAAATTTACATTATTTTATGTATTTTGTATATATATTTCAATTCAAATTTAGCTTATTTTATGTGTATTTTGTATATCTATAAATTTTAATACAAAATCAAATATTTTATGTTTTTTCGTATATATATTTTTATAAAAAATGCGTTATTTTATGGGTATTTTGAATCTTAATTTTCATACAAATTTACATTATTTTATTAATATTTTCTGTATTTATTTTGGTACGATTTTACATTATTTTATTTGTGTTTTGTATATATTTTTTTATACATATATACATTATTTAATGTGTTTTTTGTATATATATTTGATACAAATTTACATTATTTTAAGTCTAGATGTTTATATATTTTCATTCAAATTTACATTATTTTATGTGTATTTTGTATATGTATTTCAATACAAATTTACCTAATTTTATATGTTTTTTGTATATTTATTTTCATACAAGTTTAAATAATTTTTTGTATTTTTGTATATAGTTTTATACAAATTTAGGTTATTTTATGTGTATTTTGTATATCTATTTTCATACAAATACACATTCTTTTCATGATATTTTGTTTATTTATTTTGACACGAATTAACATTATTTAATGTGTATTTTGTATATATATTTTTATACGTATTTACATTATTTCAAGTGTATTTTGTATATATATTTCTATAGAAATCTACGTTATTTTATGTGTATTCGTATATATATTTTGAAACAAATTTACATTGTTTTATGTGTATTTTGCATATTTTTTCAATACAAATTTACCTTATTGTATATGCATTTTGTATATTAATTTTAATACAAATTAGATTAATCTATGTGTATTTTTGTATATGTATTTTTATAAAAATATACTTCATTTTATGGGTATTTTGCATCTTTATTTTCATACAAATTTACATTATTTTATTGATATTCTGTGTATTTATTTTGATATGATTTTACATTATTCTATGTGTATTTTGTATATATATTTTATATAAAATGTATTTGTTTTCATTTCATACAAATCTACATTATTTTATGTGTTTTTTGTAAATGTATTTAAATACAAATTTAACTAGTTATATGTGTATTTTGTATATCTATTTTGTATGTATTTTTTCATAGAAATTTACTCTATTTTATGAGTATTCGTATATATATTTTGATACAAATTTACATTATTGATGTGTATTTTGCATATCTATTTCAATACAAATTTACTTTTTTGTACGTGCATTTTATATATTTATTTTAATACAAATTTAATTATTTTATATGTATTTTTGTATATATATATTTATGCAAATATGCGTTATTAGATGGATATTTTGCATCTTTATTTTCATACAAATTTACATTATTTTATTGATATTCTCTTTATTTATTTTGATTCGATTTAACATTATTCTGTGTGAATTTTGTATATATATTTTTTATACATATTTACATTATTTAATGTTCATTTTGTATATATTTTATCCAAATTTACATTATTTTATGTGTATTTGTTTATATATTTTCATACAAATTTACATTATTTTATGTGTTTTTTGTATATATATTTTTCTACGTATTTAAATTATTTTATGTGTATTTTGTATATACATTTTCATAAAAAAAATTACGTTATTTTATTGTGTGTATAAGTATATATTTTGATACAAATTTTATACTAATTCATGTTATTTAATGTGTATTTGTATATATATTTTCATGCAAATTTATATTATTTTATATGTATTTTTTCATATATTTCATTACAAATTTACCTTATTTTATGTTTATTTTGTATATTTATTTCATTCAATTTTAAATTATTTTATGTGTATATTTGTATTTGTATTTAGGTTATTTTATATGTATTTTGCATATATATTTTCATTAAAATTACATTATTTATTGATATTTTCTTAATTTAATTCGATACGAATTTAAATTATTTCATAGGTATTTTGTATACATATTTTTATACTCATTTACATTATCTAAAGTGTGTTTTGTATATATATTTTTATGCAAATTTATTTTATGTTCATTTTTGTACATATATTTATATAGAAATTTGCGTTATTTTATGTATATAGTTTTATATCAATTTACGTTATTTTATGTGCATTTTGTATATTTATATTTATACAAATACACATTATTTTATTGGTATATTGTTTATTTACATTTATACGAATTTACATTAATTTATGTGTATTTTGTATACATTTGTTTATACGTATTTACTTAATATTTTGTGTATTTTGTATATGTATTTTTATAGAAATCTACGTTATTTTATGTGTATTCGTATATATATTTTGAAACAAATTTACATTATTTTATATGTATTTTGCATATCTATTTCAATATAAATTTACCTTATTGTATGTGCATTTTGTATATTTATTTTAATACAAATTCAAATATTTTATGTGTATTTTGGTATCAATATTTTTATAAAAAAAGCGTTATTTTATAGGTATTTTGCATCTTAATTTTCATACAAATTTACATTATTTTATTAATATTCTGTGTATATATTTTGATACGATTTTACATTATTCTATTTGTGTTTTGTATATAATTTTTTATACATATTTACATTATTTATTGTGTATTTTGATTATATATTTCATACAAATTTACGTTATTATATGTGTATTTGTTTTTATATTTTCTTTCAAATTTACATTATTTTATATGTTTTTTGTATATGTATTTCAATACAAATTAAACTAATTTTATGTGTATTTTGTATATTTCTTTTCATCCAAATTTAAATTATTTTTGTGTATTTTTGTATATAGTTTTATACAAATTTAGGTTATTTTATGTACGCATTTACATTATTTAATGTGTGTTTTGTATATATATTTTTATCCAAAGTTACTTTATTTTACCTTCATTTTTGGACATATATTTTTATGGAAATTAGCGTTATTTTATATGTATTTGTATATGTTTTCTCATACAAATTTACATTATTTAATTGATATTTTGTTTATTTAGTTTGATACGAATTACATGAATATATGTGTATTTTGTACGTATTTTTTATACATATTTACATTACTTAATGTGTATTTTGTTTATATATTTTTAAACAAATTTACGTTATTATATGTATTTTTATAATATTTTGATACAAATTTACATTATTTTATGTATTTTCTATATACATTTCAATTCAAATTTAGCTTATTTTATCTATATTTTGTATATCTATTTTCATACGAATTTAATTACTTCTGTGTATTTTTGTATAGTTTTATACAAATTTACGTTATTTTATGTGTATTTTGTATATATATATTTATACAAATGCACATTCTTTTATTGGTATTTTGTTTATTTATTTTGATACGAATTTACATTATTTTATGTGTATTTTGTATACATTTTCTTATACGTATTTACTTCATTTTATGTGTTTTTTGTATATATATTTTTATACAAATCTACGTTTTTTTATGTGTATTCGTATATATATTTTGAAAGAAATTTACATTGTTTTATATGTATTTTGCATATCTATTTCAATACAGATTTACCTTATTGTATGTGTGGTTTGTATATTTATTTTAATACAAATTAATTTTTTCATGTGTATTTTGGTATATATATTTTTATAAAAAAATGCATTATTTAATGGGTATTTTGCATCTTTATTTTCATACAAATTTACATTGTTTTATTAATATTCAGAGTATTTATTTTGAGACGATTTTACATTATTCTATTTGTGTTTTGTATATATTTTTTTTATACATATTTACATTATTTAATGTGTATTTTGTATATTTTAAAACAAATTTACGTTATTTAATGCGCATCTGTTAAAATATTTTGATACAAATTTACATTATTTTATGTATTTTGTATATATATTTTAATACAAATTTAGATTATTTTATGTATATTTTGTATATCTATTTTCATTCGTATCAAAATAAATAAACAAAATAACAATAAAATAATGTAAATTTGTATGAGAAAACATATACAAATACACATAAAATAACGCAAATTTTTAAAAAAATATATGTACAAAAATGCACATAAAATAAAGTAAATTTGCATAAAAATATATATTCAAAACACACATTAAATAATGTAAATGCGTACATAAAATAAATTAAATTTGTATAAAACAATATACAAAAATACACAAAATTTTTTTAAATTTGTATGAAAAGAAATATACAAAATACACATAAAATTAGGTAAATTTGAATGAAAATATATAAACAAATACACTTAAAATAACGTAAATTTGTATAAAATATATATGCAAGATACACATTAAATAATGAATATCTGTATAAAAAAATATATACAAAAAAGAAATAGAATAATGTAAAATCCTATCAATATAAATACACAGAATATCAATAAAATAATGTAAATTTGTATGAAAAGAAAGATGCAAAATTCCCATAAAATAGCGCAATTTTTAAAAAAATATATATACCAAAATACACATAAAATATTTAAATTTGTATTGAAATAAATATAAAAAATGCATATACAATAAGGTAAATATGTATTGAAAGAGATATTCAAAAATACATATAAAACAAAGTTAATTTGTTTAAAAATATATATACGAATACACATAAAATAACGTAGATTTCTATAGAAATATATATATACAAAATACACATAAAATTATGTAAATACGTATAAAAATATATATACAAAATACATATCTAGGTAAATTCGTGTCAAAATAAATAAACAAAATATCATGAAAAGAATGTGTATTTGCATGAAAATAAATAATAGATAATAAATTTGTATGAAATATATATGCAAGATACACATTAAATAATGTAAATATGTAAAAAAAATATATATACAAAAAACAAATAGAATAATGTGAAATCGTAACAAAATAAATACACCGAATATTAATAAAATAATGTAAATTTGTATGAAAATAAAAATGCAAAATTCCCATCAAATAGTGCATTTCTTATAAATATATATATACCAAAATACACATAAAATATTTAAATTTGTATGGAAATAAATACACAAAATGCACATACAATAAGGTAAACTTGTATTGAAAGACATATGCAGAAATACATATAAAACAATGTAAATTTGTTTCAAAATATATATACGAATACACATAAAATAACGTAGATTTCTATAAAAATATATATACAAAATACACATAAAATTAAGTAAATACATATAAATATAGATATACAAAATACACATAGAATAATGTAAAATTGTTTAAAAAAAAATAAACAGAATATAAATAAAATAATGTAAATTTGTATGAAAATAAAAATGCAAAATATCCATAAAATAAAGCATATTTTTATAAAAATACATATACAAAAATACACATAGCATAATTAAATTTGTATTAAAATTAATATACAAAATGCATATACAATAAGGAAATTTGTATTGAAAAAATATGCAAAATACACATAAAACAGTGTAAATTTATTTCAAAATCTATATACGAATACTCATAAATCAACGTAGATTTCTATAGAAATATATATACAAAATACACATCAAATGATGTAAGCACGTATAAAATATATATATATATATATATATATATATATATATATATATATATATATATATATATATATATATATATATATATATATATAAATATCTATATATATATATATATATATATATATATATATATATATATATATATATAAATATATATATATAAAATAAATAAAAAAAAATAAATAAAATCAATAAAAGAAAATGTATAAAAGAAAATAGATATACAATATACATAAATTTGTATAAAACTATATACAAAATACACAAAATAATTTTAATTTGTATGAAAATAAATATACAAAATACACATAAAATTAGGTAAATTTGTATTGAAATACATTTACAAAATACACATAAAATAATGTAAATTTGAATGAAAATATATAAACAAATACACTTAAAATAACGTAAATTTGTATAAAATATATATAAAAAATACACATTAAATAATGTAGATATGTATAAAAAAATATATACAAAACACAAATAGAATAATATAAAATCGTATCAAAATAAATACACAGAATATTAATAAAATAATGTAAATTTGTATGAAAATTAAGATGCAAAATACCCATAAAATAAGGCATTTTTTATAAAAATATTTATACCAAGACACACATAAAGTATTTGAATTTGTATTAAAATAAATATACAAAATGCACATACAATAAGGTAAATTTGTATTGAAATAGATATGCAAAATAAATATAAAACCATGTAAATTTTTTTCAAAATATATATACGAATACACATAAAATAACGTAGATTTCTATGAAAATAAATATACAAAATACACATAAAATGAAAAAATACGTATAAAAAAAGGTATACAAAATACACTTAAAATAATGTAAACTCGTATCAAAATAAATAAACAAAATACTAATAAAAGAATGTGTTTTGTATAAATATAAATATACAAAATACAAATAAAATAACGTAAATTTATATAAAACTATATGCAAAAATACACAAAAGTAATTAAATTTGTGTGAAAATAGATATACAAAATACATGTGTATTTTGTATATTTATTTTCATACAAATTGAAATTATTTTTGTTTATTTTTTTATATTTTCAAACAAATTTTGTTATTTTATGTATTTGTATATTTATTTTTCTAAATATACTTTCTTTATCTGAATTTTGTTTATTGAATTTGAAACAATTTACCTTAGTTTATATCTATTTTCATACAAATTAAATTACTTCTGTGTATTTTTGTATAGTGTTTTATAAATTTACGTTATTTTACGTGTATTTTGTATATTTATATTTATACGAATACGCATTCTTTTATTGGTATTTTGTTTATTTATTTTGATACGAATTTATATTATTTTATATGTAATTTGTATACATTTTTTTATACGTATTTACTTCATTTTATATGTATTTTGTATATATTTTTATAGAAATCTACGTTATTTTATGATTATAAGTATATATATTTTGAAACAAATTTACATTGTTTTATATATATTTTGCATATCTATTTCAATACAAATTTACCTTATTGTATGTGTTTTTTATATATTTATTTTAATTCAAATTTAATTTTTTTATGTGTATTTTGGTATATATATTTTAATAAATAAAAAAAAATGCGTTATTTTATGGGTATTTTCCCCCTTGATTTTCATACAAATTTACATTATTTTATTAATATTCTGTGTATTTATTTTGATACGATTTTACATTATTCTATTTGTGTTTTGTATATATTTTTTTATACAAATTTACGTTATTTTAAGTGTATTTGTTTATGTCTTTTCATTCAAATTTACATTATTTTATGTGTATTTTGTATAGGCATTTCAATACAGATTTACCTAATTTTATGTGTATTTTGTATATTTATTTTCATACAAATTTAAAATATTTTTGTGTATTTTTGTATATAGTTTGATACAAATTTAGGTTATTTTATGTGTATTTTGTATATCTATTTTCATACAAATACACATTCTTTTATTGATATTTTGTTTATTTATTTTGTCGCGAATTTACAGCATTTAATGTGTATTTTGTATATATATTTTTATACGTATTTACATCATTTCATGTGTATTTTGTATATATATTCCTATAGAAATCAACGTTATTTTATGTGTATTCGTATATATATTTTGAAACAAATTTACACTGTTTTACGTGTATTTTGCGTTTTTTTTTTCAATACAAACTTACCTTATTGTATGTGCATTTTGTATATTAATTTTAACACATATTTAATTATTCTATGTGTATTTTTGTATATGTATTTAAAAAAAAAATATGCTTTATTTTATGGGTATTTTGCATCTTTATTTTCATACAAATTTAAATTATTTTATTGATATTCTGTGTACTTATTTTGATACGATTTTACATTATTCTATGTATAACAAAAATAAATACAGAATACACAAAAATAGATATGCAAAATACATATAAACAATGCAAATTTGTTTCAAAATATATATACGAATACACATGAAATAAGGTAGATTTCTATAAAAATATATATACAAAATACACATAAAATTAAGTAAATACGTATAAAAAATGTATACAAAATACACATAAAATAATGTAAATTAGTATCAAAATAAATAAACAAAATTCAATAAAGAATGTGTATTTGTATAAATATATATATACAAAATACACATTAAATAATATAAACTTGTCTAAAACTATACAAAATACACATGAAATGATGTAAATTCCTATAAAAATATATATACAAAATACACATTAAATAATGTAAATTCTCGTCAAAATAAATAAACAAAATATAAATAAAAGAATGTGTATTTGTATGAAAATAGATATACAAAATACATATAAAATAACCTAAATTTGTATCAAACTATATACAAAAATACACAAAAATATTTCAAATTTGTATGGAAATAAATATACAAAATACACATAAAATTAGGTAAATTTATTGAAATACATAAACAAAATACACATAAAATAATGTAAATTTGAATTAAAATACATAAACGTAACGTAAATTTGTATAAAAAAAATATGTAAAAAACAAAAATATAATAAAAGTAAAATCGTATGTAAATAAATACACTGAATATTACTAAACTATTGTTAATTTGTATGAAAATAAAGACTCAAAATACCCATATAATAACTCATTTTTTTATTTATAAAAATATATATACCAAAATACACATCAAAAAATTAAATTTGTATTAAAATAAATATACAAAAAACACATACAATAAGGTAAATTTGTATTGAAATAGATATGCAAAATACATATAAAACAATGTAAATTTGTTTCAAAATATATATACGAATACACATAAAATAACGTAGATTTCTATAAAATATATACAAAATACACATAAAATGAAGTAAATACGTATAAAAAATTGTATACAAAATACACATAAAATAATGTAAATTCGTATCAAAATAAATAAACAAAATACCAATAAAAGAATGTGTATTTGTATAAATATAAATATACAAAATACATAAAATAACGTAAATTTATATAAAACTATATACAAAAATACACAGAAGTAATTAAATTCGTATGAAAATAGATATACAAAATACAGATAAAATAAGCTAAATTTGAATTGAAATGTATATACAAAATACATAAAATAATGTAAATTTGTATCAAAATATTTATAAAAATACATATAATAACGTAAATTTGTTTAAAAATATATAAACAAAATACACATTAAGTAATGTAAATACGTATAAAAAATATGTACAAAATACACATATAATCATTTAATTCGTATCAAACTAAATAAAAAAAATATCAATAAAATAATGTAAATTTGAATGAGAAAACATATACAAATACATATAAAATAACGCTAATTTCTATAAAAATATATATCCAAAAATGAACGTAAAATAAAGTAACTACTGATAAAAATATATATACAAAACACACATTAAATAATGTAAATGCGTACATAAAATAACCTAAATTTGTATAAAACTATATACAAAAATACACAAAAATAATTTAAATTTGTATGAAAAGAAATATACAAAATACACATAAAATTAGGTTAATTTGTATTGAAATACATATACAAAATACACCTAAAATAATGTAAATTTGTATGAAAATATATAAACAAATACACATATAATAACGTAAATTTGTATGAAATATATATACAAAATACACATTAAATAATGTAAATATGTATAAAAAAATATATACAAAACACAAATAGAATAATGTAAAATTGTATCAAAATTTACGTTATTATATGTATTTTTATAAATATTTTGATACAAATCTACATTATTTTATGTATTTTGTATATACAGTTCAACTCAAATTTTGCTTATATTATCTGTATTTTGTATATCTATGTTCATACAATTTAATTACTTCTGTTTATTTTTGAATAGTTTTATACAAATTTGCGTTATTTTATGTGTATTTTGTATATTTATATTTATACAAATACACATTCTTTTATTGGTATTTTGTTTATTTATTTTGATACGAATTTACATTATTTTATGTGTATTTTGTATACATTTTCTTATACGTATTTAATTCATTTTATGTATTTTGTATATATATTTTAATACAAATCTACGTTATTTTATGTGTAATCGTATATATATTTTGAAACAAATTTACATTGTTTTATATGTATTTTGCATATCTATTTCAATACAGATTTACCTTATTGTATGTGTATTTTGTATATTTATTTTAATACATATTAATTTTTTCATGTGTATTTTGGTATATATATTTTTATAAAAAATGCGTTATTTAATGGGTATTTTGCATCTTTATTTTCATACAAATTTACATTGTTTTATTAATATTCTGTGTATTTGTTTTGATACGATTTTACATTATTCTATTTGTGTTTTGTATATATTTTTTTATACATATTTACATTATTTAATGTGTATTTTGTATATTTTAAAACATATTTACGTTATTTTATGCGCATATGTTAAAATATTTTGATACAAATTTACATTATTTTATGTATTTTGTATATATATTTCAATACATATTTAGTTTATTTTATGTATATTTTGTATATCTATTTGATTCGTATCAAAATAAATAAACAAAATAGCAATAAAATAATGTAAATTTGCATGAGAAAACATATACAAATACACATAAAATAACGCAAATTTATAAAAAAATATATGTACAAAAATGCACATAAAATAAAGTAAATTTACATAAAAATATATATACAAAACACACATTAAATAATGTAAATGCGTACATAAAATAACCTAAATTTGTATAAAACTATATATAAAAATACACAAAAATATATATACAAAAAACAAATAGAATAATGTAAATTCGTATCAAAATAAATACACCGAATATTAATAAAATAATGTAAATTTGTATGAAAATAAAGATGCAAAATTCCCATCAAATAGCGCATTTCTTATAAAAATATATATACCAAAATACACATAAATATTTAAATTTGTATTGAAATAAATATACAAAATGCACATACAATAAGGTAAACTTCTATTGAAAGAGATATGCAAAAATACATTTAAAACAATGTAAATTTGTTTCAAAATATATATACGAATACATATAAAATAACGTAGATTTCTATAAAAATATATATACAAAATACACATAAAATTAAGTAAATACGTTTAAAAAATGTAAACAAAATATACATAAAATAATGTAAATTCGAAACAAAATAAATAAACAAAATACCAATAAAAGAATGTGTATTTGTTCTGTGTTTTTTGTATATAGTTTTATACAAATTTACGATATTTTATGTGTATTTTGTATATTTATATTTATACAAATACACATTCTTTTACTGGTATTTTGTTTATTTATTTTGATACGATTTTTATGTGTATTTTGTATTCATTTTTATACGTATTTACTTAATTTTATGTATTTTGTATATATTTTTATAGAAATCAACGTTATTTTATGTGTATTCGTATATATATTTTGAAACAAATTTAAATTGTTTTATATGTATTTTGCATATCTATTTCAATACAAATTTACCTTACAGTATGTGCATTTTTTTTTATTTATTTTAATACAAATTTTAATATTTTATGTGTATTTTGGTATATGTATTTTTATAAAAAATGCGTTATTTTATAGCTATTTTGCATCTTTATTTTCATACAAATTTACATTATTTTATTAATATTCTGTGTATTTATTTTGATACGATTTTACATTATTCTATTTGTGTTTTGTATATATTTTTTATACATATTTACATTATTTAATTAGTATTTTGTATATATATTTGATACAAATTTACGTTATTTTAAGTGTATATGTTTATATATTTTCATTCAAATTTCCATTATTTTATGTGTATTTTGTATATGTATTTCAATACAAATTTACCTAATTTTATGTGTATTTTGTATATTTATTTTCATACAAATTTAAATTAGTTTTGTGTATTTTTGTATATAGTTTTATACTAACTTAGGTTATTTTATGAGTATTTTGTATACCTATTTTCATACAAATACACATTCTTTTATTCATATTTTGTTTATTTATTTTGACGAGAATTTAAATTATTTAATGTGAATTTTGTATATATATTTTTATACGTATTTACATCATTTCATGTGTATTTTGTATATATATTTCTATAGAAATCTACATTATATTATGTGTATTCGTATATAGATTTTTAAACAAATTTACACTTTTATGTGTATTTTGCATATTTTTTCAATATAAATTTACCTTATTGTATATGCATTTTGTATATTTATTTTAATACAAATTAAATTATTCTATGTGTATTTTTGTATATGTATTTTTATAAAAATATGCTTTATTTTAAGGGTATTTTGCATCTTTATTTTCATACAAAAAACACATTAAATAATGTAAATATGTATAAAAAAAATATATACAAAACATAAATAAAATAATGCAAAATCGTATCAAAATAAATACAGAAAATATTAATAAAATAATGTAAATTTGTATGAAAATTAAGATGCAAAATACCCATAAATAACGTATTTTATAAAATATATAAACAAAATACATTAAATAATGTAAATACGTATAAAATATGTAAAAAATACACATATAATCATGTAATTCGTATCAAAATAAATAAACAAAATACCAATAAAATAATATAAATTTGTATGTGTAAACGTGTATGTTGCATATTTTTTCAATACAAATTTACCTTATTATATACGCATTTTGTATATTAATTTTAATACAAATTTAATTATTCGATGTGTATTTTTGTATCTGTATTTGTATATATATTTTTATCCGCTTTTACATTATTTAATATTTATTTTGAATATATTTTTATTCAAATTCATGGTATTTATGTGTATTTGTATATATTTTTATAAATTTACATTATTTTATGTGTATTTTGTACATATATTTTTTTACAAATCTACCTTATTTTATGTTTATTTTGTATGTGTATTTTGTATATTTATATTTATCCAAATACACATTCTTTTATTGGTATTTTGTTTATTTATTTTAATTCGAATTTACATTATTTTATGTGTATTTTGTATACATTTTTTTATACGTATTTACTTAATTTTATGTGTATTTTGTATATATATTTTTATAGAAATCTACGTTTTTTTATTTGTATTCGTATATATATTTTGAAACAAATATACATTGTTTTATATGTATTTTTGCATATCTCTTTCAATACAAATTTAGCTTATTGTATGTGCATTATGTATATTTATTTCAATGCAAATTTAAATATTTTATGTGTATTTTGGTATATATATTTTTATAAGATTACGAAAATTTGAATAAAAATATATACAAAAAAACAAAAAAATAAATTTAAATTTGTATGAAAATAGATATTCAAAATACACATATAATTAGTTAAATTTGTATTTAGATACATGTACAAAATACACATAAAATAATGTAAATTTGTATGAAATGAAAATTTCACATAAAATTCGCGTCAAAATAAATAAACAGAATATCAATAAAAGAATGTGTATTTGTATGAAAATAGATATACAAAATACACGTAAAATAACCTAAATTTGTATCAAACTATATACAAAAATACACAAAAATATTTTAAATTTGTATGAAAATAAATATACAAAATACACATAAAATTAGGTAAATTTGTATTGAAATACATACACAAAATATACATAAAATAATGTAAATTTGAATGAAAATACATAAACAAATACACTTAAAATAACGTAAATTTGTATAAAAAAATATGTACAAAACACAAATAGAATAATGTAAAATCGTATCAAAATAAATACACAGAATATTAATAAAATAATGTAAATTTGTATGAAAATAAAGCAAAATACCCATAAAATAACGCATTTTTTTATTTATAAAAATATATATACCAAAATACACATCAAAAAATTAAATTTGTATTAAAATAAATATAAAAAAAATACATATAATAAGGTATATTTGTATTGAAATAGATATGCAAAATACATATAAAACAATGTAAATTTGTTTAAAAATATATATACGAACACACATATAATAAAGTAGATTTCTATAAAAATATTTATACAAAATACACATAAAATGAAGTAAATACGTATAAAATAATGTATAAAAAATACACATAAAATAATGTAAATTCGTATAAAAATAAATAAACAAAATAGCAATAAAAGAATGTGTATTTGTATAAATATAAATATACAAAATACACATAAAATAACGTAAATTTATATAAAACTATATACAAAAATACACAGAAGTAATTAAATTTGTATGAAAATATATACAAAATACTTACAAAATAAGCTAAATTTGAATTGAAATATATATACAAAATACATGAAATAAAGGAAATTTGTATCAAAATATTTATACAAATACACATATAATAACGTAAATTTGTATGAAAATATATAAACAAAATACACATTAAATAATGTAAATACGTATAAAAAAATATCTACAAAATACACATATAATCATGTAATTCGTATCAAAATAAATAAACAAAATACCAATAAAATAATATATTTGTATGAGTAAACGTGTATGTTCCATATTTTTTCAATACAAATTTACCTTATATACGCATTTTGTATATTAATTTTAATATATGTGTATTTCAATATATATTTTGATACAAATTTACATTATTTTATGTATTTTCTATATTTAGTTCAATTCGAATTTAGCTTATTTTATGTGTCTTTTGTATATCTATTTTCATACAAATTTAATTATTTTTGTTTATTTTTGTATATAGTTTTATACAATTTTACGTTATTTTATGTGTATTTTGTATATTTATATTTCTACAAGTAAACATTCTTTTATTGGCATTTAGTTTATTTATTTTGATACGAATTTACATTATTTTATGTGTATTTTGTATACATTTTCTTATACGTATTTACTTCATTTTATGTGTATTTTGTATATATATTTTTATAGAAATCTACGTTATTTTATGTGTATTCGTATATATATTTTGAAACAAATGTACATTGTTTTATGTGTATTTTGCATATCTATTTCAATATAAATTTACCTTATTGTATGTGCATTTTGTATATTTATTGTAATACAAATTTAAATATTTTATGTGTATTTTGGTATATATATTTTCATAAAAATGCGTAGTTTTATGGGTATTTTGCATCTTTATTTTCAAACAAATTTACATTATTTTATAAATATTCTGTGTATTTATTTTGATATTATTTTACATTATTCTATTTGTGTTTTGTATATATTTTTTTACACATATTTACATTATTTAATGTGTATTTTCTATATATATTTCATACAAATTTGCGTTATTTTAAGTGTATTTGTTTATATATTTTCATTCAAATTTATATTATTTTATGTGTATTTTGTATATGTATTTCAATAGAAATTTAACTAGTCTTATGTGTATTTTGTATATATATTTTTATACAAATTTAAATTATTTTTGTGTATTTTTTTAATAGAGTTTTATACAAATTTACAATATTTTTGTGTATTTTGTATATCTATTTTGATACAAATACATTCTTTTATTGATATTTTGTTTATTTATTTTGATGCGAATTTACATTATTTAATGTGTATTGTGTATTTATATTTTTATACGTATTTACGTCATTTCATGTGTATTTTTTATATATATTTCTATAGAAATATACGTTATTTTATGTGTATTCGTATATATATTTTGAAACAAATATACATTGTTTTATGTGCATTTTGTATATTTTTTCAATACAAATTTCCCTTATTGTACGTGCATTTTGTATATTAATTTTAATACAAATTTAATTATTCTGGGTATTCTTGTATATGTATTTTTAAAAAAATATGCTTTATTTTTTGGGTATTTTGCATCTTTATTTTCATACAAAATTACATTTTATTGATATTCTGTGTATTTATTTTGATACGATTTTACATTATTCTATGTATATTTTGTATATCTATTTTATACAAATGTACGTTATTTTATGTGAATTTGTTTTCATTTCATACAAATTTGCATTATTTTATGTGTATTTTGTATATGTATTTAAATACAAATTTAACTAATTATATGTGTATTTTGTATATCTATTTTCATACAAATTGAAATTGATTTTTTTGTTTTTTTGTATATATTTTTATTCAAATTTTCGTAATTTTATGTGTATTTTGTATATTTATTTTCCTACAAATATACGTTCTTTTATCGGAATTTTGTTTATTTATTTTGATACGAATTTTCATTTTTTTAGGTGAATTTGATATATATATATATATATTTTTATACTTATTTACATAATTTTATATGTATTTTGAAAATATATTTTCATAGAAATTTACTCTATATGTATATACAAAAAAACACAAAAATAATTTAAATTTGTATGAAAATAAATATACAAAATACACATAAAATTAGATAAATTTGTATTGAAATACATATACAAAATACACTTAAAATAATGTAAATTTGAATGAAATTATATAAACAAATACAATTAAAATGTCGTTAATTTGTATAAAATATATATAAAAAATACACATTAAATAATGAAAATATGTATAAAAAAATATATACAAAACACAAATAGTATAATATAAAATCGTATCAAAATATATACACAGAATATTAATAAAATAATGTACATTTGTATGAAAACTAAGATGCAAAATACTTATAAAATAACGCATTTTTTATAAAATTATATATACCAAAATACACATAAAATATTTGAATTTCTTTTAAAATAAATATACAAAATGCACATACAATAAGGTAAATTTGTATTGAAATAGATATGCAAAAAACATATAAAACAATGTAAATTTGTTTCAAAATATATATGCGAATACACATAAAATAACGTAGATTTCTCTCTCTCTCTCTATATATATATATATATATATACAAAATACAAATAAAATTAAGTAAATACGAATCAAAAATGTATACAAAATACACATAAAATAATGTAAATTCGTATAAATATAAATAAACAAAATACCAATAAGAGAATGTGTATTTGTATAAATACAAATTTACGTTATTATATGTGTATTTGTAAAAGTATTTTGATACAAATTTACATTATTTTATGTATTTTGTATATATATTTCAATTCAAATTTAGCTTATTTTATGTGTATTTTGTATATCTATTTATTTTAATACAAAATCAAATATTTTATGTTTTTTCGTATATATATTTTTATAAAAAATGCGTTATTTTATGGGTATTTTGCATCTTAATTTTCATACAAATTTACATTATTTTATTAATATTTTCAGTATTTATTTTGATACGATTTTACATTATTTTATTTGTGTTTTGTATATATATTTTTTATACATATTTACATTATTTAATGTTTTTTTTGTATATATATTTGATACAAATTTACGTTATTTTAAGTCTATATGTTTATATATTTTCATTCAAATTTACATTATTTTACGTGTATTTTGTATATGTATTTCAATACAAATTTACGTATTTTTATATGTTTTTTGTATATTTATTTTCATACAAGTTTAAATTATTTTTGTGTATTTTTGTATATAGTTTTATACAAATTTAGGTTATTTTATGTGTATTTTGTATATCTATTTTCATACAAATACACATTCTTTTCATGTTATTTTGTTTATTTATTTTGACACGAATTAACATTATTTAATGTGTATTTTGTATACATATTTTTATACGTATTTACATTATTTCAAGTGTATTTTGTATATATATTTCTATAGAAATCTGCGTTATTTTATGTGTATTCGAATATATATTTTGAAACAAATTTACATTGTTTTATGTGTATTTTGCATATTTTTTCAATACAAATTTTACCTTATTGTATGTGCATTTTGTATATTAATTTTAATACAAATTTGATTAATCTATGTGTATTTTTGTATATGTATTTTTATAAAAATATGTAATTAATTAAATTTGTATTTAAATACATGTACAAAATACACATAAAATAATGTAAATTTGTATGAAATGAAAACAAATTCACATAAAATAACGTACATTTGTATAAAATAGATATACAAAATAATTTTATGTGTATTTTGTATATTTATTTTCATACAAATTTAAATTATTTTTGTGTATTTTTGTATATAGTTTTATACAAACTTAGGTTATTTTATGAGTATTTTGTATATCTATTTTCATACAAATACACATTCTTTTATTGATATTTTGTTTATTTATTTTGACGAGAATTTAAATTATTTAATGTGTATTTTGTATATATATTTTTATACGTATTTACATCATTTCATGTGTATTTTGTATATATATTTCTATAGAAATCTACGTTATATTATGTGTATTCGTATATAGATTTTTAAACAAATTTACACTTTTATGTGTATTTTGCATATTTTTTCAATACAAATTTACCTTATTGTATATGCATTTTGTAGATTAATTTTAATACAAATTAAATTATTCTATGTGTATTTTTGTATATGTATTTTTATAAAAATATGCTTTATTTTATGGGTATTTTGCATCTTTATTTTCATACAAATTTACGTTATTTTATTGATATTCTGCTCATTCATTTTGATACGATTTGACATTATTCTATGTGTATTTTGTATATATTTTTCAAACAAATTTACGTTATTTTATGTGTATTTGTTTATATATTCTGACACAAATTTACAATATTTTATGGGTATTTTGTATATATATTTCAAAAGAAATCTACCTAGTTTTATGTGTATTTTGAATATCTGTTTTCATACAAACTCAAATTATTTTTATGTATTTTTGTATATATTTAAATACAAATTTTAGTTATGTTATGTGTATTTTGTAAATCTATTTTCATTCAAATATATATTATTTTATTGGTATTTTGTTGATTTATATTGATACGAATTTACATTATTTTATATGTACTTTTTATATATATTTTTATACGCATTTACATTATTTAATATTTATTTTGAATATATAATTTTATACAAATTCATGGTATTTTATGTGTATTTGTATATATATTTTCATATAAATTTACATTATTTTATGTGTATTTTGTACATATATTTCATTACAAATTTACCTTATTTTATGTTTATTTTGTATGTGTTTTTTGTACATTTATATTTATACAAATACACATTCTTTTATTGGTATTTTGTTTATTTATTTTGTTTTGAATTTATATTAGTTTATGTGTATTTTGTTTACATTTTTTTATACGTATTTACCTAATTTTATGTGTATTTTGTATATATATTTTTATGGAAATCTACGTTATTTTATGTGTATTCGTATATATATTTTGAAACAAATTTACTTTGTTTTATATGTTTTTTGCATATCTATTTCAATACAAATTTACCTTATTGTATGTGCATTTTGTATATTTATTTCAATACAAATTTAAATATTTTATGTGTATTTCGGTATATATATTTTTATAAGAAATGCGCTATTTAATGGGAATTTTGCATCTTTATTTTCATACAAATTTACACTATTTTATTAATATTCGGTGTATTTATTTTCATACGATTTTACATTATTCTATTTGTTTTTTGCATATATTTTTTTTATACATATTTACATTATTTAATGTGTATCTTGCATATATATTTCATACAAATTTATTATCTATTATTTCTTTTCATACAAATACACATTCTTTTCATGATTATTTTGTTTATTTATTTTGACACGATTTTACATTACTTAATATGTATATATATATATATATATATATATATATATATATATATATATATATATATATATATATATATATATATATATATATATATATATATATATATATATATATATATATATATATATATATATATATATATATATATATATATATATATATATATATATATATATATATATATATATATATATATATATATATATATATATATATATATATATATATATATATATATATATATATATATATATATATATATATATATATATATATATATATATATATATATATATATATATATATATATATATATATATATATATATATATTTTTTTATATATTTACATAATTTCATGTGTATTTTGTATATATTTCTATAGAAATCTACGTCATTTTATGTGTATTCATATATATTTTGAAACAAATTTATACTGTTTTATTTGTATTTTGCGTTTTTTTTCAGTACAAATTTACCTTATTGTATGTGTGCATTTTGTATATTAATTTTAATACAAATTTAATTATTCTATGTGTATTTTTGTATATGTATTTTTAAAAAAATATATGCTTTATCTTATGGGTATTTTGCATCTTTATTTTCATACAAATTTAAATTATTTTATTGATATTCTGTTTACTTATTTTGATACGATTTTACATTATTTTATGTATAACAAAAATAAATACAAAATACACAAAAATAGATATGCAAAATACATATAAACAATGTAAATTTGTTTCAAAATATATATACGAATACACATGAAATAAGGTAGATTTCTATAAAAATATATATACAAAATACACATAAAATTAAGTAAATACGTATAAAAAATGTATACAAAATACACATAAAATAATGTAAATTAGTATCAAAATTAATAAACAAAATACCAATAAAAGAATGTGTATTTGTATAAATATATATACAAAATACACATTAAATAATATAAATTTGTTTAAAACTATACAAAATACACATGAAATGATGTAAATACGTATAAAAATATATAAACAAAATACACATTAAATAATGTAAATTCGCGTCAAAATAAATAAACAAAATATCAGTAAAAGAATGTGTATTTGTATGAAAATAGATATACAAAATACACACAAAATAACCTAAATTTGTATCAAACTATATACAAAAAAACACAAAAATATTTTAAATTTGTATGAAAATAAATATACAAAATACACATAAAATTAGGTAAATTTGTATTGAAATACATACACAAAATACACATAAAATAATGTAAATTTGAATGAAAACACATTATCAAATACACTTAAAATATCGTAAATTTGTATAAAAAAAATTGTACAAAACACAAATAGAATAATGTAAAATCGTATCAAAATAAATACACAGAATATTATTAAAATAATGTAAATTTGTATGAAAATAAAGAGGCAAAATACCCATAAAATAACGCATTTTTTTTATTTATAAAAATATATATACCAAAATACACATCAAAAAATAAAATTTGTATTAAAATAAATATACAAAAAACACATACAATAAGGTAAATTTGTATTGAAATAGATATGCAAAATACATATAAAACAATGTAAATTTGTTTCAAAATATATATACGAATACACATAAAATAACGAAGATTTCTATAAAAATATATATACAAAATACACATAAAATGAAGTAAATACGTATAAATAAATGTATACAAAATACACATAAAATAATGTAAATTCGTATCAAAATAAATAAACAAAATACCAATAAAAGAATGTGTATTTGTATAAATATAAATATACAAAATACACATAAAATAACGTAAATTTATATAAAACTATTTACAAAAATACACAGAAGTAATTAAATTTGTTTTATGTGTATTTTGTATATCTATTTTCATACAAATTCAAATTATTTCTCTGTATTTTTGTATATATTTTAATACAAATTTTAGTTATGTTATGTGTATTTTGTAAATTTATTTTCATTCAAATATATATTATTTTATTGGTGTTTTGTTGATTTATATTGATACGAATTTACATTATTTTATATGTACTTTGTATATATATATTTATACGCTTATAAACTATTTAATATTTAATTTGAATATATATTTTTATACAAATTCATGGTATTTTATGTGTATTTGTATATATATTTTCATATAAATTTTCATTATTTTATGTGTATTTTGTACATATATTTTATTACAAATCTACCTTATTTTATGTTTATTTTGTATGTGTATTTTGTATATTTATATTTATCCAAATACACATTCTTTTATTGGTATTTTGTTTATTTATTTATATAAAACTATTTACAAAAATACACAGAAGTAATTAAATTTGTATGAAAATATATACAAAATACACACAAAATAAGCTAAATTTGAATTGAAATATATATACAAAATACATGAAATAAAGTAAATTTGTATCAAAATATTTAAACAAATACATATATAAAAACGTAAATTTGTATGAAAATATATAAACAAAATACACATTAAATAATGTAAATACGTATAAAAAAAATGTGTACAAAATACACATATAATCATGTAATTCGTATCAAAATAAATAAACAAAATACCGATAAAATAATATAAATTTGTATGAGTAAACGTGTATGTTGCATATTTTTTCAATACAAATTTACCTTATTATATACGCATTTTGTATATTAATTTTAATACAAATTTAATTATTCGATATGTATTTTTGTATCTGTATTTTTATAAACATATTCTTTATTTTTTGGGTATTTTGCATCTTTAATTTCATACAAATTTACATTATTTTATTGATATTCTGCTCATTCATTTTGATACGAATTGACATTATTCTATGTGTATTTTGTATATATTTTTCATACAAATTTACGTTATTTTATGTGTATTTGTTTATATATTTTGACACAAATTTACAATAGTTTATTGCTATTTTGTATATACATTTCAAAAGAAATTTACCTAGTTTTATGTGTATTTTGTATATCTATTTTCATACAAACTCAAATTATTTCTATGTATTTTTGTATATATTTTAATACAAATTTTAGTTATGTTATGTGTATTTTGTAAATTTATTTTCATTCAAATATATATTATTTTATTGGTGTTTTGTTGATTTATATTGATACGAATTTACATTATTTTATATGTACTTTGTATATATATTTTTATACGCTTTTACATTATTTAATATTTATTTTGAATATATATTTTTATACAAATTCATGTTATTTTATGTGTATTTGTATATATATTTTCACATAAATTTACATTATTTTATGTGTATTTTGTACATATAATTTATTACAAATCTACCTTATTTTATGTTTATTTTGTATATGTATTTTGTATATTTATATTTATCCAAATACACATTCTTTTATTGGTATTTTGTTTATTTATTTTAAATCGAATTTACATTATTTTATGTGTATTTTGTATACATTTTTTTATGTGTATTTTGTATATATATTTTTATAGAAATCTACGTTTTTTTATTTGTATTCGTATATATATTTTGAAACAAATTTACATTGTTTTATATGTATTTTTGCATATCTCTTTCAATACAAATTTACCTTATTGTATATGCATTTTGTATATTTATTTCAATACAAATTTAAAAATTTTATGTGTATTTAGGTATATATATTTTTATAAGAAATGCGCTATTTTATGGGAATTTTGCATCTTTATTTTCATACAAATTTACATTATTTTATTAATATGCGGTGTATTTATTTTGATACGAATTTACATTATTCTATTTGTTTTTTGTATATATTTTTTTATACATATTTACATTATTTAATGAGTATCTTGCATATATATTTTATACAAATTTATTATCTATTATCTATTTTTATACAAATACACATTCTTTACATGATATTTTGTTTATTTATTTTGACACGAATTTACATTATTTGATATGTATTTTGTATATATATTTTTATACGTATTTACATAATTTCATATGTATTTTGTATATATATTTCTATAGAAATCTACTTTATTTTATGTGTATTCGTATATATATTTTAAACAAATTTACATAGTTTTATATGTATTTTTGAATATCTCTTTTAATACAAATTTACCTTACTGTATATGCATTTTGTATATTTATTTCAATACAAATTTAAATATTTTATGTGTATTTTGGTAAATATATTTTTAAAAAATGCGATAATTTTGGGAATTTTGCATCTTTATTTTCATACAAATTTTCATTATTTTATTGATATTCTGTGTATTTATTTTGATACGATTTTACATTATTCTATTTGTTTTTTGTATATATTTTTTTATACACATTTACATTATTTAATGTGTATCTTGCAGATATATTTTATACAAATTTACGTTATTTTAAGTGTATTTGTTTTTATATTTTCATTCAAATTTCCATTTATTTTAATTCGAAATTACATTATTTTATGTGTATTTTGTATACATTTTTTTATACGTATCTACTTAATTTTATGTGTATTTTGTATATATATTTTTATAGAAATTACTTTTTTTTATTTGTATTCGTATATATATTTTGAAACAAATTTACATTGTTTTATATGTATTTTTGCATATCTCTTTCAATACAAATTTACCTTATTGTATGTGCATTTTGTATATTTATTTCAATGCAAATTTAAATATTTTATGTGTATTTTGGTATATATATTTTTATAAGAAATGCGCTATTTTATGGGAATTTTACATCTTTATTTTCATACAAATTTACATTATTTTATTAATATTCGGTGTATTTATTTTGATACGATGTTACATTATCCTATTTGTTTTTTGTATATTCTTTTTATACATATTTACATTATTTAATGTGTATCTTGCATATATATTTTATACAAATTTATTATCTATTATCTATTTTCATACAAATACACATTCTTTTCATGATATTTTGTTTATTTATTTTGACACGAATTTACATTATTTGATATGTATTTTGTATATATGTTTTTATACGTATTTACACAATTTCATATATATTTTGTTTATATATTTCTATAGAAATCTACTTTATTTTATGTGTATTCGTATATATATTTTGAAACAAATTTACATTGTTTTATATGTATTTTTGAATATCTCTTTCAATACAAATTTACCTTACTGTTTTGTATATCTATTTTGTATGTATATTTTCATAGAAATTTACTCTATTTTATGAGTATTCGTATATATATTTTGATACAAATTTACATTATTAATGTGTATTTTGCATACCTATTTCAATACAAATCTACTTTATTGAACGTGTATTTTGTATATTTATTTTAATACAAATTTAATTATTTTATATGTATTTTTGTATATATATTTTTATGCAAATATGCGTTATTATATGGATATTTTGCAACTTTATTTTCATACAAATTTACATTATTTTATTGATATTCTCTTTATTTATTTTGATACGATTTAACATTATTCTATGTGTTTTTTGTATATTTTTATATATATATATATATATATATATATATATATATATATATATATATATATATATATATATATATATATATATATATATATATATATATATATATATTTATATATATATATATATATATATATATATTTACATTATTTAATGTTAATTTTGTAAGTATTTTTTATCCAAATTTACATTATTTTATGTGTATTTGTTTATATATTTTCATACATCTTTAAATTATTTTATTTGTTTTTGTATCTATTTTTCTACGTATTTAAATTATTTTATGTGTATTTTGTATATACATTTTCATAAAAAAATTACGTTATTTTATTGTGTGTATAAATATATATTTTGATACAAATTTTATACAAATTCATGTTATTTAATGTGTATTTGTATATATATTTTCATACAAATTTATATTATTTTATGTGTATTTTTTCATATATTTCATTACAAATTTACCTTATTTTATATTTATTTTGTATATTTATTTCATTCAATTTTAAATTATTTTATGTGTATATTTGTATTTGTATTTAGGTTATTTTATGTGTATTTTGTATATATATTTTCATCCAAAATTACATTATTTTATTGGTATTTCTTAATTTAATTCGATACGAATTTTGATTATTTCATAGGTATTTTGTATACATATTTTTACACTCATTTACATTATCCAATGTGTGTTTTGTATATATATTTTTATGCAAATTTATTTAATGCTCATTTTTGTACATATATTTTTATAGAAATTTGCGTTATTTTATGTATATAGTTTTATATAAATTTACGTTATTTTATGTGCTTTTTGTATATTTAAATTTATACAAATACACATTCTTTTATTGGTATATTGTTTATTTACAATTATACGAATTTACATTATTTTATGTGTATTTTGTATACATATTTTTTTACGTATTTACTTAATTTTATGTGTATTTTGTATATGTATTTTTATAGAAATCTACGTTATTTTATGTGTATTCGTATATATATTTTGAAACAAATTTACATTATTTTACATGTATTTTGCATATCTATTTCAATACAAATTTACCTTATTGTATGTGCATTTTGTATATTTATTTTAATACAAGTTCAAATATCTTATGTGTATTTTGGTATCAATAATTTTAAAAAAAGCGCGTTATTTTATAGGTATTTTGCATCTTAATTTCCATTTTATACGTACTTTGTATATATATTTTTATACGCTTTTACATTTTTTTATATTTATTTTGAATATATATTTTTATACAGATTCATTGTATTTTATGTGTATTTGTATATATATTTTCATATAAATTTACATTATTTTATGTGTATTTTGTACATATATTTTATTACAAATCTACCTTATTTTATGTTTATTTTGTATGTGTATTTAGTATATTTATATTTATCCAAATACACCTTCTTTTATTGGTATTTTGTTTATTTATTTTAATTCGAGTTTACATTATTTTATGTGTATTTTGTATACATTTTTTTATACGTATTTACTTAATTTTGTGTATTTTGTATATATATTTTTATAGAAATCTACGTTTTTTTATTTGTATTCGTATATATATTTTGAAACAAATATACATTGGTTTATATGTATTTTTGCATATCTCTTTCAATACAAATTTACCTTATTGTATGTGCATTTTGTATATTTATTTCAATACAAATTTAAATATTTTATGTGTATTTTGGTATATATATTTTTATAAGAAATGCGCTATTTTATGGGAATTTTGCATCTTTATTTTAATACAAATTTACATTATTTTATTAATATTCGGTGTATTTATTTTGATACGATTTTACATTATTCTATTTGTTTTTTGTATATACTTTTTTATACATATTTACATTATTTAATGTGTATCTTGCAAATATATTTTATACAAATTTATTATCTATTATCTATTTTCATACAAATACACATTCTTTTCATGATATTTTGTTTATTTATTTTGACACGAATTTACATTATTTGATATGTATTTTGTATATATATTTATATACGTATTTACATAATTTCATATGTATTTTGTATATATATTTCTATAGAAATCTACTTTATTTTATGTGTATTCGTATATATATTTTGAAAGAAATTTACATTCTTTTATATGTATTTTTGAATATCTCTTTCAATACAAATTTACCTTACTGTATATGCATTTTGTATATTTATTTCAATACAAATTTAAATATTTTATGTGTATTTTGGTATATATATTTTTATAAAAAATGCGATAATTTTTAAGAATTTTGCATCTTTATTTTCATACAAATTTACATTATTTTATTGATATTCTGTGTATTTATTTTGATACGATTTTACATTATTCTATTTATTTTTTGTATATATTTTTTTATTCACATTTACATTATTTAATGTGTATCTTGCATATATATTTTATACAAATTTACGTTATTTTAAGTGTATTTGTTTATATATTTTCATTCAAATTTACATTATTTGATGTGTATTTTGTATATGTATTTCCATACAAATTTACCTAATTTTATGTGTATTTTGTATATTTCTTTTCAAACAAATTTAAATTATTTTTGTGTATTTTTGTATATAGTTATATACAAATTTAGGTTATTTTATGTACGCATTTACATTATTTAGTGTGTGTTTTGTATATTTATTTTTATGCTAATTTACTTTATTTTATGTGCATTTTTGTACATATATTTTTATAGAAATTTGCGTTATTTGTATATGTTTTCTCATACAAATTTACATTATTTTATTGCTATTTTGTTTATTTATTTTGATACGAATTACATGATTATATGTGTATTTTGTACGTATTTTTTATACGTATTTACATTACTTAATGTGTATTTTGTTTATATATTTTTAAACAAATCTACGTTATTATATGTATTTGTATAAATATTTTGATACAGATTTACATTATTTTATGTATTTTGTATGTACATTTTAATTCAAATTTAGCTTATTTTAGCTGTATTTTGTATATATATTTTCATACAAATTTAATAACTTCTGTGTATTTTTGTATATAGTTTTATACAAATTTACGATATTTTATGTATATTTTGTATATTTATATTTATACAAATACACTTTCTTTTACTGGTATTTTGTTTATTTATTTTGATACGATTTTTATGTGTACTTTGTATTCATTTTTTTTTACGTATTTACTTCATTTTATGTGTATTTTGTATATATTTTTATAGAAATCAACGTTATTTTATGTGTATTCGTATATATATTTTGAAACAAATTTACTTTGTTTTATATGTATTTTGCATATCTATTTCAATACAAATTTACCTTACAGTATGTGCATTTTTTATATTTATTTTAATACAAATTTTAATATTTTATGTGTATTTTGGAATATATATTTAAAAAAAAATGCGTTATTTTATGGCTATTTTGCATCTTTATTTTCATACAAATTTACATTATTTTATTAATATTCTGTGTATTTATTGTTGATACGATTTTACATTATTCTATTTGTGTTTTGTATATTTTTTTTATACATATTTACATTATTTAATGTGTATTTTGTATATATATTTGATACAAATTTACGTTATTTTAAGTGTATATGTTTATATATTTTCATTCAAACTTCCATTATTTTGTGTATTTTTTATATGTATTTCAATACAAATTTACCTAATTTTATGTGTATTTTGTATATTTATTTTCGTACAAATTTAAATTATTTTTGTGTATTTTTGTGTATAGTTTTATACAAACTTAGGTTATTTTATGAGTATTTTGTATATCTATTTTCATAGAAATACACATTCTTTTATTTATATTTTGTTAATTTATTTTGACGAGAATTTAAATTATTTAATGTGTATTTTGTATATATATTTTTATACGTATTTACATCATTTCATGTTTATTTTGTATATATATTTCTATAGAAATCTACGTTATATTTTGTGTATTCGTATATAGATTTTTAAACAAATTTACACTTTTATGTGTATTTTGCATATTTTTTCAATACAAATTTACCTTATTGTATATGCATTTTGTATATTAATTTTAATACAAATTTAATTATTCTATGTGTATTTTTGTATATGTATTTTTATAAAAATATGCTTTATTTTATGGGTATTTTGCATCTTTATTTTCATACAAATTTACGTTATTTTATTGATATAGTGCTCATTCATTTTGATACGATTTGACATTATTCTATGTGTATTTTGTAAATATTTTTCATACAAATTTACGTTATTTTATGTGTATTTGTTTATATATTTTGACACAAATTTACAATATTTTATGGGTATTTTGTATATTTATTTCAAAAGAAATTTACCTAGTTTTATGTGTATTTTGAATATCTATTTTCATACAAACTCAAATTATTTTTATGCATTTTTGTATATATTTCAATACAAATTTTAGTTATGTTATTTGTATTTTGTAGATCTATTTTCATTCAAATATATATTATTTTATTGGTATTTTGTTGATTTATATTGATACGAATTTACATTATTTTATATGTACTTTTTAAATATATTTTTATACGCATTTACATTATTTAATATTTATTTTGAATATATAATTTTATACAAATTCATGGTATTTTATGTGTATTTGTATATATATTTTCATATAAATTTAAATTATTTTATGTGTATTTTGTACATATATTTCATTACAAATTTACCTTATTTTATGTTTATTTTGTATGTGTATTTTGTACATTTATATTTATACACGTTTACTCATACAAATTTATATTATTTTATTGGTATTTTGTTTATTTATTTTGATACGAATTACATGATTATATGTGTATTTTGTACACATTTTTTTATACGTATTTACATTATTTAATGTGTATTTTGTTTATATATTTTCATACAAATTTACGTTATTATATGTGTATTTGTATAAATATTTTGATACCATTTTACTTTATTTCATGTATTTTGTATATATATTTCAATTCAAATTTAGCTTATTTTGTGTGTGTTTTGTATATATTTTCATACAAATTTAATTACTTCTGTGTATTTTTGTATATAGTTTTATATAAATTTATGTTATTTTATGTGTATTTTGTATATTTATATTTATACAAATACACATTCTTTTATAGGTATTTTGTTTATTTATTTTGATACGAATTTTACATTATTTTATGAGTATTTTGTATACATTTTTTATACGTATTTACTTCATTTTATGTGTATTTTGTATATATATTTTTATAGAAATCTACGTTATTTTATGTGTATTCGTATACATATTTTGAAACAAATTTACATTGCTTTATATGTATTTTGCATATCTATTTCAATACAAATTTACATTATTGTACATATAAAACAATGTAAATTTGTTTCAAAATATATGTACGAATACACATAAAATAACGTAGATATCTATAAAAATATATATACAAAATACACATAAAATTAAGTAAATACGTATAAAAAAATGTAAACAAAATACACATAAATTAATGTAAATTCGAAACAAAATAAATAAACAAAATACCAATAAAAGAATGTGTATTTGTATAAATATAAATGATCAAAATACACATACAAAATAAACATAAAATAATGTAAATTTGAAATGAAATATATGTACAAAATACACATAAAATAATGTAAATTTATATGAAAATATATATACAAATACACATAAAATACCATGAATTTGTATAAAATTATATACTCGAAATAAATATTAAATAATGTAAATGCGTATAAAAATATATATACAAAGTACATATAAAATAATGTAAATTCGTATCAATATAAATCAACAAAATACCAATAAAATAATATATATATGAATGAAAATAGATTTACGAAATACACATAATCTAACTAAAATTTGTATTGAAATATATACAAAAATACATAAAAATAATTTGAGTTTGAATGAAAATAGATATTCAAAATACACATAAAACTAGGTAAATTTCTTTTGAAATATATATACAAAATACCCATAAAATATTATAAATTTATGTCAAAATATATAAACAAATACACATAAAATAACGTAAATTTGTATGAAAAATATATACAAAATACACTTAGAATAATGTCAAATCGTATCAAAATAAAATTTATATGAAATTAATATAAAAAATACCCATATATAAAGCATATTTTTATAAAATTAAATGAAAAAAACATAGAATAATAATTAATTTGTTATAATAATAATGAAATAAATATACAAAATAAACATAAAATAAGGTAAATTTGTAATAAAATATATGTAAGAATACACATCAAATAATATAAATTTGTATAAAAATATATATTCAAATACACATAAAATAACATGAATTTGTATAAAACTTGTTTCAAAATATATACGAATACACACAATAAAATAACGTAAATTTTTATGAAAATGTACATATAAAATACACATAAAATAATTTAAATACGTAGAAAAATATATATACAAAATACACATAAAATAATGTAAACTCGTAAAAAATTAAATACACAAAATTCCAATAAAAGAATGTATATTTGTAGGAAAATATATATACAAAAAACAAATAAAATAACTAAAATTTGTATAAAAATATATACAAAAATACACAAAATAATTTAAATTTGTTTGAAAATAGATATGCAAAATACACATAAAGTTAGGCAAATTTGTATTGAAATACATGTACAAAACTCACATAAAATAATGTAAATTTGTATGAAAATATATAAACAAATACATATAAAATAACGTAAATTTGGATAAAATATATTTACAAAATATACATTAAATATTTTAAATGTGCATAAAAATATATTATATTATATATATTTTTATTGATATTTGCGTTATTTATATGTATTTTGTATATGTTTTCTCATAGAAATTTACATTATTTTATTGATATTTTGTCTATTTATTTTGATACGAATTACATGATTATTTGTGTATTTTGTACATTTTTTTATACGTATTTACATTATTTAATGTGTATTTTGTTTATATATTTTTATACAAATTTACGTTATTATATGTGTATTTGTATAAGTATTTTGATATAAATTTACATTGTTTTATGTATTTTGTATATATATTTCAATTCAAATTTAGCTTATTTTATGTGTATTTTGTATATCTATTTATTTCAATACAAAATCAAATATTTTATGTTTTTTCGTATATATATTTTTATAAAAAATGCGTTATTTTATGGGTATTTTGCATCTTAATTTTCATACAAATTTACATTATTTTATTAATATTTTCTGTATTATTTTGATACGATTTTACATTATTTTATTTGTGTTTTGTATATATATATTTTTATACATATTTACATTATTTAATGTGTTTTTTGTGTACATATTTGATACAAATTTACGTTATTTTAAGTCTTTATGTTTATATATTTTCATTTAAATTTACATTATTTTATGTGTATTTTGTATATGTATATACAAATTTACCTAATTTTATATGTTTTTTATATATTTATTTTCATTCAAGTTTAAATTATTTTTGTGTATTTTTGTGTATAGTTTTATACAAATTTAGGTTATTTTATGTGTATTTTGTATATCTATTTTCATACAAATACACATTCTTTTCGTGATATTTTGTTTATTTATTTTGACACGAATTAACATTATTTAATGTGTATTTTGTATATATATTTTTATACGTATTTACATTATTTCAAGTGTATTTTGTATATATATTTCTACAGAAATCTGCGTTATTTTATGTGTATTCGTATATATATTTTGAAACAAATTTACATTGTTTTCTGTGTATTTTGCATATTTTTTTAATACAAATTTACCTTATTGTATGTGCATTTTGTATATAAATTTTAATACAAATTCGATTAATCTATGTGTATTTTTGTATATGTATTTTTATAAAAATATGCCTTATTTTATGGGTATTTTGCATCTTTATTTTCATACAAATTTACATTATTTTATTGATATTCTGTGTATTTATTTTGATATGATTTTACATTCTTCTATGTGTATTTTGTATATATATTTTATATAAAATGTATTTGTTTTCATTTCAAACAAATCTACATTATTTTATGTGTTTTTTGTACATGTATTTAAATACAAATTTAACTAGTTATATGTGTATTTTGTATATCTATTTTGTATGTATATTTTCATAGAAATTTACTCTATTTTATGAGTATTCGTATATATATTTTGATACAAATTTACATTATTAATGTGTATTTTGCATATCTATTTCAATACAAATTTACTTTATTGTACGTGCATTTTGTATATTTATTTTAATACAAATTTAATTATTTTATATGTATTTTTGTATATATATTTTTATGCAAATATGCGTTATTATATGGATATTTTGCATCTTTATTTTCATACAAATTTACATTATTTTATTGATATTCTCTTTATTTATTTTGATACGATTTAACATTATTCTATGTGTTTTTTGTATATATTTTTTTATATATATTTACATTATTTAATGTTAATTTTGTATATATTTTTTATCCAAATTTACATTATTTTATGTGTATTTGTTTATATATTTTCATACATATTTACACTATTTTATGTGTTTTTTGTATATATATTTTTCTACGTATTTAAATTATTTTGTGTATTTTGTATATACATTTTCATAAAAAAATTACGTTATTTTATTGTGTGTATAAGTATATATTTTGATACAAATTTTATACAAATTCATGTTATTTAATGTGTATTTGTATATATATTTTCATACAAATTTATATTATTATATGTGTATTTTTTCATATATTTCATTACAAATTTACCTTATTTTATGTTTATTTTGTATATTAATTTCATTCAATTTTAAATTATTTTGTGTATATTTGTATTTGTATTTAGGTTATTTTATGTGTATTTTGTATATATATTTTCATCCAAAATGACATTATTTTATTGGTATTTCTTAATTTAATTCGATACGAATTTAGATTATTTCATAGGTATTTTGTATACATATTTTTATACTCATTTACATTATCTAATGTGTGTTTTGTATATATATTTTTATGCAAATTTATCTAAAGTTCATTTTTGTACATATATTTTTATAGAAATTTGCGTTATTTTATGTATATAGTTTTATATAAATTTACGTTCTTTTATGTGCATTTTGTATGTTTATATTTATACAAATACACATTCTTTTATTGGTATATTGTTTATTTACATTTATACGAATTTACATTATTTTCTGTGTATTTTGTATACATATTTTTATGAGTATTTACTTAATTTTATGTGTATTTTGTATATGTATTTTTATAGAAATCTACGTTATTTTATGTGTATTCGTATATATATTTTGAAACAAATTTACATTATTTTATATGTATTTTCCATATCTATTTCAATAGAAATTAACCTTATTGTATGTGCATTTTGTATATTTATTTTAATACAAGTTCAAATATTTTATGTGTATTTTGGTATCAATAATTTTATAAAAAACTGCGTTATTTTATAGGTATTTTGCATCTTAATTTTCATTTTATATATACTATGTATATAGATCTTTATATGCTCTTACATTATTTAATATTTATTTTGAATATATTTTTATACAAATTCATGGTATTTTATGTGTATTTGTATAAATATTTTCATATAAATTTACATTATTGTATGTGTATTTTGTAAATATATTTTATTACAAATCTACCTTATTTTATGTTTATTTTTTGTGTATTTTGTATATTTATATTTATCCAAATACACATTCTTTTTTTGGAATTTTGTTTATTTATTTTAATTCGAATTTACATTATTTTATGTGTATTTTGAATACATTTTTTTATACGTATTTACTTAATTTTATGTGTATTTTGTATATATATTTTTATAGAAATCTACGTTTTTTTATTTGTATTCGTATATATATTTTGAAAAAAATTTACATTGTTTTATATATATTTTTGCATATCTCTTTAAATACAAATTTACCTTATTGTATATGCATTTTGTATATTTATTTCAATACAAATTTAAATATTTTATATGTATTTTTTTATATATATTTTTATAAGAAATGCGCTATTTTATGGGAATTTTGCATCTTTATTTTCATACAAATTTACATTATTTTATTGATATTCGGTGTATTGATTTTGATACGATTTTTCATTACTCTATTTGTTTTTGTATATACTTTTTATACATATTTACATTATTTAATGTGTATCTTGCATATATATTTTATACAAATTTATTATCTATTATCTATTTTCATACAAATACACATTCTTTTCATGATATTTTGTTTATTTATTTGACACGAATTTACATTATTTGATATGTATTTTGTATATATATTTTTATGCGTATTTACATAATTTCATATGTATTTTGTATATATATTTAATAGATATTCAAAATACACATAAAATAACCTAAATTTGTATCAAACTATATACAAAAATACACAAAAATATTTTAAATTTGTATGAAAATAAATATACAAAATACACATAAAATTAGTTAAATTTGTATGGAAATGCATATACAAAATACACATAAAATAATGTAAATTTGAATGAAAATACATAAACAAATACACTTAAAATAACGTAAATTTGTATAAAAAAATATATACAAAACACAAATAGAATAATGTAAAATCGTATCAAAATAAATACACAGAATATTAATAAAATAATGTAAATTTGTATGAAAATAAAGGCAAAATACCCATAAAATAACGCATTTTTATTTATAAAATATATACCAAAATACACATAAAAAATAGATTTGTATTAAAATAAATATATAAAAACACATACAATAAAGTAAATTTGTATTGAAATAGATACATAAAATACATATAAAGCAATGTAAATTTGTTTCAAAATATGTATACGAATACACATAAAATAACGTATATATATATATATATATATATATATATATATATATATATATATATATATATATATATATATATATATATATATATATATATATATATATATATATACATATATATATATATATATATATATATATATATAGATATATATATATATATATATATATATATATCTATATATATATACATAAAATGAATACGTATAAAAAATGTATACAAAATACACATAAAATAATGTAAATTCGTATCAAAATAAATAAACAAAATACCAATAAAAGAATGTGTATTTGTATAAATATAAATATACAAAATACACATAAAATAACGTAGGCGGTGGCCGAGGTGATAGCGTACTGGACCCACATTCGCCGCGTGATGGACGACGCGGGTTCGAATCCTCACGCTTCCACTCGGATTTTTCAGTCACCGCCGAGTGGCTTAAAACTACCCACATGCTGTCCTGAAGACCACCCATAAACCCGGACTCTAGAGGAAGCCGTCCAAGCGAATCAAGAACGAGTTCCGGGGGGCAGCATGAGCCAATGCAAGATGGCGCCACTATAAACACTCGGCTGCGCCAGGGCCCCACCTGGAAGAAGCCTTGGGCCGACCATCAGGCCCCACCGGGAAGATGCCTACCGGCGCAATAGGCAACAACGTAAAAAAAAAAAAAAAAAAAAAAATTATATAAAACTATATACATAAATACAGAGAAGTAATTAAATTTGTATGAAAATATATACAAAATACACACAAAATAAGCTAAATTTGAATTGAAATATATATACAAAATAAATTAAATAAATTAAATTTTTATAAAAATATTTATAAAAATAAAAATATAATAACTTAAATTTGTATTAAAATATATATAAACAAAATACTCTTTAAATAATGTAATACGTATAAAAAATGTGTACAAAATACATATATAATCATATAATTCGTATCAAAATAAATAAACAAAATACCAATAAAATAATATAAATTTGTATGAGTAAACGTGTATGTTGCATATTTTTTCAATACAAATTTACCTTATTATATACGCATTTTGTATATTAATTTTAATACAAATTTAATTATTCGATGTGTATTTTTGTATCTGTATTTTTATAAACATATGCTTTATTTTTTGGGTATTTTGCATCTTTATTTTCATACAAATTTACATTATTTTATTGATATTCTGCTCATTCATTTTGATACGAATTGACATTATTCTATGTGTATTTTGTATATATTTTTCATACAAATTTACGTTATTTTATGTGTATTTGTTTATATATTTTGACACAAATTTACAATATTTTATGGCTATTTTGTATATACATTTCAAAAGAAATTTACCTAGTTTTATATGTATTTTGTATATATATTTTCATACAAACTAAAATTATTTCTATGTATTTTTGTATTTATTTTAATACAAATTTTAGTTATGTTATGTGTATTTTGTAAATTTATTTTCATTCATATGTATATTATTTTATTGGTGTTTTGTTGATTTATATTGATACAATTTACATTATTTTATATGTACTTTGTATATATATTTTATACGCTTTTACATTATTTAATATTTATTTTGAATATATTTTTATACAAATTCATGGTATTTTATGTGTATTTGTATATATATTTTCATATAAATTTACATTATTTTATGTGTATTTTGTACATATATTTTATTACAAATCTACCTTATTTTATGTTTATTTTGTATATGTATTTTGTATATTTATATTTATCCAAATACACATTCTTTTATTGGTATTTTGTTTATTTATTTTAAATCAATTTACATTATTTTATGTGTATTTTGTATACATATTTTTATACGTATTTACTTAATTTTATGTGTATTTTGTATATATATTTTATAGAAATCTACGTTTTTCATTTGTATTCGTATATATATTTTGAAACAAATTTACATTGTTTTATATGTATTTTGCATATCTCTTTCAATACAAATTTACCTTATTGTATGTGCATTTTGTATATTTATTTCAATACAAATTTAAAAATTTTATGTGTATTTTGGTATATATATTTTTATAAGAAATGCGCTATTTAATGGGAATTTTGCATCTTTATTTTCATACAATTATCATTATTTTATTAATATTCTGTGTATTTATTTTGATACGAATTTACATTATTCTATTTGTTTTTTGTATATACTTTTTTATACATATTTACATTATTTAATGAGTATCTTGCATATATATTTTATACAAATTTATCATCTATTATCTATTTTTATACAAATACACATTCTTTACATGATATTTTGTTTATTTATTTTGACACGAATTTACATTATTTGATATGTATTTTGTATATATATTTTTATACGTATTTACATAATTTCATATGTATTTTGTATATATATTTCTATAGAAATCTACTTTATTTTATGTGTATTCGTATATATATTTTGAAACAAATTTACATTGTTTTATATGTATTTTTGAATATCTCTTTTAATACAAATTTACCTTACTGTATATGCATTTTGTATATTTATTTCAATACAAATTTATATATTTTATGTGTATTTTGGTATATATATTTTTATAAAAAATGCGATAATTTTGAGGGATTTTGCATCTTTATTTTCATAAAAATTTACATTATTTTATTGATATTCTGTGTATCTATTTTGATACGATTTTACATTATTCTATTTGTTTTTTGTATATATTTTTTTTATACACATTTACATTATTTAATGTGTATCTTGCATATATATTTTATACAAATTTACGTTATTTTAAGTGTATTTGTTTTTATATTTTCATTCAAATTTACATTTATATTAATTCTAAATTACATTTTTATGTGTATTTTGTATACATTTTTTTATACGTATTTACTTAATTTTATGTATTTTGTATATATATTTTATAGAAATCGACGTTTTTTATTTGTATTAGTATATATATTTTGAAACAAATTTACATTTTTTTATATTTATTTTTGAATATCTCTTTCAATACAAATTTACCTTATTGTATGTGCATTTTGTATATTTATTTCAATGAAAATTTAAATATTTTATGTGTATTTTGTATATATATTTTTTTAAATTTGAGTTATTTTATGGGTATTTTGCATCTTTATTTTCATACAAATTTACATTATTTCATTCATATTCTGTGTATTTATTTTGATACGATTTTACATTATTCTATTTGTGTTTTGTATATACTTTTTATACATATTTTCATTATTTAATGTGTATCTTGCATATATATTTTATACAAATTTATTATCTATTATCTATTTTCATACAAATACACATTCTTTCATGATATTTTTGTTTATTTATTTTGACACGAATTTACATTATTTGATATGTATTTTGTATATATATTTTATACGTATTTACATAATTTCATATGTATTTTATATATATTTCTATAGAAATATATATTCAAAATATACACATAAAATTAACATAAAATAAGGTAAATTTGTAATGAAATATATGTACAAAATACACATAAAATAATGTAAATTTATATGAAAATATATATAAATACACATAAAATACCATGAATTTGTATAAAATTATATTCAAAATAAATATTAAATAATGTTAATGCGTATAAAAATATATATACAAAGTACATATAAAATAATGTAAATTCGTATCAATATAAATCAACAAAATACCAATAAAATAATATATATTTGAATGAAAATAGATTTACAAAATACACATAACATAACTGAAATTTGTATTGAAATATATACAAAAATACATAAAAATAATTTGAGTTTGTATGAAAATAGATATTCAAAATACATAAAACTAGGTAAATTTCTTTTGAAATATATATACAAAATACCCATAAAATATTGTAGATTTGTGTCAAAATATATAAACAAATACACATAAAATAACTTAAAATAACGTAAATATGTATCAAATATATATACAAAAAACACATTAAATAATGTAAATATGTATAAAAAAATATATAAAACATAAATAAAATAATGTAAAATCGTATCAAAATAAATACAGAAAATATTAATAAAATAATGTAAATTTGTATGAAAATTAAGATGCAAAATACCCATAAAATAACGCATTTTTTATAAAAATATATATACGAAAAAACATAAAATATTTGATTTTGTATTAAAATAAATAGATATACATTCTTTTATTGGTATTTTGTTTGTTTATTTTGTTTCGAATTTACATTATTTTATGTGTATATTCTTTACATTTTTTTATACGTATTTACTTAATTTTATATGTATTTTGTATATATATTTTTATAGAAATCTACGTTATTTTATGTGTATTCGTATATATATTTTGAAACAAATTTACATTGTTTTATATGTATTTTTGCATATTTCTTTCAATAGAAGTTTACCTTATTGTATGTGCATTTTGTATATTTATTTCAATACAAATTTAAATATTTTATGTGTATTTTGGTATATATATTTTTATAAGAAATGCGCTATTTGATGGGAATTTGGCATCTTTATTTTCATACAAATTTACATTATTTTATTAATATTCGGTGTATTTATTTTGATACGATTTTACTTTATTCTATTTGTTTTTTGTATATATATATTTTTTTTATACATATTTACATTATTTAAATGTATCTTGCATATATATTACATACAAATTTATCATCTATTATTTATTTTCATACAAATACACATTATTTTCATGATATTTTTTTTATTTATTTTGTCACGAATTTACATTACTTAATATGTATTTTATATATATATTTTTATACGTATTTACATAATTTCATGTGTATTTTGTATATATATTTATATAGAAATTACGTTATTTTTGTGTATTCGTATATATATTTTGAAACAAATTTACAGTTTTATTTGTATTTTGCGTTTTTTCAATATAAATTTATTATTGTATGTGTGCATTTTGTATATTAATTTTAATACAAATTTAATTATTCTATGTGTAGTTTTGTATATGTATTTAAAAAAAATACGCTTTATCTTATGGGTATTTTGCATCTATTTTCATACAAATTTAAATTATTTTATTGATATTCTGTGTACTTATTTTGATACGATTTTATATTATTCTATGTATAACAAAAATAAATACATACACATAAATAGATATGCAAAATACATATAAACAATGTAAATTTGTTTTAAAATATATATACGAATACACATGAAATAAGGTAGATTTCTATAAAATATATGTACAAAATACACATAAAATTAAATAAATACGTATAAAAAATGTATACAAAATACACATAAAATAATGTAAATTAGTATCAAAATAAATAAACAAAATACCAATAAAAGAATGTGTATTTGTATAAATATATATATACAAAATACACATTAAATAATATAAATTTGTTTAAAACTATACAAAATACACATGAAATGATGTAAATAGGTATAAAAATATATATACAAAATACACATTAAATAATGTAAATTATGTCAGAATAAATAAACAAAATATCAATAAAAGAATGTGTATTTGTATGAAAATAGATATACAAAATACACATAAAATAACCTAAATTTGTATCAAACTATATACAAAAATACACAAAAATATTCTAAATTTGTATGAAAATAAATATACAAAATACACATAAAATTAGGTAAATTTGTATTGAAATACATACACAAAATACACAAAAAATAATGTAAATTTGAATGAAAATACATAAACAAATACACTTAAAATAACGAAAATTTGTATAAAAAAATATGTACAAAACACAAATAGAATAATGTAAAATCGTATCAAAATAAATACACAGAATATTAATAAAATAATGTAAATTTGTATGAAAATAAAGAAGCAAAATACCCATAAAATAACGCATTTTTTTTATTTATAAAAATATATATACCAAAATACACATCAAAAAATTAAATTTGTATTAAAATAAATATACAAAAAACACATACAATAAGGTAAATTTGTATTGAAATAGATATGCAAAATACATATAAAACAATGTAAATTTGTTTCAAAATATATATACGGATACACATAAAATAACGTAGATTTCTATAAAAATATATATACAAAATACACATAAAATGAAGTAAATACGTATAAAAAAATGTATACAAAATACACATAAAATAATGTAAATTCGTATCAAAATAAATAAAGAAAATACCAATAAAAGAATGTGTATTTGTATGAATATAAATATACAAAATACACATAAAATAACGTAAATATATATAAAACTATATACAAAAATACACAGAAGTAATTAAATTTGTATGATAATATAAACAAAATACACACGAAATAAGCTAAATTTGAATTGAAATATATATACAAAATACATGAAATAAAGTAAATTTGTATCAAAATATTTATACAAATTCACATATAATAACGTAAATTTGTATGAAAATATATAAATAAATTCACATTAAATAATGTAAATACGTATAAAAAATATGTACAAAATACATATAATCATGTAATTCGTATCAAAATAAATAAACAAAATACCAATAAAATAATATAAATTTGTATGAGTAAACGTGTATGTTGCATATTTTTTCAATACAAATTTACCTTATTATATATGCATTTTGTTTATTAATTTTAATACAAATTTAATTATTCGATGTATTTTGTATCTGTATTTTATAAACATATGCTTTATTTTTGGGTATTTTGCATCTTTATTTTCATACAAATTTACATTATTTTATTGATATTCTCCTCATTCATTTTGATACGAATTGACATTATTCTATATGTATTTTGTATATATTTTCATACAAATTTACGTTATTTTATGTTTAAAATATACAAAATACACATATAATCATGTAATTGTATCAAAATAAATAAACAAAATACCAATAAAATAATATAAATCTGTATGAGTAAACGTATGTTGCATATTTTTTCAATACAAATTTACCTTATTATATACGCATTTTGTGTATTAATTTTAATACAAATTTAATTATTCGATGTGTATTTTGTATCTGTATTTTTATAAACATATGCTTTATTTTGTGTATTTTGCATCTTTATTTTCATACAAATTTACATTATTTTATTGATATTCTGCTCATTCATTTTTATACGAATTGACATTATTCTATGTGTATTTTGTATATATTTTCATAAATTTACGTTATTTTATGTATTTGTTTATATATTTTGACAAATTTTCAATATTTTATGGGTATTTTGTATATACATTTCAAAAGAAATTTACCTAGTTTTATGTGTATTTTGTATATCTATTTTCATACAAACTCAAATTATTTTTATGTATTTTGTATATATTTTAATATAAATTTTAGTTATGTTATGTGTATTTTGTAAATTTATTTTCATTCAAATATATATTATTTTATTGGTGTTTTCTTGATTTATACTGATACGAATTTACATTATTTTATATGTACTTTGTATATATATTTTTATACGCATTTAAATTATTTAATATTTATCTTGAATATATATTTTTATACAAATTCTTGGTATTTTATGTGTCTTTGTACATATATTTTATATAAATTTACATTATTTTATGTGTATTTTGTACATATATTTTTTACAAATCTACCTTATTTTATGTGTATTTTGGATTTGTATTTTGTATATTTATATTTATCCAAATACACATTCTTTTATTGGTATTTTGTTTATTTATTTTCATTGAAATTTACATTATTTTATGTGTATTTTGTATACATTTTTTATACGTATATACTTAATTTTAAGTGTATTTTGTATATATATTTTATAGAAATCTACATTTTTATTTGTATTCGTATATATTTTGAAACAAATTTACATTGTTTTATATGTATTTTGCATATCTCTTTCAATACAAATTTACCTTGTTTTATGTGCATTTTGTATATTTATTTCAATGCAAATTTAAATATTTTATGTGTATTTTGGTATATATATTTTATAAGATTACGAAAATTTGAATAAAATATATACAAAAAACAAAAAATAAATTTCAATTTGTATGAAAATAGATATACAAAATACATATAATTAGTTAAATTTGTATTTAAATACATGTACAAAATACATATAAAATAATGTAAATTTGTATGAAATGATAACAAATTCACATAAAATTCGCGTCTAAATACATTAACAAAATATCAATAAAGTATGTTTATTTGTATGAATATAGATATACTAAATACACATAAAATAACCTAAATTTGTATCAAACTATTTACAAAATACACAAAATATTTAAATTTGTATGAAAATAAATATACAAAATACACATAAAATTAGGTAAATTTGTATTGAAATACATACACAAAATACACATAAAATAATGTAAATTTGAATGAAAATACATAAACAAATACACTTAAAATAACGTAAATTTGTATAAAAATATGTACAAAACAAAATAGAATAATGTAAAATCGTATCAAAAAAATACACAGAATATTAATAAAATAATGTAAATTTGTATGAAAATAAAAGCAAAATACCCATATAATAACGCATTTTTTTATTTATAAAATATATATACCAAAATACACATAAAAAATTAAATTTGTATTAAAATAAATATACAAAACACATACAATAAGGTAAATTTGTATTGAAATAGATATGCAAAATACATATAAAACAATGTAAATTTGTTTGAAAATATATACGAATACACATATAATAACGTAGATTTCTATAAAATATATATACAAAATACATAAAATGTAGTAAATACGTATAAAAAATGTATACAAAATACACATAAAATAATGTAAATTGTATGAAAATAAATAAACAAAATAGCAATAAAAGAATGTGTATTTGTATAATATAATATACAAAATACACATAAAATAACGTAAATTTATAAAAACTATATACAAAAATACACAGAAGTAATTAAATTTGTATGAAAATATATACAAAATACACACAAAATAAGCTAAATTTGAATTGAAATATATACAAAATACATGAAATAAGTAAATTTGTATCAAAATATTTTTACAAATACACATATAATAACGTAAATTTGTATGAAAATATATAAACAAAATACACATTAAATAATGGAAATACGTATAAAAAAATATGTACAAAATACACATATAATCATGTAACTCAAAATACCAATAAAATAATATAAATTTGTATGAGTAAACGTGTATGTTGCATTTTTTTTCAATACAAATTTACGTTATTATATACGCATTTTGTATATTAATTTTAATATATGTGTATTTGAATATATATTTTGATACAAATTTACATTATTTTATGTATTTTCTATATTTATTTCAATTCAAATTTAGCTTATTTTATGTGTCTTTTGTATATCTATTTTCATACAAATTTAATTATTTTTGTTTATTTTTGTATATAGTTTTATACAATTTTACGTTATTTTATGTGTATTTTGTATATTTATATTTATACAAGTAAACATTTTTTTTATTGGCATTTAGTTTATTTATTTTGATACGAGTTTACATTATTTTATGTGTATTTTGTATACATTTTCTTATACGTATTTACTTCATTTTATGTGTATTTTGTATATATATTTTTATAAAAATGTACGTTATTTTATGTGTATTCGTATATATATTTTGAAACAAATTTACATTGTTTTATGTGTATTTTGCATATCTATTTCAATACAAATTTACCTTATTGTATGTGCATTTTGTATATTTATTGTAATACAAATTTAAATATTTTATGTGTATTTTGGTATATATATTTTCATAAAAAATTCGTTGTTTTATGGGTATTTTGCATCTTTATTTTCATACAAATTAACATTATTTTATTAACATTCTGTGTATTTATTTTGATACTATTTTACATTATTCTATTTGTGTTTTCTATAAATTTTTTTATACATATTTACATTATTTAATGTATTTTCTATATATATTTCATACAAATTTACATTATTTTAAGTGTATTTGTTTATATATTTTCATTCAAATTTACATTATTTAATATGTATTTTGTATATGAATTTCAATAGAAATTTAACTAGTTTTATGTGTATTTTGTATATATATTTTTGTACAAATTTAAATTATTTTGGTGTATTTTTTAAATAGAGTTTTATACAAATTTACAATATTTTATGTGTATTTTGTATATCTATTTTCATACAAATACACATTCTTTTATTGATATTTTGTTTATTTATTTTGATGCGAATTTACATTATTTAATGTGTATTGTGTATATATATTTTGTACGTATTTGCGTCATTTAATATGTATTTTTTATATATATTTCTATAGAAATATACGTTATTTTATGTGTATTCGTATATATATTTTGAAACAAATATACATTGTTTTATGTGCATTTTGTATATTTTTTCAATACAAATTTCCCTTATTGTACGTGCATTTTGTATATTAATTTTAATACAAATTTAATTATTCTATGTGTATTCTTGTATATGTATTTTTAAAAACATATGCTTTATTATTTTGGGTATTTTGCATCTTTATTTTCATACAAAATTACATTATTTTATTGATATTCTGTGTATTTATTTTGACCCGATTTTACATTATTCTATGTATATTTTGTATATCTATTTTATACAAATGTACGTTATTTTATGTGAATTTGTTTTCATTTCATACAAATTTACATTATTTTATGTGTATTTTGTACATGTATTTAAATACAAATTTAATTAATTATATGTGTATTTTGTATATCTATTTTAATAAAAATTGAAATTTATTTTTTTGTTTTTTGTATATATTTTTATTCAAATTTTCGTAATTTTATGTGTATTTTGTATATTTATTTTCCTACAAATATACGTTCTTTTATCGGAATTTTGTTTATTTATTTTGATACGAATTTTCATTTTTTAGGTGTATTTGATATATATATTTTTATACTTATTTAGATAATTTTATATGTATTTTGAATATATATTTTCATTGAAATTTACTCTATATGTATATACAAAAAATTACAAAAATAATTTAAATTTGTATGAAAATAAATATACAAAATACACATAAAATTAGGTAAATTTGTATTGAATTACATATATAAAATACACTTAAAATAATGAAAATTTGAATGAAATTATATAAACAAATACACTTAAAATGACGTTAATTTGTATAAAATATATATAAAAAATACACTTTAAATAATGAAAATATGTATAAAAAAATATATACAAAACACAAATAGTATAATATAAAATCGTATCAAAATATATACACAGAATATTAATAAAATAATGTACATTTGTATGAAAACTAAGATGCAAAGTACGTATAAAATAACGCATTTTTTATAAAATTATATATACCAAAATACACATAAATATTTGAATTTGTATTAAAATAAATATACAAAATGCACATACAATAAGGTAAATTTGTATTGAAATAGATATGCAAAAAACATATAAAACAATGTAAATTTGTTTCAAAATATATATAATGAATACACATAAATAACGTAGATTTTATATATATATATATATATATATATATATATATATATATATATATATATATATATATATATATATATATATATATATATATATATATATATATATATATATATATATATATATATATATATATATATATATATATATATATATATATATATATATATATATATATATATATATACAAAATACAAGTAAATACGAATCAAAATATATAAAATACACATAGAATAATGAAAATTCGTATAAATATAAATAAACAAAATACCAATAAGAGAATGTGTATTTGTATAAATATAAATATACAAAATGCACATAAAATAACGTAAATTTGTATAAAACTATATACAAAAATACACAGAAGTAATTAAATTTGCATGAAAATAGATATACAAATGCACACAAAATAAGCTAAATTTGAATTGAAATATATGCAAAATCCATAAAATAAAGTAAATTGTTTCAAAATATTTTTAACAAATACAGATATAATAAATTAAATTTTTAAAAAAAATATATATCAAGAAAATACACATTAAGTAATGTAAATACGTATAAAAAAATATTTACAAAATACACCAATAATCAAGTCATTCGTATCAAAATAAATAAAAAAAAAACGAATTAAATAATATAAATGTGTATGTACAAAATACACATAAAATAACCTAAATTTGTATAAAACTATATACATATAGACTTAAAATAACGTAAATTTGTATCAAATATATATACAAAAAACACATTAAATAATGTAAATATGTATAAAAAATATATACAAAAACACAATAAAAATATGTAAAAATCGTTTAAAATAAATACAGAAAATATTAATAAAATAATGTAAATTTGTATGAAAATTAAGATGCAAAATACCCATAAAATAATGCATTTTTTATAAAAATATATATACGATAAAACTTAAAATATTTGATTGTGTATTTAAATAAATAGATATACAAAATACATAAAATAAGCTAAATTTGAATTGAAATATATATAAAAATACATAAAATAATGTAAATTTGTATCAAAATACTTATTCAAATACTATATATAACGTAAATTTGTATAAAATATATAAACAAAATACACATTAAATAATGTAAATACGTATAAAAATGTACAAATACACAAATAATCATGTAATTCGTATCAGAATAAATAGACAAAATACCAATAAAATAATGTAAATTTATGAAAACATATACAAAATACACATAAATAACGCAAATATCAATAAAAATATTTATAATATAATATATTTTTATACATATTTAAAATATTTAATGAATATTTTGTATATATATTTTATCCAAATTTACGTGATTTTATATGTATTTGCTTATATATTTTCATACAAATTTACATTATTTTATGCGAGTTTTGTATATGTATTTCAATACAAATTTGCCTAACTTTATGTGTATTTTGCATATCTATTTCCAAACAAATTTAAATTATTTTTGTGTATTTTTGTATATATTTTTATACAAATTTTAGTTATTTTATTTGTTTTTTGTATATATATTTTCCTACAAATATACATTCTTTTATTGGAATTTTGTGTATTTAATTTTTTACGAATTTATAATATTTTATGTGTATTTTGTATATATATTTTTCTACGTATTTAAATTATTTTATGTGTATTTTATATATATACATTTTCATAAAAACTTACGTTATTTTATTGTGTGTATTCGTATATATTTTGAAAAAATTTTTATACAAATTCATGTTATTTTATGTGTATTTGTATATATATTTTCATACAAATTTATATTATTTTATGTGTATTCTTACATATATTTTATTACAAATTTACCTTATTTTATGTTTATTTTGTATATTTATTTCATTTAATATAATCAAATTTAAATTTATTGTATATGCATTTTGTATATTAATTTAAATACAAATTTAATTATTCTATGTGTATTTTTCTATATGTATTTTTATAAAAATATGCTTTATTTTATGATTATTTTGCATCTTTATTTTCATACAAATTTACGTTATTTTATTGATATTCTGCTCATTCATTTTGATACGATTTGACATTATTCTATGTGTATTTTGTATATATTTTTCATACAAATTTACGTTATTTTATGTGTATTTGTTTATATATTTTGACACAAATTTACAATATTTTATGGGTATTTTGTATATATTTCATAAGAAATTTACCTTGTTTTATGTGTATTTTGAATATCTATTTTCATTCAAACTCAAATTATTTTTATGTATTTTGTATATATTTCAATACAAATTTTAGTTAGGTTATGTATTTTGTAAATCTATTTTCATTCAAATATATATTATTTATTGGTATTTTGTTGATTTATATTGATAATTTACAATATTTTATATGTACTTTGTATATATATTTTATACGCATTTACATTATTTAATATTTATTTTGAGTATATAATTTTATACAAATTCATGGTATTTTATGTGTATTGTATATATATTTTATATAAATTTACATTATTTTATGTGCATTTTGTACATATATTTCATTACAAATTTACCTTATTTTATGTTTATTTTGTATGTGTGTATTTTGTACATTTATATTTATACAAATACACATTCTTTTATTAATATTTTGTATTTACATTTTATACATTTAAATATTTTATGTGTTTTGTATATATATTTTATAGATATCTTCGTTATTTTATGTATTTGCATATATTTTGAAACAAATTTACATTGTTTTATATGTACAATAAGGTAAATTTGTATTCTGTATTGAAATAGATATGCAAAATACATATAAAAGCAATGTAAATTTGTTTCAAAATATATATACGAATATACATAAAATAACGTAGATTTGTATAAAATATATATACAAAATACATAAAATGAAGTAAATACGTATAAAAAATGTATACAAAATTACATAAAATAATGAAAACTCGTATCAAAATAAATAAATAATATACTAATAAAAGAATGTATATTTGTATAATTATAAATATACAAAAGACACATAAAATAACGTAAATTTATATAAAACTATATACAAAAATACACATAAGTAATTAAATTTGTATGAAAATAGATATACAAAATACAGCTAAAATAAGCTAAATTTGAATTGAAATATATACAAAATACATGAAATAAAATAAATTTGTATCAAAATATTTATAAAATACTTATAAAATATATTTGAAATTAAACAAAATTAAATTAGTGTTGAAATAAATATACAAAATACATATACAATAAGGTAAATTTGTATCAAAAGAAATAAACAAAATATATAAAATAATGTAAATTTGTTTCAAAATATATATACGAATACAAATAAAAAACGCTAATTTCTATAAAATATATATACAAAATGAACGTAAAATAAATTAACTTTGGATAAAAAATATATACAAAATACATAAAATAATGTAAATGCGTATGAATAACCTAAAATAAATACAAAATACATAAAATAATTTGTATTTGTATAAATATAAATATACACATAAAAATTTCTATTGAAATACATATACAAAATACACATAAAATAATGTAAATTTGAAAGAAAATATATAAACAAAATACACATATAATAATGTAAATTTGTATGAAATATATATACAAATACACATTAAATAATGTAAATATGAATAAAAAATATATACAAAATAAATATTAAATAATGTAAAATCGTATCAAAATATATATACAAAATAATATAAATTTGTATGAAAATTAAGATGCAAAATACCTATAAAATAACGCATTTTTATAAGATTATTGATACCAAAATACACATAAAATATTTGAATTTGTATCAAAATAAATATACAATATGCACATACAATAAGGTAAATTTGTATTGAATTAGATATAAAATACATATAATTTAATGTAAATTTGTTTCAAAATATATATACGAATACACATAAAATAACGTAGATTTCTATAAAATACATATACAAAATACACATAAAATTAAGTAAATACGTATAAAAAATGTATACAAAATACACATAAAATAATGTAAATTGAAATGTAAATAAACAATATACCAATAAAAGAATGTGTATTTGTATAAATATAAATATACAAAATGCACATAAAGTAACGTAAATTTATAAAACTATATACATAAAATAACGCAAATTTCTATTAAAATATATGTACAAAAATGAACATAAAATAAATTTGCATAAAAATATATATACAAAACACACATTAGATAATGTAAATGAGTATAAAAATATGTATAGAAAATACCTATGAAATAATCTAAATTCGTATCGAATTAAATTAAGAAATGCCAATAAAATAATGTAATTTTGGATGAAAATATATATACAAAATACACATAAAATAACCTAAATACAAATTCAAATATACACATAAAATATTGTATTTTGTATATACATTTCAATTCAAATTTAGTTTTTTTTATCTGTATTTTGTATATCTATTTTCATACGAATTTAATTACTTCTGTGTATTTTTGTATAGTTTTATACAAATTTACGTTATTTTATGTGTATTTTGTAAATTTATATTTATACAAATACACATTCTTTTATTGGTATTTTGTTTACTTATTTTGATACGAATTTCCATTATTTTATGTGTATTTTGTATACATTTTCTTATACGTATTTACTTAATTTTATGTGTATTTTGTATATATATTTTTATACAAATCTACGTTATTTTATGTGTATTCGTATATATATTTTGAAACAAATTTACATTGTTTTATATGTATTTTGCATATCTATTTCAATACAGATTTACCTTATTGTATGTGTATTTTGTATATTTATTTTAATACAAATTAATTTTTTCATGTGTATTTTGGTATATATATTTTTATAAAAAATGCGATATTGAATGGGTATTTTGCATCTTTATTTTCATACAAATTTACATTGTTTTATTAATATTCTGTGTATTTATTTTAATACGATTTTACATCATTCTATTTGTGTTTTGTATATATTTTTTTTATACATATTTACATTATTTAATGTGTATTTTGTATATTTTAAAACAAATCTACGTTATTTTATGCGCATCTGTTAAAATATTTTGATACAAATTTACATTATTTTATGTATTTTGTATATATATTTCAATACAAATTTAATTTATTTTATGTATATTTTGTATATCTATTTTCATTCGTATCAAAATAAATAAACAAAATAGCAATCAAATAATGTAAATTTGTATGAGAAAACATATACAAATACACATAAATTAACGCAAATTTCTAAAAAAAATATATGTACAAAAATGCACATAAAATAAAGTAAATTTGCATAAAAATATATATACAAAACACATTAAATAAAGTAGATGCGTACATAAAATAACCTAAATTTGTATAAAACTATATACAAAAATACACAAAAATATTTAAAATTTGTATGAAAAGAAATATACAAAATACACATAAAATTAGGTAAATTTGTATTGAAATACATATACAAAATACACATAGAATAATGTAAATTAGAATGAAAATATATAAACAAATACACTCAAAATAACGTAAATTTGTATAAAATATATATGCAAGATACACATTAAATAATGTAAATGTGTATAAAAAAATATTTACAAAAAAGAAATAGAATAATGTAAAATCCTATCAATATAAATACACAGAATATCAATAAAATAATGTAAATTTGTATGAAAAGAAAGATGCAAAATTCCCATAAAATAGCGCATTTTTTATAAAAATATATATACCAAAATACACATAAAATATTTAAATTTGTAGTGAAAAAAAAATACACAAAAGGCATATACAGTAAGGTAAATATGTATTGAAAGAGATATTCAAAAATACATATAAAACAAAGTAAATTTGTTTCAAAATATATATACGAATACACATAAAATAACGTAGATTTCTATAGAAATATATATACAAAATACACATGAAATTATGTAAATACGTATAAAAATATATATACAAAACATATCTAATTAAATTCGTGTCAAAATAAATAAACAAAATATCATGAAAAGAATGTGTATTTGTATGAAAATAAATAATAGATAATAAATTTGTATAAAATATATATGCAAGATACACATTAAATAATGTAAATATGTATAAAAAATATATATACAAAAAAAAATAGAATAATGTGAAATCGTATCAAAATAAATACACCGAATATTAATAAAATAATGTAAATTTGAATGAAAATAAAGATGCAAAATTCTATCAAATAGCGCATTTATAAAAATATATATACCAAAATACACATAAAATATTTAAATTTGTATTGAAGTAAATATACAAAATGCACATACAATAAGGTAAACTTGTATTGAAAGAGATATGCAAAAATACATATAAAACAATGTAAATTTGTTTCAAAATATATACGAATACACATAAAATAACGTAGATTTCTATAAAAAATATATATACAAAATACAAATAAATTAAGTAAATACGTATAAAATAGATATACAAAATACACATAGAATAATGTAAAAATGTTTCAAAAAAAAAAAAAAAACAGAATATAAATAAAATAATGTAAATTTGTATGAAAATAAAAATGCAAAATACCCATAAAATAAAGCATATTTTTATAAAAATACATATACAAAAAAACACATAGCAAAATTAAATTTGTATTAAAATAAATATACAAATGCATATACAATAAGGTAAATTTGTATTGAAAAATATGCAAAATACACATAAAACAGTGTAAATTTATTTCAAAATCTATATACGAATACTCATAAACCAACGTAGATTTCTATATAAATATATACAAAATACACATGAAATGATGTAAACACGTATATATATATATATATATATATAAAATACACATTAAATAATGTAAATTCGCGTCAAAATAAATAAACAAAATATCAATAAAAGAATGTGTATTTGTATGAAAATAGATATACAATATACACATAAAATCACCTAAATTTGTATAAAACTATATACAAAAATACACAAAAATAATTTTAATTTGTATGAAAATAAATATACAAAATACACATAAAATTAGGTAAATTTGTATTGAAATACATTTACAAAATACACATAAAATAATGTAAATTTGAATGAAAATATATAAACAAATACACTTAAAATAACGTAAATTTGTATTAAATATATATAAAAAATACACATTAAATAATATAAATATATAAAAAAAATATATATATAAAACACAAAAAGAATAATGTAAAATCGTATCAAAATAAATACACAGAATATTAATAAATTAATGTGAATTTGAATGAAAATAAAGATGCAAAATACCTATAAAATAACGCTTTTTTTTTAAAAAATATATATACCAAGACACACATAAAATATTTGAATTTGTATTAAAATAAATATACAAAATGCACATACAATAATACATATAAAACCATGTAAATTTTTTCAAAATATATATACGAATACACATAAAATAATGTAGATATCTATGAAAATAAATATACAAAATACACATCAAATGAAGTAAATACGTATAAAAAAAGGTATACAAAATACACATAAAATAATGTAAACTCGTATCAAAATAAATAAACAAAATACTAATAAAAGAATGTGTATTGTATAAATATAAATATACAAAATACAAATAAAATAACGTAAATTTATAGTAACTATATGCAAAAATATACAAAAGTAATTAAATTTGTGTGAAAATAGATATACAAAATACATGTGTATTTGGAATATTTATTTTCATACAAATTGAAATTATTTTTGTTAATTTTTTTATATATTTTCAAACAAATTTTCGTTATTTTATGTGTATTTTGTATATTTATTTATTCTACAAATATACTTTCTTTTATCTGAATTTTGTTTATTGAATTTGAAACGACTTTACCTTATTTTGTATATCTATTTTCATACAAATTAAAATACTTCTGTGTATTTTTGTATATAGCTTTATATAAATTTACGTTATTTTATGTGTATTTTGTATATTTATATTTATACAAATACACATTCTTTTATTGGTATTTTGTATATTTATTTTGATACGAATTTACATTATTTTATGTGTATTTTGTATACATTTTTTATACGTATTTACTTCATTTTATGTGTATTTTGTATATATATTTTTATAGAAATCTACGTTATTTTATATGTATTCGTATATATATTTTGAAAGAAATTTACATTGTTTTATATGTATTTTGCATATCTATTTCAATACAAATTTACCTTATTGTATGTGTTTTTTATATATTTATTTTAATTCAAATTTAATTTTTTTATGTGTATTTTGGTTTATATATTTTTATAAATAAAAAAAAGCGTTATTTTATGGGTATTTTGCCTCTTTATTTTCATACAAATATACATTATTTTATTAATATTCTGTGTATTTATTTTGATACGATTTTACATTATTCTATTTGTGTTTTGTATATATTTTTTTATACAAATTTACGTTATTTTAAGTGTATTTGTCTATGTCTTTTCATTCAAATTTACATTATTTTATGTGTATTTTGTATATGTATTTCAATACAAATCTACCTAATTTTATGTGTATTTTGTATATTTATTTTCATACAAATTTAAAATATTTTTGTGTATTTTAGAATATAGTTTGATACAAATTTAGGTTATTTTATGTGTATTTTGTATATCTATTTTCATACAAATACACATTCTTTTATTGATGTTTTGTTTATTTATTTTGACGCGAATTTACAGTATTTAATGTGTATTTTGTATATAATTTTATACGTATTTACATCATTTCATGTGTATTTTGTATATATATTCCTATAGAAATCAACGTTATTTTATGTGTATTCGTATATATATTTTGAAACAAATTTACACTGTTTTATGTGTATTTTGCTTTTTTTTTTTCAATACAAACTTACCTTATTGTATATGCATTTTGTATATTAATTTTAACACATTTAAATATTCTATGTGTATTTTTGTATATGTATTTAAAAAAAAAATGCTTTATTTTATAGGTATTTTGCATCATTATTTTCATACAAATTTAAATTATTTTATTGATATTCTGTGTACTTATTTTGATACGATTTTACATTATTCTATGTATAACAAAAATAAATACAGAATACACAAAAATAGATATGCAAAATACATATAAACAATGTAAATTTGTTTCAAAATATATATACGAATACACATGAAATAAGGTAGATTTCTATAAAAAAATATATACAAAATCCACATAAAATTAAGTAAAACGTATAAAAAATGTATACAAAATACACATAAAATAATGTAAATTAGTATCAAAATAAATAAACAAAATACCAATAAAAGAATGTGTATTTGGATAAATATATATATATATATATATATATATATATATATATATATATATATATATATATATATATATATATATATATATATATATATATATATATATATATATATATATATATATATATATACAAAATACACATTAAATAATATAAATTTGTTTAAAACTATACAAAATACACATGAAATGATGTAAATTCGTATAGAAATATATATACAAAATACACATTAAATAATGTAAATTCGCGTCAAAATAAATAAACAAAATATAAATAGAAGAATGTGTATTTGTATGAAAATAGATATACAAAATACACATAAAATAACCTAAATTTGTATCAAACTATATAAAAAAATACACAAAAATATTTTAAATTTGTATGGAAATAAATATACAAAATACACATAAAATTAGGTAGATTTGTATTGAAATACATACACAAAATACACATAAAATAATGTAAATTTGAATGAAAATACATAAACAAATACACTTAAAATAACGTAAATTTGTATAAAAAAAAATATGTACAAAACACAAATAGAATAATGTAAAATCGTATCAAAATAAATACACAGAATATTAATAAAATAATGTAAATTTGTACGAAAATAAAGAAGCAAAATACCCATAAAATAACGCATTTTTTTATTTATAAAAATATATATACCAAAATACACATCAAAAAATTAAATTTGTGTTAAAATAAATATACAAAAAACATATACAATAAGGTAAATTTGTATTGAAATAGATATGCAAAATACATATAAAACAATGTAAATTTGTTTCAAAATATATATACGAATACACATAAAATAACGTAGGTTTCTATAGAAATATATATACAAAATACACATAAAATGAAGTAAATACGTATAAAAAAATGTATACAAAATACACATAAAATAATGTAAGTTCGTATCAAAATAAATAAACAAAATACCAATAAAAGAATATGTATTTGTATTAATATAAATATACAAAATACACATAAAATAACGTAAATTTATATAAAACTATATACAAAAATACACAGAAGTAATTAAATTTGTATGAAAATAGATATACAAAATACAGATAAAATAAGCTGATACGAATTACATGATTATTTGTGTATTTTGTACATTTTTTTATACGTATTTACATTATTTAATGTGTATTTTGTTTATATATTTTTATACAAATTTACGTTATTATATGTGAATTTGTAAAAGTATTTTGATACAAATTTACATTATTTTATGTATTTTGTATATATATTTCAATTCAAATTTAGCTTATTTTATGAGTATTTTGTATATCTATTTATTTTAATACAAAATCAAATATTTTATGTTTTTTCGTATATATATTTTTATAAAAAATGCATTATTTTATGGGTATTTTGCATCTTAATTTTCATACAAATTTACATTATTTTATTAATATTTTCTGTATTTATTTTGATACGATTTTACATTATTTTATTTGTGTTTTGTATATATGTTTTTATACATATTTACATTATTTAATGTGTTTTTTGTATATATATTTGATACAAATTTACGTTATTTTAAGTCTATATGTTTATATATTTTCATTCAAATTTACATTATTTTCAGTGTATTTTGTATATGTATTTCAATACAAATTTACCTAATTTTATATGTTTTTTGTATATTTATTTTCATACAAGTTTAAATTATTTTTGTGTATTTTTTATATAGTTTTATACAAATTTAGGTTATTTTATGTGTATTTTGTATATCTATTTTCATACAAATACACATTCTTTTCATGATATTTTGTTTATTTATTTTGACACGAATTAACATTATTTAATGTGTATTTTGTATATATATTTTTAAACGTATTTACATTATTTCAAGTGTATTTGTATATATATTTCTATAGAAATCTGCGTTATTTTATGTGTATTCGTATATATATTTTGAAACAAGTTTACATTGTTTTATGTGTATTTTGCATATTTTTTTAATACAAATTTACCTTATTGTATGTGCATTTTGTATATTAATTTTAATACAAATTTGATTAATCTATGTGTATTTTTGTATATGTATTTTTATAAAAATATGCTTTATGTTATGGGTATTTTGCATCTTTATTTTCATAAAAATTTACATTATTTTATTGATATTCTGTGTATTTATTTTGATATGATTTTACATTATTCTATGTGTATTTTGTATATATATTTTATATAAAATGTATTTGTTTTCATTTCATACAAATCTACATTATTTTATGTGTTTTTTGTACATGTATTTAAATACAAATTTAACTAGTTATATGTGTATTTTGTATATCTATTTTGTATGTATATTTTCATAGAAATTTACTCTATTTTATGAGTATTCGTATATATATTTTGATACAAATTTACATTATTAATGTGTATATTGCATATCTATTTCAATACAAATTTACTTTATTGTACGTGCATTTTGTATATTTATTTTAATACAAATTTAATTATTTTATATGTATTTTTGTATATATATTTTTATGCAAATATGCGTTATTATATGGATATTTTGCATCTTTATTTTCATACAAATTTACATTATTTTATTGATATTCTCTTTATTTATTTTGATACGATTTAACATTATTCTATGTGTTTTTTGTATATATTTTTTTATATATATATTTACATTATTTAATGTTAATTTTGTATATATTTTTTATCCAAATTTACATTATTTTATGTGTATTTGTTTATATATTTTCATACATATTTACACTATTTTATGTGTTTTTTGTATATATATTTTTCTACGTATTTAAATTATTTTATGTGTATTTTGTATATACATTTTCATAAAAAAATTACGTTATTTTATTGTGTGTATAAGTATATATTTTGATACAAATTTTATACAAATTCATGTTATTTAATGTGTATTTGTATATATATTTTCATACAAATTTAATTTATTTTATGTGTATTTTTTCATATATTTCATTACAAATTTACCTTATTTTATGTTTATTTTGTATATTTATTTCATTCAATTTTAAATTATTTTATGTGTATATTTGTATTTGTATTTAGGTTATTTTATGTGTATTTTGTATATATATTTTCATCCAAAACTACATTATTTTATTGGTATTTCTTAATTTAATTCGATACGAATGTAGATTATTTTATAGGTATTTTGTATACATATTTTTATACTCATTTACATTATCTAATGTGTGTTTTGTATATATATTTTTATGCAAATTTATCTAATGTTCATTTTTGTACATATATTTTTATAGAAATTTGCGTTATTTTATGTATATAGTTTTATATAAATTTACGTTATTTTATGTGCATTTTGTATATTTATATTTATACAAATACACATTCTTTTATTGGTATATTGTTTATTTACATTTATACGAATTTACATTATTTTATGTGTATTTTGTATACATTTTTTTATACGTACTTATTTAATTTTGTGTATTTTGTATATGTATTTTTATAGAAATCTACGTTATTTTATGTGTATTCGTATATATATTTTGAAACAAATTTACATTATTTTATATGTATTTTCCATATCTATTTCAATACAAATTTACCTAATTGTATGTGCATTTTGTATATTTATTTTAATACAAGTTCAAATATTTTATGTGTATTTTGGTATCAATAATTTTATAAAAAAATGCGTTATTTTATAGGTATTTTGCATCTTAATTTTCATTTTATATGTACTTTGTATATATATTACATTATTTAATATTTATTTTGAATATATATTTTATACAAATTCATGGTATTTTATGTGTATTTGTATATATATTTTCATATAAATTTACATTATTGTATGTGTATTTTGTACATATATTTTATTACAAATCTACCTTATTTTATGTTTATTTTGTATGTGTATTTTGTATATTTATATTTATCCAAATACACATTCTTTTATTGGTATTTTGTTTATTTATTTTAATTCGAATTTACATTATTTTATGTGTATTTTGAATACATTTTTTATACGTATTTACTTAATTTTATGTGTATTTTGTATATATATTTTATAGAAATCTACGTTTTTTTATTTGTATTCGTATATATATTTTGAAACAAATTTTCATTGTTTTATATGTATTTTTGCATATCTCTTTCAATACAAATTTACCTTATTGTATATGCATTTTGTATATTTATTTCAATACAAATTTAAAAATTTTATGTGTATTTTGGTATATATATTTTATAAGAAATGCGCTATTTTATGGGAATTTTGCATCTTTATTTTCATACAAATTTACATTATTTTATTAATATTCGGTGTATTTATTTTGATACGATTTTACATTATTCTATTTGTTTTTTTTGTATATACTTTTTTATACATATTTACATTATTTAATGTGTATCTTGCATATATATTTTATACAAATTTATTATCTATTATCTATTTTCATACAAATACACATTCTTTTCATGATATTTTGTTTATTTATTTTGACACGAATTTACATTATTTGATATGTATTTTGTATATATATTTTTATACGTATTTACATAATTTCATATGTATTTTGTATATATATTTAATAGATATTCAAAAAACACATAAAATAACCTAAATTTGTATCAAACTATATACAAAAATACACAAAAATATTTTAAATTTGTATGAAAAAAAATATACAAAATACACATAAAATTAGGTAAATTTGTATGGAAATACATATACAAAATACACATAAATTAATGTAAATTTGAATGAAAATACATAAACAAATACACTTAAAATAACGTAAATTTGGATAAAAAAATATATACAAAACTCAAATAGAATAATGTAAAATCGTATCAAAATAAATACACAGAATATTAATAAGATAATGTAAATTTGTATGAAAATAAGGAGGCAAAATACCCGTAAAATAACACATTTTTTTTATTTATAAAAATATATATACCAAAATACACAAAAAAATAAGATTTGTATTAAAATAAATATATAAAAAACACTTACAATAAGGTAAATTTGTATTGAAATAGATACGCAAAATACATATAAAGCAATGTAAATTTGTTTCAAAATATGTATACGAATACACATAAAATAACGTATATTTCTATAAATATATATATACAAAATACACATAAAATTAAGTAAATACGTATAAAAAAATGTATACAAAATACACATAAAATAATGTAAATTCGTATCAAAATAAATAAACAAAATACCAATAAAAGAATGTGTATTTGTATAAATATAAATATACAAAATACACATAAAATAACGTAAATTTATATAAAACTATATACATAAATACACAGAAGTAATTAAATTTGTATGAAAATATATACAAAATACACACAAAATAAGCTAAATTTGAATTGAAATATATTTACAAAATACATGAAATAAAGTAAATTTGTATCAAAATATTTATACAAATACACATATAATAACGTAAATTTGTATGAAAATATATAAACAATATACACATTAAATAATGTAAATACGTATAAAAAAATACCAATAAAATAATATAAATTTGTATGAGTAAACTTGTATGTTGCATATTTTTTCAATACAAATCTACTTTATTATATACGCATTTTGTATATTAATTTTAATAAAAATTTAATTATTCGATGTATTTTGTATCTGTATTTTTATAAACATATGCTTTATTTTCATACAAATATACATTATTTTATTGATATTCTGCTCATTCATTTTGATACGAATTGACATTATTCTATGTGTATTTTGTATATATTTTTCAAACAAATTTACGTTATTTTATGTGTATTTGTTTATATATTTTGACACAAATTTACAATATTTTATGTCTATTTTGTATATTCATTTATAATGAAATTTAATTATTTTTATTTGTAGTTTGTATATCTATTTTCTTACAAACTCAAATTATTTCTATGTATTTTTGTATATATTATTATACATATTTTAGTTATTATGTATGTGTATTTTGTAAATTTATTTTATATATATATATATATATATATATATATATATATATATATATATATATATATATATATATATATATATATATATATATATATATATATATATATATATATATATATTATTTTATTGGTGTTTTGTTGATTTATATTGATACGAATTTACATTATTTTATATGTACTTTGTATATATTTTATACGCTTTTACATTATTTAATATTTATTTTGAATATATATTTTTATACAAATTCATGGTATTTTATGTGTATTTGTATATATTTTCATATAAATTTACATTATTTTATGTGTATTTTGTACATATATTTTATTACAAATCTACCTTATTTTATGTTTATTTTGTATATGTATTTTGTATATTTATATTTATCCAAATACACATTCTTTTATTGGTATTTTGTTTATTTATTTTAAATCGAATTTACATTATTTTATGTGTATTTTGTATACTTTTTTATACGTATTTACTTAATTTTATGTGTATTTTGTATATATATTTTATAGAAATCTACGTTTTTTTATTTGTATTCGTATATTTATTTTGAAACAAATTTACATTGTTTTATATGTGTTTTTGAATATCTCTTCAATACAAATTTACCTATTGTATATGCATGTTGTATATTTATTTCAATACAAATTTGAATATTTTATGTGTATTTTGGTATATATATTTTTATAAGAAATGCGCTATTTTATGGGAATTTTGCATCTTTATTTTCATACAAATTTACATTATTTTATTAATATTCGGTGTATTTATTTTGATATGAATTTATATTATTCTATTTGTTTTTGTATACACTTATATACATATTTACATTATTTAATGAGTATCTTGCATATATATTTTATACAAATTTATTATCTATTATCCATTTTATACAAATACATTCTTTTCATGATATTTTGTTTATTTATTTTGACACGAATTTACATTATTTCATATGTATTTTGTATATATTTTTATACGTATTTACATAATTTCATATGTATTTTGTATATATATTTCTATAGAAATCTACTTATTTTATGTGTATTCGTATATATATTTTGAAACAAATTTACATTGTTTTATATGTATTTTGAATATCTCTTTTAATACAAATTTACCTTTCTGTATATGCATTTTGTATATTTATTTCAATACAAATTTAAATATTTTATGTGTATTTTGGTATATATATTTTATAAAAATGCGATAATTTTAGAATTTTGCATCTTTATTTTCATACAAATTTACATTATTTTATTGATATTCTGTGTATTTATTTTGATATGATTTTACATTATTCTATTTGTTTTTGTATATATTTTTTATACACATTTACATTATTTAATGTGTATCTTGCATATATATTTTATACAAATTTACGTTATTTTAAGTGTATTTGTTTTATATTTTCATTCAAATTTACATTTATTTTAATTGAAACTACATTATTTTATGTATTTTGTATACATTTTTTATACGTATTTACTTAATTTTATGTATTTTGTATATATATTTTATAGAAATCTACGTTTTTTATTTGAATTGTATATATATTTTGAAACAAATTTACATTGTTTTATATGTATTTTGCATATCTCTTTCAATACAAATTTACCTTATTGTATGTGCATTTTGTATATTTATTTCAATGCAAATTTAAATATTTTATGTGTATTTTGGTATATATTTTTATAAGAAATGCGCTATTTTATGGAATTTTGCATCTTCATTTTCATCCAAATTTACATTATCTTATTAATATTCGGTGTATTTATTTTGATACGATGTTACATTATTCTATTTGTATTTTGTATATATATTTTATACAAATTTATTATCTATGATCTATTTTCATACAAATACATTCTTTTCATGATATTTTGTTTATTTATTTTGACACGAATTTACATTATTTGATATGTATTTTGTATATATATTTTATACGTATTTACATAATTTCATATGTATTTTGTATATATTTTATAGAGATCTACTTTATTTTATGTATTCGTATATATATTTTGAAACAGATTTACATTGTTTTATATGTATTTTGAATATCTCTTTCAATACAAATTTACCTTACTGTATATGCATTTTGTATATTTATTTCAATACAAATTTAAATATTTTATGTATTTTGGTAAATATATTTTATAAAAATGCGATAATTTTGGGAATTTTGCATCTTTATTTTCATACAAATTTACATTATTTTATTGATATTCTGTGTATTTATTTTGATACGATTTTACATTATTCTATGTATATTTTGTATATATATTTCATACAAATGAACGTTATTTTATGTGTATTTTGTACATGTATTTAAATGGAAATTTAACGAATTATATGTGTATTATGTATATCTATTTTCATACAAATCGAAATTAATTTTGTGTATTTTAGTATATATTTTTATTCAAATTTTCGTAATTTTATGTGAATTTTGTATATTTATTTTCCTACAAATATAAGTTCTTTTATCGGAATTTTGTTTATTTATTTTGATACGAATTTTCATTATTTTAGGTGTATTTGATATATATATTTTTATACTTATTTAAAAAAATTTATATGTATTTTGAATATATATTTTCATAGAAATTTACTCTATTTTATGTGTATTCGTATATATATTTTGATAAAAATTTACATTATTTATGTGTATTTCGCATATCTATTTCAATACAAATTTTCTTTATTGTATGTGCCTTTTGTATATTTATTTTGATGCAAATTTAATTATTTTATGTATTTTTGTATATATTTTTAAACAAATATGCGTTATTATATGAGTATTTTGCATCTTTATTTTCATACAAATTTACATTATTTTATTGATTGTCTGTTTATTTATTTTGATACGATTTTACGTTATTCTGCGTATTTTGTATATAAATTTTAGACATATTTACATTATTTAATGTATATTTTGTACATATATTTTATTGAAATTTACGTTATCTTATGTGTATTTGTTTATATATTTTCATACAAATTTACATTATTTTATGTGTATTTTGTATAATTATTTCAATAAAATTTGCCTAATTTCATTTGTATTTTGCATATCTATTTTCAAACAAATTTAAATTATTTATGTGTATTTTGTATTATTTTTATACAATTTTTTTTTATTTGTATTTTGTATATATATTTTCCTACACATATACATTCATTTAGAGGAAATTTTGTTTATTTATTTTGATACGAATTTACATTATTTTATGTGTATTTTGTATATATATTTTTCTATGTATTTACATTATTTTATGTGTATTTTGTATATATTTTTTCATAATAATTTACGTAATTTTATTGTGTGTATTCGTATATATTTTGATATTTTATGTGTTTTTTGCATATCTATTTCAATAAAATCTACCTTATTGTATGTGTATTTTGTATATTTATTTTGATACAAATTTAATTATTTTATGTGTATTTTTGTATATATTTTTTATATATAAGATATTCTATGGGTAATTTGCATCTTTAATTATATAAATTTTACATTACGTACATATCTTTTATACGTATTTACATTATTTAATGTGTATTTTGTTTATATATTTTCATACAAATTTGCGTTATTATATATGTATTTGAATATATATTTTGATACAAATTTACATTATTTTATGTATTTTCTATTTATACGTATTTACTTATTTTATGTGTATTTTGTATATATATTTTATAGAATCTACGTTATTTTATGAGTATTCGTATGTATATTTTGAAACAAATTTACATTGTTTTATATGTATTTTGCATATCTATTTCAATACAAATTTACTCTTATTGTATGTGCATTTTGTATATTTATTGTAATACAAATTTAAATATTTTATGTGCATTTTGGTATATATAATTTCATAAAAAATGCGTTGTTTTATGGGTATTTTGCATCTTTATTTTCATACAAATTTACATTATTTTATTAATATTCTGTGTATTTATTTTGATACTATTTTACATTATTCTATTTGTGTTTATATATTTTTTATACATATTTACATGATTTAATGGTATTTTCTATATATATTTCATACAAATTTTCGTTATTTTAAGGTATTTGTTTATATTTTATTCAAATTTACATTATTTTATGTGTATTTTGTATATGTATTTCAATAGAAATTTACCTAATTTCATGTGTATTTTGTATATATATTTTATACAAATTTGTGTATTTTTGTATAGTTTTATTTAAATTTACAATATTTTATGTATTTTGTATATCTATTTTCACAATACACATTCTTTTATTGATATTTTGTTTATTTATTTTGATGCGAATTAACATTATTTAATGTGTATTGTATATATATTTTTATACGTATTTACGTCATTTCATGTATATTTTGTATATATATTTCATAGAAATATACGTTATTTTATGTGTATTCGTATATATATTTTGAAACAAATATACATTGTTTTATGCATTTTGCATATTTTTCAATAAATTTACCTTATTGTACGTGTATTTTGTATATTAATTTTAATACAAATTTAGCTATTCTATGTGTATTTTGTATATGTATTTTTATAAAATATGCTTTATTTTATGGGTATTTTGCATCTTTATTTTCATACAAAATTACATTATTTTATTGACATTCTGTGTATTTATTTTGATACGATTTTACATTATTCTATGTATATTTTGTATATCTATTTTATACCAATATACGTTATTTTATGTGAATTTTTTCATTTCATACAAATTTACATTATTTTATGTAATTTTGTACATGTATTTAAATACAAATTTAACTAATGATATGTATTTTGTATATCTATTTTCATACAAATTGAAATTAATTTTTGTATATATTTTATTCAAATTTTCGTAATTTTATGTGTATTTTGTATATTTATTTTCCTACAAATATACGTTCTTTTATCGAATTTTATTTATTTATTTTGATACGAATTTTCATTTTTTAGGTGTATTTGATATATATATTTTTTACTTATTTACATAATTTTATATGTATTTTGAATATATATTTTCACAGAAATCTACTCTATATGTATATGTATAGAAAATACACATGAAATAATCTAAATTGTATCGAAATAAATGAACAAAATACCGATAAAATAATGTAGTTTTGAATGAAAATATATATAGAAAATACACAAAATAACGTAAATACAAATAAATATATACACATAAAATGATTTGAATTTGAATGAAAATAGATATAAAAATAAACTTAAAATAAGGCAAATTTATAATGAAATATATATACAAAATACACATAAAATAATGTAGATTTGTTTCAAAATATATATACGAATACACATAAAATACCGTAGATTTCTATAGAAATATATATACAAAATATACATGAAATGTTGTAAATACGTATAAAAATATATATACTAAATACACATTAAATAATGTAAATTCGTGTCAAAATAAATAATTAAAATATCAATAAAAGAATGTGTATTTGTATGAAAATACATATACAAAATACACATAAAATAACGTAAATTTGTATAAAACTATATAAAAATACACAAAAATAAGTTAAATTTGTATGAAAATAAATATACAAAATACACATAAAATTAGGTAAATTTGTAAAGAAATACATATACAAAATACACATAAAATAATGTAAATTTGAATGAAAATATATAAACAAATACACTTAAATTAACATAAATTTGTATAAAATATATATAAATAATGTAAATATGTATAAAAAATATATATACAAAACACAAATAGAATAATGTAAAATCGTATTAAAATAAATACACAGAATGTAAATAAAATAATGTAAATATGTATGAAAATAAAGATGCAAAATACCCATAAAATAACGCATTTTTTATAAATATACAAAATACACATGAAAGGATGTAAATACGTATAAAAATATATATAAAAAATAAAAATTAAATAATTTAAATTATATTAAAAATAAATAAAAAAAATATAAATAAAATAATTTTTATTTTTATTAAAATAAATATACAAAATACACATAAGATAACATAAATTTGTATAAAACTATATACAAAAATACACAAAAATAATTTAAATTTGTATGAAAATAAATATACAAAATACACATAAAATTAGGTAAATTTGTATTGAAATACATATACAAAATACACACTGTACTGTAAATTTGAATGAAAATACATAAACAAATACACTTAAAATAACGTAAATTTGTATAAAAAAATATATACAAAACACAAATAGAATAATGTAAAATCGTATCAAAATAAATACACAGAATATTAATAAAATAATGTAAATTTGTATGAAAATAAAGAAGCAAAATACCCATAAAATAACGCTTTTTTTTTAAATATATATACAAAAATACACATAAAAAAATTTATTTGTATTAAAATAAATATACAAAAAACACATACAATAAGGTAAATCTGTATTGAAATAGATATGCAAAATACATATAAAACAATGTAAATTTGTTTCAAAATATATATACGAATACACATAAAATAACGTAGATTTGTATAAAAATATATATACAAAATACACGTAAAATGAAGTAAATACGTATAAAAATATGTATACAAAATACACATAAAATAACGTAAATTCGTATCAAAATAAATAAACAAAATACCAATAAAAGAATGTGTATTTGTATAAATATAAATATACAAAATACACATAAAATAACGTAAATTTGTATAAAACTATATACAAAAATACAGAGAAGTAATTAAACTCGTATGAAAATAGATATACAAAATACAGATAAAATAAGCTAAATTTGAATTGAAATGTATATACAAAATACATAAAATAATGTAAATTTGTATCAAAATATTTATAAAAATACATATAATAACGTAAATTTGTTTAAAAATATATAAACAAAATACACATTAAATAATGTAAATACGTATAAAAAATATGTACAAAATACACATATAATCATGTAATTCGTATCAAAGTAAATAAACAAAATAGCAATAAAATAATGTAAATTTGTATGAGAAAAGATATACAAATACATATAAAATAACGCTAATTTCTATAAAAATATATGTCCAAAAATGAACGTAAAATAAATTAACTTTGGATAAAAATATATATACAAAACACACATTAAATAATGTAAATGCGTACATAAAATAACCTAAATTTGTATAAAACTATATACAAAATACAAAAATAATTTAAATTTGTATGAAAAGAAATATACAAAATACTCATAAAATTAGGTTAATTTCTATTGAAATACATATACAAAATACACATAAAATATTGTAAATTTGAAAGAAAATATATAAACAAATACACATATAATAACGTAAATTTGTATGAAATATGTATACAAAATACACATTAAATAATGTAAATATGTATAAAAAAATATATAAAAAACACAAATAGAATAATGTAAAATCGTATCAAAATATATACAGAGAATATTAATAAAATAATGTAAATTTGTATGAAAATTAAGATGCAAAATACCTATAAAATAACGCATTTTTTATAAAATTATTGATACCAAAATACACATAAAATATTTGAATTTGTATCAAAACAAAATATACAAAATGCACATACAATAAGGTAAATTTGTATTGAAATAGATATGCAAAATACATATAAAATAATGTAAATTTGTTTCAAAATATATATGCGAATACACATAAAATAACGTAGATTTCTATAAAAATACATATACAAAATAACCATAAAATTAAGTAAATACGTATAAAAAAATGTATACAAAATACACATAAAATAATGTAAATTAGTATAAATATAAATAAACAATATAGCAATAAAAGAATGTGTATTTGTATAAATATAAATATACAAAATGCACATAAAATAACGTAAATTTATATAAAACTATATACATAAAATAACGCAAATTTCTATAAAATATATGTACAAAATGAACATAAAATATATTTGCATGAAAATATATATACAAAACACACATTAGATAATGTAAATGAGTATAAAAAATGAATACAAAATAACTATGAAATAATCTAAATTCGTATCGAATTAAATTAAGAAAATACCAATATAATAATGTAATTTTGGATGAAAATATATATACAAAATACACATAAAATAACCTAAATACAAATACAAATATACAAATAAAATAATTTAAAATTGAATGAAATAAATATACAAAATAAACATAAAATAAGGTAAATTTGTAATGAAATATATGAAATAATACACATAAAATAATATAAATTTGTATGAAAATATATATACAAATACACATTAAATAACATGAATTTGTATAAAATTTGTATCAAAATATATACGAATACACACAATAAAATAACGCAATTTTTTTATGAAAATGTATATACAAAATACACATAAAATAATGTAAATTTGTATAAAAATATATAAAGAAATACACATAAAATAATGTAAATTTGGATAAAATATATATACAAAATAAACCTTAAATAATGTAAATATGTATAAAAAATATATACAAAATACACATAGAATAATGTTAAATCGTATCAAAATAAATAAAGAGAATATCAATAAAATAATGTAAATTTGTATGAAAATAAAGCTGCAAAATATCCATATAATAACGCATATTTGCATAAAATTATATATACAAAAATACATATAAAATAATTAAATTTGTATTAAAATAAATATACAAAATGCACGTACAATAAAGAAAATTTGTATTGAAATAGATATGCAGAATACACATTAATAATGTAAATTTGTATCAAAATATATATACGAATACTCATAAAATAGAGTAAATTTCTATGAAAATATACATACAAAATAGATATACAAAATACACATATAACTAGTTAAATTTGTATTAAAATACATGTACAAAAAACACATAAAATAATGTAGATTTGTATGAAATGAAAACAAATACATTTTATATAAAATATATATACAAAATACACATAGAATAATGTAAAATCATATCAAAATAAATACACAGAATATCAATAAAATAATGTAAATTTGTATGAAAATAAAGATGCAAAATACCCATAAAATAAAGCATATTTTTATAAAAATACATATACAAAAATACACATAGATTAATCAAATTTGTATTAAAATTAATATACAAAATGCACATACAATAAGGTAAATTTGTATTGAAAAAATATGCAAAATACACATAAAACAATGTAAATTTGTTTCAAAATATATATACGAATACATAAAATAACGCAGATTTCTATAGAAATATATATACAAAATACACTTGAAATAATGTAAATACGTATAAAAATATATATACAAAATACACATTAAATAATGTTAATTCGTGTCAAAATAAATAAACAAAATATCATGAAAAGAATGTTTATTTGTATGAAAATAGATATACAAAATACACATAAAATAACCTAAATTTGTATAAAACTATATACAAAAATACACAAAAATAATTTAAACTTGTATGAAAAGAAATATACAAAAAACATATAAAATTAGGTAAATTTGTATTGAAATACATATACAAAATACACTGAAAATAATGTAAATTTGAATAAAAATATATAAACATATAGACTTAAAATAACGTAAATTTGTATCAAATATATATACAAAAAACACATTAAATAATGTAAATATGTATAAAAAAATATATACAAAACACAAATAAAATAATGTAAAATCGTATCAAAATAAATACAGAAAATATTAATAAAATAATGTAAATTTGTATGAAAATTAAGATGCAAAATACCCATAAAATAATGCATTTTTTATAAAAATATATATACGAAAAAACATAAAATATTTGATTTTGTATTAAAATAAATAGATATACAAAATACTCATAAAATAAGCTAAATTTGAATTGAAATATATATACAAAATACATAAAATAATGTAAATTTGTATCAAAATACTTATACAAATACACATATAATAACGTAAATTTGTATAAAAATATATAAACAAAATACACATTAAATAATGTAAATCATATCAACCGGACTCTAGATTCTAGGATCAAAGATGAGCTCTGGGAGGGCAGCATGAGCCAATGCAAGATGGCGCCACTATAAACACTGCCTGCGCCAGAACAGGCTGGGCCGACCATCAGGACCTACCGGAAAGAAGCCTTGGACCGACCATCAGGATCCACAAGAAGCCTACCAATAATAGGCTGCAAAAAAAAAAATAAAAATAAAAAAAAAAAATTACGTATAAAAAAATGTGCAAAATACACAAATAATCATGTAATTCGTATCAAAATAAATAGACAAAATACCAATAAAATAATGTAAATTTCTATGAGAAAACATATACAAAATACACATAAATAACGCAAATATCAATAAAATATATATAATATAATATATTTTTATACATATTTAAAATATTTAATGTATATTTTGTATATATATTTTATCCAAATTTACGTTATTTTATATGTATTTGTTTATATATTTTCATACAAATTTACATTATTTTATGTGAGTTTTGTATATGTATTTCAATACAAATTTGCCTAACTTTATGTGTATTTTGCATATCTATTTTCAAACAAATTTTAATTATTTTTGTGTATTTTTCTATATATTTTTAAACAAATTTTAGTTATTTTATTTGTTTTTTGTATATATATTCTTTTATTGGAATTTTGTGTATTTAATTTTTTACGAATTTACATTATTTTATGTGTATTTTGTATATATATTTTTCTACGTATTTAAATTATTTTATGTGTATTTTATATATACATTTTCATAAAAATTTACGTTATTTTATTGTGTGTATTCGTATATATTTTTAAAAAAATTTTATAAAAATTAATTTTATTTTATTTTTATTTTTATATATATTTTCATACAAATTTATATTATTTTATGTGTATTCATACATATATTTTATTACAAATTTACCTTATTTTATGTTTATTTTGTATATTTATTTCATTTAATATAATCAAATTTAAATTTATTGTATATGCATTTTGTATATTAATTTTAATACAAATTTAATTATTCTATGTGTATTTTTCTATTTGTATTTTTTAAAAAATATGCTTTATTTTATGGGTATTTTGCATCTTTATTTTCATACAAATTTACGTTATTTTATTGATATTCTGCTCATTCATTTTGATACGATTTGACTTTATTCTATATGTATTTTGTATATATTTTTCATACAAATTTACGTTATACATAGAATAATGTAAAATCGTATCAAAATAAGTACACAGAATATCAATAAAATAATTTAAATTTGTATGAAAACAAAGATGCAAAATACCCATAATATAAAGCATTTTATTTTTTTAAATACATACAAAAATACACATAGAATAATTAAATTTGTATTAAAATTAATATACAAAATGCACACATACAATAATTTGTAAATTTGTAAATTTGTTTCAAAATATATATACGAATACACATAAAATAACGTAGATTTCTATAGAAATATATATACAAAATACACATGAAATTATGTAAATACGTATAAAAATATATATATATAATACAAATTAAGTAATGTAAATTCAGTCAAAATAAATAAAATATCATGAAAAGAATGTGTATTTGTATGAAAATAAATAATAGATAATAAATTTGTATGAAATATATATGCAAGATATACATTAAATAATGTAAATATGTATAAAAAAATATATACAAAAAACAAATAGAATAATGTAAGATCGTATCAAAATAAATACACCGAATATTAATAAAATAATGTAAATTTGTATGAAAATAAAGATGCAAAATTCCAATCAAATAGCGCATTTCTTATAAAAATATATATACCAAAATACACATAAAATATTTAAATTTGTATTGAAATAAATTTACAAAATGCACATACAATAAGGTAAACTTCTATTGAAAGAGATATGCAAAAATACATATAAAACAAAGTAAATTTGTTTCAAAATATATATACGAATACACATAAAATAACGTAGATCTCTATAAAAACATATATACAAATACACATAAAATTAGGTAAATACGTATAAAAAATTTAAACAAAATACACATAAAATAATATAAATTCGATACAAAATAAATAAACAAAATACCAATAAAAGAATGTGTATCTATTTATTTTAATACAAAATCAAATATTTACACATAAAATGTAAAATAAGCTAAATTAAATGAAAAATATATACAAAATACACATAGAATAATGTAAAATCATATCAAAATAAATACACAGAATATCAATAAAATAATGTAATTTTGTATGAAAATAAAGATGCAAAATACCCATAAAAAAAAGCAAATATTTTAAAAAATACATATACAAAAATACACATAGAATAATTAAATTTGTATTAAAATTAATATACAAAATGCACGTACAATAAGGTAAATTTGTATTGAAAAAATATACAAAATGCACATTAAAGCGTAAATTAGTTTAAAAATCTATATACGAATACACATAAAATAACGTAGATTTCTATAGAAATATATATAAAAAATACACATGAAATGATGTAAATACGTATAAAAATATATATATATACAAAATACACATTAAATAATTTAAATTCTCGTCAAAATAAATAAACAAAATATCAATAAAAGAATGTGTATTTGAATGAAAATAGATATACAAAATACTCATAAAATAACCTAAGTTTGTATAAAACTATATACAAAAATACACAAAAATAATTTAAATTTGTATGAAAAGAAATATACAAAATACTCATAAAATTAGGTTAATTTCTATTGAAATACATATACAAAATACACATAAAATATTGTAAATTTGAAAGAAAATATATAAACAAATACACATATAATAACGTAAATTTGTATGAAATATGTATACAAAATACACATTAAATAATGTAAATATGTATAAAAAAATATATAAAAAACACAAATAGAATAATGTAAAATCGTATCAAAATATATACAGAGAATATTAATAAAATAATGTAAATTTGTATGAAAATTAAGATGCAAAATACCTATAAAATAATGCATTTTTTATAAAATTATTGATACCAAAATACACATAAAATATTTGAATTTGTATCAAAACAAAATATACAAAATGCACATACAATAAGGTAAATTTGTATTGAAATAGATATGCAAAATACATATAAAATAATGTAAATTTGTTTCAAAATATATATGCGAATACACATAAAATAACGTAGATTTCTATAAAAATACATATACAAAATAACCATAAAATTAAGTAAATACGTATAAAAAAATGTATACAAAATACACATAAAATAATGTAAATTAGTATAAATATAAATAAACAATATAGCAATAAAAGAATGTGTATTTGTATAAATATAAATATACAAAATGCACATAAAATAACGTAAATTTATATAAAACTATATACATAAAATAACGCAAATTTCTATAAATATATGTACAAAAATGAACATAAAATATATTTGCATGAAAATATATATACAAAACACACATTAGATAATGTAAATGAGTATAAAAAAATGTATACAAAATACCTATGAAATAATCTAAATTCGTATCGAATTAAATTAAGAAAATACCAATATAATAATGTAATTTTGGATGAAAATATATATACAAAATACACATAAAATAACCTAAATACAAATACAAATATACAAATAAAATAATTTAAAATTGAATGAAATAAATATACAAAATAAACATAAAATAAGGTAAATTTGTAATGAAATATATGAAAAAATACACATAAAATAATATAAATTTGTATGAAAATATATATACAAATACACATTAAATAACATGAATTTGTATAAAATTTGTATCAAAATATATACGAATACACACAATAAAATAACGCAATTTTTTTATGAAAATGTATATAAAAAATACACATAAAATAATGTAAATTTGTATAAAAATATATAAAGAAATACACATAAAATAATGTAAATTTGGATAAAATATATACAAAATAAACCTTAAATAATGTAAATATGTATAAAAAATATATACAAAATACACATAGAATAATGTTAAATCGTATCAAAATAAATAAAGAGAATATCAATAAAATAATGTAAATTTGTATGAAAATAAAGCTGCAAAATATCCATATAATAACGCATATTTGCATAAAAATATATATACAAAAATACATATAAAATAATTAAATTTGTATTAAAATAAATATACAAAATGCACGTACAATAAAGAAAATTTGTATTGAAATAGATATGCAGAATACACATTAATAATGTAAATTTGTATCAAAATATATATACGAATACTCATAAAATAGAGTAAATTTCTATGAAAATATACATACAAAATAGATATACAAAATACACATATAACTAGTTAAATTTGTATTAAAATACATGTACAAAAAACACATAAAATAATGTAGATTTGTATGAAATGAAAACAAATACATTTTATATAAAATATATATACAAAATACACATAGAATAATGTAAAATCATATCAAAATAAATACACAGAATATCAATAAAATAATGTAAATTTGTATGAAAATAAAGATGCAAAATACCCATAAAATAAAGCATATTTTTATAAAAATACATATACAAAAATACACATAGATTAATCAAATTTGTATTAAAATTAATATACAAAATGCACATACAATAAGGTAAATTTGTATTGAAAAATATGCAAAATACACATAAAACAATGTAAATTTGTTTCAAAATATATATACGAATACACATAAAATAACGCAGATTTCTATAGAAATATATATACAAAATACACTTGAAATAATGTAAATACGAATAAAATATATATACAAAATACACATTAAATAATGTTAATTCGTGTCAAAATAAATAAACAAAATATCATGAAAAGAATGTTTATTTGTATGAAAATAGATATACAAAATACACATAAAATAACCTAAATTTGTATAAAACTATATACAAAAATACACAAAATAATTTAAACTTGTATGAAAAGTAATATACTAAAAACATATAAAATTAGGTAAATTTGTATTGAAATACATCTACAAAATACACTGAAAATAATGTAAATTTGAATAAAATATATAAACATATAGACTTAAAATAACGTAAATTTGTATCAAATATATATACAAAAACACATTAAATAATGTAAATATGTATAAAAAAATATATACAAAACACAAATAAAATAATGTAAAATCGTATCAAAATAAATACAGAAAATATTAATAAAATAATGTAAATTTGTATGAAAATTAAGATGCAAAATACCCATAAAATAATGCTTTTTTTATAAAAATATATATACGAAAAAACATAAAATATTTGATTTTGTATTAAAATAAATAGATATACAAAATACTCATAAAATAAGCTAAATTTGAATTGAAATATATATACAAAATACATAAAATAATGTAAATTTGTATCAAAATACTTATACAAATACACATATAATAACGTAAATTTGTATAAAAATATATAAACAAAATACACATTAAATAATGTAAATCCTATCAACCCGGACTCTAGATTCTAGGATCAAAGATGAGCTCTGGGAGGCAGCATGAGCCAATGCAAGATGGCGCCACTATAAACACTCGCCTGCGCCAGAACAGGCTGGGCCGACAATCAGGACCCACCGGAAAGAACCCTTGGACCGACCATCCGGATCCATCGGGAATAAGCCTACCGGCAATAGGCTGCAATGTAAAAAAAAAAAAAAAAAAAAAAAAAAATCGTATAAAAAAAATGTAAAAAATACACAAATAATCATGTAATTCGTATCAAAATAAATAGACAAAATACCAATAAAATAATGTAAATTTCTATGAGAAAACATATACAAAATACACATAAATAACGCTAATATCAATAAAAATATATATAATATAATATATTTTATACATTTTTACGTTATTTAATGTGTATTTTTCTCTATACATATTTTATACAAATTTACGTTATTTTATGTGTATTTGTTTATATATTTTTATACAAATTTACATTATTTTATATGTATTTTGTATATGTATTTCAATACAAATTTACCTAATTTTATGTGTATTTTGTATATCTATTTTCATACAAATTTTAATTATTTTGTGTATTTTTCTATACATTTTTATACAAATTTTAGTTATTTTATTTGTTTATTGTATATATTCTTTTATTGGAATTTTGTGTATTTAATTTTTTGAATTTACATTATTTTATATGTATTTTGTATATATATTTTCTACGTATTTAAATTATTTTATGTGTATTTTATATATACATTTTCATAAAAATTTACGTTATTTTATTGTGTATTCGTATATATTTTGAAACAAATTTTATACAAATTCATGTTATTTTATGTGTATTTGTATATATATTTTCATACAAATTTATATTATTTTATGTGTATTCATACATATATTTTATTACAAATTTACCTTATTTTATGTTTATTTTGTATATTTATTTCATTTAATATAATCAAATTTAAATTTATTGTATATGCATTTTGTATATTAATTTTAATACAAATTTAATTATTCTATGTGTATTTTTCATTTGTATTTTTAAAAATATGCTTTATTTTATGGGTATTTTGCATCTTTATTTTCATACAAATTTACGTTATTTTATTGATATTCTGCTCATTCATTTTGATACGATTTGACTTTATTCTATATGTATTTTGTATATATTTTTCATACAAATTTACGTTATACATAGAATAATGTAAAATCGTATCAAAATAAGTACACAGAATATCAATAAAATAATTTAAATTTGTATGAAAACAAAGATGCAAAATACCCATAAGATAAAGCATTTTTTTTTTTTAAATACATACAAAAATACACATAGAATAATTAAATTTGTATTAAAATTAATATACAAAATGCACACATACAACAAATAAAACATTGTAAATTTGTTTCAAAATATATATACGAATACACATAAAATAACGTAGATTTATAGAAATATATATACAAAATACACATGAAACTATGTAAACACGTATAAAATATATATATATAATACAAATTAAGTAATGTAAATTCGTGTCAAAATAAATAAAATATCATGAAAAGAATGTGTATTTGTATGAAAATAAATAATAGATAATAAATTTGTATGAAATATATATGCAAGATATACATTAAATAATGTAAATATGTATAAAAAAATATATACAAAAACAAATAGAATAATGTAAGATCGTATCAAAATAAATACACCGAATATTAATAAAATAATGTAAATTTGTATGAAAATAAAGATGCAAAATTCCCATCAAATAGCGCATTTCTTATAAAAATATATATACCAAAATACACATAAAATATTTAAATTTGTATTGAAATAAATTTACAAAATGCACATACAATAAGGTTAACTTCTATTGACAGATATATGCAAAATACATATAAAACAAAAGTAAATTTGTTTAATAATATATATAAGAATACACATAAAATAACTTAGATCTCTATAAAAATATATATACAAAATACACATAAAATTAGGTAAATACGTATAAAAAAATGTAAACAAAATACACATAAAATAATATAAATTCGATACAAAATAAATAAACAAAATACCAATAAAAGAATGTGTATCTATTTATTTTAATACAAAATCAAATATTTACACATAAAATGTAAAATAAGCTAAATTAAATGAAAAATATATACAAAATACACATAGAATAATGTAAAATCATATCAAAATAAATACACAGAATATCAATAAAATAATGTAATTTTGTATGAAAATAAAGATGCAAAATACCCATAAAATAAAGCATATTTTTTTAAAAATACATATACAAAAATACACATAGAATAATTAAATTTGTATTAAAATTAATATACAAAATGCACGTACAATAAGGTAAATTTGTATTGAAAAAATATACAAAATGCACATTAAAGCGTAAATTAGTTTAAAAATCTATATACGAATACACATAAAATAACGTAGATTTCTAAAGATATACATATACAAAATACACATGAAATGATGTAAATACGTATAAAAATATATATATACAAAATACACATTAAATAATTTAAATTCTCGTCAAAATAAATAAACAAAATATCAATAAAAGAATGTGTATTTGAATGAAAATAGATATACAAAATACTCATAAAATAACCTAAGTTTGTATAAAACTATATACAAAATACACAAAATAATTTAAATTTGTATGAAAAGAAATATACAAAATACTCATAAAATTAGGTTAATTTCTATTGAAATACATATACAAAATACACATAAAATATTGTAAATTTGAAAGAAAATATATAAACAAATACACATATAATAACGTAAATTTGTATGAAATATGTATACAAAATACACATTAAATAATTTAAATATGTATAAAAATATATAAAAACACAAATAGAATAATGTAAAATCGTATCAAAATATATACAGAGAATATTAATAAAATAATGTAAATTTGTATGAAAATTAAGATGCAAAATACCTATAAAATAATGCATTTTTTATAAAATTATTGATACCAAAATACACATAAAATATTTGAATTTGTATCAAAACAAAATATACAAAATGCACATACAATAAGGTAAATTTGTATTGAAATAGATATGCAAAATACATATAAAATAATGTAAATTTGTTTCAAAATATATATGCGAATACACATAAAATAACGTAGATTTCTATAAAAATACATATACAAAATAACCATAAAATTAAGTAAATACGTATAAAAAAATGTATACAAAATACACATAAAATAATGTAAATTAGTATAAATATAAATAAACAATATAGCAATAAAAGAATGTGTATTTGTATAAATATAAATATACAAAATGCACATAAAATAACGTAAATTTATATAAAACTATATACATAAAATAACGCAAATTTCTATAAAAATATATGTACAAAAATGAACATAAAATATATTTGCATGAAAATATATATACAAAACACACATTAGATAATGTAAATGAGTATAAAAAAATGTATACAAAATACCTATGAAATAATCTAAATTCGTATCAATTAAATTAAGAAAATACCAATATAATAATGTAATTTTGGATGAAAATATATATACAAAATACACATAAAATAACCTAAATACAAATACAAATATACAAATAAAATAATTTAAAATTGAATGAAATAAATATACAAAATAAACATAAAATAAGGTAAATTTGTAATGAAATATATGAAAAAATACACATAAAATAATATAAATTTGTATGAAAATATATATACAAATACACATTAAATAACATGAATTTGTATAAAATTTGTATCAAAATATATACGAATACACACAATAAAATAACGCAATTTTTTTATGAAAATGTATATACAAAATACACATAAAATAATGTAAATTTGTATAAAAATATATAAAGAAATACACATAAAATAATGTAAATTTGGATAAAATATATATACAAAATAAACCTTAAATAATGTAAATATGTATAAAAAATATATACAAAATACACATAGAATAATGTTAAATCGTATCAAAATAAATAAAGAGAATATCAATAAAATAATGTAAATTTGTATGAAAATAAAGCTGCAAAATATCCATATAATAACGCATATTTGCATAAAATATATATACAAAAATACATATAAAATAATTAAATTTGTATTAAAATAAATATACAAAATGCACGTACAATAAAGAAAATTTGTATTGAAATAGATATGCAGAATACACATTAATAATGTAAATTTGTATCAAAATATATATACGAATACTCATAAAATAGAGTAAATTTCTATGAAAATATACATACAAAATAGATATACAAAATACACATATAACTAGTTAAATTTGTATTTAAATACATGTACATAAAATAATGTAGATTTGTATGAAATGAAAACAAATACATTTTATATAAAATATATATACAAAATACACATAGAATAATGTAAAATCATATCAAAATAAATACACAGAATATCAATAAAATAATGTAAATTTGTATGAAAATAAAGATGCAAAATACCCATAAAATAAAGCATATTTTATAAAAATACATATACAAAAATACACATAGATTAATCAAATTTGTATTAAAATTAATATACAAAATGCACATACAATAAGGTAAATTTGTATTGAAAAAAATATGCAAAATACACATAAAACAATGTAAATTTGTTTCAAAATATATATACGAATACACATAAAATAACGCAGATTTCTATAGAAATATATATACAAAATACACTTGAAATAATGTAAATACGAATAAAAATATATACAAAATACACATTAAATAATGTTAATTCGTCAAAATAAATAAACAAAATATCATGAAAAGAATGTTTATTTGTATGAAATGAGATATACAAAATACATATAAAATAACCTAAATCTGTATAAAACTATAAACAAAATACACAAAAATAATTTAAACGTGTATGAAAATAAATATACAAAAACATATAAAATTAGGTAAATTTGTATTGAAATACATATACAAAATACACTGAAAATAATGTAAATTTGAATAAAAATATATAAACATATAGACTTAAAATAACGTAAATTTGTATCAAATATATATACAAAAACACATTAAATAATGTAAATATGTATAAAAAAATATATACAAAACACAAATAAAATAATGTAAAATCGTATCAAAATAAATACAGAAAATATTAATAAAATAATGTAAATTTGTATGAAAATTAAGATGCAAAATACCCATAAAATAATGCTTTTTTTATAAAAATATATATACGAAAAAACATAAAATATTTGATTTTGTATTAAAATAAATAGATATACAAAATACTCATAAAATAAGCTAAATTTGAATTGAAATATATATACAAAATACATAAAATAATGTAAATTTGTATCAAAATACTTATACAAATACACATATAATAACGTAAATTTGTATAAAAATATATAAACAAAATACACATTAAATAATGTAAATCCTATCAACCCGGACTCTAGATTCTAGGATCAAAGATGAGCTCTGGGAGGGCAGCATGAGCCAATGCAAGATGGCGCCACTATAAACACTCGCCGGCGCCAGAACGGGCTGGGCCGACCATCAGGACCTACCGGAAAGAAGCCTTGGACCGACCATCAGGATCCACCGGGAAGAAGCCTACCGGCGCAATAGGCTGCAATGTAAAAAAAAAAAAAAAATAAATTCGAATAAAAAAAATTTACAAAATACACAAATACTCATGTATTTCGTATCAAAATAAATAGACAAAATACCATTAAAATAATGTAAATTTCTATGAGACAACATATACAAAATACATAAATAACGCAAATATCAATAAAATATATATAATATAATATATTTTATACATATTTAAAATATTTAATGTATATTTTGTATATATATTATCCAAATGTACGTTATTTTATATTTATTTGTTTATATATTTTCACACAAATTTACATTATTTTATGTGAGTTTTGTATATGTATTTCAATACAAATTTGACTAACTTTATGTGTATTTTGCATATCTATTTTCAAACAAATTTTAATTATTTTTGTATTTTCTATATATTTTATACAAATTTTTGTTATTTTATTTGTTTTTTTTTATATATTTTCTTTTATTGAATTTTGTGTATTTAATTTTTACGAATTTACATTATTTTATATGTATTTTGTATATATATTTTCTACGTATTTAAATTATTTTATGTGTATTTATATATACATTTTCATAAAATTTACGTTATTTTATTGTGTGTATTCGTATATATTTGAAACAAATTTTATACAAATTCATGTTATTTTATGTGTATTTGTATATATATTTTCATACAAATTTATATTATTTTATGTGTATTCTTACATATTTTATTACAAATTTAACTTAATTTATGTTTATTTTGTATATTTATTTCATTTAATATAATCAAATTTAAATTTATTGTATATGCATTTTGTATATTAATTTTAATACAAATTTAATTATTCTATGTGTATTTTTCTATTTGTATTTTTTAAAAAATATGCTTTATTTTATGGGTATTTTGCATCTTTATTTTCATACAAATTTACGTTATTTTATTGATATTCTGCTCATTCATTTTGATACGATTTGACTTTATTCTATATGTATTTTGTATATATTTTTCATACAAATTTACGTTATACATAGAATAATGTAAAATCGTATCAAAATAAGTACACAGAATATCAATAAAATAATTTAAATTTGTATGAAAACAAAGATGCAAAATACCCATAAGATAAAGCATTTTTTTTTTAAATACATATACAAAAATACACATAGAATAATTAAATTTGTATTAAAATTAATATACAAAATGCACACATACAACAAATAAAACATTGTAAATTTGTTTCAAAATATATATACGAATACACATAAAATAACGTAGATTTCTATAGAAATATATATACAAAATACACATGAAACTATGTAAACACGTATAAAAATATATATATATAATACAAATTAAGTAATGTAAATTCGTGTCAAAATAAATAAAATATCATGAAAAGAATGTGTATTTGTATGAAAATAAATAATAGATAATAAATTTGTATGAAATATAGATGCAAGATATACATTAAATAATGTAAATATGTATAAAAAAATATTTACAAAAAACAAATAGAATAATGTAAGATCGTATCAAAATAAATACACCGAATATTAATAAAATAATGTAAATTTGTATGAAAAAAAAGATGCAAAATTCCCATCAAATAGCGCATTTCTTATAAAAATATATATACCAAAATACACATAAAATATTTAAATTTGTATTGAAATAAATTTACAAAATGCACATACAATAAGGTAAACTTCTATTGAAAGAGATATGCAAAAATACATATAAAACAAAGTAAATTTGTTTCAAAATATATATACGAATACACATAAAATAACGTAGATCTCTATAAAAATATATATACAAAATACACATAAAATTAGGTAAATACGTATAAAAAAATGTAAACAAAATACACATAAAATAAAATAAATTCGATACAAAATAAATAAACAAAATACCAATAAAAGAATGTGTATCTATTTATTTTAATACAAAATCAAATATTTACACATAAAATGTAAAATAAGCTAAATTAAATGAAAAATATATACAAAATACACATAGAATAATGTAAAATCGTATGAAAATAAATAAAGAGAATATCAATAAAATAATGTAAATTTGTATGAAAATAAAGATGCAAAATATCCATATAATAACGCATATTTGCATAAAAATATATATACAAAAATACATATAAAATAATTAAATTTGTATTAAAATAAATATACAAAATGCACGTACAATAAAGAAAATTTGTATTGAAATAGATATGCAGAATACACATTAATAATGTAAATTTGTATCAAAATATATATACGAATACTCATAAAATAGAGTAAATTTCTATGAAAATATACATACAAAATAGATATACAAAATACACATATAACTAGTTAAATTTGTATTAAAATACATGTACAAAAAACACATAAAATAATGTAGATTTGTATGAAATGAAAACAAATACATTTTATATAAAATATATATACAAAATACACATAGAATAATGTAAAATCATATCAAAATAAATACACAGAATATCAATAAAATAATGTAAATTTGTATGAAAATAAAGATGCAAAATACCCATAAAATAAAGCATATTTTTATAAAAATACATATAAAAAAATACACATAGATTAATCAAATTTGTATTAAAATTAATATACAAAATGCACATACAATAAGGTAAATTTGTATTGAAAAAATATGCAAAATACACATAAAACAATGTAAATTTGTTTCAAAATATATATACGAATACACATAAAATAACGCAGATTTCTATAGAAATATATATACAAAATACACTTGAAATAATGTAAATACGAATAAAAATATATATACAAAATACACATTAAATAATGTTAATTCGTGTCAAAATAAATAAACAAAATATCATGAAAAGAATGTTTATTTGTATGAAAATAGATATACAAAATACACATAATTTAACCTATATTTGTATAAAACTATATACAAATATAGACTAAAATAATTTAATCTTGTATGAAAAGAAATATACAAAAAACATATAAAATTAGGTAAATTTGTATTGAAATACATATACAAAATACACTGAAAATAATGTAAATTTGAATAAAAATATATAAACATATAGACTTAAAATAACGTAAATTTGTATCAAATATATATACAAAAAACACATTAAATAATGTAAATATGTATAAAAATATATATACAAAACACAAATAAAATAATGTAAAATCGTATCAAAATAAATACAGAAAATATTAATAAAATAATGTAAATTTGTATGAAAATTAAGATGCAAAATACCCATAAAATAATGCTTTTTTTATAAAAATATATATACGAAAAAACATAAAATATTTGATTTTGTATTAAAATAAATAGATATACAAAATACTCATAAAATAAGCTAAATTTGAATTGAAATATATATACAAAATACATAAAATAATGTAAATTTGTATCAAAATACTTATACAAATACACATATAATAACGTAAATTTGTATAAAAATATATAAACAAAATACACATTAAATAATGTAAATCCTATCAACCCGGACTCTAGATTCTAGGATCAAAGATGAGCTCTGGGAGGGCAGCATGAGCCAATGCAAGATGGCGCCACTATAAACACTCGCCTGCGCCAGAACGGGCTGGGCCGACCATCAGGACCTACCGGAAAGAAGCCTTGGACCGACCATCAGGATCCACCGGGAAGAAGCCTACCGGCGCAATAGGCTGCAATGTAAAAAAAAAAAAAAAAAAAAACGTATAAAAAAATGTACAAAATACACAAATAATCATGTAATTCGTATCAAAATAAATAGACAAAATACCAATAAAATAATGTAAATTTCTATGAGAAAACATATACAAAATACACATAAATAACGCAAATATCAATAAAAATATATATATAATATATTTTTATACATATTTAAAATATTTAATGTATATTTTGTATATATATTTTATCCAAATTTACGTTATTTTATATGTATTTGTTTATATATTTTCATACAAATTTACATTATTTTATGTGAGTTTTGTATATGTATTTCAATACAAATTTGCCTAACTTTATGTGTATTTTGCATATCTATTTTCAAACAAATTTTAATTATTTTTGTGTATTTTTCTATATATTTTTATACAAATTTTAGTTATTTTATTTGTTTTTTGTATATATATTCTTTTATTGGAATTTTGTGTATTTAATTTTTTACGAATTTACATTATTTTATATGTATTTTGTATATATATTTTTCTACGTATTTAAATTATTTTATGTGTATTTTATATATACATTTTCATAAAAATTTACGTTATTTTATTGTGTTTATTCGTATATATTTTGAAACAAATTTTATACAAATTAATGTTATTTTATGTGTATTTGTATATATATTTTCATACAAATTTATATTATTTTATGTGTATTCATACATATATTTTATTACAAATTTACCTTATTTTATGTTTATTTTGTATATTTATTTCATTTAATATAATCAAATTTAAATTTATTGTATATGCATTTTGTATATTAATTTTAATACAAATTTAATTATTCTATGTGTATTTTTCTATTTGTATTTTTTAAAAAATATGCTTTATTTTATGGGTATTTTGCATCTTTATTTTCATACAAATTTACGTTATTTTATTGATATTCTGCTCATTCATTTTGATACGATTTAACTTTATTCTATATGTATTTTGTATATATTTTTCATACAAATTTACGTTATACATAGAATAATGTAAAATCGTATCAAAATAAGTACACAGAATATCAATAAAATAATTTAAATTTGTATGAAAACAAAGATGCAAAATACCCATAAGATAAAGCTTTTTTTTTTTAAAAATACATAAAAAAAAATACACATAGAATAATTAAATTTGTATTAAAAATAATATACAAAATGCACACATACAACAAATAAAACATTGTAAATTTGTTTCAAAATATATATACGAATACACATAAAATAACGTAGATTTCTATAGAAATATATATACAAAATACACATGAAACTATGTAAACACGTATAAAAATATATATATATATATAATACAAATTAAGTAATGTAAATTCGTGTCAAAATAAATAAAATATCATGAAAAGAATGTGTATTTGTATGAAAATAAATAATAGATAATAAATTTGTATGAAATATATATGCAAGATATACATTAAATAATGTAAATATGTATAAAAAAATATATACAAAAAACAAATAGAATAATGTAAGATCGTATCAAAATAAATACACCGAATATTAATAAAATAATGTAAATTTGTATGAAAATAAAGATGCAAAATTCCCATCAAATAGCGCATTTCTTATAAAAATATATATACCAAAATACACATAAAATATTTAAATTTGTATTGAAATAAATTTACAAAATGCACATACAATAAGGTAAACTTCTATTGAAAGAGATATGCAAAAATACATATAAAACAAAGTAAATTTGTTTCAAAATATATATACGAATACACATAAAATAACGTAGATCTCTATAAAAATATATATACAAAATACACATAAAATTAGGTAAATACGTATAAAAAAATGTAAACAAAATACACATAAAATAATATAAATTCGATACAAAATAAATAAACAAAATACCAATAAAAGAATGTGTATCTATTTATTTTAATACAAAATCAAATATTTACACATAAAATGTAAAATAAGCTAAATTAAATGAAAAATATATACAAAATACACATAGAATAATGTAAAATCATATCAAAATAAATACACAGAATATCAATAAAATAATGTAATTTTGTATGAAAATAAAGATGCAAAATACCCATAAAATAAAGCATATTTTTTTAAAAATACATATACAAAAATACACATAGAATAATTAAATTTGTATTAAAATTAATATACAAAATGCACGTACAATAAGGTAAATTTGTATTGAAAAAATATACAAAATGCACATTAAAGCGTAAATTAGTTTAAAAATCTATATACGAATACACATAAAATAACGTAGATTTCTATAGAAATATATATACAAAATACACATGAAATGATGTAAATACGTATAAAAATATATATATATATATACAAAATACACATTAAATAATTTAAATTCTCGTCAAAATAAATAAACAAAATATCAATAAAAGAATGTATTTGAATGAAAATAGATATACAAAATACTCATAAAATAACCTAAGTTTGTATAAAACTATATACAAAAATACACAAAAATAATTTAAATTTGTATGAAAATAAATATACAAAATACACATAAAATTAGGTAGATTTGTATTGAAATACATATACAAAATACACATAAAATAATGGAAATTTGAATGAAAATATATAAACATATACACTTAAAATAACGTAAATTTGTATCAAATATATATACAAAATACTAATTAAATAATGTAAATATGTATAAAAAAAATATATACAAAACACAAATAGAATAATGTAAAATCGTATCAAAATAAATACTTCGAATATCAATAAAATAATGTAAATTTGTATGAAAATAAAGATGCAAAATTCCCATCAAATAGCGCATTTCTTATAAAAATATATATACCAAAATACACATAAAATATTTAAATTTGTATTGAAATAAATATACAAAATGCACATACAATAAGGTAAACTTCTATTGAAAGAAATATGCAAAAATACATATAAAACAATGTAAATTTGTTTCAAAATATATATACGAATACACATAAAATAACGTAGATTTCTATAAAAATATATATACAAAATACACATAAAATTAAGTAAATACGTATAAAAAAATGTAAAGCAAATACACATAAAATAATGTAAATTCGAAACAAAATAAATAAACAAAATACCAATAAAAGAATGTATATCTATTTATTTTAATACAAAATCAAATATTTTATGTTTTTTCGTATATATATTTTTATAAAAAATGCGTTATTTTATGGGTATTTTGCATCTTAATTTTCATACAAATTTACATTATTTTATTAATATTTTCTGTATTTATTTTGATACGATTTTACATTATCTTATTTATGTTTTGTATATATTTTTTTATACATATTTACATTATTTAATGTGTTTTTTGTATATATATTTGATACATATTTACGTTATTTTATTTAAGTTATTTTATGTATTTGTTTATATATTTTGACACAATTTACAATATTTTATGGGTATTTTGTATATATATTTCAAAGAAATTTACCTAGTTTTATGTGTATTTTGAATATCTATTTTCATTCAAACTCAAATTATTTTTTTGTATTTTTGTATATATTTCAATACAAATTTTAGTTAGGTTATGTGTATTTTGTAAATCTATTTTCATTCAAATATATATTATTTTATTGGTATTTTGTTGATTTATATTGACACGAATTTACATTATTTTATATGTACTTTGTATATATATTTTTATACGCATTAACATTATTTAATATTTATTTTGAATATATAATTTTATACAAATGCATGGTATATAAACAATGTAAATTTGTTTCAAAATATATATACGAATACACATGACATGGGTATTTTGAATCTTAATTTTCATACAAATTTACATTATTTTATTAATATTTTCTGTATTTATATTGATACGATTTTACATTATTTTATTTGTGTTTTGTATATATTTTTTTATACATATTTACATTATTTAAAGTGTTTTTTGTTATATATTTGATACAAATTTACGTTATTTTAAGTCTATATGTTTATATATTTTCATTCAAATTTACATTATTTTATGTGTATTTTGTATATGTATTTCAATACAAATTTACCTAATTTTATGTTTTTTGTATATTTATTTTCATACAAGTTTAAATTATTTTTGTTTATTTTTGTATATAGTTTTATACAAATTTAGGTTATTTTATGAGTATTTTGTATATCTATTTTCATACAAATACATATTCTTTTCATGATATTTTTTTTATTTACTTGACACGAATTAACATTATTTAATGTGTATTTTGTATATATATTTTTATACGTATTTACATTATTTCAAGTGTATTTTGTATATATAAAACTAGGTAAATTTCTTTTGAAATATATATACAAAATACCCATAAAATATTGTAAATTTGTGTCAAAATATATAAACAAATACAACTAAAATAATGTCAAATCGTATCAAAATGAATGAGCAGAATATCAATAAAATAACGTAAATTTGTATGAAAATAAAGATGCAAAATACCCATAAAATAAAGCATATTTTTATAAAAGTACATATACAAAAATACACATAGAATAATTAAATTTGTATTAAAATTAATATACAAAAAGCATATACAATAAAGTAAATTTGTATTGAAAAAATATGCAAAATACACATAAAAGTGTAAATTTGTTTAAAAATCTATATACGAATACACATAATATAACGTAGATTTCTATAGAAATATATAAACAAAATACACATGAAATGATGTAAATACGTATAAAAATATATATACAAAATACACATTAAATAATTTAAATTCTCGTCAAAATAAATAAACAAAATATCAATAAAAGAATGTGTATTTGTATGAAAATAGATATACAAAATACTCATAAAATAACCTAAGTTTGTATAAAACTATTTACAAAAATACACAAAAATAATTTAAATTTGTATGAAAATAAATATACAAAATACCCATAAAATTAGGTAAATTTGTATTGAAATACATATACAAAATACACATAAAATAATGGAAGTTTGAATGAAAATATATAAACATATACACTTAAAATAACGTAAATTTGTATCAAATATATATACAAAATACTAATTAAATAATGTAAATATGTATAAAAAAAATATATTCAAAACACAAATAGAATAATGTAAAATCGTATCAAAATAGATACACAGAATATTAATAAAATATTGTAAATTTGTATGAAAATAAAGATGCAAAATAGCCATAAAATAACGCATTTTTTATAAAAATATATATACCAAAATACACATAAAATATAAAAATTTGTATTAAAATAAATATAAAAAATGCACATACTGTAAGGTAAATTTGTATTGAAATAGATATGCAAAATACATATAAAACAATGTAAATTTGTTTCAAAATATATATACGAATACACATAAAATAACGTTGATTTCTATAAAAATATACAAAATACACATAAAATGAAGTAAATACGTATAAAAAAATGAATACAAAATACACATAAAAATCGTATCAAAATAAATAAACAAAATACTAGTAAAAGAAAGTGTATTTGTATAAATATAAATATACAAAATTCACATAAAACATCGTAAATTTGTATAAAACTATATACAAAAATACACAGAAGTTATTAAATTTGTATGAAAATATATATACAAAATACAGCTAAAATAAGCTAAATTTGAATTGAAATGTACATACAAAATACATAAAATAATATAAATCTGTATCAAAATATTTATACAAATACATATAATAACGTAGATTTGTTTAAAAATATATAAACAAAATACACATTAAGTAATGTAAATACGTATAAAAAATATGTACAAAATACACATATAATAATGTAATTCGTATCAAAATAAATAAACAAAATAGCAATAAAATAATGTAAATTTGTTTGAGAAAACATATACAAATAACGCAAATTTCTATAAAAATTTATGTACAAAAATGCACATAAAATAAAGTAAATTAGCATAAAAATATATATACAAAACACACACTAAATAATGTAAATGCGTACATAAAATAACCTAAATTTGTATAAAACTATATACAAAAATACACAAAAATAATTTAAATTTATTTGAAAAGAAATATACAAAATACACATAAAATTAGGTAAATTTGTATGAAATACATATACAAAATACACATCAAATAATGTAAATTTGAATGAAAATATATAAACAAATACACTTAAAATAACGTAAATTTGTATAAAATATATATGCAAGATACACATTAAATAATGTAAATGTGTATAAAAATATATAAAAAACAAATAGAATAATGTAAAATCGTATCAAAATAAATACACAGAATATCAATAAAATAATGTAAATTTGTATGAAAATAAAGATGCAAAATTCCCAAAAATTATCGCATTTTTTTAAAAAATATATATACCAAAATAAACATAAGATATTTAAATTTGTATTGAAATAGATATACAAAATGCATATACAGTAAGGTAAATTTGTATTGAAAGAGATATTCAAAAATACATATAAAACAATGTAAATTTGTTTCAAAATATATACGAATACACTTAAAATAAAGTAGATTTCTATAGAAATATATATACAAAATACATATGAAATTATGTAAATACGTATAAAAATATATATACAAAATACATATCAAATAATGTAAATTCGTGTCAAAATAAATAAACAAAATATCATGAAAAGAATGTGTATTTGTATGAAAATAGATAATAGATAATAAATTTGTATAAAATATATATGCAATATACACATGAAATAATGTAAATATGTATAAAAAGTATATACAAAAAACAAAAAGAATAATGTAAAATCGTATCAAAATAAATACACCGAATATTAATAAAATAATGAAAATTTGTATGAAAATAAAGATGCAAAATTCCCATAAAATAGCGCATTTCTTATAAAAATATATATACCAAAATACACATAATATATTTAAATTTGTATTGAAATAAATATACAAAAAGCACATACAATAAGGTAAATTTGTATTGAAAGAGATATGCAAAAATACATATAAAACAATGTAAATTTGTTTCAAAATATATATACGAATACAAATAAAAAAACGTAGATTTCTATAAAAATATATTTACAAAATACACATAAAATTAAGTAAATACGTATAAAAAAATGTATACAAAATACACATAAAATAATGTAAATTCGAATTAAAATAAATGTAAATGTGAATGAAAATATAAACAAATACACTTAAAATAACGTAAATTTGTATAAAATATATATGCAAGATACACATTAAATAATGTAAATGTGTATAAAAAAATATATAAAAAAAACAAATAGAATAATGTAAAATCGTATCAAAATAAATACACAGAATATCAATAAAATAATGTAAATTTGTAGGAAAATAAAGATGCAAAATTCCCAAAAATTATCGCATTTTTTTATAAAATAAATATTCCAAAATACATATAAAATATTTAAATTTGTATTGAAATAAATATACAAAATGAATATACAGTAAGGTAAATTTGTATTAAAAGAGATATTCAAAAATACATATAAAACAATGTAAATTTGTTTCAAAATATATATATACGAATACACATGAAATAAAGTAGATTTCTATAGAAATATATATACAAAATACATATGAAATTATGTAAATACGTATAAAAATATATATACAAAATACATATCAAATAATGTAAATTCGTGTCAAAATAAATAAACAAAATATCATGTAAAGAATGTGTATTTGTATAAAATAGATAATAGATAATAAATTTGTATAAAATATATATGCAAGATACTCATTAAATAATGTAAATATGTATAAAAAGTATATACAAAAACAAATAGAATAATGTAAATTGTATCAAAATAAATACACCGAATATTAATAAAATAATGTAAATTTGTATGAAAATAAAAAGCAAAATTCTATAAAATAGCGCATTTCTTATAAAATATATATACCAAAATACACATAAAATATTTAATTTGTATTGAAATAAATATACAAAATGCACATACAATAAGGTAAATTTGTATCGAAAGAGATATGCAAAATACATATAAAACAATGTAAATTTGATTCAAAATATATATACGAATTCAAATAAAAAACGTAGATTTCTATAAAAATATATATACAAAATACACATAAAATTAAGTAAATACGTATAAAAAATGTATACAAAAACACATAAAATTATGTAAATTGATTTAAAATAAATAAACAAAATACCAATAAAAGAATGTGTATTTGGATAAATATAAATATACAAAATACATATACAAAATAAACATAAAATAAGGTAGATTTGTAATAAAATATATGTACAAAAACATATAAAATAATGTAAATTTATATGAAAATATATATACAAATAAACATAAAATACCATGAATTTGTATAAAATATATATTCAAAATAAATATTAAATAATGTAAAAGTATAAAATATATATATACAAAGTACATATAAAATAATGTAAATTCGTATCAATATAAATCAACAAAACACCAATAAAATAATATATATATATATATATATATATATATATATATATATATATATATATATATATATATATATATATATATATATATATATATATATATATATATATATATATATATATATATATATGAATGAAAATAAATTTACAAAATACATAAAACACTAAAATTTGTATTAAAATTTATACAAAAATACATAGAAATAATTAGAGTTTGTATGAAAATAGATATACAAAACACACATAAAACTAGGTAAATTTCTTTTGAAATGTATATACAAAATAGCCATAAAATATTGTAAATTTGTGTCAAAATATATAAACAAATACACATAAAATAACGTAAATTTGCATGAAAAATATATACAAAATACACATAGAATAATGTCAATTCGTATCAAAATGAATGAGCAGAATATCAATAAAATAATGTATATTTGTATGAAAATAAAGATGCAAAATACCCAAAAAATAAAGCATATGTTTATAAAAATACAGATACAAAAATACACATCGAATAATTAAATTTGTATTAAAATTAATATACAAAATGCGTATATAATATGGTAAATTTGTATTGAAAAAATATGCAAAATACACGTTTACTCATACAAATTTATATTATTTTATTGGTATTTTGTTTATTTATTTTGATACGAATTACATGATTATATGTGTTTTTTGAACATATTTTTTATACGTATTTACATTATTTAATGTGTATTTTGTTTATATATTTTCATACAAATTTTCGTTATTATATGTGTATTTGTATGAATATTTTGATACAAATTTACTTTATTTCATGTATTTTGTATATATATTTCAATTCAAATTTAGCTTATTTTGTGTGTATTTTGTATATATTTTCATACAAATTTAATTACTTCTGCGTATTTATGTATATAGTTTTATATAAATTTACGTTGTTTTATGTGTATTTTGTATATTTATATTTATACAAATACACATTCTTTTATTGGTATTTTGTTTATTTATTTTGATACGAATTTACATTATTTTATGTGTATTTTCTATACATTTTTTTATACGTATTTACTTCATTTTCTGTTTATTTTTTATATATATATATATATATATATATATATATATATATATATATATATATATATATATATATATATATATATATATATATATATATATATATATATTTATAGAAATCTACGTTATTTTATGTGTATTCGTATACATATTTTGAAACAAATTTACATTGCTTTATATGTATTTTGCGTATCTATTTCACAAATTTACCTTATTGTATGTGTTTTTTATATATTTATTTTAACACAAATCAAATTTTTTTATGTGTATTTTGGTATATATATTTTTATATAAAAAAATGCGTTATTTTATGGGTATTTTGCCTCTTTATTTTCATACAAATTTACATTATTTTATTAATATTCTGTGTATTTATTTTGATACGATTTTACATTATTCTATTTGTGTTTTGTATATATTTTTTTTATACAAATTTACGTTATTTTAAGTGTATTTGTTTATGTATTTTCGTTAAAATTTACATTATTTTATGTGAATTTTGTATATGTATTTCCATACAAATTTACCTAATTTATGTGTATTTTGTATATTTATTTTCATACAAATTTAAAATATTTTTGTGTATTTTTGTATATAGTTTGATACAAATTTAGGTTATTTTATGTGTATTTTGAATATCTATTAAATATATATGCAAAATACATATGAAATTATGTAAATACGTATAAAAATATATATACAAAATACTTATCAAATAATGTAAATTCGTGTCAAAATAATTATACAAAATATCATGAAAAGAATGTGTATTTGTATGAAAATAGATAATAGATAATAAATTTGTATAAAATATATATGCAAGATACACATTAAATAATGTAAATATGTATAAAAAAGTATATATAAAAAACAAATAGAATAATGTAAAATCGTATCAAAATAAATACACCGAATATTAATAAAATAATGTAAATTTGTATGAAAATAAAGATGCAAAATTCCCATAAAATAGCGCATTTCTTATAAAAATATATATACCAAAATACACATAAAATTTTTAAATTTATATTGAAATAAATATACAAAATGCATATACAATAAGATAAATTTGTATTGAAAGAGATATGCAAAAATACATATAAAACAATGTAAATTTGTTTCAAAATATATATACGAATACAAATAAAAAAACGTAGATTTCTATAAAAATATATATACAAAATACACATAAAATTAAGTAGATACGTATAAAAAAATGTATTCAAAATACACATAAAATAATGTAAATTCGAATTAAAATAGATAAACAAAATACCAATAAAAGAATGTGTATTTGGATAAATATAAATATACAAAATACACATACAAAATAAACATAAAATAAGGTAGATTTGTATTAAAATATATGTAAATTTATATGAAATTTATATGAAAATATATATACAAATACACATAAAATACCATGAATTTGTATAAAAATATATATTCAAAATAAATATTAAATAATGTAAGAGCGTATAAAAATGTATATACAAAGTACATATAAAATGAAAATTAAGATGCAAACTACCTATAAAATAACGCATTTTTTTTATAAAATTATTGATACCAAAATGCACATAAAATATTTGAGCTTGTATTAAAATAAATGTACAAAATGCACATACAATAAGGTAAATTTGTATTGAAATAGATATCCAAAATACATATAAAATAATGTAAATTTGTTTCAAAATATATATACGAATACACATAAAATAACGTAGATTTCTATAAAAATACATATACAAAATACACATAATATTAAGTAAATACGTATAAAAAAATGTATACAAAATACACATAAAATAATGTAAATTCGTATAAATGTAAATAAACAATATACCAATAAAAGAATGTGCATTTGTATAAATATAAATATACAAAATGCACATAAAATAACGTAGATTTATATAAAACTATATACATAAAATAACGCAAATTTCTATAAAAATATATGTACAAAAATGAACATAAAATAAATTTGTATAAAAATATATATACAAAACACACTTTAGATAATGTAAATGAGTATACAAATACGTATACAAAATACCTAAGAAATAATCTAAATTCGTATCGAATTAAATTAAGAAATACCAATAAAATAATGTAATTTTGGATGAAAATATATATACAAAATACACATAAAATAACCTAAATACAAATACAAGTATACACATAAAATAATTTAAAATTGAATGAAATAAATATACAAAATAAACATAAAATAAGGTAAATTTGTAATGAAATATATGAAAAAATACACATAAAATAATATAAATTTGTATGAAAATATATATACAAATACACATTAAATAACATGAATTTGTATAAAATTTGTATCAAAATATATACTTATACACACAATAAAATAACGTAATTTTTTTTATGAAAATGTATATACAAAATACACATAAAATAATTTAAATACGTAGAAAAATATATATACAAAAAACACATAAAATAATGTAAATTTGTATGAAAATATATAAACAAATACACATAAAATAATGTAAATTTGGATAAAATATATATACAAAATGAACATTAAATAATGTTTATATGTATAAAAAAAAATATACAAAATACACATAGAATAATGTTAAATCGTATCAAAATAAATAAAGAGAATATCAATAAAGTAATGTAAATTTGTATGAAAATAAAGATGCAAAATATCCATATAATAACGCATATTTGCATAAAAATATATATACAAAAATACATATAAAATAGTTAAGTTTGTATTAAAATAAATATACAAAATGCACGTACAATAAAGTAAATTTGTATTGAAATATATATGCAAAATACACATCAATAATATAAATTTGTATCAAAATATATATACGAATACTCATAAAATAGAGTAAATTTCTATGAAAATATACATACAAAATAGATATACAAAATACACATATAACTAGTTAAATTTGTATTTAAATACATGTACTAAAAACACATAAAATAATGTAGATTTGTATGAAATGAAAACAAATACATTTTATATAAAATATATATACAAAATACACATAGAATAATGTAAAATCATATCAAAATAAATACACAGAATATCAATAAAATAATGTAAATTTGTATGAAAATAAAGATGCAAAATACCCATAAAATAAAGCATATTTTTATAAAAATACATATACAAAAATACACATAGATTAATCAAATTTGTATTAAAATTAATATACAAAATGCACATACAATAAGGTAAATTTGTATTGAAAAAATATGCAAAATACACATAAAATAATTTAAATTTGTTTCAAAATATATATACGAATACACATAAAATAACGCAGATTTCTATATATATATATATATATATATATATATATATATATATATATATATATATATATATATATATATATATATATATATATATATATATATATATATATATATATATATATATATATATATATATACAAAATACACTTGAAATAATGTAAATACGTATAAAAATATATATACAAAATACACATTAAATAATGTTAATTCGTGTCAAAATAAATAAACAAAATATCATGAAAAGAATGTGTATTTGTATGAAAATAGATATACAAAATACACATAAAATAACCTAAATTTGTATAAAACTATATACAAAAATACACAAAAATAATTTAAACTTGTATGAAAATAATTATACAAAAAACATATAAAAATAGGTAAATTTGTATTGAAATACATATACAAAATACACATAAAATAGTGTAAATTTGAATGAAAATATATAAACATATAGACTTAAAATAACGAAAATTTGTATCAAATATATATACAAAAAAAACATTAAATAATGTAAATATGTATAAAAAAAATATACAAAACACAAATAAAATAATGTATAATCGTTTCAAAATAAATACAGAAAATATTAATAAAATAATGTAAATATGTATGAAAATTAAGATGCAAAATACCCATAAAATAACGCATTTTTTATAAAAATATAAATACGAAAAAACATAAAATATTTGATTTTGTATTAAAATAAATAGATATACAAAATACACATAAAATAAGCTAAATTTGAATTGAAATATATATACAAAATACATAAAATAATGTAAATATGTATCAAAATACCTATACAAATACACATATAATAACGTAAATTTGTAGAAAAATATATAAACAAAATACACATTAAATAATGTAAATACGTATAAAAAAATGTAATAAATACACAAATAATCATGTAATTCTTATCAAAATAAATAGACAAAATACCAATAAATTAATGTAAATTTCTGAGAAAACATATACAAAATACACATAAATAACGCAAATATCAATAAAATATATATAATATAATATATTTTATACATAGTTAAAATATTTAATGTATATTTTGTATATATATATTTTATCCAAATTTACGTGGTTTTATATGCATATGTTTATATATTTTCATACAAATTTACATTATTTTATGTGAGTTTTGTATATGTATTTCAATACAAATTTGCCTAACTTTAAGTGTTTTTTGCATATCTATTTTCAAACAAATTTAAATTATTTTTGTGTATATTTGTATATATTTTTATACAAATTTTAGTTATTTTATTTGTTTTTTGTATATATATTTTCCTACAAATATACATTCTTTTATTGGAATTTTGTGTATTTAATTTTTTACGAATTTACATTATTTTATGTGTATTTTGTATATATATTTTTCTACGTATTTAAACTATTTTATGTGTATTTTATATATACATTTTCATAAAAATTTACGTTATTTTATTGTGTGTATTCGTATATATTTTGAAACATTTTATACAAATTCATGTTATTTTATGTGTATTTGTATATATTTTCATACAAATTTATATTATTTTATGTGTACTCTTACATATATTTTATCACAAATTTACCTTATTTTATGTTTATTTTGTATATTTATTTCATTCAATTATAAATTATTTAATGTGTTTATTTGTATTTGTATTTAGGTTATTTTATGTGTGTTTTTTATATATATTTTCATCCAAAATTACATTATTTTATTGTTATTTTCTTAATTTAACTCGATACGAATTTAGATTATTTCATAGGTATTTTGTATACATATTTTTATACTCATTTACATTATCTAATGTGTGTTTTGTATATATATTTTTATGCAAACTAATTTTATGTGCATTTTTATACATATATTTTTAAAGAAACTTAAAACGTTATTTTATGTGTATTTTGTATATGTTTTCTCATACAAATTTACATTATTTAATTAGTTTTTTGTTTATTTATTTTAATACGAATGACTTTTTATTGGTGTATTTTGTAAATATTTTTTTATACGTATTTACATTACTTAATGTGTATTTTGTTTATATTTTTTTTTTACAAATTTACGTTATTATATGTGTATTTGTTAAAAATATTTTGAAACGAATTTACTTAATTTTATGTATTTGTATATATATTTCAATTCAAATTTAGCTTATTTTGTGTGTATTTTGTATATCTATTTTCATACAAATTTAACTACTTCTGTGTATTTTTGTATATAGTTTTATACAAATTTACGTTATTTTATGTGCATTTTGTATATTTATATTTATACAAATACACATTCTCTTATTGGTATTTTGTTTATTTATATTTATACGAATTTACATTATTTTATGTGTATTTTGTATACATTTTTGATTCGTATTTACTTAATTTTATTTGTATTTTGTATATATATATTTATAGAAATCTACGTTATTTTATGTGTATTCGTATATATATTTTGAAACAAATTTACATTGTTTTATATGTTTTTTGCATATCTATTTCAATACAAATTTACCTTATTGTATGTGCATTTTGTATATTTATTTTAATACAAATTCAAATATTTTATGTGTATTTTGGTATATATAATTTTATAAAAAATGCGTTATTTTTTAGGTATTTTGCATATTAGTTTTCATAGAAATGTACATTATTTTATTAATATTCTGTGTATATATTTTGATACGATTTTATATTATACTATTTGATTTTTGTATATATTTTTTTATACATATTTTCATTATTTAATGTGTATTTTTTATATATATTTTATACAAATTAACGTCATTTTAAGTGTATTTGTTTATATAATTTCATTCAAATTTACATTATTTTAAGTGTATTTTGTATATGTATTTCAATACAAATTTACCTAATTTTATGTGTATTTTGTATATGTATTTTCATACAAATTTAAATAATTTTTGTTTTTTTGTATATACATATAGAGTAAATTTCTATGAAAATATATATTCAAAATACATATAAAATTATGTAAATAAGTATAAAAATATATACATCAAATACACCTAAAAAAATGAAAATTCGTATCAAAATAAATACACAAAATTCCGATAAAAGAACGTATATTTGTAGGAAAATAAATATACAAAATACACATAAAATTACGAAAATTTGAATGAAAGTATATACAAAAAAACAAAAAAATAAATTTCAATTTGTATGAAAATAGATATACAAAATACACATATAATTAGTTAAATTTGTATTTAAATACATGTACAAAATACACATAAAATAATATAAATTTGTATGAAATGAAAACAAATTCACATAAAATAACGTACATATGTATAAAATAGATATACAAAATATACATAGAATAATGTAAAATCGTATCAAAATAAATACACAGAATATCAATAAAATAATGTAATTTTGTATGAAAATAAAGATGCAAAATACCCATAAAATAAAGCATATTTTTTTTTAAATACATATACAAGAATACACATAGAATAATTAAATTTGTATTAAAATTAATATACAAAATGTACGTACAATAAGGGAAATTTGTATTGAAAAAATATACAAAATGCACATAAAACAATGTATATTTGTTTTAAAATATATATACCAATACACATAAAATAACGTATATTTCTATAGAAATATATATACAAAATACACATGAAATGACGTTAATACGTATAAAAATATATATACACAATACACATTAAATAATGTAAATTCGCATCAAAATAAATAAACAAAATATCAATAAAAGAATGTGTATTTGTATGAAAATAGATATACAAAATACACATAAAATATTGTAAATTTGTATAAAACTCTATTAAAAAATACAGAAAAATAATTTAAATTTGTATAAAAATATAAATACAAAATACACATAAAACTAATTAAATTTCTATTGAAATACATATACAAAATACACATAAAATAATGTAAATTTGAATGAAAATATATAAACAAATACACTTAAAATAACGTAAATTTGTATGAAATATATATAGAAAATACACATTAAATAATGTAAATATGTATAAAAAAATATATACAAAACACAAATAGAATAATGTAAAATAGTATCAAAATAAATACACAGAATATTAATAAAATAATGTAAATTTGTATGAAAATAAAGATGCAAAATACCCATAAAACAACGCAACTTTTATGAAAATATATATACCAAAATACACATAAAATATTTAAATTTGTATTACAATAAATATACAAAATGCACATACAATAAGGTAAATTTGTATTGAAATAGATATGCAAAATACACATAAAACAATGTAAATTTGTTTAAAAATACATATACGAATACACATAAAATAACGTAGATTTATATAAAAATATATATAAAAAATACACATAAAATGAAGTAAATACGTATAAGAAAATGTATACAAAATACACATCAAATAATGTAAATTCGTATCAAAATAACTAAACTAAATGCCAATAAAAGAATGTTTACTTGTATAAATATAAATATACAAAATACACATAAAATAACGTAAAATTGTATAAAACTATATACAAAAATAAACAAAAATAATTAAATTTGTATGAAAATAGATATACAAAAGACACATAAAATAAGCTAAATTTGAATTGAAATAAATATAGAAAATACATAAAATAATGTAAATTTGTATCAAAATATATATTCAAATACACATATATTAAAATTAATATACAAAATGCGTATATAATAAGGTAAATTTGTATTGAAAAAATATGCAACATACACGTTTACTCATACAAATTTATATTATTTTATTGGTATTTTGTTTATTTATTTTGATACGAATTACATGATTATATGTGTATTTTGTACATATTTTTTTATACGTATTTACATTATTTAATGTGTATTTTGTTTATATATTTTCATACAAATTTACGTTATATGTGTATTTGTATAAATATTTTGATACAAATTTACTTTATTTCATGTTTTTTGTATATATATTTCAATTCAAATTTAGCTTGTTTTGTGTGTATTTTGTATATATTTTCATACAAATTTAATTACTTCTGTGTATTTTTGTATATAGTTTTATATAAATTTACGTTATTTTATGTGTTTTTTGTATATTTATATTTATACAAATACACATTCTTTTATTGGTATTTTGTTTATTTATTTTGATACGAATTTACATTATTTTATGTGTTTTTTATACATTTTTATACGTAATTACTTCATTTTATGTGTATTTTGTATATATATTTTTATAGAAATCTACGTTATTTTATGTGTATTCGTATATATATTTTGAAACAAATTTACATTGTTTTATATGTATTTTGCATATCTATTTCAATACAAATTTACCTTATTGTATGTCCATTTTGTATATTTATTTTAATAAAAATTTAATTTTTTGATGTGTATATTGGTATATATATTTTTAAAAATAAAAAAATGCGTTATTTTATGGGTATTTTGCTTCTTTATTTGCATACAAATTTACATTATTTTATTAATATTCTGTGTATTTATTTTGATACGATTTTACATTATTCTATTTGTGTTTTGTACATATTTTTTTATACAAATTTACGTTATTTTAAGTGTATTTGTTTATGTATTTTCATTCAAATTTACATTATTTTATGTGTATTTTGTGTATGTATTTCAATACAAATTTACCTAATTTTATGTGTATTTTTTATATTTATTTTCATACAAATTTAAAATATTTTTGTGTATTTTTGTATATAGTTTGATACAAATTTAGGTTATTTTATGTGTATTGTGTATATCTATTTTCATACAAATACACATTCTTTTATTGATATTTTGTTTATTTATTTTGACGCGAATTTTATGTGAATTTGTTTTCATTTTATACAAATTTACTTTATTTTAGGTGTATTTTGTACATGTATTTAAATACAAATTTAACTAATTATATGTGTATTTTGTATATCTATTTTCATACAAATTGATATTTATTTTTTTGTTTTTTTGTATATATTTTTATTCAAATTTTCGTAATCTTATAAAAATATATATATCAAAATACACATAAAATATTTAAATTTGCATTGAAATAAATATACAAAATGCACATAAAATAAGGTAAATTTGTATTGAAAGAGATATGCAAAAATACATATAAAACAATGTAAATTTGTTTCAAAATATATATACGAATACAAATAAAAAAACGTAGATTTCTATAAAAATATATTTACAAAATACACTTAAAATTAAGTAAATACGTATAAAAAAATGTATACAAAATACACATAAAATAATGTAAATTCGAATTAAAATAAATAAACAAAATACCAATAAAAGAATGTGTATTTGGATAAATATAAATATACAAAATACACATACAAAATAAACATAAATAAGGTAGATTTGTAAAAAAATATATGTACAAAATACACATAAAATAATGTAAATTTATATAAAAATATATATACAAATACATATAAAATACCATGAATTTGTATAAAAATATATATTCAAAATAAATATTAAATAATGTAAAAGCGTATAAAAATATATATACAAAGTACATATAAAATAATGTACATTCGTATCAATATAAATCAACAAAACACCAATAAAATAATATATATTTGAATGAAAATAAATTTACAAAATACACATAACTAAAATTTGTATTAAAATATATACAAAAATACATAAAAATAATTTGAGTTTGTATGAAAATAGATATTCAAAATACATATAAAACTAGGTAAATTTCTTTTGAAATGTATATACAAAATACCCATAAAATATTGTAAATTTGTGTCAAAATATATAAACAAATACACATAAAATAACGTAAATTTGTATGAAAAATATATACAAAATACACATAGAATAATGTCAATTCGTATCAAAATGAATGAGCAGAATATCAATAAAATAATGTAAATTTGTATGAAAATAAAGATGCAAAATACCCAAAAAATAAAGCATATGTTTATAAAAATACAGAAACAAAAATACACATCGAATAATTAAATTTATATTAAAATTAATATACAAAATGCGTATATAATAAGGTAAATTTGTATTGAAAAAATATGCAACATACACGTTTACTCATACAAATTTATATTATTTTATTGGTATTTTGTTTATTTATTTTGATACGAATTACATGATTATATGTGTATTTTGTACATATTTTTTTTATACGTATTTACATTACTTAATGTGTATTTTGTTTATATATTTTCATACAAATTTACGTTATTATATGTGTATTTGTATAAATATTTTGATACAAATTTACTTTATTTCATGTATTTTGTATATATATTTCAATTCAAATTTAGCCTATTTCGTGTGTATTTTGTATATATTTTCATACAAATTTAATTACTTCTGTGTATTTTTGTATATAGTTTTATATAAATTTACGTTATTTTATGTGTATTTTGTATATTTATATTCATACAAATACACATTCTTTTATTGCTATTTTGTTTATTTATTTTGATACGAATTTACATTATTTTATGTGTATTTTGTATACATTTTTTTGTACGTATTTGCTTCATTTTATGTGAATTTTCTATATATATTTTTATAGAAATCTACGTTATTTTATGTGTATTCGGATATATATTTTGAAACAAATTTACATTGTTTTATATGTATTTTGCATATGTATTTCAATACAAATTTACCTTATTGTATGTGTTTTTTTTGTATATATATTTTGATACAAATTTAATTTTTTGATGTGTATTTTGGTATATATATTTTTATAAATAAAAAAAATGCGTTATTCTATGGGTATTTTGCTTCTTTATTTTCTTACAAATTTACATTATTTTATTAATATTCTGTGTATTTATTTTGATACGATTTTACATTATTCTATTTGTGTTTTGTACATATTTTTTTATACAAATTTACGTTATTTTAAGTGTATTTGTTTATGTATTTTCATTCAAATTTACATTATTTTATGTGTATTTTGTGTATGTATTTCAATACAAATTTACCTAATTTTATGTGTATTTTGTATATTTATTTTCATACAAATTTAAAATATTTTTGTGTTTTTTTGTATATAGTTTGATACAAATTTAGGTTATTTTATGTGTATTTTGTATATTGTATATTCTTTTACTGACATTTTGTTTATTTATTTTGACGCGAATTTACATTATTTAATGTGTATTTTGTATATATATATTTTTATACGTATTTACATCATTTCATGTGTATCTTGTATAGTTTTAAACAAATTTATATTATTTAATGTGTATTTTGTATATATATATTTATACAAATACACATTCTTTTATTGGTATTTTGTTTATTTATTTTGATACTAATTTACATTATTTTATGTGTATTTTGTATACATTTTTATACGTATTTACTTAATTTTATGTGTATTTTGTATATATATTTTTATAGAAATCTACCTTATTTCATATGTATTCGTATATATATTTTGAAACAAATTTACATTGTTTATATGTATTTTGCATATCTATTTTTGTGTATTCTGTATTTATTTTTGTTATACATAGAATAATGTAAAATCGTATCAAAATAAGTACACAGAATATCAATAAAATAATTTAAATTTGTATGAAAATAAAGATGCAAAATACCCATAAGATAAAGCATATATTTTTTTAAAAATACATATACAAAAATACACATAGAATAATTAATTTTGTATTAAAATTAATATACAAAATGCACACATACAATAAGGTAAATTTGTATTGAAAAAAAACGCAAAATACAAATAAAACAGTGTAAATTTGTTTCAAAATATATATACGAATAGACATAAAATAACGTAGATTTCTATAGAAATATATAGACAAAATACACATGAAATTATGTAAATAAGTATAAAATATATATATATAGATATATATATATATATATATATATATATATATATATATATATATATATATATATATATATATATATATATATATATATATATATATATATATATATATATATATATATATATATATATATATATATATATATATATATATATATATATATATATATATATATATATATATATATATATATATATATATATATATATATATATATATATATATATATAACAAACAAAATATCATGAAAAGAATATGTATTTGTATGAAAATAAATAATAGATAATAAATTTGTATGTAATATATATGCAAGATACATTTAAATAATGTAAATATGTATAAAAAAAATATATACAAAAAACAAATAGAATAATGTAACATCGTATCAAAATAAATTCACCGAATATTAATAAAATAATGTAAATTTGTATGAAAATAAAGATGCAAAATTCCCATCAAATAGCGCATTTCTTATAAAAATTTATATACCAAAATACACATAAAATATTTAAATTTGTATTGAAATAAATATACAAAATGCACATACAATAAGGTAAACTTCTATTGAAAGAGTTATGCAAAAATACATATAAAACAATGTAAATTTGTTTCAAAATATATATACGAATACACATAAAATAACGTAGATTTCTATAAAAATATATATACAAAATACACATAAAATTAAGTAAATACGTATAAAAAAAATGTAAACAAAATACACATAAAACAATGTAAACTCGAAACAAAATAAATAAACAAAATACCAATAAAAGAATGTATATCTATTTATTTTAATACAAAATGTAATATTTTGTGTTTTTTCGTATATATATTTTTATAAAAAATGTGTTATTTTATGGGTATTTTGCATCTTAATTTTCATACAAATTTACATTATATTATTAATATTTTCTGTATTTATTTTGATACGATTTTACATTATTTTATTTATGTTTTGTATATTTTTTTTATACATATTTACATTATTTAATGTGTTTTTTGTATATATATTTGATACATATTTACGTTATTTTAAGTTATTTTATGTGTATTTGTTTATATATTTTGACACAAATTTACTATATTTTATGGGTATTTTGTATTATATTTCAAAAGAAATTTACTTAGTTTTATATGTATTTTGAATATCTATTTTCATACAAACTCAAATTATTTTTATGTATTTTTGTATATATTTCAATACAAATTTTAGTTATGTTATGTGTATTTTGTAAATCTATTTTCATTCAATTATATATTATTTTATTGGTATTTTGTTGATTTATATTGATACGAATTTACATTATTTTATATGTACTTTGTATATATATTTTTATACGCATTTACATTATTTAATATTTATTTTGAATATATAATTTTATACAAATTCATGGTATTTTATGTGTATTTGTATATATATTTTCATATAAATTTACATTATTTTATGTGTATTTTGTACATATATTTCATTACAAATTTACCTTATTTTATGTTTATTTTGTATGTGTATTTTGAACATTTATATTTATACAAATACACATTCTTTTATTGGTATTTTGTTTATTTATTTTGTTTCGAGTTTACATTATTTTATGTGTATTTTGTTTACATTTTTTTTTACGTATTTACTTAATTTTATGTGTATTTTGTATATATATTTTTATAGAAATCTACGTTATTTTATGTGTATTCGTATATATATTTTGAAACAAATTTACATTGTTTTATATGTATTTTTGCATATCTCTTTCAATAGAAGTTTACCTTATTGTACGTGCATTTTGTATATTTATTTCAATACAAATTTAAATATTTTATGTGTATACATGTACAAAAAATACATAAAATAATATAGATTTGTATGAAATGAAAACAAATACATTTTATATAAAATATATATACAAAATACACATAGAATAATGTAAAATCATATTAAAATAAATACACAGAATATCAATAAAATAATGTAAATTTGTATGAAAATAAAGATGCAAAATACCCATAAAATAAAGCATATTTTTTAAAAAATACATATACAAAAATACACATAGATTAATCAAATTTGTATTAAAATTAATATACAAAATGCACATACAATAAGGTAAATTTGTATTGAAAAAATATGCAAAATACACATAAAACAATGTAAATTTGTTTCAAAATATATATACGAATACACATAAAATAACGCAGATTTCTATAGAAATTTATAATACAAAATACACTTGAAATAATGTAAATACGTATAAAAATATATATACAAAATACACATTAAATAATGTTAATTCGTGTCAAAATAAATAAACAAAATATCATGAAAAGAATGTGTATTTGTATGAAAATAGATATACAAAATACACATAAAATAACCTAAATTTATATAAAACTATAAACAAAAATACACAAAAATAATATAAACTTGTATGAAAATAAATATACAAAAAACATATAAAATTATGTAAATTTGTATTGAAATACATATACAAAATACACATAAAATAATGTAAATTTGAATGAAAATATATAAACACATAGACTTAAAATAACGTAAATTTGTATCAAATATATATACAAAAAACACATTACATAATGTAAATATGTATAAAAAAAAATATATACAAAACACAAATAAAATAATGTAAAATCGTATCAAAATAAATACAGAAAATATTAATAAAATAATGTAAATTTGTATGAAATTTTAGATGTAAAATACCCATAAAATAACACATTTTTTATAAAAATATATATACGAAAAAACATAAAATATTTGATTTTGTATTAAAATAAATAGATATACAAAATACACATAAAATAAGCTAAATTTGAATTGAAATATATATACAAAATACATAAAATAATGTAAATTTGTATCAAAATACCTATACAAATACACATTAATAACGTAAATTTGTATAAAAATATATAAACAAAATACACATTAAATAATGTAAATACGTATAAAAAAAAATGTAAAAAATACACAAATAATCATGTAATTCGTATCAAAATAAATAGACAAAATACCAATAAAATAATGTAAATTTCTATGAGAAAACATATACAAAATACACATAAATAACGCAAATATCAATAAAAATATATATAATATAATATATATTTATACATATTTAAAATATTTAATGTATATTTTGTATATATATATTTTATCCAAGTTTACGTGATTTTATATGTATTTGTTTATATATTTTCATACAAATTTACATTATTTTATGTGAGTTTTCTATATGTATTTCAATACAAATTTGCCTCACTTTATGTGTATTTTGCATATCTATTTTCAAACAAATTTAAATTATTTTTGTGTATTTTTGTATATATTTTTATACAAATTCTAGTTATTTTATTTGTTTTTTGTATATATATTTTCCTACAAATATACATTCTTTTATTGAAATTTTGTGTATTTAATTTTTTACGAATTTACATTATTTTATGTGTATTTTGTATATATATTTTTCTACGTATTTAAACTATTTTATGTGTATTTTATATATACATTTTCATAAAAATTTACGTTATTTTATTGTGTGTATTCGTATATATTTTGAAACATTTTATACAAATTCATGTTATTTTATGTGTATTTGTATATATATTTTCATACAAATTTATATTATTTTATGTGTATTCTTACATATATTTTATTACAAATTTACCTTATTTTATGTTTATTTTGTATATTTATTTCATTCAATTTTAAATTATTTAATGTGTATATTTGTATTTGTATTTAGGTTATTTTATGTGTGTTTTCTATATATATTTTCATCCAAAATTACATTATTTTGTTATTTTCTTAATTTAACTCGATACGAATTTAGATTATTTCATAGGTATTTTGTATACATATTTTTATACTCATTTACATTATCTAATGTGTGTTTTGTATATATTTTTTTATGCAAACTAATTTTATGTGCATTTTTGTACATATTTTTTATAGTAACCTAAAACGTTATTTTATGTGTATTTTGTATATGTTTTCTCATACAAATTTACATTATTTAATTAGTTTTTTGTTTATTTATTTTGATACGAATGACTTGATTATTTGTGTATTTTGTAAATATTTTTTTATACGTATTTACATTACTTAATGTGTATTTTGTTTATATATTTTTTTTGCAAATTTACGTTATTATATGTGTATTTGTTAAAAATATTTTGGAACGAATTTACTTTATTTTATGTATTTTGTATATATATTTCAATTCAAATTTAGCTTATTTTGTGAGTATTTTGTATATCTATTTTCATGCAAATTTAATTACTTCTGTGTATTTTTGTATATAGTTTTATACAAATCTACATTATTTTATGTGCATTTTGTATATTTATATTTATACAAATACACATTCTCTTATTGGTATTTTGTTTATTTATATTTATACGAATTTACATTATTTTGTGTGTATTTTGTATACATTTTTGATTCGTATTTACTTAATTTTATTTGTATTTTGTATATATATATTTATAGAAATCTACGTTATTTTATGTGTATTCGTATATATATTTTGAAACAAATTTACATTGTTTTATATGTTTTTTGCATATCTATTTCAATACAAATTTACCTTATTGTATGTGCTTTTTGTATATTTATTTTAATACAAATTCAAATATTTTATGTGTATTTTGGTATATATAATTTTATAAAAAATGCGTTATTTTATAGGTATTTTGCATCTTAGTTTTCATACAAATGTACATTATTTTATTAATATTCTGTGTATATATTTTGATACGATTTTATATTATACTATTTGTGTTTTGTATATATTTTTTATACATATTTTCATTATCTAATGTGTATTTTTATATATATTTTATACAAATTAACGTCATTTTAAGTGTATTTGTTTATATAATTTCATTCAAATTTACATTATTTTAAGTGTATTTTGTATATGTATTTCAATACAAATTTACCTAATTTTATGTGTATTTTGTATATTTATTTTCATACAAATTTAAATTTTTTTGTGATTTTTTTTGTATATACATATAGAGTAAATTTCTATGAAAATATATATTCAAAATACATATAAAATTATGTAAATAAGTATAAAAATATATATATCAAATACACCTAAGAAAATGAAAATTCGTATCAAAATAAATAAACAAAATTCCGATAAAAGAACGTATATTTGTAGGAAAATAAATATACAAAATACACATAAAATTACGAAAATTTGAATAAAAATATATACAAAAAAACAAAAAAATAAATTTCAATTTATATGAAAATAGATATACAAAATACACATATAATTAGTTAAATTTGTATTTAAATACATGTACAAAATACACATAAAATAATGTAAATTTGTATGAAATGAAAACAAATTCACATAAAATAACGTACATTTGAATAAAATAGATATACAAAATATACATAGAATAATGTAAAATCGTATCAAAATAAACACACAGAATATCAATAAAATAATGTAATTTTGGATGAAAATAAAGATGCAAAATACCCATAAAATAAAGCATATTTTTTTAAAAATACATATACAAGAATACACATAGAATAATTAAATTTGTATTAAAATTAATATACAAAATGCACGTTCAATAAGGGAAATTTGTATATAAAAAATATACAAAATGCACATAAAACAATGTATATTTGTTTCAAAATATATATACGAATACACATAAAATAACGTATATTTCTATAGAAATATATATAAAAAATACACATGAAATGACGTAAATACGCACAAAAAAATATATATACAATACACATTAAATAATATAAATTCGCATCAAAATAAATAAACAAAATATCAATAAAAGAATGTGTATTTGTATGAAAATAGATATACAAAATACACATAAAATATTGTAAATTTGTATAAAACTCTATTAAAAAAATACACAAAAATAATTAAAATTTGTATAAAAATATATATACAAAATACACATAAAACTAGTTAAATTTCTATTGAAATACATATACAAAATACACATAAAATAATGTAAATTTGAATGAAAATATATAAACAAATCCACTTAAAATAACGTAAATTTGTATGAAATATATATAGAAAATACACATTAAATAATGTAAATATGTATAAAAAAATATATACAAAACAAAGATAGAATAATGTAAAATAGTATCAAAATAAATACACAGAATATTAATAAAATAATGTAAATTTGTATGAAAATAAAGACGCAAAATACCCATAAAACAACGCATTTTTTATGAAAATATATATACCAAAATACACATAAAATATTTAAATTTGTATTACAATAAATATACAAAATGCACATACAATAAGGTAAATTTGTATTGAAATAGATATGCAAAATACACATAAAACAATGTAGATTTGTTTCAAAATATATATACGAATACACATAAAATAACGTAGATTTCTATAAAAATATATATACAAAATACACATACAATGAAGTAAATACGTATAAGAAAATGTATACGAAATACACATAAAATAATGTAAACTCGTATCAAAATAAATAAACTAAATACCAATAAAAGAATGTTTACTTGTATAAATATAAATATACAAAATACACATAAAATAACGTAAAATTGTATAAAACTATATACAAAAATAAACAAAAATAATTAAATTTGTATGAAAATAGATATACAAAAGACACATAAAATAAGCTAAATTTGAATTGAAATCAATATAGAAAATACATAAAATAATGTAAATTTGTATCAAAATATATATTCAAATACACATATAATTACGTAAATTTGTAGAAAAAATATATAAACAAAATACACATTATGTAATGTAAATACGTATAAAAAAAATATTTACAAATTACACAAATAATCAAGTCATTCGTATCAAAATAAATAAACAAAAAACTAATTAAATACTGCAAAATTTGTATGAGAAAACATATACAAAATACACATAAAATAACGTTTTAAGTTTCTATAAAAATATATGTACAAAAATGCACATAAAATTAGTTTGCATAAAAAAATATATACAAAACACACATTAGATAATGTAAATGAGTATAAAAATATGTATACAAAATACCAATGAAATAATCTAAATTCGTATAGAGTTAAATTAAGAAAATAACAAAATAATGTAATTTTGGATGAAAATATATATAGAAAACACACATAAAATAACATAAATACAAATACAAATATACACATTAAATAATTTAAGAATTGAATAAATAAATAAACAAAATAAAAATAAAATAAACAAAATATGAAATAAAAAATATCTAATAATACACATAAAATAAAATAAATTTGTATGAAAATATATATACAAATACATAAAATAACATGAATTTGTATAAAATGTTTCAAAATATATACGAATACACACAATAAAATAACGTAAATTTTTAATGAAAATGTATATATAAAATAGACATAAAATAGATTAAATACGTAGAAAAATATATATACAAAATACACATAAAATAATGTAAATTCTTAAAAAATTAAATACACAAAATTAAAATAAAAGAATGAATATTTGTATGAAAATATATATAAAAAAAAAAAATAAAATAAATAAAATTTCTATAAAAATATATAAAAAAATACAAAAAAAATAATTTAAATTTGTTTGTAAATAGTTTTGCAAAATACACTTATAGTTAGGCAAATTTGTATTGAAATACTTATAGAAAACTCACATAAAATAATGTAAATTTGTATGAAAATTTATAAACAAATACATATAAATTCACGTAAATTTGGATAAATATATATATACAAAATATACATTAAATATTTTAAATATGTATAAATATATATTATATTATAGATATTTTATTTTTATTTGCTTTATTTATGTGTATTTTGTATATGTTTTCTCATAGAAATTTACATTATTTTATTGGTATTTTGTCTATTTATTTTGATACGAATTACATGATTATTTGTGTATTTTTTACATTTTTTTATACGTATTTACATTATTTAATGTGTATTTTGTTTATATATTTTTATACAAATTTACGTTATTAATGTGTATTTGTATAGGTATTTTGATACAAATTTACATTATTTTATGTATTTTGTATATATATTTCAATTCAAATTTAGCTTATTTTATGTGTATTTTGTATATCTATTTATTTTAATACAAAATCAAATATTTTATGTTGTTTCGTATATATATTTTTATAAAAAATGTGTTATTTTATGGGTATTTTACATCTAAAATTTCATACAAATTTACATTATTTTATTAATATTTTCTGTATTTATTTTGATACGATTTTACATTATTTTATTTGTGTTTTGTATATATATATTTTTTATACATATTTACATTATGTAATGTGTTTTTTGTATATATATTTGATACAAATTTACGTTATTTTAAGTCTATGTGTTTATATATTTTCATTCAAATTTACATTATTTTATGTGTATTTTGTATATGTATTTCAATAAATGTACATAATTTTATATGTTTTTTGTATATTTATTTTCATACAAGTTTATATTATTTTTGTGTATTTTTGTTTATAGTTTTATACAAATTTAGGTTATTTTATGTGTATTTTGTATATCTATTTTCATACAAATACACATTCTTTTCATGATATTTTGTTTATTTATTTTGACACGAATTAACATTATTTAATGTGTATTTTGTATATATATTTTTATACGTATTTACATTATTTCAAGTGTATTTTGTATTATAAATTTCTATAGAAATCTGCGTTATTTTATGTGTATTCGTATATATATTTTGAAACAAATTTACATTGTTTTATGTGTATTTTGCAAATTTTTTCAATACAAATTTACCTTATTGTATGTGCATTTTGTATATTAATTTTAATACAAATTTGATTAATCTATGTGTATTTTTGTATATGTATTTTTTTAAAAATATGCTTTATTTTATGGGTATTTTGCATCTTTATTTTCATACAAATTTACATTATTTTATTGATATTCTGTGTATTTATTTTAATATGATTTTACATTATTCTATGTGTATTTTGTATATATATTTTATATAAAATGTATTTGTTTTCATTTCATACAAATCTACATTATTTTATGTATTTTTTGTACATGTATACACATAAAATATTTAAATTTGTATTGAAATAAATATACAAAATGCACATACAATAAGGTAAACTTCTATTGAAAGAGATATGCAAAAATACATATAAAACAATGTAAATTTGTTTCAAAATATATATACGAATACTCATAAAATAACGTAGATTTCTATAAAAATATATATACAAAATACACAAAATTAAGTAAATACGTAAAAAAATGTAAACAAAATACACATAAAATAATGTAAACTCGAAACAAAATAAATAAACAAAATACCAATAAAAGAATGTGTATTTGTATAAATATAAATGTTCAAAATACACATACAAAATAAACATAAAATAAGGTAAATTTGTAATGAAATATATGTACAAAATACACATAAAATAATGTAAATTTATATGAAAATATATATACAAATACACATAAAATACCATGAATTTGTATAAAATTATATATTCAAAATAAATATTAAATAATGTAAATGCGTATAAAAATATATATACAAGTACATATAAAGTAATGTAAATTCGTATCAATATAAATCAACAAAATACCAATAAAATAATATATAATTGAATGAAAATAGATTTACAAAATACACATAACATAACTAAAATTTGTATTGAAATATATACAAAAATACATAAAAATAATTTGAGTTTGTATGAAAATAGATATTCAAAATACATATAAAACTAGGTAAATTTCTTTTGAAATATATATACAAAATACCCATAAAATATTGTAAATTTGTGTCAAAATATATAAACAAATACACATAAAATAACTTAAAATAACGTAAATATGTATCAAATATATATACAAAAAACACATTAAATAATGTAAATATGTATAAAAAATATATACAAAACATAAATAAAATAATGTAAAATCGTATCAAAATAAATACAGAAAATATTAATAAAATAATGTAAATTTGTATGAAAATTAAGATGCAAAATACCCATAAAATAACACATTTTTTATAAAAATATATATACGAAAAAACACAAAATATTAGATTTTGTATTAAAATAAATAGATATACATTCTTTTATTGGTATTTTGTTTATTTATTTTGTTTCGAATTTACATTATTTATGTGTATTTTGTTTACATTTTTTTATACGTATTTATTTAATTTTATGTGTATTTTGTATATATATTTTCATAGAAATCTACGTTATTTTATGTGTATTCATATATATTTTGAAACAAATTTACATTGTTTTATATGTATTTTTGCATAACTCTTTCAATAGAAGTTTACCTTATTGTATGTGCATTTTGTATATTTATTTCAATACAAATTTAAATATTTTATGTGTATTTTGGTATATATATTTTTATAAGAAATGCGCTATTTGATGGGAATTTTGCATCTTTATTTTCATACAAATTTGCATTATTTTATTAATATTCGTGTATTTATTTTGATACGATGTTACATTATTCTATTTGTTTTTGTATATATTTTTTATACATATTTACATTATTTAAATGTATCTTGCATATATATTACATACAAATTTATTATCTATTATTTATTTTCATACAAATACACATTCTTTTCATGATATTTTGTTTATTTATTTTGTCACGAATTTACGTTACTTAATATGTATTTTACATATATATATATATATATATATATATATATATAATATATATATATATATATATATATATATATATATATATATATATATATATATATATATATATATATATATATATATATATATATATATATATATATATATATATATATATATATATATATATATATATATATATATATATATATATATATATATATATATATATACTATATATATTTTTATACGTATTTACATAATTTCATGTGTATTTTGTATATATATTTCTATAGAAATCTACGTTATTTTATGTCTATTCGTATATATATTTTGAAACAAATTTACACTGTTTTATTTGTATTTTGCGTTTTTTTTCAATACAAATTTACCTTATTGTATGTGTGCATTTTGTATATTAATTTTAATACAAAATTAATTATTCTATGTGTATTTTTGTATATGTATTTTTAAAAAAATATATGCTTTATCTTATGGGTATTTTGCATCTTTATTTTCATACAAATTTAAATTATTTTATTGATATTCTGTGTACTTATTTTGATACGATTTTACATTATTCTATGTATAACAAAAATAAATACAGAATACACAAAAATAGATATGCAAAATACATATAAACAATGTAAATTTGTTTCAAAATATATATACGAATACACATGAAATAAGGTAGATTTCTATAAAAATATATATAAAAAATAAAAATAAAATTAATTAAATAATTATAAAAAATTTATAAAAAATAAAAATAAAATAATTTAAATTATTATAAAAATAAATAAAAAAAATAAAAATAAAAGAATGTGTATTTGTATAAATATATATATACAAAATACACATTAAATAATATAAATTTGTTTAAAACTATACAAAATACACATGAAATGATGTAAATACGTATAAAAATATATATACAAAATACACATTAAATAATGTAAATTCGCGTCAAAATAAATAAACAAAATGTCAGTAAAAGAATATACAATATACAAAATACACATAAAATAACCTAAATTTGTATCAAACTATATACAAAAAAACACAAAAATATTTTAAATTTGTATGAAAATAAATATACAAAATACACATAAAATTAGGTAAATTTGTATTGAAATACATACACAAAATACACATAAAATAATGTAAATTTGAATGAAAATACATAAACAAATACACTTAAAATAACGTAAATTTGTATAAAAAAATATGTACAAAACACAAATAGAATAATGTAAAATCGTATCAAAATAAATACACAGAATATTAATAAAATAATGTAAATTTGTAAGAAAATAAAGAAGCAAAATACCCATAGAATAACGCATTTTTTTTATTTATAAAAATATATATACCAAAATACACATCAAAAAATTAAATTTGTATCAAAATAAATATACAAAAAACACATACAATAAGGTAAATTTGTATTGAAATAGATATGCAAAATACATATAAAACAATGTAAATTTGTTTCAAAATATATATCCGAATACACATAAAATAACGTAGATTTCTATAAAAATATATATAGAAAATTCACATAAAATGAAGCAAATACGTACAAAAAAATGTATACAAAATACACATAAAATAATGTAAATTCGTATCAAAATAAATAAACAAAATACCAATAAAAGAATGTGTATTTGTATGAATATAAATATACAAAACACATAAAATAACGTAAATTTATATAAAACTATATACAAAATACACAGAAGTAATTAAATTTGTATGAAAATATATACAAAATACACACGAAATAGGCTAAATTTGAATTGAAATATATATACAAAATACATGAAATAAAGGAAATTTGTATCAAAATATTTATACAAATACACATATAATAACGTAAATTTGTATGAAAATATATAAACAAAATACACATTAAATAATGTAAATACGTATAAAAAAAATATGTACAAAATACACATATAATCATGTAATTCGTATCAAAATAAATAAACAAAATACCAATAAAATAATATAAATTTGTATGAGTAAACGTGTATGTTGCATATTTTTTCAATACAAATTTACCTTATTATATACGCATTTTGTATATTAATTTTAATACAAATTTAATTATTCGATGTGTATTTTGTTTCTGTATTTTATAAACATATGCTTTATTTTTGGGTATTTTGCATCTTATTTTCATACAAATTTACATTATTTTATTGATATTCTGCTCATTCATTTTGATGAATTGACATTAATCTATGTGTATTTTATATATTTTTCATACACATTTACGTTATTTTATGTGTATTTGTTATATATTTTGACACAAATTTACAATATTTTATGGGTATTTTGTATATACATTTCAAAAGAAATTTACCTAGTTTTATATGTATTTTGAATATCTATTTTCATACAAACTCAAATTATTTTATGTATTTTGTATATATTTTAATACAAATTTTAGTTTTGTTATGTGTATTTTGTAAATTTATTTTCATTCAAATATATATTATTTTATTGGTGTTTTGTTGATTTATATTGATACGAATGTACATTATTTTATATGTACTTTGTATATATATTTTATACGCTTTTACATTATTTAATATTTATTTTGAATATATATTTTATACAAATTCATGGTATTTTATCTGTATTTGTATATATATATTTATATAAATTTACATTATTTTATGTGTATTTTGTACATATATTTTTTTTACAAATTCCATCTTATTTTATGTTTTATTTTGTATGTGTATTTTGTATATTTATATTTATCCAAATACATATTCTTTTATTGGTTATTATTTTATGTATTTTTTGTTAATATTTTTTATACGTGTTTACTGCTAATTTTAAGTGTATTTTGTATATATATTTTTATAGAAATCTACGTTTTTTATTTGTATTCGTATATATATTTTGAAACAAATTTACATTGTTTTATATGTATTTTTGCATATCTCTTTCAATACAAATTTACCTTATTTTATGTGCATTTTGTATATTTATTTCAATGCAAATTTAAATATTTTATGTGTATTTTGATATATATATGTTATAAGATTACGAAAATTTGAATAAAAATATATACAAAAAACAAAAATAAATATCAATTTGTATGAAAATAGATATACAAAATACACATATAATTAGTTAAATTTGTATTTAAATACATGTACAAAATACACCTAAAATAAAGTAAATTTGTATGAAATGAAAACAAATTCACATAAAATTCGCGTCAAAATAAATAAACAAAATATCAATAAAAGAATGTGTATTTGTATGAAAATAGATATAAAATACACATAAATAACCTAAATTTGTATCAAACTATATACAAAAATACACAAAAATATTTTAAATTTGTATGAAAATAAATATACAAAATACACATAAAATTAGGTAAATTTGTATTGAAATACATACACAAAATACACATAAAATAATGTAAATTTGAATGAAAATACATAAACAAATACACTTAAAATAACGTAAATTTGTATAAAAAAATATGTACAAAACACAAATAGAATAATGTAAAATCGTATCAAAATAAATACACAGAATATTAATAAAATAATGTAAATTTGTATGCAAATAAAGAAGCAAAATACCCATAAAATAACGCATTTTTTTTATTTTTAAAAATATATATACCAATATACACATCAAAAAATTAAATTTGTATTAAAATAAATATACAAAAAACACATACAATAAGGTAAATTTATATTGAAATAGATATGCAAAACAATGTAAATTTGTTTCAAAATATATATACGAATACACATAAAATAACGTAGATTTCTATAAAAATATATATACAAAATACACATAAAATGAAGTAAATACGTATAAAAAAATGTAAACAAAATACACATAAAATAATGTAAATTCGTATCAAAATAAATAAACAAAATACCAATAAAAGAATGTGTATTTGTATAAATATAAATATACAAAATACACATAAAATAACGTAAATTTATATAAAACTATATACAAAAATACACAGAAGTAATTAAATTTGTATGAAAATATATACAAAATACACACAAAATAAGCTAAATATGAATTGAAATATATATACAAAAAACATGAAATAAAAGTAAATTTGTATCAAATATTTATACAAATACATATAATAACGTAAATTTGATATATAAACAAATTATACATTAAATAATGTAAATACGTATAAAAAAATATGTACAAAATACACATATAATCATGTAATTCGTATCAAAATAAATAAACAAAATACCAATAAAATAATATAAATTTGTATGAGTAAACGTGTATGTTGCATATTTTTTCAATACAAATTTACCTTATTATATACGCATTTTGTATATTAATTTTAATATATGTGTATTTGAATATATATTTTGATACAAATTTACATTATTTTATGTATTTTCTATATTTATTTCAATTCAAATTTAGCTTATTTTATGTGTCTTTTGTATATCTATTTTCATACAAATTTAATTATTTTTGTTTATTTTTGTATATAGTTTTATACAATTTTACGTTATTTTATGTATTTTGTATATTTATATTTATACAAGTAAACATTCTTTTATTGGCATTTAGTATAGTTATTTTGCTACGTTTTTACTTTATTTGAGGTGTATTTTGTATACATTTTCTTATACGTATTTACTTCATTTTATGTGTATTTTGTATATATATTTTTATAGATATCTACGTTATTTTATGTGTATTCGTATATATATTTTGAAACAAATTTACATTGTTTTATGTGTATTTTGCATATCTATTTCAATACAAATTTACCTTATTGTATGTGCATTTTGTATATTTATTGTAATACAAATTTAAATATTTTATGTGTATTTTGGTATATATATTTTCATAAAAGTTGCGTTGTTTTATGGGTATTTTGCATCTTTATTTTCATACAAATTTACATTATTTTATTAATATTCTGTGTATTTATTTTGATACTATTTTACATTATTCTATTTGTGTTTTGTATATATTTTTTTATACATATTTACATTATTTAATGTGTATTTTCTATATATATTTCATACAAATTTACGTTATTTTAAGTGTATTTGTTTATATATTTTCATTCAAATTTACATTATTTTATGTGTATTTTGTATATGTATTTCAATAGAAATTTAATTAGTTTTATGTGTATTTTGTATTTATATTTTTATACAAATTTAAATTATTTTTCTGTATTTTTTAATAGAGTTTTATACAAATTTACAATATTTTATGTGTATTTTGTATATCTATTTTCATACAAATACAAATTCTTTTATTGATATTTGTTTATTTATTTTGATCCGAATTTACATTATTTAATGTGTATTGTGTATATATATTTTTATACGTATTAACGTCATTTCATGTGTATTTTGTATATATATTTCTATAGAAATATACGTTATTTTATGTGTATTGGTATATATATTTTAAAACAAATATACATTGTTTTATGTGCATTTTGTATATTTTTTCAATACAAATTTCCCTTATTGTACGTACATTTTGTATATTAATTTTAATACAAATTTAATTATTCTATGTGTATTCTTGTATATGTATTTAAAAAAAAATATGCTTTATTTTATGGGTATTTTGCATCTTTATTTTCATACAAAATTACATTATTTTATTGATATTCTGTGTATTTATTTTGATACGATTTTACATTATTCTATGTATATTTTGTATATCTATTTTATACATATGTACGTTATTTTATGTGAATTTGTTTTCATTTCATACAAATTTATATTATTTTATGTGTATTTTGTACATGTATTTAAATACAAATTTAACTAATTATATGTGTATTTTGTATATCTATTTTCATACAAATTGAAATTTATTTTTTTGTTTTTTTGTATATACTTTCATTCAAATTTTCGTAATTTTATGTGTATTTTGTATATTTATTTTCCTACAAATATACGTTCTTTTATCGAATTTTGTGTATTTATTTTGATACGAATTTTCATTTTTTAGGTGTATTTGATATATATATTTTATACTTATTTACATAGTTTTATATGTATTTTGAATATATATTTTCATAGAAATTTACTCTATATGTATATACAAAAAAACAAAAATTATTTAAATTTGTATGAAAATACATATACAAAATACACATAAAATTAGGTAAATTTGTATTGAAATACATATACAAAATACACTTAAAATAATGTAAATTTGAATGAAATTATATAAACAAATACACTTAAATGACGTTAATTTGTATAAAATATATATAAAAATACACATTAAATAATGAAAATATGTATAAAAATATATACAAAATCAAATAGTATATAAAATCGTATCAAAATATATACACAGAATATTAATAAAATAATGTACATTTCTATGAAAACTAATATGCAAAATACCTAAAAATAACGCATTTTTTATAAAATTATATATACCAAAATACACATAAAATATTTGAATTTGTATTAAAAAATATACAAAATGCACATACAATAAGGTAAATTTGTATTGAAATAGATATGCAAAATACATATAAAACAATGTAAACTTGTTTGAAAATATATATACGAATACACATAAAATAACGAGGATTTCTATAAAAATATATATACAAAATACACATAAAATTAAGTAAATACGAATCAAAAATGTATACAAAATACACATAAAATAATGTAAATTCGTATAAATATAAATAAACAAAATACCAATAAGAGAATGTGTATTTGTATAAATATAAATATACAAAATGCACATAAAATAACGTAAATTTGTATAAAACTATATACAAAAATACACAGAAGTAATTAAATTTGTATGAAAATAGATATACAAAATACACACAAAATAAGCTAAATTTGAATTGAAATATATATACAAAATACATAAAATGAAGTAAATTCGTTTCAAAATATTTTTAACAAATACACATATAATAACGTAAATTTGTAAAAAAAATATATAAACAAAATACACATTAAGTAATGTAAATACGTATAAAAAAATATTTACAAAATACACCAATAAAAAGTCATTCGTATTAAAATAAATAAACAAAAAACTAATTAAATAATGTAAATTTGTATGAGAAAACATATACAAAATACACATAAAATAACGTTTTAAGTTTCTTTAAAAATATATGTATAAAAATGCACATAAAATTAGTTTGCATAAAAATATATATACAAAACACACATTAGATAATGTAAATGAGTATAAAAATATGTATACAAAATACCTATGAAATAATCTAAATTCGTATCGAGTTAAATTAAGAAAATAACAATAAAATAATGTAATTTTGGATGAAAATATATATAAAAAACACACATAAAATAACCTAAATACAAACACAAATAAACACATTAAATAATTTATAATTGAATGAAATAAATATACAAAATAAACATAAAATAAGGTAAATTTGTGATAAAATATATGTAAGAGTACACATAAAATAATATAAATTTGTATGAAAATATATATACAAATACACATAAAATAACATGAATTTGTATAAAATGTTTCAAAATATATACGAATACACACAATAAAATAACGTAAATTTTTATGAAAATGTATATATAAAATACACATAAAATAGTTTAAATACGTAGAAAAATATATATACAAAATACACATAAAATAATGTAAATTCGTAAAAAAATTAAATACACAAAATTCCAATAAAAGAATGTATATTTGTAGGAAAATATATATACAAAAAACAAATAAAATAACTAAAATTTGTAAAAAAAATATATACAAATATACACAAAAATAATTTAAATTTGTTTGAAAATAGATATGCAAAAAACACTTAAAGTTAGGCAAATTTGTATTGAAATACATATACAAAACTCACATAAAATAATGTAAATTTGTATGAAAATATATAAACATATGCATATAAAACCACGTAAATTTGGATAAAATATATATATACAAAATATACATTAAATATTTTAACTATGTATAAAAATATATTATATTATATATATTTTTATTGATATTTGCGTTATTTATGTGTATTTTGTATATGTTTTCTCATAGAAATTTACATTATTTTATTGGTATTTTGTCTATTTACTTTGATACGAATTACATGATTATTTGTGTATTTTTTACATTTTTTTATACGTATTTACATTATTTAATGTGTATTTTGTTTATATATTTTTCTACAAATTTACGTTATTATATGTGTATTTGTATAGGTATTTTGATACATATTTACATTATTTTATGTATTTTGTATATATATTTCAATTCAAATTTAGCTTATTTTATGTGTATTTTGTATATCTATTTATTTTAATACAAAATCAAATATTTTATGTTTTTTCGTATTTATATTTTTATAAAAAATGCGTTATTTTATGGGTATTTTGCATCTTAATTTTCATACATATTTACATTATTTTATTAATATTTTCTGTATTTATTTTGAAACGATTATACATTATTTTATTTGTGTTTTGTATATTTTTTATTCATATTTACATTATTTAAAGTTTTTTATATATATATTTTATAAAAATTTTCGTTATTTTAAGTCTATATGTTTATATATTTTAATTTAAATTTACATTATTTTATGTGTATTTTGTATATGTATTTCAATACAAATTTACCTATTTTTATATATGTTTTTGTATAATTATTTTCATACAAGTTTAAATTATTTTGTGTATTTTGTTTATAGTTTTATACAAATTTAGGTTATTTTATGTGTATTTTGTATATCTATTTTCATACAAATACATTCTTTTCATGATATTTTGTTTATTTATTTTGACACGAGCTAACATTATTTAATGTGTATTTTGTATATATATTTTTATTCGTATTTACTTTATTTCAAGTGTATTTTGTATATATATATATATATATATATATATATATATATATATATATATATATATATATATATATATATATATATATATATATATATATATATATATATATATATATATATATATATATATATATATAAATATATATAGAAATCTTCGTTATTTTATGTGTATTCGTATATATATTTTGAAACAAATTTAAATTATTTTATGTGTATTTTGCATATTTTTTCAATACAAATTTACCTTATTGTATGTGCATTTTGTATATTAATTTTAATACAAATTTGATTAATCTATGTGTATTTTTGTATATGTATTTTTATAAAAATATGCTTTATTTTATGGGTATTTTGCATCTTTATTTTCATACAAATTTACATTATTTTATTGATATTCTGTGTATTTATTTTGATATGATTTTACATTATTCTATGTGTATTTTGTATATATATTTTATATAAAATGTATTTGTTTTCATTTCATACAAATCTACATTATTTTATGTGTTTTTTTGTACATGTATTTAAATACAAATTTAACTAGTTATATGTGTATTTTGTATATCTATTTTGTATGTATATTTTCATAGAAATTTACTCTATTTTATGAGTATTCGTATATATATTTTGATACAAATTTATATTATTGATGTGTATTTTGCATATATATTTCAATACAAATTTACTTTATTGTACGTGCATTTTGTATATTTATTTTAATACAAACTTAACTATTTTATATGTATTTTTGTATATATTTTTATGCAAATATGCGTTATTATATGGATATTTTGCATCTTTATTTTCATACAAATTTACATTACTTTATTGATATTCTCTTTATTTATTTTGATACGATTTAACATTATTCTATGTGTATTTTGTATATTTTTTTTTATACATATAAACATTATTTAATGTTCATTTTGTATATATATTTTATCCAAATTTACATTATTTTATGTGTATTTGTTTATATATTTTCATACAAATTTACATTATTTTATGTGTTTTTTGTATATATTTTTCTACGTATTTAAATTATTTTATGTGTATTTTGTATATACATTTTCATAAAAAATTACGTTATTTTATTGTGTGTATAAGTATATATTTTGATACAAATTTTATACAAATTCATGTTATTTAATGTGTATTTGTATATATATTTTCATACAAATTTATATTATTTTATGTGTATTTTTTCATATATTTCATTACAAATTTACCTTATTTTATGTTTATTTTGTATATTTATTTCATTCAATTTTAAATTATTTTATGTGTATACTTGTATTTGTATTTAGGTTATTTTATGTGTATTTTGTATATATATTTTCATCCAAAATTACATTATTTTATTGGTATTTCTTAATTTAATTCGATACGAATTTAGATTATTTCATAGGTATTTTGTATACGTATTTTTATACTCATTTACATCATCTAAAGTGTGTTTTGTATATATATTTTTATACAAATTTATTTTATGTTCATTTTTGTACATATATTTTTATAGAAATTTGCGTTATTTTATGTATATAGTTTTATATAAATCTACGTTATTTTATGTGAATTTGTATATTTATATTTATACAAATGCACATTCTTTTATTGGTATATTGTTTATTTACATTTATACGAATTTACATTATTTTATGTGTATTTTGTATACATTTTTTTATACGTATTTACTTAATATTATGTGTATTTTGTATATGTATTTTTATAGAAATCTACGTTATTTTATGTGTATTCGTATATATATTTTGAAACAAATTTACATTATTTTATATGTATTTTGGATATCTATTTCAATACAAATTTACCTTATTGTATGTGCATTTTGTACATTTATTTTAATACAAGCTCAAATATTTTATGTGCATTTTGGTATCAATAATTTTATAAAAAAAATGCGTTATTTTATAGGTAGTTTGCATCTTAATTTTCATTTTATATGTACTTTGTATATACATTTTTATACGCTCTTACATTATTTAATATTTATTTTGAATATATATTTTTATACAAATTCATGGTATTTTATGTGTATTTGTATATATATTTTCATATAAATTTCATATAAATTTACATATATTTTAATACAAATCTACCTTATTTTATGTTTATTTTGTATGTGTATTTTGTATATTTATATTTATCCAAATCCACATTCTTTTATTGGTATTTTGTTTATCTATTTTAATTCGAATTTACATTATTTTATGTGTATTTTGAATACATTTTTTTATACGTATCTACTTAATTTTATGTGTATTTTGTATATATATTTTTATAGAAATCTACGTTTTTTTATTTGTATTCGTATATATATTTTGAAACAAATTTACATTGTTTTATATGTATTTTTGCATATCTCTTTCAATACAAATTTATCTTATTGTATATGCATTTTGTATATTTATTTCAATATAAATTTAAAAATTTTATGTGTATTTTGGTATATATATTTTTATAAGAAATGCGCTATTTTATGGGAATTTTGCATATTTATTTTCATACAAATTTACATTATTTTATTAATATTCGGTGTATTTATTTTGATACGATTTTACATTATTCTATTTGTTTTTTATATATACTTTTTTATACATATTTACATTATTTAATGTGTATCTTGCATATATATTTTATACAAATTTATTATCTATTATCTATTTTCATACAAATACACATTCTTTTCATGATATTTTGTATAATTATTTTGACACGAATTTACATTATTTGATAAGTATTTTGTATATATATTTTTATACGTATTTACATAATTTCATATGTATTTTGCATATATATTTAATAGATATTCAAAAAACACATAAAATAACCTAAATTTGTATCAAACTATATACAAAAATACACAAAAATATTTTAAATTTGTATGAAAATAAATATACAAAATACACATAAATTAGGTTAATTTGTATGGAAATATACATAAAAAATTCACAAATAATGTGAATTATGGAAATATATACAAAATACATATAAAATTTAATTTGTGTTAAAATAAATATAAAAAACACATAAAATAACGTAAATTTGTATATAAATAGATACACAAAATACATATAAAATAATGTAAATTTGTTTCAAAATATATATACGAATACACATAAAATATATATATATATATATATATATATATATATATATATATATATATATATATATATATATATATATATATATATATATAAATATATATATATATATATATATATATATATATATATACATATAAATGAAGTAAATACGTATAAAAAATGTAGAAAATACACATAAAATAATGTAAATTGTATCAAATAAATAAACAAAATACCAATAAAAGAATGTGTATTTGTATAAATATAAATACATAAAACAACGTAAATTTATATAAAACTATATACATAAATACGCAGAAGTAATTAAATTTGTATGAAATATATACAAAATACACACAAAATAAGCTAAATTTGAATTGAAATATATACAAAATACATGAAATAAAGTAAATTTGTATCAAAATATTCATACAAATACACATATAATAACGAAAATTTGTATGAAAATATATAAACAAAATACACATTAAATAATGTAAATACGTATAAAAAATATGTACAAAAAACACATATAATCATGTAATTCGTATCAAAATAAATAAACAAAATACCAATAAAATAATATAAATTTGTATGAGTAAACGTGTATTTTGCATATTTTTTCAATACAAATTTACCATATTATATACGCATTTTGTATATTAATTTTAATACAAATTTAATTATTCGATGTGTATTTTTGTATCTGTATTTTTATAAACATATGCTTTATTTTTTGGGTATTTTGCATCTTTATTTTCATACAAATATACATTATTTTATTGATATTCTGCTCATTCATTTTGATACGAATTGACATTATTCTATGTGTATTTTGTATATATTTTTCATGCAAATTTACGTTATTTTATGTGTATTTGTTTATATATTTTGACACAAATTTACAATATTTTATGGCTATTTTGTATATACATTTCAAAAGAAATTTACCTAGTTTTATGTGTGTTTTGTATATCTATTTTCATACAAACTCTAATTATTTCTATGTATTTTTGTATAAATTTTAATACAAATTTTAGTGTTTTATGTGTATTTTGTAATTTCATATATTTTCATATATATATATATATATATATATATATATATATATATATATATATATATATATATATATATATATATATATATATATATATATATATATATATATATATATATATATATATATATATATATATTATTTTATTGGTGTTTTGTTGATTTATATTGATACGAATTTACATTATTTTATATGTACTTTGTATATATATTTTTATACGCTTTTACATTATTTAATATTTATTTTGAATATATATTTTTATACAAATTCATGGTATTTTATGTTTATTTGTATATATATTTTCATATAAATTTACATTATTTTATATGTATTTTGTACATATATTTTATTACAAATCTACCTTATTTTATGTTTATTTTGTATATGTATTTTGTATATTTATATTTATCCAAATACACATTCTTTTATTGGTATTTTGTTTATTTATTTTAAATCGAATTTACATAATTTTATGTGTTTTTTGTATACATTTTTTTATACGTATTTACTTAATTTTATGTGTATTTTGTATATATATTTTTATAGAAATCTACGTTTTTTTATTTGAATTCGTATATATATTTTGAATCAAATTTACATTGTTTTATATGTATTTTTGCATATCTCTTTCAATACAAATTTACCTTATTGTATGTGCATTTTGTATATTTATTTCAATACAAATTAAATATTTTATGTGTATTTTGGTATATATATTTTTATAAGAAATGCGCTTTTTTATGGGAATTTTGCCTTTTTATTTTCATACAAATTTACATTATTTTATTAATATTCGGTGTATTTATTTTGATACGAATTTACATTATTCTATTTGTTTTTTGTATATACTTTTTTATACATATTTACATTATTTAATGAGTACTATCTTGCATATATATTTTATACAAATTTATTATCTATTATCTATTTTTATACAAATACACATTCTTTACATGATATTTTGTTTATTTATTTTGACACGAATTTACATTATTTGATATGTATTTTGTATATATATTTTTATACGTATTTACATAATTTCATATGTATTTTGTATATATATTTCTATAGAAATCTACTTTATTTTATGTGTATTCGTATATATATATTTTGAAACAAATTTACATTGTTTTATATGTATTTTTGAATATCTCTTTTAATACAAATTTACCTTACTGTATATGCATTTTGTATATTTATTTCAATACAAATTTAAATATTTTATGTGTATTTTGGTATATTTATTTTTATAAAAAATGCGATAATTTTTGGGAATTTTGCATCTTTATTTTCCTACAAATTTACATTATTTTATTGATATTCTGTGTATTTATTTTGATACGATTTTACATTGTTCTATTTGTTTTTTTTATATATTTTTTTATACACATTTACATTATTTAATGTGTATCTTGCATATATATTTTATACAAATTTACGTTATTTTAAGTGTATTTGTTTTTATATTTTCATTCACATTTACATTTATTTTAATTCGAATTTACATTATTTTATGTGTATTTTGTATACATTTTTTTATACGTATTTACTTAATTTTATGTGTATTTTGTAAATATATTTTTATAGAAATCTACGTTTTTTTATTTGTATTCGTATATATATTTTGAAACAAATTTACATTGTTTTATATGTATTTTTGCATATCTCTTTCAATACAAATTTACCTTATTGTATGTGCTTTTTGTATATTTATTTCAATACAAATTTAAATATATTATGTGTATTTTGGTATATATATTTTTATAAGAAATGCGCTATTTTATTTGAATTTTGCATCTTTATTTTCATACAAATTTTCATTATTTTACTAATATTCGGTGTATTTATTTTGATACGATTTTACATTATTCTATTTGTTTTTTGTATATACTTTTTTATACATATTTACATTATTTCATGTGTATATTGCATATATATTTTATACAAATTTATTATCTATTATCTATTTTCATACAAATACGCTTTCTTTTTATAATATTTTGTTTATTTATTTTGACACGAATTTACATTATTTAATATGTATTTTGTATATATATTCTTATACGTATTTACATAATTTCATATGTATTTTGTATATATGTTTCTATAGAAATCTACTTTATGTGTATTCGTATTTACAAATTTACATTGTTTTATATGTATTTTTGAATATCTCTTTCAATACAAATTTACCTTACTGTATATGCATTTTGTATATTTATTTCAATACAAATTTAAATATTTTATGTGTATTTTAGTATATATATTTTTATAAAAAATGCGATATTTTTTGGGAATTTTGCATCTTTATTTTCATAAAAATTTACATTATTTTATTGATATTCTGTGTATTTATTTTGATACGATTTTATATTATTCTATTTGTTTTTTGTATATATTTTTTTTATACACATTTACATTATTTAATGTGTATCTTGCATATATATTTTATACAAATTTACGTTATTTTAAGTGTATTTGTTTATATATTTTCATTCAAATTTACATTATTTGATGTGTATTTTGTATATGTATTTCATACAAATTTACCTAATTTTATGTGTATTTTGTATATTTCTTTTCAAATAAATTTAAATTATTTTTGTGTATTTTTGTATATAGTTTTATACAAATTTAGGTTATTTTATGTACGCATTTACATTATTTAGTGTGTGTTTTGTATATATATTTTTATGCTAATTTACTTTATTTTATGTGCATTTTTGTACATAAATTTTTATAGAAATTTGCGTTATTTGTATATGTTTTCTCAAACAAATTTACATTATTTTATTGCTATTTTGTTTATTTATTTTGATACGAATTACATTATTATATGTGTATTTTGTACATATTTTTTATACGTATTTACATTTAATGTGTATTTTGTTTATATATTTTTAAACAAATCTACGTTATTATATGTATTTGTATAAATATTTTGATACAGATTTATATTATTTTATGTATTTTGTATGTACATTTCAATTCAAATTTAGCTTATTTTAGCTGTATTTTGTATATATATTTTCATACAAATTTAATAACTTCTGTGTATTTTTGTATATAGTTTTATACAAATTTACGATGTTTTATGTGAATTTTGTATATTTATATTTATACAAATACACTTTCTTTTACTAGTATTTTGTTTATTTATTTTGATACGATTTTTATGTGTATTTTGTATTCATTTTTTTATACGCATTTACTTCATTTTATGTGTATTTTGTATATTTTTATAGAAATCAACGTTATTTTCTGTGTATTCGTATATATATTTTGAAACAAATTTACATTGTTTTATATGTATTTTGCATATCTATTTCAATACAAATTTTCCTTACAGTATGTGCATTTTTTATATTTATTTTAATACAAATTTTTATATTTTATGTGTATTTTGGTATATATATTTTTATAAAAAATGCGTTATTTTATGGCTATTTTGCATCTTTATTTTCATACAAATTTACAATATTTTATTAATATTCTGTGTATCTATTTTGATACGATTTTACATTATTCTATTTGTGTTTTGAATATATTTTTTTTATACATATTTACATTATTTAATTAGTATTTTGTATATATATTTGATACAAATTTACGTTATTTTAAGTGTATATGTTTATATATTTTCATTCAAACTTCCATTATTTTATGTGTATTTTGTATGTGTATTTCAATACAAATTTACCTAATTTTATGGGTATTTTGTATATTTATTTTCATACAAATTTAAATTATTTTTGTGTATTTTTGTAAATAGTTTTATACAAACTTAGGTTATTTTATGAGTATTTTGTACATCTATTTTCATACAAATACACATTCTTTTATTGATATTTTGTTTATTTATTTTGACGAGAATTTAAATTATTTAATGTGTATTTTGTATATATATTAGTATACGTATTTACATCATTTCATGTGTATTTTGTATATATATTTCTATAGAAATCTACGTTATATTATGTGTATTCGTATATAGATTTTTAAACAAATTTACACTTTTATGTGTATTTTGCATATTTTTTCAATACAAATTTACTTTATTGTATATGCTTTTTGTATATTAATTTTAATACAAATTTAATTATTCTATGTGTATTTTTGTATATGTACTTTTATAAAAATATGCTTTATTTTATGGGTATTTTGCATCTTTATTTTCATACAAATTTACGTTATTTTATTGATATTCTGCTCATTCATTTTGATACGATTTGACATTATTTTATGTGTATTTGTTTATATATTTTGACACAAATTTACAATATTTTATGGGTATTTTGTATATATATTTCAAAAGAAATTTACCTAGTTTTATATATAAATACACTTGAAATAATGTAAATACGTATAAAATATATATACAAAATACACATTAAATAATGTTAATTCGTCAAGTAAATAAAAAATATCATGAAAAGAATGTATTTGTATGAAAATAGATATACAAAATACTCATAAAATAACCTAAATTTGTATAAAACTATATACAAAATAAACAAAATAATTTAAACTTGTATGAAAATAAATATACAAAAACATAAAATTAGGTAAATTTATTGAAATACATATACAAATACACATAAAATAATGTAAATTTGAATGAAAATATATAAACATATAGACTTAAAATAACGTAAATTTGTATCAATAACAAAAAACACTTTAAATAATGTAAATATGTAAAAAATATATAAAACACAAATAAATAATGTAAATCGTATCAATATAAATACAGAAAATATTAATAAAATAATGTAAATTTGTATGAAAATTAAGATTCAAAATACCCATGTCATGTGTATTCGTATATATATTTTGAAACAAATTTACATTGTTTATATACCATGCATTTGTATAAAATTATATATTCAAAATAAATATTAAATAATGTTAATGCGTATAAAAATATATATAGTACATATAAAATAATGTAAATTCGTGTCAATATAAATCAACAAAATACCAATAAAATAATATATATTTGAATGAAAATAGATTTACAAAATACACATAACTAACTAAAATTTGTATTGAAATATATACAAAATACAAAAAATAATTTGAGTTTGAATGAAAATAGATATTCAAAATACACATAAAACTAGGTAAATTTCTTTTGAAATATATATACAAAATACCCATAAAATATTGTAAATTTGTGTCAAAATATATAAACAAATACACATAAAATAACTTAAATAACTTAAATATGTAGCAAATATATATACAAAAAACACATTAAATAATGTAAATATGTATAAAAAAAATATATACAAAACACAAATAAAATAATGTAAAATCGTATCAAAATAAACACATAAAATATTGATAAAATAATGTAAATTTGTATGAAAATTAAGATAAAATACCCATAAAATAACGCATTTTATAAAAATATATATACGAAAAACATAAAATATTTGATTTTGTATTAAAATAAATAGATATACATTCTTTTATTAGTATTTTGTTTATTTATTTTGTTTCAATTTACATTATTTTATTTGTATTTTGTTTAAATTTTTTATACGTATTTACTTAATTTTATGTGTATTTTGTATATATATTTTTATAGAAATCTACGTTATTTTATGTGTATTCGTATATATATTTTGAAACAAATTTACATTGTTTTATATGTATTTTTGCATATTTCTTTCAATAGAAGTTTACCTTATTGTATGTGCATTTTGTATATTTATTTCAATACAAATTTAAATATTTTATGTGTATTTTGGTATATATATTTTTATAAGAAATGCGCTATTTGATGGGAATTTTGCATCTTTATTTTCATACAAATTTACATTATTTTATTGATATTCGAAGTATTTATTTTGATACGATTTTACATTATTCTATTTGTGTTTTGTATATATTTTTTTATACATATTTACATTATTTAATTAGTATTTTGTATATATATTTGATACAAATTTACGTTATTTTAAGTGTATATGTTTATATATTTTCATTCAAATTTCCATTATTTTATGTGTATTTTGTATATGTATTTCAATACAAATCTACCTAATTTTATGTGTATTTTGTATATTTATTTTCATACAAATTTAAATTATTTTTGTGTATTTTTGTATATAGTTTTATACAAACTTAGGTTATTTTATGAGTATTTTGTATATCTATTTTCATTCAAATACACATTCTTTTATTGATATTTTGTTTATTTATTTTGACGAGAATTTAAATTATTTAATGTGTATTTTGTATATATATATATATTTTTATACGTATTTACATCATTTCATGTGTATTTTGTATATATATTTCTATAGAAATCTACGTTATTTTATGTGTATTCGTATATAGATTTTTAAACAAATTTACGCTTTAATGTGCATTTTGTATATTTTTTCAATACAAATTTACCTTATTGTACGTGCATTTTGTATATTAATTTTAATACAAATTTAATTATTCTATGTGTATTTTTGTATATGTATTTTTAAAAAAATATGCTTTATTTTATGGGTATTTTGCATCTTTATTTTCATACAAAATTACATTATTTTATTGATATTCTGTGTATTTATTTTGATATGATTTTACATTATTCTATGTGTATTTTGTATATATTTTTCATTTAATTTAGCTTATTTTACATTTTATGTGTAAATATTTGATTTTGTATTAAAATAAATAGATACACATTCTTTTATTGGTATTTTGTTTATTTATTTTGTATCCAATTTATATTATTTTATGTGTATTTTGTTTACATTTTTTTATACGTATTTACCTAATTTTATTTGTATTTTGTATATATATTTTATAGAGATCTACGTTATTTTATGTGTATTCGTATATATATTTTGAAACAAATTTACTTTGTTTTATATGTATTTTTGCATATCTCTTTCAATAGAAGTTTACCTTATTGTATGTGCATTTTGTAAATTTATTTCAATACAAATTTAAATATTTTATGTGTATTTTGGTATATATATTTTATAAGAAATGCGCTATTTGATGAATTTTGCATCTTTATTTTCATACAAATTTACATTATTTTATTAATATTCAGTGTATTTATTTTGATACGATCTTACATTATTCTATTTGTTTTTTGTATATATTTTTTTTATACATATTTACATTATTTAATGTATATCTTGCATATATATTTCATACAAATTTATTATCTATTATTTATTTTCATACAAATACACATTCTTTTCATGATATTTTATTTATTTTGAAACGAATTTACATTACTTAATTTGTATTATATATATATATATATATATATATATATATATATATATATATATATATATATATATATATATATATATATATATATATATATATATATATATATATATATATATATATATATATATATATATATATATATATATATATATATATTTATACGTGTTTACATAGTTTCATTTGTATTTTGTATATATATTTCTATAGAAATCTACGTTATTTTATGTGTATTCGTATATATATTTTGAAACAAATTTACAATGTTTTATTTGTTGTATGTGTGCATTTTGTATATTAATTTTAATACAAATTTAATTATTCTATGTGTATTTTTGTATATGTATTTTTAAAAAAAAAATGCTTTATCTTATGGGTATTTTGCATCTTTGTTTTCATACAAATTTAAATTATTTTATTGATATTCTGTGTACTTATTTTGATACGATTTTACATTATTCTATGTATAACGTAAATTTGTATGAAAAATATATACAAAATACATATAGAATAAAGTCAAATCGTATCAAAATGAATGAGCAGAATATCAATAAAATAACGTAAATTTGTATGAAAATAAAGATGCAAAATACCCATAAAATAAAGCATATTTTTTAAAAAATACAAATAGAAAAATACACATAGAATAATTAAATTTGTATTAAAATTAATATACAAAATGCATATACAATAAATTTAAATTTGATTATATTAAATGAAATAAATATACAAAATAAACATAAAATAAGGTAAATTTGTAATAAAATATATGTATGAATACACATAAAATAATATAAATTTGTATGAAAATATATATACAAATACACATAAAATAACATGAATTTGTATTAAATTTGTTTCAAAATATATACGAATACAATAAAATAACGTAAATTTTATTAAAATGTATATATAAAATACACATAAAATAATTTAAATACGTAGAAAAATATATATACAAAATACATATAAAATAATGTAAATTCGTAAAAAATTAAATACACAAAATTCCAATAAAAGAATATATATACAAAAAACAAATAAAATAACTAAAATTTGTATAAAAATATATAGAAAAATACACAAAAATAATTAAAATTTGTTTGAAAATAGATATGCAAAATACACATAAAGTTAGGCAAATTTGTATTGAAATACATATACAAAACTCACATAAAATAATGTAAATTTGTATGAAAATATATAAACAAATACATATAAAATAACGTAAATTTGGATAAAATATATATACAAAATATACATTAAATATTTTAAATATGTATAAAAATATATTATATTATATATATTTTTATTGATATTTGCGTTATTTATGTGTATTTTGTATATGTTTTCTCATAGAAATTTACATTATTTTATTGGTATTTTGTCTATTTATTTTGATACGAATTACATGATTATTTGTGTATTTTGTACATTTTTTTTATACGTATTTTTTTTTTTTTTTTTTTTTTATGTTTTTGCCTATTGCGCCGGTAGGCTTCTTCCCGGTGGATCCTGATGGTCGGTCCAAGGCTTCTTTCCGGTAGGTCCTGATGGTCGGCTTAGCCCGTTCTGGCGCAGGCGAGTGTTTATAGTGGCGCCATCTTGCATTGGCTCATGCTGCCCTCCCAGAGCTCATCTTTGATCCTAGAATCTAGAGTCCGGGTTGATAGGATTTACATTATTTAATGTGTATTTTGTTTATATATTTTTATACAAATTTACGTTATTATATGTGTATTTGTATAAGTATTTTGATACAAATTTACATTATTTTATGTATTTTGTATATATATTTCAATTCAAATTTAGCTTATTTTATGAGTATTTTGTATATCTATTTATTTTAATACAAAATCAAATATTTTATGTTTTTTCGTATATATATTTTTATAAAAAAAGCATTATTTTATGGGTATTTTGCATCTTAATTTTCATACAAATTTACATTATTTTATTAATATTTTCTGTATTTATTTTGATACGATTTTACATTATTTTATTTGTGTTTTGTATATATTTTTTATACATATTTAAATTATTTAATGTGTTTTTGTATATATATTTGATACAAATTTACGTTATTTTAAGTCTATATGTTTATATATTTTTATTCAAATTTACATTATTTTCAGTGTATTTTGTATATGTATTTCAATACAAATTTACCTAATTTTATATGTTTTTTGTATATTTCTTTTCATACAAGTTTAAATTATTTTTGTGTATTTTTGTATATAGTTTTATACAAATTTAGGTTATTTTATGTGTATTTTGTATATCTATTTTCATACAAATAAACATTCTTTTCATGATATTTTGTTTATTTATTTTGACACGAATTAACATTATTTAATGTGTATTTTGTATATATATTTTTATTCGTATTTACATTATTTCAAGTGTATTTTGTATATATATTTCTATAGAAATCTGCGTTATTTTATGTGTATTCGTATATATATTTTGAAACAAATTTACATTGTTTTATGTGTATTTTGCATATTTTTCAATACAAATTTACCTTATTGTATGTGCATTTTGTATATTAATTTTAATACAAATTTGATTAATCTATGTGTATTTTTGTATATGTATTTTTAAAAAATTTTGCTTTATTTTATGGGTATTTTGCATCTTTACTTTCATACAAATTTACATTATTTTATTGATATTCTGTGTATTTATTTTGATATGATTTTGCATTATTCTATGTGTATTTTGTATATATATTTTATATAAAATGTATTTGTTTTCATTTCATACAAATCTACATTATTTTATGTGTTTTTTGTACATGTATTTTAATACAAATTTAACTAGTTATATGTGTATTTTGTATATCTATTTTGTATGTATATTTTCATAGAAATTTACTCTATTTTATGAGTATTCGTATATATATTTTGATACAAATTTACATTATTAATGTGTATTCTGCATATCTATTTCAATACAAATTTTCTTTATTGTACGTGCATTTTGAATATTTATTTTAATACAAATTTAATTATTTTATATGTATTTTTGTATATATATTTTTATGCAAATATGCGTTATTATATGGATATTTTGCAGCTTTATTTTCATACAAATTTACATTATTTTATTGATATTCTCTTTATTTATTTTGATACAATTTAACATTATTCTATGTGTATTTTGTATATATTTTTTATACATATTTACATTATTTAAGGTTTATTTTGTATATATATTTTATCCAAATTTACATTATTTTATGTGTATTTCTTTATATATTTTTATACAAATTTACATTATTTTATGTGTATTTTGTATATACATTTTCATAAAAAAATTGCGTTATTTTATTGTGTGTATTCGTATATATTTTGATACAAATTTTATACAAATTCATGTTATTTAATGTGTATTTGTATATATATTTTCATACAAATTTATATTATTTTATGTGTATTATTTCATATATTTCATTACAAATTTACCTTATTTTATGTTTATTTTGTATATTTATTTCATTCAATTTTAAATTATTTTATGTGTATATTTGTGTTTGTATTTAGGTTATTTTATGTGTATTTTGTATATATATTTTCATCCAAAATTACATTATTATATTGGTATTTTCTTAATTTAATTCGATACGAATTTAGATTATTTCATAGGTATTTTGTATACATTTTTTTATACTCATTTACATTATCTAATGTGTGTTTTGTATATATATTTTCATGCAAATATATTTTATGTTCATTTTTGTACATATATTTTTATAGAAATTTGCGTTATTTTATGTATATAGTTTTATATAAATTTACGTTATTTTATGTGCATTTTGTATATTTATATTTATACAAATACACATTCTTTTATTGCTATATTGTTTATTTATATTTATACTAATTTACATTATTTTATGTGTATTTTGTATACATTTTTTTATACGTATTTACTTAATTTTATGGTTATTTTGTATATGTATTTTTATAGAAATCTACGTTATTTTATGTGTATTCGCATATATATTTTGAAACAAATTTACATTATTTTATATGTATTTTGCATATCTATTTCAATACAAATTTACCTTATTGTATGTGCATTTTGTATATTTTGTTTTGATACAAATTCAAATATTTTATGTGTATTTTGGTATCAATAATTTTATAAAAAATGCGTTATTTTATAGGTATTTTGCATCTTAATTTTCATACAAATTTACATTATTTTATTAATATTCTCTGTATATATTTTGATACGATTTTACATTATTCTATTTGTGTTTTTTATATATTTTTTTATACATATTTACATTATTTAATGTGTATTTTGTATACATATTTCATACAAATTTACGTTATTATATGTGTATTTGTTTATATATTTTCTTTCAAATTTACAATATTTTATGTGTATTTTGTATATGTATTTCAATAGAAATTAACCTAATTTTATGAGTATTTTGTATATTTCTTTTCATACAAATTTAAATTATTTTTGTGTATTTTTGTATATAGTTTTATACAAACTTAGGTTATTTTATGAGTATTTTGTATATCTATTTTCATTCAAATACACATTCTTTTATTGATATTTTGTTTATTTATTTTGACGAGAATTTAAATTATTTAATGTGTATTTTGTATATATATATATATATATATATATATATATATATATATATATATATATATATATATATATATATATATATATATATATATATATATATATATATATATATTTATACGTATTTACATCATTTCATGTGTATTTTGTATATATATTTCTATAGAAATCTACGTTATTTTATGTGTATTCGTATATAGATTTTTAAACTAATTTACTCTTTAATGTGCATTTTGTATATTTTTTCAATACAAATTTACCTTATTGTACGTGCATTTTGTATATTAATTTTAATACAAATTTAATTATTCTATGTGTATTTTTGTATATGTATTTTTAAAAAAATATGCTTTATTTTATGGGTATTTTGCATCTTTATTTTCATACAAAATTACATTATTTTATTGATATTCTGTGTATTTATTTTGATATGATTTTACATTATTCTATGTGTATTTTGTATATATTTTTCATTTAATTTAGCTTATTTTACATTTTATGTGTAAATATTTGATTTTGTATTAAAATAAATAGATACACATTCTTTTATTGGTATTTTGTTTATTTATTTTGTATCGAATTTATATTATTTTATGTGTATTTTGTTTACATTTTTTATACGTATTTACCTAATTTTATGTGTATTTTGTATATATATTTTTTATAGAGATCTACGTTATTTTATGTGTATTCGTATATATATTTTGAAACAAATTTACTTTGTTTTATATGTATTTTTGCATATCTCTTTCAATAGAAGTTTACCTTATTGTATGTGCATTTTGTAAATTTATTTCAATACAAATTTAAATATTTTATGTGTATTTTGGTATATATATTTTTATAAGAAATGCGCTATTTGATGGGAATTTTGCATCTTTATTTTCATACAAATTTACATTATTTTATTAATATTCGGTGTATTTATTTTGATACGATCTTACATTATTCTATTTGTTTTTTGTATATATTTTTTTTATACATATTTACATTATTTAATGTATATTTTGCATATATATTTCATACAAATTTATTATCTATTATTTATTTTCATACAAATACACATTCTTTTCATGATATTTTATTTATTTTGACACGAATTTACATTACTTAATTTGTATTAGATATATATATATTTTTATACGTGTTTACATAGTTTCATGTGTATTTTGTATATATATTTCTATAGAAATCTACGTTATTTTATGTGTATTCGTATATATATTTTGAAACAAATTTACAATGTTTTATTTGTTGTATGTGTGCATTTTGTATATTAATTTTAATACAAATTTAATTATTCTATGTGTATTTTTGTATATGTATTTTAAAAAAAAAAATGCTTTATCTTATGGGTATTTTGAATCTTTGTTTTCATACAAATTTAAATTATTTTATTGATATTCTGTGTACTTATTTTGATACGATTTTACATTATTCTATGTATAACGTAAATTTGTATGAAAAATATATACAAAATACATATAGAATAAAGTCAAATCGTATCAAAATGAATGAGCAGAATATCAATAAAATAACGTAAATTTGTATGAAAATAAAGATGCAAAATACCCATAAAATAAAGCATATTTTTTAAAAAATACAAATAGAAAAATACACATAGAATAATTAAATTTGTATTAAAATTAATATACAAAATGCATATACAATAAATTTAAATTTGATTATATTAAATGAAATAAATATACAAAATAAACATAAAATAAGGTAAATTTGTAATAAAATATATGTATGAATACACATAAAATAATATAAATTTGTATGAAAATATATATACAAATACACATAAAATAACATGAATTTGTATAAAATTTGTTTCAAAATATATACGAATACACACAATAAAATAACGTAAATTTTTATGAAAATGTATATATAAAATACACATAAAATAATTTAAATACGTAGAAAATATATATACAAAATACATATAAAATAATGTAAATTCGTAAAAAATTAAATACACAAAATTCCAATAAAAGAATATATATACAAAAAACAAATAAAATAACTAAAATTTGTATAAAAATATATAGAAAAATACACAAAAATAATTAAAATTTGTTTGAAAATAGATATGCAAAATACACATAAAGTTAGGCAAATTTGTATTGAAATACATATACAAAACTCACATAAAATAATGTAAATTTGTATGAAAATATATAAAGAAATACATATAAAATAACGTAAATTTGGATAAAATATATATACAAAATATACATTAAATATTTTAAATATGTATAAAAATATATTATATTATATATATTTTTATTGATATTTGCGTTATTTATGTGTATTTTGTATATGTTTTCTCATAGAAATTTACATTATTTTATTGGTATTTTGTCTATTTATTTTGATACGAATTACATGATTATTTGTGTATTTTGCACATTTTTTTATACGTATTTTTTTTTTTTTATTTTTATTTTTTTTTTATTTTTTACATTGCAGCCTATTGCGCCGGTAGGCTTCTTCCCGGTGGATCCTGATGGTCGGTCCAAGGCTTCTTTCCGGTAGGTCCTGATGGTCGGCCCAGCCCGTTCTGGCGCAGGCGAGTGTTTATAGTGGCGCCATCTTGCATTGGCTCATGCTGCCCTCCCAGAGCTCATCTTTGATCCTAGAATCTAGAGTCCGGGTTGATAGGATTTACATTATTTAATGTGTATTTTGTTTATATATTTTTATACAAATTTACGTTATTATATGTGTATTTGTATAAGTATTTTGATACAAATTTACATTATTTTATGTATTTTGTATATATATTTCAATTCAAATTTAGCTTATTTTATGAGTATTTTGTATATCTATTTATTTTAATACAAAATCAAATATTTTATGTTTTTTCGTATATATATTTTTATAAAAAAAGCATTATTTTATGGGTATTTTGCATCTTAATTTTCATACAAATTTACATTATTTTATTAATATTTTCTGTATTTATTTTGATACGATTTTACATTATTTTATTTGTGTTTTGTATATATTTTTTTTATACATATTTACATTATTTAATGTGTTTTTTGTATATATATTTGATACAAATTTACGTTATTTTAAGTCTATATGTTTATATATTTTTATTCAAATTTACATTATTTTCAGTGTATTTTGTATATGTATTTCAATACAAATTTACCTAATTTTATATGTTTTTTGTATATTTATTTTCATACAAGTTTAAATTATTTTTGTGTATTTTTGTATATAGTTTTATACAAATTTAGGTTATTTTATGTGTATTTTGTATATCTATTTTCATACAAATAAACATTCTTTTCATGATATTTTGTTTATTTATTTTGACACGAATTAACATTATTTAATGTGTATTTTGTATATATATTTTTATTCGTATTTACATTATTTCAAGTGTATTTTGTATATATATTTCTATAGAAATCTGCGTTATTTTATGTGTATTCGTATATATATTTTGAAACAAATTTACATTGTTTTATGTGTATTTTGCATATTTTTTCAATACAAATTTACCTTATTGTATGTGCATTTTGTATATTAATTTTAATACAAATTTGATTAATCTATGTGTATTTTTTGTATTTGTATTTTTATAAAAATATGCTTTATTTTATGGGTATTTTGCATCTTTATTTTCATACAAATTTACATTATTTTATTGATATTCTGTGTATTTATTTTGATATGATTTTACATTATTCTATGTGTATTTTGTATATATATTTTATATAAAATGTATTTGTTTTCATTTCATACAAATCTACATTATTTTATGTGTTTTTTGTACATGTATTTAAATACAAATTTAACTAGTTATATGTGTTTTTTTGTATATCTATTTTGTATGTATATTTTCATAGAAATTTACTCTATTTTATGAGTATTCGTATATATATTTTGATACAAATTTACATTATTAATATGTATTTTGCATATCTATTTCAATACAAATTTACTTTATTGTACGTGCATTTTGTATATTTATTTTAATACAAATTTAATTATTTTATATGTATTTTTGTATATATATTTTTATGCAAATATGCGTTATTATATGGATATTTTGCAGCTTTATTTTCATACAAATTTACATTATTTTATTGATATTCTCTTTATTTATTTTGATACAATTTAACATTATTCTATGTGTATTTTATATATATTTTTTATACATATTTACATTATTTAAGGTTTATTTTGTATATATATTTTATCCAAATTTACATTATTTTATGTGTATTTGTTTATATATTTTTATACAAATTTACTTTATTTTATGTGTATTTTGTATATACATTTTCATAAATAAATTACGTTATTTTATTGTGTGTATTCGTATATATTTTGATACAAATTTTATACAAATTCATGTTATTTAATGTGTATTTGTATATATATTTTCATACAAATTTATATTATTTTATGTGTATTTTTTCATATATTTCATTACAAATTTACCTTATTTTTTGTTTATTTTGCATATTTATTTCATTCAATTTTAAATTATTTTATGTGTATATTTGTATTTGTATTTAGTTTATTTTATGTGTATTTTGTATATATATTTTCATCCAAAATTACATTATTATATTGGTATTTTCTTAATTTAATTCGATACGAATTTAGATTATTTCATAGGTATTTTGTATACATTTTTTTATACTCATTTACATTATCTAATGTGTGTTTTGTATATATATTTTCATGCAAATATATTTTATGTTCATTTTTGTACATATATTTTTATAGAAATTTGCGTTATTTTATGTATATAGTTTTATATAAATTTACGTTATTTTATGTGCATTTTGTATATTTATATTTATACAAATACACATTCTTTTATTGCTATATTGTTTATTTATATTTATACTAATTTACATTATTTTATGTGTATTTTGTATACATTTTTTTATACGTATTTACTTAATTTTATGGTTATTTTGTATATGTATTTTTATAGAAATCTACGTTATTTTATGTGTATTCGCATATATATTTTGAAACAAATTTACATTATTTTATATGTATTTTGCATATCTATTTCAATACAAATTTACCTTATTGTATGTGCATTTTGTATATTTTGTTTTGATACAAATTCAAATATTTTATGTGTATTTTGGTATCAATAATTTTATAAAAAATGCGTTATTTTATAGGTATTTTGCATCTTAATTTTCATACAAATTTACATTATTTTATTAATATTCTCTGTATATATTTTGATACGATTTTACATTATTCTATTTGTGTTTTTTATATATTTTTTTATACATATTTACATTATTTAATGTGTATTTTGTATACATATTTCATACAAATTTACGTTATTATATGTGTATTTGTTTATATATTTTCTTTCAAATTTAAAATATTTTATGTGTATTTTGTATATGTATTTCAATAGAAATTAACCTAATTTTATGAGTATTTTGTATATTTCTTTTCATACAAATTTAAATTATTTTTGTGTATTTTTGTATATAGTTTTATACAAATTTAGGTTATTTTATGTACGCATTTACATTATTTAATGTGTGTTTTGTATATATATTTTTATCCAAAGTTAATTTATTTTACGTTCATTTTTGGACATATATTTTTATAGAAATTAGCGTTATTTTATATGTATTTGTATATCTTTTCTCATACAAATTTACATTATTTTATTGCTATTTTGTTTATTTAGTTTGATACGAATTACATGATTATATGTGTATTTTGTACATATTTTTTATACGTATTTACATTATTTAATGTGTATTTTGTTTATATATTTTTAAACAAATTTACGTTATTATATGTATTTTTATAAATATTTTGATACAAATTTACATTATTTTATGTATTTTGTATATACATTTCAATTCAAATTTAGCTTATTTTATCTGTATTTTGTATATCTATTTTCATACGAGTTTAATTACTTCTCTGTATTTTTGTATATAGTTTTATACAAATTTACGTTATTTTATGTGTATTTTGTATATTTATATTTATACAAATACACATTCTTTTATTGGTATTTTGTTTATTTATTTTGATACGAATTTACGTTATTTTATGTGTATTTTGTATACATTTTTTTATACGTATTTACTTCATTTTACGTGTATTTTGTATATATATTTTTATACAAATCTACGTTATTTTATGTGTATTCGTATATATATTTTGAAACAAATTTACATTGTTTTATATGTATTTTGCATATCTATTTCAATACAGATTTACCTTATTGTATGTGTTTTTTGTATATTTATTTTAATACAAATAAATTTTTTTATGTGTATTTTTGTATATATATTTAAAAAAAAGCGTTATTTTATGGGTATTTTGCTTCTTTATTTTCATACAAATTTACATTATTTTATTAATATTCTGTGTATTTATTTTGATACGATTTTACATTATTCTATTTGTGTTTTGTATATATTTTTTTATACAAATTTACGTTATTTTAAGTGTATTTGTTTATGTATTTTCATTCAAATTTACAGTATTTTATGTGTATTTTGTATATGTATTTCAATACAAATTTACCTAATTTTATGTGTATTTTGTATATTTATTTTCATACAAATTTAAATTATTTTTGTGTATTTTTGTATATAGTTTTATACAAATTTATGTTATCTTATGTGTATTTTGTATATTTATTTTCATACAAATACACATTCTTTAATTGACATTTTGTTTATTTATTTTGACGCGAATTTCCATTATTTAATGTGTATTTTGTATATATATTTTTATACGTATTTACATCCTTTCATGTGTATTTTGTATATTTATAAAAAAATGCGTTATTTTATGGGTATTTTGCATCTTTATTTTCATACAAATTTACATTATTTTATTTACATTCTGTGTATTTATTTTAATACGATTTTACATTATTCTATTTGTGTTTTGTATATATATTTTTTATACATATTTACATTATTTATATATATTTTATACAAATTTATGTTAATTTAAGTGTATTTGTTTATATATTTTCATTCAAATTTACATTATTTTATGTGTATTTTGTATATGTATTTCTTTACAAATTTACCTAATTTTATGTGTATTTTGTATATTTATTTTCATACAAATTTAACTTATTTTTGTGTATTTTTATATAGTTTTATACAAATTTACGTTATTTTATGTGTATTTTGTATATGTATTTTCATACAAATACACATTCTTTTATTGATATTTTAATTATTTATTTTGACACGAATTTACATTATTTAATGTGTATTTAGTATATATATTTTTATACGTATTTACAACATTTCATGTATATTTTGTATATATATTTCTATAGAAATCTACGGTATTTTATGTGTATTCGTATATATATTTTGAAACAAATCTACATTATTTTATGTGTATTTTGTATATATATTTCATTATAAATTTGCCTTATTTTAAGTTTATTTTTATATCTATTTTCATTCAAATTCAAATCATTTTATGTGTATATATTTATTTGTATTTACGTTATTTTGTGTATTTTCTATATATATTTTCATTCAAAACTACATTATTTTATCGGTATTTTGTTCATTTATTTCGATACGAATTTAGATTATTTCATGTGTATTTTCTATACATATACATATAGAGTAGATTTCTATGAAAATATATATTCAAAATACATATAAAATTATGTAAATAAGTAAAAAAATATATATATCAAATACACCTAAAAAAAATGAAAATTCGTATCAAAATAAATAAATAAAATTCCGATAAAAGAACGTATATTTGTAGGAAAATAAATATACAAAATACACATAAAATTACGAAAATTTGAATAAAAATATATACAAAAATTAATTTCAATTTGTATGAAAATAGATATACAAAATACACATATAATTAGTTAAATTTGTATTTAAATACATGTACAAAATTCACATAAAATAATGTAAATTTGTATGAAATGAAAACAAATTCACATAAAATAACGTATATTGGTATAAAATAGATATACAAAATATACATAGAATAATGTAAAATCGTATCAAAATAAATACACAGAATGTCAATAAAATAATGTAATTTTGTATGAAAATAAAGATGCAAAATACCCATAAAATAAAGCATATTTTTATAAAAATACATATACAAAAATACACATAGAATAGCTAAATTTGTATTAAAATTAATATACAAAATACACGTACAATAAGGTAAATTTGTATTGAAAAAATATGCAAAATGCACATAAAACAATGTATATTTGTTTCAAAATATATATACGAATACACATAAAATAACGTATATTTCTATAGAAATATATATACAAAATATACATGAAATGACGTAAATACGTATAAAAATATATATACACAATACACATTAAATAATGTTAATTCGCATCAAAATAAATAAACAAAATATCAATAAAAGAATGTGTATTTGTATGAAAATAGATATACAAAATACACATAAAATATTGTAAATTTAAATAAAACTATACAAAAATACACAAATTTGTATAAAATATATATACAAAATACACATGAAATTAGGTAAATTTCTATTGAAATACATATACAAAATACACATAAAATAATGTAAATTTGAATAAAAATATATAAACAAATACCCTTAAAATAACGAAAATTTGTATGAAATATATATAGAAAATACCCATTAAATCATGTAAATATGTATAAAAAAATATATACAAAACACAAATAGAATAATGTAAAATAGTATCAAAATAAATACACAGAATATTAATAAAATAATGTAAATTTGTATGAAAATAAAGATGCAAAATACCCATAAAACAACGCATTTTTTATGAAAATATATATACCAAAATGCACATAAAATATTTAAATTTGTATTACAATAAATATACAAAATGCACATACAATAAGGTAAATTTGTATTGAAATAGATATGCAAAATACATATAAAACAATGTAAATTTGTTTCAAAATATACATACGAATACTCATAAAATAACGTAGATTCCTATAAAATATATATACAAAATACACATAAAATGAAGTAAATACGTATAAGAAAATGTATACAAAATACACATAAAATAATGTAAAATCGTATCAAAATAAATAAACTAAATGCCAATAAAAGAATGTTTACTTGTATAAATATAAATATACAAAATACACATAAAATAACGTAAAATTGTATAAAACTATATACAAAAATAAACAAAAATAATTAAATTTGTATGAAAATAGATATACAAAAGACACATAAAATAAGCTAAATTTGAATTGAAATAAATATAGAAAATACATAAAATAATGTAAATTTGTATCAAAATATATATTCAAATACACATATAATAACGTAAATTTGTATAAAAATATATAAACAAAATACACATTAAATAATGTAAATACGTATAAAAGATATGTACGTAATGTAAAAATTTATATAATTAAAGATGCAAATTACCCATAGAATATCTTATATATAAAAAAATATATATACAAAAATACACATAAAATAATTAAATTTGTATTAAAATAAATATACAAAATACACATACAATAAGGTAGATTTTTATTGAAATAGATATGCAAAAAACACATAAAATAATGAAAATTTTTATCAAAATATATACGAATACACACAATAAAATTACGTAAATTTATATTAAAATATATATAAAAAATACATAAAATAATGTAAATACATAGAAAAATATATATACAAAATACACATAAAATAATATAAATTCGTATCAAAATAAATAAACAAAATTTCCTCTAAAAGAATGTATATGTGTAGGAAAATATATATACAAAATACAAATAAAATAAAAAAAATTTGTATAAAAATAATACAAAAATACACATAAATAATTTAAATTTGTTTGAAAATAGATATGCAAAATACAAATGAAATTAGGCAAATTTTTATTGAAATACATATACAAAATACACATAAAATAATGTAAATTTGTATGAAAATATATAAACAAATACACATAAGATAACGTAAATTTCCATAAAATATATGTAGAAAATATACATTAAATAATGTAAATATGTCTAAAAATATATATACAAAATACACAGAATAACGTAAAATCGTATCAAAATAAATAAACAGACAATCAATAAAATAATGTAAATTTGTATGAAAATAAAGATGCAAAATACTCATATAATAACGCATATTTGTTTAAAAATATATATACAAAAATACACATAAAATAATTAAATTTGCATCAAAATAAATATACAAAAGGCACATACAATAAAGAAAATTTGTATTGAAATAGATATGCGAAATACACATAAATAATGTAAATTTGTATCAAAATATATATACGAATACACATAAAATAGAGTAAATTTCTATGAAAATATATATTCAAAATACATATAAAATTATCTAAATAAGTATAAAAATATATATATCAAATACACCTAAAATAATGAAAACTCGTATCAAAATAAATAAACAAAATTCCGATAAAAGAACGTATATTTGTATAAAAATAAATATACAAAATTCACATAAAATTACGAAAATTTGAATAAAAATATATACTAAAATACACAAAATTAGTTTCAATTTGTATGAAAATAGATATACATAATACACATATAATTAGTTAAATTTGTATTTAAATACATGTACAAAATACACATAAAATAATGTAAATTTGTATGAAATGAAAACAAATTCACATAAAATAACGTTCATTTGTATGAAATATATATACAAAATATACATAGAATAATGTAAAATCGTATCAAAATAAATACACAGAATATCAATAAAATAATGTAAATTTGTATGAAAATAAAGATGCAAAATTCAAAAATTATCGCATTTTTTATAAAAATATATTTACCAAAATACACATAAAATATTTAAATTTGTATTGAAATAAATATACAAAATGCATATACAGTAAGGTAAATTTGTATTGAAAGAGATATTCAAAAATACATATAAAACAATGTAAATCTGTTTCAAAATATATATACGAATACACATAAAATAAAGTAGATCTCTATAGAAATATATATACAAAATACATATGAAATTATGTAAATACGTATAAAAATATATATACAAAATACATATCAAATAATGTAAATTCGTGTCAAAATAAATAAACAAAATATCATGAAAAGAATGTGTATTTGTATGAAAATAGATCATAGATAATAAATTTGTATAAAATATATATGCAAGATACACATTAAATAATGTAAATATGTATAAAAAAGTATATACAAAAAACAAATAGAATAATGTAACATCGTATCAAAATAAATACACCGAATATTAATAAGATAATGTAAATTTGGATGAAAATGAAGATGCAAAATTCCCATAAAATAGCGCATTTCTTATAAAAATATATATACCAAAATACACATAAAATATTTAAATTTGCATTGAAATAAATATACAAAATGCACATACAATAAGGTAAATTTGTATTGAAAGAGATATGCAAAAATACATATAAAACAATGTAAATTTGTTTCAAAATATATATACGAATTCAAATAAAAAAACGTAGATTTCTATAAAAATATATATACAAAATACACATAAAATTAAGTAAATACGTATAAAAAAATGTATACAAAATACACATAAAATAATGTAGTTTCGAATTAAAATAAATGTAAATTTGAATGAAAATATAAAAACAAATACACTTAAAATAACGTAAATTTGTATAAAATATATATGCAAGATACACATTAAATAATGTAAATGTGTATAAAAAAAATATATACAAAAAACAAATAGAATAATGTAAAATCATATCAAAATAAATACACAGAATATCAATAAAATAATGTAAATTTGTATGAAAATAAAGATGCAAAATTCCCCAAAATTATCGCATTTTTATAAAAATATATATACCAAAATACACATAAAATATTTAAATTTGTATTGAAATAAATATACAAAATGCATATACAGAAAGGTAAATTTGTATTAAAAGAGATATTCAAAAATACATATAAAACAATGTAAATTTGTTTCAAAATATATATACGAATACACATAAAATAAAGTAGATTTCTATAGAAATATATATACAAAATACATATGAAATTATGTAAATACGTATAAAAATATATATACAAAATACATATGAAATAATGTAAATTCGTGTCAAAATAAATAAACAAAATATCATGAAAAGAATGTGTATTTGTATAAAAATGGATAATAGATAATAAATTTGTATAAAATATATATGCAAGATACTCATTAAATAATGTAAATATGTATATAAAAGTGTATACAAAAAACAAATAGAATAATGTAAATTCGTATCAAAATAAATACACCGAATATTAATAAAATAATGTAAATTTGTATGAAAATATAGATTCAAAATTCACATAATATAGCACTTTTATTATTAAAAATTTATATACAAATATACACATAAAATATTCAAATTTGTATTGAAATAAATATACAAAATTCATATACAATAAGGTAAATTTTTATTGAAAGAGATATGCATAAATACATTTAAAACAATGTATATTTGTTTAAAAATATATATACGAATACAAATAAAAAAACGTAGATTTCTAATAAAATATATATACAAAATACACATAAAATTAAGTAAATACGTATAAAAAATGTATACAAAATACACATAAAATAATGTAAATTCGATTTAAAATAAATAAACAAAATACCAATAAAAGAATGTGTATTTGGATAAATATAAATATACAAAATACATATACAAAATAAACATAAAATAAGGTAGATTTGTAATAAAATATATGTACAAAATACACATAAAATAATGTAAATTTATATGAAAATATATATACAAATACACATAAAATACCATGAATTTGTATAAAATATATATTCAAAATAAATATAAAATAATGTAAAAGCCTATAAAATATATATAGACAAACTACATATAAAAAAATGTAAAATAGTATCAATATAAAACAACAACACACCAATAAAAAAATATATATATATATATATATATATATATATATATATATATATATATATATATATATATATATATATATATATATATATATATATATATATATATATATATATATATATATATATGAATGAAAATAAATTTACAAAATACACATAACATAACTAAAATATGTATTAAAATATATACAAAAATACATAGAAATAATTTGAGTTTGTATGAAAATAGATATTCAAAATACACATAAAAATAAGTAAATTTCTTTTGAAATGTATATACAAAATAGCCATAAAATATTGTAAATTTGTGTCAAAATATATAAACAAATACACATAAAATAACGTAAATTTGTTTGAAAAATATATACAAAATACAAATAGAATAATTTCAATTCGTATCAAAATGAATGAGCAGAATATCAATAAAATAATGTATATTTGTATGAAAATAAAGCATATGTTTATAAAAATACAGATACAAAAATACACATCGAATAATTAAATTTGTATTAAAATTAATATAAAAAATGCGTATATAATAAAGTAGATTTGTATTGAAAAAATATGCAACATACAAGTTTACTCATACAAATTTATATTATTTTATTGGTATTTTGTTTATTTATTTTGATACGAATTACATGATTATATGTGTATTTTGTACACATTTTTTATACGTATTTACATTATTTAATGTGTATATTGTTTATATATTTTCATACAAATTTACGTTATTATATGTGTATTTGTATAAATATTTTGATACAAATTTACTTTATTTCATGTATTTTGTAAATATATTTCAATTCAAATTTAGCTTATTTTGTGTGTATTTTGTATATATTTTCATACAAATTTAATTACTTCTGTATTTATGTATATAGTTTTATATAAATTTACGTTATTTTATGTGTATTTTGTATATTTATATTTATACAAATACACATTCTTTTATTGGTATTTTGTTTATTTATTTTGATACGAATTTACATTATTTTATGTGTATTTTGTATACATTTTTTTATACGTATTTACTTAATTTTATGTGTATTTTGTATATATATATTTATAGAAATATACGTTATTTTATGTGTATTCGTATACATATTTTGAAACAAATTTACATTGCTTTATATGTATTTTGCGTATCTATATCAATACAAATTTACCTTATTGTAAGTGTTTTTTATATATTTATTTTAATACAAATCTTATTTTTTTGTGTATTTTGGTATATATATTTTTATAAATAAAAAAAATGTGTTATTTTACGGGTATTTTGCCTCCTTATTTTCATACAAATTTACATTATCTTATTAATATTCTGTGTATTTATTTTGATACGATTTTACATTATTCTATTTGAGTTTTGTATATATTTTTTTATCCAAATTTACGTTATTTTAAGTGTATTTGTTTATGTATTTTCATTCAAATTTACATTAATTTATGTGTATTTTGTATATGTATTTCCATACAAATTTACCTAATTTTATGTGTATTTTGTATATTTTTTTTCATACAAATTTAAAATATTTTTGTGTATTTTTGTATATAGTTTGATACAAATTTAGGTTATTTTATGTGTTTTTTGAATATCTATTAAATATATATACAAAATACATATGAAATTATGTAAATACGTAAAAAAAATATATATACAAAATACATATCAAATAATGTAAATTCGTGTCAAAATAAATAAACAAAATATCATGAAAAGAATGTGTATTTGTATGAAAATAGATAATAGATAATAAATTTGTATAAAATATATATGCAAGATACACATTAAATAATGTAAATATGTATAAAAAAGTATATACAAAAAACAAATAGAATAATGTAAAATCGTATCAAAATAAATACACCGAATATTAATAAAATAATGTAAATTTGTATGAAAATAAAGATGCAAAATTCCCATAAAATAACGCATTTCTTATAAAATATATTTACCAAAATACACATAAAATTTTTAAATTTGTATTGAAATAAATATACAAAATGCATATACAATAAGGTAAATTTGTATTGAAAGAGATATGCACAAATACATATAAGACAATGTAAATTTTTTTCAAAATATATATACGAATACAAATAAAAAAACGTAGATTTCTATAAAAAATATATATACAAAATACACATAAAATTAAGTAAATACGTATAAAAAAATGTATTCAAAATACACATAAAATAATGTAAATTCGAATTAAAATAAATAAACAAAATACCAATAAAAGAATGTGTATTTGGATAAATATAAATATACAAAATACACATACAAAATAAACATAAAATAAGGTAGATTTGTAATAAAATATATGTACAAAATACACATACAATAATGTAAATTTATATGAAAATATATATACAAATACACATAAAATACCATGAATTTGTATAAAATATATATTCAAAATAAATATTAAATAATGTAAGAGCGTATAAAAATATATATACAAAGTACATATAAAATGAAAATTAAGATGCAAAATACCTATAAAATAACGCATTTTTTATAAAATTATTGATACCAAAATACACATAAAATATTTGAACTTGTATTAAAATAAATATACAAAATGCACATACAATTAGGTAAATTTGTATTGAAATAGATATGGAAAATACATATAAAATAATGTAAATTTGTTTCAAAATATATATACGAATACACATAAAATAACGTAGATTTCTATAAAAATACATATACAAAATACACATAAAATTAAATAAATACGTATAAAAAAATGTATACAAAATACACATAAAATAATGTAAATTCGTATAAATGTAAATAAACAATATACCAATAAAAGAATGTGTATTTGTATAAATATAAATATACAAAATGCACATAAAATAACGTAAATTTATATAAAACTATATACATAAAATAACGCAAATTTCTATAAAAAATATATGTACAAAAATGAACATTAGATAAATTTGCATAAAAATATATATACAAAACACACATTAGATAATGTAAATGAGTATAAAAATATGTATACAAAATACCTATAAAATAATCTACATTCGTATCGAATTAAATTAAGAAATACCAATAAAATAATGTAGTTTTGGATGAAAATATATATACAAAATACACATAAAATAACCTAAATACAAATACAAATATACACATAAAATAATTTAAAATTGAATGAAATAAATATACAAAATAAACATAAAATAAGGTAAATTTGTAATGAAATATATGAAAAAATACACATAAAATAAATTAAATTTGTATGAAAATATATATACAAATACACATTAAATAACATGAATTTGTATAAAATTTGTATCAAAATATATACTTATACACACAATAAAATAACGTAATTTTTTATGAAAATGTATATACAAAATACACATAAAATAATTTAAATACGTAGAAAAATATATATACAAAAAACACATAAAATAGTGTAAATATGTATGAAAATATATAAACAAATACACATAAAATAATGTAAATTTGGATAAAAAATATATACAAAATTAACATTAAATAATGTAAATATATATATAAAAAAATATATACAAAAAACACATAGAATAATGTTAAATCGTATCAAAATAAATAAAGAGAATATCAATAAAATAATGTAAATTTGTATGAAAATAAAGATGCAAAATATCCATATAATAACGCATATTTGCATAAAATATATATACAAAAATACATATAAAATAATTAAATTTGTATTAAAATAAATATACAAAATGCACGTACAATAAAGTAAATTTGTATTGAAATAGATATGCAATATACACATTAATAATGTAAATTTGTATCAAAATATATATACGAATACTCATAAAATAGAGTAAATTTCTATGAAAATATACATACAAAATAGATATACAAAATACACATATAACTAGTTAAATTTGTATTTAAATACATGTACAAAAAACACATAAAATAATGTAGATTTGTATGAAATGAAAACAAATACATTTTATATAAAATATATATACAAAATACACATAGAATAATGTAAAATCATATCAAAATAAATACACAGAATATCAATAAAATAATGTAAATTTTTATGAAAATAAAGATGCAAAAACCCATAACATAAAGCATATTTTTATAAAAATACATATACAAAAATACACATAGATTAATCAAATTTGTATTAAAATTAATATACAAAATGCACATACAATAAGGTAAATTTGTATTAAAAAAATATGCAAAATACACATAAAACAATGTAAACTTGTTTCAAAATATATATACGAATACACATAAAATAACGCAGATTTCTATAGAAATATATATACAAATACACTTGAAATAATGTAAATACGTTTAAAAATATATATACAAAATACACATTAAATAATGTTAATTCGTGTCAAAATAAATAAACAAAATATCATGAAAAGAATGTGTATATTTATTAAAATAGGTATACAAAATAAACATAAAATAAACTAAATTTTTATAAAACTTTATATAAAAATACACAAAAATAATTTAAACTTGTATGAAAATAAATATACAAAAAACATATAAAATTAGGTAAATTTGTATTGAAATACATATACAAAATACACTGAAAATAATGTAAATTTGAATGAAAATATATAAACATATAGACTTAAAATAACGTAAATTTGTATCAAATATATATACAAAAAACACATTAAATAATGTAAATATGTATAAAAACATATATACAAAACACAAATAAAATAATGTAAAATCGTATCAAAATAAATACAGAAAATATTAATAAAATAATGTAAATTTGTATGAAAATTAAGATGCAAAATACCCATAAAATAATGCATTTTTTATAAAATATATATACGAAAAACATAAAATATTTGATTTTGTATTAAAATAAATAGATATACAAAATACTCATAAAATAAGCTAAATTTGAATTGAAATATATATACAAAATACATAAAATAATGTAAATTTGTATCAAAATACTTTTACAAATTCACATATAATAACGTAAATTTGTATAAAAATATATAAACAAAATACACATTAAATAATGTAAATACGTATAAAAAAATGTACAAAATACACAAATAATCATGTAATTCGTATCAGCTTATTTTATCTGTATTTTGTATATCTATTTTCATACAAATTTAATTACTTCTGTGTATTTTTGTATATAGTTTTATATAAATTTACGTTATTTTATGTGTATTTTGTATATTTATATTTATACAAATACACATTCTTTTATTGGTATTTTGTTTATTTATTTTGATACGAACTTACATTATTTTATGTGTATTTTGTATACATTTTTTTATACGTATTTACTTCATTTTATGTGTATTTTGTATATATATTTCTATAGAAACCTACGTTATTTTATGTGTATTCGTATATATATTTTGAAACAAATTTACATTGTTTTATATGTATTTTGCATATCTATTTCAATACAAATTTACCTTATTGTATGTGTTTTTTGTATATTTATTTTAACACAAATTTAATTTTTTGATGTGTATTTTGGTATATATATTTTTATAAATAAAAAAATGCGTTATTTTATGGGTATTTTGCTTCTTTATTTTCGTACAAATTTACATTATTTTATTAATATTCTGTGTATTTATTTTGATACGATTTTACATTATTCTATTTGTGTTTTGTACATATTTTTTTATACAAATTTACGTTATTTTAAGTGTATTTGTTTATGTATTTTCATTCAAATTTACATTATTTTATGTGTATTTTGTGTATGTATTTCAATACAAATCTACCTAATTTTATGTGTATTTTGTATATTTATTTCCATACAAATTTAAAATATTTTTGTGTATTTTTTTATATAGTTTGATACAAATTTAGGTTATTTTATGTGTATTTTGTATATCTATTTTCATACAAATACACATTCTTCTATTTATATTTTGTTTATTTATTTTGACGCGAATTTACATTATTTAATGTGTATTTTGTATATATTTATATACGAATTTACATCATTTCATGTGTATTTTGTATAGTTTTAAACAAATTTATATTATTTAATGTGTATTTTGTATATATATATATATATATATATATATATATATATATATATATATATATATATATATATATATATATATATATATATATATGTATATATATATATATATATATATATTTATCCAAATACACATTCTTTTATTGATATTTTGTTTATTTATTTTGATACTAATTTACATTATTTTATGTGTATTTTGTATACATTTTTTATACGTTTTACTTAATTTTATGTGGATTTTGTATATATATTTTTATAGAAATCTACCTTATTTCATGAGTATTCGTATATATATTTTGAAACAAATTTACATTGTTTATATGTATTTTGCATATATATTTTTGTGTATTCTGTTTTTATTTTTGTTAAACATAGAATAATGTAAAATCGTATCAAAATAAGTACACAGAATATCAATAAAATAATTTAAATTTGTATGAAAATAATGATGCAAAATACCTATAAAATAAAGCATTTTTTTTTTTAAATACATATACAAAAATACACATAGAATAATTAAATGTGTTAAAATTAATATACAAAATGCACATACACTAAGGTAAGTTTGTATTGAAAAAAAAAAAGCAAAATACACATAAAACAGTGTAAATTTGTTTCAAAATATATATACGAATACACATAAAATAACGTTGATTTCTATAGGAATATATATACAAAATACACATGAAATGATGTAAATACGTATAAAAATATATACAAAATACACATTAAATACTGTAAATTCGCGTCAAAATAAATAAACAAAATATCAATAAAAGAATGAGTATTTGTATGAAAATAGATATACAAAATACACATAAAATAACCTAAATTTGTATCAAACTATATTCTAAAATACACAAAAATATTTTAAATTTGAATGAAAATAAATATACAAAATACACATAAAATTAGGTAGATTTGTATTGAAATACATATACAAAATACACATAAAATAATGTAAATTTGAATGAAAAGACATAGACAAATACACTTAAGATAACGTAAATTTGTATAAAAAAAATATATACAAAACACAAATAGAATAATGTAAAATCGTATCAAAATAAATACACAGAATATTAATAAAATAATGTATATTTGTATGAAAATAAAGAGGCAAAATACCCATAAAATAACGCTTTTTTTTTATTTATAAAATATATATACCCAAAATACACATAAAAAATTAAATTTGAATTAAAATAAATATATAAAAACACATACAATAAGGTAAATTTGTATTGAAATAGATATGCAAAATACATATAAAACAATGTAAATTTCTTTCAAAATATATATACGAATACATAAAATAACGTAGATTTATATAAAATATATATACAAAATACATAAAATGAAGTAAATACGTATAAAAATGTATACAAAATACACATAAAATAATGTAAATTCGTATCAAAATAAATATACAAAATACCAATAAAAGAATGTGTATTTGTATAAATATAAATATACAAAATACACATAAAATAACGTAAATTTATATAAAACTATATACAAAAATACACAGAAGTATTTTAATTTGTATGAAAATAGATATACAAAATAAGGTAAAGTCGTTTCAAATTCAATAAACAAAATTCAGATAAAAGAAAGTATATTTGTAGAATAAATAAATATACAAAATACACATAAAATAACGAAAATTTGTTTGAAAATATATAAAAAAATAAACAAAAATAATTTCAATTTGTATGAAAATAAATATACCAAATACACATGTATTTTGTATATCTATTTTCACACAAATTTAATTACTTTTGTGTATTTTTGCATATAGTTACTATAAATTTACGTTATTTTATTTGTATTTTGTATATTTATATTTATACAATACACATTCTTTTATTAGTATTTTGTTTATTTATTTTGATACGAGTTTACATTATTTTATGTGTATTTTGTATACCTTTTTTATACGTATTTACTTCATTTTATGTGTATTTTGTATATTTATTTTCATAGAAATCTACGTTATTTTATGTGTATTCGTATATATATTTTGAAAAAAATTTACATGGTTTTATATGTATTTTGCATATCTATTTCAATACAAATTTACCTTATTGTATGTGCATTTTGTATATTTATTTTAATACAAATTCAAATATTTTTTGTGTGTCTTGGTATAAATATTTTTATAAAAAATGCGTTATTTTATGGGTATTTTGCATCTTAATTTTCATACAAATTTACATTATTTTATTAATGTTCTGTGTATTTATTTTGATACGATTTTATATTATTCTATTTGTGTTTTGTATATATTTTTTTATATATATTTACATTATTTAATGTGTATTTTTTATATATATTTTATACAAATTTACGTTATTTTAAGTGTATTTGTTTATATATTTTCATTCAAATTTACATTATTTTATGTGTATTTTGTAAATGTATTTCAATACAAATTTACCTAATTTTATGTGTATTTTGTATATTTATTTTCATACAAATTAAAATTATTTTTGTGTATTTTTGTATATAGTTTTATACAAATTTAGGTGATTTTATGTGTATATTGTATATCTATTTTCATACAAATACACATTCTTTTATTGATATTTTGTTTATTTATTTTGACGCGAATTTACATTATTTAATGTGTATTTTATATATATATATATATATATTTTTATACGTGTTTACATCATTTCATGTGTATTTTGTATATATATTTCTATAGAAATCTACGTTGATTTATGAGTATTCGTATATAGATTTTGAAATAAATTTACACTGTTTTATGTGTATTTTGCATATTTTTTCAATACAAATTTACCTTATTGTATATGCATTTTGTATATTAATTTTAATACAAATTTAATTATGCTATGTGTATTTTTGTATATGTATTTTTTAAAAAAATATGCTTTATTTTATGGGTATTTTGCATTTTTATTTTCATACAAATTTACATTATTTTATTTATATTCTGTTTATTTTTTTTGAAACATTTTTACATTATTCTATGTGTATTTTGTATATCTATTTTTATACGTATTTACTTAATTTATGTGTATTTTGTATATATATTTTTATAGAAATCTACGTTATTTTATGTGTATTCGTATATATTTTGAAACAAATTTACATTGTTTTATATGTATTTTTGCATATCTCTTTCAATACAAATTTACCTTATTGTATGTGCATTTTGTATATTTACTTCAATACAAATTTAAATATTTTATGTGTATTTTGGTATATATTTTTATAAGAAATGCGCTATTTGATGGGAATTTTGCATCTTTATTTTCATACAAATTTACATTATTTTATTAATATTCGGTGTATTTATTTTGATACGATTTCACATTATTCTATTTGTTTTTTGTATATATATTTTTTTATACATATTTACATTATTTAATGTATATCTTGCATATATATTTCATACAAATTTATTATCTATTATTTATTTTCATACAAATACACATTCTTTTCATGATATTTTGTTTATTTATTTTGACACGAATTTAATTAGATATGTTTTGTATATATATTTTTATACGTATTTACATAATTTCATGTGTATTTTGTATATATATTTCTATAGAAATCTACGTTATTTTATGTGTATTCGTATATATATTTTGAAACAAATTTACTTTGTTTTACATGTATTTTTGAATATCTCTTTCAATACATATTTACCTTACTGTATATGCATTTTGTATATTTATTTCAATACAAATTTAAATATTTTATGTGTATTTTGGTATATAAATTTTTATAAAAAATGCGCTATTTTATGGGAATTTTGCATCTTTCTTTTCATACAAATTTACATTATTTTATTGATATTCTGTGTATTTATATTGATAGGATTTTACATTATTCTATTTCTTTTTTGTAAATATTTTTTTATACACATTTACATTATTTAATGTGTATCTTGCATATATATTTTATACAAATTTACGTTATTTTGAGTGTATTTGTTTATATATTTTCATTCTAATTTACTTTATTCTATGTGTATTTTGTATATGTATTTCAATACAAATTTACCTATTTTATGTGTATTTTGTATATTTCTTTTCATACAAATTTTAAATATTTTTGTGTATTTTTGTATATAGTTTTATACAAATTTAGGTTATTTTATGTACGCATCTACTTTATTTAATGTGTTTTGTATATATATTTTTATGCAAATTTACTTTATTTTATGTGCATTTTTGTACATATATTTTTTTAGAAATTTGCGTTAATTTATGTGTATTTGTATATGTTTTCTCATACAAATTTACATTATTTGATTGCTATTTTGTTTATTTATTTTGATACGAATGAAAATAGATATACAAAATATACATAAAATAAACTAAATTTGTATTGAAATATATATACAAAATACATAAAATAATGTAAATTTGTATCAAAATATTTTAACAGATGCGCATAAAATAACGTAGATTTGTTTTAAAATATACAAAATACACATTAAATAATGTAAATATGTATAAAAAAATATATACAAAACTCAAATAGAATAATGTAAAATCGTATTAAAATAAATACACAGAATATTAATAAAACAATGTAAATTTATATGAAAATAAAGATGCAAAATACCCATTCAATATCGCATTTTTTATAAAAATATATATACCAAAATACACATGAAAAAATTAATTTATATTAAAATAAAAATACAAAATACACATACAATAAGGTAAATCTGTATTGAAATAGATATGCAAAATACATATAAAACAATGTAAATTTGTTTCAAAATATATGTACGAATACACATAAAATAACGTAGATTTGTATAAAAATATATATACAAAATACACATAAAATTCAGTAAATACGTATAAGAAAATGTATACAAAATACACATAAAATAATGTAAATTCGTATCAAAATAAATAAACAAAATACCAATAAAAGAATGTGTATTTGTATAAATATAAATTTACAAAATACACATAAAATAACGTAAATTTGTATAAAACTATACAAAAATACACAGAAGTAATTAAATTCGTATGAAAATAGATATACAAAATACAGATAAAAAAAACTAAATTTGAATTGAAATGTATATACAAAATACAATATTTTATGTGTATATTTGAATTTGTATTTAGGTTATTTTATGTGTATTTTGTATATATATTTTCATCCAAAATTTCATTATTTTATTGGTATTTTCTTAATTTAATTCGATACGAATTTAGATTATTTCATAGGTATTTTCTATACATATTTTTATTCTCATTTACATTATCTAATGTGTGTTTTGTATATATATTTTTATGCAAATTTATTTTATGTTCATTTTTGTACATATATTTTTATAGAAATTTGCGTTATTTTATGTATATAGTTTTATATTAATTTACGTTACTTTATGTGCATTTTGTATATTTATATTTATACAAATACACATTCTTTTATTGGTATATTGTTTATTTACATTTATACGAATTTACATTATTTTATGTGTATTTTGTATACATTTTTTTATACGTATTTACTTGATTTTATGTGTATTTTGTATATGTATTTTTATATAAATCTACGTTATTTTATGTGTATTCGTATATATATTTTGAAACAAATTTACATTAAATTATATGTATTTTCCATATCTATTTCAATACAAATTTACCTTATTGCAGGTGCATTTTGTATATTTATTTTAATACAAGTTCAAATATTTTATGTGTATTTTGGTATCAATAATTTTATAAAAAAATGCGTTATTTTATAGGTATTTTGCATCTTAATTTTCATTTTATATGTACTTTGTATATATATTTTTATACGCTCTTACATTATTTAATATTTATTTTGAATATAATTTTTTATACAAATTCATGGTATTTTATGTGTATTTGTATATATACTTTCATATAAATTTACATTATTGTATGTGTCTTTTGTACATATATTTTATTACAAATCTACCTTATTTTATGTTTATTTTGTATGTGTATTTTGTATATTTATATTTATCCAAATACACATTCTTTTATTGGTATTTTGTTTATTTATTTTAATTCGAATTTACATTATTTTATGTGTATTTTGAATACATTTTTTTATACGTATTTTTTTAGAAATCTACGTTTTTTTATTTGTATTCGTATATATATTTTGAAACAAATTTACATTGTTTTATATCTCTTTCAATACAAATTTACCTTATTGTATATGCATTTTGTATATTTATTTCAACACTAATTTATTTTTAATTTAATATATTTTTATAAGTAAATATTTTGATGCCAATTTATTTTATTTCATGTATTTTGTTTATATATTTCAATTCAAATTTAGCTTATTTTGTGTGTGTTTTGTATATATTTTCATACAAATTTAATTACTTCTGTGTATTTTTGTATATAGTTTTATATAAATTTACGTTATTTTATGTGTATTTTCTATATTTATATTTATACAAATACACATTCTTTTATTGGTATTTTGTTTATTTATTATGATACGAATTTACATTATTTTATGTGAATTTTGTATACATTTTTTATACGTATTTACTTCATTTTATGTGTATTTTGTATATATATTTTTATAGAAATCTACGTTATTTTATGTGTATTCGTATACATATTTTGAAACAAATTTACATTGCTTTATTTGTATTTTGCATATCTATTTCAATACAAATTTACCTTATTGTACATATAAAACAATGTAAATTTGTTTCAAAATATATGTACGAATACACATAAAATAACGAAGATATCTATAAAAATATATATACAAAACACACATAAAATTAAGTAAATACGTATAAAAAATGTAAACAAAATACACATAAAATAATGTAAATTCGAAACAAAATAAATAAACAAAATACCAATAAAAGAATGTGTATTTGTATAAATATAAATGTACAAAATACACATACAAAATAAACATAAAATAAGGTAAATTTGTAATGAAATATATGTACAAAATGCACATAAAATAATGTAAATTTATATGAAAATATATATACAAATACACATAAAATACCATGAATTTGTATAAAATTATATACTCAAAATAAATATTAAATAATGTAAATGCGTATAAAAATATATATACAAAGTACATATAAAATATTGTAAATTCGTATCAATATAAATCAACAAAATACCAATAAAATAATATATATTTGAATGAAAATAGATTTACAAAATACACATAACCTAACTAAAATTTGTATTGAAATATATACAAAAATACATAAAAATAATTTGAGTTTGAATGAAAATAGATATTCAAAATACACATAAAACAAGGTAAATTTCTTATGAAATATATATACAAAATACCCATAAAATATTGTAAATTTGTGTCAAAATATATAAACAAATACACATAAAATAACGTAAATTTGTATGAAAAATATATACAAAATACACATAGAATAATGTCAAATCGTATCAAAATGAATGAGCAGAATATCAATAAAATAACGTAAATTTGTATGAAAATAAAGATGCAAAATACTCATAAAATAAAGCATATTTTTATAAAAATACATATAGAAAAATACACATAGAATAATTAAATTTGTATTTAAATTAATATACAAAATGCATATACAATAAATTTAAATTTGATTATATTAAATGAAATAAATATACAAAATAAACATAAAATAAGGTAAATTTGTAATAAAATATATGTAAGAATACACATAAAATAATATAAATTTGTATGAAAATATATATACAAATACACATAAAATAACATGAATTTGTATAAAATTTGTTTCAAAATATATACGAATACACACAATAAAATAACGTAAGTTTTTATGAAAATGTATATATAAAATACACATAAAATAATTTAAATACGTAGAAAAATATATATACAAAATACACATAAAATATTATAAATTCGTAAAAAATTAAATACACAAAATTCCAATAAAAGAATGTATATTTGTAGGAAAATATATATACAAAAAACAAATAAAATAACTAAAATTTGTATAAAAATATATACAAAAATACACAAAAATAATTTAAATTTGTTTGGAAATAGATATGCAAAATACACATAAAGTTAGGCAAATTTGTATTGAAATACATATACAAAACTCGCATAAAATAATGTAAATTTGTATGAAAATATATAAACAAATACATATAAAATCACGTAAATTTGGATAAAATATATATACAAAATATTCATTAAATATTTTAAATATGTATAAAAATATATTATATTATAAATATTTTTATTGATATTTGCGTTATTTATGTGTATTTTGTATATGTTTTCTCATAGAAATTTACATTATTTTATTGGTATTTTGTCTATTTATTCTGATACGAATTACATGATTATTTGTGTATTTTGTACATTTCTTTATACGTATTTACATTATTTAATGTGTATTTTGTTTATATATTTTTATACAAATTTACGTTATTATATGAGTATTTGAATAAGTATTTTGATACAAATTTACATTATTTTATGTATTTTGTATATATATTTCAATTCAAATTTAGCTTATTTTATGTGTATTTTGTATATCTATTTATTTAAATACAAAATCAAATATTTTATGTTTTTTCGTATATATATTTTTATAAAAAATGCATTATTTTATGGGTATTTTGCATCTTAATTTTCATACAAATTTACATTATTTTATTAATATTTTCTGTATTTATTTTGATACGATTTTACATTATTTTATTTGTGTTTTGTATATATTTTTTTATACATATTTACATTATTTAATGTGTTTTTTGTATATATATTTGATACAAATTTACGTTATTTTAAGTCTATATGTTTATATATTTTCATAAAAATTTACATAATTTTATGTGTATTTTGTATATGTATTTCAATACAAATTTACCTAATTTTATATGTTTTTTGTATATTTCTTTTCATACAAGTTTAAATTATTTTTGTGTATTTTTGTATATAGTTTTATACAAATTTAGGTTATTTTATGTGTATTTTGTACATACACATTTACATTATTTAATTCGTTTTTTGTTTATTTATTTTGATACGAATGACTTGATTATTGGTGTATTTTGTAAATATTTTTTTATACGTATTTACATTACTTAATGTGTATTTTCTTGATATATATTTTTTTTACAAATTTACGTTATTATATCTGTATTTGTTAAAAATATTTTGAAACGAATTTACTTTATTTTATGGATTTTGCATATATATTTCAATTCAAATTTAGCTTATTTTGTGTGCATTTTGTATATCTATTTTCATGCAAATTTAGTTACTTCTGTGTATTTTTGTATATAGTTTTATACAAATTTACGTTATTTTATGTGCATTTTGTATATTTATATTTATACAAATACACATTCTCTTATTGGTATTTTGTTTATTTATATTTATACGAATTTTCATTATTCTATGTGTATTTTGTATACATTTTTGATTCGTATTTACTTGTATTTTGTATATATATATATATATATATATATATATATATATATATATATATATATATATATATATATATATATATATATATATATATATATATATATATATATATATATATATATATATATATATATATATATATATATATATATATATATATATATTTATAGAAATCTACGTTATTTTATGTGTATTCGTATATATATTTTGAAACAAATTTACATTGTTTTATATGTTTTTTGCAAATCTATTTCAATACAAATTTACCTTATTGTATGTGCATTTTGTATATTTATTTTAATACAAATTCAAATATTTATGTGTATTTTGGTATATATAATTTTATAAAAAAATGAGTTATTTTATAGGTATTTTGCATCTTAGTTTTCATACAAATGTACATTATTTTACTAATATTCTGTGTATATATTTTGATACGATTTTATATTATACTATTTGTGTTTTGTATATATTTTTTTATACATATTTTCATTATTTAAAGTGTATTTTTTATATATATTTTATACAAATTAACGTCATTTTAAAGTGTATTTGTTTATATAATTTCATTCAAATTTTCATTATTTTAAGTGTATTTTATATATGTAATTCAATACAAATTTACCTAATTTTATGTGTATTTTGTATATTTATTTTCATACAAATTTAAATTATTTTTGTGTTTTTTTGTATATACATATAGAGTAAATTTCTATGAAAATATATATTCAAAATACATATAAAATTATCTAAATAAGTATAAAAATATATATATCAAATACACCTAAAAAAATGAAAATTCGTATCAAAATAAATAAACAAAATTCCGATAAAAGAACGTATATTTGTAGGAAAATAAATATACAAAATACACATAAAATTGCGAAATTTGAATAAAATATATACAAAAAACAAAAATAAATTTCAATTTGTATGAAAATAGATATACAAAATACACATATAATTAGTTAAATTTGTATTTAAATACATGTACAAAATACACATAAAATAATGTAAATTTGTATGAAATGAAAACAAATTCACATAAAATAACGTACATTTGTATAAAATAGATATACAAAATATACATAGAATAATGTAAAATCGGGTCAAAATAAATACACAGAATATCAATAAAATAATGTAATTTTGTATGAAAATAAAGATGCAAAATACCCAAAATAATAAAGCATATTTTTTTAAAAATACATATACAAGAATACACATAGAATAATTAAATTTGTATTAAAATTAATATACAAAATGCACGTACAATAAGGGAAATTTGTATTGAAAAAATATACAAAATGCACATAAAACAATGTATATTTGTTTCAAAATATATATACGAATACACATAAAATAACGTATATTTCTATAGAAATATATATAAAAAATACATATGAAATGACGCAAATACGTACAAAAATATATATACACAATACACATTAAATAATATAAATTCGCATCAAAATAAATAAACAAAATATCAATAAAAGAATGTGTATTTGTATGAAAATAGATATACAAAATACACATAAAATATTGTAAATTTGTATAAAAATATATATACAAAATACACATAAAACTAGTTGAATTTCTATTGAAATACATATACAAAATACACATAAAATAATGTAAATTTGAATGAAAATATATAAACAAATACACTTAAAATAACGTAAATTTGTATGAAATATATATAGAAAATACACATTAAATAATGTAAATATGTATAAAAAAATATATACAAAACACAAATAGAATAATGTAAAATAGTATCAAAATAAATACATAGAATATTAATAAAATAATGTAAATTTGTATGAAAATAAAGACGCAAAATACCCATAAAACAACGCATTTTTTATGAAAATATATATACAAAAATATACATAAAATACTTAAATTTGTATTACAATAAATATACAAAATGCACATACAATAAGGTAAATTTGTATTGAAATAGATATGCAAAATACACATAAAACAATGTAAATTTGTTTCAAAATATATATACGAATACACATAAAATAACGTACATTTCTATAAAAATATATATACAAAATACACATAAAATAATGTAAACTCGTATCAAAATAAATAAACTAAATGCCAATAAAAGAATGTTTACTTGTATAAATATAAATATACAAAATACACATAAAATAACGTAAAATTGTATAAAACTATATACAAAAATAAACAAAAATAATTAAATTTGTATGAAAATAGATATACAAAAGACACATAAAATAAGCTAAATTTGAATTGAAATAAATATAGAAAATACATAAAATAATGTAAATTTGTATCAAAATATATATTCAAATACACATATATTAAAATTAATATACAAAATGCGTATATAATAAGGTAAATTTGTATTGAAAAAATATGCAACATACACGTTTACTCATACAAATTTATATTATTTTATTGGTATTTTGTTTATTTATTTTGATACGAATTACATGATTATATGTGTATTTTGTACATATTTTTTTATACGTATTTACATTATTTAATGTGTATTTTGTTTATATATTTTCATACAAATTTACGTTATTATATGTGTATTTGTATAAATATTTTGATACAAATTTACTTTATTTCATGTATTTTGTATATATTTCAATTCAAATTTAGCTTATTTTGTGTGTATTTTGTATATATTTTCATACAAATTTAATTACTTCTGTGTATTTTTGTATATAGTTTTATATAAATTTACGTTATTTTATGTGTATTTTGTATATTTATATTTATACAAATACACATTCTTTTATTGCTATTTTGTTTATTTATTTTCATACGAATTTACATTATTTTATGTGTATTTTGTATACATTTTTTTATACGTATTTACTACATTTTATGTGTATTTTGTATATATATTTTTATAGAAATCTACGTTATTATATGTGTATTCGTATATATATTTTGAAACAAATTTACATTGTTTTATATGTATTTTGCATATCTATTTCAATACAAATTTACCTTATTGTATGTGTTTTTTGTATATTTATTTTAATACAAATTAAATTTTTTTATGTGTATTTTGGTATATATATTTTTATAAATAAAAATAAATGTGTTATTATATGGGTATTTTGCTTCTTTACTTTCATACAAATTAAAATTATTTTATTAATATTCTGTGTATTTATTTTGATTCGATTTTACATTATTCTATTTTGTTTTGTACATATTTTTTTCATACAAATTTACGTTATTTTCAGTGTATTTGTTTATGTATTTTCATTCAAATTTACATTATTTTATGTGTATTTTGTGTATGTATTTCAATACAAATTTACCTAATTTTATGTGTATTTTGTATATTTATTTTCATACAAATTTAAAATATTTTTGTGTATTTTTGTAAATAGTTTGATACAAATTTAGGTTATTTTAAGTGTATTTTGTATATCTATTTTCATACAAATACACATTCTTTTATTGATATTTTGTTAATTTATTTTGACGCGAATTTTATGTGAATTTGTTATCATTTCATACAAATTTACATTATTTTATATGTATTTTGTACATGTATTTAAATACAAATTTAACTAATTATATGTGTATTTTGTATATCTATTTTCATACAAATTGAAATTTATTTTTTTGTTTTTTTGTATATATTTTTATTCAAATTTTCGTAATATTATAAAAATATATATACCAAAATACACATAAAATATTTAAATTTGCATTGAAATAAATATAAAAAATGCACATAAAATAAGGTAAATTTGTATTGAAAGAGATATGCAAAAATACATATAAAACAATGTAAATTTGTTTCAAAATATATATACGAATACAAATAAAAAAATGTAGATTTCTATAAAAATATATATATACAAAATACACTTAAAATTAAGTATATACGTATAAAAAAAATGTATACAAAATACACATAAAAGAATGTAAATTCGAGTTAAAATAAATAAACAAAATACCAATAAAAGAATGTGTATTTGGATAAATATAAATATACAAAATACAAATACAAAATAAACATAAAATAAGGTAGATTTGTAAAAAAAATATATGTACAAAATACACATAAAATAATGTAAATTTATATAAAAATATATGTACAAATACACATAAAATACCATGAATTTGTATAAAAATATATATTCAAAATAAATATTAAATAATGTAAAAGCGTATAAAAATATATATACAAAGTACATATAAAATAATGTAAATTCGTATCAATATAAATCAACAAAACACCAATAAAATAATATATATTTGAATGAAAATAAATTTACAAAATACACATAACATAACTAAAATTTGTATTAAAATATATACAAAAATACATAGAAATAATTTGAGTTTGTATGAAAATAGATATACAAAATACACATAAAACTAGGTAAATTTCTTTTGAAATGTATATACAAAATACCCATAAAATATTGAAAATTTGTGTCAAAATATATAAAATACACATAAAATAACGTAAATTTGTATGAAAATATATACAAAATACACATAGAATAATGTCAATTCGTATCAAAATGAATGAGCAGAATATCAATAAAATAATGTAAATTTGTATGAAAATAAAGATGCAAAATACCCAAAAAATAAAGCATATGTTTATAAAAATACAGATACAAAAGTACACATCGAATAATTAAATTTGTATTAAAATTAATACACAAAATGCGTATATAATAAGGTAAATTTGTATTGAAAAAATATGCAACATACACGTTAACTCATACAGATTTATATTATTTTATTGGTATTTTGTTTATTTATTTTGATACGAATTACATGATTATATGTGTATTTTGTACATTTTTAAACATAAAATAACGTATATTTGTATGAAAATTATATACAAAATACATATAGAATAATGTCAATTCGTATCAAAATGAATGAGGAGAATATCAATAAAATAATGTAAATTTGTATGAAAATAAAGATGCAAAATACCCAAAAATAAAGCATATGTTTATAAAATACAGATACAAAATACACATCGAATAATTAAATTTGTATTAAAATTAATAAACAAAATGCGTATATAATAAGGTAAATTTGTATTGAAAAAATATGCAACATACACGTTTACTCATACAAATTTATATTATTTTATTGGTATTTTGTTTATTTATTTTGATACGAATTACATGATTATATGTGTATTTTGTACATATTTTTTATACGTATTTACATTATTTAATGTGAATTTATTTATATATTTTCATACAAATTTACGTTATTATATGTGGATTTGTATAAATATTTTGATACAAATTTACTTTATTTCATGTATTTTGTATATATATTTCAATTCAAATTTAGCTTATTTCGTGTGTATTTTGTTTATATTTTCATACAAATTTAATTACTTCTGTGTATTTTTGTATATAGTTTTATATAAATTCACGTTATTTTATGTGTATTTTGTATATTTATATTCATACAAATACACATTCTTTTATTGGTATTTTCTTTATTTATTTTGATACGAATTTACATTATTTTATGTGTATTTTGTATACATTTTTTATACGTATTTACTTCATTTTATGTGTATTTTGTATATATATTTTTATAGAAATCTACGTCATTTTATGTGTATCCGTATATATATTTTGAAACAAATTTACATTGTTTTATATGTATTTTGCATATCTATTTCAATACAAATTTACCTTATTGTATGATGTGTATTTTGGTATATATATTTTTATAAATAAAAAAAATGCGTTATTTTATGGGTATTTTGCTTCTTTATTTTCATACAAATTTACATTATTTTATTAATATTCTGTGTATTTATTTTGATACGATTTTACATTATTCTATTTGTGTTTTGTACATATTTTTTTATACAAATTTTCGTTATTTTAAGTGTATTTGTTTATGTATTTTCATTCAAATTTACATTATTTTTTGTGTATTTTGTGTATGTATTTCAATACAAATTTACCTAATTTTATGTGTATTTTGTATATTTATTTTCATACAAATTTAGAATATTTTTGTGTATTTTTGTATATAGTTTGATACAAATTTAGGTTATTTTATGTGTATTTTGTATATCTATTTTCATACAAATACACATTCTTTTATTGATATTTTGTTTATTTATTCTGACGCGAATTTACATTATTTAATGTGTATTTTGTATATATATTTTTATACCTATTTACATCATTTCATGTGTATTTTGTATAGTTTTAAACAAATTTATATTATTTAATGTGTATTTTGTATATATATATTTATACAAATACACATTCTTTTATTGGTATTTTGTTTATTTATTTTGATACTAATTTACATTATTTTATGTGTATTTTGTATACATTTTTTATACGTATTTATTTAATTTTATGTGTATTTTGTACATATATTTTTATAGAAATCTACCTTATTTCATGTGTATTCGTATATATATTTTGAAACAAATTTACATTGTTTATATGTATTTTGCATATCTATTTATGTGTATGTATTTATTTTTGTTATACATAGAATAATATAAAATCGTATCAAAATAAGTACACAGAATATCAATAAAATAATTTAAATTTGTATGAAAATAAAGATGCAAAATACCCATAAGATAAAGCGTATTTTTTTTTTAAATACATATACAAAAATACACATAGAATAATTAAATTTGTATTAAAATTAATATACAAAATGCACACATACAATAAGGTAAATTTATATTGAAAAAAAACGCAAAATACAAATAAAACTGTAAATTTGTTTCAAAATATATATACGAATACACATAAAATAACGTAGATTTCTATAGAAATATATATACAAAAAACACATGAAATTATGTAAATACGTATAAAAATATATATATAAAATACATATTAAGTAATGTAAATTCGTGACAAAATAAATAAAAAAAATATCATGAAAATAATGTGTATTTGTATGAAAATAAATAATAGATGATAAATTTGTATGTAATATATATGCAAGATACATTTAAATAATGTAAATATGTATAAAAAAAAATATATACAAAAAACAAATAGAATAAAGTAAAATCGTATCAAAATAAATACACCGAATATTAATAAAATAATGTAAATTTGTATGAAAATAAAGATGCCAAATTCCCATCAAATAGCGCATTTCTTATAAAAATATATATACCAAAATACACATAAAATATTTAAATTTGTATTGAAATAAATATACAAAATGCACATACAATAAGGTAAACTTCTATTGAAAGAAATATGCAAAAATACATATAAAACAATGTAAATTTGTTTCAAATATATACGAATACACATAAAATAACGTAGATTTCTATAAAATATATACAAAATACACATAAAATTAAGTAAATACGTATAAAAAAATGTTTTTTGTATATTTATTTTCATACAAGTTTAAATTATTTTTGTGTATTTTTGTATATAGTTTTATACAAATTTAGGTTATTTTATGTGTATTTTGTATATCTATTTTCATACAAATACACATTCTTTTCATGATATTTTGTTTATTTATTTTGACACGAATTAACATTATTTAATGTGTATTTTGTATATATATTTTTATACGTATTTACATTATTTCAAGTGTATTTTGTATATATATTTCTATAGAAGTCTGCGTTATTTTATGTGTATCGTATATATATTTTGAAACAAATTTACATTGTTTTATGTGTATTTTGCATATTTTTTTAATACAAATTTGATTAATCTATGTGTATTTTTGTATTTGTATTTTTATAAAAATATGCTTGATTTTATGGGTATTTTGCATCTTTATTTTCATACAAATTTACATTATTTTATTGATATTCTGTGTATTTATTTTGATATGATTTTACATTATTCAAGGTGTATTTTGTATATATATTTTATATAAAATGTATTTGTTTTCATTTCATACAAATCTACATTATTTTATGTGTTTTTTGTACATGTATTTAAATACAAATTTAACTAGTTATATGTGTTTTTTGTATATCTATTTTGTATGTATATTTTCATAGAAATTTACTCTATTTTATGAGTATTCGTATATATATTTTGATACAAATTTACATTATTAATGTGTATTCTGCATATCTATTTCAATACAAATTTTCTTTATTGTACGTGCATTTTGTATATTTATTTTAATACAAATTTAATTATTTTATATGTATTTTTGAATATATATTTTTATGCAAATATGCGTTATTATATGGATATTTTGCATCTTTATTTTCATACAAATTTACATTATTTTATTGATATTCTCTTTATTTATTTTGATACGATTTAACATTATTCTATGTGTTTTTTGTATATATTTTTTTATATATATATTTACATTATTTAATGTTAATTTTGTATATATTTTTTATCCAAATTTACATTATTTTATGTGTATTTGTTTATATATTTTCATACATATTTACACTATTTTATGTGTTTTTTGTATATATATTTTTCTACGTATTTAAATTATTTTATGTGTATTTTGTATATACATTTTCAAAAAAAAATTACGTTATTTTATTGTGTGTATAAATATATATTTTGATACAAATTTTATACAAATTCATGTTATTTAATGTGTATTTGTATATATATTTTCATACAAATTTATATTATTTTATGTGTATTTTTTCATATATTTCATTACAAATTTACCTTATTTTATGTTTATTTTGCATATTTATTTTATTCAATTTTAAATTATTTTATGTGTATATTTGTATTTGTATTTAGGTTATTTTATGTGTATTTTGTATATATATTTTCATCCAAAATTACATTATTTTATTGGCATTTCTTAATTTAATTCGATACGAATTTAGATTATTTCATAGGTATTTTGTATACATATTTTTATACTCATTTACATTATCTAATGTGTGTTTTGTATATATATTTTTATGCAAATTTATTTTATGTTCATTTTGTACATATATTTTATAGAAATTTGCGTTATTTTATGTATATAGTTTTATATAAATTTACGTTATTTTATGTGCATTTTGTATATTTATATTTATACAAATACACATTCTTTTATTGGTATATTGTTTATTCGAATTTACATTATTTTATGTGTATTTTGTATACATTTTTTTATACGTATTTACTTAATATTATGTGTATTTTGTATATGTATTTTTATAGAAATCTACGTTATTTTATGTGTATTCGCATATATATTTTGAAACAAATTTACATTATTTTATATGTATTTTGCATATCTAATTCAATACAAATTTACCTTATTGTATGTGCATATTGTATATTTATTTTGATACAAATTCAAATATTTTATGTGTATTTTGGTATCAATAATCTTATAAAAAATGCGTTATTTTATAGGTATTTTGCATCTTAATTTTCATACAAATTTACATTATTTTATTAATATTATGTGTATATATTTTGATACGATTTTACATTATTCTATTTGTGTTTTGTATATATTTTTTTATTCATATTTACATTATTTAATGTGTATTTTGTATATATATTTCATACAAATTTACGTTATTATATGTGTATTTGTTTATATATTTTCTTTCAAATTTACATTATTTTATGTGTATTTTGTATATGTATTTCAATAGAAATTAACCTAATTTTATGTGTATTTTCTATATTTCTTTTCATACAAATTTAAATTATTTTTGTGTATTTTTGTATATAGTTTTATACAAATTTAGGTTATTTTATGTACGCATTTACATTATTTAATGTGTGTTTTGTATATATATTTTTATCCAAAGTTAATTTATTTTACGTTCATTTTTGGACATATATTTTTATAGAAATTAGCGTTATTTTATATGTATTTGTATATGTTTTCTCATACAAATTTACATTATTTTATTGCTATTTTGTTTATTTAGTTTGATACGAATTACATGATTATATGTTTTTTTTGTACATATTTTTTATACGTATTTACATTACTTAATGTGTATTTTGTTTATATATTTTTAAACAAATTTACGTTATTATATGTATTTTTATAAATATTTTGATACAAATTTACATTATTTTATGTATTTTGTATATACATTTCAATTCAAATTTAGCTTATTTTAGCTGTATTTTGTATATCTATTTTCATACGAATTTAATTGCTTATGTGTATTTTTGTATATAGTTTTATACAAATTTACGTTATTTTATGTGTATTTTGTATATTTATAATTATACAAATATACATTCTTTTATTGGTATTTTGTTTATTTATTTTGATACGAATTTACATTATTTTATGTGTATTTTGTATACATTTTTTTATACGTATTTACTTCATTTTACGTGTATTTTGTATATATATTTTTATACAAATCTACGTTATTTTATGTGTATTCGTATATATATATTTTGAAACAAATTTACATTGTTTTATATGTATTTTGCATATCTATTTCAATACAGATCTACCTTATTGTATGTGTATTTTGTATATTTATTTTCATACAAATAAACTTTTTTATGTGTATTTTTGTATATATATTTAAAAAAAATGTGTTATTTTATGGGTATTTTGCTTTTTTATTTTCATACAAATTTACATTATTTTATTAATATTCTGTGTATTTATTTTGATACGATTTTACATTATTCTATTTGTGTTTTGTATATATTTTTTATACAAATTTACGTTATTTTAAGTGTATTTGTTAATGTATTTTCATTCAAATTTAGAGTATTTTATGTGTATTTTGTATATGTATTTCAATACAAATTTACCTAATTTTATGTGTATTTTGTATATTTATTTTCATACAAATTTAAATTATTTTTGTGTATTTTTGGATATAGTTTTATACAAATTTATGTTGTCTTATGTGTATTTTGTATATTTATTTTCATACAAATACACATTCTTTTGTTGACATTTTGTTTATTTATTTTGACGCGAATTTACATTATTTAATGTGTATTTTGTATATATATTTTTATACGTATTTACATCCTTTCATGTGTATTTTGTATATTTATAAAAAATGGGTTATTTTATGGGTATTTTGCATCTTTATTTTCATACAAATTTACATTATTTTATTTACATTCTGTGTATTTATTTTAATACGATTTTACATTATTATATTTGTGTTTTGTATATATATTTTTTATACATATTTACATTATTTAATGAGTATTTTTTATATATATATTTTATACAAATTTATGTTAATTTAAGTGTATTTGTTTATATATTTTCATTCAAATTTACATTATTTTATGTGTATTTTGTATATGTATTTCTTTACAAATTTATCTAATTTTATGTGTATTTTGTATATTTATTTTCATACAAATTTAACTTATTTTTGAGTATTTTTATATATAGTTTTATACAAATTTACGTTATTTTATGTGTATTTTGTATATGTATTTTCATACAAATACTCATTCTTTTATTGATATTTTAATTATTTATTTTGACACGAATTTACATTATTTAATGTGTATTTTGTATATATATTTTTATACGTATTTACAACATTTCATGTGTATTTTGTATATATATTTCTATAGAAATCTACGTTATTTTATGTGTATTCGTATATATATTTTGAAACAAATCTACATTATTTTATATGTATTATGTATATATATTTCATTATAAATTTGCCTTATTTTAAGTTTATTTTTATATCTATTTTCATTCAAATTCAAATCATTTTATGTGTATATATTTATTTGTATTTACGTTATTTTATGTGTATTTCCTATATATATTTTCATTCAAAATTACATTATTTTATCGGTATTTTGTTCATTTATTTCGATACGAATTTAGATTATTTCATGTGTATTTTCTATACATATACATATAGAGTAAATTTCTATGAAAATATATATTCAAAATACATATAAAATTATGTAAATAGGTATAAAAATATATATATCAAATACACCTAAAAAAAATGAAAATTCGTATCAAAATAAATAAACAAAATACCAATAAAAGAATGTGTATTTGGATAAATATAAATATACTAAATACACATACAAAATAAACATAAAATAAGGTAGATTTGTAATAAAATATATGTACAAAATACACATAAAATAATGTAAATTTATATGAAAATATATATACAAATACACATAAAATACCATGAATTTGTATAAAAATATATATTCAAAATAAATATTAAATAATGGAAAAGCGTATAAAAATATATATACAAAGTACATATAAAATAATGTAAATTCGTATCAATATAAATCAACAAAACACCAATAAAATAATATATATTTGAATGAAAATAAATTTACAAAATACACATAACATAACTAAAATTTGTATTAAAATATATACAAAAATACATAGAAATAATTTGAGTTTGTATGAAAATAGATATACAAAATACACATAAAACTAGGTAAATTTCTTTTGAAATGTTTATACAAAATACCCAAAAAATATTGTAAATTTGTGTCAAAATATATAAACAAATACACATAAAATAACGTAAATTTGTATGAAAAATATATACAAAATACACATAGAATAATGTCAATTCCTATCAAAATGAATGAGCAGAATATCAATAAAATAATGTAAATTTGTATGAAAATAAAGAGACAAAATACCCAAAAAATAAAGAATATGTTTATAAAAATACAGATACAAAAATACATATCGAATAATTAAATTTGTATTAAAATTAATATACAAAATGCGTATATAATAAGGCAAATTGTTTTTGAAAAAATATGCAACATACACGTTTACTCATACAAATTTATATTATTTTATTGGTATTTTGTTTATTTATTTTGATGCGAATTACATGATTATATGAGTATTTTGTACATATTTTTTTATACGTATTTACATTATTTAATGTGTATTTTGTTTATATATTTTCATACAAATTTACGTTATTATATGTGTATTTTTATAAATATTTTGATACAAATTTACTTGATTTCATGTATTTTGCATATATATTTCAATGTGTATTTGTATAAATATAAATATACAAAATACACATAAAATAACGTAAATTTATAAAAAAAACTATATACAAAAATACACAGAAGTATTTTAATTTGTATGAAAATAGATATACAAAATAAGGTAAATTCGTTACAAATTCAATAAACAAAATTCAGATAAAAGAACGTATATTTGTAGAAAAAATAAATATACAAAATACACATTAAATAACGAAAATTTGTATGAAAATATATAAAAAATTAAAGAAAAATAATTTCACATAAAATAATGTAAATTTGTATGAAATGAAAACAAATTCACATAAAATAACGTACATTTGTATAAAATAGATATACAAAATATACATAGAATAATGTAAAATCGGGTCAAAATAAATACACAGAATATCAATAAAATAATGTAATTTTGTATGAAAATAAAGATGCAAAATACCCAAAATAATAAAGCATATTTTTTTAAAAATACATATACAAGAATACACATAGAATAATTAAATTTGTATTAAAATTAATATACAAAATGCACGTACAATAAGGGAAATTTGTATTGAAAAAATATACAAAATGCACATAAAACAATGTATATTTGTTTCAAAATATATATACGAATACACATAAAATAACGTATATTTCTATAGAAATATATATAAAAAATACATATGAAATGACGCAAATACGTACAAAAATATATATACACAATACACATTAAATAATATAAATTCGCATCAAAATAAATAAACAAAATATCAATAAAAGAATGTGTATTTGTATGAAAATAGATATACAAAATACACATAAAATATTGTAAATTTGTATAAAACTCTTAAAAAAATACACAAAAATAATTTAAATTTGTATAAAAATATATATACAAAATACACATAAAACTAGTTGAATTTCTATTGAAATACATATACAAAATACACATAAAATAATGTAAATTTGAATGAAAATATATAAACAAATACACTTAAAATAACGTAAATTTGTATGAAATATATATAGAAAATACACATTAAATAATGTAAATATGTATAAAAAAATATATACAAAACACAAATAGAATAATGTAAAATAGTATCAAAATAAATACATAGAATATTAATAAAATAATGTAAATTTGTATGAAAATAAAGACGCAAAATACCCATAAAACAACGCATTTTTTATGAAAATATATATACAAAAATATACATAAAATACTTAAATTTGTATTACAATAAATATACAAAATGCACATACAATAAGGTAAATTTGTATTGAAATAGATATGCAAAATACTTTATAAAACAATGTAAATTTGTTTCAAAATATATATACGAATACACATAAAATAACGTACATTTCTATAAAAATATATATACAAAATACACATAAAATAATGTAAACTCGTATCAAAATAAATAAACTAAATGCCAATAAAAGAATGTTTACTTGTATAAATATAAATATACAAAATACACATAAAATAACGTAAAACTATATACAAAAATAAACAAAATAATTAAATTTGTATGAAAATAGATATACAAGACACATAAATAAGCTAAATTTGAATTGAAATAAATATAGAAAATACATAAATAATGTAAATTTGTATCAAATATATATTCAAATACACATATATTAAAATTAATATACAAAATGCGTATATAATAAGGTAAATTTGTATTGAAAAAATATGCAACATACACGTTTACTCATACAAATTTATATTATTTTATTGGTATTTTGTTTATTTATTTTGATACGAATTACATGATTATATGTGTATTTTGTACATATTTTTTTATACGTATTTACATTATTTAATGTGTATTTTGTTTATATATTTTCATACAAATTTACGTTATTATATGTGTATTTGTATAAATATTTTGATACAAATTTACTTTATTTCATGTATTTTGTATATATATTTCAATTCAAATTTAGCTTATTTTGTGTGTATTTTGTATATATTTTCATACAAATTTAATTACTTCTGTGTATTTTTGTATATAGTTTTATATAAATTTACGTTATTTTATGTGTATTTTGTTTATTTATATTTATACAAATACACATTCTTTTATTGCTATTTTGTTTATTTATTTTCATACGAATTTACATTATTTTATGTGTATTTTGTATACATTTTGATACGAATTTACATTATTTTATGTGTATTTTGTATATATATTTTTATAGAAATCTACGTTATTATATGTGTATTCGTATATATATTTTGAAACAAATTTACATTGTTTTATATGTATTTTGCATATCTATTTCAATACAAATTTACCTTATTGTATGTGTTTTTTGTATATTTATTTTAATACAAATTAAATTTTTTTATGTGTATTTTGGTATATATATTTTTATAAATAAAAATAAATGTGTTATTATATGGGTATTTTGCTTCTTTATTTTCATACAAATTTACATTATTTTATTAATATTCTGTGTATTTATTTTGATACGATTTTACATTATTCTATTTTTGTTTTGTACATATTTTTTTATACAAATTTACGTTATTTTAAGTGTATTTGTTTATGTATTTTCATTCAAATTTACATTATTTTATGTGTATTTTGTGTATGTATTTCAATACAAATTTACCTAATTTTATGTGTATTTTGTATATTTATTTTCATACAAATTTAAAATATTTTTGTGTATTTTTGTAAATAGTTTGATACAAATTTAGGTTATTTTAAGTGTATTTTGTATATCTATTTTCATACAAATACACATTCTTTTATTGATATTTTGTTAATTTATTTTGACGCGAATTTTATGTGAATTTGTTATCATTTCATACAAATTTACATTATTTTATATGTATTTTGTACATGTATTTAAATACAAATTTAACTAATTATATGTGTATTTTGTATATCTATTTTCATACAAATTGAAATTTATTTTTTGTTTTTTGTATATATTTTTTTTAAATTTTCGTAATATTATAAAAATATATATTCCAAATACACATAAAATATTTAAATTTGCATTGAAATAAATATAAAAATGCACATAAAATAAGGTAAATTTGTATTGAAAGAGATATGCAAAATACATATAAAACAATGTAAATTTGTTTCAAAATATATATACGAATACAAATAAAAAAATGTAGATTTCTATAAAAATATATATATACAAAATACACTTAAAATTAAGTATATACGTATAAAAAAAATGTATACAAAATACATAAAAGAATGTAAATTGAGTTAAAATAAATAAACAAAATACCAATAAAAGAATGTGTATTTGGATAAATATAAATATACAAAATACAAATACAAAATAAACATAAAATAAGGTAGATTTGTAAAAAAAATATATGTACAAAATACACATAAAATAATGTAAATTTATATAAAAATATATGTACAAATACATAAATACCATGAATTTGTATAAAATATATATTCAAAATAAATATTAAATAATGTAAAAGCGTATAAAATATATATACAAAGTACATATAAAATAATGTAAATTGCATCAATATAAATCAACAAAACAATAAAATAATATATATTTGAATGAAAATAAATTTACAAAATACACATAACATAACTAAAATTTGTATTAAAATATATACAAAAATACATAGAAATAATTTGAGTTTGTATGAAAATAGATATACAAAATACACATAAAACTAGGTAAATTTCTTTTGAAATGTATATACAAAATACCCATAAAATATTGAAAATTTGTGTCAAAATATATAAACAAATACACATAAAATAACGTAAATTTGTATGAAAAATATATACAAAATACACATAGAATAATGTCAATTCGTATCAAAATGAATGAGCAGAATATCAATAAAATAATGTAAATTTGTATGAAAATAAAGATGCAAAATACCCAAAAAATAAAGCATATGTTTATAAAAAATACAGATACAAAAATACACATCGAATAATTAAATTTGTATTAAAATTAATACACAAAATGCGTATATAATAAGGTAAATTTGTATTGAAAAAATATGCAACATACACGTTAACTCATACAGATTTATATTATTTTATTGGTATTTTGTTTATTTATTTTGATACGAATTACATGATTATATGTGTATTTTGTACATATTTTTAAACATAAAATAACGTAGATTTGTATGAAAAATATATACAAAATACATATAGAATAATGTCAATTCGTATCAAAATGAATGAGGAGAATATCAATAAAATAATGTAAATTTGTATGAAAATAAAGATGCAAAATACCCAAAAAATAAAGCATATGTTTATAAAAATACAGATACAAAAATACACATCGAATAATTAAATTTGTATTAAAATTAATAAACAAAATGCGTATATAATAAGGTAAATTTGTATTGAAAAAATATGCAACATACACGTTTACTCATACAAATTTATATTATTTTATTGGTATTTTGTTTATTTATTTTGATACGAATTACATGATTATATGTGTATTTTGTACATATTTTTTATACGTATTTACATTATTTAATGTGAATTTATTTATATATTTTCATACAAATTTACGTTATTATATGTGGATTTGTATAAATATTTTGATACAAATTTACTTTATTTCATGTATTTTGTATATATATTTCAATTCAAATTTAGCTTATTTCGTGTGTATTTTGTTTATATTTTCATACAAATTTAATTACTTCTGTGTATTTTTGTATATAGTTTTATATAAATTCACGTTATTTTATGTGTATTTTGTATATTTATATTCATACAAATACACATTCTTTTATTGGTATTTTCTTTATTTATTTTGATACGAATTTACATTATTTTATGTGTATTTTGTATACATTTTTATAATGTATTTACTTCATTTTATGTATTTTGTATATATATTTTTATAGAAATCTACGTCATTTTATGTGTATCCGTATATATATTTTGAAACAAATTTACATTGTTTTATATGTATTTTGCATATCTATTTCAATACAAATTTACCTTATTGTATGATGTGTATTTTGGTATATATATTTTTATAAATAAAAAAAATGCGTTATTTTATGGGTATTTTGCTTCTTTATTTTCATACAAATTTACATTATTTTATTAATATTCTCTATTTATTTTGATACGATTTTACATTATTCTATTTGTGTTTTGTACATATTTTTATACAAATTTTCGTTATTTTAAGTGTATTTGTTTATGTATTTTCATTCAAATTTACATTATTTTTTGTGTATTTTGTGTATGTATTTCAATACAAATTTACCTAATTTTATGTGTATTTTGTATATTTATTTTCATACAAATTTAGAATATTAGTGTGTATTTTTGTATATAGTTTGATACAAATTTAGGTTATTTTATGTGTATTTTGTATATCTATTTTCATACAAATACACATTCTTTTATTGATATTTTGTTTATTTATTCTGACGCGAATTTACATTATTTAATGTGTATTTTGTATATATATTTTTATACCTATTTACATCATTTCATGTGTATTTTGTATAGTTTTAAACAAATTTATATTATTTAATGTGTATTTTGTATATATATATTTATACAAATACACATTCTTTTATTGGTATTTTGTTTATTTATTTTGATACTAATTTACATTATTTTATGTGTATTTTGTATACATTTTTTATACGTATTTATTTAATTTTATGTGTATTTTGTACATATATTTTTATAGAAATCTACCTTATTTCATGTGTATTCGTATATATATTTTGAAACAAATTTACATTGTTTATATGTATTTTGCATATCTATTTATGTGTATGTATTTATTTTTGTTATACATAGAATAATATAAAATCGTATCAAAATAAGTACACAGAATATCAATAAAATAATTTAAATTTGTATGAAAATAAAGATGCAAAATACCCATAAGATAAAGCGTATTTATTTTTTAAATACATATACAAAAATACACATAGAATAATTAAATTTGTATTAAAATTAATATACAAAATGCACACATACAATAAGGTAAATTTATATTGAAAAAAAACGCAAAATACCAATAAAACTGTAAATTTGTTTCAAAATATATATACGAATACACATAAAATAACGTAGATTTCTATAGAAATATATATACAAAAAACACATGAAATTATGTAAATACGTATAAAAATATATATATATAAAATACATATTAAGTAATGTAAATTCGTGACAAAATAAATAAAAAAAATATCATGAAAATAATGTGTATTTGTATGAAAATAAATAATAGATGATAAATTTGTATGTAATATATATGCAAGATACATTTAAATAATGTAAATATGTATAAAAAAAAATATACACAAAACAAATAGAATAAAGTAAAATCGTATCAAAATAAATACACCGAATATTAATAAAATAATGTAAATTTGTATGAAAATAAAGATGCCAAATTCCCATCAAATAGCGCATTTCTTATAAAAATATATATACCAAAATACACATAAAATATTTAAATTTGTATTGAAATAAATATACAAAATGCACATACAATAAGGTAAACTTCTATTGAAAGAAATATGCAAAAATACATATAAAACAATGTAAATTTGTTTCAAAATATATATACGAATACACATAAAATAACGTAGATTTCTATAAAAATATATATACAAAATACACATAAAATTAAGTAAATACGTATAAAAAAATGTTTTTTGTATATTTATTTTCATACAAGTTTAAATTATTTTTGTGTATTTTTGTATATAGTTTTATACAAATTTAGGTTATTTTATGTGTATTTTGTATATCTATTTTCATACAAATACACATTCTTTTCATGATATTTTGTTTATTTATTTTGACACGAATTAACATTATTTAATGTGTATTTTGTATATATATTTTTATACGTATTTACATTATTTCAAGTGTATTTTGTATATATATTTCTATAGAAGTCTGCGTTATTTTATGTGTATCGTATATATATTTTGAAACAAATTTACATTGTTTTATGTGTATTTTGCATATTTTTTTAATACAAATTTGATTAATCTATGTGTATTTTTGTATTTGTATTTTTATAAAAATATGCTTGATTTTATGGGTATTTTGCATCTTTATTTTCATACAAATTTACATTATTTTATTGATATTCTGTGTATTTATTTTGATATGATTTTACATTATTCAAGGTGTATTTTGTATATATATTTTATATAAAATGTATTTGTTTTCATTTCATACAAATCTACATTATTTTATGTGTTTTTTGTACATGTATTTAAATACAAATTTAACTAGTTATATGTGTTTTTTGTATATCTATTTTGTATGTATATTTTCATAGAAATTTACTCTATTTTATGAGTATTCGTATATATATTTTGATACAAATTTACATTATTAATGTGTATTCTGCATATCTATTTCAATACAAATTTTCTTTATTGTACGTGCATTTTGTATATTTATTTTAATACAAATTTAATTATTTTATATGTATTTTTGAATATATATTTTTATGCAAATATGCGTTATTATATGGATATTTTGCATCTTTATTTTCATACAAATTTACATTATTTTATTGATATTCTCTTTATTTATTTTGATACGATTTAACATTATTCTATGTGTTTTTTGTATATATTTTTTTATATATATATTTACATTATTTAATGTTAATTTTGTATATATTTTTTATCCAAATTTACATTATTTTATGTGTATTTGTTTATATATTTTCATACATATTTACACTATTTTATGTGTTTTTTGTATATATATTTTCTACGTATTTAAATTATTTTATGTGTATTTATATACATTTTCAAAAAAAATTACGTTATTTTATTGTGTATAAAAATATATTTTGATACAAATTTTATACAAATTCATGTTATTTAATGTGTATTTGTATATATATTTTCATACAAATTTATATTATTTTATGTGTATTTTTTCATATATTTCATTACAAATTTACCTTATTTTATGTTTATTTTGCATATTTATTTTATTCAATTTTAAATTATTTTATGTGTATATTTGTATTTGTATTTAGGTTATTTTATGTGTATTTTGTATATATATTTTCATCCAAAATTACATTATTTTATTGGTATTTCTTAATTTAATTCGATACGAATTTAGATTATTTCATAGGTATTTTGTATACATATTTTTATACTCATTTACATTATCTAATGTGTGTTTTGTATATATATTTTTATGCAAATTTATTTTATGTTCATTTTTGTACATATATTTTTATAGAAATTTGCGTTATTTTATGTATATAGTTTTATATAAATTTACGTTATTTTATGTGCATTTTGTATATTTATATTTATACAAATACACATTCTTTTATTGGTATATTGTTTATTCGAATTTACATTATTTTATGTGTATTTTGTATACATTTTTTTATACGTATTTACTTAATATTATGTGTATTTTGTATATGTATTTTTATAGAAATCTACGTTATTTTATGTGTATTCGCATATATATTTTGAAACAAATTTACATTATTTTATATGTATTTTGCATATCTAATTCAATACAAATTTACCTTATTGTATGTGCATATTGTATATTTATTTTGATACAAATTCAAATATTTTATGTGTATTTTGGTATCAATAATCTTATAAAAAATGCGTTATTTTATAGGTATTTTGCATCTTAATTTTCATACAAATTTACATTATTTTATTAATATTATGTGTATATATTTTGATACGATTTTACATTATTCTATTTGTGTTTTGTATATATTTTTTTATTCATATTTACATTATTTAATGTATTTTGTATATATATTTCATACAAATTTACGTTATTATATGTGTATTTGTTTATATATTTTCTTTCAAATTTACATTATTTTATGTATTTTGTATATGTATTTCAATAGAAATTAACCTAATTTTATGTGTATTTTCTATATTTCTTTTCATACAAATTTAAATTATTTTTGTGTATTTTTGTATATAGTTTTATACAAATTTAGGTTATTTTATGTACGCATTTACATTATTTAATGTGTGTTTTGTATATATATTTTTATCCAAAGTTAATTTATTTTACGTTCATTTTTGGACATATATTTTTATAGAAATTAGCGTTATTTTATATGTATTTGTATATGTTTTCTCATACAAATTTACATTATTTTATTGCTATTTTGTTTATTTAGTTTGATACGAATTACATGATTATATGTTTTTTTTGTACATATTTTTTATACGTATTTACATTACTTAATGTGTATTTTGTTTATATATTTTTAAACAAATTTACGTTATTATATGTATTTTTATAAATATTTTGATACAAATTTACATTATTTTATGTATTTTGTATATACATTTCAATTCAAATTTAGCTTATTTTAGCTGTATTTTGTATATCTATTTTCATACGAATGTAATTGCTGATGTGTATTTTGTATATAGTTTTATACAAATTTACGTTATTTTATGTGTATTTTGTATATTTATAATTATACAAATATACATTCTTTATTAGTATTTTGTTTATTTATTTTGATACGAATTTACATTATTTTATGTGTATTTTGTATACATTTTTTTATACGTATTTACTTCATTTTACGTGTATTTTGTATATATATTTTTATACAAATCTACGTTATTTTATGTGTATTCGTATATATATATTTTGAAACAAATTTACATTGTTTTATATGTATTTTGCATATCTATTTCAATACAGATCTACCTTATTGTATGTGTATTTTGTATATTTATTTTCATACAAATAAACTTTTTTATGTGTATTTTTGTATATATATTTAAAAAAAAATGTTATTTTATGGGTATTTTGCTTTTTTATTTTCATACAAATTTACATTATTTTATTAATATTCTGTGTATTTTTTTTGGTACGATTTTACATTATTCTATTTGTGTTTTGTATATATTTTTTTATACAAATTTACGTTATTTTAAGTGTATTTGTTAATGTATTTTCATTCAAATTTAGAGTATTTTATGTGTATTTTGTATATGTATTTCAATACAAATTTACCTAATTTTATGTGTATTTTGTATATTTATTTTCATACAAATTTAAATTATTTTTGTGTATTTTTGGATATAGTTTTATACAAATTTATGTTGTCTTATGTGTATTTTGTATATTTATTTTCATACAAATACACATTCTTTTATTGACATTTTGTTTATTTATTTTGACGCGAATTTACATTATTTAATGTGTATTTTGTATATATATTTTTATACGTATTTACATCCTTTCATGTGTATTTTGTATATTTATAAAAAATGGGTTATTTTATGGGTATTTTGCATCTTTATTTTCATACAAATTTACATTATTTTATTTACATTCTGTGTATTTATTTTAATACGATTTTACATTATTCTATTTGTGTTTTGTATATATATTTTTTATACATATTTACATTATTTAATGAGTATTTTTTATATATATTTTATACAAATTTATGTTAATTTAAGTGTATTTGTTTATATATTTTCATTCAAATTTACATTATTTTATGTGTATTTTGTATATGTATTTCTTTACAAATTTATCTAATTTTATGTGTATTTTGTATATTTATTTTCATACAAATTTAACTTATTTTTGAGTATTTTTATATATAGTTTTATACAAATTTACGTTATTTTATGTGTATTTTGTATATGTATTTTCATACAAATACTCATTCTTTTATTGATATTTTAATTATTTATTTTGACACGAATTTACATTATTTAATGTGTATTTTGTATATATATTTTTATACGTATTTACAACATTTCATGTGTATTTTGTATATATATTTCTATAGAAATCTACGTTATTTTATGTGTATTCGTATATATATTTTGAAACAAATCTACATTATTTTATATGTATTATGTATATATATTTCATTATAAATTTGCCTTATTTTAAGTTTATTTTTATATCTATTTTCATTCAAATTCAAATCATTTTATGTGTATATATTTATTTGTATTTACGTTATTTTATGTATTTCTATATATTTTCATTCAAAATTACATTATTTTATCGGTATTTTGTTCATTTATTTCGATACAATTTAGATTATTTCATGTGTATTTTCTATACATATACATATAGAGTAAATTTCTATGAAAATATATATTCAAAATACATATAAAATTATGTAAATAGGTATAAAAATATATATATCAAATACACCTAAAAAAAATGAAAATTCGTATCAAAATAAATAAACAAAATACCAATAAAAGAATGTGTATTTGGATAAATATAAATATACTAAATACACATACAAAATAAACATAAAATAAGGTAGATTTGTAATAAAATATATGTACAAAATACACATAAAATAATGTAAATTATATGAAAATATATATACAAATACATAAAATACCATGAATTTGTATAAAAATATATATTCAAAATAAATATTAAATAATGGAAAAGCGTATAAAAATATATATACAAAGTACATATAAAATAATGTAAATTCGTATCAATATAAATCAACAAAACACCAATAAAATAATATATATTTGACTGAAAATAAATTTACAAAATACACATAACATAACTAAAGTTTGTATTAAAATATATACAAAAATACATAGAAATAATTTGAGTTTGTATGAAAATAGATATACAAAATACACATAAAACTAGGTAAATTTCTTTTGAAATGTTTATACAAAATACCCAAAAAATATTGTAAATTTGTGTCAAAATATATAAACAAATACACATAAAATAACGTAAATTTGTATGAAAAATATATACAAAATACACATAGAATAATGTCAATTCCTATCAAAATGAATGAGCAGAATATCAATAAAATAATGTAAATTTGTATGAAAATAAAGAGACAAAATACCCAAAAAATAAAGAATATGTTTATAAAAATACAGATACAAAAATACATATCGAATAATTAAATTTGTATTAAAATTAATATACAAAATGCGTATATAATAAGGCAAATTGTTTTTGAAAAAATATGCAACATACACGTTTACTCATACAAATTTATATTATTTTATTGGTATTTTGTTTATTTATTTTGATACGAATTACATGATTATATGAGTATTTTGTACATATTTTTTTATACGTATTTACATTATTTAATGTGTATTTTGTTTATATATTTTCATACAAATTTACGTTATTATATGTGTATTTTTATAAATATTTTGATACAAATTTACTTGATTTCATGTATTTTGCATATATATTTCAATGTGTATTTGTATAAATATAAATATACAAAATACACATAAAATAACGTAAATTTATAAAAAAAACTATATACAAAAATACACAGAAGTATTTTAATTTGTATGAAAATAGATATACAAAATAAGGTAAATTCGTTACAAATTCAATAAACAAAATTCAGATAAAAGAACGTATATTTGTAGAAAAAATAAATATACAAAATACACATTAAATAACGAAAATTTGTATGAAAATATATAAAAAATTAAAGAAAAATAATTTCAATTTGTATGAAAATAAATATACAAAATACACATGTATTTTGTATATCTATTTTCACACAAATTTAATTACTTTTGTGTATTTTTGCATATAGTTTTATATAAATTTACGTTATTTTATTTGTATTTTGTAAATTTATATATATACAATACACTTTCTTTTATTAGTATTTTGTTTATTTATTTTGATACAAGTTTACATTATTTTATGTGTATTTTGTATACCTTTTTTTATACGTATTTACTTCATTTTATGCGTATTTTGTATACTTATTTTCATAGAAATCTACGTTATTTTATGTGTATTCGTATATATATTTTTAAAAAAATTTACATGGTTTTATATGTATTTTGCATATCTATTTCAATACAAATTTACCTTATTGTATGTGCATTTTGTATATTTATTTTAATACAAATTCAAATATTTTATGTGTGTCTTGGTATAAATATTTTTAGAAAAAATGCGTTATTTTATGGGTATTTTGCATCTTAATTTTCATACAAATTTACATTATTTTATTAATATTCTGTGTATTTATTTTGATACGATTTTATATTATTCTATTTGTGTTTTGTATATATTCTTTTATACATAGTTACATTATTTAATGTGTATTTTTTATATGTATTTTATACAAATTTACGTTATTTTAAGTGTATTTGTTTATATATTTTCATTCAAATTTACATTATTTTATGTGTATTTTGTAAATGTATTTCAATACAAATTTACCTAATTTTATGTGTATTTTGTATATTTATTTTCATACAAATTAAAATTATTTTTGTGTATTTTTGTATATAGTTTTATAGAAATTTAGGTGATTTTATGTGTATATTGTATATCTATTTTCATACAAATACACATTCTTTTATTGATATTTTGTTTATTTACTTTGACGCGAGTTTACATTATTTAATGAGTATTTTATATATATATATATATATATATATATATATATATATATATATATATATATATATATATATATATATATATATATATATATATATATATATATATATATATATATATATATATATATATATATATATATATATATATATATATATATATATATATATATATATATATATTTTTATATTCGTCTTTACATCATTTGATGTGTATTTTGTATATATATTTCTATAGAAATCTACGTTGATTTATGAGTATTCGTATATAGATTTTGAAATAAATTTACACTGTTTTATGTGTATTTTTCTTATTTTTTCAATACAAATTTACCTTATTGTATATCCATTTTGTATATTAATTTTAATACAAATTTAACTATGCTATGTGTATTTTTGTTTATGTAAAATAAAAATATGCTTTATTTTATGGGTATTTTGCATTTTTTTTTCATACAAATTTACATTATTTTATTTATATTCTGTTTTTTTTTTAAACAATTTTACATTATTCTATGTGTATTTTGTATATCTATTTTTATACGTATTTACTTAATTTTATGTGTATTTTGTATATATATTTTTATAGAAATCTACGTTATTTTATATGTATTCGTATATATATTTTGAAACAAATTTACATTGTTTTATATGTATTTTTGCATATCTCTTTCAATACAAATTTACCTTATTGTATGTGCATTTTGTATATTTATTTCAATACAAATTTAAATATTTTATGTGTATTTTGGTATATATATTTTTATAAGAAATGCGCTATTTGATGGGAGTTTTGCATCTTTATTTTCATACAAATTTACATTATTTTATTAATATTCGGTGTATTTATTTTGATACGATATCACATTATTCAATTTTTTTTTGTATATGTATTTTTTATAAATATTTACATTATTTAATGTGTATCTTGCATCTTTTATCGTAATTTTGTTTATTTATTTTTATACGAATTTACATTATTTTAGGTGTATTTGATATGTATATTTTTATACTTATTTATATCATTTTATTTGTGTTTTGAATATATATTTTCATAGAAATTTACTCTATTTTATGGGTATTCGTATATATATTTTGATACAAATTTACATTATTTATGTTTATTTTGCATATCTATTTCAATACAAATTTACCATATTGTATGTGTATTTTGTATATTTATTTTAATACAAATTTAACTATTTTATGTGTATTTTTGTAAAAATATGCGTTATTATTTGGGTATTTTGCATATTTATTTTCATACAAATTTACATTATTTTATTGATATTCTGTTTATTTATTTTGATACGATTTTACATTATTCTATGTGTATTTTGTATATATATTTTTATACACATTTACATTATTTAATGTATATTTTGTATATATATTTTATATAAATTTACGCTATTTTATGTATTTGTTTATATATTTTCATACAAATTTACAATATTTTATGTGTAATTTGTATATGTATTTCAATACAGATTTGCCTAATTTTATGTGTATTTTGCATATCTATTTTCAAACAAATTTAAATTATTTTTATGTATTTTTTATATATTTTTATACAAATTTTAGTTATTTTATTTGTATTTTGTATTTATATTTTCCTACAAATATACATTCTTTTAGTGGAATTTTGTTCATTTATTTTCATAAGAATTTACATAATTTTATGTGTATTTTGTATATATATTTTTCTACGTATTTACATTATTTTATGTGTATTTTTTATATACATTTTCATAAAAATTTACGTTATTTTATTGTGTGTATTCGTATATGATTTGATACAAATTTACATTATGTTTATTTTGCATATCTATTTCAATATAGATTTACCTTATTGTATGTGTATTTTGTATATTTATTTTAATACAAATTTAATTATTTTATGTGTACTTTGTATACATTTTCTTATACGTATTTACTTCATTTAATGTGTATTTTGTATATATATTTTTATAGTAATCTACGTTATTTTATGTGTATTGGTATATATATTTTGAAGCAAATTTACATTGTTTTATATGTATTTAGCATATCTATTTCAATATAAATCTACCTTATTGTATGTGCATTTTGTATATTTATTGTAATACAAATTTTAAAATTTTATTATTTTGGTATATATATTTTTATAAAAAGAGTTTTATATAAATTTAAAATATTTTATGTGTATTTTGTATATCTATTTTCATACAAATACACATTTTTTATTGATATTTTGTTTATTTATTTTGACGCGAATTCACATTATTTAATGTGTATTGTGTATATATATTTTTATACGTATTTACGTCATTTCATGTGTATTTTGTATATATATTTCTATAGAAATATATGTTATTTTATGTGTATTCGTATATATATTTTGAAATAAATATACATTGTTTTATGTGCATTTTGCATATTTTTTCAATATAAATTTACCTTATTGTACGTGCATTTTGTATATTAATTTTAATACAAATTTAATTATTCTATGTGTATTTTTGTATATTTATTTTCATAAAAAAATGCTTTATTTTATGGGTATTTTGCATCTTTATTTTCATAGAAATTTACATTATTTTATTGATATTCTGTGTATTTATTTTGATACGATTTAACATTATTCTATGTATATTTTGTATATATATTTCATACAAATGAACGTTATTTTATGTGAATTTGTTTTCATTTCATACAAATTTACATTATTTTATGTGTATTTTGTACATATATTTAAATACAAATTTAACTAATTATATGTATTATGTATATCTATTTTCATACAAATTGAAATTAATTTTGTGTATTTTAGTATATATTTTTATTCAAATTTTCGTAATTTTATGTGAATTTTGTATATTTATTTTCCTACAAATATACGTTCTTTTATCGGAATTTTGTTTATTTATTTTGATACGAGTTTTCATTATTTTAGGTGTATTTGATATATATATTTTTATACTTATTTACATAATTTTATATGTATTTTGAATATATATTTTCATAGAAATTTACTCTATTTTATGTGTATTCGTATATATATTTTGATACAAATTTACATTATTTATGTGTATTTCGCATATCTATTTCAATACAAATTTTCTTTATTGTATGTGCCTTTTGTATATTTATTTTGATGCAAATTTAATTATTTTATGTGTATTTTTGTATATATATTTTTAAACAAATATGCGTTATTATATGGGTATTTTGCATCTTTATTTTCATACAAATTTACATTATTTTTTTGATTGTCTGTTTATTTATTTTGATACGATTTTACGTTATTCTGTGTATTTTGTATATATATTTTTAGACATATTTACATTATTTAATGTATATTTTGTACATATAATTTATGGAAATTTACGTTATCTTATGTGTATTTGTCTATATATTTTCATACAAATTTACATTATTTTATGTATATTTTGTATATGTATTTCAATAAAAAATTGCCTAATTTCATTTGTATTTTGCATATCTATTTTCAAACAAATTTAAATTATTTTTATGTATTTTTGTATTATTTTTAAACAATTTTTTTTTATTTTATTTGTATTTTGTATATATATTTTCCTACACATATACATTCTTTTAGAGGAAATTTTGTTTATTTATTTTGATACGAATTTATATTATTTTATGTGTATTTTGTATATATATTTTTCTATGTATTTACATTATTTTATGTGTATTTTGTATATATATTTAATAAAAATTTACGTAGTTTTATTGTGTGTATTCGTATATATTTTGATAAAAATTTTCATTATTTTATGTGTTTTTTGCATATCTATTTCAATAAAAATCTACCTTATTGTATGTGTATTTTGTATATTTATTTTAATACAAATTTAATTATTTTGTGTATTTTTGTATATTTTTTTTTTTTAAATATAAGATATTTTATGGGTAATTTGCATCTTTAATTATATAAATTTTTACATTACGTACATATCTTTTATACGTATTTACATTATTTAATGTGTATCTTGTTTATATATTTTTATACAAATTTACGTTATTATATGTGTATTTGAATATATATTTTGATACAAATTTACATTATTTTATGTATTTTCTATATTTATTTCAATTCAAATTTAGCTTATTTTATGTGTCTTTTGTATATCTATTTTCATACAAATTTAATTATTTTTGTTTATTTTTGTATATAGTTTTATACAATTTTACGTTATTTTATGTGTATTTTGTATATTTATATTTATACAAGTAAACATTCTTTTATTGGCATTTAGTTTATTTATTTTGATACGAATTTACATTATTTTATGTGTATTTTGTATACATTTTCTTATACATATTTACTTCATTTTATGGTATTTTGTATATATATTTTATAGAAATCTACGTTATTTTATGAGTATTCGTATATATATTTTGAAACAAATTTACATTGTTTATATGTATTTTGCATATCTATTTCAATACAAATTTACCTTATTGTATGTGCATTTTGTATATTTATTGTAATACAAATTTAAATATTTTATGTGCATTTTGGTATATATATTTTCATAAAAAATGCGTTGTTTTATGGGTATTTTGCATCTTTATTTTCATACAAATTTACATTATTTTATTAATATTCTGTGTATTTATTTTGATACTATTTTACATTATTCTATTTGTGTTTTGTATAAATTTTTTTATACATATTTACATTATTTAATGTGTATTTTCTATATATATTTCATACAAATTTTCGTTATTTTAAGTGTATTTGTTTATATATTTTATACAAAGTTATATTATTTTTTGTGTATTTTGTATATGTATTTAAATAGAAATTTACATAATTTCATGTGTATTTTATATATATTTTATACAAATTTAAATTATTTTGTGTATTTTGTATAGAGTTTTATTCAAATTTACAATATTTTATGTGTATTTTGTATATCTATTTTCATACAAATACACATTCTTTTATTGATATTTTGTTTATTTATTTTGATGCAATTTACATTATTTAATGTGTGTGTATATATATTTTTATACGTATTTACGTCATTTCATGTGTATTTTGTATATATATTTCTATAGAAATATGTTATTTTATGTGTATTCGTATATATATTTTGAAACAAATATACATTGTTTTATGTGCATTTTGCATATTTTTTCAATACAAATTTACCTTATTGTACGTGCATTTTGTATATTAATTTTAATACAAATTTAGCTATTCTATGTGTATTTTTGTATATGTATTTTTATAAAAATATGCTTTATTTTATGGGTATTTTGCATCTTTATTTTCATACAAAATAACATTATTTTATTGATATTCTGTGTATTTATTTTGATACGATTTTACATTATTCTATGTATATTTTGTATATCTATTTTATACCAATGTACGTTATTTTATGTGAATTTGTTTTCATTTCATACAAATTTACATTATTTTATTTGAATTTTGTACATGTATTTAAATACAAATTTAACTAATTATATGTGTATTTTGTATATCTATTTTCATACAAATTGAAATTAATTTTGTGTATTTTTTTATATATTTTTATTCAAATTCTCGTAATTTTATGTGTATTTTGTATATTTATTTTCCTACAAATATACGTTCTTTTATCGGAATTTTATTTATTTATTTTGATACGAATTTTCATTTTTTTTAGGTGTATTTGATATATATATTTTTATACCTATTTACATAATTTTATATGTATTTTGAATATATATTTTCATAGAAATCTACTCTATATGTATATGTATAGAAAATACACATGAAATAATCTAAATTCTTATCGAAATAAATGAACAAAATACCGATAAAATAATGTAATTTTGAATGAAAATATATATAGAAAATACACATAAAATAACGTAAATACAAATAAATATATACACATAAAATGATTTGAATTTGAATGAAAATAGATATAAAAATAAACTTAAAATAAGGCAAATTTTTAATGAAATATATATACAAAATACACATAAAATAATGTAGATTTGTTTCAAAATATATATACGAATACACATAAAATAACGTAGATTTCTATAGAAATATATATACAAAATATACATGAAATGTTGTAAATACGTATAAAAATATATATACTAAATACACATTAAATAATGTAAATTCGTGTCAAAATAAATAATTAAAATATCAATAAAAGAATGTGTATTTGAATGAAAATACATATACAAAATACACATAAAATAACGTAAATTTGTATAAAACTATATATAAAAATACACAAAAATAAGTTAAATTTGTATGAAAATAAATATACAAAATACACAGAAAATTAGGTAAATTTGTAAAGAAATACATATACAAAATACACATAAAATAATGTAAATTTGAATGAAAATATATAAACAAATACACTTAAATTAACATAAATTTTTATAAAATATATATAAAAAATACTCATTAAATAAACAAAATACCAATAAAAGAATGTGTATTTGGATAAATATAAATATACAAAATACACATACAAAATAAACATAAAATAAGGTAGATTTGTAATAAAATATATGTACAAAATACACATACAATAATGTAAATTTATATGAAAATATATATACAAATACACATAAAATACCATGAATTTGTATAAAAAATTATATTCAAAATAAATATTAAATAATGTAAGAGCGTATAAAAATATATATACAAAGTACATATAAAATGAAAATTAAGATGCAAAATACCTATAAAATAACGCATTTTTTTTTTAAATTATTGATACCAAAATACACATAAAATATTTGAACTTGTATTAAAATAAATATACAAAATGCACATACAATAAGGTAAATTTGTATTGAAATAGATATGGAAAATACATATAAAATAATGTAAATTTGTTTCAAAATATATATACGAATACACGTAAAATAACGTAGATTTCTATAAAAATACATATACAAAATACACATAAAATTAAGTAAATACGTATAAAAAAATGTATACAAAATACGCATAAAATAATGTAAATTCGTATAAATGTAAATAAACAACATACCAATAAAAGAATGTGTATTTGTATAAATATAAATATACAAAATGCACATAAAATAACGCAAATTTATATAAAATATATACATAAAATAACGCAAATTTCTATAAAAATATATGTACAAAAATGAACATTAGATAAATTTGCATAAAAATATATATACAAAACACACATTAGATAATGTAAATGAGTATAAAAATATGTATACAAAATACCTATGAAATAATCTAAATTCGTATCGAATTAAATTAAGAAATACCAATAAAATAATGTAATTTTGGATGAAAATATATATACAAAATACACATAAAATAACCTAAATACAAATACAAATATACACATAAAATAATTTAAAATTGAATGAAATAAATATACAAAATAAACAAAATAAGGTAAATTTGTAATGAAATATGTGTAAAAATACACATAAAATAATATAAATTTGTATGAAATATATATATACAAATACACATTAAATAACAAGAATTTGTATAAAATTTGTATCAAAATATATACTTATACACACAGTAAAATAACGTAGTTTTTTTTATGAAAATGTATATACAAAATACATATAAAATAATTTTAATACGTAGAAAAATATATACAAAAACACATAAAATAGTGTATATATGTATGAAAATATATAAACAAATACACATAAAATAATGTAAATTTGGATAAAAATATATACAAAATTAACATTAAATAATGTAAATATATAAAAAAATATATACAAAAAACACATAGAATAATGTTAAATCGTATCAAAATAAATAAAGAGAATATCAATAAAATAATATAAATTTGTATGAAAATAAAGATGAAAAATATCCATATAATAACGCATATTTGCATAAAAATATATATACAAAAATACATAAAATAATTAAATTTGTATTAAAATAAATATACAAAATGCACGTACAATAAAGTAAATTTGTATTGAAATAGATATGCAAAATACATTAATAATGTAAATTTGTATCAAAATATATATACGAATACTCATAAAATAGAGTAAATTTCTATGGAACTATACATACAAAATAGATATACAAAATACACATATAACTAGTTAAATTTGTATTTAAATACATGTACAAAAAACACATAAAATAATGTAGATTTGTATGAAATGAAAACAAATACATTTTATATAAAATATATATACAAAATACACATAGAATAATGTAAAATCATATCAAAATAAATACACAGAATATCAATAAGATAATGTAAATTTGTATGAAAATAAAGATGCAAAATACCCATAAAATAAAGCATATTTTTATAAAAATACATATACAAAAATACACATAGATTAATCAAATTTGTATTAAAATTAATATACAAAATGCACATACAATAAGGTAAATTTGTATTGAAAAAACATGCAAAATACACATAAAACAATGTAAATTTGTTTCAAAATATATAGACGAATACACATAAAATAACGTAGATTTCTATAGAAATATATATACAAAATACACTTGAAATAATGTAAATACGTATAAAATATATATACAAAATACACATTAAATAATGTTAATTCGTGTCAAAATAAATAAACAAAATATCATGAAAAGAATGTGTATTTGTATGAAAATAGATATACAAAATACACATAAAATAACCTAAATTTGTATAAAACTATAAACAAAAATACACTAAAATAATTTAAACTTGTATGAAAATAAATATACAAAAACATATAAAATTAGGTAAATTTGTATTGAAATACATATACAAAATACACATAAAATAATGTAAATTTGAATGAAAATATATAAACATATAGACTTAAAATAACGTAAATTTGTATCAAATATATATACAAAAAACACATTAAATAATGTAAATATGTATAAAAAAATATATACTAAACACAAATAAAATAATGTAAAATCGTATCAAAATAAATACAGAAAATATTAATAAAATAATGTAAATTTGTATGAAAATTAAGATGCAAAATACCCATAAAATAACGCATTTTTTATAAAAATATATATACGAAAAAACATAAAATATTTGATTTTGTATTAAAATAAATAGATATACAAAAAACACATAAAATAAGCTAAATTAAATGAAAAATATATACAAAATACACATAGAATAATGTAAAATCGTATCAAAATAAATACACAGAATATCAATAAAATAATGTAATTTTGTATGAAAATAAAGATGCAAAATACCCATAAAATAAAGCATATTTTTTTAAAAATACATATACAAAAATACACATAGAATAATTAAATTTGTATTAAAATTAATATACAAAATGCACGTACAATAAGGTAAATTTGTATTGAAAAAATATACAAAATGCACATTAAAGCGTAAATTTGTTTAAAAATCTATACACGAATACACATAAAATAACGTAGATTTCTATAGAAATAGATATACAAAATACACATGAAATGATGTAAATACGTATAAAAATATATATATACAAAATACACATTAAATAATTTAAATTCTCGTCGAAATAAATAAATAAAATATCAATAAAAGAATGTGTATTTGTATGAAAATAGATATACAAAATACTCTTAAAATAACCTAAGTTTGTATAAAACTATATACAAAAATACACAAAAATAATTTAAATTTTTATGAGAATATATACAAAATACACATAAAATTAGGTAAATTTGTATTGAAATACATATACAAAATACACATAAAATAATGGAAATTTGAATGAAAATATATAAACATATACACTTAAAATAACGTAAATTTGTATCAAATATATATACAAAATACTAATTAAATAATGTAAATATGTATAAAAAAAATATATACAAAACACAAATTGAATAATGTAAAATCGTATCAAAATAAATACACAGAATATTAATTAAATAATGTAAATTTGTATGAAAATAAAGATGCAAAATAGCCATAAAATAACGCATTTTTTATAAAAATATATACCAAAATACACATAAAATATTAAAATTTGTATTAAAATAAATATAAAAAATGCATATACTGTAAGGTAAATTTGTATTGAAATAGATATGCAAAATACATATAAAACAATGTAAATTTGTTTCAAAATATATATACGAATACACATAAAATAACGTTGATTTCTATAAAAATATATACAAAATACACATAAAATGAAGTAAATACGTATTAAAAAATGAATACAAAATAAATAAACAAAATACCAGTAAAAGAATGTGTATTTGTATAAATATAAATATACAAAATACACATAAAATATCGTAAATTTGTATAAAACTATATACAAAAATACACAGAACAAATACACATTCTTTTATTGGTATTTTGTTTATTTATTTTGTTTCGAATTTATATTATTTTATTTTTATTTTTTTTAAATTTTTTTATAATTATTTAAATAATTTTATTTTTATTTTTTATATATATTTTTATAGAAATCTAAGTTATTTTATGTGTATTCGTATATATATTTTGAAACAAATTTACAATTTTTTATATGTATTTTTGCATATCTCTTTCAACAGAAGTTTACCTTATTGTATGTGCATTTTGTATATTTATTTCAATACAAATTTAAATATTTTATGTGTATTTTGGTATATATATTTTTATAAGAAATGCGCTATTTGATGGGAATTTTGCATCTTTATTTTCATACAAATTTACATTATTTTATTAATATTCGGTGTATTTATTTTGATACGATTATACATTATTCTATTTGTTTTTTGTATATATTTTTTTATACATATTTACATTATTTAATGTGTATCTTGCATATATATTACATACAAATTTATTATCTATTATTTATTTTCATACAAATACACATTCTTTTCATGATATTTTGTTTATTTATTTTGTCACGAATTTACATTACTTAATATGTATTTTATATATATATTTTTATACGTATTTACATAATTTACATAATATATATATTTCTATAGAAATCTACGTTATTTTATGTGTATTCGTATATATATTTTGAATCAAATTTACAGTTTTATTTGTATTTTGCGTTTTTTTCAATACAAATTTACCTTATTGTATGTGTGCATTTTGTATATTAATTTTAATACAAATTTAATTATTCTATGTGTATTTTTGTATATGTATTTTTAAAAAAAAATATGCTTTATCTTATGGGTATTTTGCATCTTTATTTTCATACAAATTTAAATTATTTTATTGATATTCTGTGTACCTATTTTGATACGATTTTACATTATTCTATGTATAACAAAAATAAATTCAGAATACACAAAAATAGATATGCAAAATACATATAAACAATGTAAATTTGTTTCAAAATATATATACGAATACACATGAAATAAGGTAGATTTCTATAAAAATATATATATATATATAATACACATAAAATTAAGTAAATACGTATAAAAAATGTATACAAAATACACATAAAATAATGTAAATTAGTATCAAAATAAATAAACAAAATACCAATAAAAGAATGTGTATTTGTATAAATATATATATACAAAATACACATTAAATAATATAAATTTGTTTAAAACTATACAAAATACACATGAAATGATGTAAATTCGTAAAAAATATATATAAAAAATACACATTAAATAATGTAAATTCGCGTCAAAATAAATAAACAAAATATAAATAAAAGAATGTGTATTTGTATGAAAATAAATATACAAAATACACATAAAATCACCTAAATTTGTATCAAACTATATACAAAAATACACAAAAATATTTTAAATTTGTATGGAAATAAATATACAAAATACACGTAAATTAGGTAAATTTGTATTGAAATACATACACAAAATACACATAAAATAATGTAAATTTGAATGAAAATACATTAACAAATACACTTAAAATAACGTAAATTTGTATAAAAAAATATGTACAAAACACAAATAGAATAATGTAAAATCGTATCAAAATAAATACACAGAATATTAATAAAATAATGTAAATTTGTATGAAAATAAAGAAGCAAAATACCCATAAAATAAAGCATTTTTTTTATTTATAAAAATATATATACCAAAATACACATCAAAAAATTAAGTTTGTATTAAAATAAATATACAAAAAACACATACAATAAGGTAAATTTGTATTGAAATAGATATGCAAAATACATATAAAACAATGTAAATTTGTTTCAAAATATATATACAAATACACATAAAATAACGTAGATTTCTATAAAAATATATATACAAAATACACATAAAATGAAGTAAATACGTATAAAAAAATGTATACAAAATACACATAAAATAATGTAAATTCGTATCAAAATAAATAAACAAAATACCAATAAAAGAATGTGTATTTGTATAAATATAAATATACAAAATACACATAAAATAACGTAAATTTATATAAAACTATATACAAAAATACACAGAAGTAATTAAATTCGTATGAAAATAGATATACAAAATACAGATAAAATAAGCTAAATTTGAATTGAAATGTATATACAAAATACATAAAATAATGTAAATTTGTATCAAAATATTTATAAAAATACATATAATAACGTAAATTTGTTTAAAAATATATAAACAAAATACACATTAAGTAATGTAAATACGTATAAAAAATATGTACAAAATACACATATAATCATTTAATTCGTATCAAACAAAATAAACAAAATATCAATAAAATAATGTAAATTTGTATGAGAAAACATATACAAATACATATAAAATAACGCTAATTTCTATAAAAATATGTCCAAAAATGAGCGTAAAATAAAGTAACTATGGATAAAAATATATATACAAAACACACATTAAATAATGTAAATGCGTACATAAAATAACCTAAATTTGTATAAAACTATATACAAAAATACACAAAAATAATTTAAATTTGTATGAAAAGAAATATAGAAAATACACATAAAATTTGGTTAATTTGTATTGAAATACATATACAAAATACACATAAAATAATGTAAATTTGAAAGAAAATATATAAACAAATACACATATAATAACGTAAATTTGTATGAAATATATATACAAAATACACATTAAATAATGTAAATATGTATAAAAAAATATATACAAAACACAAATAGAATAATGTAAAATCGTATCAAAATTTTCGTTATTATATGTATTTTTATAAATATTTTGATACAAATCTACATTATTTTATGTATTCTGTATATACATTTCAATTCAAATTTAGCTTATTTTATCTCTATTTTGTATATCTATTTTCATACGAATTTAATTACTTCTGTGTATTTTTGTATATAGTTTTATATACATTTACGTTATTTTATGTGTATTTTGTATATTTATATTTATACAAATACACATTCTTTTATTGGTATTTTGTTTATTTATTTTGATACGAACTTACATTATTTTATGTGTATTTTGTATACATTTTTTTGTATTCGTATATATATTTTGAAACAAATTTACATTGTTTTATATGTATTTTGCATATCTATTTCAATACAAATTTACCTTATTGTATGTGTTTTTTGTATATTTATTTTAACACAAATTTAATTTTTTGATGTGTATTTTGGTATATATATTTTTATAAATAAAAAATGCGTTATTTTATGGGTATTTTGCTTCTTTATTTTCATACAAATTTACATTATTTTATTAATATTCTGTGTATTTATTTTGATACGATTTTACATTATTCTATTTGTGTTTTGTACATATTTTATACAAATTTACGTTATTTTAAGTGTATTTGTTTATGTATTTTCATTCAAATTTACATTAATTTATGTGTATTTTGTGTATGTATTTCAATACAAATTTTCCTAATTTTATGTGTATTTTGTATATTTATTTCCATACAAATTTAAAATATTTTGTATATAGTTTGATACAAATTTAGGTTATTTTATGTGTATTTTGTATATCTATTTTCATACAAATACACATTCTTTTATTTATATTTTGTTTATTTATTTTGACGCGAATTTACATTATTTAATGTGTATTTTGTATATATATTTCTATACGAATTTACATCATTTCATGTGTAATTTGTATAGTTTTAAACAAATTTATATTATTTAATGAGTCTATTGTATATATATATATATATATATATATATATATATATATATATATATATATATATATATATATATATATATATATATATATATATATATATATATATATATATATATATATATATATATATATATATATACATTCTTTTATTGGTATTTTGTTTATTTATTTTGATACTAATTTACATTATTTTATGTGCATTTTGTATACATTTTTTATACGTTTTACTTAATTTTATGTGTATTTTGTATATATATTTTTATAGAAATCTACCTTATTTCATGTGTATTCGTATATATATTTTGAAACAAATTTACATTGTTTATATGTATTTTGCATATCTATTTTTGTGTATTCTGTATTTATTTTTGTTATACATAGAATAATGTAAAATCGTATCAAAATAAGTACACAGAATATCAATAAAATAATTTAAATTTGTATGAAAATAAAGATGCAAAATACCTATAAAATAAAGCATATTTTTTTTAAATACATATACAAATATACACATAGAATAATTAAATATGTGTTAAAATTAATATACAAAATGCACATACAATAAGGTAAGTTTGTATTGAAAAAAAAAGCAAAATACACATAAAACAGTGTAAATTTGTTTCAAAATATATATACAAATACACATAAAATAACGTTGATTTCTATAGGAATATATATACAAAATACACATGAAATGATGTAAATACGTATAAAAATATATACAAAATACACATTAAATACTGTAAATTCGCGTCAAAATAAATAAACAAAATATCAATAAAAGAATGTGTATTTGTATGAAAATAGATATACAAAATACACATAAAATAACCTAAATTTGTATCAAACTATATTCTAAAATACACAAAAATATTTTTAATTTGTATGAAAATAAATATACAAAATACACATAAAATTAGGTAGATTTGTATTGAAATACATATACAAAATACACATAAAATAATGTAAATTTGAATGAAAAGACATAGACAAATACACTTAAAATAACGTAAATTTGTATAAAAAAATATATACAAAACACAAATAGAATAATGTAAAATCGTATCAAAATAAATACACAGAATATTAATAAAATAATGTATATTTGTATGAAAATAAAGAGGCAAAATACCCATAAAATAACGCTTTTTTTTTATTTATAAAAATATATTACCAAAATACACACACAAAAAAAATTTGAATTAAAATAAATATATAAAAAACACATACAATAAGGTAAATTTGTATTGAAATAGATATGCAAAATACATATAAAACAATGTAAATTTGTTTCAAAATATGTATACGAATACACATAAAATAACGTAGATTTCTATAAAAATATATATACAAAATACACATAAAATGAAGTAAATACGTATAAAAAATGTATACAAAATACACATAAAATAATGTAAATTCGTATCAAAATAAATATACAAAATACCAATAAAAGAATGTGTATTTGTATAAATATAAATATACAAAATACACATAAAATAACGTAAATTTATATAAAACTATATACAAAAATACACAGAAGTATTTTAATTTGTATGAAAATAGATATACAAAATAAGGTAAATTCGTTTCAAATTCAATAAACAAAATTCAGATAAAAGAAAGTATATTTGTATAATAAATAAATATACAAAATACACATAAAATAACGAAAATTTGTTTGAAAATATATAAAAAAATAAACTAAAATAATTTCAATTTGTATGAAAATAAATATACAAAATACACATGTATTTTGTATATCTATTTTTTATATAAATTTACGTTATTTTATTTGTATTTTGTATATTTATATTTATACAATACACATTCTTTTATTAGTATTTTGTTTATTTATTTTGATAGGAGTTTACATTATTTTATGTGTATTTTGTATACCTTTTTTTATACGTATTTACTTCATTTTATGTGTATTTTGTATATTTATTTTCATAGAAATCTACGTTATTTTATGTGTATTCGTATATATATTTTGAAAAAAATTTACATGGTTTTATAAGTATTTTGCATATCTATTTCAATACAAATTTACCTTATTGTATGTGCATTTGTGTATTTATTTTAATACAAATTCAAATATTTTATGTGTCTTTTTATAAATATTTTTTATAAAAAAATGCGTTATTTTATGGGTATTTTGCATCTTAATTTTCATACAAATTTACATTATTTTATTAATATTCTGTGTATTTATTTTGATACGATTTTATATTATTCTATTTGTGTTTTGTATATATTTTTTTATACATATTTTCATTATTTAATGTGTATTTTTTATATATATTTTATACAAATTTACGTTATTTTAAGTGTATTTGTTTATATATTTATAAATTTGTATTGAAATACATACACAAATACACATAAAATTATGTAAAATTGAATGAAAATACATAAACAAATAAACTTAAAATAACGTAAATTTGTATAAAAAAAATATGTACAAAACACAAATAGAATAATGTAAAATCGTATCAAAATAAATACACAGAATATTAATAAAATAAAGTAAATTTGTATGAAAATAAAGAAGCAAAATACCCATAAAATAACGCATTTTTTTTTATTTATAAAAATATATATACCAAAATACACATCAAAAAATTAAATTTGTATTAAAATAAATATACAAAAAACACATACAATAAGGTAGATTTGTATTGAAATAGATATGCAAAATACATATAAAACAATGTAAATTTGTTTCAAAATATATATACGAATACACATAAAATAACGTAGATTTCTATAAAAATATTTATACAAAATACACATAAAATGAAGTAAATACGTATAAAAAAATGTATACAAAATACACATAAAATAATGTAAATTCGTATCAAAATAAATATACAAAATACCAATAAAAGAATGTGTATTTGTATAAATATAAATATACAAAATACACATAAAATAACGTAAATTTATATAAAACTATATACAAAAATACACAGAAGTATTTTAATTTGTATGAAAATAGATATACAAAATAAGGTAAATTCGTTTCAAATTCAATAAACAAAATTCAGATAAAAGAAAGTATATTTGTAGAATAAATAAATATACAAAATACACATAAAATAACGAAAATTTGTTTGAAAATATATAAAAAAATAAACAAAAATAATTTCAATTTGTATGAAAACAAATATACAAAATACACATGTATTTTGTATGTCTATTTTCACACAAATTTAATTACTTTTGTGTATTTTTGCATATAGTTTTATATAAATTTACGTTATTTTATTTGTATTTTGTATATTTATACAATACACATTCTTTTATTAGTATTTTGTTTATTTATTTTGATACGAGTTTACATTATTTTATGTGTATTTTGTATACCTTTTTTTATACGTATTTACTTCATTTTATGTGTATTTTGTATATTTATTTTCATAGAAATCTACGTTATTTTATGTGTATTCGTATATATATTTTGAAAAAAATTTACATGGTTTTATAAGTATTTTGCATATCTATTTCAATACAAATTTACCTTATTGTATGTGCATTTTGTATATTTATTTTAATACAAATTCAAATATTTTATGTGTGTCTTGGTATAAATATTTTTATAAAAAATGCGTTATTTTATGGGTATTTTGCATCTTAATTTTCATACAAATTTACATTATTTTATTAATATTCTGTGTATTTATTTTGATACGATTTTATATTATTCTATTTGTGTTTTGTATATATTTTTTTATACATATTTTCATTATTTAATGTGTATTTTTTATATATATTTTATACAAATTTACGTTATTTTAAGTGTATTTGTTTATATATTTTCATTCAAATTTACATTATTTTATGTGTATTTTGTAAATGTATTTCAATATTAATTTACCTAATTTTATGTGTATTTTGTATATTTATTTTCATACAAATTAAAATTATTTTTGTGTATTTTTGCATATAGTTTTATACAAATTTAGGTGATTTTATGTGTATATTGTATATCTATTTTCATACAAATACACATTCTTTTATTGATATTTTGTTTATTTATTTTGACGCGAATTTACATTATTTAATATGTATTTTATATATATATATATATATATATTTTTATACGTGTTTACATCATTTGATGTGTATTTTGCAAATATATTTCTATAGAAATCTACGTTGATTTATGAGTATTCGTATATAGATTTTGAAATAAATTTACACTGTTTTATGTGTATTTTGCATATTTTTTCAATACAAATTTACCTTATTGTATATGCATTTTGTATATTAATTTTAATACAAATTTAATTATGCTTTATGTATTTTTGTATATGTATTTTTATAAAAATATGCTTTATTTTATGGGTATTTTGCATTTTTATTTTCATACAAATTTACATTATTTTATTTATATTCTGTTTATTTTTTTAAAACATTTTTACATTATTCTATGTGTATTTTGTATATCTATTTTTATACGTATTTACTTAATTTATGTGTATTTTGTATATATATTTTTATAGAAATCTACGTTATTTTATGTGTATTCGTATATATTTTGAAACAAATTTACATTGTTTTATATGTATTTTTGCATATCTCTTTCAATACAAGTTTACCTTATTGTATGTGCATTTTGTATATATACTTCAATACAAATTTAAATATTTTATGTGTATTTTGGTATATATATTTTTATAAGAAATGCGCTATTTGATGGGAATTTTGCATCTTTATTTTCATACAAATTTACATTATTTTATTAATATTCGGTGTATTTATTTTGATACGATTTCACATTATTCTATTTGTTTTTGTATATATATTTTTTATACATATTTACGTTATTTAATGTGTATCTTGCATATATATTTCATACAAATTTATTATCTATTATTTATTTTCATACAAATACACATTCTTTTCATGATATTTTGTTTATTTATTTTGACACGAATTTAATTAGATATGTATTTTGTATATATATTTTTATACGTATTTACATAATTTCATGTGTATTTTGTATATATATTTCTATAGAAATCTACGTTATTTTATGTGTATTCGTATATATATTTTGAAACAAATTTACTTTGTTTTATATGTATTTTTGAATATCTCTTTCAATACATATTTACCTTACTGTATATGCATTTTGTATATTTATTTCAATACAAATTTAAATATTTTATGTGTATTTTGGTATATATATTTTTATAAAAAAATGCGCTATTTTATGGGAATTTTGCATCTTTCTTTTCATACAAATTTACATTATTTTATTGATATTCTGTGTATTTATATTGATAGGATTTTACATTATTCTATTTCTTTTTTGTAAATATTTTTTTATACACATTTACATTGTTTAATGTGTATCTTGCATATATATTTTATACAAATTTACGTTATTTTAAGTGTATTTGTTGATATATTTTCATTCAAATTTACATTATTCTATGTGTATTTTGTATATGTATTTCAATACAAATTTACCTAATTTTATGTGTATTTTGTATATTTCTTTTCATACAAATTTGAAATATTTTTGTGTATTTTTGTATATAGTTTTATACAAATTTAGGTTATTTTATGTACGCATTTACTTTATTTAATGTGTGTTTTGTATATATATTTTTATGCAAATTTACTTTATTTTATGTGCATTTTTGTACATATATTTTTTTAGAAATTTGCGTTAATTTATGTGTATTTGTATATGTTTTCTCATACAAATTTATATTATTTGATTGCTATTTTGTTTATTTATTTTGATACGAATGAAAATAGACATACAAAATATACATAAAATAAACTAAATTTGTATTGAAATATATATACAAAATACATAAAATAATGTAAATTTGTATCAAAATATTTTATCAGATGCGCATAAAATAACGTAAATTTGTTTTAAAATATACAAAATACACATTAAATAATGTAAATATGTATCAAAAAATATATACAAAACACAAATAGAATAATGTAAAATCGTATTAAAATTAATACACAGAATATTAATAAAACAATGTAAATTTGTATGAAAATAAAGATGCAAAATACCCATTAAATAACGCATTTTTTATAAAAATATATATACCAAAATACACTTGAAAAAATTAATTTGTATTAAAATAAATATACAAAATACACATACAATAAGGTAAATCTGTATTGAAATAGATATGCAAAATACATATAAAACAATGTAAATTTGTTTCAAAATATATATACGAATACACATAAAATAACGTAGATTTGTATAAAAATATATATACAAAATACACATAAAATGAAGTAAATACGTATAAGAAAATGTATACAAAATACACATAAAATAATGTAAATTCGTATCAAAATAAATAAACAAAATACCAATAAAAGAATGTGTATTTGTATAAATATAAATATACAAAATACACATAAAATAACGTAAATTTGTATAAAACTATACAAAAATACACAGAAGTAATTAAATTCGTATGAAAATAGATATACAAAATACAGATAAAATAAGCTAAATTTGAATTGAAATGTATATACAAAATACAATATTTTATGTGTATATTTGTATTTAGGTTATTTTATGTGTATTTTGTATATATATTTTCATCCAAAATTTCATTATTTTATTGGTATTTTCTTAATTTAATTCGATACGAATTTAGATTATTTCATAGGTATTTTCTATACATATTTTTATACTCATTTACATTATCTAATGTGTGTTTTGTATATATATTTTTATGCAAATTTATTTTATGTTCATTTTTGTACATATATTTTTATAGAAATTTGCGTTATTTTATGTATATAGTTTTATATAAATTTACGTTATTTTATGTGCATTTTGTATATTTATATTTATACAAATACACATTCTTTTATTGGTATATTGTTTATTTACATTTATACGAATTTACATTATTTTATGTGTATTTTGTATACATTTTTTTATACGTATTTACTTAATTTTATGTGTATTTTGTATATGTATTTTTATAAAAATCTACGTTATTTTAAGTGTATTCGTATATATATTTTTAAACAAATTTACATTATTTTATATGTGTATTTCAATACAAATTTACCTTATTGTATGTGCATTTTGTATATTTATTTTAATACAAATTGAAATATTTTATGTGTATTTAGGTATCAATAATTTTATAAAAAAACGTAAATTTGTATAAAAAAATATGTACAAAACACAAATAGAATAATGTAAAATCGTATCAAAATAAATACACAGAATATTAATAAAATAATGTAAATTTGTATGAAAATAAAGAAGCAAAATACCCATAAAATAACGCATTTTTTTTATTTATAAAAATATATTTACCAAAATACACATCAAAAAATTAAATTTGTATTAAAATAAATATACAAAAAACACATACAATAAGGTAAATCTGTATTGAAATAGATATGCAAAATACATATAAAACAATGTAAATTTGTTTCAAAATATATATACGAATACACATAAAATAACGTAGATTTCTATAAAAATACATATACAAAATACACATAAAATGAACTAAATACGTATAAAAAAATGTATACAAAATACACATAAAATAATGTAAATTCGTATCAAAATAAATAAACAAAATACCAATAAAAGAATGTGTATTTGTATAAATATATATATACAAAATACACATAAAATAGCGTAAATTTATATAAAACTATATACAAAAATACACAGAAGTAATTAAATTTGTATGAAAATATATACAAAATACACACAAAATAAGCTAAATTTGAATTGAAATATATATACAAAATACACATATTTTGCATATCTATTTTCAAACAAATTTAAATTCTTCTTGTGTATTTTTGTATATATTTATTTTTGTTATACATCGAATAATGTAAAATCGTATCAAAATAAGTACACAGAATATCAATAAAATAATTTAAATTTGTATGAAAATAAAGATGCAAAATACCCATAAGATAAAGTATATTTTTTTTTCAAATACATATACAAAAATAAACATAGAATAATTTAATTTGTATTAAAATTAATATACATAATGCACATATACAAAAAGGTAAATTTGTATTGAAAAAAAACGCAAAATACAAATAAAACAGTGTAGATTTGTTTCAAAATATATATACGAATAGACATAAAATAACGTGTGTATTGTATATCTATTTTCATACAAATACACTTTCTTTTATTGATATTTTGTTTATTTATTTTGACGCGAATTTACATTATTTAATGTGTATTTTATATATATATATATATATATATATATAGATATAGATATATATATATATATATATATAGATATATATATATATATATATATATATATATATATATATATATATATATATATATATATATATATATATATATATATATATATATATATATATATATATATATATATATTTTATACGTGTTTACATCATTTGATGTGTATTTTGTATATATATTTCTATAGAAATCTACGTTGATTTATGAGTATTCGTATATAGATTTTGAAATAAATTTACACTGTTTTATGTGTATTTTGCATATTTTTTCAATACAAATTTACCTTATTGTATATGCATTTTGTATATTAATTTTAATACAAATCTAATTATTCTATGTGTATTTTTGTATATGTATTTTTATAAAAATATGCTTTATTTTATCATACAAATTTACATTATTTTATTTATATTCTGTTTATTTTTTTTAAACAATTTTACATTATTCTATGTGTATTTTGTATATCTATATTTATACGTATTTACTTAATTTTATGTGTATTTTGTATATATATTTTTATAGAAATCTACGTTATTTTTTTTGTTTTCGTATATATATTTTAAACAAATTTACATTGTTTTATATGTATTTTTCCATATCTCTTTCAATACAAGTTTACCTTATTGTATGTGCATTTTGTATATTTATTTCAATACAAATTTAAATATTTTATGTGTATTTTGGTGTATATATTTTTATAAGAAATGCGCTATTTGATGGGAATTTTGCATCTTTATTTTCATACAAATTTACATTATTTTATTAATATTCGGTGTATTTATTTTGTTACGATTTCACATTATTCTATTTGTTTTTTGTATATATTTTTTTTTACATATTTACATTATTTAAAGTGTATCTTGCATATATATTTCATACAAATTTATTATCTATTATTTATTTTCATGCAAATACAAATTCTTTTCATGATATTTTGTTTATTTATTTTGACACGAATTTACCTAGATATGTATTTTGTATATATATTTTTATACGTATTTACATAATTTCATGTGTATTTTGTATATATATTTCTATAGAAATCTACGTTATTTTATGTGTATTCGTATATATATTTTGAAACAAATTAACTTTGTTTTATATGTATTTTTGAATATCTCTTTCAATACATATTTACCTTACTGTATATGCATTTTGTATATTTATTTCAATACAAATTTAAATATTTTATGTGTATTTTGGTATATATATTTTTATAAAAAATGCGCTATTTTATGGGAATTTTGCATCTTTCTTTTCATACAAATTTACATTATTTTATTGATATTCTGTGTATTTATATTGATAGGATTTTACATTATTCTATTTCTTTTTTGTATATATTTTTTTATACACATTTACATTATTTAATGTGTATCTTGCATATATATTTTATACAAATTTACGTTATTTTATGTGTATTTGTTTATATATTTTCATTCAAATTTACATTATTTTATGTGTATTTTGTATATGTATATCAATACAAATTTACCTAATTTTACGTGTATTTTGTATATTTCTTTTCATACAAATTTTAAAAATTTTTGTGTATTTTTGTATATAGTTTTATACAAATTTAGTTTATTTTATGTACGCATTTACATTATTTAAAGTGTGTTTTGTATATATATTTTTATGCAAATTTACTTTATTTTATGTGCATTTTTGTACATATATTTTTTTAGAAATTTGCGTTATTTTATGTGTATTTGTATATGTTATCTCATACAAATTTACATTATTTTATTGCTATTTTGTTTATTTATTTTGATACGAATGAAAATAGATATACAAAATATACATAAAATAAACTAAATTTGTATTAAAATATATATACAAAATACATAAAATAATGTAAATTTGTATCAAAATATTTTAACAGATGCGCATAAAATAACGTAAATTTGTTTTAAAATATACAAAATACACATTAAATAATGTAAATATGTATAAAAAAAGTATATACAAAACACAAATAGAATAATGTAAAATCGTATCAAAATAAATACACTGAATATTAATAAAACAAAGTAAATTTGTATGAAAATAAAGATGCAAAAAACCCATTAAATAACGCATTTTTTTTATAAAAATATATATACCAAAATACACATGAAAAAATTAATTTGTATTAAAATAAATATACAAAATACACATACAATAAGGTAAATCTGTATTGAAATAGATATGCAAAATACATATAAAACAATGTAAATTTGTTTCAAAATATATATACGAATACACATAAAATAACGTAGATTTGTATAAAAATATATATACAAAATACACATAAAATGAAGAAAATACGTATAAGAAAATGTATACAAAATACACATAAAATAATGTAAATTCGTTTCAAAATAAATAAACAAAATACCAATAAAAGAATGTGTATTTGTATAAATATAAATATACAAAATACACATAAAATAACGTAAATTTTTATAAAACTATATACAAAAATACACAAGTTATTAAACTCGTATGAAAATAGATATACAAAATACAGATAAAATAAGCTAAATTTGAATTGAAATGTATATAGAAAATACATAAAGTAATGTAAATTTGTATCAAAATATTTATAAAAATACATATAATAACGTAAATTTGTTTAAAAATATATAAACAAAATACACATTAAGTAATGTAAATACGTATAAAAAATATGTACAAAATACACATATAATCATGTAATTCCTATGAAACTAAATAAACAAAATAGCAATAAAATAATGTAAATTTGTATGAGAAAACATATACAAATACATATAAAATAACGCTAATTTCCATAAAAATATATGTCCAAAAATGAACGTAAAATAAAGTAACTTTGGATAAAAATATATATACAAAACACACATTAAATAATGTAAATCCGTACATAAAATAACCTAAATTTGTATAAAACTATATACAAAAATACACAAAAATAATTTAAATTTGTATGAAAAGAAATATACAAAATACACATAAAATTAGGTTAATTTGTATTGAAATACATATACAAAATACATATAAAATAATGTAAATTTCAGAGAAAATATATAAACAAATACACATATAATAAGGTAAATTTGTATGAAATATATAATCAAAATACACATTAAATAATGTAAATATGTATAAAAAAATATATACAAAACACAAATAGAATACTGTAAAATCGTATCAAAATATATACACAGAATATTAATAAAATAATGTAAATTTGTATGAAAATTAAGATGCAAAATACCTATAAAATAACGCATTTTTTTTTTAAATATTGATACCAAAATACACATAAAATATTTAAATTTGTATTAAAATAAATATACAAAATGCACATACAATAAGGTAAATTTGTATTGAAATAGATATGCAAAATACATATAAAATAATGTAAATTTGTTTCAAAATATATATACGAATACACATAAAATAACGTAGATTTCTATAAAAATACATATACAAAATACACATAATATTAAGTAAATACGTATAAAAAAATGTATACAAAATACACATAAAATAATGTAAATTCGTATAAATGTAAATAAACAATATACCAATAAAAGAATGTGTATTTTTATAAATATAAATATACAAAATGCACATAAAATAACGTAAATTTATAAAAACTATATACATAAAATAACGCAAATTTCTATAAAAATATATGTACAAAAATGAGCATAAAATAAATTTGCATAAAAATATATATTCAAAACACACTTTAGATAATGTATATGAGTATAAAAATATGTATACAAAATACCTATGAAATAATCTAAATTCGTATCGAATTAAATTAAGAAAATATCAATAAAATAATGTAATTTTGGATGAAAATATATATACAAAATACACATAAAATAACCTAAATACAAATACAAATATACACATAAAATAATTTAAAATTGAATGAAATAAATATACAAAATAAAAATAAAATATGGTAAATTTGTAATGAAATATATGAAAAAATACACATAAAATAATATAAATTTGTATGAAAATATATATACAAATACACATTAAATAACATGAATTTGTATAAAATTTGTATCAAAATATATACTTATACACACAATAAAATAACGTAATTTTTTTATGAAAATGTATATACAAAACACACATAAAATAATTTAAATACGTAGAAAAATATATATACAAAAAACACATAAAATAGTGTAAATATGTATGAAAATATATAAACAAATACACATAAAATAAAATAAATTTGGATAAAAAATATATACAAAATTAACATTAAATAATGTAAATATATATATAAAAAAATATATACAAAAAACACATTGAATAATGTTAAATCGTATCAAAATAAATAAAGAGAATATCAATAAAATAATGTAAATTTGTATGAAAATAAAGCTGCAAAATATCCATATAATAACGCATATTTGCATAAAAATATATATACAAAAATACATATAAAATAATTAAATTTGTATTAAAATAAATATACAAAATGCACGTACAATAAAGAAAATTTGTATTGAAATAGATATGCAGAATACACATTAATAATGTAAATTTGTATCAAAATATATATACGAATACTCATAAAATAGAGTAAATCTCTATGAAAATATACATACAAAATAGATATACAAAATACACATATAACTAGTTAAATTTGTATTTAAATACATGTACAAAAAACACATAAAATAATGTAGATTTGTATGAAATGAAAACAAATACATTTTATATAAAATATATATACAAAATACACATAGAATAATGTAAAATCATATCAAAATAAATACACAGAATATCAATAAAATTATGTAAATTTGTATGAAAATAAAGATGCAAAATACCCATAAAATAAAGCATATTTTTATAAAAATACATATACAAAAATACACATAGATTAATCAAATTTGTATTAAAATTAATATACAAAATGCACATACAATAAGGTAGATTTGTATTGAAAAAATATGCAAAATACACATAAAATAATGTAAATTTGTTTCAAAATATATATACGAATAAACATAAAATAACGCAATTTCTATAGAAATATATATACAAAATACACTTGAAATAATGTAAATACGTATAAAAATATATATACAAAATACACATTAAATAATGTTAATTTGTGTCAAAATAAATAAACAAAATATCATGAAAAGAATGTGTATTTGTATGAAAAAAGATATACAAAATACACAGTATGTGTCTTTTGTATATTTATTTTAACACAAATTTAATTATTTTATGTGTACCTTGTATACATTTTCTTATACGTATTTACTTCATTTAATGTGTATTTTGTATATATATTTTTATGGTAATCTACGTTATTTTATGTGTTTTGGTATATATATTTTGAAGCAAATTTACATTGTTTTATATGTATTTAGCATATCTATTTCAATATAAATCTACCTTATTGTATGTGCATTTTGTATATTTATTGTAAGACAAATTTAAATATTTTATTATTTTGGTATATATATTTTAATAAAAAAGAGTTTTATATAAATTTAAAATATTTTATGTGTATTTTGTATATCTATTTTCATACAAATACACATTTTTTATTGATATTTTGTTTATTTATTTTGACGTGATTTCACATTATTTAATGTGTATTGTGTATATATATTTTTATACGTATTTACGTCATTTCATGTGTATTTTGTATTATATTTCTATAGAAATATATGTTATCTTATGTGTATTCGTATATATATTTTGAAACAAATATACATTGTTTTATGTGCATTTTGCATATTTTTTCAATATAAATTTACCTTATTGTACGTGCATTTTGTATATTAATTTTAATACAAATTTAATTATTCTATGTGTATTTTTGTATATGTATTTTCATAAAAAAAATGCTTTATTTTATGGGTATTTTGCATCTTTATTTTCATACAAATTTACCTTATTTTATTGATATTCTGTGAATTTCTTTTGATACGATTTTACATTATTCTATGTATATTTTGTATATATATTTCATACAAATGAACGTAATTTTATGTGAATTTGTTTTCATTTCATACAAATTTACATTATTTTATATGTATTTTGTACATGTATTTAAATACAAATTTAACTAATTATATGTGTATTATGTATATCTATTTTCATACAAATTGAAATTAATTTTGTGTATTTTAGTATATATTTTTATTCAAATTTTCGTAATTTTATGTGAATTTTGTATATTTATTTTCCTACAAATATACGTTCTTTTATCGGAATTTTGTTTATTTATTTTGATACGAATTTTCATTATTTTAGGTGTATTTGATATATATATATATATATATATATATATATATATATATATATATATATATATATATATATATATATATATATATATATATATATAAATATAAATATATATATAAATATAAATATATATATATATATATATATATATATATATATTTATATTTATATATATATTTATATTTATATATATATATATTTATATTTATATATATTTTGATACAAATTTACATTATTTATGTGTATTTCGCATATCTATTTCAATACAAATTTTCTTTATTGTATGTGCCTTTTGTATATTTATTTTGATGCAAATTTAATTATTTTATGTGTATTTTTGTATATATATTTTTAAACAAATATGCGTTATTATATGGGTATTTTGCATCTTTATTTTCATACAAATTTACATTATTTTATTGATTGTCTGTTTATTTATTTTGATACGATTTTACGTTATTCTGTGTATTTTGTATATATATTTTTAGACATATTTACATTATTAAATGTATATTTTGTACATATATTTTATGGAAATTTACGTTATCTTATGTGTATTTGTTTATATATTTTCATACAAATTTACATTATTTTATGTGTATTTTGTATATGTATTTCAATAAAATTTGCCTAATTTCATTTGTATTTTGCATATCTATTTTCAAACAAATTTGAATTATTTTTGTGTATTTTTGTATTATTTTTATACAATTTTTTTTTTATTTGTAATTTGTATATATATTTTCCTACACAGATACATTCTTTTAGAGGAAATTTTGTTTATTTATTTTGATACGAATTTACATTATTTTATGTGCATTTTTTATATATATTTTTCTATGTATTTACATTATTTTATGTGTATTTTGTATATATATTTTCATAAAAATTTACGTAATTTTTTTGTGTGTATTCGTATATATTTTGATAAAAATTTTCATTATTTTATGTGTTTTTTGCATATCTATTTCAATAAAAATCTACCTTATTGTATGTGTAGTTTGTATATTTATTTTAATACAAATTTAATTATTTTATGTGTATTTTTGTATATATTTTTTTTTAAATATGATTTATTTTATGGGTATTTTGCATCTTTAATTTTATAAATTTTTACATTACGTACATATCTTTTATACGTATTTACATTATTTAATGTGTATTTTGTTTATATATTTTTATACAAATTTACGTTATTATATGTGTATTTGAATATATATTTTGATACAAATTTACACTATTTTATGTATTTTCTATATTTATTTCAATTCAAATTTAGCTTATTTTATGTCTTTTGTATATCTATTTTCATACAAATTTAATTATTTTTGTTTATTTTTGTATTAAGTTTTATACAATTTTACGTTAATTTATGTGTATTTTGTATATTTATATTTATACAAGTAAACATTCTTTTATTGGCATTTAGTTTATTTATTTTGATACGAATTTACATTATTTTATGTGTATTTTGTATACATTTTCTTATACGTATTTACTTCATTTTATGTGTATTTTGTATATATATTTTATTGAAATCTACGTTATTTTATGTGTATTCGTATGTATATTTACATTGTTTTATATGTATTTTGCATATCTATTTCAATACAAATCTACCTTATTGTATGTGCATTTTGTATATTTATTGTAATACAAATTTAAATATTTTATGTGCATTTTGGTATATATATTTACATTAAAAATGCGTTGTTTTATGCGTATTTTGCATCTTTATTTTCAGACAAATTTACATTATTTTATTAATATTCTGTGTATTTATTTTGATACTATTTTACATTATTCTTTTTTATTTTACATTAGTTTTGTATATATTTTTTTATACATATTTACATTATTTAATGTGTATTTTCTATATATATTTCATACAAATTTTCGTTATTTTAAGTGTATTTGTTTATATATTTTTATTCAAATTTATATTATTTTATGAGTATTTTGTATATGTATTTCAATAGAAATTTACCTAATTTCATGTGTATTTTGTATATATATTTTATACAAATTTAAATTATTTTTTGTGTATTTTTGTATAGAGTTTTATTCAAATTTACAATATTTTATGTGTATTTTGTATATCTATTTTCATACAAATACACATTCTTTTATTGATATTTTGTTTATTTATTTTGATGCGAATTTACATAATTTAATGTGTATTGTGTATATATATTTTTATACGTATTTACGTCATTTCATGTGTATTTTGTATATATATTTCTATAGAAATATACGTTATTTTATATGTATTCGTATATATATTTTGAAACAAATATACTTTGTTTTATGTGCATTTTGCATATTTTTTCAATACAAATTTACCTTATTGTACGTGCATTTTGTATATTAATTTTAATACAAATTTAGCTATTCTATGTGTATTTTTGTATATGTATTTTTATAAAAATATGCTTTATTTTATGGGTATTTTGCATCTTTATTTTCATACAAAATTACATTATTTTATTGATAATCTGTGTATTTATTTTGATACGATTTTACATTATTCTATGTATATTTTGTATATCTATTTTATACCAATGTACGTTATTTTATGTGAATTTGTTTTCATTTCATACAAATTTACATTATTTTATGTGAATTTTGTACATGTATTTAAATACAAATTTAACTAATTATATGTGTATTTTGTATATCTATTTTCATACAAATTGAAATTAATTTTGTGTATTTTTGTATATTTTTTTATTCAAATTTTCGTAATTTTATATGTATTTTGTATATTTATTTTCCGACAAATATACGTTCTTTTATCGGAATTTTATTTATTTATTTTGATACGAATTTTCATTTTTTTTAGGTGTATTTGATATATATATTTTTATACTTATTTACATAATTTTATATGTATTTTGAATATATATTTTCATAGAAATTTACTCTATATGTATATGTATAGAAAATACACATGAAATAATCTAAATTCGTATCGAAATAAATGAACAAAATACCGATAAAATAATGTAATTTTGAATGAAAATATATATAGAAAATACACATAAAATAACGTAAATACAAATAAATATATACACATAAAATGATTTGAATTTGAATGAAAATAGATATAAAAATAAACTTAAAATAAGGCAAATTTATAATGAAATATATATACAAAATACACATAAAATAATGTAGATTTGTTTCAAAATATATATACGAATACACATAAAATAACGTAGATTTCTATAAAAAATATATATACAAAATACACATGAAATGTTGTAAATACGTATAAAAATATATATACAAAATACACATTAAATAATGTAAATTCGTGTCAAAATAAATAATTAAAATATCATTAAAAGAATGTGTATTTGTGTGAAAAACCATATACAAAATACACATAAAATAACGTAGATTTGTATAAAACTATATATAAAAATACACAAACATAAGTTAAATTTGTATGAAAATAAAAATACAAAATACACATAAAATTAGGTAAATTTGTAAAGAAATACATATACAAAATACACATAAAATAATGTAAATTTGAATGAAAATATATAAACAAATACACTTAAATTAACATAAATTTGTATAAAATATATATAAAAAATACTCATTAAATAATGTAAATATGTATAAAAAATATATATACAAAACACAAATAGAATAATGTAAAATCGTATTAAAATAAATACACAGAATGTAAATAAAATAATGTAAATTTGTATGAAAATAAAGATGCAAAATACCCATACAATAACGCATTTTTTATAAATATACAAAATACACATGAAAGGATGTAAATATGTATAAAAATATATATACAAAATACACATTAAATAATGTAAATTCACGTCAAAATAAATAAACAAAATGTCAATAAAAGAATGTGTATTTGTATGAAAATAAATATACAAAATACACATAAGATAACATAAATTTGTATAAAACTATATACAAAAATAATTATTTGTATGTATGTATGCAAAATACATATAAAGCAATGTAAATTTGTTTCAAAATATGTATACGAATACACATAAAATAACGTAGATTTCTATAAAAATATATATACAAAATACACATAAAATGAAGTAAATACGTATAAAAAAATGTATACAAAATACACATAAAATAATGTAAATTCGTATCAAAATAAATAAACAAAATACCAATAAAAGAATGTGTATTTGTATAAATGTAAATATACAAAATACACATAAAATAACGTAAATTTATATAAAACTATATACAAAAATACACAGAAGTAATTAAATTTGTATGAAAATATATACAAAATACACACAAAATAAGCTAAATTTGAATTGAAATATATACAAAATACATGAAATAAAAATAAATTTGTATCAAAATATTTAAACAAATACACATAATAACGTAAATTTGTATGAAAATATATACAAAATACACATTAAATAATGTAAATACGTATAAAATATGTACAAAATACACAAATAATCATGTAATTCGTATCAAAATAAATAAACAAAATACCAATAAAATAATATAAATTTGTATGAGTAAACGTGTATGTTGCATATTTTTCAATACAAATTTACCTTTCATTTTCTATATTAATTTTAATATTGAATATATATTTTTACAAATTTACATTATTTTATGTATTTTCTATATTGATTTCAATTCAAATTTAGCTTATTTTATGTGTCTTTTGTATATCTATTTTCATACAAATTTAATTATTTGTTTATTTTGTATATAGTTTTATACAATTTACGTTATTTTATGTGTATTTTGTATATTTATATTTATACAAGTAAACATTCTTTTATTGGCATTTAGTTTATTTATTTTGATACGAATTTACATTATTTTATGTGTATTTTGTATACATTTTCATACGTATTTACTTCATTTTATGTGTATTTTGTATATATATTTTTATACAAATTTACATATTTTATAGTATTTGTATATATATTTTTTAAACAAATTTACATTGTTTTATGGGTATTTTGTATCTTTATTTTCATACAAATATACATTATTTTATTAATATTCTGTGTATTTATTTTGATACTATTTTTATTATATTATTTGTGTATATATTTTTTATACATATTTACATTATTTAACTAGTATTTTGTATATATATTTGATACAAATTTACGTTCTTTTAAGTGTATATGTTTATATATGTTCATTCAAATTTTGTATATATATTTTTATCCAAAGTTACTTTATTTTACGTTCATTTTGGACATATATTTTATGGAAATTAGCGTTATTTTATATGTATTTGTATATGTTTTCTCATACAAATTTACATTATTTTATTGCTATTTTGTTTATTTAGTTTGATACAATTACATGATTATATGTGTATTTTGTATATATTTTTATACGTATTTACATTATTTAATGTGTATTTTGTTTATATATTTTAAACAAATTTACGTTATTATATGTATTTTATAAATATTTTGATATAAATTTACATTATTTTATGTATTTTGTATATACATTTCAATTCAAAATAAGCCTATTTTATCTGTATTTTTTATATCTATTTTCAAACAAATTTAGCAACTTCTGTGTATTTTAGTGTATAGTTTTATACAAATTAAAGTTATTTTATGTGTATTTTGTATATTTATATTTATACAAATACACATTCTTTTATTGGTATTTTGTTTATTTATTTTGAAACGAGTTTACATTATTTTATGTGTATTTAATTAATTTTATGTGTATTTTGTATATATATTTTTATACAAATCTACGTTATTTTATGTGTATTCGTATATATATTTTGAAACAAATTTACATTGTTTTATATGTATTTTGCATATCTATTTCAATACAGATTTACCTTATTGTATGTGTATTTTGTATATTTATTTTAATACAAATTCATTTTTTATGTGTATTTTGGTATATATATTTTTATAAAAAAATGCGTTATTTAATGGGTATTTTGCATCTTTATTTTCATACAAATTTACATTGTTTTATTAATATTCTGTGTATTTATTTTGATACGATTTTACATTATTCTATTTGTGTTTTGTATATATTTTTTTATACATATTTACATTATTTAATATGTATTTTGTATATTTTAAAACAAATTTACGTTATTTTATGCGCATCTGTTAAAATATTTTGATACAAATTTACATTATTTTATGTATTTTGTATATATATTTCAATACAAAATAGCAATAAAATAATGTAAATTTGTATGAAAAACATAAACAAATACATAAAATAACGCAAATTTCTAAAAATATATGTACAAAATGCACATAAAATAAAATAAATTTGCATTAAAATATATATACAAAACACATTAAATAATGTAAATGCGTACATGAAATAACCTAAATTTGTATAAAACAATATACAAAATACAAAAATATTTAAAATTGTATGAAAGAAATATACAAAATACACATACAATAGGTAAATTTGTATTTAAATACATATACAAAATACACATAAAATAATGTAAATTTGAATGAAAATATATAAACAAATACACTTAAAATAACGTAAATTTGTATAAATATATATACAAGATACATTAAATAATGTAAATGTGTATAAAAATATATACAAAATACAATAGAATAATGTAAATCTATCAATATAAATACACAGAATATCAATAAAATAATGTAAATTTGTATGAAAAGAAAGATGCAAAATTCCATAAAATAACGCATTTTATAAAATATATATACCAAAATACACATAAAATATTTAAATTTGTATTGAAATAAATATACAAAATGCATATACAATAAGGTAAATATGTATTGAAAGAGATATTCAAAATACATATAAAACAAAGCTAATTTGTTTCAAATATATATACGAATACATAAAATAACGTAGATTTCTATAGAAATGTATATACAAAATACACATGAAATATGTAAATACGTATAAAATGTATATACAAAATACATATCTAGGTAAATTCGTGTCAAAATAAATAAACAAAATATCATGAAATGAATGTGTATTTACATGAAAATAAATAATAGATAATAAATTTGTATGAAATATATATGCAAGATACACATTTTTTATGTGTATTTTGTATATATTTTTATAGAAGTCAACGTTATTTTATGTGTATTCGTATATATATTTTGAAACAAATTTACATTGTTTTATATGTATTTTGCATATCTATTTCAATAAAAATTTACTTTTATATGTGCATTTTTATATTTATTTTAATACAAATTTTAATATTTTATGTGTATTTTGGTATATATATTTTTATAAAAAATGCGTTATTTTATGGCTATTTTGCATCTTTATTTTCATACAAATTTACATTATTTAATTAATATTCTGTGTATTTATTTTGATACGATTTTACATTATTCTATTTGTGTTTTGTATATATTTTTTTATACATATTTACATTATTTAATTAGTATTTTGTATATATTTGATACAAATTTACGTTATTTTAAGTGTATATGTTTATATATTTTCATTCAAATTTCCATTATTTTATGTGTATTTTGTATATGTATTTCAATACAAATTTACCTAATTTTATGTGTATTTTGTATATTTATTTTCATACAAATTTAGATTATTTTTGTGTATTTTTGTATATATTTTTATACAAACTTAGGTTATTTTATGAGTATTTTGTATATCTATTTTCATACAAATACACATTCTTTTATTGATATTTTGTTTAGTTATTTTTACGAAATTTACATTATTTAATGTATCTTGTATATATATATTTTTTACGTATTTACATCATTTCATGTGTATTTTGTATATATATTTCTATAGAAATCTACGTTATTTTATGTGTATTCGTATATAGATTTTTAAACAAATTTACGCTTTAATGTGCATTTTGTATATTTTTTCAATACAAATTTACCTTATTGTACGTGCATTTTGTATATTAATTTTAATACAAATTTAATTATTCTATATGTATTTTTGTATATGTATTTTTAAATAAATATGCTTTATTTTATGGGTATTTTGCATCTTTATTTTCATACAAAATTACATTATTTTATTGATATTCTGTGTATTTATTTTGATACGATTTTACATTATTCTATGTGTATTTTGTTTATATTTTTCATTTAATTTAGCTTATTTTATGTGTATTTTGTATATCTATTTATTTTAATACAAAATAAAATATTTTATGTTTTTTCGTATACATATTTTTATAAAAAATGCGTTATTTTATGGGTATTTTGCATCTTAATTTTCATACAAATATACATTATTTTATTAATATTTTCTGTATTTATTTTCATACGATTTTACATTATTTTATTTGTGTTTTGTATATATTTTTTTATACATATTTACATTATTTGATGTGTTTTTTGTATATATATTTGATACAAATTTACGTTATTTTAAGTCTATATGTTTATATATTTTCATTCAATTTTACATTATTTTATGTGTATTTTGTATATGTATTTCAATACAAATTTACCTAGTTTTATATGTTTTTTGTATATTTATTTTCATATAAGTTTAAATTATTATTGTGTATTTTTGTTTATAGTTTTATACAAATTTAGGTTATTTTATGTGTATTTTGTATATCTATTTTCATACAAATACACATTCTTTTCATGATATTTTGTTTATTTATTTTGACAAGAATTAACATTATTTAATGTGTATTTTGTATATATATTTTTATACGTATTTACATTATTTCAAGTGTATTTTGTATATATATTTCTATAGAAATCTGCGTTATTTTATGTGTATTCGTATATATGTATTTTGCATATTTTTTCAATACAAATTTACCTTATTGCATGTGCATTTTGTATATTAATTTTAATACAAATTTGATTAATCTATGTGTATTTTTGTATATGTATTTTTATAAAAATATGCTTTATTTTATGGGTATTTTGCATCTTTATTTTCATACAAATTTACATTATTTTATTGATATTCTGTGTATTTATTTTAATATGATTTTACATTATTCTAAGTGTATTTTGTATATATATTTTATATAAAATGTATTTGTTTTCATTTCATACAAATCTACATTATTTTATGTATTTTTGTACATGTATACATAAAATATTTAAATTTGTATTGAAATAAATATACAAAATGCACATACAATAAGGTAAACTTGTATTGAAATATATATGCAAAATACATATAAAACAATGTAAATTTGTTTCAAATATATATACGAATACATATAAAATAACGTAGATTTCTATAAAATATATATACAAAATACACATAAAATTAAGTAAATACGTATAAAAAATGTAAACAAAATACACATAAAATAATGTAAATTCGAAACAAAATAAATAAACAAAATACCAATAAAAGAATGTGTATTGTATAAATATAAATGTACAAAATACACATACAAAATAAACATAAAATAAGGTAAATTTGTAATGAAATATATGTACAAAATACACATAAAATAATGTAAATTTATATGAAAATATATATACAAATACACATAAAATACCATGAATTTGTATAAACTTATATATTCAAAATAAATATAAAATAATGTAAATGCGTATAAAAATATATATACAAAGTACATATAAAATAATGTAAATTCGTATCAATATAAATCAACAAAATACCAATAAAATAATATATATTTGAATGAAAATAGATTTACAAAATACACATAACATAAATAAAATTTGTATTGAAATATATACAAAAATAAATAAAAATAATTTGAGTTTGTATGAAAATAGATATTCAAAATACATATAAAACTAGGTAAATTTCTATTGAAATATATATACAAAATACCCATTAAATATTGTAAATTTGTGTCAAAATATATAAACAAATACACATAAAATAACGTAAATATGTATCAAATATATATACAAAAAACACATTAAATAATGTAAATATGTATAAAAAATATATACAAAACATAAATAAAATAATGTAAAATCGTATCAAAATAAATACAGAAACTATTAATAAAATAATGTAAATTTGTATGAAAATTAAGATGCAAAATACCCATAAAATAACACATTTTTTATAAAAATATATATACGAAAAAACACAAAATACTAGATTTTGTATTAAAATAAATAGATATACATTCTTTTATTGGTATTTTGTTTATTTATTTTGTTTCGAATTTACATTATTTTATGTGTATTTTGTTTACATTTTTTTATACGTATTTACTTAATTTTATGTGTATTTTGTATATATATTTTCATAGAAATCTACGTTATTTTATGTGTATTCGTATATATATTTTGAAACAAATTTACATTGTTTTATATGTATTTTTGCATATCTCTTTATATATAATAGAAGCTTACCTTATTGTATGTGCATTTTGTATATTTATTTCAATACAAATTTAAATATTTTATGTGTATTTTGGTATATATATTTTTATAAGAAATGCGCTATTTGATGGGAATTTTGCATCTTTATTTTCATACAAATTTGCATTATTTTATTAATATTCGGTGTATTTTTTTTATACGATTTTACATTATTCTATTTGTTTTTGTATATTTTTTTTATACATATTTACATTATTTAAATGTATCTTGCATATATATTACATACAAATTTATTATCTATTATTTATTTTCATACAAATACACATTCTTTTCATGATATTTTGTTTATTTATCTTGTCACGAATTTACATTACTTAATATGTATTTTATATATATATTTTTATACGTATTTACATAATTTCATGTGTATTTTGTATATATATTTCTATAGAAATCTACGTTATTTTATGTGTATTCGTATATATATTTTGAAACAAATTTACACTGTTTTATTTGTATTTTGCGTTTTTTTTCAATACAGATTTACCTTATTGTATGTGTGCATTTTGTATATTAATTTTAATACAAATTTAATTATTCTATGTGTATTTTTGTATATGTATTTTTAAAAAAAAATATGCTTTATCTTATGGGTATTTTGCATCTTTATTTTCATACAAATTTAAATTATTTTATTGATATTCTGTGTACTTATTTTGATACGATTTTACATTATTCTATGTATAACAAATATAAATACAGAATACACAAAAGAAGATATGAAAAATACATATAAAAAATGTAAATTTGTTTCAAAATATATATACGAATACACATGAAATAAGGTAGATTTATATAAAAATATATATACAAAATACACATAAAATTAAGTAAATACGTATAAAAAATGTATACAAAATACACATAAAATAATGTAAATTAGTATCAAAATAAATAAACAAAATACCAATAAAGAATGTGTATTTGTATAAATATATATATACAAAATAAACATTAAATAATATAAATTTGTTTAAAACTATACAAAATACACATGAAATGATGTAAATACGTATAAAAATATATATACAAAATACACATTAAATAATGTAAATTCGCGTCAAAATAAATAAACAAAATGTCAGTAAAAGAATGTGCATTTGTATGAAAATAGATATACAAAATACACATAAAATAACCTAAATTTGTATCAAACTATATACAAAAATACACAAAAATATTTTAAATTTGTATGAAAATAAATATACAAAATACACATAAAATTAGGTAAATTTGTATTGAAATACATACACAAAATACACATAAAATAATGTAAATTTGAATGAAAATACATAAACAAATACACTTAAAATAACGTAAATTTGTATAAAAAAATATGTACAAAACACAAATAGAATAATGTAAAATCGTATCAAAATAAATACACAGAATATTAATAAAATAATGTAAATTTGTATGAAAATAAAGAAGCAAAATACCCATAAAATAACGCATTTTTTTTATTTATAAAATATATATACCAAAAGACAAATCAAACAATTAAATTTGTATTAAAATAAATATACAAAAAACACATACAATAAGGTAAATTTGTATTGAAATAGATATGCAAAATACATATAAAACAGTGTAAATTTGTTTCAAAATATATATACGAATACACATAAAATAACGTAGATTTCTATAAAAATATATAGAGAAAATACACATAAAATGAAGTAAATACGTATAAAAAAAATGTATACAAAATACACATAAAATAATGTAAATTCGTATCAAAATAAATAAACAAAATAGCAATAAAAGAATGTGTATTTGTATGAATATAAATATACAAAATACACATAAAATAACGTAAATTTATAAAACTATATACAAAAATACACAGAAGTAATTAAATTTGTATGAAAATATATACAAAATACACACGAAATAAGCTAAGTTTGAATTGAGATATATATATAAAATACATGAAATAAAGTAAATTTGTATCAAAATATTTATACAAATACACATATAATAACGTAAATTTGTATGAAAATATATAAACAAAATACACATTAAATAATGTAAATACGTATAAAAAAAAATATGTACAAAATACACATATAATCATGTAATTCGTGTCAAAATAAATAAACAAAATACCAATAAAATAATATAAATTTGTATGAGTAAACGTGTATGTTGCATATTTTTTCAATACAAATTTACCTTATTATATACGCATTTTGTATATTAATTTTAATACAAATTTAATTATTCGATGTGTATTTTTGTATCTGTATTTTTATAAACATATGCTTTATTTTTTGGGTATTTTGCATCTTTATTTTCATACAAATTTACATTATTTTACTGATATTCTGCTCATTCATTTTGCTACGAATTGACATTATTCTATGAGTATTTTGTATATATTTTTCATACAAATTTACGTTATTTTATGTTTAAAAATATGTACATTTGTTGTAAATTTGTTTTGAAAATATGTATACGAATACACATAAAATAACGTAGATTTCTATAAAAATATATATACAAAATACACATAAAATGAAGTAAATACGTATAAAAAAATGTATACAAAATACACATAAAATAATGTAAATTCGTATCAAAATAAATAAACAAAATACCAATAAAAGAATGTGTATTTGTATAAATGTAAATATACAAAATACACATAAAATAACGTAAATTTATATAAAACTATATACAAAAATACACAGAAGTAATTAAATTTGTATGAAAATATATACAAAATACACACAAAATAAGCTAAATTTGAATTGAAATATATATACAAAATACATGAAATAAAGTAAATTTGTATCAAAATATTTAAACAAATACACATATAATAACGTAAATTTGTATGAAAATATATAAACAAAATACACATTAAATAATGTAAATACGTATAAAAAATATGTACAAAATACACAAATAATCATGTAATTCGTATCAAAATAAATAAACAAAATACGAATAAAATAATATAAATTTGTATGAGTAAACGTGTATGTTGCATATTTTTTCAATACAAATTTACCTTTCATTTTCTATATTAATTTTAATATATGTGTATTTGAATATATATTTTGATACAAATTTACATTATTTTATGTATTTTCTATATTGATTTCAATTCAAATTTAGCTTATTTTATGTGTCTTTTGTATATCTATTTTCATACAAATTTAATTATTTTTGTTTATTTTTGTATATAGTTTTATACAATTTTACGTTATTTTATGTGTATTTTGTATATTTATATTTATACAAGTAAACATTCTTTTATTGGCATTTAGTTTATTTATTTTGATACGAATTTACATTATTTTATGTGTATTTTGTATACATTTTCTTATACGTATTTACTTCATTTTATGTGTATTTTGTATATATATTTTTATAGAAATCTACGTTATTTTATGAGTATTCGTATATATATTTTGAAACAAATTTACATTGTTTCATGTGTATTTTGCATATCTATTTCACTACAAATTTACCTTATTGTATGTGCATTTTGTATATTTATTGTAATACAAATTTAAATATTTTGTGTATTTTGGTATATATATTTTCATAAAAAATGCGTTGTTTTATGGGTATTTTGCATCTTTATTTTCATACAAATATACATTATTTTATTAATATTCTGTGTATTTATTTTGATACTATTTTACATTATTCTATTTGTGTTTTGTATATATTTTTTTATACATATTTACATTATTTAACTAGTATTTTGTATATATATTTGATACAAATTTACGTTATTTTAAGTGTATATGTTTATATATTTTCATTCAAATTTTGTATATATATTTTTATCCAAAGTTACTTTATTTTACGTTCATTTTTGGACATATATTTTTATGGAAATTAGCGTTATTTTATATGTATTTGTATATGTTTTCTCATACAAATTTACATTATTTTATTGATATTTTGTTTATTTAGTTTGATACGAATTACATGATTATATGTGTATTTTGTACATATTTTTTATACGTATTTACATTACTTAATGTGTATTTTGTTTATATATTTTTAAACAAATTTACGTTATTATATGTATTTTTATAAATATTTTGATACAAATTTACATTATTTTATGTATTTTGTATATACATTTCAATTCAAATTTAGCTTATTTTATCTGTATTTTGTATATCTATTTTCATACGAATTTAATAACTGTGCATTTTTGTATATAGTTTTATACAAATTTACGTTATTTTATGTGTATTTTGTATACTTATATTTATACAAATACACATTCTTTTATTGGTATTTTGTTTATTTATTTTGAAACGAGTTTACATTATTTTATGTGTATTTTGTATACATTTTCTTATACGTATTTACTTCATTTTATGTGTATTTTGTATATATATTTTTATACAAATCTACGTTATTTTATGTGAATTCGTATATATATTTTGAAACAAATTTACATTGTTTTATATGTATTTTGCATATCTATTTCAATACAGATTTACCTTATTGTATGTGTATTTTGTATATTTATTTTAATACAAATTAATTTTTTATGTGTATTTTGGTATATATATTTTTATAAAAAATGCGTTATTTAATGGGTATTTTGCATCTTTATTTTCATACAAATTTACATTGTTTTATTAATATTCTGTGTATTTATTTTGATACGATTTTACATTATTCTATTTGTGTTTTGTATATATTTTTTTATACATATTTACATTATTTAATATGTATTTTGTATATTTTAAAACAAATTTACGTTATTTTATGCGCATCTGTTAAGATATTTTGATACAAATTTACATTATTTTATGTATTTTGTATATATATTTCAATACAAAATAGCAATAAAATAATGTAAATTTGTATGAGAAAACATAAACAAATACACATAAAATAACGCAAATTTCTAAAAAAATATATGTACAAAAATGCACATAAAATAAAGTAAATTTGCATAAAAATATATATACAAAACACACATTAAATAATGTAAATGCGTACATGAAATAACCTAAATTTGTATAAAACAATATACAAAAATACACAAAAATATTTAAAATTTGTATGAAAAGAAATATACAAAATACACATACAATTAGGTAAATTTGTATTTAAATACATATACAAAATACACATAAAATAATGTAAATTTGAATGAAAATATATAAACAAATACACTTAAAATAACGTAAATTTGTATAAAATATATATGCAAGATACACATTAAATAATGTAAATGTGTATAAAAAAATATATACAAAAAAGAAATAGAATAATGTAAAATCCTATCAATATAAATACACAGAATATCAATAAAATAATGTAAATTTGTATGAAAAGAAAGATGCAAAATTCCCATAAAATAGCGCATTTTTTATAAAAATATATATACCAAAATACACATAAAATATTTAAATTTGTATTGAAATAAATATACAAAATGCATATACAGTAAGGTAAATATGTATTGAAAGAGATATTCAAAAATACATATAAAACAAAGCTAATTTGTTTCAAAATATATATACGAATACACATAAAATAACGTAGATTTCTATAGAAATGTATATACAAAATACACATGAAATTATGTAAATACGTATAAAAATGTATATACAAAATACATATCTAGGTAAATTCGTGTCAAAATAAATAAACAAAATATCATGAAATGAATGTGTATTTACATGAAAATAAATAATAGATAATAAATTTGTATGAAATATATATGCAAGATACACATTTTTTATGTGTATTTTGTATATATTTTTATAGAAGTCAACGTTATTTTATGTGTATTCGTATATATATTTTGAAACAAATTTACATTGTTTTATATGTATTTTGCATATCTATTTCAATACAAATTTACTTTACAGTATGTGCATTTTTTATATTTATTTTAATACAAATTTTAATATTTTATGTGTATTTTGGTATATATTTTTATAAAAAATGCGTTATTTTATGGCTATTTTGCATCTTTATTTTCATACAAATTTACATTATTTAATTAATATTCTGTGTATTTATTTTGATACGATTTTACATTATTCTATTTGTGTTTTGTATATATTTTTTTATACATATTTACATTATTTAATTAGTATTTTGTATATATATTTGATACAAATTTACGTTATTTTAAGTGTATATGTTTATATATTTTCATTCAAATTTCCATTATTTTATGTGTATTTTGTATATGTATTTCAATACAAATTTACCTAATTTTATGTGTATTTTGTATATTTATTTTCATACAAATTTAGATTATTTTTGTGTATTTTTGTATATATTTTTATACAAACTTAGGTTATTTTATGAGTATTTTGTATATCTATTTTCATACAAATACACATTCTTTTATTGATATTTTGTTTATTTATTTTTACGAGAATTTAAATTATTTAATGTGTATTTTGTATATATATATTTTTATACGTATTTACATCATTTCATGTGTATTTTGTATATATATTTCTATAGAAATCTACGTTATTTTATGTGTATTCGTATATAGATTTTTAAACAAATTTACGCTTTAATGTGCATTTTGTATATTTTTTCAATACAAATTTACCTTATTGTACGTGCATTTTGTATATTAATTTTAATACAAATTTAATTATTCTATATGTATTTTTGTATATGTATTTTTAAATAAATATGCTTTATTTTATGGGTATTTTGCATCTTTATTTTCATACAAAATTACATTATTTTATTGATATTCTGTGTATTTATTTTGATACGATTTTACATTATTCTATGTGTATTTTGTTTATATTTTTCATTTAATTTAGCTTATTTTATGTGTATTTTGTATATCTATTTATTTTAATACAAAATAAAATATTTTATGTTTTTTCGTATACATATTTTTATAAAAAATGCGTTATTTTATGGGTATTTTGCATCTTAATTTTCATACAAATATACATTATTTTATTAATATTTTCTGTATTTATTTTCATACGATTTTACATTATTTTATTTGTGTTTTGTAAATATTTTTTTATACATATTTACATTATTTGATGTGTTTTTTGTATATATATTTGATACAAATTTACGTTATTTTAAGTCTATATGTTTATATATTTTCATTCAATTTTACATTATTTTATGTGTATTTTGTATATGTATTTCAATACAAATTTACCTAGTTTTATATGTTTTTTGTATATTTATTTTCATATAAGTTTAAATTATTATTGTGTATTTTGTTTATAGTTTTATACAAATTTAGGTTATTTTATGTGTATTTTGTATATCTATTTTCATACAAATACACATTCTTTTCATGATATTTTGTTTATTTATTTTGACAAGAATTAACATTATTTAATGTGTATTTTGTATATATATTTTTATACGTATTTACATTATTTCAAGTGTATTTTGTATATATATTTCTATAGAAATCTGCGTTATTTTATGTGTATTCGTATATATGTATTTTGCATATTTTTTCAATACAAATTTACCTTATTGCATGTGCATTTTGTATATTAATTTTAATACAAATTTGATTAATCTATGTGTATTTTTGTATATGTATTTTTATAAAAATATGCTTTATTTTATGGGTATTTTGCATCTTTATTTTCATACAAATTTACATTATTTTATTGATATTCTGTGTATTTATTTTAATATGATTTTACATTATTCTAAGTATATTTTGTATATATATTTTATATAAAATGTATTTGTTTTCATTTCATACAAATCTACATTATTTTATGTATTTTTTGTACATGTATACACATAAAATATTTAAATTTGTATTGAAATAAATATACAAAATGCACATACAATAAGGTAAACTTGTATTGAAAGAGATATGCAAAAATACATATAAAACAATGTAAATTTGTTTCAAAATATATATACGAATACATATAAAATAACGTAGATTTCTATAAAAATATATATACAAAATACACATAAAATTAAGTAAATACGTATAAAAAAATGTAAACAAAATACACATAAAATAATGTAAACTCGAAACAAAATAAATAAACAAAATACCAATAAAAGAATGTGTATTTGTATAAATATAAATGTACAAAATACACATACAAAATAAACATAAAATAAGGTAAATTTGTAATGAAATATATGTGCAAAATACACATAAAATAATGTAAATTTATATGAAAATATATATACAAATACACATAAAATACCATGAATTTGTATAAACTTATATATTCAAAATAAATATAAAATAATGTAAATGCGTATAAAAATATATATACAAAGTACATATAAAATAATGTAAATTCGTATCAATATAAATCAACAAAATACCAATAAAATAATATATATTTGAATGAAAATAGATTTACAAAATACACATAACATAAATAAAATTTGTATTGAAATATATACAAAAATACATAAAAATAATTTGAGTTTGTATGAAAATAGATATTCAAAATACATATAAAACTAGGTAAATTTCTATTGAAATATATATACAAAATACCCATAAAATATTGTAAATTTGTGTCAAAATATATAAACAAATACACATAAAATAACTTAAAATAACGTAAATATGTATCAAATATATATACAAAAAACACATTAAATAATGTAAATATGTATAAAAAATATATACAAAACATAAATAAAATAATGTAAAATCGTATCAAAATAAATACAGAAACTATTAATAAAATAATGTAAATTTGTATGAAAATTAAGATGCAAAATACCCATAAAATAACACATTTTTTATAAAAATATATATACGAAAAAACACAAAATACTAGATTTTGTATTAAAATAAATAGATATACATTCTTTTATTGGTATTTTGTTTATTTATTTTGTTTCGAATTTACATTATTTTATGTGTATTTTGTTTACATTTTTTTATACGTATTTACTTAATTTTATGTGTATTTTGTATATATATTTTCATAGAAATCTACGTTATTTTATGTGTATTCGTATATATATTTTGAAACAAATTTACATTGTTTTATATGTATTTTTGCATATCTCTTTCAATAGAAGTTTACCTTATTGTATGTGCATTTTGTATATTTATTTCAATACAAATTTAAATATTTTATGTGTATTTTGGTATATATATTTTTATAAGAAATGCGCTGTTTGATGGGAATTTTGCATCTTTATTTTCATACAAATTTGCATTATTTTATTAATATTCGGTGTATTTTTTTTTATACGATTTTACATTATTCTATTTGTTTTTTGTATATATTTTTTTTTATACATATTTACATTATTTAAATGTATCTTGCATATATATTACATACAAATTTATTATCTATTATTTATTTTCATACAAATACACATTCTTTTCATGATATTTTGTTTATTTATCTTGTCACGAATTTACATTACTTAATATGTATTTTATATATATATTTTTATACGTATTTACATAATTTCATGTGTATTTTGTATATATATTTCTATAGAAATCTACGTTATTTTATGTGTATTCGTATATATATTTTGAAATAAATTTACACTGTTTTATTTGTATTTTGCGTTTTTTTTCAATACAGATTTACCTTATTGTATGTGTGCATTTTGTATATTAATTTTAATACAAATTTAATTATTCTATGTGTATTTTTGTATATGTATTTTTAAAAAAAAATATGCTTTATCTTATGGGTATTTTGCATCTTTATTTTCATACAAATTTAAATTATTTTATTGATATTCTGTGTACTTATTTTGATACGATTTTACATTATTCTATGTATAACAAAAATAAATACAGAATACACAAAAATAGATATGCAAAATACATATAAACAATGTAAATTTGTTTCAAAATATATATACGAATACACATGAAATAAGGTAGATTTATATAAAAATATATACAAAATACACATAAAATTAAGTAAATACGTATAAAAAATGTATACAAAATACACATAAAATAATGTAAATTAGTATCAAAATAAATAAACAAAATACCAATAAAGAATGTGTATTTGTATAAATATATATATACAAAATAAACATTAAATAATATAAATTTGTTTAAAACTATACAAAATACACATGAAATGATGTAAATACGTATAAAAATATATATACAAAATACACATTAAATAATGTAAATTCGCGTCAAAATAAATAAACAAAATGTCAGTAAAAGAATGTGTATTTGTATGAAAATAGATATACAAAATACACATAAAATAACCTAAATTTGTATCAAACTATATACAAAAATACACAAAAATATTTTAAATTTGTATGAAAATAAATATACAAAATACACATAAAATTAGGTAAATTTGTATTGAAATACATACACAAAATACACATAAAATAATGTAAATTTGAATGAAAATACATAAACAAATACACTTAAAATAACGTAAATTTGTATAAAAAAATATGTACAAAACACAAATAGAATAATGTAAAATCGTATCAAAATAAATACACAGAATATTAATAAAATAATGTAAATTTGTATGAAAATAAAGAAGCAAAATACCCATAAAATAACGCATTTTTTTTATTTATAAAAATATATATACCAAAAGACACATCAAAAAATTAAATTTGTATTAAAATAAATATACAAAAAACACATACAATAAGGTAAATTTGTATTGAAATAGATATGCAAAATACATATAAAACAGTGTAAATTTGTTTCAAAATATATATACGAATACACATAAAATAACGTAGATTTCTATAAAATATAGAGAAAATACACATAAAATGAAGTAAATACGTATAAAAAAAATGTATACAAAATACACATAAAATAATGTAAATTCGTATCAAAATAAATAAACAAAATAGCAATAAAAGAATGTGTATTTGTATGAATATAAATATACAAAATACACATAAAATAACGTAAATTTATAAAACTGTATACAAAAATACACAGAAGTAATTAAATTTGTATGAAAATATATACAAAATACACACGAAATAAGCTAAGTTTGAATTGAGATATATATATAAAATACATGAAATAAAGTAAATTTGTATCAAAATATTTATACAAATACACATATAATAACGTAAATTTGTATGAAAATATATAAACAAAATACACATTAAATAATGTAAATACGTATAAAAAATATGTACAAAATACACATATAATCATGTAATTCGTGTCAAAATAAATAAACAAAATACCAATAAAATAATATAAATTTGTATGAGTAAACGTGTATGTTGCATATTTTTTCAATACAAATTTACCTTATTATATACGCATTTTGTATATTAATTTTAATACAAATTTAATTATTCGATGTGTATTTTTGTATCTGTATTTTTATAAACATATGCTTTATTTTTTGGGTATTTTGCATCTTTATTTTCATACAAATTTACATTATTTTACTGATATTCTGCTCATTCATTTTGATACGAATTGACATTATTCTATGAGTATTTTGTATATATTTTTCATACAAATTTACGTTATTTTATGTTTAAAAATATGTACAAAATACACATATAATCATGTAATTCGTATCAAAATAAATAAACAAAATACCAATAAAATAATATAAATTTGTATGAGTAAACGTGTATGTTGCATATTTTTTCAATACAAATTTACCTTATTATATACGCATTTTGTATATTAATTTTAATACAAATTTAGTTATTCGATGTGTATTTTTGTATCTGTATTTTTATAAACATATGCTTTATTTTTTGGGTATTTTGCATCTTTATTATCATACAAATTTACATTATTTTATTGATATTCTGCTCATTCATTTTGATACGAATTGACATTATTTTATGTGTATTTTGTATATATTTTTCATACAAATTTACGTTATTTTATGTGTATTTGTTTATATATTTTGACACAAATTTACAATATTTTATGGGTATTTTGTATAAACATTTCAAAAGAAATTTACCTAGTTTTATGTGTATTTTGTATATCTATTTTCATACAAACTCAAATTATTTCTATGTATTTTTGTATATATTTTAATACAAATTTTAGTTATGTTATGTGTATTTTATAAATTTATTTTCATTCAAATATATATTATTTTATTGGTGTTTTGTTGATTTATATTGATACGAATTTACATAATTTTATATGTACTTTGTATATATATTTTTATACGCTTTTACATTATTTAATATTTATTTTGAATATATATTTTTATACAAATTCATGGTATTTTATGTGTATTTGTATATATATTTTATATAAATTTACATTATTTTATGTGTATTTTGTACATATATTTTTTTTACAAATCTACCTTATTTTATGTTTATTTTGTATGTGTATTTTGTATATTTATATTTATCCAAATACACATTCTTTTATTGGTATTTTGTTTATTTATTTTAATTCGAATTTACATTATTTTATGTGTATTTTGTATACATTTTTTTATACGTATTTACTTAATTTTAGGTGTATTTTGTATATATATTTTTATAGAAATCTACGTTTTTTTATTTGTATTCGTATATATATTTTGAAATTTTATATGTATTTTTGCATATCTCTTTCAATACAAATTTACCTTATTGTATGTGCATTTTGTATATTTATTTCAATGCAAATTTAAATATTTTATGTGTATTTTGGTATATATATTTTTATAAGAAATGCGCTATTTTATTGGAATTTTGCATCTTTATTTTCATACAAATTTACATTATTTTATTAATATTCGGTGTATTTATTTTGACAATTTCATTATTCATTTGTTTTTTTGTATATATATTTTTTATATTTACATTATTTAAGTGTATCTTGCATATATATTTCCTTCATTTATTATCTATTATTTATTTCATTGCAAATACACATTCTTTTTCATGATATTTTGTTTATTTATTTTGACACAATTTACCTAGATATTATTTTGTATATATATACATATTTCATGTGTATTTTGTATATATATTTTATAAAATCACGTTATTTTATGTGTATTCGTATATATATTTTGAAACAAATTTGCTTTGTTTATATGTATTTTGAATATCTCTTTTAATACAAATTTACCTTATTGTATAAGCATTTTGTATATTTATTTTAATACAAATTTAAATATTTTAAGTGTATTTTGGTATATATATTTTTATAAAAATGCGATAATTTTTGAATTTTGCATCTTTATTTTCATACAAATTTACATTATTTTATTGATATTCTGAGTATTTATTTTGATACGATTTTACATTATTCTATTTGTTTTGTATATATTTTTTATACACATTTACATTATTTAATGTGTATCTTGCATATATATTTTATACAAATCTACGTTATTTTAAGTGTATTTGTTTTTATATTTTCATTCAAATTTACATTTATTTATTGAAATTACATTATTTTCATGTATTTTGTATTTTTATACGTATTTACCAATTTATGTGTATTTGTATATATATTTTATGAAATCCGTTTTTATTTGTATTCATATATATTTTGAAACAAATTACTATTTTATATTTTGCATATCACTTTATATAAATTACCTTAATGTATATTGCATTTTGTATATTTATTTCAGTAAATATAAATATTTTATGTATTAAGTAAATATATTTTAAATGCATATTTTATAGAATTTTTGCATCTTTATTTTCTAATTTACATTATTTATTAATATTGTGTATTTAATTTGTTGATATTACATTTATTCTGTTGTTTTTGTTATACTTTTTATACATACATTATTCAATATTATATCTTACATATATATTTTATACAGTGGCATTATCCTGTATCTGTTTTCTTTAAATACATTCTTTCCTTGTCTTTTGTTTATTTATTTTGACACAATTTACATTATTTGATATGTATTTTGTATATATTTTCCTTGTGTTACATATTTCATATATTGTTTTGTATATATATTTCCTATAAGCTCCTACTTATTTTATATTGTATTCATATATATGTTTTGAAACAGATTTACATTATTTTTTATAGCATTTTGAATGTCTCTTTCAATACCTTAAATATCTCTTTCAATACATATGTCACTAGTCTTTTGTATATAATTTTATAAATCTACGTTATTTATATTGTATTCTCATTGTATATCTTTGAAACAAATTTACATTGTTTTATATGTATTTTTGCATATCTATTTCAATACAAAATTACCTTGTATGTGTTTTTTATTTATTTAATACAAATTTCAATTTTTTGATGTATTTAATTTTAAATTTTATAAATACGTTATTTTATGGTATTTTAGCTGCTGTTTTGTAAATCTAGTATTTTATTAATATTCTGTATATTTATTTCGATACGATTTTACATTATTCTATTTGTGTTTTGTACATACCTCTGGGTACGTTGTTTTAAGTGTATTTGTTTATGTATTTTCATTCAAGTACATTATTTTATATTAGATTTTTGTATATATTTCAATAAATTTACCTAATTTTATGTATTTTGAAAATGTTATTTTCCTTTAAATTCTAATATTTGTGTGTATTTTACACATATAGTTTAGTATAAATTTAGGTTATTTTAATATGTATTTTATCTATTTTCATACAAATACACATTCTTCCTAATGATATTTGTTTTATTTATTTTGACATGAATTTTATGTGAATTTATTTTCATTCATACAATTACATTATTATATATTATGTTTTGACATGTATTTAAGCTAAATTTAACTAATTATATGTATTTTGTATATCATTTTCATACAAATTGAAATTTTTTGTTTTTTATATATTTTATTAAAATTTTCGTGATCTTATAAAAATATATACAAAAACACATAAATATTTAAATTGCATTAAATAAATATATGAATACTGCCTAATAAAATAAATTTAATATTGAAAAATAAATACGCCATAAACATTGTTCATAATATATATATACAGACACAAATAAAACGTAAATTTCTACAAATATTCTATACAAATTTGCCAATAAATAAATAACTTATTTAATTATGTATATTTTTGTGTATTTATTTTCATACAAGTTTAAATTATTTTATGTATATTTTTGTATATAGTTTTGTACAAATTCGATTTATTTATATGTATTTTATATCTATTTTCCTTTAAATACATTCTTTATAAATATTTAGTTTATTTCATTTTGACACAATTAACATTATTTAATGTGTATTTTATTTATATATATTTTATATACTTGCATTATTTCAAGTGTGTACATATATATTTCTATGAAGTCTGCGTTATTTATGTGTATTCGTATATATTTTTGAAACAAATTTACATTGTTTATGTATTTTACATATTTTTTCATCTAAATTTACTGTATTGTATGTAGGCGTATATTACTTTAATAAATTTAGTTAATCTATATGCCTTTTTGTGTATGTTTTATAAAATTTGCTTTTATTTATACATGATATTTGCATCTTTATTTTCATGCAAATTTGTGTACAATATTCTATATTTATTGATAATTTTGACCTATTCTATATTATTTTGTATATATATTTTATATAAAATACATTTATTTTCATTTCTTACAAATCTACAGTATTATTTGTTTTTTGTATGTAGTTAAATAAATTTAACTAATTATTTTTTGTATGTCTGTTGTATATTTCCTAAATTTATATTTATAGTATTCATTATATATATATTTTGATACAAATTTACATTATTAATGTATTTTGCATATCTATTTCAATACAAATTTACTTTGTACATGCATTTGTATATTTTATTTTATTTAAAATTTAATTATTTTTATGTGTTTGTATATATATTTTTTAGCAAATATAGGTATTATATGGATATTTTACATCTTTATTTTCCATACAAATTTATTATTTATTGATATTCTCTTTATTTATTTGATACGTTAATACTATATTGTTTTGTATATATTTTTATATATATTTCATTATTTAATATTAATTTTATATACTTTATCTAAAAGTACATTATTTGTGTATTGTTTATATATTTTCATACATATTTTTCTTATGTTTTGTATAAAATATTACTACCATGTTAAATTATTTATGTATTATTTTGTATATATACATTTTCTTAAAAAATTACGTTATTTTTATTGTATATATTTTATTCTTTTATACAAATTCATGTTATTTTAATATTTATATATATATATATATCTATATATATATATATATATATATATATGTATATATATATATATATATATATATATATATATATATATATATATTTTTCTATTTAAATTACATATTTTTATGTTTATTTTGTATATTTATTCAATTTATATTATTTTATGTATATTTATTATTGTGTTGCAAATAAATATCTACATTGTATATTTTTCATCCATTATTATTTTATTAATTATTTCTTAATTTAATTAGATAATTTAGATTATTCTAGGTAACACATGTATATTTTATACTCATTACATTATCTATTATTATTGTTTTCTTGTATATATTTTATGCAAAATTCATCTAATGTTCATTTTATTTTATATATTTTTAAATTGCGTTATTTACATATATATATTCCCCCGTAATTTACATTATTTATATGCATTTGTATATTATATTTATCCTAAATACATTCTTTATTAATTATATTGTTTATTTACATTTATACAATTTATTGTTTTAGTATATTTGTATACATTATTTTATACATGTTACCATTTATACATATTTTGCATGTATTTTATAAAATCCCCGTTATTTATAGTATTCGTATATATATTTAGGCTCAAATTACATTATTTTATATATTTCACTATCTATTTCAATACAAGTTACACCCATTATGTATTTGTATATTTATTTTAATACAAGTTCAAATATTTTATTGTATTTTTGGGTATCAATGATTTTATAAAAATGTATTTATTTATAAATTATTTGCTTCTATTTTATTACTATATGTACTTTAGTATATATATTTTTATACATACATTATTTAATATTTATTTTGGGCATAATTTTTATAAGTTCTAATTATTTGTGTTTTATATATATATTTTATATCTTTACATTATTAGCATGTGTTTTTATATTTCTTCACAAATCTATTATTTTATGTTTTATTTGTATATTTGTATATTTAACATCCAAATACAATTCTTTAATATTTTGTTTATTTATTTAATTCAATTACTGCAGCTATTTTATTTTGTATACATTTTTTATACGTATTTACTTTAATTTTATATGTATTTTATATATTTAAAAGCAAATCTACGTTTTTCTTCATATTCATTATTTGAAACAAATTTACATTGTTTTATATGTATTTTTATCTCTTTCCATACAAATTTACTGTATTGTATATTGCATTTATATTTCATTTAGTACAAATTAAATATATGTATATTTTAGTATATATATTTTTATAAAATACATATTTTATGATTTTTGCATCTTTATTTCCTTTCAATTGCATTAGCTATTAATATAATTGTATTTTATTTTTAAATGCATTTTACATTATTCTATTTGTTTTTGTATGCACCTGCATGTTCATTATGTGTATCTTACATATATTTTATAATTTATTATCTATTTTCATACAATATTTATTCTTTTATGATATTTTGTTTATTTATTTGGCAGGTACATTATTTGATATGTATTTTGTATATATATATTTTATACATGTTACTATAATTTCACTTAAGTATTTTGTATATATATATTTCTAAATCACACATTTTATGTGTTCGTATATATATTTTAGAATAAATTACATTATTTTGTATGTATTTTGAATATCTGTTTAATACAAATTTACCTATTATAGGATTTTGTATGTATTTCAATACAAATTAAAAGTATTTTATTTAGATATATATATACTTTTATAAAAAATACTGATAATTTTTGAATTTGCATCTTGTTTCTAGCTGTTAATTATTTATTGATATTCTGTGTATTTGATACGATACGATTTTACATTAATCTATATATTTTTGTATATGTTTTTATACACACATTTACATTATTTAATGTGTATCTTGCATATATATTTATACAATTTACAGTTATTTAAGTGTATTTCTTATATATTTTCATTCAAATTTTACATTGTTGATGTGTATTTTGTATATGTATTTCCTTCTATGATTACTAATTTTATGTATTTTTCTTCTTTAAACAAATTTAAATTATTTTGTGATATATATATATAGTTTACTTGATTGGAGTTATTTATAATATTTTGTTATACATTATTTAATTATTAATGTTTTATTATATATTTATAATATAATATGCTTTTATTTTATGTGCGTTTTTATATATATTTTATAGAAATTGCGTTATTTATGTTTTCATACAAATTTACATTATTTTATTTAACCATTTTGTTATTTATTTTGATCATTGCCAGATTATGTATTTTATATTTTTAATATTCCATTACTTAATGTATTTTGTTATATTTTTAACAAATCTACGTTATTATTATGTTGTTATATAATCATTTGTTACAGATTTACATTATTTTATGTATTTTGTATGTACGCTCAATTCAAATTGGCTTATTTTATTTCCTTATTTTTTACATATATATGTTACTCATACAAATTTGTATACAATATTTTTGTATATAGTTTCTAAAATTTGATATTATGTATTTTGTATTTATATTGCAAATACCTTTCTTTACTAATTATTTTGTTTATTTATTTTAATCTGATTTTCTTGTTTTGTTCATTTTTGCTTACTTATTGCCTACGTTTTATATTATTATTTTTATATATTTTTATAGAGAATCAACGTTATTTTATGTGTATTCATTATATATATTTTGAAACAAATTTACATTTATTTTATATGTATTTGCATATCTTTTTCAATACTAGAATTTACCTTACAGTATGCATTTTCATATTTATTTTAATACAAATTTTAATATTTTTATGTGTATTTTGTATATATTTTTTATAAAAAAATAGATATTTTATAGATATTTACATCTTTTCCATACAAATTTACATTATTTATTAATATTCTGTCATGTTTATTTGATACGATTTGCATTATTCTATTGAAAGTTTTGTATATATTTTTTATATATTTTATTTATATTATTTTATATATATTTGGTATTGCATTATTTTAAGTGTATATATTTGCCTTTCATTTCAAACATTATTTTATTATTATTTGTATATATATTTATTTCCATTTTAATTTATGTGTATTTTATTTTTATTTTCCTTACAAATTCAATTATTTTGTATTTGTATAATTTATACTAAACAGTTGCAGTATTTTGACATATATACTTTTTCATACAAATACATGCTATTGATATTTTGTTTATTTGATTTTGACAATTTAAATTATTTGTCCTTTTGTATATTTCCAACAAAACGTACCCATCAACCTTATACTTATTTATTTTATATATTCTATAAATCTACGTTGTATTATATGTGACCATATAGATTTTTAAAACAATTACACTTTATGTGTGTACATATTTTGCCAATAATTTACCTTGTATATACATTTTGTAATTTTAACTAAATTTAATTTATTGTATATTTTTTGTGTATATTTTTATAAAAGCAACTTTATTTATAAGTATTTTACATCTTCTTTTCATTACAAGTACACATTTATTTATTGATATTATATTCATTTTGTGCAAATTTGTTATTATTCTGTGTATTTACAACCATTTTCTACCCTGATTACGTTAATGTATGTTTGTTTTATATATTTCAACTAGGTACAATATTTAATTATTTTGACATATATATTTTAAAAAATTTTCAGTTTTATGTATTATTTTGAATATATTTTAAAACTCAAGTGACTTTTTATGTATTTTTGTATATGTTCCAATCAATTTAGTTGTAATATTGTTTTGTAATCTATTTTCATTTCAAATATATTATTTTATTGGTATTTTGTTGAAATTTATATTGTGGAATTTACCTCATTTATTAGTACTTTTAGTATATTTTATACCATTACACTATTTTAATATTGTTTGAATATATAATTTTATACAATTATTTATGTGTGTATGTATATTTTCTATAAATTTACATTATTTTATGTGTATCTTTATTTGTATGTGTATGTCATTATATTTATAACGTTCTTATACAAAATTATATTATTTTGTACAATTTATTTTGTTTATTATTTGTTAGATACATGATGTATATAGCCAGTACAACAATAATATTTTTTTATACTGTGTTACATTATTTAATGTATTTTGTTTATATATTTTCTTACAAATTCCGTTATTATATGTGTATTTGTATAAATATTTGATATAAATTGCTTTTCTATTTCATATTTTACCTATATATTTCCAATTAAATTGTGGATTGTGTGTATTTAGTATATATTTTTCATATAAATTTTGTAACTTCTATTATTTTTATTAAATTTATATAAATTTACATTATTTTATATGTATTGTATATTTATATTCATACAAATACCCATTCTTTATTAGTATTTAGTTTAATCTTATTTTGATTACAATTTACATTATTTTATATGCTATTATACATTTTGCCATACGTATTCTATTAATATTTATTTTGATGATTTTACATTATTCTATTTGTGTTTTATACATATTTTTATATAAGTTACGATATTTTAAGTGTATTTGATTTATATTTTCATTCAAATTTTATTTACTTTATGTATTTTGTGTATGTATTTCAATATAATTTACTAATTTCTTATGTACATATATTGACTTCTGTTAAAATATTTTGTATTTTGTATATGGATTTTGATAAAGTAGGTTATTTTATATGTATTTTATCTATTTTCATACCAAATACATTCTTTTAATAAATATTTTGATATTACTACAGCGGAAATTTAAATTAATTTAATGTGTATCTTGCATATATTTTATACATTTACGTTATTTAAATTATATTTATTTATAAACCTCATTCAAATTACATTATTGATATGTATTTTGTATATATTATTTCCAGCCATAAATTTACCTAATTTTATAATGTATTTGTATATTCTTTTTTCAAACAAATTTAAATTAAATTTTGTGTATTTTTGTACATTATTTTATACTCAAATTGATTTATTTATGTACGGACCCATTATTTAATTATGTTTTATGTATATATTTTACAAATTCTTTTTATTTTAACATTTTGTACATATTTTAGAAATTTGCGTTATTTGTATATTTTCTCATACAAATTTACGTATTTATTAACTATTTTGTTTATTTATTTGAGTACAATTACATGGATATGTATTTTCTACATATTTTTTATAAATATTTACATTATAATGTTATTATTTGTTTATATTTTAAACGTCCGTTGTAACAACATTTGTATAGAATACTTTCGATATGATTCCCATTATTTTACCTGTATTTTGTATGTACAACAATTCAAGTTGGCTGTTATGTATTTTATGGTATTTTCCTTCTAGATTTAATTACTTCTGTGTGTTTTTATATATAATTTTTTATACAATTTACGATGTTATGTTGTATTTGTATATTGTATTTTAAATACTTTGTTCTTTTACTAGTAATTTATTTGAGCACGATCGATTTCTGCATTTTTATTCATTTTTTATACGTATTTACTTCATTTTTATGTATTTTAATACATATTTTATGAAAATCTACGTTGTTTTATGTGTCATTATTATATGTATTTTGAAACAAATTTTACATTGTTTTCTTTATATCTGTTTCAATATATTTATGAGTTACTTTATTTATATTTGTATATGTTTCTTATACAGAATTTACATTTATTTATTACTATTTGTTTTATTTGACACATTATAGTGAAAATAGATATACAAGTACATAAATAAATTAAATATATTGAAATATATATAAAATAAAATGAATAAATCAAAATAAAGATACCAAATACCCATTAAACACATTTGCATAAATATATATAAAAATTTGTTTCCAGATACACGATAACAGATATAAAATACATTCAAAATACATAGGGTAAATAAATCTGTTATGAAAAATGTATTTGATATATAAAATAGTGACAAGTTAGTAATCAAAGTAATGGACAAATACCAATAAGAATGTGTTGACATGGTAGTATGCAAATTCGTCAATAACGTCAGACAGCAAAACTAACAACAAAAATACACAGGGTAATAAATTCATGAAAATAGATATACAAATACGGATATATTGATTTGATTGATATGCAAAATACAGCAAAATAATGTGAATTTTATTAAAATGTTTATAAATACCATAGCGCGTTTTATTTATTAAAGTATATATGCCAAAATACATAAAATTAAATTTGTAAAAATAGTATACAAAACACACATTCAATAGATTGTTAAATGAATATAATACATATAAATAATAAAATTGTTTGAAATATATACGATACATAAAAATAACGTGAATTTCTAAAATATACAAAATACATAAAATAAATACGTATAAAAATATATACAAAATACACATAAAATAATGTGAATTCAAATATCAAAATAAATATACAATAAAAAATGTATTTCATGTAAATATACAAATACACATAAAACAATAAATTTATATAAAATATACAAAAATACAAGTATTTTAGTTTGTGTAGATGGCAAAATAAAATTAAATTCATTCTGAATTCAGTAAACAAAATTGAATAAAGAACGTATATTTAACCAGAAAATAAATATAAAATACATCTTTAATTGTGAAATATAAAAAAATAAAAATAATTTTCATTTAATGAAAAATAATATACAAAAGCTCATATACAACCATCTGTTCACACAAAACAATTACTTTTGTGCATTTTTTATATGGTTTATATAAATTTACGTTCATTTTGACCCACATATTTTATAAATTTATATATATACTATTTTCTTTATTATTTTGTTTATTATTTTATTCAGAGGATTTACATTATTTTTATGTCTATTTTGACATACCTTTTTATACGTATTCTTCATTTTATATGTATTTTGTATGTTATTTTATAGAAATCTACGTTATTTATATGTTATATATATTTTAAAAAATTTACATGGTTTTATGTATATATATCTATTCAATACAAATTGCTTAATGACATATTGCATTTGTATATTATTTAATACAAATTCAAATATTTATATGTGTCTTAGTATAATATTTTTAAGAAAAATACGTTATTTATAGGTATTGCATCTTTAATTTTCATACAATTGTTATTTATTAATATTCTGTGTATTTATTTTTGATACGATTTATATTATATATTGTATTTTGTATATATTCTTATACCTTTTCCATATATATATTTTATACAAATTTACGTTTATTTTAAGTGTGTTGTTTTATATATTTTCATTCAAATTTTACATTATTTTTGCATATTTTTTAGTAAATGCTTCTTCAATACAAATTACCTAATTTTATGTGTATTTTATATGTTATTTTCCTTTAAATTAAGTATTTTTGTGTATTTTTGTATATAGTTTACAAAATTCAGTGATTTATGTGTATGTATATCAGCCTACTTAAAATACATTCTTTAATATTTTATTTACTATGACACGAGTTTACATTATTTATTATTATTTATATATATAGATATATATATATATATATATATATATATATATATATATATATATATATATATATATATATATATATATATATATATATATATATATATATTTATCATTTAATTATTATGATACAGTATATATATTCTATAGAAATCTACGTTGATTTATAGTATTCGATATATAGATTTGAAATAAATTTACTAATTTATGTGTATTTTATATTTTTCAATATAAATTTACTATTTATTGTATATACATTTATATAATTTAATCCTAAATTTAGGTATACTATGTGTATTTTGTATATTTACATAAATATGCTATTTTATGGTATTTTGCATTTTATTTTACTAATTTATATTTATAATCTTTTAAAACAATTTTACATTATTCTATATTATTTTGTATATCTATTATATACGTATTACTTAATTTTATATTGGCCAATACAATATATATATTTGCAAATCTACTTGTGTGTATTCGTATATATGAAATAATTTTGTTATTTATATAATATTTTATCTCTTTCATCTAAATTACTATATTGACAATATTATTTTGTATATTTAATATTAAATTTAAATATTTCATGTATTTTAGTATATTTTTATAAAGTACATACAATGATGGGGTTTTGCATCTTTGTTTCACAAATTTCAAATTATTTTATTAATATTCAGTGTATTTATTTTGATACGATTCCGCATTATTCATTTTTTTGTATATATATTTATTATAATATACATTATTTAATCTTATCTTTATCAAATTTTGTTTATCTATTTTATGCAATTTACTGTTATTTGAGTTTATTTGATATATTTTATACTTGTTATATCCCATTTTATTTGTGTTTTGAATATATATTTTCATAATTTATATATTTTGTAGGTATTCATGTATATAATTTTGATATAAATTACATTATTTATATAAATTTTTTAATGCATTGAATATTTTATGTGTATTTTTGTAAAAATATTCGTTATTATTTAATTATTTGCATCTTTACTTTCATACAAATCTACATTGTTTTGTAAATAATTGTTTGTCTTATTTAAATTACGATTTTAGCATTATTTTGTGTATATTTGTATATATTACATAAATTGTATATTTTATATTGTATTTATTTATATATTTTGTACAAATTTAATATTTTTATATTGTAATTTGTATGTATATTTCAATAGATTTTGCTAATTTTTATGTATTTTGCATCATCATTTTCAAACAAATTCAAATTATTTTATATATTTTATATATTTTAGCTACAAATTTAATTATTTATTTATATTTTATTTTCTACAAATATATATTCTTTAGTAAATTTTGTTCATTATTTTCATAAAATTTACATATTTTATGTATTATTTTGACATATATATATTTTCTGCGACATTATTTTTTATGTAATTTTATACATTTTCATAAAAATACGTTGTTTTATGAGTATATTCATGTATGATTTGATGCAAATTTACATTGTTGTATGTTTATTTGCATATCTATTTCAATATAGGTTACCTTATTAACATCATATATTTTTGGCAATTTATTTTTAACAAATTATATATGATTTTGCATTTCTTGTAATATTCCTTGTTAATGTATTTTAACATATTTTATAGTAATCTACATTCCCAAACTGTGTGTATTGGTATATATTTTGAAGCAGAATTTACATTGTTTTATAATATTGTATATCTATTTCAATATAAATCTACCTTATTACTTCCGCATTTGTATATTTAGCAATATAAATTTGGTACAATATTTTGTGTGTATATTTTATAAAAAGTTTTATAATTTAAAATATTTTATATGTGTACGTATATCTATTTTCATAGAAATACACATTTTTATGATATTGTTTATTTATTTTGTGCTTAATTCCGATGACTAATATTGTATTGTGTATATATTTTACGTATTTACGTCATTTCATGTGTATATGTTCTAGAAATATATATTTATTTTATGTGTCTTTATTATATATATTTTGAAACAAGTAACATTGTTTATGGCATTGCATATTTTTTCAGTCTCAATTTACCTTTTGTGTACTGACCATTTTGTTATTAATTTCCTTCAATTTGAATTATAATGACAATTTTTGTATGTAACATTTCATAAAAATACTTCTTTATAGGTATTTTGCGTCTTTATTTTCATACAAATTTTTTGATATTTATTGATGTTCTGTATTTATTTTAATACGATTTTTACATTATTTTATGTATGTTGCATATATATATATTTCCTTGCTAAGAAGCAGAACGTTATTTATGTGAATTTGTTTTCATTTCATAAATTTACATTATTTATATATTGTACATGTGATAAATACTAAATTTAACTAGTTATATGTGTGTGTATATTTTATTCAAATTCAAACCAATTTGTGTATTTAGTATATATATTTTTATTCAAATTCAAACAATTTTATGTAATTTTGTATATTCTACTACAAATATATATTCTTATAATTTTGTTTATTTATTTACGATACAGTTTTCATTATTGCATGTATTTGATATATATATTTTATACTTATTTACATAATTTTGTATGTATTTTAAATATATTTCTTAAATTTTACTCTATTTTATGTGTATTCATATATATTTTGATACATTTACATTATTTATGTGTGTTCTGTATCTATTTCAATACAAATTTTCTTTTATTATGTATATTATTTCTAATATATTTATTTGAGATACCAAATTTTAATTATTTTATATGTGTTACATATGTTTTAAACAAATATGCGTTATTATATGGGTATTTTGCATCTTATTTTCTATAATTTACATTATTTATTGATTGTCTATTTATTTATTTGATGATTTTCGTTATTATTATTATTTATATATATTTTGAACTGTATTTACATTATTCAATATATATTTTGTACATATATTTATTTAAATTTCCGTTATCTGTATTATTATTTTTATATCAATACCATATAATTTACATTATTTATGTGATTTTATGTATTTCAATAATTTTGCCTAATTTCATTTTATATTTTTGCATATCTATTTTCAAGAAAACAATTTAAGTAATTTTGTGTGTTTTGTATTTTTATATAATTTTTTTTTTTTATTTATATTTTGTATATATATTTCTACACATATACATTCTTTTAGAGAAATTTGTTATTTATTTGTTACAAATTATATTATTTTTATGTGTATTTTGTATATAAGTATTTTTATATATTTACGTTATTTGCATCATACTGTACTCTTTCTTAAAGTTACGTAATTTTATTTGTGTGTATTCATTATATATTTTATTAAATTTTTCATTATTTTATGTGTTTTTACATATCTATTTCAATAAAAATCTCCCGTCTTGTATGTGTCTTTTGTATATGTCTTTTAATACAAATTTAATTATTTTGTGTATTTTTTGTATATATTTTTTAAATATAAGATATTTTATAGGTATTTTGCATCTTTAATTTTATAAATTTTTACATTACGTACATATACTTTTATACATGTTACATTATTTAAATGTGTATTTTGTTTATATATTTTATTAATTTATTATTATATGTGTGTTTATTTGAATATATGTATTTTGATACAAATTTACATTATTTATGTATTTTCTATATTTATTTTCAATTCAAATTTAACTTACCCAACATATGTGTCTGTATATCTATTTTCCTTACAAATTTAATTATTTTGTTTATTTTTTGTATATAGTTTTATATAATTTACATTATTTTATGTAATATTTTTAACATATTATATTGCTACAATGTATTCTTTATTAGCATTTAGTTTATTTATTTTGATACAGAGTATTATTTTATGTGTATTTTGTATACATTTTTTCTTATACGTATGTTACTTCATTTTTATGTGTATTTGTATATATATTTTATAGAAATCTACACGTTTATGTATATTTTAGTATTCATTGTGTATATTTTTGAAACAAATTTACATTGTTTCCTTAACCATTTTTTGCATATCTATTTCAATACAATTTACCTTATTTGTATGTATTGCATTTTGTATATTTGTAATGACATAATTTAAATAATATTTTATGTGCATTTGGTATATATATTTTCATAAAAATGCACGTTGTTTTATGGGTATTTTGCATCTTGTTTTCATACAAATTTACATTTATTTTATTAATATTCTGTGTATTTATTTTGATACTATTTTACATGTATTCTATTTGTGTTTTGTATATATTTTTTTATACATATTTACATTATTTAATGTTTTCTACTATATATTTTCATACTGAAATTTTCGTTATTTAAGTGTATTTGTTTATATATTTTATTCAAATTTACATTATTTTAATATTAGTATATTTGTATATGTATTTTCAATAGAAATTTACCTAATTTCATAATGTATTTTTATATATATTTTATACAAATTTAAATTATTTGCAATGACATTTTTGTATAGAGTTTTATTCTAAATTTACAATATTTTATGTGTATTTTTGTATATCTATTTTTCATACAAATCACATTCTCTATTATTTTGTTTATTTATTTTAATGCTGAATTTACATTATTTAATGTGTACATATATATATTTTAATACGTATTTACGATAAACACATGTTTATATGCATTTACGCTATATTTCTATAGCCTAAATATACGTTACCTAAATATTGTACATTGCATTGTATGATCCAATTTTAGATGCAAATTACCCATTTATTCTATGTAACTTTTCATAATATATATTGTTCAAAATACATATAAAATAAAAATAACATTTATATATAGTATTTTACATCTTTATTTTCATACAATAAAATACATTTATTTTGAAAGTAATATTCAAATGTATTTATTTTGATACGATTAATTTACATTATTCTATATATATTTGAATACATATCTATTTATACCAATAGCGTTATTTTACATGAATTTATTTTCGCTCCTTACATACAAATTTACATGTATATATAATTTTGTACATAAGTAGCAGAAATATTTCAATACAAATTCTAATTATATATATATATCCTATTTTCTGACAAATTGAAAATTAATTTTGTGTATTTTGTATATATTTATTCAAATATTTAAAAATACATTTATAAATTTGTATTTATATTTGTTTTCCATACAAATATACGTTCTTTATCAATTTTGTATTTATTTGTTTTGATACAATACTCATTTTTTAGGTGTATTTGAGTATATATATGTTTTATACTTATTTGTATTTTATATGTATTTGAATATATTCTTTCATAGAAATTTACTCTATATGTATATGTATAAAAATACACATAAAATAATCTAAATTCGTATCGAAATATGAACTAATACTGATAAAATAATAAATTTGAATGAAAATATATATAGAAAATACATAAAATAACGTAAATAATACAAATATATATACAAAAAATGATTTGAATTTGAATGAAAATAAGATATAAAATTAAAATTAAAATAAGGCAAATTTATAATGAAATATATATACTAAAATACATAAATAATGTAAATTTGTTTCAAAATATATATACGAATACACATAAAATAACGTAGATTTCTATAGAAATATATATACAAATATACATGAAATGTTAAATACGTATAAAAATATATATACAAAATGCATTAATAATGTAAATTCGTGTCCAAAATAAATAATTAAAATATCAATAAAGAATGTGTGTTGTATGAAAATACATAAACATACAAAATACACATAAATAACCTAAATTTGTATAAATATATAAAAAATACACAAAATAAGTTAAATTTGTATGAAAAATAAATATACAAAATACACATAAAATAAATGTAAATTTGTAAAGAAATACATATACAAAATACACATAAAATAATGTAAATTTGTATGAAAATATATAAACAAATACACTTAAATTAACATAAATTTGTATAAATATATATACAAAATACTATTAAATAATGTAAATATGTATAAAAATATATATACAAAATACACATAGAATATAAAATCGTATTAAAATAAATACACAGAATAAATAAAATAATGTAAATTTGTATGAAAATAAAGATGCAAAATACACATAAAATAACGCAGATTTTTATAAATATACAAAATACACATGAAAGGATGTAAATACGTATAAAATATATACAAAATACACATTAAATAATGTAAATTGTCAAAATAAATAAACAAATATCAATAAAAGAATGTGTATTTGTATGAAAATAAATATACAAAATACATAAGATAACATAAATTTGTATAAAACTATATACAAAATACAAAATAATTTAAATTTGTATGAAAATAAATATACAAAATACACATAAAATTAGGTAAATTTATTGAAATACATATACAAAATACATATAACTGTAAATTTGAATGAAATACAAACATATAGACTTAAAATAACGTAAATTTGTATAAAATATATATACAAAACACAAATTAAATAATGTAAATATGTATCAAAAATATATACAAAACACAAAGAAAATAATGTAAAATCGTATCAAAATAAATACACAGAATATTAAAAAAATAATGCAAATTTGTATTAAAATTAAGATAAAATACATAATAAGATGCAAAATACCCATAAAATAAAGCATATTTTTTTAAAATACATGTACAAAATACACATATAATTAGAATAATTAAATTTGTAGTAAAATTAATATAGAAAATGCACGTACAATAAGGTAAATTTGTATAAAAAAATATAAAATACAAATAAAACATTGTAAATTTGTTTCAAAATATATATATAATACATAAAATAACGTAGATTTCTATAAAAATATAGATACAAAATATACATTAAAATATGTAAATATATATATATATATATATATATATATATATATATATATATATATATATATATATATATATATATATATATATATATATATATATATATATATAAAATATATAAATTCGTCAAAATAACGTAAATATCATGAAAAGAATATGTATGAAAATAAATAATAGATAATAAATATGAATGAAATATATATACAATATATACATTAAATAATGTAAATATGTATAAAAAATATATATACAAAAACAAATAGAATAATGTAAATTCGTATCAAAATAAATACTAAAATATTAAAAAAATTATGTAAATTTGTATGAAAATAAAGATGCAAAATTCCCATCAAATAGCGCATTTCTTATAAAAATATATATACCAAAATACTCATAAAATATTTAAATTTGTAATGAAATATATGTACAAAATACACATAAAATAATCTAAGTTTATATGAAATTATATATACAAATACACATAAAATACCATGAAGTTGTATAAAATTATATATTCAAAATAAATATTAAATAATGTAAATGCGTATAAAAATATATATAAAAAGTACATATAAAATAATGTAAATTCGTATCAACATAAATCAACAAAATACCAATAAAATAATATATATTTGATTGAAAATAGATTAACAAAATACACATAACATAACTAAAATTTGTATTGAAATATATACAAAAATACATAAAAATAATTTGAGTTTGTATGAAAATAGATATTCAAAATACATAAATAATGTAAATTTCTTTTGAAATATATATACAAATACATAAAATATTGTAAATTTGTAATGAAATATAAACAAATACACATAAAATAACGTAAATTTGTTTGAAAAATATATACAAAATACACATAAAATAATGTCAAATCGTATCAAAATGAATGAGCAGAATATCAATAAAATAACGTAAATTTGTATGAAAATAAAGATGCAAAATACCCATAAAATAAAGCATATTTTTATAAGAATACATATACAAAAATACACATAGAATAATTAAATTTGTATTAAAATTAATATACAAAATGCACATACAATAAGGTAAATTTGTACTGAAAGAATATGGAAAATACACATAAAAGTGTAAATTTGTTAAAAATCGATATACGAATACACATAATATAACGTAGATTTCTATAGAAAGATATATACAAAATACATGAAATATGTAAATACGTATAAAAAAAATATATATATATATATATATATATATATATATATATATATATATATATATATATATATATATATATATATATATATATATATATATATATATATATATATATATATATATATATAAAATACTCATTAAATAATTTAAATTCTCGTCAAAATAAATAAACAAAATATCAATAAAAGAATGTGTATTTGTATGAAAATAGATATACAAAATACTCATAAAAGAACCTAAGTTTGTATAAAACTATATACAAAAACAAAAAAAAATGATTTAAATTTGTATGAAAATAAATATACAAAATAAACATAAAATTAGGTAAATTTGTATTGAAATACATATACAAAATACACATAAAATAATGGAAGTTTGAATGAAAATATATAAACATATACACTTAAAATAACGTAAATTTGTCTCAAATATATATACAAAATACTAATTAAATAATGTAAATATGTATAAAAAAATATATTCAAAACACAAATAGAATAATGTAAAATCGTATCAAAATAAATACACAGAATATTAATAAAATAATGTAAATTTGTATGAAAATAAAGATGGAAAATAGCCATAAAATAACGCATTTTTTTATAAATATATATGTACCAAAATACACATAAAATATTAAAATTTGTATTAAAATAAATAAAAAAAAAACACATAAAATTAGGTAAATTTGTATTGAAATAGATATGCAAAATACATAAAACAATGTAAATTTGTTTCAAAATATATAAACTTATACACATAAAATAACGTTGATTTCTATCAAATATATACAAAAAACACATTAAATAATGTAAATATGATAAAAAAATATATACAAAACATAAAATAAAATAATGTAAAAAATCGTAAATAAATAAAGAAAATATATACATAAAATATAATGAAAATGTAAAAATTAAGAAAAAAAATACATGTTTGTATTTGATATATATTTTATACTTATTTACATTTTTATATGTATTTTGAATATATATTTTGTGTATTCTGTATTTATATTTGTATATACATGAAATAATCTAAAATCGTATCAAATAAATGAACATAATACCGATAAAATAATTTAAATTTGAATGAAAATATATATGCAAAATACATAAAATAACGCATTTTTTAAATACAAATAAAAATATACACATAAAATGATTTAAATTTGAATGAAAATTAATATACAAAATAAACTTAAAATAAGGCAAATTTATAATGAAATATATATACTAAATACAAATAAAACATTGTAAATTTGTTTCAAAATATATATACGAATACACATAAAATAACGTAGATTTCTATAGAAATATATATACAAAATACACATGAAATTATGTAAATACGTATAAAATATATATATATATATATATATATATATATATATATATATATATATATATATATATATATATATATATATATATATATATATATATATATATATAAAATACAAATTAAGTAATGTAAATTCGTGTCAAAATAAATAAACAAAATATCATGAAAAGAATGTGTATTTGTATGAAAATAAATAATAGATAATAAATATGAATGAAATATATATGCAATATATACATTAAATAATGTAAATATGTATAAAAAAATATATATACAAAAAACAAATAGAATAATGTAAGATCGTATCAAAATAAATACACCGAATATTAAAAAAATTATGTAAATTTGTATGAAAATAAAGATGCAAAATTCCCATCAAATAGCGCATTTCTTATAAAAATATATATACCAAAATACTCATAAAATATTTAAATTTGTAATGAAATATATGTACAAAATACACATAAAATAATCTAAGTTTATATGAAATTATATATACAAATACACATAAAATACCATGAAGTTGTATAAAATTATATATTCAAAATAAATATTAAATAATGTAAATGCGTATAAAAATATATATAAAAAGTACATATAAAATAATGTAAATTCGTATCAATATAAATCAATAAAATACTAATAAAATGATATATATTTGATTGAAAATAGATTAACAAAATACACATAACATAACTAAAATTTGTATTGAAATATATACAAAAATACATAAAAATAATTTGAGTTTGTATGAAAATAGATATTCAAAATACATATAAAAATAGGTAAATTTCTTTTGAAATATATATACAAAATACCCATAAAATATTGTAAATTTGTGTCAGAATATATAAACAAATACACATAAAATAACGTAAATTTGTTTGAAAAATATATACAAAATACACATAGAATAATGTCAAATCGTATCAAAATGAATGAGCAGAATATCAATAAAATAACGTAAATTTGTATGAAAATAAAGATGCAAAATACCCATAAAATAAAGCATATTTTTATAAGAATACATATACAAAAATACACATAGAATAATTAAATTTGTATAAAAATTAATATACAAAATGCATATACAATAAGGTAAATTTGTATTGAAAAAATATGCAAAATACACATAAAAGTGTAAATTTGTTTAAAAATCGATATACGAATACACATAATATAACGTAGATTTCTATAGAAAGATATATACAAAATACACATGAAATGATGTAAATACGTATAAAAATATATATACAAAATACACATTAAATAATTTAAATTCTCGTCAAAATAAATAAACAAAATATCAATAAAAGAATGTGTATTTGTATGAAAATAGATATACAAAATACTCATAAAATAACCTAAGTTTGTATAAAACTATATACAAAAATACATAAAAATAATTTAAATTTGTATGAAAATAAATATTCAAAATTCACATAAAATTATTTTGTATATCTATTTTATACAAATGTACGTTATTTTATGTAAATTTGTTTTCATTTCATACAAATTTACATTATTTTATGTGTATTTTGTACATGTATTTAAATACAAATTTAACTAATTACATATTTTTATAGAATTACATATACAAAAATACACATAGATTAATCAAATTTGTATTAAAATTAATATACAAAATACACATACAATAAGGTAAATTTGTATTGAAAAAATATGCAAAATACACATAAAACAATGTAAATTTGTTTCAAAATATATATTCGAATACACATAAAATAACGCAGATTTCTATAGAAATATATATACAAAATACACTTGAAATAATGTAAATACGTATAAAAATATATATACAAAATACACATTAAATCATGTTAATTCGTGTCAAAATAAATAAACAAAATATCATGAAAAGAATGTGTATTTGTATGAAAATAGATATAGAAAATACACATAAAATAACCTAAATTTGTATAAAACTATAAACAAAAATACACAAAAATAATTTAAACTTGTATGAAAATAAATATACAAAAAACATATAAAATTAGATAAATTTGTATTGAAATACATATTCAAAATACACATAAAATAATGTAAATTTGAATGAAAATGTATAAACATATAGACTTAAAATAACGTAAATTTGTATCAAATATACATACAAAAAACACATTAAATAATGTAAATATGTATAAAAAATATATACAAAACACAAATAAAATAATGTAAAATTGTATCAAAATAAATACAGAAAATATTAATAAAATAATGTAAACATAAAATATTTGATTTTGTATTAAAATAAATAGATATACAAAATACACATAAAATAAGCTAAATTTGAATTGAAATATATATACAAAATACATAAAATAATGTAAATTTGTATCAAAATACCTATACAAATACACATATAATAACGTAAATTTGTATAAAAATATATAATCAAAATACACATTAAATAATGTAAATACGTATAAAAAAATGTAAAAAATACACAAATAATCATGTAATTCGTATCAAAATAAATAGACAAAATACCAATAAAATAATGTAAATTTCTATGAGAAAACATATACAAAATACACATAAATAACGCAAATATCAATAAAAATATATATAATATAATATATTTTTATACATATTTAAAATATTTAATGTATATTTTGTATATATATATTTATCCAAATTTACGTGATTTTATATGTATTTGTTTATATATTTTCATACAAATTTACATTATTTTATGTGAGTTTTGTATATGTATTTCAATACAAATTTGCCTAACTTTATGTGTATTTTGCATATCTATTTTCAAACAAATTTTAATTATTTTGTGTATTTTTGTATATATTTTTATACAAATTCTAGTTATTTTATTTGTTTTTTGTATATATATTTTCCTACAAATATACATTCTTTTATTGGAATTTTGTGTATTTATTTTTTTACGAAATTACATTATTTTATGTGTATTTTGTATATATATTTTTCTACGTATTTAAACTATTTTATGTGTATTTTATATATACATTTTCATAAAAATTTACGTTATTTTATTGTGTGTATTCGTATATATTTTGAAACATTTTATACAAATTCATGTTATTTTATGTGTATTTGTATATATATTTTCATACAAATTTATATTATTTTATGTGTATTCTTACATATATTTTAATACAAATTTACCGTATTTTATGCTTATTTTGTATAATTATTTCATTCAATTTTAAATTATTTAATGTGTATATTTGTATTTGTATTTAGGTTATTTTATGAGTGTTTTCTATATATATTTTCATCCAAAATTACATTATTTTATTGTTATTTTCTTAATTTAACTCGATACGAATTTAGATTATTTCATAGGTATTTTGTATACATATTTTTATACTCATTTACATTATCTAATGTGTGTTTTGTATATATTTTTTTATGCAAACTAATTTTATGTGCATTTTTGTACATATATTTTTATAGAAACTTAAAACGTTATTTTATGTGTATTTTGTATATGTTTTCTCATACAAATTTACATTATTTAATTAGTTTTTTGTTTATTTATTTTGATACGAATGACTTGATTATTGGTGTATTTTGTAAATATTTTTTATACGTATTTACATTACTTAATTAGTATTTTTTTTATATTTTTTTTACAAATTTACGTTATTATATGTGTATTTGTTAAAAATATTTTGAAACGAATTTACTTTATTTTATGTATTTTGTATATATATTTCAATTCAAATTTAGCTTATTTTGTGTGTATTTTGTATATCTATTTTCATGCAAATTTAATTACTTCTGTGTATTTTTGTATATAGTTTTATACAAATTTACGTTATTTTATGTGCATTTTGTATATTTATATTTATACAAATACACATTCTCTTATTGGTATTTTGTTTATATATATTTATACGAATTTACATTATTTTATGTGTATTTTGTATACATTTTTGATTCGTATTTACCTAATTTTATTTGTATTTTGTATATATATATTTATAGAAATCTACGTTATTTTATGTGTATTCGTATATATATTTTGAAACAAATTTACATTGTTTTATATGTTTTTTGCATATCTATTTCAATACAAATTTACCTTATTGTATGTGCATTTTGTATATTTATTTTAATACAAATTCAAATATTTTATGTGTATTTTGGTATATATAATTTTATAAAAAATGCGTTATTTTATAGGTATTTTGCATCTTAGTTTTCATACAAATGTATATTATTTCATTAATATTCTGTGATACGATTTTATATTATACTATTTGTGTTTTGTATATATTTTTTTATACATATTTTCATTATTTAATGTGTATTTTTTATATATATTTTATACAAATTAACGTCATTTTAAGTGTATTTGTTTATATAATTTCATTCAAATTTACATTATTTTAAGTGTATTTTGTATATGTATTTCAATACAAATTTACCTAATTTTATGTGTATTTTGTATATTTATTTTCATACAAATTTAAATTATTTTTGTGTTTTTTTGTATATACATATAGAGTAAATTTCTATGAAAATATATATTCAAAATACATATAAAATTATGCAAATAAGTATAAAAATATATATATCAAATAAACCTAAAAAAATGAAAATTCGTATCAAAATAAATAAACAAAATTCCGATAAAAGAACGTATATTTGTAGGAAAATAAATATACAAAATACACATAAAACTACGAAAATTTGAATAAAAATATATACAAAAAAACAAAAAAATAAATTTCAATTTATATGAAAATAGATATACAAAATACACATATAATTAGTTAAATTTGTATTTAAATACATGTACAAAATACACATAAAATAATGTAAATTTGTATGAAATGAAAACAAATTCACATAAAATAACGTACATTTGTATAAAATAGATATACAAAATATACATAGAATAATGTAAAATCGTATCAAAATAAATACACAGAATATCAATAAAATAATGTAATTTTGTATGAAAATAAAGATGCAAAATACCCATAAAATAAATCATATTTTTTTAAAAATACATATACAAGAATACACATAGAATAATTAAATTTGTATTAAAATTAATATACAAAATGCACGTACAATAAGGGAAATTTGTATTGAAAAAATATACATAATGCACATAAAACAATGTATATTTGTTTCAAAATATATTTATGAATACACATAAAATTACGTATATTTCTATAGAAATATATATAAAAAATACACATGAAATGACGTAAATACGTACAAAAATATATATACACAATACACATTAAATAATGTAAATTCGCATCAAAATAAATAAACAAAATATCAATAAAAGAATGTGTATTTGTATGAAAATAGATATACAAAATACACATAAAATATTGTAAATTTGTATAAAACTCTATTAAAAAAATACACAAAAATAATTTCAATTTGTATAAAAATATATATACAAAATACATATAAAACTAGTTAAATTTCTATTGAAATACAAATACAAAATACACATAAAATAATGTAAATTTGAATGAAAATATATAAACAAATACACTTAAAATAACGTAAATTTGTTTGAAATATATATAGAAAATACACAATAAATAAGGTAAATATGTATAAAAAAATATATACAAAACACAAATAGAATAATGTAAAATAGTATCAAAATAAATACACAGAATATTAATAAAATAATGTAAATTTGTATGAAAATAAAGACGCAAAATACCCATAAAAAAACGCATTTTTTATGAAAATATATATACCAAAATACACATAAAATATTTAAATTTGTATTACAATAAATATACAAAATGCACATACAATAAGGTAAATTTGTATTGAAATAGATATGCAAAATACACATAAAACAATGTAAATTTGTTTTAAAATATATATACGAATACACATAAAATAACGTAGATTTCTATAAAAATATATATACAAAAATCACTTAAAATGAAGTAAATACGTATAAGAAAATGTATACAAAATACACATAAAATAATGTAAACTCGTATCAAAATAAATAAACTAAATGCCAATAAAAGAATGTTTACTTGTATAAATATAAATATACAAAATACACATAAAATAACGTAAAATTGTATAAAACTATATACAAAAATAAACAAAAATAATTAAATTTGTATGAAAATAGATATACAAAAGAAGCATAAAATAAGCTAAATTTGAATTGAAATAAATATAGAAAATAAATAAAATAATGTAAATTTGTATCAAAATATATATTCAAATACACATATATTAAAATTAATATACAAAATGCGTATATAATAAGGTAAATTTGTATTGAAAAAATATGCAACATACACGTTTACTCATTTGTATAAATATTTTGATACAAATTTACTTTATTTCATGTATTTTGTATATATATTTCAATTCAAATTTAGCTTATTTTGTGTGTATTTTGTATATATTTTCATACAAATTTGATTACTTCTGTGTATTTTTATATATAGTTTTATATAAATTTACGTTATTTTATGTGTATTTTGTATATTTATATTTAAACAAATACACATTCTTTTATTGCTATTTTGTTTATTTATTTTGATACGAATTTACATTATTTTATGTGTATTTTGTATACATTTTTGTATACGTATTTACTTCATTTTATGTGTATTTTGTATATATATTTTTATAGAAATCTACGTTATTATATGTGTATTCGTATATATATTTTGAAACAAATTTACATTGTTTTATATGTATTTTGCATATCTATTTCAATACAAATTTACCTTATTGTATGTGTTTTTTGTATATTTATTTTAATACAAATTTAATTTTTTGATGTGTATTTTGGTATATATATTTTTATAAATAAAAAAATGCGTTATTATATGGGTATTTTGCTTCTTTATTTTCATACAAATTTACATTATTTTATTAATATTCTGTGTATTTATTTTGATACGATTTTACATTATTCTATTTGTGTTTTGTACATATTTTTTTTATACAAATTTACGTTATTTTAAGAGTATTTGTTAATGTGTTTTCATTCAAATTTACATTATTTTATGTGTATTTTGTGTATGTATTTCAATACAAATTTACGTAATTTTATGTGTATTTTGTATATTTATTTTCATACAAATTTAAAATATTTTTGTGTATTTTTGTATATAGTTTGATACAAATTTAGGTTATTTTATGTGTATTTTGTATATCTATTTTCATACAAATACACATTCTTTTATTGATATTTTGTTTATTTTGACGCAAATTTTATGTGAATTTGTTTTCATTTCATACAAATTTACATTATTTTATGTGTATTTTGTACATGTATTTAAATACAAATTTAACTAATTATATGTGTATTTTGTATATCTATTTTCATACAAATTGAATTTATATTTGTTTTTTTTATATATTTTTATTCAAATTTTCGTAATCTTATAAAAATATATATACCAAAATACACATAAAATATTTAAATTTGCATTGAAATAAATATACAAAATGCACATACAATAAGGTAAATTTCAATTGAAAGAGATATGCAAAAATACATATAACAGAATGTAAATTTGTTTCAAAATATATATACGAATACAAATAAAAAAACGTAGATTTCTATAAAAATATATATACAAAACACACATAAAATTAAGTAAATACGTATAAAAAAATGTATACAAAATACACATAAAATAATGAAAATTCGAATTAAAATAAATAAACAAAATACCAATAAAAGAATGTGTATTTAGATAAATATAAATATATAAAATACACATACAAAATAAAAATAAAATAAGGTAGATTTGTAAAAAAATATATGTACATTTCTTTTAATTCGAAATTACATTATTTTATGTGTATTTTGAATACATTTTTTTATACGTATTTACTTAATTTTATGTGTATTTTGTATATATATTTTTGTAGAAATCTACGTTTTTTTATTTGTATTCATATATATATTTTGAAACAAGTTTACATTGTTTTATATGTATTTTTGCATATCTCTTTCAATACAAATTTACCTTATTGTATATGCATTTTGTATATTTATTTAAATACAAATTAAAAAATTTGATGTGTATTTTGATATATATATTTTTATAAGAAATGCGCTATTTTATGGGTATTTTGCTTCTTTATTTTCATACAAATTTACATTATTTTATTAATATTCTGTGTATTTATTTTGATACGATTTTACATTATTCTATTTGTGTTTTGTACATATTTTTTTATACAAATTTACGTTATTTTAAGAGTATTTGTTAATGTGTTTTCATTCAAATTTACATTATTTTATGTGTATTTTGTGTATGTATTTCAATACAAATTTACATAATTTTATGTGTATTTTGTATATTTATTTTCATACAAATACACATTTTTATTGATATTTTGTTTATTTTGACATTAAATTTTATGTGAATTTGTTTTCATTTCATACAAATTTACATTATTTTATGTGTATTTTGTACATATATTTAAATACAAATTTAACTAATTATATGTGTATTTTGTATATCTATTTTCATACAAATTGAAATTTATTTATTTATTTATTTTCGTAATCTTATAAAAATATATATACCAAAATACACATAAAATATTAAAATTTGCATTGAAATAAATATACAAAATGCACATACAATAAGGTAAATTTGTATTGAAGATATGCAAAATACATATAAAAGAATGTAAATTTGTTTCAAAATATATATACAAATACAAATAAAAAACGTAGATTTCTATAAAAATATATATACAAAACACACATAAAATTAAGTAAATACGTATAAAAAAATGTATACAAAATACACATAAAATAATGTAAATTCGAATTAAAATAAATAAACAAAATACCAGTAAAAGAATGTGTATTTAGATAAATATAAATATATAAAATACACATACAAAATAAAAATAAAATAAGGTAGATTTGTAAAAAAATATATGTACATTTCTTTTAATTCGAAATTACATTATTTTATGTGTATTTTGAATACATTTTTTTATACGTATTTACTTAATTTTATGTGTATTTTGTATATATATTTTTGTAGAAATCTACGTTTTTTTATTTGTATTCGTATATATATTTTGAAACAAGTTTACATTGTTTTATATGTATTTTTGCATATCTCTTTCAATACAAATTTACCTTATTGTATATGCATTTTGTATATTTATTTAAATACAAATTTAAAAATTTGATGTGTATTTTGATATATATATTTTTATAAGAAATGCGCTATTTTATGGGAATTTTGCATCTTTATTTTCATACAAATTTACATTATTTCATTAATATTCGGTGTATTTATTTTGATACGATTTTACATTATTCTATTTGTTTTTTGTATATACTTTTTTATACATATTTACATAATTTAATGTGTATCTTGCATATATATTAAATACAAATTTATTATCTATTATCTATTTTCATACAAATACACATTCTTTTCATGATATTTTGTTTATTTATTTTTATATATTTTATGTATTTTGTATTTTATATTATATATATTTACATAATACACATATATATTTAATAGATATTCAAAATACACATAAAATAACCTAAATTTATATCAAACTATATACAAAAATACACAAAAATATTTTAAATTTGTATGAAAATAAATATTAAAAATACTCATAAAATTAGGTAAATTTGTATGGAAATACATATACAAAATACAAATAAAATAATGTAAATTTGAATGAAAATACATAAATAAATACACTTAAAATAACGTAAATTTGGATAAAAAAAATATATACAAAACACAAATAGAATAAAGTAAAATCGTATCAAAATAAATACACAGAATATTAATAAAATAATGTAAATTTGTATGAAAATAAAGAGGCAAAATACCCATAAAATAACGCTTTTTTTTATTTATAAAAATATATATACCAAAATACATATAAAAAAATTTGATTTGTATTAAAATAATTATATAAAAAACACATACAATGAGGTAAATTTGTATTGAAATAGATACACAAAATACATATAAAGCAATGTAAATTTGTTTCAAAATATGTATACGAATACACATAAAATAACGTTGATTTCTATAAATATATATATACAAAATACACATAAAATTAAGTAAATATGTATAAAAAAATGTATACAAAATACACATAAAATAATGTAAATTCGTATCAAAATAAATAAACAATATACCAATAAAAGAATGTGTATTTGTATAAATATAAATATACAAAATTCACATAAAATACCGTAAATTTATATAAAACTATATACATAAATACACAGAAGTAATTAAATTTGTATGAAAATATATACAAAATACACACAAAATAAGCTAAATTTGAATTGAAATATATATACAAAATACATGAAATAAAGTAAATTTGTATCAAAATATTTATACAAAAACACATATAATAACGTAAATTTGTATGAAAATATGTAAACAAAATACACATTAAATAATGTAAATACGTATAAAAAAATGTGTACAAAATACACATATAATCATGTAATTCGTATCAAAATAAATAAACAAAATACCAATAAAATAATATAAATTTGTATGAGTAAACGTGTATGTTGCATATTTTTTCAATACAAATTTACCTTATTATATACTCATTTTGTATATTAATTTTAATACAAATTTAATTATTCGATGTGTATTTTTGTATCTGTATTTTTATAAACATATGCTTTATTTTTTGGGTATTCTGCATCTTTATTTTCATACAAATATACATTATTTTATTGATATTCTGCTCATTCATTTTGATACGAATTGACATTATTCTATGTGTATTTTGTATATATTTTTCATAAAAATTTACGTTATTTTATGTGTATTTGTTTATATATTTTGACACAAATTTACAATATTTTATGGATATTTTGTATATACATTTCAAAAGAAATTTACCTAGTTTTATGTGTATTTTGAATATCTATTTTCATACAAACTCAAATTATTTCTATGTATTTTTGGATATATTTTAATACAAATTTAGTTGTGTTATGTGTATTTTGTAAATTTATTTTCATTCATATATATATATATATATATATATATATATATATATATATATATATATATATATATATATATATATATATATATATATATATATATATATATATATATATATATATATATATATATATATTATTTTATTGGTGTTTTGTTGATTTATATTGATACGAATTTACATTTTTTTATATGTACTTTGTATATATATTTTTATACGCTTTTACAATATTTAATATTTATTTTGAATATATATTTTCATACAAATTCATGGTATTTTATGTGTATTTGTATATATATTTTCATATAAATTTACATTATTTTATGTGTATTTTGTACATGTATTTTATTACAAATCTACCTTATTTTATGTTTATTTTGTATATGTATTTTGTATATTTATATTTATCCAAATACACATTCTTTTATTGGAATTTTGTTTATTTATTTTAAATCGAATTTACATTATTTTATGTGTATTTTGTATACATTTTTTTATACGTATTTATTAATTTTATGTGTATTTTGTATATATATTTTTATAGAAATCTACGTTTTTTTATTTGTATTCGTATATATATTTTGAAACAAATTTACATTGTTTTATATGTATTTTTGCATATCTCTTTCAATACAAATTTACCTTATTGTATGTGCATTTTGTATATTTATTTCAATACAAATTTAAATATTTTATGTGTATTTTGGTATATATATTTTAATAAGAAATGCGCTATTTTATGGGAATTTTGCATCTTTATTTTGATACAAATTTATATTATTTTATTAATATACGGTGTATTTATTTTGATACGAATTTACATTATTCTATTTGTTTTTTGTATATACTTTTTTATACATATTTACATTACTTAATGAGTATCTTGCATATATATTTTATACAAATTTATTATCTATTATCTATTTTTATACAAATACACATTCTTTACATGATATTTTGTTTATTTATTTTGACACGAATTTACATTATTTGATATGTATTTTGTATATATATTTTTATACGTATTTACATAATTTCATATGTATTTTGTATATATATTTCTATAGAAATCTACTTTATTTTATGTGTATTCGTATATATATTTTGAAACAAATTTACATTGTTTTATATGTATTTTTGAATATCTCTTTTAATACAAATTTACCTTACTGTATATGCATTTTGTATATTTATTTCAATACAAATTTAAATATTTTATGTGTATTTTGGTATATATATTTTTATAAAAAATGCGATAATTTTGGGGAATTTTGCATCTTTATTTTCATACAAATTTACATTATTTTATTGATATTCTGTGTATTTATTTTGATACGATTTTACATTATTCTATTTGTTTTTTGTATATATTTTTTTATACACATTTACATTATTTAATGTGTATCTTGCATATATATTTTATACAAATTTACGTTATTTTAAGTGTATTTGTTTTTATATTTTCATTCAAATTTACATTTCTTTTAATTCGAAATTACATTATTTTATGTGTATTTTGTATACATTTTTTTATACGTCTTTACTTAATTTTATGTGTATTTTGTATATATATATTTTTTTTTAGAAATCTACGTTTTTTTATTTGTATTCGTATATATATTTTGAAACAAATTTACATTGTTTTATAAGTATTTTTGCATATCTCTTTCAATACAAATTTACCTTATTGTATATGCATTTTGTATATTTATTTCAATACAAATTTAAAAATTTTATGTGTATTTTGGTATATATATTTTTATAAGAAATGCGCTATTTTATGGGAATTTTGCATCTTTATTTTCATACAAATTTACATTATTTTATTAATATTCGGTGTATTTATTTTGTTACGATTTTACATTATTTGTTTTTTGTATATACTTTTTTACACATATTTACATTATTTAATGTGTATCTTGCATATATATTTTATACAAATTTATTATCTATTATGTATTTTCATACAAATACACATTATTTTCATGATATTTTGTTTATTTATTTTGACACGAATTTACATTATTTGATATGTATTTTGTATATATATTTCTATACGTATTTACATAATTTCATATGTATTTTGTATATATATTTCTATAGAAATCTACTTTATTTTATGTGTATTCGTATATATATTTAGAAACAGATTTACATTGTTTTATATGTATTTTTGAATATCTCTTTCAATACATAAAATATCTTTTTCAATACATACAATACATAAAATGTATTTTGTATATATATTTTTATAGAAATCTACGTTATTTTATGTGTATTCGTATATATATTTTGAAACAAATTTACATTGTTTTATATGTATTTTGCATATCTATTTCAATAAAAATTTACGTTATTGTATGTGTTTTTTGTATATTTATTTTAATACAAATATACATACAAAATGCACATACAATAAGGTAAATTTGTATTGAAATAGATATGCAAAATACACATAAAACAATGTAAATTTGTTTTAAAATATATATACGAATACACATAAAATAACGTAGATTTCTATAAAAATAAATATACAAAAATCACATAAAATGAAGTAAATACGTATAAGAAAATGTATACAAAATACACATAAAATAATGTAAACTCGTATCAAAATAAATAAACTAAATGCCAATAAAAGAATGTTTACTTGTATAAATATAAATATACAAAATACACATAAAATAACGCAAAATTGTATAAAACTATATACAAAAATAAACAAAAATAATTAAATTTGTATGAAAATAGATATACAAAAGACACATAAAATAAGCTAAATTTGAATTAAAATAAATATAGAAAATAAATAAAATAATGTAAATTTGTATCAAAATATATATTCAAATACACATATATTAAAATTAATATACAAAATGCGTATATAATAAGGTAAATTTGTATTGAAAAAATATGCAACATACACGTTTACTCATTTGTATAAATATTTTGATACAAATGTACTTTATTTTATGTATTTTGTATATATATTTCAATTCAAATTTAGCTTATTTTGTGTGTATTTTGTATATATTTTCATACAAATTTGATAACTTCTGTGTATTTTTATATATAGTTTTATATAAATTTACGTTATTTTAAGTGTATTTTGTATATTTATATTTAAACAAATACACATTCTTTTATTGCTATTTTGTTTATTTATTTTGATACGAATTTACATTATTTTATGTGTATTTTTTATACATTTTTTTATACGTATTTACTTCATTTTATGTGTATTTTGTATATATATTTTTATAGAAATCTACGTTATTATATGTGTATTCGTATATATATTTTGAAACAAATTTACATTGTTTTATATTTATTTTGCATATCGTTATTTTATGTGTATTTGTTTATATATTTTGACACAAATTTACAATATTTTATGGATATTTTGTATATACATTTCAAAAGAAATTTACCTATTTTTATGTGTATTTTGAATATCTATTTTCATACAAACTCAAATTATTTCTATGTATTTTTGTATATATTTTAATACATATTTAGTTATGTTATGTGTATTTTGTAAATTTATTTTTATTCATATATATATATATATTATTTTATTGGTGTTTTGTTGATTTATATTGATACGAATTTACATTATTTTATATGTACTTTGTATATATATATTTTTATACGCTTTTACAATATTTAATATTTATTTTGAATATATATTTTTATACAAATTCATGGTATTTTAAGTGTATTTGTATATATATTTTCATATAAATTTACATTATTTTATGTGTATTTTGTACATGTATTTTACTACAAATCTACCTTATTTTATGTTTATTTTGTATATGTATTTTGTATATTTATATTTATCCAAATACACATTCTTTTATTGGAATTTTGTTTATTTATTTTAAATCGAGTTTTCATTATTATATGTGTATTTTGTAAAAAAAAATTTATACGTATTTATTAATTTTATGTGTATTTGGTATATATATTTTTTTATTTGTATTCGTATATATATTTTGAAACAAATTTACATTGTTTTATATGTATTTTTGCATATCTCTTTCAATACAAATTTACCTTATTGTATGTGCATTTTGTATATTTAATTCAATACAAATTTAAATATTTTATGTGTATTTTGGTATATATATTTTTATAAGAAATGAGCTATTTTATGGGAATTTTGCATCTTTATTTTCATACAAATTTACATTATTTTATTAATATTCGGTGTATTTATTTTGATACGAATTTACATTATTCTATTTGTTTTTTGTATATACTTTTTTATTCATATTTACATTACTTAATGAGTATCTTGCATATATATTTTATACAAATTTATTATCTAATATCTATTTTTATACAAATACACATTCTTTACATGATATTTTGTTTATTTATTTTGACACGAATTTACATTATTTGATATGTATTTTGTATATATATTTTTATACGTATTTACATAATTTCATATGTATTTTGTATATATATTTCTATAGAAATCTACTTTATTTTATGTGTATTCGTATATATATTTTGAAACAAATTTACATTGTTTTATATGTATTTTTGAATATCTCTTTTAATACAAATTTACCTTACTGTATATGCATTTTGTATATTTATTTCAATACAAATTTAAATATTTTATGTGTATTTTGGTATATATATTTTTATAAAAAATGCGAAAAATTTGGGGAATTTTGCATCTTTATTTTCATACAAATTTACATTATTTTATTGATATTCTGTGTATTTATTTTGATACGATTTTACATTATTCTATTTGTTTTTTGTATACATTTTTTTTATACACATTTACATTATTTAATGTGTATCTTGCATATATATTTTATACAAATTTACGTTATTTTAAGTGTATTTGTTTTTATATTTTCATTCAAATTTACATTTCTTTTAATACGAAATTAAATTATTTTATGTGTATTTTGTATACATTTTTTTTATACGTATTTACTTGATTTTATGTGTATATATTATATATATATATATATATATATATATATATATATATATATATATATATATATATATATATATATATATATATATATATATATATATATATATATATATATATATATATATATATATATATATATATATTTATAGAAATCTACGTTTTTTTATTTGTATTCGTATATATATTTTGAAACAAATTTACATTGTTTTATATGTATTTTTGCATATCTCTTTCAATACAAATTTACCTTATTGTATATGCATTTTGTATATTTATTTCAATACAAATTTAAAAATTTTGTGTATTTTGGTATATATATTTTTATAAGAAATGCGCTATTTTATGGGAATTTTGCTTCTTTATTTTCATACAAATTTACATTATTTTATTAATATTCGGTGTATTTATTTTGATACGATTTTACATTATTCTATTTGTTTTTTGTATATACTTTTTTATACATATTTACATTATTTAATGTGTATCTTGCATATATATTTTATACAAATTTATTATCTATTATCTATTTTCATACAAATACACATTCTTTTCATGATATTTTGTTTATTTATTTTGACACGAATTTACATTATTTGATATGTATTTTGTATATATATTTCTATACGTATTTACATAATTTCATATGTTTATTGTATATATATTTCTATAGAAATCTACTTTATTTTATGTGTATTCGTATATATATTTAGAAACAGATTTACATTGTTTTATATGTATTTTTGAATATCTCTTTCAATACATAAAATATCTCTTTCAATACATACAATACATAAAATGTATTTTGTATATATATTTTTATAGAAATCTGCGTTATTTTATGTGTATTCGTATATATATTTTGAAACAAATTTACATTGTTTTATATGTATTTTGCATATCTATTTCAATACAAATTTACCTTATTGTATGTGTTTTTTATATATTTATTTTAATACAAATTTAATTTTTTGATGTGTATTTTGGTATATATATTTTTATAAATAAAAAAATGCTTTATTTTATGGGTATTTTGTATCTTTATTTTTATACAAATTTACATTATTTTATTAATATTCTGTGTATTTATTTTGATACGATTTTACATTATTCTATTTGTGTTTTGTACATATTTTTTTATACAAATTTACGTTATTTTAAGTGTATTTGTTTATGTATTTTCTTTCAAATTTACATTATTTTATGTGTATTATGTGTATGTATTTCAATACAAATTTACCTAATTTTATGTTTATTTTGTATATTTATTTTCATACAAATTTAAAATATTTTTGTTTATTTTTGTATATAGTTTGATACAAATTTAGGTTATTTTATGTGTATATTGTATATCTATTTTCATACAAATACACATTCTTTTATTGATATTTTGTTTATTTATTTTGACGCGAATTTTATGTGAATTTGTTTTCATTTCATACAAATTTACATTATTTTATGTGTATTTTGTGCATGTATTTAAATACAAATTTAACTAATTATATGTGTATTTTGTATATCTATTTTCATACAAAATTGAAATTTATTTTTTTGTTTTTTTGTATATATTTTTATTCAAATTTTCGTAATCTTATAAAAATATATATACCAAAATAATCATAAAATATTTAAATTTGCATTGAAATAAATATACAAAATGCACATACAATAAGGTAAATTTGTATTGAAAGAGATATGCAAAAATACATATAAAACAATGTAAATTTGTTTCAAAATATATATACGAATACAAATAAAAAACGTAGATTTCTATAAAAATATATATACAAAATACACTTAAAATTAAGTAAATACGTATAAAAAAATGTATACAAAATACACATAAAATAATGTAAATTCGAATTAAAATAAATAAACAAAATACCAATAAAAGAATGTGTATTTGGATAAATATAAATATACAAAATACATATACAAAATAAACATAAAATAAGGTAGATTTGTAAAAAAAATATATGTACAAAATACACATAAAATAATGTAAATTTATATAAAATTATATATACAAATACACATAAAATACCATGAATTTGTATAAAAATATATATTCAAAATAAATATTAAATAATGTAAAAGCGTATAAAAATATATATACAAAGTACATATAAAATAATGTAAATTCGTATCAATATAAATCAACAAAACACCAATAAAATAATATATATTTGAATGAAAATAAATTTACAAAATACACACAACATAACTAAAATTTGTATTAAAATATATACAAAAATACATAGAAATAATTTGAGTTTGTATGAAAATAGATATACAAAATACACATAAAACCAGGTAAATTTCTTTATAAATATATATACAAAATACCAATAAAATATTGTAAATTTGTGTCAAAATATATAAACAAATACACATAAAATAACGTAAATTTGTATGAAAAATATATACAAAATACACATAGAATAATGTCAATTCGTATCAAAATGAATGAGCAGAATATCAATAAAATAATGTAAATTTGTATGAAAATAAAGATGCAAAATACCCAAAAAATAAAGCATATGTTTATAAAAATACAGATACAAAAATACACATCGAATAATTGAATTTGTATTAAAATCAATATACAAAATGCGTATATAATAAGGTAAATTTGTATTGAGAAAATATGCAACATACACGTTTACTCATACAAATTTATATTATTTTATTGGTATTTTGTTTATTTATTTTGAAACGAATTACATGATTATATGTGTATTTTGTACATATTTTTTATACGTATTTGCATTATTTAATGTGTATTTTGTTTACATATTCTCATACAAATTTACGTTATTATATGTGTATTTGTATAAATATTTTGATACAAATTTACTTTATTTCATGTATTTTGTATATATATTTCAATTCAAATTTAGCTTATTTCGTGTGTATTTTGTATATATTTTCATACAAATTTAATTACTTCTGTGTATTTTTGTATATAGTTTTATATAAATTTACGTTATTTTATGTGTATTTTGTATATTTATATTCATACAAATACACATTTTTTTATTGGTATTTTGTTTATTCATTTTGATACGAGTTTACATTATTTTATGTGTATTTTGTATACATTTTTTTATACGTATTTACTTCATTTTATGTGTATTTTCTATATATATTTTTATAGAAATCTACGGTATTTTATGTGTATTCGGATATATATTTTGAAACAAATTTACATTGTTTTATATGTATTTTGCATATCTATTTCAATACAAATTTACCTTATTGTATGGGTTTTTTGTATATTTATTTTAATACAAATTTAATTTTTTGATGTGTATTTTGGTATATATATTTTTATAAATAAAAAAATGCGTTATTTTATGGGTATTTTGCTTCTTTATTTTCATATAAATTTACATTATTTTATTAATATTCTGTGTATTTATTTTGATACGATTCTACATTATTCTATTTGTGTTTTGTACATATTTTTTTATACAAATTTACGTTATTTTAAGTGTATTTCATTATGTATTTTCATTCAAATTTACAGTATTTTATGTGTATTTTGTGTATGTATTTCAATACAAATTTACCTAATTTTATATGTATTTTGTATATTTATTTTCATTCAAATTTAAAATATTTTTGTGTATTTTTGTATATAGTTTGATACAAATTTCGGTTATTTATGTGTATTTTGTATATCTATTTTCATACAAATACACATTCTTTTACTGACATTTTGTTTATTTATTTTGACGCGAATTTACATTATTTAATGTGTATTTTGTATATATATATATATATATTTTTATACGTATTTACATCATTTCATGTGTATTTTGTATAGTTTTAAACAAATTCATATTATTTAATGTGTATTTTGTATATATATATTTATACAAATACACATTCTTTTATTGGTATTTTGTTTATTTATTTTGATACTAATTTACATTATTTTATGTGTATTTTGTATACATTTTTTAAACGTATTTACTTAATTTTATGTGTATTTTGTATATATATTTTTTTAGAAATCTACCTTATTTCATGTGTATTCGTATATATATTTTGAAACAAATTTACATTGTTTATATGTATTTTGCATATCTATTTTTGTGTATTCTGTTTTTATTTTTGTTATACATAGAATAATGTAAAATCGTATCAAAATAAGTACACAGAATATCAATAAAATAATTTAAATTTGTATGAAATAAAGATGCAAAATACCCATAAGATAAAGCATTTTTTTTTTTAAATACATATACAAAAATACACATAGAATAATTAAATTTGTATTAAAATTAATATACAAAACGCACACATACAATAAGGTAAATTTGTATTGAAAAAAAAACGCAAAATACAAATAAAACAGTGTAAATTTGTTTCAAAATATATATACGAATACACATAAAATAACGTAGATTTCAATAGAAATATATATACAAAATACACATGAAATTATGTAAATACGTATAAAAATATATATATAAAATACATATTAAGTAATGTAAATTCGTGACAAAATAAATAAACTAAATATCATGAAAAGAATGTGTATTTGTATGAAAATAGATAATAGATAATAAATTTGTATGTAATATATATGCAAGATACATTTAAATAATGTAAATATGTATAAAATAAAATATATACAAAAAACAAATAGAATAATGTAAAATCGTATCAAAATAAATACACCGAATATTAATAAAATAATGTAAATTTGTATGAAAATAAAGATGCAAATTTCCCATCAAATAGCGCATTTCTTATAAAAATATATATACCAAAATACACATAAAATATTTAAATTTGTATTGAAATAAATACACAAAATGCACATACAATAAGGTAAACTTCTATTGAAAGAGATATGCAAAAATACATATAAAACAATGTAAATTTCTTATAAAATATATATACGAATACACATAAAATAACGTAGATTTTTCTATAAAAATATATATACAAAATACACATAAAATTAAGTAAATACGTATAAAAAAATGTAAACAAAATACACATAAAATAATGTAAACTCGAAACAAAATAAATAAACAAAATACCAATAAAAGAATGTATATCTCTTTATTTTAATACAAAATCTAATATTTTGTGTTGATACAAATTTACACTATTTTATGTATTTTCTATATTTATTTCAATTCAAATTTAGCTTATTTTATGTGTCTTTTGTATATCTATTTTCATACAAATTTAATTATTTTTGTTTATTTTTGTATTAAGTTTTATACAATTTTATGTTAATTTATGTGTATTTTGTATATTTATATTTATACAAGTAAACTTTCTTTTATTGGCATTTAGTTTATTTATTTTGATACGAATTTAGATTATTTTATGTGTATTTTGTATACATTTTCTTATGCGTATTTACTTCATTTTATGTGTATTTTGTATATATATTTTATAGAAATCTACGTTATTTTATGTGTATTCGTATGTATATTTTGAAACAAATTTACATTGTTTTATATGTATTTTGCATATCTCTTTCAATACAAATTTACCTTATTGTATGTGCATTTTGTATATTTATTGTAATACAAATTTAAATATTTTATGTGCATTTTGGTATATATATTTACATAAAAAATGCGTTGTTTTATGGGTATTTTGTATCTTTATTTTCATACAAATTTACATTATTTTATTAATATTCTGTGTATTTATTTTGATACTATTTTACATTATTCTATTTGAGTTTTGTATAAAAACTCAAAAAAATATATACAAAACACAAATAGAATAATGTAAAATCGTATCAAAATAAATACACAGAATATTAATAAAATAATGTAAATTTGTATGAAAATAAAGAAGCAAAATACCCATAAAAGAACGCATTTTTTTTAAATATATATACAAAAATACACATAAATTTTTTTTTTGTATTAAAATAAATATACAAAATACACATACAATAAGGTAAATCTGTATTGAAATAGATATGCAAAATACATATAAAACAATGTAAATTTGTTTGAAAATATATATATGAATACACATAAAATAACGTAGATTTGTATAAAAAATATATATACAAAATACACGTAAAATGAAGTAAATCCGTATAAAAAAAATGTATACAAAATACACATAAAATAATGTAAATTCGTATAAAAAAAAATAAGCAAAATACCAATAAAAGATTGTGTATTTGTATAAATATAAATATACAAAATACACATAAAATAACGTAAATTTGTATAAAACTATATACAAAAATACACAGAAGTAATTAAATTCGTATGAAAATAAATATACAAAATACAGATAAAATAAGCTAAATTTGAATTGAAATGTATATACAAAATACATAAAATAATGTAAATTTGTATCAAAATATTTATAAAAATACATATAATAACGTAATTTTTTTTTTAAATATATAAACAAAATACACATTAAGAAATGTAAATACGTATAAAAAATATGTACAAAATACACATATAATCATGTAATTCGTATCAAACTAAATAAACAAAATAGCAATATAATAATGTAAATTTGTATGAGTAAACATATTCAAATTCTTATAAAATAACGGTAATTTCTATAAAAAATATGTCCAAAAATGAACGTAAAAATAAATTAACTTTGGATAAAAATATATATACAAAACACACATTAAATAATGTAAATGCGTACATAAAATAACCTAAATTTGTATAAAACTATATACAAAAATACACAAAAATAATTTAAATTTGTATGAAAAGAAATATACAAAATACACATAAAATTAGGTTAATTTCTATTGAAATACATATACATTTTGTATATTTATTTCAATCCAAATTTAAATATTTTATGTGTTTTTTGGTATATATATTTTTATAAGATTACAAAAATTGGAATAAAAATATATACAAAAAAACAAAAAAATAAATTTCAATTTGTATGAAAATATATATACAAAATACACATATAATTAGTTAAATTTGTATTTAAATACATGTACAAAATACACATAAAATAATGTAAATTTGTATGAAATGAAAACAAATTCACATAAAATTCGCGTCAAAATAAATAAACAAAATATCAATAAAAGAATGTGTATTTGTAAGAAAATAGATATACAAAATACACATAAAATAACCTAAATTTGTATCAAACTATATACAAAAATAAACAAAAATATTTTAAATTTGTATGAAAATAAATATACAAAATAAACATACAGTTAGGTAAATTTGTATTGAAATACATACACAAAATACACATAAAATAATGTAAATTTGAATGAAAATACATAAACAAATACACTTAAAATAACGTAAATTTGTATAAAAAAATATGTACAAAACACAAATAGAATAATGTAAAATCGTATCAAAATAAATACACAGAATATTAATAAAATAATGTAAATTTGTATGAAAATAAAGAAGCAAAATACCCACAAAATAACGCATTTATAAAAATATATATACCAAAAAACACATCAAAAAATTAGATTTGTATTAAAATAAATATACAAAAAACACATACAATAAGGTAAATTTGTATTGAAATAGATATGCAAAATACATATAAAACAATGTAAATTTGTTTCAAAATATATATACGAATACACATAAAATAACGTAGATTTCTATAAAAATATATATACAAAATACACATAAAATGAAGTAAATACCTATAAAAAAATGTATACAAAATACACATAAAATAATGTTAATTCGTATCAAAATAAATAAACAGAATATCAATAAAAGAATGTGTATTTGTATAAATATAAATATACAAAATACACATAAAATAACGTAAATTTATATGAAACTATATACAAAAATACACAGAAGTAATTAAATTTGTATGAAAATATATACAAAATACACTCAAAATAAGCTAAATTTGAATTGAAATATGTATACAAAATACATGAAATAAAGTAAATTTTTATCAAAATATTTATACAAATACACATATAATAACGTAAATTTGTATGAAAATATATAAAAAAAATACACATTAAACAATGTAAATACGTATAAAGAAATATGTACAAAATACACATATAATCATGTAATTCGTATCAAAATAAATAAACAAAATACCAATAAAATAATATAAATTTGTATGAGTAAACGTGTATGTTGCATATTTTTTCAATACAAATTTACCTTATTATATACGCATTTTGTATATTAATTTTAATATATGTGTATTTGAATATATATTTTGATACAAATTTACATTATTTTATGTATTTTCTATATTTATTTCAATTCAAATTTAGCTTATTTTATGTGTCTTTTGTATATCTATTTTCATACAAATTTAATTATTTTACGTTATTTTATGTGTATTTTGTATATTTATATTTATACAAGTAAACATTCTTTTATTGGCATTTAGTTTATTTATTTTGATACGAGTTTACATTATTTTATGTGTATTTTGTATACATTTTCTTATACGTATTTACTTCATTTTATGTGATTTTTGTATATATATTTTTATAGAAATCTACGTTATTTTATGTGTATTCGTATATATATTTTAAAACAAATTTACATTGTTTTATGAGTATTTTGCATATCTATTTCAATACAAATTTACCTTATTGTATGTGCATTTTGTATATTTATTGTAATACAAATTTAAATATTTTATGTGTATTTTGGTATATATATTTTCATAAAAAATGCGTTGTTTTATGGGTATTTTGCGTCTTTATTTTCATACAAATTTATATTATTTTATTAATATTCTGTGTATTTATTTTGATACTATTTTACATTAGTATATATTTTTTTATACATATTTACCTTATTTATTGTGTATTTTCTATATATAATTCAAACAAATTTACGTTATTTTAAGTGTATTTGTTTATATATTTTCATTCAAATTTACATTATTTTATGTGTTTTTTGTATTTGTATTTCAATAGAAATTTAACTAGTTTTATGTGTATTTTGTATATATATTTTTATACAAATTGAAATTATTTTTGTGTATTTTTTTAATAGAGTTTTATACAAATTTACAATATTTTATGTGTATTTTGTATATCTATTTTCATACAAATACACTTTCTTTTATTGATATTTTGTTTATTTATTTTGATGCGAATTTACATTATTTAATGTGTATTGTGTATATATATTTTTGTACGTATTTACGTCATTTCATGTGTATTTTTTATATATATTTCTATAGAAATATACGTTATTTTATGTGTATTCATAAATATATTTTGAAACAAATATACATTGTTTTATGTGCATTATGTATATTTTTTCAATACAAATTTCCCTTATTGTACGTGCATTTTGTATATTTATTTTAATACAAATTCAAATATTTTATGTGTATTTTGGTATCAATAATTTTATAAAAAAGCGTTATTTTATAGGTATTTTGCATCTTAATTTTCATACAAATTTACATTATTTTATTAATATTCTGTGTATATATTTTGAAACGATTTTACATTACCAAAATAATAAAATATTTAAAATTGTCTTAAAATAAATATACAAAATGCATATACAATAAGGTAGATTTATATTGAAATAGATATGCTAAATACATATAAAGCAATGTAAATTTGCTTCAAAATATATATACCAATACACATAAAATAACGTAGATTACTATAAAAATATATATACAAAATACACATAAAATGAAGTAAATACGTATAAGAAAATATATACAAAGTACACATAAAATAATTAAATTTGTGTTAAAATAAATATACAAAATACACATACTGTGTATTTTATATATCTTTTTTCATACAAATACACATTCTTTTCATGATATTTTGTTTATTTATTTTGACACAAAATAACATTATTTAATGTGTATTTTGTATATATATCTTTATACGTATTTACATTATTTCAAGTGTATTTTGTATATATATTTCTATAGAAATCTGCGTTATTTTATGTGTATTCGTATATATATTTTGAAATAAATTTACATTATTTTATGGGTATTTTGCATATTTTTTCAATACAAATTTACCTTATTGTATGTGCATTTTGTATATTAATTTTAATAAAAATTTGATTAATCTATGTGTATTTTTGTATATGTATTTTTATAAAAATATGCTTTATTTTATGGGTATTTTGCATCTTTATTTTCATACAAATTTACATTATTTTATTGATATTCTGTGTATTTTTTTTATAAGATTTTACATTATTCTATGTGTATTTTGTATATATATTTTATATAAAATGTATTTGTTTTCATTTCATACAAATCTTCATTATTTTATGTGTTTTTTGAACATGTATTTAAATACAAATTTAACTAGTTATATGTGTATTTTGTATATCTATTTTGTATGTATATTTTCATAGAAATTTACTCTATTTTATGAGTATTCGTATATATATTTTGATACAAATTTACATTATTGATGTGTATTTTGCATATCTATTTCAATACAAATTTACTTTATTTTACGTGCATTTTGTATATTTATTTTAATACAAATTTAACTATTTTATATGTATTTTTGTATATATATTTTTATGCAAATATGCGTTATTATATGGATAGTTTGCATCTTTATTTTCATACAAATTTACATTATTTTATTGATATTCTCTTTATTTATTTTGATACGATTTAACATTATTCTATGTGTATTTTGTATATTTTTTTTATACATATTTATATTATTCAATGTTCATTTTGTATATATATTTTATCCAAATTTACATTATTTTATGTGTATTTGTTTATATTTTTTCATACAAATTTACATTATTTTATGTGTTTTTTTGTATATATATTTTTCTACGTATTTGAATTATTTCATGTGTATTTTGTATATACATTTTCATAAAAAAAATTACGTTATTTTATTATGTGTATAAGTATATATTTTGATACAAATTTTATACAAATTCATGTTATTTAATGTGTATTTGTTTATACATTTTCATACAAATTTATATTATTTTATGTGTATTTTTTCATATATTTCATTACAAATTTACCTTATTTTACGTTTATTTTGTATATTTATTTCATTCAATTTTAAATTATTTTATGTGTATATTTGTATTTGTATTTAGGTTATTTTATGTGTATTTTGTATATATATTTTCATCCAAAATTACATTATTTTATTGATATTTTCTTAATTTAATTCGATACGAATTTAGATTATTTCATAGGTATTTTCTATACATATTTTTATACTCATTTACATTATCTAAAGTGTGTTTTGAATATATATTTTTATGCAAATTTATTTTATGTTCATTTTTGTACATATATTTTTATAGAAATTTGCGTTATTTTATGTATATAGTTTTATATAAATTTACGTTATTTTATGTGCATTTTGTATATTTATATTTATACAAATACACATTCTTTTATTGGTATATTGTTTATTTACATTTATACGAATTTACATTATTTTATGTGTATTTTGTATACATTTTTTTATACGTATTTACTTAATATTATGTGTATTTTGTATTTGTATTTTTATAGAAATCTACGTTATTTTATGTGTATTCGTATATATATTTTGAAACAAATTTACATTATTTTATATGTATTTGCATATCTATTTAAAGACAAATTTACCTTATTGTATGTGCATTTTGTATATTTATTTTAATACAAATTCAAATATTTGATGTGTATTTTGGTATCAATATTTTTATAAAAAATGCGTTATTTTATAGGTATTTTGCATCTTAATTTTCATACAAATTTACATTATTTTATTAATATTCTGTGTATATATTTTGATACGATTTTACATTATTCTTTTTGTGTTTTGTATATATTTTTTATACATATTTACATTATTTAATGTGTATTTTGATTATATTTTTCATACAAATTTACGTTATTATAAGTGTATTTGTTTATATATTTTCTTTCAAATTTACATTATTTTATATGTATTTTGTATATGTATTTCAATACAAATTAACCTAATTTTATGTGTATTTTGTATATTTCTTTTCATACAAATTTAAATTATTTTTGTGTATTTTTGTATATAGTTTTATACAAATTTAGGTTATTTTATGTACGGATTTACATTATTTAATGTGTGTTTTGTATATATATTTTTATCCAAAGTTACTTTATTTTGCGCTCATTTTTGGACATATATTTTTATGGAAATTAGCGTTATTTTATATGTATTTGTATATGTTTTCTCATATAAATTTACATTATTTGATTGATATTTTGTTTATTTAGTTTGATACGAATTTCATGATTATATGTGTATTTTGTACATATTTTTTATACGTATTTACATTACTTAATGTGTATTTTGTTTATATATTTTAAACAAATTTACGTTATTATATGTATTTTTATAAATATTTTGATATAAATTTACATTCTTTTATGTATTTTCTATATACATTTCAATTCAAATTTAGCTTACTTTATCTGTATTTTGTATACCTATTTTCATACGAATTTAATTACTTCTGTGTATTTTTGTATATAGTTTTATACAAATTTACGTTATTTTATGTGTATTTTGTATATTTATATTTATACAAATACACATTCTTTTATTGGTATTTTGTTTATTTATTTTGATACGAATTTACATTATTTTATGTGTATTTTGCATACATTTTCTTATACGTATTTACTTCATTTTATGTGTATTTTGTATATATATTTTTATACAAATCTACGTTATTTTATGTGTATTCGTATATATATTTTCAAACAAATTTACATTGTTTTATATGTATTTTGCATATCTATTTCAATACAGATTTACCTTATTGTATGTGTATTTTCTATATTTATTTTAATACAAATTAATTTTTTCATGTGTATTTTGGTATATACATTTTTATAAAAAATGCGTTATTTAATGGGTATTTTGCATCTTTATTTTCATACAAATTTACATTGTTTTATTAATATTCAGTGTATTTATTTTGATACGATTTTACATTATTCTATTTGTGTTTTGTATATATTTTTTTATACATATTTACATTATTTAATGTGTATTTTGTATATTTTAAAACAAATTTACGTTATTTTATGCGCATGTTAAAATATTTTGATACAAATTTACATTATTTTATGTATTTTGAATATATATTTTAATACAGATTTAGTTTATTTTATGTATATTTTGTATATCTATTTCCATTCGTATCAAAATAAATAAACAAAATAGCAATAAAATAATGTAAATTTGTATGAGATAACATATACAAATACACATAAAATAACGCAAATTTCTAAAAAATATATGTACAAAAATGCATATAAAATAAAGTATATTTGCATAAAAATATATATACAAAACACACATTAAATAATGTAAATGCGTACATAAAATAAACTAAATTTGTATAAAACTATATACAAAAATACACAAAAATATTTAAAAATTTGTATGAAAAGAAATATACAAAATACAGGTAAAATTAGGTAAATTTGTATTGAAATACATATACAAAATACACATAAAATAATGTAAATTTGAATGAAAATATATAAACAAATACACTTAAAATAACGTAAATTTGTATTAAATATATATGCAAGATACACATTAAATAATGTAAATGTGTATAAAAAAATATATACAAAAAAGAAATAGAATAATGTAAAATCCTATCAATATAAATACACAGAATATCAATAAAATAATGTTAATTTGTATGAAAAGAAAGATGCAAAATTCCCATTAAATAGCGCATTTTTTATAAAAATATATATACCAAAATACACATAAAATATTTAAATTTGTATTGAAATAAATATACAAAATGCATATACAGTAAGGTAAATATGTATTGAAAGAGATATTCAAAAATACATATTAAACAAAGCTAATTTGTTTCAAAATATATATACGAATACACATAAAATAACGTAGATTTCTATGGAAATATATATACAAAATACACATGAAATTATGTAAATACGTATAAAAATATATATACAAAATACATATCTAGGTAAATTCGTGTCAAAATAAATAAACAAAATATCATGAAAAGAATGTGTATTTGCATGAAAATAAATAATAGATAATAAATTTGTATAAAATATATATGCAAGATACACTTTAAATAATGTAAATATGTAAAAAAAAATATATATACAAAAAACAAATAGAATAATGTGAAATCGTAACAAAATAAATACACCGAATATTAATAAAATAATGTAAATTAGTATGAAAATAAAGATGCAAAATTCCCATCAAATAGCGCATTTCTTAAAAAATATATATTCCAAAATACACATAAAATATTTAGATTTGTATTGAAATAAATATACAAAATGCACATACAATAAGGTAAACTTGTATTGAGAGAGATATGCAAAAATACATATAAAACAATATAAATTTGTTTCAAAATATATATACGAATACACATAAAAGAACGTAGATTTCTATAAAAATATATATACAAAATACACATAAAATTAAGTAAATACGTATAAATATAGATATACAAAATACACATAGAATAATGTAAAATTGTTACAAAAAAAACCAGAATATAAATAAAATAATGTAAATTTGTATGAAAATAAAAATGCAAAATCCCCATCAAATAAAGCATATTTTTATAAAAATACATATACAAAAATACACATAGCATAATTAAATTTGTATTAAAATTAATATACAAAATGCATATACAATAAGGTAGATTTGTATTGAAAAAATATGCAAAATACACATAAAACAGTGTAAATTTATTTCAAAATCTATATACGAATACTCATAAATCAAGGAAGATTTTTATCGAAATATATTTACAAAATGCACATCAAATGATGTAAACACGTATAAAAAAAAAATATATATATATATATATATATATATATATATATATATATATATATATATATATATATATATATATATATATATATATATATATATATATATATATATATATATATATATATATATATATATATATATATATATATATATATATATATATATATATATATATATATATATATATATATATATATATATATATATATATATATATATATATATATATATATATATATATATATATATATATATGTCAAAATAAATAAACAAAATATCAATAAAAGAATGTGTATTGGTATGAAAATAGATATACAATATATACGTTATTTTATGTGTATTCGTATATATATTTTGAGACAAATTTACAGTTTTATTTGTATTTTGCGTTTTTTTTTTCAATACAAATTTACCTTTTTGTATGTGTGCATTATGTATATTAATTTTAATAGAAATTTAATTTTTCTATGTGTATTTTTGTATATGTATTTTAAAAAAAATATGCTTTATCTCATGGGTATTTTGCATCTTTATTTTCATACAAATTTAAATTATTTTATTGATATTCTGTGTACTTATTTTGATACGATTTTACATTATTCTATGTATAACAAAAATAAATATATACAAAAATACACAAAAATAGTTTAAATTTGTTTGAAAATAGATATGCAAAATATGTGTATTTTGTATATATATTTCAATTCAAATTCAGCTTATTTTGTGTGTATTTTGTATATATTTTCATACAAATTTAATTACTTCTGTGTATTTTTGTATATAGTTTTATATAAATTTACGTTATTTTATGTGTATTTTGTATATTTATATTTATACAAATACACATTCTTTTATTGGTATTTTGTTTATTTATTTTGATACGAATTTACATTATCTTATGTGTATTTTGTATACATTTTTTTATACGTATTTACTTCAATTTATGTGTATTTTGTATATATATTTTTATAGAAATCTACGTTATTTTATGTGTATTCGTAAATATATTTTGAAACAAATTTACATTGTTTTATATGTATTTTGCATATCTATTTCAATACAGATTTACCTTATTGTATGTGTTTTTTGTATATTTATTTTAATACAAATTTAATTTTTTGATATGTATTTTGCTATATATATTTTTATAAAAAAAAAGCGTTATTTTATGGGTATTTTGCTTCTTTATTTTCATACAAATTTACATTACTTTATTAATATTCTGTGTATTTATTTTGATACGATTTTACATTATTCTATTTGTGTTTTGTACATATTTTTTTTATACAAATTTACGTTTTTTTTTTAAATTATTGATACCAAAATACACATCAAATATTTCAATTTGTATTAAAATAAATATACAAAATGCATATACAATAAGGTAAATTTGTATTAAAATAGATATGCAAAATACATATAAAATAATGAAAATTTGTTTCAAAATATATATACGAATACACATAAAATAACGTAGATTTTTATAAAAATACATATACAAAATACATATAAAATAAAGTAAATACGTATAAAAAAATGTATACAAAATAAACATAAAATAATGTAAATTCGTATAAATGTAAATAAACAATATACCAATAAAAGAATATGTATTTGTATAAATATAAATATACAAAATGCACATAAAATAACGTAAATTTATATAAAACTATATACATAAAATAACGCAAATTTCTATAAAAATATATGTACAAAAATGAACATAAAATAAATTTGCATAAAAATATATATACAAAACACACATTAGATAATGTAAATGAATATAAAAATATGTATAGAAAATACCTATGAAATAATGTAAATTCGTATCGAATTAAATTAAGAAAATACCAATAAAATAATGAAATTTTGGATGAAAATATATATACAAAATATACATAAAATAACCTAAATACAAATACAAATATACACATAAAATATTGTATTTTGTATATACATTTCAATTCAAATTTAGCTTATTTTATCTGTATTTTGTATATCTATTTTCATACGAATTTAATTACTTCTGTGTATTTTTGTATAGTTTTATACAAATTTACGTTATTTTATGTGTATTTTGTATATTTATATTTATACAAATACACATTCTTTTATTGGTATTTTGTTTATTTATTTTGATACGAATTTACATTATTTTATGTGTATTTTGTATACATTTTCTTATACGTATTTACTTCATTTTATGTGTATTTTGTATATATATTTTTATACAAATCTATGTTATTTTATGTGTATTCGTATATATATTTTGAAACAAATTTACATTGTTTTATATGTATTTTGCATATCTATATCAATACAGATTTACCTTATTGTATGTGTATTTTGTATATTTATTTTAATACAAATAAATTTTTTCATGTGTATTTTGGTATATATATTTTTTTTAAAAATGCGTTATTTAACGGGCATTTTGCATCTTTATTTTCATACAAATTTACATTGTTTTATTAATATTCTGTGTATTTATTTTAATACGATTTTACATTATTCTATTTGTGTTTTGTATATATTTTTTTATACATATTTACATTATTTGATGTGTATTTTGTATATTTTAAAACAAATTTACGTTTTTTTATGCGCATCTGTTAAAATATTTTGATACAAATTTACATTATTTTATGTATTTTGTAAATATATTTCAATACAAATTTAGTTTATTTTATGTATATTTTGTATATCTATTTTCATTCGTATCAAAATAAATAAACAAAATAGCAATCAAATAATGTAAATTTGTATGAGAAAACATATACAAATACACATAAATTAACGCAAATTTCTAAAAAAATATATGTACAAAAAGCACATAAAATAAAGTAAATTTGCATAAAAATATATATACAAAACACACATTAAATAAAAGTAAATGCGTACATAAAATAACCTAAATTTGTATAAAACTATATACAAAAATACACAAAAATATTTAAAATTTGTATGAAAAGAAATATACAAAATACACATAAAATTAGGTAAATTTGTATTGAAATACATATACAAAATACACATAGAATAATGTAAATTTGAATGAAAAAATATAAACAAATACACTTAAAATAACGTAAATTTGTATAAAATATATATACAAGATACACATTAAATATTGTAAATGTGTATAAAAAAATATTTACAAAAAAAGAAATAGAATAATGTAAAATCCTATCAATATAAATACACAGGATATCAATAAAATAATGTAAATTTGTATGAAAAGAAAGATGCAAAATTCCCATAAAATAGCGCATTTTTTTTATAAAAATATATACCAAAATACACATAAAATATTTAAATTTGTATTGAAATAAATATACAAAATGCATATACAGTAAGGTAAATATGTATTGAAAGAGATATTCAAAAATACATATAAAACAAAGTAAATTTGTTTCAAAATATATATACGAATACACATAAAATAACGTAGATTTCTATAGAAATATATATACAAAATACACATGAAATTATGTAAATACGTATAAAAATATATATACAAAATACATATCTAATTAAATTCGTGTCAAAATAAATAAACAAAATATCATGAAAAGAATGTGTATTTGTATGAAAATAAATAATAGATAATAAATTTGTATGAAATATATATGCAAGATACACATTAAATAATGTAAATATGTAAAAAAAATATATATATATATAAAACAAATAGAATAATGTGAAATCGTATCAAAATAAATACACCGAATATTAATAAAATAAGGTAAATTTGTATGAAAATAAAGATGCAAAATTCCCATCAAATAGCGAATTTCTTATAAAAATATATATACCAAAATACACATAAAATATTTAAATTTGTATTGAAGTAAATATACAAAATGCACATACAATAAGGTAAACTTGTATTGAAAGAGATATGCAAAAATACATATAAAACAATGTAAATTTGTTTCAAAATATATACGAATACACATAAAATAACGTAGATTTCTATAAAAATATATATACAAAATACACATAAATTAAGTAAATACGTATAAAAATAGATATACAAAATACACATAGAATAATGTAAAAATGTTTAAAAAAAAAATAAACAGAATATAAATAAAATAATGTAAATTTGTATGAAAATAAAAATGCAAAATACCCATAAAATAAAGCATATTTTTATAAAAATACATATACAAAAATACACATAGCATAATTAAATTTGTATTAAAATTAATATACAAAATGCATATACAATAAGGTAAATTTGTATTGAAAAAATATGCAAAATACACATAAAACAGTGTAAATTTATTTCAAAATCTATATACGAATACTCATAAATCAACGTAGATTTCTATAGAAATATATATACAAAATACACATCAAATGATGTAAACACGTATAAAAATATATATAAAATACACATTAAATAATGTAAATTCGCGTCAAATAAATAAACAAAATATCAATAAAAGAATGTGTATTTGTATGAAAATAGATATACAATATATACATAAAATCACCTAAATTTGTATAAAACTATATACAAAAATACACAAAAATAATTTTAATTTGTATGAAAATAAATATACAAAATACACATAAAATTAGGTAAATTTGTATTGAATTACATTTACAAAATACACATAAAATAATGTAAATTTGAATGAAAAAATATAAACAAATACACTTAAAATAACGTAAATTTGTATAAAATATATATAAAAAATACACATTAAATAATGTAAATATGTATAAAAAATATATATGCAAAACACAAATAGAATAATATAAAATCGTATCAAAATAAATACACAGAATATTAATAAAATAATGTAAATTTGTATGAAAATTAAGATGCAAAATACCCATAAAATAACGCATTTTTTTTTTAAATATTTATACCAAGACACACATAAAATATTTGAATTTGTTTTAAAATAAATATACAAAATGCACATACAATAAGGTAAATTTGTATTGAAAGAGATATGCAAAATACATATAAAACCATGTAATTTTTTTTTCAAAATATATATACGAATACACATAAAATAACGTAGATTTCTATGAAAATAAATATACAAAATACACATAAAATGAAGTAAATACTTATAAAAAAAGGTATACAAAATACACATAAAATAATGTAAACTCGTATCAAAATAAATAAACAAAATACTAATAAAAGAATGTGTATTGTATAAATATAAATATACAAAATACAAATAAAATAACGTAAATTTATATAAAACTATATGCAAAAATACACAAAAGTAATTAAATTTGTGTGAAAATAGATATACAAAATACATTTGTATTTTGTATATTTATTTTCATACAAATTGAAATTATTTTTGTTTATTTTTTTATATATTTTCAAACAAATTTTCGTTATTTTATGTGTATTTTGTATATTTATTTATTCTACAAATATACTTTCTTTTATCTGAATTTTGTTTATTGAATTTGAAACGAATTTACCTTATTTTGTATATCTATTTTCATACAAATTAAAATACTTCTGTGTATTTTTGTATATAGTTTTATATAAATTTACGTTATTTTATGTGTATTTTGTATATTTATATATATACAAATACACATTCTTTTATTGGTATTTTGTATATTTATTTTGATACGAATTTACATTATTTTATGTGTATTTCGTAAACATTTTTTTATACGTATTTACTTCATTTTAAGTGTATTTTGTATATATATTTTTATAGAAATCTACGTTATTTTATGTGTATTCGTATATATATTTTGAAACAAATTTACATTGTTTTATATGTATTTTGCATATCTATTTCAATACAAATTTACCTTATTGTATGTGTTTTTTATATATTTATTTTAATATAAATTTTTTTTTTATGTGTATTTTGGTATATATATTTTTATAAATAAAAAAAATGTGTTATTTTATGGGTATTTTACCTCTTTATTTTCATACATATATACATTATTTTATTAATATTCTGTGTATTTATTTTGATACGATTTTACATTATTCTATTTGTGTTTTGTACATATTTTTTTTATACAAATTTACGTTATTTTAAGTGTATTTGTTTACGTATTTTCATTCACATTTACATTATTTTATGTGTATTTTGTATATGTATTTCAAAACAAATCTACCTAATTTTATGTGTATTTTGTATATTTATTTTCATACAAATTTAAAATATTTTTGTGTATTTTAGAATATAGTTTGATACAAATTTAGGTTATTTTATGTGTATTTTGTATATCCATTTTCATACAAATACACATTCTTTTATTGATATTTTGTTTATTTATTTTGACGCGAATTTACAGTATTTAATGTGTATTTTGTATATATTTTTAAACGTATTTACATCATTTCATGTGTATTTTGTATATATATTCCTATAGAAATCAACGTTATTTTATGTGTATTCGTATATATATTTTGAAACAAATTTACACTGTTTTCTGTGTATTTTGCTTTTTTTTTTCAATACAAACTTACCTTATTGTATGTGCATTTTGTATATTAATTTTAACACATATTTAATTATTCTATGTGTATTTTTGTATATGTATATATAAAAAAAAAAGCTTTATTTTATAGGTATTTTGCATCTTTATTTTCATACAAATTTAAATTATTTTATTGATATTCTGGGTACTTATTTTGATACGATTCTACATTATTCTATGTATAACAAAAATAAATACAGTATACTCAAAAATAGATATGCAAAATACATATAAACAATGTAAATTTGTTTCAAAATATTTATACGAATACACATGAAATAAGGTAGATTTCTATAAAAATATATATACAAAATACACATAAAATTAAGTAAAACGTATAAAAAATGTATACAAAATACATATATAATAATGTAAATTAGTATCAAAATAAATAAACAAAATACCAATAAAAGAATGTGCATTTGTATAAATAAATATATATATATATATATATATATATATATATATATATATATATATATATATATATATATATATATATATATATATATATATATATATATATATATATATATATATAACACATTAAATAATATAAATTTGTTTAAAACTATACAAAATACACATGAAATGATGTAAATTCGTATAGAAATATATATACAAAATACACATTAAATAATGTAAATTCGCGTCAAAATAAATAAACAAAATACTATAAATAAAAGAATGTGTATTTGTATAAAAATAGATATACAAAATACACATAAAATAACCTAAATTTGTATCAAACTATATACAAAAATACACAAAAATATTTTAAATTTGTATGGAAATAAATATACAAAATACACATAAAATTAGGTAAATTTGTATTGAAATACATACACAAAATACACATAAAATAATGTAAATTTGAATGAAAATACATAAACAAATACACTTAAAATAACGTAAATTTGTATAAAACTATATGCAAAAATACACAGAAGTAATTAAATTTGTGTGAAAATAGATATAAAAAATACATGTGTATTTTGTATATTTATTTCCATACAAATTGAAATTATTTTTGTTTATTTTTTTATATATTTTCAAACAAATTTTCGTTATTTTATGTGTATATATATTTATTATACAAATATACTTTCTTTTATCTGAATTTTGTTTATTGAATTTGAAACGAATTTACCTTATTTTGTATATCTATTTTCATACAAATTAAAATACTTTTTTGTTTTTTTGTATATAGTTTTATATAAATTTACGTTATTTTATGTGTATTTTGTATATTTATATTTATACAAATATACATTCTTTTATTGGTATTTTGTATATTTATTTTGATACGAATTTACATTATTTTATGTGTATTTTGTATACATTTTTTATACGTATTTACTTCATTTTATGTGTATTTTGTATATATATTTTTATAGAAATCTACGTTATTTTAGGTGTATTCGTATTTATATTTTGAAACAAATTTACATTGTTTAATATGTATTTTGCATATCTATTTCAATACAAATTTACCTTATTGTATGTGTTTTTTATATATTTATTTTAATATAAATTTATTTTTTTTATGTGTATTTTGGTATATATATTTTTATAAATAAAAAAATGTGTTATTTTATTGGTATTTTGCCTCTTTATTTTCATACAAATATACATTATTTTATTAATATTCTGTGTATTTATTTTGATACGATTTTACATTATTCTATTTGTGTTTTGTATATATTTTTTTTATATAAATTTACGTTATTTTAAGTGTATTTGTCTATGTCTTTTCATTCAAATTTACATTATTTTATGTGTATTTTGTATATGTATTTTAATACAAATATACCTAATTTTATGTGTATTTTGTATATTTATTTTCATACAAATTTAAAATATTTTTGTGTATTTTAGAAAATAGTTTGATACAAATTTAGGTTATTTTATGTGTATTTTGTATATCCATTTTCATACAAATACACATTCTTTTATTGATATTTTGTTTATTTATTTTGACGCGAATTTACAGTATTTAATGTGTATTTTGTATATATTTTTATACGTATTTACATAATTTCATGTGTATTTTGTATATATATTCCTATAGAAATCAACGTTATTTTATGTGTATTCGTATATATATTTTGAAACAAATTTACACTGTTTTCTGTGTATTTTGCTTTTTTTTTCAATACAAACTTACCTTATTGTGTGTGCATTTTGTATATTAATTTTAACACATATTTAATTATTCTATGTGTATTTTTGTATATGTATTTAAAAAAAAAAGCTTTATTTTATAGGTATTTTGCATCTTTATTTCCATACAAATTTAAATTATTTTATTGATATTCTGTGTACTTATTTTGATACGATTTTACATTATTCTATGTATAACAAAAATAAATACAGAATACACAAAAATAGATATGCAAAATACATATAAACAATGTAAATTTGTTTCAAAATATATATACGAATACACATAAAATAAAGTAGATTTCTATAAAAATATATATACAAAATACACATAAAATTAAGTAAAACGTATAAAAAAGGTATACAAAATACACATAAAATAATGTAAATTAGTATCAAAATGTAAATTTGTTTCAAAATATGTATACGAATACACATAAAATAACGTAGATTTCTAAAATTAAGTAAATACGTATAAAAAAATGTATACAAAATACACAAAAAATAATGTAAATTCGTATCAAAATAAATAAACAAAATACCAATAAAAGAATGTGTATTTGTATATATATAAATATTCAAAATACACATAAAATAACGTAAATTTATATAAAACTATATACATAAATACACAGAAGTAATTAAATTTGTATGAAAATATATACAAAATACACACAAAATAAGCTAAATTTGAATTGAAATATATATACAAAATACATGAAATAAAGTAAATTTGTATCAAAATATTTATACAAAGAAACATATAATAACGTAAATTTGTATGAAAATATATAAACAAAATACACATTAAATAATGTAAATACGTATAAAAAAATGTTTACAAAATACCCATATAATCATGTAATTCGTATCAAAATAAATAAACAAAATACCAATAAAATAATATAAATTTGTATGAGTAAACGTGTATGTTGCATATTTTTTCAATACAAATTTACCTTATTATATACGCATTTTGTATATTAATTTTAATACAAATTTAATTATTCGATGTGTATTTTTGTATCTGTATTTTTATAAACATATGCTTTATTTTTTGGGTATTTTGCATCTTTATTTTCATACAAATATACATTATTTTATTGATATTCTGCTCATTCATTTTGATACGAATTGACATTATTCTATGTGTATTTTGTATATATTTTTCACACAAATTTACGTTATTTTATGTGTATTTGTTTATATATTTTGACACAAATTTACAATATTTTATGGCTATTTTGTATATACATTTCAAAAGAAATTTACCTAGTTTTATGTGTATTTTGAATATCTATTTTCATACAAACTCAAATTATTTCTATGTATTTTTGTATATATTTTAATACATATTTTAGTTATGTTATGTGTATTTTGTAAATTTATTTTCATTCATATATATATTATTTTATTGGTGTTTTGTTGATTTATATTCATACGAATTTACATTATTTTATATGTACTTTGTATATATATTTTTATACGCTTTTCCATTATTTAATATTTATTTTGAATATATATTTTTATACAAATTCATGGTATTTTATGTGTATTTGTATATATATTTTCATATAAATTTACATTATTTTATGTGTATTTTGTACATATATTTTATTACAAATCTACCTTATTTTGTTTATTTTGTATATGTATTTTGTATATTTATATTTATCCAAATACACATTCTTTTATTGGTATTTTGTTTATTTATTTTAAATCGAATTTACATTATTTTATGTGTATTTTGTATACATTTTTTTTAAACGTATTTACTTAATTTTATATGTATTTTGTATATATATTTTTATAGAAATCTACGTTTTTTTATTTGTATTCGTATATATATTTTGAAACAAATTTACATTGTTTTATATGTATTGTATGTGCATTTTGTATATTTATTTCAATACAAATTTAAATATTTTATGTGTATTTTGGTATATATATTTTTATAAGAAATGCGCTATTTTATGGGAATTTTGCATCTTTATTTTCATACAAATTTACATTATTTTATTAATATACGGTGTATTTATTTTGATACGAATTTACATTATTCTATTTGTTTTTTGTATACACTTTTTTATACATATTTACATTATTTAATGAGTATCTTGCATATATATTTTATACAAATTTAATATCTATTATCTATTTTTATACAAATACACATTCTTTTCATGATATTTTGTTTATTTATTTTGACACGAATTTGCATTATTTGATATGTATTTTGTATATATATTTTTATACGTATTTACATAATTTCATGTGTATTTTGTATATATATTTCTATAGAAATGTACTTTATTTTATATGTATTCGTATATATATTTTGAAACAAATTTACATTGTTTTATATGTATTTTTGAATATCTCTTTTAATACAAACTTACCTTACTGTATATGCATTTTGTATATTTATTTCAATACAAATTTAAATATTTTATGTGTATTTTGGTAAATATATTTTTATAAAAAATGCGATAGTTTTTGGGAATTTTGCATCTTTATTTTCATACAAATTTACATTATTTTATTGATATTCTGTGTATTTATTTTGATACGATTTTACATTATTCTATTTGTTTTTTGTATATATTTTTTTTACACATTAACATTATTTAAAGTGTATCTTGCATATATATTTTATACAAATTTACGTTATTTTAAGTGTATTTGTTTTTATATTTTCATTCAAATTTACATTTATTTTAATTCGAAATTACATTATTTCATGTGTGTTTTGTATACATTTTTTTATACGTATGTACTTAATTTTATGTGTATTTTGTATATATATTTTAATAGAAATCTACGTTTTTTTTATTTGTATTCGTATATATATTTTGAAACAAATTTACATTGTTTTATATGTATTTTTGCATATCTCTTTCAATACAAGTTTACCTTATTGTATGTGCATTTTGTATATTAATTTTAATACAAATTTAATTATTCTATGTGTATTTTTGTATATGTATTTTTATAAAAATATGCTTTATTTTTTGGGTATTTTGCATCTTTATTTTCATACAAATATACATTATTTTATTTATATTCTTCTCATTAATTTTGATAAGATTTTACATTATTCTATGTGTATTTTGTATATATTTTCACACAAATTTACGTTATTTTATGTGTATTTGTTTATATATTTTGACAAAAATTTACAATATTTTATCTCTATTTTGTATATACATTTCAAAAGAAATTTGCCTAGTTTTATGTGTATTTTGAATATCTATTTTCATACAAACTCAAATTATTTCTATGTATTTTGTATATATTTAATACATATTTTAGTTATGTTATGTGTATTTTGTAAATTTATTTTCATTCATATATATATTATTTTATTGGTGTTTTGTTGATTTATATTGATACAATTTACATTATTTTATATGTACTTTGTATATATATTTTATACGCTTTTCCATTATTTAATATTTATTTTGAATATATTTTTATACAAATTCATGGTATTTTATGTGTATTTGTATATATATTTTCATATAAATTTACATTATTTTATGTGTATTTTGTACATATATTTTATTACAAATCTACCTTATTTTGTTTATTTTGTATATGTATTTTGTATATTTATATTTATCCAAATTTACATTCTTTTATTGGTATTTTGTTTATTTATTTTAAATCAATTTACATTATTTTATGTGTATTTTGTATACATTTTTTTATACGTATTTACTTAATTTTATGTGTATTTTGTATATATATTTTATAGAAATCTACGTTTTTTTTGTATTCGTATATATATTTTCAAACAAATTTACATTATTTTGTGTATTTTGCATATCTCTTTCAATACAAATTTACCTTATTGTATGTGTATTTTGTATATTTATTTCAATACAAATTTAAATATTTCATGTGTATTTTGGTTTATATTTTTTTTATAAGAATGCGCTATTTTTAGGGAATTTTGCATCTTTATTTTCATACAAATTTACAATATTTTATTAATATTCGGTGTATTTATTTTGATACGATTTTACATTATTCTATTTGTTTTTGTATATACTTTTTATACATATTTACATTATTTAATGAGTATCTTGCATATATATTTTATACAAATTTAATATCTATTTTGTATCTATTTTATACAAATACATTCTTTTCATGATATTTTGTTTATTTATTTTGACACGATTTACATTATTTTATGTGTATTTTGTACATATATTTTTATACGTATTTACATAATTTCATGTGTATTTTGTATATATATTTCTATAGAAATCTACGTTATTTTATATGTATTCGTATATATATTTTGAAACAAATTTACATTTTTTTGTGTATTTTGAATATCTCTTTTAACACAAATTTACCTTACTGTATATGCATTTTGTATATTTATTTCAATACAAATTTAAACATTTTATGTGTATTTTGGTAAATATATTTTTATAAAAATGCGATAGTTTTTTTATTTTGCATCTTTATTTTCATACAAATTTACATTATTTTATTGATATTCTGTGTATTTATTTTGATACGATTTTACATTATTCTATTTGTTTTTGTATATATTTTTTATACACTAACATTTTTAAAATTTATCTTGCATATATATTTTATACAAATTTACGTTATTTTAAGTGTATTTGTTTTATATTTTCATTCAAATTTACATTTATTTTAATTGAAGTTACATTATTTCATGTGTATTTTGTATACATTTTTTATACGTATATACTTAATTTTATGTGTATTTTGTATATATATTTTATAAAATCTACGTTTTTTATTTGAATTCGTATATATATTTTGAAACAAATTTACATTGTTTTATATGTATTTTGCATATCTCTTTCAATACAAATTTACCTTATTGTATTGCATTTTGTATATTTATTTCAATGCAAATTTAAATATTTTATGTGTATTTTGGTATATATATTTTATAAGAAATGCGCTATTTTATGAATTTTGCATCTTTATTTTCATAAAAATTTACATTATTTTATTAATATTCAGTGTATTTATTTTGATACGATGTTACATTATTCTATTTGTTTTGTATATACATTTTATACATATTTACATTATTTAATGTGTATCTTGCATATATATTTTATACAAATTTATTATCTATTATCTATTTTCATACAAATACACATTCTTTTCATGATATTTTGTTTATTTATTTTATTTTAATTTACATTATTTGATATGTATTTTGTATATATAATTTTATACGTATTTACATAATTTCATATGTATTTTGTATATATATTCTATAGAAATCTACTTTATTTTATGTGTATTCGTATATATATTTTGAAACAAATTTACATTGTTTTATATGTGTTTTTGAATATCTCTTTCAATACAAATTTACCTTACTGTATATGCATTTTGTATATTTATTTCAATACAAATTTAAATATTTTATGTGTATTTTGGTAAATATATTTTTATAAAAAAATGCGATAATTTTTCGGAATTTTGCATCTTTATTTTCATACAAATTTACATTATTTTATTGATATTCTGTGTATTTATTTTGATACGATTTTACATTATTCTATTTGTTTTTTTTATATATTTTTTTATACACATTTACATTATTTAATGTGTATCTTGCCTATATATTTTATACAAATTTACGTTATTTTAAGTGTAATTGTTTATATATTTTCATTCAAATTTACATTATTTGATGTGTATTTTGTATATGTATTTCAATACAAATTTGCCTAATTTTATGTGTATTTTGCATATTTCTTTTCAAACAAATTTAAATTATTTTTGTGTATTTTTGTATATATTATTATACAAATTTATGATATTTTATTTACTCATTTACATAATTTAGAGTGTTTTTTGTATATATATATTTATGCAAATTTACTTTATTTATGTGCATTTTGTATATATTTTTATAGAATTTTGCGTTATTTGTATATGTTTTCTCATACAAATTTACATTATTTTATTGCTATTTTGTTTATTTATTTTGATACAGTTACATGATTATATGTGTATTTTGTACATATTTTTATACGTATTTACATTACTTAAGGTGTATTTTGTTTATATATTTTTAACAAATCTACGTTATTATATGTATTTGTATAAATATTTTGATACAGATTTACATTATTTTATGTATTTTGTATGTACATTTCAATTCAAATTTAGCTTATTTTAGCTGTATTTTGTATATATATTTTCATACAAATTTAATTACTTCTTTGTATTTTTGTATATAGTTTTATACAAATTTACGATATTTTATGTTTATTGTATATTTATATTTATACAAATACACATTCTTTTACTAGTATTTTGTTTATTTATTTTGATACGATTTTATGTATTTTGTATTTTATTCATTTTTTATAGGTATTTACTTCATTTTATGTGTATTTTGTATATATTTATTGAAATCTACGTTATTTTATGTGTATTCGTATATATATTTTGAAACAAATTTACATAGTTTTATATGTATTTTGAATATCTCTTTCAATACAAATTTACCTCTCCATATATACCAAAATACACATAAAAATTAAATTTGTATTAAAATAAATATTTAAAAACACATACAATAAAATAAATTTGTATTGAAATAGATATACAAAATACATATAAAATAATGTAAATTTGTTTCAAAATATATATGAATACATAAAATAACAGATTTCTATAAAATATATAAAAATACATAAAAAAATAAATACGTATAAAAAAATGTATACAAAATACATAAAATAATGTAAATTCGCATCAAAATAAATATACAAAATACCAATAAAAGAATGTGTATTTGTATAAATATAAATATACAAAATACACATAAATAACGTAAATTTATGTAAAACTATATACAAAAATACACAAGTATTTTAATTTGTATGAAAATAGATATACAAAATGAGGTAAATTGTTTCAAATTCAATAAACAAATTCAGATTTTATAATAATATATATAAAATCAGATTATCAGATTTTGTATATCTATTTTCATACAAACTCAAATTATTTCTATGTATTTTTGCATATATTTTAATACAAATTTTAGTTATGTTATGTGTATTTTGTAAATTTATTTTCATTCAAATATATATTATTTTATTGGTGTTTTGTTGATTTATATTGATACGAATTTACATTATTTTATATGTACTTTGTATATATATTTTTATAAGCTTTTACATTATTTAATATTTATTTTGAATATATATTTTATACAAATTCATGGTATTTTATGTATTTGTATATATATTTTATATAAATTTACATTATTTTATGTGTATTTTGTACATATATTTTTTTACAAATCTTCCTTATTTTATGTTTATTTTGTATGTGTATTTTGTATATTTATATTTATTCAAATACACATTCTTTTATTGGTATTTTGTTTATTTATTTTAATTCGAATTTACATTATTTTATGTGTATTTTGTATACATTTTTTTTATACGTATTTACTTAATTTTAAGTGTATTTTGTATATATTTTATAGAAATCTACGTTTTTTATTTGTATTCGTATATATATTTTGAAACAAATTTACATTGTTTTATATGTATTTTGCATATCTCTTTCAATACAAATTTACCTTATGGTACGTGCATTTTGTATATTTATTTCAATGCAAATTTAAATATTTTATGTGTATTTTGGTATATATATTTTTATAAGATTACGAAAATTTGAATAAAAATAAAATTTTCATACAAAAAACAAAAATTAATTTCAATTTATTTTGAAAATAGATACAATATACATACATAATTATTTAATGTGTATTATATATATTTTATACAAATTTACATGTATTTTCATACAAATACACATTCATGATATTTTGTTTATTTATTTTGATACAATTTACATTATTTGATATGTATTTTGTATATAAATTTTTATACATTTACAAATTTTCATATGTATTTTGTATATAATTTCAATAAAATCTACGTTATTATATGTGTATTATATATATTTTGAAACAAATTTACATTATTTTATATGTATTTTGAATATCTATTTCAATACAAATTTACACAAAATATTTATTTTAATACAAATTCAAATATTTTATGTGTGTCTTGGTATATATATTTTATAAAAATGCGTTATTTTATGGGTATTTTGCATCTTAATTTTCATACAAATTTACATTATTTTATTAATATTCTGTGTATCTATTTTGATACGATTTTATATTATTCTATTTGTTTTGTATATTTTTTTTTTATACATATTTACATTATTTAATGTGTATTTTTTATATATATTTTATACAAATTTACGTTATTTTAAGTGTATTTGTTTATATATTTATAAATTTGTATTGAAATACATACACAAAATACACATAAAATAATGTAAATTTGAATGAAAATACATAAACAAATACACTTAAAATAACGTAAATTTGTATAAAAAAAATATGTACAAAACACAAATAGAATAATGTAAAATCGTATCAAAATAAATACACAGAATATTAATAAAATAATGTAAATTTGTATGAAAATAAAGAAGCAAAACACTCATAAAATGACGCATTTTTTTTTATTTATAAAAATATATATACCAAAATACACATCAAAAAATTAAATTTGTATTAAAATAAATATACAAAAAACACATACAATAAGGTAAATTTGTATTGAAATAGATATGCAAAATACATATAAAACAATGTAAATTTGTTTCAAAATATATAAACGAATACACATAAAATAACGTAGATTTCTATAAAAATATATATACAAAATACATATAAAATGAAGTAAATACATATAAAAAAAATGTATACAAAATACACGTAAAATAATGTACATTCGTATCAAAATAAATATACAAAATACCAATAAAAGAATGTGTATTTGTATAAATATAAATATGCAAAATACACATAAAATAACGTAAATTTATATAAAGCTATATACAAAAATACACAGAAGTATTTTAATTTGTATGAAAATAGATATACAAAATAAGGTAAATTCGTTTCAAATTCAATAAACAAAATTCAGATAAAAGAAAGTATATTTGTAGAATAAATAAATATACAAAATACACATAAAATAACGAAAATTTGTTTGAAAATATATAAAAAAATAAACAAAAATAATTTCAATTTGTATGAAAATAAATATACAAAATACACATGTATTTTGTATATCTATTTTCACACAAATTTAATTACTTCTGTGTATTTTTGCATATAGTTTTATATAAATTTACGTTATTTTATTTGTATATTTATATTTATACAATACACATTCTTTTATTAGTATTTTGTTTATTTATTTTGATACGAGTTTACATTATTTTATGTGTATTTTGTATACCTTTTTTATACGTATTTACTTCATTTTATGTGTATTTTGTATATTTATTTTCATAGAAATCTACGTTATTTTATGTGTATTCGTATATATATTTTGAAAAAATTTACATGGTTTTATATGTATTTTGCATATCTATTTCAATACAAATTTACCTTATTGTATGTGCATTTTGTATATTTATTTTAATACAAATTCAAATATTTTATGTGTCTTCGTATAAATATTTTTATAAAAAATGCGTTATTTTATGGGTATTTTGCATCTTAATTTTCATACAAATTTACATTATTTTATTAATATTCTGTGTATTTATTTTGATACGATTTTATATTATTCTATTTGTGTTTTGTATATATTTTTTTATACATATTTACATTATTTCATGTGTATTTTTTATATATATTTTATACAAATTTACGTTATTTTAAGTGTATTTGTTTATATATTTTCATTCAAATTTACATTATTTTATGTGTATTTTGTAAATGTATTTCAATACAAATTTACCTAATTTTATGTGTATTTTGTATATTTATTTTCATACAAATTAAAATTATTTTTGTGTATTTTTGTATATAGTTTTAAACAAATTTAGGTGATTTTATGTGTATTGTATATCTATTTTCATACAAGTACACATTCTTTTATTGATATTTTGTTTATTTATTTTGACGCGAATTTACATTATTTAATGTGTATTTTATATATATATTTTATACGTGTTTACATCATTTGATGTATTTTGTATATATTTCTATAGAAATCTACGTTGATTTATGAGTATTTGTATATAGATTTTGAAATAAATTTACACTGTTTTATGTGTATTTTGCATATTTTTTCAATACAAATTTACCTTATTGTATATGCATTTTGTATATTAATTTTAATGCAAATTTAATTATACCATGTGTATTTTTGTATTTTATAAAAATATGCTTTATTTTATGGGTATTTTGCATTTTTATTTTCATACAAATTTACATTATTTTATTTATATTCTGTTTATTTTTTTTGAAACATTTTTACATTATTCTATGTGTATTTTGTATATCTATTTTTATACGTATTTACTTAATTTATGTGTATTTTGTATATATATTTTTATAGAAGTCTACGTTATTTTATGTGTATTCGTATATATTTTGAAACAAATTTACATTGTTTTATATGTATTTTTGCATATAAAACATATAAAACAATGTAAATTTGTTTCAAAATATATATACGAATACAAATAAAAAAACGTAGATTTCTATAAAAATATATACAAAATACACATAAAATTAAGTAAATACGTATAAAAAAATGTATACAAAATACACATAAAATAATGTAAATTCGATTTAAAATAAATAAACAAAATACGAATAAAAGAATGTGTATTTGGATAAATATAAATATACAAAATACATATACAAAATAAACATAAAATAAGGTAGATTTGTAATAAAATATATGTACAAAATACACATAAAATAATGTAAATTTATATGAAATATATATACAAATACACATAAAATACCATGAATTTGTATAAAAATATATATTCAAAATAAATATTAAATAATGTACAAGCGTATAAAAATATATATACAAAGTACATATAAAATAATGTATCAATGTAAATCAACAAAACACCAATAAAATAATATATATTTGAAAGAAAATAAATTTACAAAATACACATAACATAACTAAAATTTGTATTAAAATATATATAAAAATACATAGAAATAATTTGAGTTTGTATGAAAATAGATATACAAAATCTGATAATCTGATTTTATATTATTTTTATAAAATCTGAATTTTGTTTATTGAATTTGAAACGAATTTACCTTATTTTGTATATCTACTTTCATACAAATTAAAATACTTCTGTGTATATAGTTTTATATAAATTTACGTTATTTTATGTGTATTTTGTATATTTATATTTATACAAATACACATTCTTTTATTGGTATTTTGTATATTTATTTTGATGCGAATTTACATTATTTTATGTGTATTTTGTATACATTTTTTTATACGTATTTACTTCATTTTATGTGTATTTTGTATATATATTTTTATAGAAATCTACGTTATTTTATGTGTATTCGTATATATATTTTGAAACAAATTTACATTGTTTTATATGTATTTTGCATATCTATTTCAATACAAATTTACCTTATTGTATGTGTTTTTTTTAAATATTTATTTTAATACAAATTTAATTTTTTTATGTGTATTTTGGTATATATGGAGAGGTAAATTTGTATTGAAAGAGATATTCAAAAATACATATAAAACAATGTAAATTTGTTTCAAAATATATATACGAATACACATAAAATAACGTAGATTTCAATAAAAATATATACAAAATACATATAAAATGAAGTAAATACGTATAAAAAAATGAATACAAAATACACATAAAAATCGTATCAAAATAAATAAACAAAATACCAGTAAAAGAATGTGTATTTGTATAAATATAAATAACAAAATACACAAAAAATATCGTAAATTTGTATAAAACTATATACAAAAATACACAGAAGTAATTAAATTTGTATGAAAATATATATACGAAATACAGCTAAAATAAGCTAAATTTGAATTGAAATGTACATACAAAATACATAAAATAATGTAAATCTGTATCAAAATATTTATACAAATACATATAATAACGTATATTTGTTTAAAAATATATGAACAAAATACACATTAAGTAATGTAACTCGTATCAAAATAAATAAACAAAATAGCAATAAAATAATGTAAATTTGTATGAGAAAACATATACAAATAACGCAAATTTCTATAAAAATATATGCACAAAAATGCACATAAAATAAAGTAAATTTGCATAAATATATATATACAAAACACACACTAAATAATGTAAATGCGTACAAAAAATAACCTAAATTTGTATAAAAGTATATACAAAAATACACAAAAATAATTTAAATTCGTTTGAAAAGAAATATACAAAATACACATAAAATTAGGTAAATTTGTATTGAAATACATATTCAAAATACACATCAAATAATGTAAATTTGAATGAAAATATATAAACAAATACACTTAAGATAACGTAAATTTGTATAAAATATATATGCAAGATACACATTAAATAATGTAAATGTGTATAAAAAAATATATACAAAAAACAAATAGAATAATGTAAAATCGTATAAAAATAAATACACAGAATATCAATAAAATAATGTAAATTTGTATGAAAATAAAGATGCAAAATTCCCCAAAATTATCGCATTTTTTATAAAAATATATTTACCAAAATACACATAAAATATTTAAATTTGTATTGAAATAAATATACAAAATGCATATACAGTAAGGTAAATTTGTATTGAAAGAGATATTCAAAAATACATATCAAACAATGTAAATCTGTTTCAAAATATATATATGAATACACATAAAATAAAGTAGATCTCTATAGAAATATATATACAAAATACATATGAAATTATGTAAATACGTATAAAAATATATATACAAAATACATATCAAATAATGTAAATTCGTGTCAAAATAAATAAACAAAATATCATGAAAAGAATGTGTATTTGTATGAAAATAGATAATAGATAATAAATTTGTATAAAATATATATGCAAGATACACATTAAATAATGTAAATATGTATAAAAAGTATATACAAAAACAAATAGAATAATGTAACATCGTATCAAAATAAATACACTGAATATTAATAAAATAATGTAAATTTGTATGAAAATAAAGATGCAAAATTCCCAAAAATAGCGCATTTTATAAAAATATATATACCAAAATACACATAAAATCTTTAATTTTGCATTGAAATAAATATACAAAATGCACATACAATAAGGTAAATTTGTATTGAAAGAGATATGCAAAAATACATATAAAACAATGTAAATTTGTTTCAAAATATATATACGAATTAAAAAAAAAAAACGTAGATTTCTATTAAAATATATATACAAAATACACATAAAATTAAGTAAATACGTATAAAAAAATGTATACAAAATACACATAAAATAATGTAATTTCGAATTGAAATAAATGTAAATTTGAATGAAAATATATAAACAAATACACTTAAAATAACGTAAATTTGTATAAAATATATATGCATGATACACATTAAATAATGTAAATGTGTATAAAAAAAATATATACAAAAAACAAATAGAATAATGTAAAATCGTATCAAAATAAATACACAGAATATCAATAAAATAATGTAAATTTGTATGAAAATAAAGATGCAAAATTCCCAAAAATTATCGCATTTTTTTTTAAAATATATATACCAAAATACACATGAAATATTAAAATTTGTATTGAAATAAATATACAAAATGCATATACAGTATGGTAAATTTGTATTAAAAGAGATATTCAAAAATACATATAAAACAATGTAAATTTGTTTCAAAATATATATACGAATACACATAAAATAAAGTAGATTTCTATAGAAATATATATACAAAATACATATGAAATTATGTAAATACGTATAAAAATATACATACAAAATACATATCAAATAATGTAAATTCGTGTCAAAATAAATAAACAAAATATCATGAAAAGAATGTGTATTTGTATAAAAATAGATAATAGATAATAAATTTGTATAAAATATATATGCAAGATACTCATTAAATAATGTAAATATGTATAAAAAAGTGTATACAAAAAACAAATAGAATAATGTAATTTCGTATCAAAATAAATACACCGAATATTAATAAAATAAAGTAAATTTGTATGAAAATAAAGATGCAAAATTCCCATAAAATAGCGCATTTCTTATAAAAATATATATACCAAAATACACATAAAATATTTAAATTTGTATTTAAATAAATATACAAAATGCACATACAATAAGGTAAATTTGTATTGAAAGAGATATGCAAAAATACATATAAAACAATGTAAATTTGTTTCAAAATATATATACGAATACAAATAAAAAAACGTAGATTTCTATAAAAATATATATACAAAATACTCTTAAAATTAAGTAAATACGTATAAAAAATGTATACAAAATACACATAAAATAATGTAAATTCGATTTAAAATAAATAAACAAAACACCAATAAAAGAATGTGTATTTGGATAAATATAAATATACAAAATACATATTCAAAATAAACATAAAATAATGAAGATTTGTAATAAAATATATGTACAAAATACACATAAAATAATGTAAATTTATATGAAAATATATATACAAATACACATAAAATACCATGAATTTGTATAAAAATATATATTCAAAATAAATATTAAATAATGTAAAAGCGTATAAAAATATATATACAAATTACATATAAAAAAATCTAAATACGTATCAATATAAATCAAAAAAACACCTATCACAAAATATATATATATATATATATATATATATATATATATATATATATATATATATATATATATATATATATATATATATATATATATATATATATATATATATATATATATATATATATATATATATATATATATATATATATGAATGAAAATAAATTTACAAAATACACATAACATAACTAAAATATGTATTAAAATATATACAAAAATACATAGAAATAATTTGAGTTTGTATGAAAATAGATATTCAAAATACACATAAAACTAGGTAAGTTTCTTTTGAAATGTATATACAAAATAGCCATAAAATATAGTAAATTTGTGTTAAAATATATAAACAAATACACATAAAATAACGTAAATTTGTATGAAAAATATATACAAAATACACATAGAATAATGTCAATTCGTATCAAAATGAATGAGCAGAATATCAATAAAGTAATGTATATTTGTATGAAAATAAAGATGCAAAATACCCAAAAAATAAAGCATATGTTTATAAAAATACAGATACAAAAATACACATCGAATAATTAAATTTGTATTAAAATTAATATATAAAATGCGTATATAAGGTAAATTTGTATTGAAAAAATATGCAACATACACGTTTACTCATACAAATTTATATTATTTTATTGGTATTTTGTTTATTTATTTTGATACGAATTACATGATTATATGTGTATTTTGTACACATTTATTTATACGTATTTACATTATTTAATGTGTATTTTGTTTATATATTTTCATACAAATTTACGTTATTATATGTGTATTTGTATAAATATTTTGATACAAATTTACTTTATTTTATGTATTTTGTATATATATTTCAATTCAAATTTAGCTTATTTTGTGTGTATTTTGTATATATTTTCATACAAATTTAATTACTTCTGTGTATTTATGTATATAGTTTTATATAAATTTACGTTATTTTATGTGTATTTTGTATATTTATATTTATACAAATACACATTCTTTTATTGGTATTTTGTTTATTTATTTTGATACGAATTTACATTATTTTATGTGTATTTTGTATACATTTTTTTATACGTATTTACTTAATTTTATGTGTATTTTGTATATATATATTTATAGAAATCTACGTTATTTTATGTGTATTCGTATACATATTTTGAAACAAATTTACATTGCTTTATATGTATTTTGCGTATCTATTTCAATACAAATTTACTTTATTATAAGTGTTTTTTATATATTTATTTTAATACAAATCTTATTTTTTTATGTGTATTTTGGTATATATATTTTTATAAATAAAAAAAATGCGTTATTTTACGGGTACTTTGCCTCTTTATTTTCATACAAATTTACATTATTTTATTAATATTCTGTGTATTTATTTTGATACGATTTTACATTATTCTATTTGTGTTTTGTATATATTTTTTTATCCAAATTTACGTTATTTTAAGTGTATTTGTTTATGTATTTTCATTCAAATTTACATTATTTTATGTGTATTTTGTATATGTATTTCCATACAAATTTACCTAATTTTATGTGTATTATGTATATTTATTTTCATACAAATTTAAAATATTTTTGTGTATTTTTGTATATAGTTTGATACAAATTTAGGTTATTTTATGTGTTTTTTGAATATCTATTAAATATATATACAAAATACATATGAAATTATGTAAATACGTATAAAAATATATATACAAAATACATATCAAATAATGTAAATTCGTGTCAAAATAAATAAACAAAATATCATTAAAAGAATGTGTATTTGTATGAAAATAGATAATAGATAATAAATTTGTATAAAATATATATGCAAGATACACATTAAAAAATGTAAATATGTATAAAAAAGTATATACAAAAAACAAATAGAATAATGTAAAATCTTATCAAAATAAATACATCGAATATTAATAAAATAATGTAAATTTGTATGAAAATAAAGATGCATAATTCTTATAAAATAGCGCATTTCTTATAAAAATATATATACCAAAATACACATAAAATTTTTAAATTTGTATTGAAATAAATATATAAAATGCATATACAATAAGGTAAATTTGTATTGAAAGAGATATGCAAAAATACAAATAAAACAATGTAAATTTGTTTCAAAATATATTTACGAATACAAATAAAAAAACGTAGATTTCTATAAAAATATATATACAAAATACACAAAAAACTCAGTAAATACGTATAAAAAAAATGTATTCAAGATACACATAAAATAATAAAAATTCGAATTAAAATAAATAAACAAAATACCAATAAAAGAATGTGTATTTGGATAAATATAAATATACAAAATACACATACAAAATAAACATAAAATAAGGTAGATTTGTAATAAAGTATATGTACAAAATACACATACAATAATGTAAATTTATATGAAAATATATATACAAATACACATAAAATACCATGAATTTGTATAAAAAATTATATTCAAAATAAATATTAAATAATGTAAGAGCGTATAAAAATATATATACAAAGTACATATAAAATGAAAATTAAGATGCAAAATACCTATAAAATAACGCATTTTTTTATAAAATTATTGATACCAAAATACACATAAAATATTTGAACTTGTATTAAAATAAATATACAAAATGCACATACAATAAGGTAAATTTGTATTGAAATAGATATGGAATATACATATAAAATAATGTAAATTTGTTTCAAAATATATATACGAATACACATAAAATAACGTAGATTTCTATAAAAATACATATACAAAATACACATAAAATTAAATAAATACGTATAAAAAAATGTATACAAAATACACATAAAATAATGTAAATTCGTATAAATGTAAATAAACAATATACCAATAAAAGAATGTGTATTTGTATAAATATAAATATACAAAATGCACATAAAATAACGTAAATTTATATAAAACTATATACATAAAATAACGCAAATTTTTATAAAAATATATGTACAAAAATGAACATTAGATAAATTTGCATAAAAATATATATACAAAACACACATTAGATAATGTAAATGAGTATAAAAATATGTATACAAAATACCTATAAAATAATCTACATTCGTATCGAATTAAATTAAGAAATACCAATAAAATAATGTAATTTTGGATGAAAATATATATACAAAATACACATAAAATAACCTAAATACAAATACAAATATACACATAAAATAATTTAAAATTGAATGAAATAAATATACAAAATAAACATAAAATAAGGTAAATTTGTAATGAAATATATGAAAAAATACACATAAAATAATATAAATTTGTATGGAAATATATATACAAATACACATTAAATAACATGAATTTGTATAAAATTTGTATCAAAATATATACTTATACACACAATAAAATAACGTAATTTTTTTAGGAAAATGTATATACAAAATACACATAAAATAATTTAAATACGTAGAAAAATATATATACAAAAAACACATAAAATAGTGTAAATATGTATGAAAATATATAAACAAATACACAAAATAATGTAAATTTGCATAAAAAATATATACAAAATTAACATTAAATAATGTAAATATATATATAAAAAAATATATACAAAAAACACATAGAATAATGTTAAATCGTATCAAAATAAAGAGAATATCAATAAAATAATGTAAATTTGTATGAAAATAAAGATGCAAAATATCCATATAATAACGCATATTTGCATAAAAATATATATACAAAAATACATATAAAATAATTAAATTTGTTTTAAAATAAATATACAAAATGCACGTACAATAAAGTAAATTTGTATTGAAATAGATATGCAAAATACACATTAATAATGTAAATTTGTATCAAAATATATATACGAATACTCATAAAATAGAGTAAATTTCTATGAAAATATACATACAAAATAGATATACAAAATACACATATAACTAGTTAAATTTGTATTTAAATACATGTACAAAAAACACATAAAATAATGTAGATTTGTATGAAATGAAAACAAATACATTTTATATAAAATATATATACAAAATACACATAGAATAATGCAAAATCATATCAAAATAAATACACAGAATATCAATAAAATAATGTAAATTTTTATGAAAATAAAGATGCAAAATACCCATAAAATAAAGCATATTTTTATAAAAATACATATACAAAAATACACATAGATTAATCAAATTTGTATTAAAATTAATATACAAAATGCACATACAATAAGGTAAATTTGTATTAAAAAAATATGCAAAATACACATAAAACATTGTAAATTTGTTTCAAAATATATATACGAATACACATAAAATAACGCAGATTTCTATAGAAATATATATACAAAATACACTTGAAATAATGTAAATACGTATAAAAATATATATACAAAATACACATTAAATAATGTTAATTCGTGTCAAAATAAATAAACAAAATATCATGAAAAGAATGTGTATTTGTATGAAAATAGATATACAAAATACACACAAAATAACCTAAATTTGTATAAGACTATATACAAAAATACACAAAAACAATTTAAACTTGTATGAAAATAAATATACAAAAAACATATACAATTAGGTAAATTTGTATTGAAATACATATACAAAATACACTGAAAATAATGTAAATTTGAATGAAAATATATAAACATATAGACTTAAAATAACGTAAATTTGTATCAAATATATATACAAAAAAAAATTAAATAATGTAAATATGTATAAAAAATATATATACAAAACACAAATAAAATAATGTAAAATCGTATCAAAATAAATACAGAAAATATTAATAAAATAATGTAAATTTGTATGAAAATTAAGATGCAAAATACCCATAAAATAATGCATTTTTTATAAAAATATATATACGAAAAAACATAAAATATTTGATTTTGTATTAAAATAAATAGATATACAAAATACTCATAAAATAAGCTAAATTTGAATTGAAATATATATACAAAATACATAAAATAATGTAAATTTGTATCAAAATACTTTTACAAATACACATATAATAACGTAAATTTGTATAAAAATATATAAACAAAATACACATTAAATAATGTAAATACGTATAAAAAAAATGTACAAAATACACAAATAATCATGTAATTCGTATCAAAATAAATAGACAAAATACCAATAAAATAATGTAAATTTCTATGAGAAAATATATATAAAATACACATAAATAACGCAAATATCAATAAAAATATATATAATATAATATATTTTTAAACATATCTAAAATATTTAATGTATATTTTGTATATATATTTTATCCAAATTTACGTTATTTTATATGTATTTGTTTATATATTTTCATACAAATTTAAATTATTTTATGTGAGTTTTGTGCATGTATTTCAATTCAAATTTAGCTTATTTTATGAGTATTTTGTATATCTATTTATTTTAATACAAAATCAAATATTTTATGTTTTTTCGTATATATATTTTTATAAAAAATGCATTATTTTATGGGTATTTTGCATCTTAATTTTCATACAAATTTACCTAAATTTGCCTAACTTTATGTGTATTTTGCATATCTATTTTCAAACAAATTTAAATTATTTTTGTGTATTTTTGTATATATTTTTATCCAAATTTTAGTTATTTTATTTGTTTTTTGTATATATATTTTCCTACAAATATACATTCTTTTATTGGAATTTTGTGAATTTAATTTTTTACGAATTTACATTATTTTATGTGTATTTCGTATATACATTTTTTTACGTATTTAAATTATTTTATGTGTATTCTATATATACATTTTTATAAAAATTTACGTTATTTTATTGTGTGTATTCGTATATATTTTGAAACAAATTTTATACAAATTCATGTTATTTTATGTGTATTTGTATATATATTTTCATACAAATTTATATTATTTTATGTGTATTCTTACATATATTTTATTACAAATTTACCTTATTTTATGTTTATTTTGTATATTTATTTCATTTAATAGAATCAAATTTAAATTTATTGTATATGCATTTTGTATATTAATTTTAATACAAATTTAATTATTCTATGTGTATTTTTCTATATGTATTTTTATAAAAATATGCTTTATTTGATGGGTATTTTGCATCTTTATTTTCATACAAATTTACGTTATTTTATTGATATTCTGCTCATTCATTTTGATACGATTTGACATTATTCTATGTGTATTTTGTATATATTTTTCATACAAATTTACGTTATTTTATGTGTATTTGTTTATATATTTTGACACAAATTTACAATATTTTATGGGTATTTTGTATATATATTTCAAAAAAAAATTTACCTAGTTTTATGTGTATTTTGAATATCTATTTTCATTCAAACTCAAATTATTTTTATGTACTTTTGTATATATTTCAATACAAATTTTAGTTAGGTTATGTGTATTTTGTAAATCTATTTTCATTCAAATATATATTATTTTATTGGTATTTTGTTGATTTATATTGATACGAATTTACATTATTTTATATGTACTTTGTATATATATTTTTATACGCATTTACATTATTTAATATTTATTTTGAGTATATAATTTTATACAAATTCATGGTATTTTATGTGTATTTGTATATATATTTTCATATAAATTTACATTATTTTATGTGTATTTTGTACATATATTTCATTACAAATTTACCTTATTTTATGTTTATTTTGTATGTGTATTTTGTACATTTATATTTATACAAATACACATTCTTTTATTGGTATTTTGTTTATTTATTTTGTTTCGAATTTACATTATTTTATGTGTATTTTGTTTACATTTTTTTATACGTATTTACTTAATTTTATGTGTATTTTGTATATATATTTTTGTAGAAATCTACGTTATTTTATGTGTATTCGTACATATATTAATGTAAATTCGTATCAATATAAATCAACAAAATACCAATAAAATAATATATATTTGAATGAAAATAGATTAACAAAATACACATAACATAGCTAAAATTTGTATTGAAATATATACAAATATACATAAAAAAAAAATTATTTGTATGAAAATAGTTATTCAAAATACACATAAAACTAGGTAAATTTCTTTTGAAATATATATACAAAATACCCATAAAATATTGTAAATTTGTGTCAAAATATATAAACAAATACACATAAAATAATGTCAAATCGTATCAAAATGAATGAGCAGAATATCAATAAAATAACGTAAATTTGTATGAAAATAAAGATGCAAAATACCCATTAAAAAAAGCATATTTTTATAAAAATACATATACAAAAATACACATAGAATAATTAAATTTGTATTAAAATTAATATACAAAATACATATACAATAAGGTAAATTTGTATTGAAAAAATATGCAAAATACACATAAAAGTGTAAATTTGTTTAAAAATATATATACGAATACACATAATATAACGTAGATTTCTATAGAAATATATGTACAAAATACACATGAAATGATGTAAATACGTATAAAAATATATATACAAAATACACATTAAATAATTTCAATTCTCGTCAAAATAAATAAACAAAATATCAATAAAAGAATGTGTATTTGTATGAAAATAGATATACAAAATACTCATAAAATAACCTGTTTGTATAAAACTATATACAAAAATACACAAAAATAATTTAAATTTGTATGAAAATAAATATACAAAATACACATAAAATCAGGTAAATTTGTATTAAAATACATATACAAAATACACATAAAATAATGGAAGTTTGAATGAAAATATATAAACATATACACTTAAAATAACGTAAATTTGTATCAAATATATATACAAAATACTAATTAAATAATGTAAATATGTATAAAAAAAATATATTCAAGACACAAATAGAATAATGTAAAATCGTATCAAAATAAATACACAAAATATTAATAAAATAATGTAAATTTGTATAAAAATAAAGATGCAAAATAGCCATAAAATAACGCATTTTTTATAAAAATATATATACCAAAATACACATAAAATATGAAAATTTGTATTAAAATAAATATAAAAAATGCACATACTTTATGGTAAATTTGTATTGAAATAGATATGCAAAATACATATAAAACAATGTAAATTTGTTTCAAAATATATATACGAATACACATAAAATAACGTTGATTTCTATAAAAATATATACAAAATACATAAAATGAAGTAAATACGTATAAAAAATGAATACAAAATACACATAAAAATCGTATCAAAATAAATAAACAAAATACCAGTAAAAGAATGTATTTGTATAAATATAAATATACAAAATACACATAAAATATCGTAAATTTGTATAAAACTATATACAAAAATACACAGAACAAATACACATTCTTTTATTGGTATTTTGTTTATTTATTTTGTTTCGAACTTATATTATTTTATGTGTATTTTGTTTACATTTTTTTATACGTATTTACCTAATTTTATGTGAATTTTGTATATAAATGTTTATAGAAATCTACGTTATTTTATGTGTATTCGTATATATATTTTGAAACAAATTTACAATTTTTTATATGTATTTTTGCATATCTCTTTCAACAGAAGTTTACCTTATTGTATGTGCATTTTGTATATTTATTTCAATACAAATTTAAATATTTTATGTGTATTTTGGTATATATATTTTTATAAGAAATGCGCTATTTGATGGGAATTTTGCATCTTTATTTTCATACAAATTTACATTATTTTATTAATATTCGGTGTATTTATTTTGATACGATTTTACATTATTCTATTTGTTTTTTGTATATATTTTTTATACATATTTACATTATTTAATGTGTATCTTGCATATATATTACATACAAATTTATTATCTATTATTTATTTTCATATAAATACACATTCTTTTCATGATATTTTGTTTATTTATTTTGTCACGAATTTACATTACTTAATATGTATTTTATATATATATTATATATATATTTTTATACGTATTTACATAATTTCATGTGTATTTTGTATATATATTTCTATAGAAATCTACGTTATTTTATGTGAATTCGTATATATATTTTGAAACAAATTTACACTGTTTTATTTGTATTTTGCGTTTTTTTTCAATACAAATTTACCTTTTTATATGTGTGCATTTTGTATATCAATCTTAATACAAATTTAATTATTCTATGTGTATTTTTGTATATGTATTTAAAAAAAAAATGCTTTATCTTATGGGTATTTTGCATCTTTATTTTCATACAAATTTAAATTATTTTATTGATATTCTGTGTACCTATTTTGATACGATTTTACATTATTCTATGTATAACAAAAATAAATACAGAATACACAAAAATAGATATGCAAAATACATATAAACAATGTAAATTTGTTTCAAAATATATATACGAATACACATGAAATAAGGTAGATTTCTATAAAAATATATATACAAAATACACATAAAATAATGTAAATTAGTATCAAAATAAATAAACAAAATACCAATAAAAGAATGTGTATTTGTATAAATATATATACAAAATACACATTAAATAATATAAATTTGTTTAAAACTATACAAAATACACATGAAATGATGTAAATACGTATAAAAATATATAAACAAAATACACATTAAATATTGTAAATTCGCGTCAAAATAAATAAACAAAATATAAATAAAAGAATGTGTATTTGTATGAAAATAGATATACAAAATACACATAAAATAACCTAAATTTGTATCAAACTATATACAAAAATACACAAAAATATTTTAAATTTGTATGAAAATAAATATACAAAATACACATAAAATTAGGTAAATTTGTATTGAAATACATACAAAAAATAATGTAAATTTGAATGAAAATACATAAACAAATACACTTAAAATAACGTAAATTTGTATAAAAAAATATGTACAAAACACAAATAGAATAATGTAAAATCGTATCAAAATAAATACACAGAATATTAATAAAATAATGTAAACTTCTATGAAAATAAAGAAGCAAAATACCCATAAAATAACGCTTTTTTTTTTTATAAAAATATATATACCAAAATACACATCAAAAAATTAAATTTGTATTAAAATAAATATACAAAAACACATACAATAAGGTAAATTTGTATTGAAATAGATATGCAAAATACATATAAAACAATGTAAATTTGTTTCAAAATATATATACGAATACACATAAAATAACGTAGATTTCTATAAAAATATATATACAAAATACACATAAAATGAAGTAAATACGTATAAAAAAATGTATACAAAAACACATAAAATAATGTAAATTGTATCAAAATAAATAAACAAGATACCAATAAAAGAATGTGTATTTGTATGAATATAAATATACAAAATACACTTAAAATAACGTAAATTTGTATAAAACTATATACAAAAATACACAGAAGTAATTAAATTTGTTTGAAAATAGATATGCAAAATACAGATAAAATAAGCTAAATTTGAATTGAAATGTATATACAAAATTCATAAAATAATGTAAATTTGTATCAAAATATTTATACAAATACATATAATAACGTAGATTTGTTTAAAAATATATAAACAAAATACACATTAAGTAATGTAAATACGTATAAAAATATGTACAAAATACACATATAATCATTTAATTGTATCAAACTAAATAAACAAAATATCAATAAAATAATGTAAATTTGAATGAGAAAACATATACAAATACTTATAAAATAACGCTAATTTCTATAAAAATACATGTCTAAAAATGAGCGTAAAATAAAGTATATATGTGTATAAAACTATATACAAAAATACACAAAAATAATTTAAATTTGTATGAAAAGAAATATAGAAAATACACATAAAATTAGGTTAATTTGTATTGAAATACATATACAAAATACACATAAAATAATGTAAATTTGAAAGAAAATATATAATCAAATACACATATAATAACTTAAATTTGTATGAATATATACAAAATACACATTAAATAATGTAAATATGTATAAAAATATATACAAAACAAATAGAATAATGTAAAATCGTATCAAAATTTTCGTTATTATATGTATTTTTATAAATATTTTGATACAAATCTACATTATTTTATGTATTTTGTATATACATTTCAATTCAAATTTAGCTTATTTTATCTGTATTTTGTATATCTATTTTCATACGAATTTAATTACTTCTGTGTATTTTTGTATATAGTTTTATATAAATTTACGTTATTTTATGTGTATTTTGTATATTTATATTAATACAAATACACATTCTTTTATTGGTATTTTGTTTATTTATTTTGATACGAACTTACATTATTTTATGTGTATTTTGTATACATTTTTTTATACGTATTTACTTCATTTTATGTGTATTTTGTATATATATTTTTATAGAAATCTAGGTTATTTTATGTGTATTCGTATATATATTTTGAAACAAATTTACATTGTTTTATATGTATTTTGCATATCTATTTCAATACAAATTTATCTTATTGTATGTGTTTTTTGTATATTTATTTTAACACAAATTTAATTTTTTGATGTGTATTTTGGTATATATATTTTTATAAATAAAAAAATGCGTTATTTTATGGGTATTTTGCTTCTTTATTTTCATACAAATTTACATTATTTTATTAATATTCTGTGTATTTATTTTGATACGATTTTACATTATTCTATTTGTGTTTTGTATATATTTTTTTTATACAAATTTACGTTATTTTAAGTGTATTTGTTTATGTATTTTCATTCAAATTTACATTATTTTATGTGTATTTTGTGTATGTATTTCAATACAAATTTACCTAATTTTATGTGTATTTTGTATATTTATAAATTTAAAATATTTTTGTGTATTTTTGTATATAGTTTGATACAAATTTAGGTTATTTTATGTGTATTTTGTATATCTATTTTCATACAAATACACATTCTTTTATTTATATTTTGTTTATTTATTTTGACGCGAATTTACATTATTTAATGTGTATTTTGTATATATATTTCTATACGAATTTACATCATTTCATGTGTATTTTGTATAGTTTTAAACAAATTTATATTAATTAATGTGTATTTTGTAAATATATATGTATTTATACAAATACACATTCTTTTATTGGTATTTTGTTTATTTATTTTGATACTAATTTACATTATTTTATGTGTATTTTGTATACATTTTTTATACGTTTTACTTAATTTTATGTGTATTTTGTATATATATTTTTATAGAAATCTACCTTATTTCATGTGTATTCGTATATATATTTTGAAACAAATTTACATTGTTTATATGTATTTTGCATATCTATTTTTGTGTATTCTGTATTTATTTTTGTTATACATAGAATAATGTAAAATCGTATCAAAATAAGTACACAGAATATCAATAAAATAATTTAAATTTGTATGAAAATAAAGATGCAAAATACCTATAAAATAAACCTTTTTTTTTTTAAATACAAATACAAAAATACACATAGAATAATTAAATATGTGTTAAAATTAATATACAAAATGCACATACAATAAGGTAAGTTTGTATTGAAAAAAAAACGCAAAATACACATAAAACAGTGTAAATTTGTTTCAAAATATATATACGAATACACATAAAATAACGTTGATTTCTATAGGAATATATATACAAAATACACATGAAATGATGTAAATACGTATAAAAATATATACAAAATACACATTAAATACTGTAAATTCGCGTCAAAAGAAATAAACAAAATATCCATAAAAGAATGTGTATTTGTATGAAAATAGATATACAAAATACACATAAAATAACCTAAATTTGTATCAAACTATATACTAAAATACACAAAAATATTTTAAATTTGTATGAAAATAAATATACAAAATACACATAAAATTAGGTAGATTTGTATTGAAATACATATACAAAATACACATAAAATAATGTAAATTTGAATGAAAAGACATAGAGAAATACACTTAAAATAACGTAAAATTGTATGAAAAAATATATACAAAACACAAATAGAATAATGTAAAATCGTATCAAAATAAATACACAGAATATTAATAAAATAATGTATATTTGTATGAAAATAAAGAGGCAAAAAACCCATAAAATAACGCATTTTTTTTTATTTATAAAAAATATATATACCAAAATACACATAAAAAAATTAAATTTGAATTTAAATAAATATATAAAAAACACATACAATAAGGTAAGTTTGTATTGAAATAGATATGCAAAATACATATAAAACAATGTAAATTTGTTTCAAAATATATATACGAATACACATAAAATAACGTAGATTTCTATAAAAATATATATACAAAATACACATAAAATGAAGTAAATACGTATAAAAAAATGTATACAAAATACTCATAAAATAATGTAAATTCGTATCAAAATAAATATACAAAATACCAATAAAAGAATGTGTATTTGTATAAATATAAATATACAAAATACACATAAAATAACGTAAATTTATATAAAACTATATACAAAAATACACAGAAGTATTTTAATTTGTATGAAAATAGATATACAAAATAAGGTAAATTCGTTTCAAATTCAATAAACAAAATTCAGATAAAAGAAAGTATATTTGTAGAATAAATAAATATATAAAATACACATAAAATAACGAAAATTTGTTTGAAAATATATAAAAAAATAAACAAAAATAATTTCAATTTGTATGAAAATAAATATACAAAATACACATGTATTTTGTATATCTATTTTCTCACAAATTTAATTACTTTTGTGTATTTTTGCATATAGTTTTATATAAATTTACGTTATTTTATTTGTATTTTGTATATTTATATTTATACAATACACATTCTTTTATTAGTATTTTGTTTATTTATTTTGATACGAGTTTACATTATTTTATGTGTATTTTGTACACCTTTTTTTATACGTATTTACTTCATTTTATGTGTATTTTGTATATTTATTTTCATAGAAATCTACGTTATTTTATGAGTATTCGTATATATATTTTGAAAAAAAATTTCATGGTTTTATATGTATTTTGCATATCTATTTCAATACAAATTTACCTTATTGTATGTGCATTTTGTATATTTATTTTAATACAAATTCAAATATTTTATGTGTGTCTTGGTATAAATATTTTTTAAAAAAATGCGTTATTTTATGGGTATTTTGCATCTTAATTTTCATACAAATTTACATTATTTTATTAATATTCTGTGTATTTATTTTGATACCATTTTATATTATTCTATTTGTGTTTTGTATATATTTTTTTATACATATTTACATTATTTAATGTGTATTTTTTATATATATTTCATACAAATTTACGTTATTTTAAGTGTATTTGTTTATATATTTTCATTCAAATTTACATTATTTTATGTGTATTTTGTAAATGTATTTTAATACAAATTTACCTAATTTTATGTGTATTTTGTATATTTATTTTCATACAAATTAAAATTATTTTTGTGTATTTTTGTATATAGTTTTATACAAATTTAGGTGATTTTATGTGTATATTGTATATCTATTTTCATACAAATACACATTCTTTTATTGATATTTTGTTTATTTATTTTGACGCGAATTTATATTATTTAATGTGTATTTTATATATTTATTTTTATACGTGTTTACATCATTTGATGTGTATTTTGTATATATATTTCTATAGAAATCTACGTTGATTTATGAGTATTCGTATATAGATTTTGAAATAAATTTACACTGTTTTATGTGTATTTTGCATATTTTTTCAATACAAATTTACCTTTTTGTATATGCATTTTGTATATTAATTTTAATACAAATTTAATTATGCTATGTGTATTTTTGTATATGTATTTTTATAAAAATATGCTTTATTTTATGGGTATTTTGCATTTTTATTTTCATACAAATTTACATTATTTTATTTATATTCTGTTTATTTTTTTTAAACAATTTTACATTATTCTATGTGTATTTTGTATATCTATTTTTATACGTATTTACTTAATTTATGTGTATTTTGTATATATATTTTTATAGAAATCTACGTTATTTTATGTGTATTCGTATATATTTTGAAACAAATTTACATTGTTTTATATGTATTTTTGCATATCTCTTTCAATACAAGTTTACCTTATTGTATGTGCATTTTGTATATTTACTTCAATACAAATTTAAATATTTTATGTCTATTTTGGTATATATATTTTTATAAGAAATGCGCTATTTGATGGGAGTTTTGCATCTTTATTTTCATACAAATTTACATTATTTTATTAATATTCGGTGTATTTATTTTGATACGATTTCACATTATTCTATTTGTTTTTTGTATATATTTTTTTATACATATTTACATTATTTAATGTGTATCTTGCATATATATTTCATACAAATTTATTATCTATTATTTATTTTCATACAAATACACCTTCTTTTCATGACATTTTGTTTATTTATTTTGACACGAATTTAATTAGATATGTATTTTGTATATATATTTTTATACGTATTTACATAATTTTATGTGTATTTTGTATATATATTTCTATAGAAATCTACGTTATTTTATGTGTATTCGTATATATATTTTGAAACAAATTTACTTTGTTTTATATGTATTATTGAATATCTCTTTCAATACATATTTACCTTACTGTATATGCATTTTGTATATTTATTTCAATACAAATTTAAATATTTTATGTGTATTTTGGTATATATATTTTTTTAAAAAATGCGCTATTTTATGGGAATTTTGCATCTTTCTTTTCATACAAATTTACATTATTTTATTGATATTCTGTGTATTTATATTGATAGGATTTTACATTATTCTATTTCTTTTTTGTAAATATTTTTTATACACATTTACATTATTTAATGTGTATCTTGCATATATATTTTATACAAATTTACGTTATTTTAAGTGTATTTGTTTATATATTTTCATTCAAATTTACATTATTCTATGTGTATTTTGTATATGTATTTGAATACAAATTTACCTAATTTTATGTGTATTTTGTATATTTCTTTTCATACAAATTTTAAATATTTTTTGTGTATTTTTGTATATAGTTTTATACAAATTTAGGTTATTTTATGTACGCATTTACTTTATTTAATGTGTGTTTTGTATATATATATTTTTATGCAAATTTACTTTATTTTTTTAGAAATTTGCGTTAATTTATGTGTATTTGTATATGTTTTCTCATACAAATTTACATTATTTGATTGCTATTTTGTTTATTTATTTTGATACGAATGAAAATAGATATACAAAATATACATAAAATAAACTAAATTTGTATTGAAATATATATACAAAATACATAAAATAATGTAAATTTGTATCAAAATATTTTAACAGATGCGCATAAAATAACGTAAATTTGTTTTAAAATATACAAAATACACATTAAATAATGTAAATATGTATAAAAAAATATATACAAAACACAAATAGAATAATGTAAAATCGTATTAAAATAAATACACAGAATATTAATAAAACAATGTAAATTTGTATGAAAATAAAGATGCAAAATACCCATTAAATAACGCATTTTTTATAAAAATATATATACCAAAATACACAAAAAAAATTAATTTGTATTAAAATAAATATACAAAATACACATACAATAAGGTAAATCTGTATTGAAATAGATATGCAAAATACATATAAAACAATGTAAATTTGTTTCAAAATATATATACGAATACATAAAATAACGTAGATTTGTATAAAATATATATACAAAATACATAAAAGAAGTAAATACGTATAAGAAAATGTATACAAAATACAAATAAATAATGTAAATTGTATAAAATAAATAAACAAAATACCAATAAACGAATGTGTATTTGTATAAATATAAATATACAAAATACACATAAAATAACGTAAATTTGTATAAAACTATACAAAATATACAGAAGTAATTAAATTCGTATGAAAATAGATATACAAAATACAGATAAAATAAGCTAAATTTGAATTGAAATGTATATACAAAATACCATATTTTATGTGTATATTTGTATTTGTATTTAGGTTATTTTATGTGTATTTTGTATATATATTTTCATTCAAAATTACATTATTTTATTGGTATTTTCTTAATTTAATTCGATACGAATTTAGATTATTTCATAGGTATTTTCTATACATATTTTTATACTCATTTACATTATCTAATGTGTGTTTTGTATATATATTTTTATGCAAATTTATTTTATGTTCATTTTTGTGCATATATTTTTATAGAAATTTGCGTTATTTTATGTATATAGTTTTATATAAATTTACGTTATTTTATGTGCATTTTGTATATTTATATTTATACAAATACATATTCTTTTATTGGTATATTGTTTATTTACATTTATACGAATTTACATTATTTTATGTGTATTTTGTATACATTTTTTATACGTATTTACTTTATTTTATATGTATTTTGTATATGTATTTTTATAGAAATCTACGTTATTTTATGTGTATTCGTATATATATTTTGAAACAAATTTACATTATTTATATGTATTTTGCATATCTATTTCAATACAAATTTACCTTATTGTATGTGCATTTTGTATATTTATTTTAATACTAATTGAAATATTTTATGTGTATTTCGGTATCAATAATTTTATAAAAAAACGTAAATTTGTATAAAAAAATATGTACAAAACACAAATAGAATAATGTAAAATCGTATCAAAATAAATACACAGAATATTAATAAAATAATGTAAATTTGTATGAAAATAAAGAAGCAAAATACCCATAAAATAACGCATTTTTTTATTTATAAAAATATATACCAAAATACACATCAAAAAATTAAATTTGTATTAAAATAAATATACAAAAAACACATACAATAAGGTAAATTTGTATTGAAATAGATATGCAAAATACATATAAAACAATGTAAATTTGTTTCAAAATATATATACGAATACACATAAAATAACGTAGATTTCTATAAAAATATATATACAAAATACACATAAAATGAAGTAAAAACGTATAAAAAAATGTATACAAAATACACATAAAATAATGTAAATTCGTATCAAAATAAATAAACAAAATACCAATAAAAGAATGTGTATTTGTATAAATATAAATATACAAAATACACATAAAATAACGTAAATTTATATAAAACTATATACAAAAATACACAGAAGTAATTAAATTTGTATGAAAATATATACAAAATACACACAAAATAAGCTAAATTTGAATTGAAATATATGTACAAAATACACATATTTTGCATATCTATTTTCAAACAAATTTAAATTATTTTTGTGTATTTTTGTATATATTTATTTTTGTTATACATAGAAAAATGTAAAATCGTATCAAAATAAGTACACAGAATATCAATAAAATAATTTAAATTTGTATGAAAATAAAGATGCAAAATACCCATAAGATAAAGCATATTTTTTTTAAATACATATACAAAAATACACATAGAATAATTAAATTTGTATTAAAATTAATATACATAATGCACACTTACAAAAAGGTAAATTTGTATTGAAAAAAAAAACGCAAAATACAAATAAAACAGTGTAAATTTGTTTCAAAATATATATGAATATACACATTAAATAACGTGTATATTGTATATCTATTTTCATACAAATACATTCTTTTATTGATATTTTGTTTATTTATTTTGACGCGAATTTACATTCTTATATATATATATATATATATATATATATATATATATATATATATATATATATATATATATATATATATATATATATATATATATATATATATATATATATATATATATATATATATATATATATATATATATATATATATATATATATATATATATCTATTTTTTTTAATTTTTTTTTATACGTGTTTACATCATTTGATGTGTATTTTGTATATATATATTTCTATTTCTATAGAAATCTACGTTGATTTATGAGTATTCGTATATAGATTTTGAAATAAATTTACACTGTTTTATGTGTATTTTGCATCTTTTTTCAATACAAATTTACATTATTGTATATGCATTTTGTATATTAATTTTAATACAAATTTAATTATGCTATGTGTATTTTTATATATGTATTTTTATAAAAATATGCTTTATTTTATGGGTATTTTGCATTTTTATTTTTATACAAATTTACATTATTTTATTTATATTCTGTTTTTTTTTTTTTTTTTTAAACAATTTTACATTATTCTATGTGTATTTTGAATATCTATATTTATACGTATTTACTTAAATTTGTGTGTATTTTGTATATATATTTTTATAGAAATCTACGTTATTTTATGTGTATTCGTATATACATTTTGAAACAAATTTACATTGTTTTATATGTATTTTTGCATATCTCTTTCAATACAAGTTTACCTTATTGTATGTGCATTTTGTATATTTATTTCAATACAAATTTAAATATTTTATGTGTGTTTTGGTATATATATTTTTATAAGAAATGCGCTATTTGATGGGAATTTTGCATCTTTATTTTCATACAAATTTACATTATTTTATTAATATTCGGTGTATTTATTTTGTTACGATTTCACATTATTCTATTTGTTTTTTGTATATATTTTTTTTGCTACATATTTACATTATTTAAAGTGTATCTTGCATATATATTTCATACAAATTTATTATCTATTATTTATTTTCATGCAAATACACATTCTTTTCATGATATTTTGTTTATTTATTTTGACACGAATTTACCTAGATATGTATTTTGTATATATATTTTTATACGTATTTACATAATTTCATGTGTATTTTGTATATATATTTCTATAGAAATCTACGTTATTTTATGTGTATTCATATATATATTTTGAAACAAATTAACTTTGTTTTATATGTATTTTTGAATATCTCTTTCAATACATATTTACCTTACTGTATATGCATTTTGTATATTTATTTCAATACAAATTTAAATATTTTATGTGTATTTTGGTATATATATTTTTATAAAAAATGCGCTATTTTATGGGAATTTTGCATCTTTCTTTTCATACAAATTTACATTATTTTATTGATATTCTGTGTATTTATATTGATAGGATTTTACATTATTCTATTTCTTTTTTGTATATATTTTTTTATACAAATTTACATTATTTAATGTGTATCTTGCATATATATTTTATACAAATTTACGTTATTATAAGTGTATTTGTTTATATATTTTCATTAAAATTTACATTATTTTATGTGTATTTTGTATATGTATTTCAATACAAATTTACCTAATTTTATGTGTATTTTAAAAAATTTTGTGTATTTTTGTATATAGTTTTATACAAATTTAGTTTATTTTATGGACGCATTTACATTATTTAATGTGTGTTTTGTATATATATTTTTATGCAAATCTACTTTATTTTATGTGCATTTTTGTACATATTTTTTTTTAGAAATTTGCGTTAATTTATGTGTATTTGTATATGTTTTCTCATACAAATTTACATTATTTGATTGCTATTTTGTTTATTTATTTTGATACGAATGAAAATAGATATACAAAATATACATAAAATAAACTAAAATAAAGCATATTTTTATAAAAATACATATACAAAAATACACATAGATTAATCAAATTTGTATTAAAATTAATATACAAAATGCACATACAATAAGGTAAATTTGTATTGAAAAAATATGCAAAATACACATAAAACAATGTAAATTTGTTTCAAAATATATATACGAATACACATAAAATAACGCAGATTTCTATAGAAATATATATATACAAAATACACTTGAAATAATGTAAATACGTATAAAAATATATATACAAAATACACATTAAATAATGTTAATTCTTATCAAAATAAATAAACAAAATATCATGAAAATAATGTGTATTTGTATGAAAATAGATATACAAAATACACATAAAATAACCTAAATTTGTATAAAACTATATACAAAAATACACAAAAATAATTTAAACTTGTATGAAAATAAATATACAAAAAACATATAAAATTAGGTAAATTTGTATTAAAATACATATACAAAATACACATAAAATAATGTAAATTTGAATGAAAATATATAAACATATAGACTTTAAATAACGTAAAGTTGTATCAAATATATATACAAAAAAAACATTAAATAATGTAAATATGTATAAAAAAATATATACAAAACACAAATAAAATAATGTAAAATCGTATCAAAATAAATACAGAAAATATTAATAAAATAATGTAAATTTGTATGAAAATTAAGATGCAAAATACCCATAAAATAATGCATTTTTTATAAAAATATATATACGAAAAAACATAAAATATTTGATTTTGTATTAAAATAAATAGATATACAAAATACTCATAAAATAAGCTAAATTTGAATTGAAATATATATACAAAATACATAAAATAATGTAAATTTGTATCAAAATACTTATACAAATACACATATAATAACGTAAATTTGTATAAAAATATATAAACAAAATACACATTAAATAATGTAAATACGTATAAAAAAATGTACAAAATACACAAATAATCATGTAATTCGTATCAAAATAAATAGACAAAATAACAATAAAATAATGTAAATTTCTATGAGAAAACATATACAAAATACACATAAATAACGCAAATATCAATAAAAATATATATAATATAATATATTTTTATACATATTTAAAATATTTAATGTATATTTTGTATATATATTTTATCCAAATTTACGTTATGTTATATGTATTTGTTTATATATTTTCATACAAATTTACATTATTTTATGTTAGTTTTGTATATGTATTTCAATACAAATTTGCCTAACTTTATGTGTATTTTGCATATCTATTTTCAAACAAATTTAAATTATTTTTGTGTATTTTTGTATATATTTTTATACAAATTTTAGTTATTTTATTTGTTTTTTGTATATATATTTTCCTACAAATATACATTCTTTTATTAGAATTTTGTGTATTTAATTTTTTACGAATTTACATTATTTTATGTGTATTTTGTATATATATTTTTCTACGTATTTAAATTATTTTATGTGTATTTTATATATACATATTCATAAAAATTTACGTTATTTTATTGTGTGTATTCGTATATATTTTGAAATTTTTTTTATACAAATTCATGTTATTTTATGTGTATTTGTATATATATTTTCATACAAATTTATATTATTTTATGTGTATTCTTACATATATTTTATTACAAATTTACCTTATTTTATGTTTATTTTGTATATTTATTTCATTTAATATAATAAAATTTAAATTTATTGTATATGCATTTTGTATATTAATTTTAATACAAATTTAATTATTCTATGTGTATTTTTCTATAAGTATTTTTATAAAAATATGCTTTATTTTATGGGTATTTTGCATCTTTATTTTCATACAAATTTACGTTATTTTATTGATATTCTGCTCATTCATTTTGATACGATTTGACATTATTCTATGTGTATTTTGTATATATTTTTCATACAAATTTACGTTATTTTATATGTATTTGTTTATATATTTTGACACAAATTTACAATATTTTATGGGTATTTTGTATATATATTTCAAAGAAATTTACCTAGTTTTATGTGTATTTTGAATATCTATTTTCATATAAACTCAAATTATTTTAATGTATTTTTGTATATATTTCAATACAAATTTTAGTTAGGTTATGTGTATTTTGTAAATCTATTTTCATTCAAATATATATTATTTTATTGGTATTTTGTTGATTTATATTGATACGAATTTACATTATCTTATATGTACTTTGTATATATTTTTTTATACGCATTTACATTATTTAATATTTATTTTGAGTATATAATTTTATACAAATTCATGGTATTTTATGTGTATTTGTATATATATTTTCATATAAATTTACATTATTTTATGTGTATTTTGTACATATATTTCATTACAAATTTACCTTATTTACTTAATTTTATGTGCATTTTGTATATATATTTTTATAGAAATCTACGTTATTTTATGTGTATTCGTACATATATTTTGAAACAAATTTACATTGTTTTATATGTACAATAAGGTAAATTTGTATTGAAATAGGTATGCAAAATACATATAAAGCAATGTAAATTTGTTTCAAAATATGTATACGAATACACCTAAAATAACGTAGATTTCTATAAAAATATATATACAAAATACACATAAAATGAAGTAAATACGTATAAAAAATGTATACAAAATACACATAAAATAATGTAAATTCGTATCAAAATAAATAAACAAAATATAAATAAAAGAATGTGTATTTGTATAAATATAAATATACAAAATACACATAAAATAACGTAAATTTATATAAAACTATATACAAAAATACACAGAAGTAATTAAATTTGTATGAAAATATATACAAAACACACAGAAAATAAGCTAAATTTGAATTGAAATATATATACAAAATACATGAAATAAAGTAAATTGGTATTAAAATATTTATACAAATACACATATAATAACGTAAATTTGTATGAAAATATATAAACAAAATACACATTAAATAATGTAAATACGTATAAAAAAATGTGTACAAAATACACATATAATCATGTAATTCGTATCAAAATAAATAAACAAAATACCAATAAAATAATATAAATTTGTATGAGTAAACATGTATAAATATAAATGTACAGAATACACATACAAAATAAACATAAAATAAGGTAAATTTGTAATGAAATATATGTACAAAATACACATAAAATAATGTAAATTTATATGAAAATATATATACAAATACACATAAAATACCATGAATTTGTATAAAATTATATATTCAAAATAAATATTAAATAATGTAAATGCGTATAAAAATATATATAAAAAGTACATATAAAATAATGTAAATTCGTATCAATATAAATCAACAAAATACCAATAAAATAATATATATTTGAATGAAAATAGATTTACAAAATACACATAACATAAGTAAAATTTGTATTGAAATATATACAAAAATACATATAAATAATTTGAGTTTGTATGAAAATAGATATTCAAAATACACATAAAACTAGGTAAATTTCTTTTGAAATATATATACAAAATACCCATAAAATATTGTAAATTTGTGTCAAAATATATAAACAAATACACATAAAATAACGTAAATTTGTATGAAAAATATTTACAAAATACACATAGAATAATGTCAAATCGTATCAAAATGAATGAGCAGAATATCAATAAAATAACGTAAATTTGTATGAAAATAAAGATGCAAAATACTCATAAAATAAAGCATATTTTTATAAAAATACATATACAAAAATACACATAGATTAATTAAATTTGTATTAAAATTAATATACAAAATGCATATACAATAAGGTAAATTTGTATTGAAAAAATATGCAAAATACACATAAAACTGTAAATTTGTTTAAAAATCTATATACGAATACACATAATATAACGTAGATTTCTATAGAAATATATATACAAAATACACATGAAATGATGTAAATACGTATAAAAATATATATACAAAATACACATTAAATAATTTAAATTCTCGTCAAAATAAATAAACAAAATATCAATAAAAGAATGTGTATTTGTATGAAAATAGATATACAAAATACTCATAAAATAACCTAAGTTTGTATAAAACTATATACAAAAATACACAAAAATAATTTAAATTTGTATGAAAATAAATATACAAAATACACATAAAATTAGGTAAATTTGTATTGAAATACATATACAAAATACACATAAAATAATGGAAGTTTGAATGAAAATATATAACATTTACACTTAAAATAACGTAAATTTTTATCAAATATATATACAAAATACTAATTAAATAATGTAAATATGTATAAAAAAATATAATCAAAACACAAATAGAATAATGTAAAATCGTATCAAAATAAATACACAGAATATTGATAAAATAATGTGAATTTGTATGAAAATAAAGATGCAAAATAGCCATAAAATAACGCATTTTTTATAAATATATATATACCAAAATACACATAAAATATTAAAATTTGTATTAAAATAAATATAAAAAATGCACATACTGTAAGGTAAATTTGTATTGAAATAGATATGCAAAATACATATAAAACAATGTAAATTTGTTTCAAAATATATATACGAATACACATAAAATAACGTTGATTTCTATAAAAATATATACAAAATACACATAAAATGAAGTATTTGATATATATATTTTTACACTTATTTACATAATTTTATATGTATTTTGAATATATATGTTCATAGAAATTTACTCTATATGTATATGTAAAGAAAATACACATGAAATAATCTAAATTCGTATCGAAATAAATGAACAAAATACCGATAAAATAATGTAATTTTGATTGAAAATATATATAGAAAATACACATAAAATAACGTAAATACAAATAAATATATACACATAAAATGATTTGAATTTGAATGAAAATAGATATAAAAATAAACTTAAAATAAGGCAAATTTATAATGAAATATATATACAAAATACACATAAAATAATGTAGATTTGTTTCAAAATATATATACGAATACACATAAAATAACGTAGATTTCTATAGAAATATATATACAAAATACACATGAAATGTTGTAAATACGTATAAAAATATATATACAAAATACATATCTAATTAAATTCGTGTCAAAATAAATAATTAAAATATCAATAAAAGAATGTGTATTTGTAAGAAAATACATATACAAAATACACATAAAATAACGTAAATTTGTATAAAACTATATATAAAAATACACAAACATAAATTAAATTTGTATGATAATAAATATACAAAATACACATAAAATTAGGTAAATTTGTAAAGAAATACATATACAAAATACACATAAAATAATGTAAATTTGAATGAAAATATATAAACAAATACACTTAAATTAACATAAATTTGTATAAAATATATATAAAAAATACTCATTAAATAATGTAAATATGTATAAAAAATATATATACAAAACATAAATAGAATAAAGTAAAATCGTATTAAAATAAATACACAGTATGTAAATAAAATAATGTAAATTTGTATGAAAATAAAGATGCAAAATACCCATAAAATAACGCATTTTTTATAAATATACAAAATACACATGAAAGGATGTAAATACGTATAAAAATATATATACAAAATACACATTAAATAATGTTAATTCGCGTCAAAATAAATAAACAAAATGTCAATAAAAGAATGTGTATTTGTATGAAAATAAATATACAAAATACACATAAGATAACATAAATTTGTATAAAACTATATACAAAAATACACAAAAATAATTTAAATTTGTATGAAAATAAATATAGAAAATACACATAAAATTAGGTAAATTTGTATTGAAATACATATACAAAATACACATAAAATACAGTAAATTTGAATGAAAATACATAAACAAATACACTTAAAATAACGTAAATTTGTATAAAAAAATATATCCAAAACACAAATAGAATAATGTAAAATCGTATCAAAATAAATACACAGAGTATTAATAAAATAATGTAAATTTGTATGAAAATAAAGAAGCAAAATACCCATAAAGTATATATACAAAAATACACATAAAAAAATTTATTTGTATTAAAATAAATATACAAAATACACATACAATAAGGTAAATCTGTATTGAAATAGATATGCAAAATACATATAAAACAATGTAAATTTGTTTCAAAATATATATACGAATACACATAAAATAACGTAGATTTGTATAAAAATATATACAAAATACACATAAAATGAAGTAAATACGTATAAGAAAATGTATACAATATAACCATAAAATAATGTAAATTCGTATCAAAATAAATAAACAAAAAACCAATAAAAGAATGTGTATTTCTATAAATATAAAGATACAAAATACACATAAAATAACGTAAATTTCTATAAAACTATATACAAAAATACACAGAAGTAATTAAATTCGTATGAAAATAGATATACAAAATACAGATAAAATAAGCTAAATTTGAATTGAAATGTATATACAAAATACATAAAATAATGTAAATTTGTATCAAAATATTTATAAAAATACATATAATAACGTAAATTTGTTTAAAAATATATAAACAAAATACACATTAAGTAATGTAAATACGTATAAAAAAATGTACAAAATACACATATAATCATGTAATTCGCATCAAACTAAATAAACAAAATAGCAATAAAATAATGTAAATTTGTATGAGAAAACATATACAAATACATATAAAATAACGCTAATTTCTATAAAAATATATGTCCAGAAATGAACGTAAAATAAATTAACTTTGGATAAAAATATATATACAAAACACACATTAAATAATGTAAATGCGTACATAAAATAACCTAAATTTGTATAAAACTATATACAAAAATACACAAAAATAATTTAAATTTGTATAAAAAGAAATATACAAAATACACATAAAATTAGGTTAATTTCTATTGAAATACATATACAAAATACACATAAAATAATGTAAATTTGAAAGAAAATATATAAACAAATACACATATAATAACGTAAATTTGTATGAAATATATATACAAAATACACATTAAATAATGTAAATATGTATAAAAAAATTATATACAAAACACAAATAGAATAATGTAAAATCGTATCAAAATATATACACAGAAAATTAATAAAATAATGTAAATTTGTATGAAAATTAAGATGCAAAATACCTATAAAATAACGCATTTTTTATAAAATTATTGATACCAAAATACACATAAAATATTTGAATGTGTATCAAAATAAATATACAAAATGCATATACAATAAGGTAAATTTGTATTGAAATAGATATGCAAAATACATATATTATAATGTAAATTTGTTTCAAAATATATATTCGAATACACATAAAATAACGTAGATTTCTATAAAAATACATATACAAAATACACATAAAATTAAGTAAATACGTATAAAAAAATGAACACAAAATAAACATAAAATAATGTAAATTCGTATAAATATAAATAAACAATATAGCAATAAAAGAATGTGTATTTGTATAAATATAAATATACAAAATGCACATAAAATAACGTTAATTTTTATAAAACTATATTCATAAAATAACGCAAATATATGTACAAAAATGAACATAAAATAAATTTGCATAAAAATATATATACAAAACACACATTAGATAATGTAAATGAGTATAAAAATATGTATTCAAAATACCTATGAAATAATCTAAATTCGTATCGAATTAAATTAAGAAAATACCAATATAATAATGTAATTTTGGATGAAAATATATATACAAAATACACATCAAATAACCTAAATACAAATACAAATAGACACATAAAATAATTTAAAATTGAATGAAATAAATATACAAAATAAACATAAAATAAGGTAAATTTGTAATGAAATATATGAAAAAATACACATAAAATAATATAAATTTGTATGAAAATATATATACAAATACACATTAAATAACATGAATTTGAATAAAATTTGTATCAAAATATATACGAATACACACAATAAAATAACATAATTTTTTTATGAAAATGTATATACAAAATACACATAAAATAATGTAAATTTGCATAAAAATATATAAACAAATACACATAAAATAATGTAAATTTGGATAAAATATATATACAAAATAAACCTTAAATAATGTAAATATGTAAAAAAATATATATCTAAAATACACATAGAATAATGTTAAATCGTATCAAAATAAATAAAGAGAATATCAATAAAATAATGTAAATTTGTATGAAAATAAAGCTGCAAAATATCCATATAATAACGCATATTTGCATAAAAATATATATAAAAAAATACATATAGAATAATTAAATTTGTATTAAAATAAATATACAAAATGCACGTACAATTAAGAAAATTTGTATTGAAATAGATATGCAAAATTCACATCAATAATGTAAATTTGTATCAAAATATATATACGAATACTCATAAAATAGAGAAAATTTCTATGAAAATATACATACAAAATAGATATACAAAATACATATATAACTAGTTAAATTTGTATTTAAATACATGTACAAAAAACACATAAAGTAATGTAGATTTGTATGAAATGAAAACAAATACATTTTATATAAAATATATATACAAAATACACATAGAATAATGTAAAATCATACCAAATAAATACACAGAATATCAATAAAATAATGTAAATTTGTATGAAAATAAAGATGCAAAATACCCATAAAATAAAGCATATTTTTATAAAAATACATACACAAAAATACACATAGATTAATCAAATTTGTATTAAAATTAATATACAAAATGCACATACAATAATGTAAATTTGTATTGAAAAAATATGAAAAATACACATAAAACAATGTAAATTTGTTTCAAAATATATGTACGAATACACATAAAATAACGCAGATTTATATAGAAATATATATACAAAAAACAATTGAAATAATGTAAATACGTATAAAAATATATATACAAAATACACATTAAATAATGTTAATTCGTGTCAGAATAAATAAACAAAATATCATGAAAAGAATGTGTATTTGTATGAAAATAGATATACAAAATACACATAAAATAACCTAAATTTGTATAAAACTATATACAAAAATAAACAAAAATAATTTAAACTTGTATGAAAATAAATATACAAAAAACATAAAATTAGGTAAATTTGTATTGAAATACATATACAAAATACACATAAAATAATGTAAATTTGAATGAAAATATATAAACATATAGACTTAAAATAACGTAAATTAGTATCAAATATATATACAAAAAACACATTAAATAATGTAAATATGTATAAAAAAAATATATACAAAACACAAATAAAATAATGTAAAATCGTATCAAAATAAATACAGAAAATATTAATAAAATAATGTAAATTTGTATGAAAATTAATATTCAAAATACCCATAAAATAACGCATTTTTTTATAAAAATATATATACGAAAAAACATAAAATATTTGATTTTGTATTAAAATAAATACATATACAAAATACACATAAAATAAGCTAAATTTGAATTGAAATATATATACAAAATACATAAAATAATGTAAATTTGTATCAAAATACCTATACAAATACACATATAATAACGTAAATTTGTATAAAAATATGTAAACAAAATACACATTAAATAATGTAAATACGTATAAAAAAAATGTAAAAAATACACAAATAATCATATAATTCGTATCAAAATAAATAGACAAAATACCAATAAAATAATGTAAATTTCTATGAGAAAACATACAAAATACACATAAATAACGCAAATATCAATAAAAATATATATAATATAATAAATTTTTATACATATTTAAAATATTTAATGTATATTTTGTATATATATATTTTATCCAAATTTACGTTATTTTATATGTATTTGTTTATATATTTTCATAAAAATTTACATTATTTTATGTGAGTTTTGTATATGTATTTCAATACAAATTTGCCTAACTTTATGTGTATTTTGCATATCTATTTTCAAACAAATTTAAATTATTTTTGTGTATTTTTGTATATATTTTTATACAAATTCTAGTTATTTTATTTGTTTTTTGTATATATATTTTCCTACAAATATACATTCTTTTATTTGAATTTTGTGTATTTAATTTTTTACGAATTTACATTAATTTATGTGTATTTTGTATATATATTTTTCTACGTATTTAAACTATTTTATGTGTATTTTATATATACATTTTCATAAAAATTTACGTTATTTTATTGTGTGTATTCGTATATATTTTGAAACATTTTATACAAATTCATGTTATTTTATGTGTATTTGTATGTATATTTTCATACAAATTTATATTATTTTATGTGTATTCTTACATATATTTTATTACAAATTTACCTTATTTTATGTTTATTTTGTATATTTATTTCATTCAATTTTAAATTATTTAATGTGTATATTTGTATTTGTATTTAGGTTATTTTATGTGTGTTTTCTATATATATTTTCATCCAAAATTACATTATTTTATTGTTATTTTCTTAATTTAACTCGATACGAATTTAGATTATTTCATAGGTATTTTGTATACATATTTTTATACTCATTTACATTATCTAATATGTGTTTTGTATATATTTTTTTATGCAAACTAATTTTATGTGCATTTTTGTACATATATTTTTATAGAAACTTAAAACGTTATTTTATGTGCATTTTGTATATGTTTTCTCATACAAATTTACATTATTTAATTAGTTTTTTGTTTATTTATTTTGATACTAATGACTTGATTATTGGTGTATTTTGTAAATATTTTTTTATACGTATTTACATTACTTAATGTGTATTTTGTTTATATATTTTTTTACAAATTTACGTTATTATATGTGTATTTGTTAAAAATATTTTGAAACGAATTTACTTTATTTTATGTATTTTGTATATATATTTCAATTCAAATTTAACTTATTTTGTGTGTATTTTGTATATCTATTTTCATGCAAATTTAATTACTTCTGTGTATTTTTGTATATAGTTTTATACAAATTTACGTTATTTCATGTGCATTTTGTATATTTATATTTATACAAATACACATTCTCTTATTGGTATTTTGTTTATTTATATTTATACGAATTTACATTATTTTATGTGTATTTTGTATACATTTTTGATTCGTATTTACTTAATTTTATTTGTATTTTGTATATATATATTTATAGAAATCTACGTTATTTTATGTGTATTCGTATATATATTTTGAAACAAATATACATTGTTTTATATGTTTTTTGCATATCTATTTCAATACAAATTTACCTTATTGTATGTGCATTTTGTATATTTATTTTAATACAAATTCAAATATTTTATGTGTATTTTGGTATATATAATTTTATAAAAAATGCGTTATTTTATAGGTATTTTGCATCTTAGTTTTCATACAAATGTACATTATTTTATTAATATTCTGTGTATATATTTTGATACGATTTTATATTATACTATTTGTGTTTTGTATATATTTTTTTATACATATTTTCATTATTTAATGTGTATTTTTTATATATATTTTATACAAATTAACGTCATTTTAAGTGTATTTGTTTATAGAATTTCATTCAAATTTACATTATTTTAAGTGTATTTTGTATATGTATTTCAATACAAATTTATATAATTTTATGTGTATTTTGTATATTTATTTTCATACAAATTTAAATTTTTTTTTTTTTTTTTTGGATATACATATAGAGTAAATTTCTATGAAAATATATATTCAAAATACATATAAAATTATGTAAATAAGTATAAAAATATATATATCAAATACACCTAAAAAATGAAAATTCGTATCAAAATAAATAAACAAAATTCCGATAAAAGAACGTATATTTGTAGGAAAATAAATATACAAAATACACATAAAATTACGAAAATTTGAATAAAAAATTATACAAAAAAAAAAATTTAATTTCAATTTGTATGAAAATAGATATACAAAATACACATATAATTAGTTAAATTTGTATTTAAATACATGTACAAAATACACATAAAATAATGTAAATTTGTATGAAATGAAAACAAATTCACATAAAATAACGTACATTTGTATAAAATAGATATACAAAATATACATAGAATAATGTAAAATCGTATCAAAATAAATACACAGAATATCAATAAAATAATGTAATTTTGTATGAAAATAAAGATGCAAAATACCCATAAAATAAAGCATATTTTTTTTAAATACATATACAAGAATACACATGGAATAATTAAATTTGTATTAAAATTAATATACAAAATGCACGTACAATAAGGGAAATTTGTATTGAAAAAATATACAAAATGCACATAAAACAATGTATATTTGTTTCAAAATATATATACGAATACACATAAAATAACGTATATTTCTATAGAAATACATATAAAAAATACACATGAAATGACGTAAATACTTATAAAATATATATACAATACACATTAAATAATGTAAATTCGCATCAAAATAAATAAACAAAATATCAATAAAAGAATGTGTATTTGTGAAACTAGATATACAAAATACATAAAATATTGTAAATTTGTATAAAACTCTATTAAAAAAAACCACAAAATAATTTAAATTTGTATAAAATATATATACAAAATACACATAAAACTAGTTAAATTTCTATTGAAATACATATACAAAATACACATAAAATAATGTAAATTTGAATGAAAATATATAAACAAATACACTTAAAATAACGTAAATTTGTATGGAATATATATAGAAAATACACATTAAATAATGTAAATATGTATAAAAAAAATATATACAAAACACAAATAGAATAATGTAAAATAGTATCAAAATAAATACACTGAATATTAATAAAATAATGTAAATTTGTATGAAAATAAAGACGCAAAATACCCATAAAACAACGCATTTTTTATGAAAATATATATACCAAAATACACATAAAATATTTAAATTTGTATTACAATAAATATACAAAATGCACATACAATAAGGTAAATTTGTATTGAAATAGATATGCAAAATACACATAAAACAATGTAAATTTGTTTCAAAATATATATACGAATACACATAAAATAACGTAGGTTTCTATAGAAATCTATATACAAAATACACATAAAATGAAGTAAATACGTATAAGAAAATGTATACAAAATACACATAAAATAATGTAAACTCGTATCAAAATAAATAAACTAAATGCCAATAAAAGAATGTTTACTTCTATAAATATAAATATACAAAATACACATAAAATAACGTAAAATTGTATAAAACTATATACAAAAATAAACAAAAATAACTAAATTTGTATGAAAATAGATATACAAAAGACACATAAAATAAGCTAAATTTGAATTGAAATAAATATAGAAAATACATAAAATAATGTAAATTTGTATCAAAATATATATTCATTTACACATATATTAAAATTAATATACAAAATGGGTATATAATAAGGTAAATTTGTATTGAAAAAATATGCAACATACACGTTTACTCATTCAAATTTTTATTATTTTATTGGTATTTTGTTTATTTATTTTGATACGAATTACATGATTATATGTGTATTTTGTACATATTTTTTTTTATACGCATTTACATTATTTAATGTGTATTTTGTTTATATATTTTCATACAAATTTACGTTATTATATGTGTATTTGTATAAATATTTTGATACAAATTTACTTTTTTTCATGTATTTTGTATATATATTTCAATTCAAATTTAGCTTTTTTTGTGTGTATTTTGTATATATTTTTATACAAATTTAATTACTTCTGTGTATTTTTGTATATAGTTTTATATAAATTTACGTTATTTTATGTGTATTTTGTATATTTATATTTATACAAATACACATTCTTTTATTGCTATTTTGTTTATTTATTTTGATACGAAATTACATTATTTTAGGTGTATTTTGTATACATTTTTTTATACGTATTTACTTCATTTTATGTGTATTTTGTATATATATTTTTATAGAAATCTACGTTATTATATGTGTATTCGTATATATATTTTGAAACAAATTTACATTGTTTTATATGTATTTTGCATATCTATTTCAATACAAATTTACCTTATTGTATGTGTTTTTTGTATATTTATTTTAATACAAATTTAATTTTTTTATGTGTATTTTGGTATAAATATTTTTATAAATAAAAAAAATGCGTTATTTTATGGGTATTTTGCTTCTTTATTTTCATACAAATTTACATTATTTTATTAATATTCTGTGTATTTATTTTGATACGATTTTACATTATTCTATTTGTGTTTTGTACATATTTTTTTATACAAATTTACGTTATTTTAAGTGTATTTATTTATGTATTTTCATTCAAATTTTCATTATTTTATGTGTATTTTGTGTATGTATTTAAATACAAATTTACCTAATTTTATGTGTATTTTATATATTTATTTTCATACAAATTTAAAATATTTTTGTGTATTTTTGTATATAGTTTGATACAAATTTAGGTTATTTTATGTGTATTTTGTATATCTATTTTCATACAAATACACATTCTTTTATTGATATTTTGTTTATTTATTTTGACGCGAATTTTATGTGAATTTGTTTTCATTTCATACAAATTTACATTATTTTATGTGTATTTTGTACATGTATTTAAATACAAATTTAAATAATTATATGTGTATTTTGTATATCTATTTTCATACAAATTGAAATTTTTTTTTTTTTTTTGTATATATTTTTATTCAAATTTTCGTAATCTTATAAAAATATATATACCAAAATACACATAAAATATTTAAATTTGCATTGAAATAAATATACAAAATGCACATACAATAAGGTAAATTTGTATTGAAAGAGATATGCAAAAATACATATAAAACAATGTAAATTTTTTCAAAATATATATACGAATACAAATAAAAAAACGTAGATTTCTATAAATATATATATACAAAATACACATAAAATTAAGTAAATACGTATAAAAAAATGTATACAAAATACACATAAAATAATGTAAATTCAAATTAAAAGAAATAAACAAAATAAAAAAAAAGAATGTGTATTTGGATAAATATAAATATACAAAATACACATACAAAATAAACATAAAATAAGGTAGATTTGTAAAAAAATATATGTACAAAATACACATAAAATAATGTAAATTTATATAAAAATATATATACAAATACACATAAAATACCATGAATTTGTATAAAAATATATATCCAAAATAAATATTAAATAATGTAAAAGCGTATAAAAATATATATACAAAGTACATATAAAATAATGTAAATCCGTATCAATATAAATCAACAAAACACCAATAAAATAATATATATTTGAATGAAATTTTTTTTACAAAATACACATAACATAACTAAAATTTGTATTAAAATATATACAAAAATACGTAGAAATAATTTGAGTTTGTATGAAAATAGATATACAAAATACACATAAAACTAGGTAAATTTCTTTTGAAATGTATATACAAAATACCCATAAAATATTGTAAATTTGTGTCAAAATATATAAACAAATACACATAAAATAACGTAAATTTGTATGAAAAATATATACAAACTACACATAGAATAATGTCAATTCGTATCAAAATGAATGAGCAGAATATCAATAAAATAATGTAAATTTGTATGAAAATACCCAAAAAATAAAGCATATGTTTATAAAAATACAGATACAAAAATACACATCGAATAATTAAATTTGTATTAAAATTAATATACAAAATGCGTATATAATAAGGTAAATTTGTATTGAAAAAATATGCAACATACACGTTTAATCATACAAATTTATATTATTTTATTGGTATTTTGTTTATTTATTTTGATACGAATTACATGATTATATGTGTATTTTGTACATATTTTTTTTATACGTATATACATTATTTAATGTGTATTTTGTTTATATATTTTCATACAAATTTACGTTATTATATGTGTATTTTTATAAATATTTTGATACAAATTTACTTTATTTCATGTATTTTGTATATATATTTCAATTCAAATTTAGCTTATTTCGTGTGTATTTTGTATATATTTTCATACAAATTTAATTACTTCTGTGTATTTTTGTATATAGTTTTATATAAATTTACGTTATTTTATGTGTATTTTGTATATTTATATTCATACAAATACACATTCTTTTATTGGTATTTTGTTTATTTATTTTGATACGAATTTACATTATTTTATGTGTATTTTGTATACATTTTTTTATACGTATTTACTTCATTTTATGTGTATTTTCTATATATATTTTTATAGAAATCTACGTTGTTTTATGTGTATTTGTATATATATTTTGAAACAAATTTACATTGTTTATATGTATTTTGCATATCTATTTCAATACAAATTTACCTTATTGTATGTGTTTTTTGTATATTTATTTTAATACAAATTTAATTTTTTGATATGTATTTTGGTATATATATTTTTATAAATAAAAAAAATGCGTTATTTTATGGGTATTTTGCTTCTTTATTTTCATACAAATTTACATTATTTTATTAATATTCTGTGTATTTATTTTGATACGATTTTACATTATTCTATTTTGTTTTGTACATATTTTTTTATACAAATTTACGTTATTTTAAGTGTATTTGTTTATGTATTTTCATTCAAATTTACATTATTTTATGTGTATTTTGTGTATGTATTTAAATACAAATTTATCTAATTTTATGTGTATTTTGTATATTTATTTTCATACAAATTTAAAATGTTTTTGTGTATTTTTGTATATAGTTTGATACAAATTTAGGTTATTTTATATTTGTATATATATTTTATTTCATTTTTACACATTCTTTTTTTTTTTTTGTTTTTTTTTTTTTATTTTCCATTATTTAATGTGTATTTTGTATATATATATTTTTATACGTATTTACATCATTTCCTGTGTATTTTGTATAGTTTTAAACAAATTTATATTATTTAATGTGTATTTTGTATATATATATTTATACAAATACACATTCTTTTATTGGTATTTTTTTATTTATTTTGATACTAATTTACATCATTTTATGTTTATTTTGTATACATTTTTTATACGTATTTACTTAATTTTATGTGTATTTTGTATATATATATTTTTATAGAAATCTACCTTATTTCATGTGTATTCGTATATATATTTTGAAACAAATTTACATTGTTTATATGTATTTTGCATATCTATTTCTGTGTATTCTGTATTTATTTTTGTTATACATAGAATAATGTAAAATCGTATCAAAATAAGTACACAGAATATTAATAAAATAATTTAAATTAGTATGAAAATAAAGATGCAAAATACCCATATGATATAGCATATTTTTTTTTTAAATACATATACAAAAGTACACATAGAATAATTAAATTTGTATTAAAATTAATATACAAAATGCACACATACAATAAGGTAAATTTGTATTGAAAAAAAACGCAAAATACAAATAAAACAGTGTAAATTTGTTTCAAAATATATATACGAATACACATAAAATAACGTAAATTTCTATAGAAATATATATACAAAATACACATGAAACTATGTAAATACGTATAAAAATATATATATAAAATACATATTAAGTAATGTAAATTCGTGACAAAATAAATAAACAAAATATCATGAAAAGAATGTGTATTTGTATGAAAATAGATATACAAAATACACATAAAATAACCTAAATTTGTATAAAACTATATACAAAAATACACAAAAATAATTTAAACTTGTATGAAAATAAATATACAAAAAACATAAAAATAGGTAAATTTGTATTGAAATACATATACAAAATATACATAAAATAATGTAAATTTGAATGAAAATATATAAACATAGACATAAAATAACGTAAATTTGTATCAAATTTATATACAAAAAAAAACATAAAATAATGTAAATATGTATAAAAAAATATATACAAAACACAAATAAAATAATGTAAAATCGTGTCAAAATAAATACAGAAAATATTAATAAAATAATGTAAATTTGTATGAAAATTAAGATGCAAAATACCCATAAAATAACGCATTTTTTATAAAAATATATATACGAAAAAACATAAAATATTTGATTTTGTATTAAAATAAATAGATATACAAAATACATATAAAATAAGCTAAATTTGAATTGAAATATATGTACAAAATACATAAAATAATGTAAATTTGTATCAAAATACCTATACAAATACACATATAATAACGTAAATTTGTATAAAAATATATAAACAAAATACACATTAAATAATGTAAATACGTATAAAAAAGATGTAAAAAATACACAAATAATCATGTAATTCGTATCAAAATAAATAGACAAAATAAAAATAAAATAATGTAAATTTCTATGAGAAAACATATACAAAATACACATAAATAACGAAAATATCAATAAAAATATATATAATATAATATATTTTTATACATATTTAAAATATTTAATGTATATTTTGTATATATATATTTTATCCAAATTTACGTGATTTTATATGTATTTGTTTATATATTTTCATACAAATCTACATTATTTTATGTGAGTTTTGTATATGTATTTCAATACAAATTTGCCTAACTTTATGTGTATATTGCATATACAAAATATACAAAATGCACATAAAGCAATGTATATTTATTTCAAAATATATATACGAATACACATAAAATAACGTATATTTCTAGAGAAATATATATACAAAATACACATGAAATGACGTAAATACGTATAAAAATATATATACACAATACACATTAAATAATGTAAATTCGCATCAAAATAAATAAACAAAATATCAATAAAAGAATGTGTATTTGTATGAAAATAGATATACAAAATACACATAAAATATTGTAAATTTCTATAAAACTCTATTAAAAAAATACACAAAAATATTTTAAATTTGTATAAAAATATACATACAAAATACACATAAAACTAGTTAAATTTCTATTGAAATACATATACAAAATACACATAAAATACTGTAAATTTGACTGAAAATATATAAACAAATACACTTAAAATAACGTAAATTTATATGAAATATATACAGAAAATACACATTAAATAATGTAAATATGTATAAAAAAATATATACAAAACAAATAGAATAATGTAAAATAGAATCAAAATAAATACACAGAATATTAATAAAATAATGTATATTTGTATGAAAATAAAGATGCAAAATACACAAAATATTTAAATTTGTATTACAATAAATATACAAAATGCCCATACAATAAGGTAAATTTGTATTGAAATAGATATGCAAAATACGCATAAAACAATGTAAATTTGTTTCAAAATATATATACGAATACACATAAAATAACGTAGATTTCTATAAAAATATATATACAAAATACACATAAAATGAAGTAAATACGTATAAGAAAATGTATACAAAATTTACATAAAATAATGTAAATTCGTATCAAAATAAATAAACTAAATGCCAATAAAAGAATGTTTACTTGTATAAATATAAATATACAAAATACACATAAAATAACGTAAAATTGTATAAAACTATATACAAAAATAAACAAAAATAATTAAATTTGTATGAAAATAGATATACAAAAGACACATAAAATAAGCTAAATTTTAATTGAAATAAATATAGAAAATACATAAAATAATGTAAATTTGTATCAAAATATATATTCAAATACACATATATTAAAATTAATATACAAAATGCGTATATAATAAGGTAAATTTGTATTGAAAAAATATGCAACATACACGTTTACTCATACAAATTTATATTATTTTATTGGTATTTTGTTTATTTATTTTGATACGAATTATATGATTATATGTGTATTTTGTACATATTTCTTTATACGTATTTACATTATTTAATGTGTATTTTGTTTATATATTTTCATACAAATTTACGTTATTATATGTGTATTTGTATAAATATTTTGATACAAATTTACTTTATTTCATGTATTTTGTATATATATTTCAATTCAAATTTAGCTTATTTTGTGTGTATTTTGTATATATTTTCATACAAATTTAATTACTTCTGTGTATTTCTGTATATAGTTTTATATAAATATACGTCATTTTATGTGTATTTTGTATATTTATATTTATACAAATACACATTCTTTTATTGGTATTTTGTTTATTTATTTTGATACGAATTTACATTATTTTATGTGTATTTTGTATACATTTTTTTATAGGTATTTACTTCATTTTATGTGTATTTTGTATATATATTTTTATAGAAATCTAAGTTATTTTATGTGTATTCGTATATATATTTTGAAACAAATTTACATTGTTTTATATGTATTTTGCATATCTATTTCAATACAAATTTACCTTATTGTATGTGTTTTTTGTATATTTATTTTAATACAAATTTAATTTTTTGATGTTTATTTTGGTATATATATTTTTATAAATGCGTTATTATATGGGTATTTTGCTTCTTTATTTTACAAATTTAATTTTTTGATGTTTATTTTGGTATATATATTTTTATAAATGCGTTATTATATGGGTATTTTGCTTCTTTATTTTCATACAAATTTACATTATTTTATTAATATTCTGTGTATTTATTTTGATACGATTTTACATTATTCTATTTATGTTTTGTACTTATTTTTTTAATACAAATTTACGTTATTTTAAGTGTATTTGTTTATGTATTTTCATTCAAATTTACATTATTTTATGTGTATTTTGTGTATGTATTTCAATACAAATTTACTTAATTTTATGTGTATTTTGTACATTTATTTTCATACAAATTTAAAATATTTTTGTTTATTTTTGTATATAGTTTGATACAAATTTAGGTTATTTTATGTGTATTTTGTATATCTATTTTCATACAAATACACATTCTTTTATTGATATTTTGTTTATTTATTTTGACGCGAATTTTATGTGAATTTTTTTCATTTCATACAAATTTACATTATTTTATGTGCATTTTGTACATGTATTTAAATACAAATTTAACTAATTATATGTGTATTTTGTATATCTATTTTCATACAAATTGAAATTTATTTTTTTGTTTATTTGTATATATTTTTATTCAAATTTTTGTAATCTTATAAAAATATATATATAAAAAAACACATAAAATATTTAAATTTGCATTGAAATAAATATACAAAATGCACATACAATAAGGTAAATTTGTATTGAAAGAGATATGCAAAAATACATAAAAAAATGTAAATTTGTTTCAAAATATATATACGAATACAAATAAAAAAAACGTAGATTTCTATAAAAATATATATACAAAATACACATAAAATTAAGTAAATACGTATAAAAAAATGTATGCAAAATACACATAAAATAATGTAAATTCGAATTAAAATAAATAAACAAAATACCAATAAAAGAATGTGTATTTGAATAAATATAAATAAAGAAAATACACATACAAAATAAACATAAAATAATGTAGATTTGTAAAAAAAATATATGTACAAAATACACATAAAATAATGTAAATTTATATAAAAATTTATATACAAATACACATAAAATACAATGAATTTGTATAAAAATATATATTCAAAAATAAATATTAAATAATGTAAAAGCATATAAAAATATATATACAAAGTACATATAAAATAATGTAAATTCGTATCAATATAAATCAACAAAACACCAATAAAATAATATATATTTGAATGAAAATAAATTTACAAAATACACATAAAACTAGGTAAATTTCTTTTGAAATGTATATACAAAATACCCATAAAATATTGTAAATTGGTGTCAAAATATATATTCAAAATAAATATTAAATAATGTAAAAGCGTATAAAAATATATATACAAATACAGATACAAAAATACACATCGAATAATTAAATTTGTATTAAAATTAATATACAAAATGCGTATATAATAAGATAAATTTGTATTGAAAAAATATGCAACATACACGTTTACTCAAACAAATTTATATTATTTTATTGGTATTTTGTTTATTTATTTTGATACGAATTACATGATTATATGTGTATTTTGTACATATTTTTTATACGTATTTACATTATTTAATGTGTATTTTGTTTATATATTTTCATACAAATTAACGTTACTATATGTGTATTTGTTTAAATATTTTGATACAAATTTACTTTATTTCATGTATTTTGTATATATATTTCAATTCAAATTTAGCTTATTTTGTGTGTATTTTGTATATATTTTCATTCAAATTTAATTACTTCTGTGTATTTTTGTATATAGTTTTATATAAATATACGTTATTTTATGTGTATTTTGTATATTTATATTTATACAAATACACATTCCTTTATTGGTATTTTGTTTATTTATTTTGATACGAATTTACATTATTTTATGTGTATTTTGTATACATTTTTTTATACGTATTTACTTCATTTTATGTGTATTTTGTATATATATTTTTATAGAAATCTACGTTATTTTATGTGTATTCGTATACATATTTTGAAACAAATTTACATTGCTTTATATGTATTTTGCATATCTATTTCAATACAAATTTAACTTATTGTACATATAAAACAATGTAAATTTGTTTCAAAAAATATGTACGAATACACATAAAATAACGTAGATTTCTATAAAAATATATATACAATATACACATAAAATTATGTAAATACGTATAAAAAATGTAAACAAAAAACACATAAAATAATGTAAATTCGAAACAAAATAAATAAACAAAATACCAATAAAAGAATGTGTATTTGTATAAATATAAATATACAAAATAAACATACAAAATAAACATAAAATAAGGTAAATTTGTAATGAAATATATGTACAAAATACACATAAAATAATGTAAATTTATATGAAAATATATATACAAATACACATAAAATACCATGAATTTGTATAAAATTATATACTCAAAATAAATATTAAATAATGTAAATGCGTATAAAAATATATATACAAAGTACATATGAAATAATGTAAATTCGTATCAATATAAATCAACAAAATACCAATAAAATAATATATATTTGAATGAAAATAGATTTACAAAACACACATAACCTAACTAAAATTTGTATTGAAATATATACAAAAATACATACAAATAATTTGAGTTTGAATGAAAATAGATATTCAAAATACACATAAAACTAGGTAAATTTCTTTTGAAATATATATACAAAATACCCATAAAATATTGTCATAATTTCATATGTATTTTGTATATATATTTCTATAGAAATCTACTTTATTTTATGTGTATTCGTATGAATATTTATTTTGATACAAATTCAAATATTTTATGTGTATTTTGGTATCAATAATTTTATAAAAAATGCGTTATTTTATACGTATTTTGCATCTTAATTTTCATACAAATTTACATTATTTTATTAATATTCTGTGTATATATTTTGATACGATTTTACATTATTTTATTTGTGTTTTGTATATATTTTTTTATACATATTTACATTATTTAATGTGTATTTTGTATATATATTTCATACAAATTTACGTTATTATATGTGCATTTGTTTATATATTTTCTTTCAAATTTACATTATTTTATGTGTATTTTGTATATGTATTTCAATAGAAATTAACCTAATTTTATGTGTATTTTGTATATTTCTTTTCATACAAATTTAAATTATTTTTGTGTATTTTTGTATATAGTTTTATACAAATTTAGGTTATTTTTATATACGCATTTACATTATTTAATGTGTGTTTTGTATATATATTTTTATCCAAAGTTAATTTATTTTACGTTCATTTTTGAACATATATTTTTATAGAAATTAGCGTTATTTTATATGTATTTGTATATGTTTACTCATACAAATTTACATTATTTGATTGATATTTTGTTTATTTAGTTTGATACGAATTACATGATTATATGTGTATTTTGTACATATTTTTTTTATACGTATTTACATTACTTAATGTGTATTTTGTTTATATATTTTTAAACAAATTTACGTTATTATATGTATTTTTATAAATATTTTGATACAAATTTACATTATTTTATGTATTTTCTATATACATTTCAATTCAAATTTAGCTTATTTTATCTGTATTTTGTATATCTATTTTCATACGAATTTAATTACTTCTGTGTATTTTTGTATATAGTTTTATACAAATTTACGTTATTTTATGTGTATTTTGTATATTTATATTTATATAAATACACATTCTTTTATTGGTATTTTGTTTATTTATTTTGATACGAATTTACATTATTTTATGTGTATTTTGTATACATTTTTTTATACGTATTTACTTCATTTTACGTGTATTTTGTATATATATTTTTATACAAATCTACGTTATTTTATGTGTATTCGTATATATATTTTGAAACAAATTTACATTGTTTTATATGTATTTTGCATATCTATTTCAATACAGATTTTCCTTATTGTATGTGTATTTTGTATATTTATTTTAATACAAATAAATCTTTTTATGTGTATTTTTGTATATATATTTAAAAAAAATGCGTTATTTTATGGGTATTTTGCTTCTTTATTTTCATACAAATTTACATTATTTTATTAATATTCTGTGTATTTATTTTGATACGATTTTACATTATTCTATTTGTGTTTTGTATATATTTTTTATAAATATTTACATTATTTAATGTGTATTTTGTATATTTTAAAACAAATTTACGTTATTTTATGCGCATCTGTTAAAATATTTTGATACAAATTTACATTATTTTATGTATTTTGTATATATATTTTAATACAAATTTATTTTATTTTATGTATATTTTGTATATTTATTTTTATTCGTATCAAAATAAATAAACAAAATAGCAATAAAATAATGTAAATTTGTATGAGATAACATATACAAATACACATAAAATAACGCAAATTTCTAAAAAAATATATGTTCAAAAATGCACATAAAATAAAGTAAATTTGCATAAAAATATATATACAAAACACACATTAAATAATGTAAATGCGTACATAAAATAAACTAAATTTGTATAAAACTATATACAAAAATACACAAAAAATTTTAAAATTTGTATGAAAAGAAATATACAAAATACACGTAAAATTAGGTAAATTTGTATTGAAATACATATACAAAATACACATAAAATAATGTAAATTTGAATGAAAATATATAAACAAATACACTTAAAATAACGTAAATTTGTATGAAATATATATGCAAGATATATATAAAATGTATAAAAAAATACATACAAAAAAGAAATAGAATAATGTAAAATCCTATCAATATAAATACAAATATCAATAAAATAATGTAAATTTGTATGAAAAGAAAGATGCAAAATTCCCATAAAATAGCGCATTTTTTGTAAAAATATATATACCAAAATACACATAAATATTTAAATTTGTATTGAAATAAATATACAAAATGCATATACAGTAAGGTAAATATGTGTTGAAAGAGATACTCAAAAATACATATAAAACAAAGTTAATTTGTTTCAAAATATATATACGAATACACATAAAATAACGTAGATTTCTATAGAAGTATATATACAAAATACACATGAAATTATGTAAATACGTATAAAAATATATATACAAAATACATATCTAGGTAAATTCGTGTCAAAATAAATAAACAAAATATCATGAAAAGAATGTGTATTTGCATGAAAATAAATAATAGATAATAAATTTGTATGAAATATATATGCAAGATACACTTTAAATAATGTAAATATGTAAAAAAAAATATATATACAAAAAACAAATAGAATAATGTGAAATCGTAACAAAATAAATACACCGAATATTAATAAAATAATGTAAATTTGTATGAAAATAAAGATGCAAAATTTCCATCAAATAGCGCATTTCTTATTAAAATATATATTCCAAAATACACATAAAATATTTAAATTTGTATTGAAATAAATATACAAAATGCACATACAATAAGGTAAACTTGTATTGAAAGAGATATGCAAAAATACATATAAAACAATGTAAATTTGTTTCAAAATATATATACGAATACACATAAAATAACGTAGATTTCTATAAAAATATATATACAAAATACACATAAAATTAAGTAAATACGTATAAATATAGATATACAAAATACACATAGAATAATGTAAAATTGTTTAAAAAAAAAAAACAGAATATAAATAAAATAATGTAAATTTGTATGAAAATAAAAATGCAAAATCCTCATAAAATAAAGCATATTTTTATAAAAATACATATACAAAAATACACATAGCATAATTAAATTTGTATTAAAATTAATATACAAAATGCATATACAATAAGGTAAATTTGTATTGAAAAAATATGCAAAATACACATAAAACAGTGTAAATTTATTTCAAAATCTATATACGAATACTCATAAATCAACGTAGATTTCTATAGAAATATATATACAAAATACACATCAAATGATGTAAACACGTATAAATATATATATATATATATATATATATATATATATATATATATATATATATATATATATATATATATATATATATATATCTATATATATATATATTTTTTTTTTTTTTTACGTCGTTGCCTGTTGCGCCGGTAGGCATCTTCCCGGTGGGGCCTGATGGTCGGCCCAAGGCTTCTTCCAGGTGGGGCCTGATGGTCGGCCCAGCCCGTTCTGGCGCAGGCGAGTGTTTATAGTGGCGCCATCTTTCATTGGCTCATGCTGCCCCCTGGAACTTGTTCTTGATTCGCTTGGACGGCTTCCTCTAGAGTCCGGGTTGATGGGTGGTCTTCAGGACAGCATGTGGGTAGTTTTAAGCCACTCGGCGGTGACTGAAAAATCCGAGTGGTAGTGTGGGGATTCGAACCCGCGTCGTCCATCACGCGGTGAATGTGGGCCCAGTACGCTACCAGTTCGGCCACCGCCTACCCCTTTTTTTTTTTTTTTCTTCCCGGTGGATCCCGATGGTCGGTCCAAGGCTTCATTCCGGTGGCTCCTGATGGTCGGCCCAGCCCGTTCTGGCGCAGGCGAGTGTTTTATAGTGGCGCCATCTTGCATTGGCTCATGCTGCCCTCCCAGAGCTCATTTTTGATCCTTGAATCTAGAGTCCGGGTTGATAGGTGGTCTTCTGGACAGCATGTGGGTAGTTTTAAGCCACTCGGCGGCGGCTGAAAAATCCCAGCTTGGTGGCACCGGGCGGGATTGAACTCGTCCTCCTGAACACGAGCCCGTTACTGTGACCACTCAGCCACCGCCGCCCCAATATATATATATATATATATATATATATATATATATATATATATATATATATATATATATATATATATATATATATATATATATATATATATATATATATATATATATATATATATATATATATATATATATATATATATATATATATATATAATACACATTAAATAATGTAAATTCGCGTCAAAATAAATAAACAAAATATCAATAAAAGAATGTGTATTTGTATGAAAATAGATATACAATATACACGTTATTTTATGTGTATTCGTATATATATTTTGAAACCAATTTACACTGTTTTATTTGTATTTTTCGTTTTTTTTTTCAATACAAATTTACCTTTTTGTATGTGTGCATTATGTATATTAATTTTAATACAAATTTAATTATTCTATGTGTATTTTTGTATATGTATTTAAAAAAAAAATATGCCCTATCTTATGGGTATTTTGCATCTTTATTTTCATACAAATTTAAATTATTTTATTGATATTCTGTGTACTTATTTTGATACGATTTTACATTATTCTATGTATAAAAAAAATAAATATATACAAAAATACACAAAAATAATTTAAATTTGTTTGAAAATAGATATGCAAAATATGTGTATTTTGTATATATATTTCAATTCAAATTTAGCTTATTTTATGTGTATTTTTTATATATTTTCATACAAATTTAATTACTTGTGTATTTTGTATATAGTTTTATATAAATTTACGTTATTTTATGTGTATTTTGTATATTTATATTTATACAAATACACATTCTTTTATTGGTATTTTGTTTATTTATTTTGATACGAATTTACATTATTTTATGTGTATTTTGTATACATTTTTTTATACGTATTTACTTCATTTTATGTGTATTTTGTATATATATTTTTATAGAAATCTACGTTATTTTATGTGTATTCGTATATATATTTTGAAACAAATTTACCTTATTGTATGTCTTTTTTGTATATTTATTTTAATACAAATCTAATTTTTTGATGTGTATTTTGGTATATATATTTTTATAAATAAAAAAAATGCGTTATTTTATGGGTATTTTGCTTCTTTATTTTCATACAAATTTACATTATTTTATTAATATTCTGTGTATTTATTTTAATACGATTTTACATTATTCTATTTGTGTTTTGTACATATTTTTTATACAAATTTACGTTTTTTTATAAAATTATTGATACCAAAATACACATAAAATATTTCAATTTGTATTAAAATAAATATACAAAATGCACATACAATAAGGTAAATTTGTATTGAAATAGATATGCAAAATACATAAAAATAATGTAAATTTGTTTCAAAATATATATACGAATACACATAAAATAACGTAGATTTCTATAAAAATACATATACAAAATACATATAAAATAAAGTAAATGCGTATAAAAAAATGTATACAAAATACACATAAAATAATGTAAAATCGTATAAATGTAAATAAACAATATACCAATAAAAGAATGTGTATTTGTATAAATATAAATATACAAAATGCACATAAAATAACGTAAATTTATATAAAACTATATACATAAAATAACGCAAATTTCTATAAAAATATATGTACATAAATGAACATAAAATAAATTTGCATAAAAATATATATTCAAAACACACATTAGATAATGTAAATGAGTATAAAAATATGTATAGAAAATACCTATGAAATAATCTAAATTCGTATCGAATTAAATTAAGAAAATACCAATAAAATAATGAAATTTTGGATGAAAATATATATACAAAATACACATAAAATAACCTAAATACACATACAAATATACACATAAAAAATTGTATTTTGTATATACATTTCAATTCAAATTTAGCTTATTTTATCTGTATTTTGTACATCTATTTTCATACGAATTTAATTACTTTTGTGTATTTTTGTATAGTTTTATACAAATTTACGTTATTTTATGTGTATTTTGTATATTTCTATTTATACAAATACACATTCTTTTATTGGTATTTTGTTTATTTATTTTGATACGAATTTACATTATTTTATGTGTATTTTGTATACATTTTCTTATACGTATTTACTTCATTTTATGTGTATTTTGTATATATATTTTTATACAAATCTACGTTATTTTATGTGTATTCGTATATATATTTTGAAACAAATCTACATTGTTTTATATGTATTTTGCATATCTATTTCAATACAGATTTACCTTGTTGTATGTGTATTTTGTATATTTATTTTAATACAAATTAATTTTTTCATGTGTATTTTGGTATATATATTTTTATAAAAAATGCGTTTTTTAATGGGTATTTTGCATCTTTATTTTCATACAAATTTGCATTGTTTTATTAATATTCTGTGTATTTATTTTGATACGATTTTACATTATTCTATTTGTGATTTGTATATATTTTTTTATACATATTTATATTATTTAATGTGTATTTTGTATATTTTAAAACAAATTTACGTTATTTTATGCGCATCTGTTAAAATATTTTGATAGAAATTTACATTATTTTATGTTTTTTGTATATATATTTCAATACAAATTTAGTTTATTTTATGTATATTTTGTATATCTATTGTCATTCGTATCAAAATAAATAAACAAAATAGCAATAAAATAATGTAAATTTGTATGAGAAAACATATACAAATACACATAAATTAACGGAAATTTCTAAAAAAATATATGTACAAAAATGCATATAAAATAAAGTAAATTTGCATAAAAATATATATACAAAACACACATTAAATAAAGTAAATGCGTGCATAAAATAACCTAAATTTGTATAAAACTATATACAAAAATACACAAAAATATTTAAAATTTGTTTGAAAAGAAATATACAAAATACACATAAAATTAGGTAAATTTGTATTGAAATACATATACAAAATACACATAGAATAATGTAAATTTGAATGAAAATATATAAACAAATACACTTAAAATAACGTAAATTTGTATAAAATATATATGCAAGATACACATTAAATAATGTAAATATGTATAAAAAAAATATACAGAAAACAAATAGAATAATGTAAAATCGTACCTAAATAAATACACAGAATATCAATAAAATAATGTAAATTTGTATGAAAAGAAAGATGCAAAATTCCCATAAAATAGCGCATTTTTTTTATAAAAATATATATACCAAAATACACATAAAATATTTAAATTTGTATTGAAATAAATATACAAAATGCATATACAGTAAGGTAAATATGTATTGAAAGAGATATTCAAAAATACATATAAAACAAAGTAAATTTGTTTCAAAATATATATACGAATACACATAAAATAAATTAGATTTCTATAGAAATATATATACAAAATACATATGAAATTATGTAAATACGTATAAAAATATATATACAAAATTCATATCAAATAATGTAAATTCGTGTCAAAATAAATAAACAAAATATCATGAAAAGAATGTGTATTTGTATGAAAAAAGATAATAGATAATAAATCTGTATAAAATATATATGCAAGATACACATTAAATAATGTAAATATGTATAAAAAAAAGTATATAATTATAAAAAACAAATAGAATAATGTAACATCGTCTCAAAATAAATACACCGAATATTAATAAAATAATGTAAATTTGTATGAAAATAAAGATGCAAAATTCCCATAAAATAGCGCATTTCTTATAAAAATATATATACCAAAATACACATAAAATATTTAAATTTGCATTGAAATAAATATACAAAACGCACATACAATAAGGTAAATTTGTATTGAAAGAGATATGCAAAAATACATATAAAACAATGTAAATTTGTTTCAAAATATATATACGAATACAAATAAAAAAACGTAGATTTCTATAAAAATATATATACAAAATACACATAAAATTAAGTAAATACGTATAAAAAAATGTATACAAAATACTCATAAAATAATGTATTTTCGAATTAAAATAAATGTAAATTTGAATGAAAATATAAAAACAAATACACTTAAAATAACGTAAATTTGTATAAAATATAAGCAAGATACACATTAAATAATGTAAATGTGTATAAAAAAAATATATACAAAAAACAAATAGAATAATGTAAAATCGTATCAAAATAAATACCCAGAATATCAATATAATAATGTAAATTTGTATGAAAATAAAGATGCAAAATTCCCAAAAAATATCGCATTTTTCATAAAAATATATATACCAAAATACACATAAAATATTTAAATTTGTATTGAAATAAATATACAAAATGCATATACAGCAAGGTAAATTTGTATTAAAAGAGATATTCAAAAATAAATATAAAACAATGTAAATTTGTTTCAAAATATATATACGAATACACATAAAATAAAGTAGATTTTTATAGAAATATATATACAAAATACATATGAAATTATGTAAATACGTATAAAAATATATATACAAAATACATATCAAATAATGTAAATTCGTGTCAAAATAAATAAACAAAATATCATGAAAAGAATGTGTATTTGTATAAAAATAGATAATAGATAACGTAAATTTGTATAAAATATATATGCAAAATACTCATTAAATAATGTAAATATGTATAAAAAAGTATATACAAAAACAAATAGAATAATGTAAATTCGTATCAAAATAAATACACCGAATATTAATAAAATAATGTAAATTTGTATGAAAATAAAGATGCAAAATTCCCATAAAATAGCGCATTTCTTATAAAAATATATGTACCAAAATACACATAAAATATTTAAATTTGTATTTAAATAAATATACAAAATGCACATACAATAAGGTAAATTTGTATTGAAAGAGATATGCAAAAATACATATAAAACAATGTAAATTTGTTTCAAAATATATATACGAATACAAATAAAAAAACGAAGATTTCTATAAAAATATATATACAAAATACACATAAAATTAAGTAAATACGTATAAAAATATATATACAAAATACACATAAAATATCGTAAATTTGTATAAAACTGTATACAAAAATACACAGAAGTAATTAAATTTGTATGAAAATGTACATACAAAATACATAAAATAATGTAAATCTGTATGAAAATATTTATACAAATACATATAATAACGAAAATTTGTTTAAAAATATATAAACAAAATACACATTAAGTAATGTAAATACGTATAAAAATATATTTACCAAAATACACATAAAATATTTAAATTTGTATTGAAAAAAATATACAAAATGCATATACAGTAAGGTAAATTTGTATTGAAAGAGATATTCAAAAATACATATAAAACAATGTAAATTTGTTTCAAAATATATATACGAATACACATAAAATAAAGTAGATTTCTATAGAAATATATATACAAAATATATATGAAATTATGTAAATACGTATAAAAATATATATACAAAATACATATCAAATAATGTAAATTCGTGTCAAAATAAATAAACAAAATATCATGAAAAGAATGTGTATTTGTATGAAAATAGATAATAGATAATAAATTTGTATGAAATATATATGCAAGATACACATTAAATAATGTAAATATGTATAAAAAAGTATATATAAAAAACAAATAGAATAACGTAACATCGTATCAAAATAAATACACCGAATATTAATAAAATAATGTAAATTTGTATGAAAATAAAGATGCAAAATTCCCATAAAATAGCGCATTTCTTATAAAAATATATATACCAAAATACACATAAAATATTTAAATTTGCATTGAAATAAATATACAAAATGCACATACAATAAGGTAAATTTGTATTGAAAGAGATATGCAAAAATACATATAAAACAATGTAAATTTGTTTCAAAATATATATACGAATACAAATAAAAAAACGTAGATTTCTATAAAAATATATATACAAAATACACATAAAATTAAGTAAATACGTATAAAAAAATGTATACAAAATACACATAAAATAATGTAATTTCGAATTATAATAAATGTAAATTTGAATGAAAATATAAAAACAAATACATTTAAATAACGTAAATTTGTATAAAATATATATGCAAGATACACGTTAAATAATGTAAATGTGTATAAAAAAATATATACAAAAAACAAATAGAATAATGTAAAATCGTATCAAAATAAATACACAGAATATCAATAAAATAATGTAAATTTGTATGAAAATAAAGATGCAAAATTCCCAAAAATTTTCGCATTTTTTATAAAAATATATATACCAAAATACACATAAAATATTTAAATTTGTATTGAAATAAATATACAAAATGCATATACAGTAAGGTAAATTTGTATTTATAGAGATATTCAAAAATACATATAAAACAATGTAAATGTTTCAAAATACATATACGAATACACATAAAATAAAGTAGATTTCTGTTGAAATATATATATATATATATATATATATATATATATATATATATATATATATATATATATATATATATCTATATATATATATATATATATATATATATATATATATATCTATATATATATATATATATATATATATATATATATATATATATATATACAAAATACATCTGAAATTATGTAAATAGGTATAAAAAACTATATACAAAATACATATCAACTAATGTCAATTTTTTTTTATGTATTTTATAAAATATGCTTTATTTTATGGGTATTTTGCATCTTTATTTTCAAACAAATTTACGTTATTTTATTGATATTCTGCTCATTCATTTTGATACGATTTGACATTATTCTATGTATTTTGTATATATTTTCATACAAATTTACGTTATTTTATGTATTTATTTATATATTTTGATACAAATTTACAATATTTATGGGTATTTATATATATTTCAAAAGAAATTTACCTAGTTTTATGTGTATTTTGAATATCTATTTTCATACAAACTCAAATTATTTATACGTATTTTTGTATATATTTCAATACAAATTTTAGTTATGTTATGTTTATTTTGTAAATCTGTTTTCATTCAAATATATATTATTTTATTGGTATTTTGTTGATTTATATTGATACGAATTTACATTATTTTATATGTACTTTTTATATATATTTTTATACGCATTTACATTATTTAATATTTATTTTGAATGTATAATTTTATACAAATTCATGGTATTTTATGTGTATTTGAATATATATTTTCATATAAATTTACATTATTTTATGTGTATTTTGTACATATATTTCATTACAAATTTACCTTATTTTATGTTTATTTTGTATGTGTATTTTGTACATTTAAATTTGTTTGAAAATAGATATGCAAAATACACATAAAGTTATGCAAATTTGTATTGAAATACATATACAAAACTCACATAAAATAATATAAATTTTTATTAAAATATATAAACAAATACATATAAAATAACGTAAATTTGGATAAAATATATATACAAAATATACATTAAATATTTTAAATATGTATAAAAATATATTATATTATATATATTTTTATTGATATTTGCGTTATTTATGTGTATTTTGTATATGTTTTCTCATAGAAATTTATATTATTTTATTGGTATTTTGTCTATTTATTTTGATACGAATTACATGATTATTTGTGTATTTTGTACATTTTTTTATACGTATTTACATTATTTAATGTGTATTTTGTTTATATATTTTTATACAAATTTACGTTATTATATGTGTATTTGTATAGGTATTTTGATACAAATTTACATTATTTTATGTATTTTGTATATATATTTCAATTCAAATTTAGCTTATTTTATGTGTATTTTGTATATCTATTTATTTTAATACAAAATCAAATATTTTATGTTTTTTCGTATATATATTTTTATAAAAAATGCGTTATTTTATGGGTATTTTGCATCTTAATTTTCATACAAATTTACATTATTTTATTAATATTTTCTGTATTTATTTTGATACGATTTTACATTATTTTATTTGTGTTTTGTATATATTTTTTTATACATATTTACATTATTTAATGTTTTTTGTATATATATTTGATACAAATTTACGTTATTTTAAGTCTATTTGTTTATATATTTTCATTCAAATTTACATTATTTTATGTGTATTTTGTATATGTATTTCAATACAAATTTACCTAATTTTATATGTTTTTTGTATATTTATTTTCATACAAGTTTAAATTTTTTTTTTGTATTTTGTTTATAGTTTTATACAAATTTAGGTTATTTTATGTATTTTGTATATCTATTTTCATACAAATACATTCTTTTCATGATATTTTGTTTATTTATTTTGACACGAGTTAACATTATTTAATGTGTATTTTGTATATATATTTTTATACGTATTTACATTATTTCAAGTGTATTTTGTATATATATTTCTATAGAAATCTGCGTTATTTTATGTGTATTCGTATATATATTTTGAAACAAATTTACATTGTTTTATGTGTATTTTGAATATTTTTTCAATACAAATTTACCTTATTGTATTTGGATTTTGTATATTATTTTTATTACACATTTGATTTATCTATGTGTAATTTTGTTTATGTATTTTTATAAAATATGCTTTATTTTATGGGTATTTTGCATCTTTATTTTCATACAAATTTACATTATTTTATTGATATTCTGTGTATTTATTTTAATATGATTTTACATTATTCTATGTGTATTTTGTATAAATATTTTATATAAAATGTATTTGTTTTCATTTCATACAAATCTACATTATTTTACGTATTTTTTGTACAAGTATACACATAAAATATTTAAATTTGTATTGAAATAAATATACAAAATGCACATACAATAAGGTAAACTTCTATTGAAAGAGATAGGCAAAAATACATATAAAACAATGTAAATTTGTTTCAAAATATATATACGAATACACATAAAATAACGTAGATTTCTATAAAAATATATATACAAAATACACATAAAATTAAGTAAATACGTATAAAAAAATGTAAACAAAATACACATAAAACAATGTAAACTCGAAACAAAATAAATAAACAAAATACCAATAAAAGAATGTGTATTTGTATAAATATAAATGTACAAAATACACATACAAAATAAACATAAAATAAGGTAAATTTGTAATGAAATATATGTACAAAATACACATAAAATAATGTAAATTTATATGAAAATATATATACAAATACACATAAAATACCATGAATTTGTATAAGATTATATATTCAAAATAAATATTAAAAAATGTAAATGCGTATAAAAATATATATACAAAGTACATATAAAATAATGGAAATTCGTATCAATATAAATCAACAAAATACCAATAAAATGATATATATTTGAATGAAAATAGATTTACAAAATACACATAACATAACTAAATTTTGTATTGAAATATATACAAAAATACATAAAAATAATATGACTTTGTATGAAAATAGATATTCAAAATACATATAAAACTAGGTAAATTTCTTTTGAAATATATATACAAAATACCCATAAAATATTGTAAATTTGTGTCAAAATATATAAACAAATACACATAAAATAACGTAAATATGTATCAAATATATATACAAAAAACACATTAAATAATGTAAATATGTATAAAAAAAATATATATAAAACATAAATAAAATAATGTAAAATCGTATTAAAATAAATACAGAAAATATTAATAAAATAATATAAATTTGTATGAAAATTAAGATGCAAAATACCCATAAAATAACACATTTTTTGTAAAAATATATATACGAAAAAACACAAAATATTAGATTTTGTATTAAAAAAAATAGATATACATTCTTTTATTGGTATTTTGTTTATTTATTTTGTTTCGAATTTACATTATTTTATGTATTTATGCATTTTGTATATTTACTTCAATACAAATTTAAATATTTTATGTGTATTTTGGTATATATATTTTTATAAGAAATGCGCTATTTGATGGGAATTTTGCATCTTTATTTTCATACAAATTTACATTATTTTATTAATATTCGGTGTATTTATTTTGATACGATTTTACATTATTCTATTTGTTTTTTGATTATATATTTTTTTTATTTATTTACATTATTTAAATGTATCTTGCATATATATTACATACAAATTTATTATCTATTATTTATTTTCATACAAATAAACATTCTTTTCATGATATTTTGTTTATATATTTTGTCACGAATTTACATTACTTAATATGTATTTTATATATATATATATATATATATATATATATATATATATATATATATATATATATATATATATATATATATATATATATATATATATATATTTATATATATATATATATATATATATATATTTTTATACGTATTTACATCATTTCATGTGTATTTTGTATATATATTTCTATAGAAATCTACGTTATTTTATGTGTATTCGTGTATATATTTTGAAACAAATTTACACTGTTTTATTTGTATTTTGCGTTTTTTTTTCAATACAAAGTTACCTTATTGTGTGTGTGCATTTTGTATATTAATTTTAATACAAATTTAATTATTCTATGTGTATTTTTGTATATGTATTTTTAAAAAAAAAAATGCTTTAGCTTATTGGTATTTTGCATCTTTATTTTCATACAAATTTAAATTATTTTATTGATATTCTGTGTACTTATTTTGATACGATTTTACATTATTCTATGTATAACAAAAATAAATACAGAATACACAAAAATAGATATGCAAAATACATATAAACAATGTAAATTTGTTTCAAAATATATATACGAATACACATGAAATAAGTAGATTTCTATAAAAATATATATACAAAATACACATAAAATTAAGTAAATACGTATAAAAAATGTATACAAAATACACATAAAATAATGTAAATTAATATCAAAATAAATAAACAAAATACCAATAAAAGAATGTGTATTTGTGTAAATATATATATACAATATACACATTAAATAATATAAATTTGTTTAAAACTATACAAAATACACATGAAATGATATAAATACGTATAAAAATATATATACAAAATACACATTAAATGATGTAAATTCGCGTCAAAATAAATAAACAAAATATCAGTAAAAGAATGTGTATTTGTATGAAAATAGATATACGAAATACACATAAAATAACCTAAATTTGTATCAAACTATGTACAAAAAACACAAAAATATTTTAAATTTGTATGAAAATAAATATACAAAATACACATAAAATTAGGTAAATTTGTATTGAAATACATACACAAAATACACATAAAATAATGTAAATTTGAATGAAAATACATAAACAAATACACTTAAAATAACGTAAATTTGTATAAAAAAATATGTACAAAACACAAATAGAGTAATGTAAAATCGTATCAAAATAAATACACAGAATATTAATAAAATAATGTAAATTTGTATGAAAATAAAGAAGCAAAATACCCATAAAATAACGCTTTTTTATTAAAAAAAATATATATACCAAAATACACATCAAAAAATTAAATTTGTATTAAAATAAATATACAAAAAACACATACAATAAGGTAAATTTGTATTGAAATAGATATGCAAAATACATATAAAACAATGTAAATTTGTTTCAAAATATATATATACGAATACACATAAAATAACGTAGATTTCTATAAAATATATATATACAAAATACACATAAAATTAAGTAAATACGTATAAAAAATGTATACAAAATACACATAAAATAATGTAAATTCGTATCAAAATAAATAAACAAAATACCAATAAAAGAATGTGTATTTGTATGAATATAAATATACAAAATACACATAAAATAACGTAAATTTATATAAAACTATATACAAAATACACAGAAGTAATTAAATTTGTATGAAAATATATACAAAATACACACGAAATAAGCTAAATTTGAATTGAAATATATATACAAAATACATGAAATAAAGTAAATTTGTATCAAAATATTTATACAAATACACATATAATAACGTAAATTTGTATGAAAATATATAAACAAAATACACATTAAATAATGTAAATACGTATAAAAAAATATGTACAAAATACACATATAATCATGTAATTCGTATCAAAATAAATAAACAAAATACCAATAAAATAATATAAATTTGTATGAGTAAACGTGTATGTTGCATATTTTTTCAATACAAATTTACTTTATTATATACGCATTTTGTATATTAATTTTAATACAAATTTAATTATTCGATGTGTATTTTTGTATCTGTATTTTTATAAACATATCCTTTATTTTTTGGGTATTTTGCATCTTTATTTTCATACAAATTTACATTATTTTATTGATATTCTGCTCATTCATTTTGAGACGAATTGACATTATTCTGTGTATTTTGTATATATTTTTCATACAAATTTACGTTATTTTATGTTTAAAAATATGTACAAAATACACATATAATCATGTAATTCGTATCAAAATAAATAAACAAAATACCAATAAAACAATATAAATTTGTATGAGTAAACGTGTATGTTGCATATTTTTTCAATACAAATTTACCTTATTATATACGCATTTTGTATATTAATTTTAATACAAACCTAATTATTCGATGTGTATTTTTGTATCTGTATTTTTATAAACATATGCTTTATTTTTTGGGTATTTTGCATCTTTATTTTCATACAAATTTACATTATTTTATTGATATTCTGCTCATTCATTTTGATACGTATTGACATTATTCTATGTGTATTTTGTATATATTTTTCATACAAATTTACGTTATTTTATGTGTATTTGTTTATATATTTTGACACAAATTTACAATATTTTATGGGTATTTTGTATATACATTTCAAAAGAAATTTACCTAGTTTTATGTGTATTTTGTATATATATTTTCATACAAACTCAAATTATTTCTATGGATTTTTGTATATATTTTAATACGAATTTTAGTTATGTTATGTGTATTTTGTAAATTTATTTTCATTCAAATATATATTATTTTATTGGTGTTTTGTTGATTTATATTGATACGAATTTACATTATTTTATATGTACTTTGTATATATATTTTTATACGCTTTTACATTATTTAATATGTATTTTGAATATATATTTTTATACAAATTAATGGTATTTTATGTGTATTTGTATATATATTTTTATATAAATTTACATTATTTTATGTGTATTTTGTACATATATTTTTTTATAAATCTACCTTATTTAATGTTTATTTTGTATGTGTATTTTGTATATTTATATTTATCCAAATACACATTCTTTTATTAGTATTTTGTTTATTTATTTTAATTCGAATTTACATTATTTTATGTGTATTTTGTATACATTTTTTTATACGTATTTACTTAATTTTAAGTGTATTTTGTATATATATTTTTATAGAAATCTACGTTTTTTTATTTGTATTCGTATATATATTTTGAAACAAATTTACATTGTTTTATATGTATTTTTGCATATCTCTTTCAATACAAATTTACCTTATTGTATGTGCATTTTGTATATTTATTTCAATGCAAATTTAAATATTTTATGTGTATTTTGGTATATATATTTTTATAAGATTACGAAAATTTGAATAAAAATATATACAAAAAAACAAAAAAATAAATTTCAATTTTGTATGAAAATAGATATACAAAATACACATATAATTAGTTAAATTTGTATTTAAATACATGCACAAAATACACATAAAATAATGTAAATTTGTATGAAATGAAAACAAATTGACATAAAATTCGCGTCAAAATAAATAAACAAAATATCAATAAAAGAATGTGTGTTTGTATGAAAATAGATATACAAAATACACATAAAATAACCTAAATTTGCATCAAACTATATACAAAAATACACAAAAATATTTTAAATTTGTATGAAAATAAATATACAAAATACACATAAAATTAGGTAAATTTGTATTGAAATACATACACAAAATACACATAAAATAATGTAAATTTGAATGAAAATACATAAACAAATACACTTAAAATAACGTAAATATGTATAAAAAAAATATGTACAAATCACAAATAGAATAATGTAAAATCGTATCAAAATAAATACACAGAGTATTAATAAAATAATGTAAATTTGTATGAAAATAAGGAAGCAAAATACCCATAAAATAACGCATTTTTTTTATTTATAAAAATATATATACCAAAATACACATCAAAAAATTAAATTTGTATTAAAATGAATATACAAAAAACACATACAATAAGGTAAATTTGTATTGAAATAGATATGCAAAATACATATAAAACAATGTAAATTTGTTTCAAAATATATATACGAATACACATAAAATAACGTAGATTTCTATAAAAATATATATACAAAATACACATAAAATGAAGTAAATACGTATAAAAATATGTATACAAAAAACACATAAAATAATGTAAATTCGTATCAAAATAAATAAACAAAATACCAATAAAAGAATGTGTAATTGTATAATATAAATATACAAAATACACATAAAATAACGTAAATTTATATAAAACTATATACAAAAATACAAAGAAGTAATTAAATTTGTATGAAAATATATACAAAATACACACAAAATAAGCTAAATTTGAATTGAAATATATATACAAAATACATGAAATAAAGTAAATTTGTATCAAAATATTTATACTAATACACATATAATAACGTAAATTTGTATGAAAATATATAAACAAAATACACATTAAATAATGTAAATACGTATAAAAAATATGTACAAAATACACATATAATCATGTAATTCGTATCAAAATAAATAAACAAAATACCAATAAAATAATATAATTTTCTATGAGTAAACGTGTATGTTACATATTTTTTCAATACAAATTTACCTTATTATATACGCATTTTGTATATTAATTTTAATATATGTGTATTTGAATATATATTTTGATACAAATTTACATTATTTTATGTATTTTCTATATTTATTTCAATTCAAATTTAGCTTATTTTATGTGTCTTTTCTATATCTATTTTCATACAAATTTAATTATTTTTGTTTATTTTTGTATATAGTTTTATACAATTTTACGTTATTTTATGTGTATTTTGCATATTTATATTTATACAAGTAAACATTCTTTTATTGGCATTTAGTTTATTTATTTTGATACGAGTTTACATTATTTTATGTGTATTTTGTATACATTTTCTTATACGTATTTACTTCATTTTATGTGTATTTTGTATATATATTTTTATAGAAATCTACGTTATTTTATGTGTATTCGTATATATATTTTGAAACAAATTTACATTGTTTTATGTGTATTTTGCATATCTATTTCAATACAAATCTACCTTATTGTATGTGCATTTTGTATATTTATTGTAATACAAATTTAAATATTTTATGTGTATTTTGGTATATATATTTTCATAAAAAATGCGTTGTTTTATGGGTATTTTGCATCTTTATTTTCATACAAATTTACATTATTTTATTAATATTCTGTGTATTTATTTTGATACTATTTTACATTATTCTATTTGTGTTTTGTATATATTTTTTTATACATATTTACATTATTTAGTGTGTATTTTCTATATATATTTCATACAAATTTACGTTATTTTAAGTGTATTTGTTTATATATTTTCATTCAAATTTACATTATTTTATGTGAATTTTGTATATGTATTTCAATAGAAATTTAAGTAGTTTTATGTGTATTTTGTATATATATTTTTATACAAATTTAAATTATTTTTGTGTTTTTTTTAAAAGAGTTTTATATAAATTTACACTATTTTATGTGTATTTTGTATATCTATTTTCATACAAATACACATTCTTTTATTGATATTTTGTTTATTTATTTTGATGCTAATTTACATTATTTAATGTGTATTGTGTATATATATTTTTATACGTATTTACGTCATTTCATGTGTATTTTTTATATATATTTCTATAGAAATATACGTTATTTTATGTGTATTCGTATATATATTTTGAAAGAAATATACATTGTTTTATGTGCATTTTGTATATTTTTTCTATACAAATTTCCCTTATTGTACGTGCATTTTGTATATTAATTTTAATACAAATTTAATTAATCTTTGTGTATTCTTGTATATGTATTTTAAAAAAAATTGGCTTTATTTTATGGGTATTTTGCATCTTTATTTTCATACAAAATTACATTATTTTATTGATATTCTGTGTATTTATTTTGATACGATTTTACATTATTCTATGTATATTTTGTATATCTATTTTATACAAATGTACGTTATTTTATGTGAATTTGTTTTCATTTCATACAAATTTACTTTATTTAAATACAAATTTAACTTATTATATGTGTGTTTTGTATATCTATTTTCATACAAATTGAAATTTATTTTTTTGTTTTTTTGTATATATTTTTATTCAAATTTTCGTAATTTTATGTGTATTTTGTATATTTATTTTCCTACAAATATACGTTCTTTTATCGGAATTTTGTTTATTTATTTTGATACGAATTTTCATTTGTTTAGGTGTATTTGATATATATGTTTTTATACTTATTTACATAATTTTATATGTATTTTGAATATATATTTTCATAGAAATTTACTCTATATGTATATACAAAAAAATACAAAAATAATTTAAATTTGTATGAAAATAAATATAGAAAATACACATAAAATTAGGTAAATTTGTATTGAAATACATATACAAAATACACTTAAAATAATGTAAATTTGAATGAAATTATATAAACAAATACACTTAAAATGACGTTAATTTGTATAAAATATATTATAAAAATACACATTAAATAATGAAAATATGTATAAAAAATATATATAAAACACAAATAGTATAATATAAAATCGTATCAAAATATATACACAGAATATTAATAAAATAATGTACATTTGTATGAAAACTAGGATGCAAAATACCTAAAAAATAACGCATTTTTTATAAAAATATATATACCAAAATACACATAAAATATTTGAATTTGTATTAAAATAAATATACAAAATGCACATACAATAAGGTAAATTTGTATTGAAATAGATATGCAAAAAACATAAAACAATGTAAATTTGTTTCAAAATATATATACGAATACACATAAAACAACGTAGATTTCTATAAATATATATATACAAAATACAAATAAAATTAAGTAAATACGAATCAAAAATGTATAGAAAATACACATAAAATAATGTAAATTCGTATAAATATAAATAAACAAAATACCAATAATAGAATGTGTATTTGTATAAATATAAATATACAAAATGCACATAAAATAACGTAAATTTGTATAAAACTATATACAAAAATACACAGAAGTAATTAAATTTGCATGAAAATAGATATACAAAATACACACAAAATAAGCTAAATTTGAATTGAAATATATATACAAAATACATAAAATAAAGTAAATTCGTTTCAAAATATTTTTAACAAATACACATATAATAACGTAAATTTCTAAAAAAAAATTATAAACAAAATACACATTAAGTAATGTAAATACGTATAAAAAAAATATTTACAAAATACACCAATAATCAAGTCATTCGTATCGAAATAAATAAACAAAAAACTAATTAAATAATGTAAATTTGTATGAGAAAACATATACAAAATACACATAAAATAACGTTTTAAGTTTCTATAAAAACATATGTACAAAAATGCACATAAAATTAGTTTGCATAAAAAAATATATACAAAACACACATTAGATAATGTAAATGAGTATAAAAATATGTATACAAAATACCTATGAAATAATCTAAATTCGTATCGAGTTAAATTAAGAAAATAATAATAAAATAATGTAATTTTGGATGAAAATATATATAGAAAACACACATAAAATAACCTAAATACAAATACAAATATACACATTAAATGATTTAAAATTGAATGAAATAAATATACAAAATAAACATAAAATAAGGTAAATTTGTAATAATATATGTAAGAATACACATAAAATAATATAAATTTGTATGAAAATATATATACAAATACACATAAAATAACATGAATTTGTATAAAATGTCTCAAAATATATACGAATACACACAATAAAATAACGTAAATTTTTATAAAAATGTATATATAAAATACACATAAAATAGTTTAAATACGTAGAAAAATATATATACAAAATACACATAAAATAATGTAAATTCGTAAAAAATTAAATACACAAAACTCCAATAAAAGAATGTATATTTGTAGGAAAATATATATACAAAAAACAAATAAAATAACTAGAATTTGTATAAAAATATATACAAAAATACACAAAAATAATTTAAATTTGTTTGAAAATAGATATGCAAAATACACATAAAGTTAGGCAAATTTGTATCAAAATACATATACAAAACTCACATAAAATAATGTAAATTTGTATGAAAATGTATAAACAAATACATATAAAATCACGTAAATTTGGATAAAATATGTATATACAAAATATACATTAAATATTTTATATATGTATAAAAATATATTATATTACATATATTTTTATTGATATTTGCGTTATTTATGTGTATTTTGTATATGTTTTCTCATAGAAATTTACATTATTTTATTAGTATTTTGTCTATTTTTTATTATACGTATTACATGATTATTTGTGTATTTTTTACATTTTTTTTATACGTATTTACATTATTTAATGTGTATTTTGTTTATATATTTTTATACAAATTTACGTTATTATATGTGTATTTGTATAGGTATTTTGATACAAATTTACATTATTTTATGTATTTTGTATATATATTTCAATTCAAATTTACCTTATTTTATGTGTATTTTGTATATCTATTTATTTTAATACAAAATCAAATATTTTATGTTTTTTCGTATATATATTTTTATAAAAAAATGGGTTATGTTATGGGTATTTTGCATCTTAATTTTCATACAAATTTACATTATTTTATTAATATTCTCTGTATTTATTTTGATACGATTTTACATTATTTTCTTTGTGTTTTGTATATATTTTTTTATACATTTTTACATTATTTAATGTGTTTTATGTATATATATTTGATACAAATTTACGTTATTTTAAGTCTATATGTTTATATATTTTCATTCAAATTTACATTATTTTATGTGCATTTTTTATATGTATTTCAATACAAATTTACCTAATTTTATGTTTTTTGTATATTTATTTTCATACAAGTTTAAATTATTTTTGTTTATTTTTGTATATAGTTATATACAAATTTAGGTTATTTTAAGTGTATTTTGTATATCTATTTTTATACAAATACACATTCTTTTCATGATATTTTTTTTATTTATTTTGACACGAATTAACATTATTTAATGTGCATTTTGTATATATTTTTAAACGTATTTATATTATTTCAAGTGTATTTTGTATATATATTTCTATAGAAATCTACGTTATTTTATGAGTATTCGTATATATATTTTGAAACAAATTTACATTGTTTTATGTGTATTTTGCATATTTTTTCAATACAAATTTACATTATTGTATGTGCATTTTGTATATTAATTTTAATACAAATTTGATTAATCTATGTGTATTTTTGTGTATGTATTTTTATAAAAATATGCTTTATTTTAAGGGTATTTTGCATCTTTATTTTCATACAAATTTACATTATTTTATTGATATTCTGTGTATTTTTTTGGTATGATTTTACATTATTCTATGTGTATTTTGTATATATATTTTATATAAAATGTATTTGTTTTCATTTCATACAAATCTACATTATTTTATGTGTTTTTTGTACATGTATTTAAATACAAATTTAACTAGTTATATGTGTATTTTGTATATCTATTTTGTATGTATATTTTCATAGAAATTTACTCTATTTTATGAGTATTCGTATATATATTTTGATACAAATTTACATTATTGATGTGTATTTTGCATATCTATTTCAATACAAATTTTCTTTATTGTACGTGCATTTTGTATATTTATTTTAATACAAATTTAATTATTTTATATGTATTTTTGTATATATATTTTTATGCAAATATGCGTTATTATATGGATATTTTGCAGCTTTATTTTCATACAAATTTACATTATTTTATTGATATTCTCTTTATTTATTTTGATACGATTTAACATTATTCTATGTGTATTTTGTATATATTTTTTATACATATTTACATTATTTAAGGTTTATTTTGTATATATATTTTATCCAAATTTACATTATTTATGTGTATTTGTTTATATATTTTTATACAAATTTACATTATTTTATGTGTATTTTGTATATACATTTTCATAAAAAAATTACGTTATTTTATTGTGTGTATTCGTATATATTTTTATACAAATTTTATACAAATTCATGTTATTTAATGTGTATTTGTATATATATTTTCATACAAATTTATATTATTTTATGAGTATTTTTTCATATATTTCATTACAAATTTACCTTATTTTATGTTTATTTTGTATATTTATTTCATTCAATTTTAAATTATTTTATGTGTATATTTGTATTTGTATTTAGGTTATTTTATGTGTATTTTGTATATATATTTTCATCCAAAATTACATTATTATATTGGTATTTTCTTAATTTAATTCGATACGAATTTAGATTATTTCATAGGTATTTTGTATACATATTTTTATACTCATTTACATTATCTAATGTGTGTTTTGTATATATATTTTTATGCAAATTTATTTTATGTTCATTTTTGTACATGTATTTTTATAGAAATTTGCGTTATTTTATGTGCATTTTGTATATTTATATTTATACAAATACACATTCTTTAATTGCTATATTGTTTATTTATATTTATACTAATTTACATTAATTTATGTGTATTTTGTATACATTTTTTTATACGTATTTACTTAGTTTTATGGTTATTTTGTATATGTATTTTTATAGAAATCTACGTTATTTTATGTGTATTCACATATATATTTTGAAACAAATTTACATTATTTTATATGTATTTTGCATATCTATTTCAATACAAATTTACCTTATTGTATGTGCATTTTGTATATTTATTTTGATACAAATTCAAATATTTTATGTGTATTTTGGTATCAATAATTTTATAAAAAATGCATTATTTTATAGGTATTTTGCATGTTAATTTTCATAAAAATTTACATTATTTTATTAATATTCTGTGTATATATTTTGATACGATTTTACATTATTCTATTTGTGTTTTGTATATATTTTTTTATACATATTTACATTATTTAATGTGTATTTTGTAGATATATTTCAAACAAATTTACGTTATTATATGTGTATTTGTTAATATATTTTCTTTTAAATTTACATTATTTTATGTGTATTTTGTATATGTATTTAAATAGAAATTAACCTAATTTTATGTGTATTTTGTATATTTCTTTTCATATAAATTTAAATTATTTTTGTGTATTTTTGTATATAGTTTTATACAAATTTAGGTTATTTTATGTACGCATTTACATTATTTAATGTGTGTTTTGTATATATATTTTTATCCAAAGTTAATTTATTTTACGTTCATTTTTGGACATATATTTTTATAGAAATTAGCGTTATTTTATATATATTTGTATATGTTTTCTCATACAATTTACATTATTTTATTGCTATTTTGTTTATTTAGTTTGATACGATTTACATGATTATATGTGTATTTTGTACATATTTTTTATACGTATTTACATTACTTAATGTGTATTTTGTTTATATATTTTTAAACAAATTTACGTTATTATATGTATTTTTATAAATATTTTGATACAAATTTACATTATTTTATGTATTTTGTATATGCATTTCAATTCAAATTTAGCTTATTTTATCTGTATTTTGTATATCTATTTTCATACGAATTTAATTACTTCTGTGTATTTTTGTATATAGTTTTATACAAATTTACGTTATTTTATGTGTATTTTGTATATTTATATTTATACAAATACACATTCTTTTATTAGTATTTTGTTTATTTATTTTGATATGAATTTACGTTATTTTATGTGTATTTTGTATACATTTTTTTAATACGTATTTACTTCATTTTACGTGTATTTTGTATATATATTTTTATACAAATCTACGTTATTTTATGTGTATTCGTATATATATTTTGAAATAAATTTACAATGTTTTATATGTATTTTGCTTATCTATTTCAATTCAGATTTACCTTAATGTATGTGTATTTTGTATATTTATTTTAATACAAATAAATTTTTTTATGTGTATTTTTTTATATATATTTAAAAAAACGTTATTTTATGGGTATTTTGCTTCTTTATTTTCATACAAATTTACATTATTTTATTAATATTCTGTGTATTTATTTTGATACGATTTTACATTATTCTATTTGTGTTTTGTATATATTTTTTTTTATACAAATTTACGTTATTTTAAGTGTTTTGTTTATGTATTTTCATTAAAATTTACAGTATTTTATGTGTATTTTGTATATGTATTTCAATACAAATTTACCTTATTTTATGTGTATTTTGTATATTTATTTTCATACAAATTTAAATTATTTTTGTGTATTTTTGTATGTAGTTTTATACAAATTTATGTTATCTTATGTGTATTTTGTATATTTATTTTCATATAAATACACATTCTTTTATTGACATTTGTTTTATTTATTTTGACGCGAATTTACATTATTTAATGTGTATTTTGTATATATATTTTTATACGTATTTACATCCTTTCATGTGTATTTTGTATATTTATAAAAAATGCGTTATTTTATGGGTATTTTGCATCTTTATTTTCATACAAATTTACATTATTTTATATACATTCTGTGTATTTATTTTAATACGATTTTACATTATTCTGTTTGTGTTTTGTATATATATTTTTTATACATATTTACATTATTTAATGAATATTTTTTATATATATTTTATACAAATTTATGTTAATTTAAGTGTATTTGTTTATATATTTTTATTCAAATTTACATTATTTTATGTGTATTTTGTATATGTATTTCTTTACAAATTTACCTAATTTTATGTGTATTTTGTATATTTATTTTCATACAAATTTAACTTATTTTTGTGTATTTTTATATATAGTTTTATACAAATTTACGTTATTTTATGTGTATTTTGTATATGTATTTTCATACAAATACACATTCTTTTATTGATATTTTAATTATTTATTTTGATACGAATTTACATTATTTAATGTGTATTTAGTATATATATTTTTACACGTATTTACAACATTTCATTTATATTTTGTATATATATTTCTATCGAAATCTACGTTATTTTATGTGTATTCGTATATATATTTTGAAACAAATCTACATTATTTTATGTGTATTTTGTATATATATTTCATTATAAATTTACCTTATTTTAAGTTTATTTTTATATCTATTTTCATTCAAATTCAAATCATTTTATGTGTATATATTTATTTGTATTTACTTTATTTTATGTGTATTTTCTATATATATTTTCATTCAAAATTACATTATTTTATCGGTATTTTGTTCATTTATTTCGATACGAATTTAGATTATTTCATGTGTATTTTCTATACATATACATATAGAGTAGATTTCTATGAAAATATATATTCAAAATACATATAAAATTATGTAAATAAGTATAAAAAAAAATATATATATATATATATCAAATACACCTAAAAAAAATGAAAACTCGTATCAAAATAAATAAATAAAATTCCGATAAAAGAGCGTATATTTGTAGGAAAATAAATATACAAAATACACATAAAATTACGAAAATTTGAATAAAAATATATACAAAAATACACAAAATTAATTTCAATTTGTATGAAAATAGATATACAAAATACACATATAATTAGTTAAATTTGTATTTAAATACATGTACAAAATTCACATAAAATAATGTAAATTTGTATGAAATGAAAACAAATTCACATAAAATAACGAACATTGGTATAAAATAGATATACAAAATATACATAGAATAATGTAAAATCGTATCAAAATAAATACACAGAATATCAATAAAATAATGTAATTTTTTATGAAAATAAAGATGCAAAATACCCATAAAATAAAGCATATTTTTATAAAAATACATATACAAAAATACACATAGAATAGCTAACAATGTATATTTGTTTCAAAATATATATACGAATACACATAAAATAACGTATATTTCTATAGAAATATATATACAAAATACACATGAAATGACGTAAATACGTATAAAAATATATATACAAAATACACATTAAATAATGTAAATTCGCATCAAAATAAATAAACAAAATATCAATAAAAGAATGTGTATTTGTATGAAAATAGATATACAAAATAAACATAAAATATTGTAAATTTGAATAAAACTCTATACAAATATACACAAAAAATAATTTAAATTTGTATAAAATATATATACAAAATACACATGAAATTAGGTAAATTTCTATTGAAATACATATACAAAATACACATAAAATAATGTAAATTTGAATAAAAATATATAAACAGATACACTTAAAATAACGAAAATTTGTATGAAATATATATAGAAAATACACATTAAATCATGTAAATATGTATAAAAAAATATATACAAAACACAAATAGAATAATGTAAAATAGTATCAAAATAAATACACAGAATATTAATAAAATAATGTAAATTTGTATGAAAATAAAGATGCAAAATACCCATAAAACAACGCATTTTTTATGAAAATATATATACCAAAATGCACATAAAATATTTAAATTTGTATTACAATAAATATACAAAATGCACATACAATAAGATAAATTTGTATTGAAATAGATATGCAAAATACATATAAAACAATGTAAATTTGTTTCAAAATATACATACGAATACTCATAAAATAATGTAGATTTCTATAAAATATATATACAAAATACACATAAAATGAAGTAAATACGTATAAGAAAATGTATACAAAATACACATAAAATAATGTAAATTCGTATCAAAATAAAAAAACTAAATGCCAATAAAAGAATGTTTACTTGTATAAATATAAATATACAAAATACACATAAAATAACGTAAAATTGTATAAAACTATATACAAAAATAAACAAAAATAATTAAATTTGTATGAAAATAGATATACAAAAGACACATAAAATAAGCTAAATTTGAATTGAAATAAATATAGAAAATACATAAAATAATGTAAATTTGTATCAAAATATATATTCAAATACACATATAATAACGTAAATTTGTATAAAAATATATAAACAAAATACACATTAAATAATGTAAATACGTATAAAAGATATGTACGTAATGTAAAAATTTATATAATTAAAGATGCAAATTACCCATAAAATATCTTGTATTTAAAAAAAATATATATACAAAAATACACATAAAATAATTAAATTTGTATTAAAATAAATATACAAAATACACATACAATAAGGTAGATTTTTATTGAAATAGATATGCAAAAAACACAAAATAATGAAATTTTTATCAAAATATATACGAATACACAATAAAATTACGTAAATTTTTATGAAAATATATATACAAAATACACATAAAATAATGTAAATACATAGAAAAATATATATACAAAATACACATAAAATAATATAAATTCGTATCAAAATAAATAAACAAAATTTTTTCTAAAAGAATGTATATATGTAGGAAAATATATATACAAAATTCAAATAAAATAATTTTTTTTATAAAAATAATACAAAAATACACAAAAATAATTTAAATTTGTTTGAAAATAGATATGCAAAATACAAATGAAATTAGGCAAATTTTTATTGAAATACATATATAAAATACACATAAAATAATGTAAATTTGTATGAAAATATATAAACAAATACACATAAGATAACGTAAATTTCCATAAAATATATGTACAAAATATACATTAAATAATGTAAATATGTCTAAAAATATATATACAAAATACACAGAATAGCGTAAAATCGTATCAAAATAAATAAACAGACAATCAATAAAATAATGTAAATTTGTATGAAAATAAAGATGCAAAAACCCATATAATAACGTATATCTGTTTAAAAATATATATACAAAAATACACATAAAATAATTAAATTTGCATCAAAATAAATATTCAAAAGGCACATACAATAAAGAAAATTTGTATTGAAATAGATATGCGAAATACACATAAATAATGTAAATTTGTATCAAAATATATATACGAATACACATAAAATAGAGTAAATTTCTATGAAAATATATATTCAAAATACATATAAAATTATGTAAATAAGTATAAAAATATATATATCAAATACACCTAAAATAATGAAAACTCGTATCAAAATAAATAAACAAAATTCCGATGAAAGAACGTATATTTGTAGGAAAATAAATATACAAAATTCACATAAAATTACGAAAATTTGAATAAAAATATATATTAAAATACACAAAATTAATTTCAATTTGTATGAAAATAGATATACATAATACACATATAATTAGTTAAATTTGTATTTAAATACATGTACAAAATACACATAAAATAATGTAAATTTATATGAAATGAAAACAAATTCACATAAAATAACGTTCATTTGTATGAAATATATATACAAAATATACATAGAATAATATAAAATCGTATCAAAATAAAAACACAGAATATCAATAAAATAATGTAAATTTGTATGAAAATAAAGATGCAAAATACCCATAAAATAAAGCATTTTTTTATGAAAATACATATACAAAAATACACATAGAATAATTAAATTTGTATTAAAATTAATATACAAAATGCACGTACAATAAGGTAAATTTATATTGAAAAAATATGCAAAATGCACATAAAACAATGTATATTTGTTTCAAAATATATATACGAATTCACATAAAATAACAAATATTTCTATAGAAATATATATACAAAATACACATGAAATGACGTATATACGTATAAAAATATAAATACACAATACACATTAAATAATGTGAATTCGCGTCAAAATAAATAAACAAAATATCAATAAAAAATGTGTATTTGTATGAAAATAGATATACAAAATACACATAAAATATTTTAAATTTATATAAAACTCTTTTTATAAAAATATATATACCAAAATAATAAAATTTTAAAATTTGTATTACAATAAATATACAAAATGCACATACAATAAAGTAGATTTATATTGAAATAGATATGCTAAATACATATAAAACAATGTAAATTTGCTTCAAAATATATATACCAATACACATAAAATAACGTAGATTACTATAAAAATATATATACAAAATACACATTAAATGAAGTAAATACGTATAAGAAAATGTATACAAAGTACACATAAAATAATTAAATTTGTATTAAAATAAATATACAAAATACACATACAATAAGGTAAATCTATATTGAAATAGATATGCAAAATAAACATAAAATAATGTAAATTTTTATCAAATCATATAGGAATACACCCAATAAAATAACGTAGATTTTTATGAAAATGTATATAAAAAATACACATAAAATACGTAGAAAAATATATATACAAAATACACATAAAATTATGTAAATTCTTATGAAAATAAATGAACAAAATTCCACTAAAAGAATGTATATTTGTAGGAAAATATAAATACAAAATACAAATAAAATAACTAAAATTTGTATAAAAATATATAAAAAATACATAAAAATAATTTAAATTTGTTTGAAAATAGATATGCAAAATACACATAAAATTAAGCAAATCTGTATTGAAATACATATACAAATTACACATAAAATATTGTAAATTTGTATGAAAATATATAAACAAATACACATAAAATAGCGTAGATTTATATAAAATATATATACAAAATACACATTAAATAATGTAAATGTGTATAAAAATATATATACAAAATACACATAGAATAATGTAAAATCGTATCAAAATAAATAAACAGAATATCAATAAAATAATGTAAATTTCTATGAAAATAAAGATGCAAAATACCCAAATAATAACGCATATTTTTACAAAAATACGAGTACACATAAAATAATTAAATTTGTATTAAAATAAATATACAAAATACACATACAATATGGTAAATTTGTATTGAAATAGATATGCAATATAAACATAAATAATGTAAATTACGATAAAAGATGCAAGATACACATTAAATAATGTAAATATTTATAAAAAAATATATACAAAAAAAAAATAGAATAATGTGAAATCGTATCAAAATAAATACACCGAATATTAATAAAATAATGTAAATTTGTATGAAAATAAAGATGCAAAATTCCCATCAAATAACGCATTTCTTATAAAAATATATATACCAAAATACACATAATATATTTAAATTTGTATTGAAATAAATATTCAAAATGCACATACAATAAGGTAAATTTGTATTGAAAGAAATATGCAAAAATACATGTAAAACAATGTAAATTTGTTTCAAAATAGATATACGAAAACACATAAAATAACGTAGATTTCTATAAAAATATATATACAAAATACACATAAAATTAAGTAAATACGTATATAAATAGATATACAAAATACACATAGAATAATGTAAAATTGTTTAAAAAAAAAACAGAATATAAACAAAATAATGTAAATTTGTATGAAAATAAAAATGCAAAATACCCATAAAATAAAGCATATTTTTATAAAAATACATATACAAAAACACACATAGCATAATTAAATTTGTATTAAAATTAATATACAAAATGCATATACAATAAGGTAAATTTGTATTGAAAAAATATGCAAAATACACATAAAACAGTGTAAATTTATTTCAAAATCTATATACGAATACTCATAAATCAAAGTAGATTTCTATAGAAATATATATACAAAATACACATCAAATGATAAAAATATATATATATATATATATATATATATATATATATATATATATATATATATATATATATATATATATATATATATATATATATATATATATATATATATATATATATATATATATATATATATATATATATATATAATACACATTAAATAATGTAAACTCGCGTCAAAGTAAATAAACAAAATATCAATAAAAGAATGTGTATTTGTATGAAAATAGATATACAATATACACATAAAATCACCTAAATTTGTAAAAAACTATAGATAAAAATACACAAAAATAATTTTAATTTGTATGAAAATAAATATACAAAATACACATAAAATTAGGTAAATTTGTATTGAAATACATTTACAAAATACACATAAAATAATGTAAATTTGAATGAAAATATATAAACAAATACACTTAAAATAACGTAAATTTGTATAAAATATATATAAAAAATTCACATTAAATAATGTAAATATGTATAAAAGAATATATACAAAACACAAATAGAATAATTTTAAATCGTATCAAAATAAATACACAGAATATTAATAAAATAATGTAAATTTGTATGAAAATTAAGATGCAAATTACCCATAAAATAACGTATTTTTTCTAAAAATATTTATACCAAGACACACATAAAATATTTGAATTTGTATTAAAATATATATACAAAATGCACATACAATAAGGTAAATTTGTATTGAAATAGATATGCAAAATACATATAAAACCATGTAAATTTTTTAAAAATAAATATACGAATACACATAAAATAACGTAGATTTCTATGAAAATAAATATACAAAATACACATAAAATGAAGTAAATACGTATAAAAAAAGGAATACAAAATACACATAAAATAATGTAAACTTGTATCAAAATAAATAAACAAAATACTAAGTAAAGAAAGTGTATTGTATATATATAAATTTACAAAATACAAATAAAATAACGTAAATTTATATAAAACTATATGCAAAAATACACAAAAGTAATTAAATTTGTGTGAAAATAGATATGCAAAATACATATGTATTTTGTATATTTATTTTCATACAAATTGAAATTATTTTTGTTTATTTTTTTATATATTTTCATACAAATTTTCGTTATTTAATGTGTATTTTGTATATTTATTTTTTCTACAAATATACGTTCTTTTATCTGAATTTTGTTTATTGAATTTGTAACGAATTTACCTTATTTTGTATATCTATTTTCATACAAATTAAAATACTTCTGTGTATTTTTGTATATAGTTTTATATAAATTTACGTTATTTTATGTGTATTTTGTATATTTATATTTATACAAATACACATTCTTCTATTGGTATTTTGTATATTTATTTTGATACGAATTTACATTATTTTATGTGTATTTTGTATATATATTTTTATAGAAATCTACGTTATTTTATGTGTATTCGTATATATATTTTGAGACAAATTTACATTGTTTTATATGTATTTTGCATACCTACTTCAATACAAATTTACCTTATTGAATGTGTTTTTTTGTATATTTATTTTAATACAAATTTAAATTTTTTATGTGTATTTTGGTGTATATATTTTTATAAATAAAAAAAAATGCGTTATTTTATGGGTATTTTTATAAATATTTTGATACAAATCTACATTATTTTATGTATTTTGTATATACATTTCAATTCAAATTTAGCTTATTTTATCTGTATTTTGTATATCTATTTTCATACGAATTTAATTACTTCTGTGTATTTTTGTATATAGTTTTATATAAAATTACGTTATTTTATGTGTATTTTGTATATTTATATTTATACAAATACACATTCTTTTATTGGTATTTTGTATATTTATTTTGATACGAATTTACATTATTTTATGTGTATTTTGTATACATTTTTTTATACGTATTTACTTCATTTTATGTGTATTTTGTATATATATTTTTATAGAAATCTACATTATTTTATGTGTATTCGTATATATATTTTGAATCAAATTTACATTGTTTTATATGTATTTTGCATATCTATTTCAATACAAATTTACCTTATTGAATGTGTTTTTTGTATATTTATTTTAATACAAATTTAATTTTCTGATGTGTATTTTGGTATATATATTTTTATAAATAAAAAAAAGGCGTTATTTTATGGGTATTTTTATAAATATTTTGATACAAATCTACATTATTTTATGTATTTTGTATATACATTTCAATTCAAATTTAGCTTATTTTATCTGTATTTTGTATATCTATTTTCATACGAATTTAATTACTTCTGTGTATTTTTGTATATAGTTTTATACAAATTTACGTTATTTTATGTGTATTTTGTATATTTATATTTATACAAATACACATTCTTTTATTGAAATTTTGTTTATTTATTTTGATACGAATTTACATTATTTTATGTGTATTTTGTATACATTTTCTTATACGTATTTACTTCATTTTATGTGTATTTTGTATATATATTTTTATACAAATCTACGTTATTTTATGTGTATTCGTATATATATTTTGAAACAAATTTACATTGTTTTATATGTATTTTGCATATCTATTTCAATACAGATTTACCTTATTATATGTGTATTTTGTATATTTATTTTAAAACAAATTAATTTTTTCATGTGTATTTTGGGAACTATATTTTTTAAAAAAATGCGTTATTTAATGGGTATTTTGCATCTTTATTTTCATACAAATTTACATTGTTTTATTAATATTCTGTGTATTTATTTTGATACGATTTTATATTATTCTATTTGTGTTTTGTATATATTTTTTTATACATATTTACATTATGTAATGTGTATTTTGTATATTTTAAAACAAATTTACGTTATTTTATGCGCATCTGTTAAAATATTTTGATACAAATTAACATTATTTTATGTATTTAGTATATATAGTTCAATACAAATTTAGTTTATTTTATGAATATTTTGTATATCTATTTTCATTTGTATCAAAATAAATAAACAAAATAGCAATAAAATAATGTAAATTTGTATGAGAAAACATATACAAATGCACATAAAATAAAGTAAATTTGCAAATTTGTATTGAAATAGATATGCAAAATACATATAAAACAATGTATATTTGTTTCAAAATATATATACGAATACACATAAAATAACGTAGATTTCTATAAAAATATGTACAAAATACACATAAAATGAAGTAAATACGTATAAAAAAATGAATACAAAAAATACATAAAAATCATATCAAAATAAATAAACAAAATACCAGTAAAAGAATGTGTATTTGTAAAAATATAAATATACAAAATACACATAAAATATCGTAGATTTGTATAAAACTATATACAAAAAAACACAGAAGTAATTAAATTTGTATGAAAATATATATACAAAATACAGGTAAATTAAGCTAAATTTGAATTGAAATGTACATACAAAATACATAAAATAATGTAAATCTGTATCAAAATATTTATACAAATACATATAATAACGTAGATTTGTTTAAAAATATATAAACAAAATACACATTAAGTAATGTAAATACGTATAAAAAATATGTACAAAATACACATATAATCATGTAATTCGTATCAAAATAAATAAACAAAATAGCAATAAAATAATGTAAATTTGTATGAGAAAACATATACAAATAACGAAAATTTCTATAAAAATATATGTACAAAAATGCACATAAAATAAAGTAAATTTGCAAAAAAATATATATACAAAACACACACTAAATAATGTAAATGCGTACATAAAATAACCTAAATTTGTATAAAACTATATACAAAAATACAGAAAAATAATTTAAATTTGTTTGAAAAGAAATATACAAAATACACATAAAATTAGGTAAATTTGTATTGAAATACATATACAAAATACACATCAAATAATGTAAATTTGAATGAAAATATATCAACAAATACACTTAAAATAACGTAAATTTGTATAAAATATATATGCAAGATACACATTAAATAATGTAAATGTGTATAAAAAATATACATACCAAAAACAAATAGAATAATGTCAAATCGTATCAAAATAAATACACAGAATATCAATAAAATAATGTAAATTTGTATGAAAATAAAGATACAAAATTCCCTAAAATTATCGCATTTTTTATAAAAATATATTTACCAAAATACACATAAAATATTTAAATTTGTATTGAAAAAAATATACAAAATGCATATACAGTAAGGTATATTTGTATTGAAAGAGATATTCAAAAATACATATAAAACAATGTAAATTTGTTTCAAAATATATATACGAATACACATAAAATAAAGTAGATTTCTATAGAAATATATATACAAAATACATATGAAATTATGTAAATACGTATAAAAATATATATACAAAATACATATCAAATAATGTAAATTCGTGTCAAAATAAATAAACAAAATATCATGAAAAGAATGTGCATTTGTATGAAAATAGATAATAGATATAAATTTGTATAAAATATATATGCAAGATACACATTAAATAATGTAAATATGTATAAAAAAAGTATATATAAAAAACAAATAGAATAATGTAACATCGTATCAAAATAAATACACCGAATATTAATAAAATAATGTAAATTTGTATGAAAATAAAGATGCAAAATTCCCATAAAATAGCGCATTTCTTATAAAAATATATATACCAAAATACACATAAAATATTTAAATTTGCATTGAAATAAATATACAAAATGCACATACAATAAGATAAATTTGTATTGAAAGAGATATGCAAAAATACATATAAAACAATGTAAATTTGTTTCAAAATATATATACGAATACAAATAAAAAAACGTAGATTTCTATAAAAATATATATACAAAATAAACATAAAATTAAGTAAATACGTATAAAAAAAATGTATACAAAATACACATAAAATAATGTATTTTTGAATTAAAATAAATGTAAATTTGAATGAAAATATAAAAACAAATACACTTAAAATAACGTAAATTTGTATAAAATATATAAGCAAGATACACATTAAATAATGTAAATGTGTATAAAAAAATATATACAAAAAACAAATAGAATAATGTAAAATCGTATCAAAATAAATACCCAGAATATCAATAAAATAATGTAAATTTGTATGAAAATAAAGATGCAAAATTCCCCAAAAATATCGCATTTTTTATAAAAATATATATACCAAAATAGACATAAAATATTTAAATTTGTATTGAAATAAATATTCAAAATGCATATACAGTAAGGTAAATTTGTATTAAAAGAGATATTCAAAAATACATATCAAACAATGTAAATTTGTTTCAAAATATATATACGAATACACATAAAATAAAGTAGATTTCTATAGAAATATATATACAAAATACATATGAAATTATGTAAATACGTATAAAAATATATATACAAAATACATATCAAATAATGTAAATTCGTGTCAAAATAAATAAACAAAATATGAAAAGAATGTGTATTTGTATAAAAATAGATAATAGATAATAAATTTGTATAAAATATATATGCAAGATACTCATTAAATAATGTAAATATGTATAAAAAAGTATATACAAAAAACAAACAGAATAATGTAAATTCGTATCAATATAAATACACCGAATATTAATAAAATAATGTAAATTTGCATGAAAATAAAGATGCAAAATTCCCATAAAATAGCGCATTTCTTATAAAAATATATATACCAAAAAACACATAAAATATTTAAATTTGTATATAAATAAATATACAAAATGCACATACAATAAGGTAAATTTGTATTGAAAGAGATATGCAAAAATACATATAAAACAATGTAAATTTGTTTCAAAATATATATACGAATACAAATAAAAAAACGTAGATTTCTATAAAAATATATATACAAAATACACATAAAATTAAGTAAATACGTATAAAAAAATGTGTATTTGTAAAAATATAAATATACAAAATACACATAAAATATCGTAAATTTGTATAAAACTGTATACAAAAATACACAGAAGTAATTAAATTTGTATGAAAATATATATACAAAATACAGCTAAAATAAGCTAAATTTGAATTGAAATGTACATACAAAATACATAAAATAATGTAAATCTGCATCAAAATATTTATACAAATACATAATAATAATCATGTAATTCGTATCAAAATAAATAAACAAAATAGCAATAAAATAATGTAAATTTGTATGAGAAAACATATACAAATAACGCAAATTTCTATGAAAATATATGTACAAAAATGCACATAAAATAAAGTAAATTTGCAAAAAAATATATATACAAAACACTCACTAAATAATGTAAATGCGTACATAAAATAACCTAAATTTGTATAAAACTATATACAAAAATACACAAAAATAATTTAAATTTGTTTGAAAAGAATTATACAAAATACACATAAAACTAGGTAAATTTGTATTGAAATAAATATACAAAATACACATCAAATAATGTAAATTTGAATGAAAATATATAAACAAATACACTTAAAATAACGTAAATTTGTATAAAATATATATGCAAGATACACTTTAAATAATGTAAATGTGTATAAAAAATATATATTCAAAAAACAAATAAAATAATATAAAATCGTATCAAAATAAATACACAGAATATCAATAAAATAATGTAAATTTGTATGAAATTAAAGATACAAAATTCCCAAAAATTATCGCATTTTTTATAAAAATATATTTACCAAAATACACATAAAATATTTAAATTTGTATTGAAATAAATATAAAAAATGCATATACAGTAAGGTAAATTTGTATTGAAAGAGATATTCAAAAATACATATAAAACAATGTAAATTTGTTTCAAAATATATATATGAATACACATAAAATAAAGTAGATTTCTATAGAAATATGTATAAAAAATACATATGAAATTATGTAAATACGTATAAAAATATATATACAAAATACATATCAAATAATGTAAATTCGTGTCAAAATAAATAAACAAAATATCATGAAAAGAATGTGTATTTGTATGAAAATAGATAATAGATAATAAATTTGTATAAAATATATATGCAAGATACACATTAAATAATGTAAATATGTATCAAAAAGTATATACAAAAAACAAATAGAATAATGTAACATCGTATCAAAATAAATACACCGAATATTAATAAAATAATGTAAATTTGTATGAAAATAAAGATGCAAAATTCCCATAAAATAGAGCATTTCTTATAAAAATATATATACCTAAATACACATAAAATATTTAAATTTGCATTGAAATAAATATACAAAATGCTCATAAAATAAGGTAAATTTGTATTGAAAGAGATATACAAAAATACATATAAAACAATGTAAATTTGTTTCAAAATATATATACGAATACAAATAAAAAAACGTAGATTTCTATAAAAATATATATACAAAATACACTTAAAATTAAGTAAATACGTATAAAAAAAATATATACAAAATACACATAAAATAGTGTAAATTCGAATTAAAATAAATAAACAAAATACCAATTAAAGAATGTGTATTTGGATAAATATAAATATACAAAATACACATTTAAAATAAACATAAAATAAGGTAGATTTGTAAAAAAATATATGTACAAAATACACATAAAATAATGTAAATTTATATAAAAATATATATACAAATACACATAAAATACCATGAATTTGTATAAAAATATATATTCAAAATAAGTATTAAATAATGTAAAAGCGTATAAATATATATATATATATATACAAAGTACATATAAAATAATGTAAATTCGTATCAATATAAATCAACAAAACACCAATAAAATAATATATATTTGAATGAAAATAAATTAACAAAATACACATAACATAACTAAAATTTGTATTAAAATATATACAAAAATACATAGAAATAATTTGAGTTTGTATGAAAATAGATATACAAAATACACATAAAACTAGGTAAATTTCTTTTGAAATGTATATGCAAAATACCCATAAAATATTGTAAATTTGTGTCAGAATATATAAACAAATACACATAAAATAACGTAAATTTGTATGAAAAATATATACAAAATATACATAGAATAATGTCAATTCGTATCAAAATGAATGAGCAGAATATCAATAAAATAATGTAAATTTGTATGAAAATAAAGATTCAAAATACTCAAAAAATAAAGCATATGTTTATAAAAATACAGATACAAAAATACACATCGAATAATTAAATTTGTATTAAAATTAATACACAAAATGCGTATATAATAAGTAAATTTGTATTGAAAAAATATGCAACATACACGTTTACTCATACAAAGTTATATTATTTTATTGGTATTTTGTTTATTTATTTTGATACGAATTACATGATTATATGTGTATTTTGTACATATTTTTAAACATAAAATAACGTAAATTTGTATAAAAAAATATATACAAAATACACATAGAATAATGTCAATTCGTATCAAAATGAATGAGCAGAATATCAATAAAATAATGCAAATTTGTATGAAAATAAAGATGCAAAATACCCAAAAAATAAAGCATATGTTTATAAAAATACAAATACAAAAATACACATCGAATAATTAAATTTGTATTAAAATTAATATACAAAATGCGTATATAATAAGGTAAATTTGTATTGAAAAAATATGCAACATACACGTTTACTCATACAAATTTATATTATTTTATTGTTATTTTGTTTATTTATTTTAATACGAATTACATGATTATATGTGTATTTTGTACATATTTTTTTATACGTATTTACATTATTTAATGTGTATTTTGTTTATATATTTTCATACAAATTTACGTTATTATATGTGTATTTGTATAAATATTTTGATACATATTTACTTTATTTCATGTATTTTGTATATATATTTCAATTCAAATTTAGCTTATTTCGTGTGTATTTTGTATATATTTTCATACAAATTTAATTACTTCTGTGTATTTTTGTATATAGTTTTATATAAATTTACGTTATTTTATGTGTATTTTGTATATTTATATTTATACAAATACACATTCTTTTATAGGTATTTTGTTTATTTATTTTGATACGAACTTACATTATTTTATCTGTATTTTGTATACATTTTTTTATACGTATTTACTTCATTTTATGTGTATTTTGTAAATATATTTTTATAGAAATCTACGTTATTTTATGTGTATTAGTATACCACTATGTGTATTAGTATGCCACTATAAACACTCGCCTGCGGTAGAACGGGCTGGGCCGACCATCAGGACCCACCGGGAAGAAGCCTTGGGCCGACCATCAAGCCCCAACGGGAAAAAAAAGCCTACCGGCGCTATAGGCCGCGACGTAAAAAAAAAAAAAAAATGTGTGTCGGTATATTTTTATAAAAAATTTATGTGTATTCGTATAAATATTTTGAAACAAATTTACATTGTTTTATATGTATTTTGCATATCTATTTCAATACAAATTTACCTTATTGTATGTGTTTTTTGTATATTTATTTTAATTCAAATTTATTTTTTTATGTGTATTTTGGTATATATATTTTTATAAATAAAAAAAAATGCGTTATTTTATAACTATACAAAATATAAAAAATACAAATAAAATAAAGTAAATTTATATAAAACTATATTCAAAAAATACACAAAAGTAATTAAATTTGTGTAAAAATAGATATAAAAAATACATGTGTTTTTTGTATATTTATTTCCATACAAATTGAAATTATTTTTGTTTATTTTTTTATATATTTTCAAACAAATTTTCGTTATTTTATGTGTATTTTGTATATTTATTTATTCTACAAATATACTTTCTTTTATCTGAATTTTGTTTATTGAATTTCAAACGAATTTACCTTATTTTGTATATCTATTTTCATACAAATTAAAATATTTCTGTGTATTTTTGTATATAGTTTTATATAAATTTACGTTATTTTATGTGTATTTTGTATATTTATATTTATACAAATATACATTCTTTTATTGGTATTTTGTATATTTATTTTGATACGAATTTACATTATTTTATGTGTATTTTGTATACATTTTTTTATACGTATTTACTTCATTTTATGTGTATTTTGTATATATATTTTTATAGAAATCTACGTTATTTTATGTGTATTAGTATACCACAATGTGTATTAGTATGCCACTATAAACACTCGCCTGCGCCAGAACGGGCTGGGCCGACCATCAGGACCCACCGGGAAGAAGCCTTGGGCCGACCATCAAGCCCCAACGGGAAAAAAAAGCCTACCGGCGCTATAGGCCGCGACGTAAAAAAAAAAAAAAAAATGTGTGTCGGTATATTTTTATAAAAAATGCGTTATTTTATGGGTGTTTTGCATCTTAATTTTCATACAAATTTACATTATTTTATTAATATTCTGTGTATTTATTTTGATACGATTTTATATTATTCTATTTGTGTTTTGTATATATTTTTTTTTATACATATTTACATTTTTTAATGTGTATTTTTTATATATATTTTATACAAATTTACGTTATTTTAAGTGTATTTGTTTATATATTTATAAATTTGTATTGAAATACATACACAAAATACACATAAAATAATGTAAATTTGAATGAAAATACATAAACAAATACACTTAAAATAACATAAATTTGTATAAAAAAATATGTACAAAACACAAATAGAATAATGTAAAATCGTATCAAAATAAATACACAGAATATTAATAAAATAATGTAAATTTGTAGGAAAATAAAGAAGCAAAATATCCATAAAATAACGCATTTTTTTTTTATTCATAAAAATATATATACCAAAATACACATCAAAAAATTAAATTTGTATTAAAGTAAATATACAAAAAAACACATACAATAAGGTAAATTTGTATTGAAATAGATATGCAAAATACATATAAAACAATGTAAATTTGTTTCAAAATATATATACGAATACACATAAAATAACGTAGATTTCTATAAAAATATATATACAAAATACATATAAAATGAAGTAAATACGTATAAAAAATGTATACAAAATACATAAAATAATGTAAATTGTATCAAAATAAATATACAAAATACCAATAAAAGAATGTGTATTTGTATAAATATAATATATAAATACACATAAAATAACGTAAATTTATATAAACTATATACAAAAATACACAGAAGTATTTTAATTTGTATGAAAATAGATATACAAAATAAGGTAAATTCGTTTCAAATTCAATAAACAAAATTCAGATAAAAGAAAGTATATTTGTAGAATAAATAAATATACAAAATACACATAAAATAACGAAAATTTGTTTGAAAATATATAAAAAAATAAACAAAAATAATTTCAATTTGTATGAAAATAAATATACAAAATACACATGTATTTTATATATTTATTTTCACTCAAATTTAATTACTTTTGTGTATTTTTGCATTTAGTTTTATATAAATTTACGTTATTTTATTTGTATTTTGTATATTTATATTTATACAATACACATTCTTTTATTAGTATTTTGTTTATTTATTTTGATACGAGTTTACATTATTTTATGTGTATTTTGTATACCTTTTTTATACGTATTTACTTCATTTTATGTGTATTTTGTATATTTATTTTCATAGAAATCTACGTTATTTTATGTGTATTCGTATATATTTTGAAAAAAATTTACATGGTTTTATATGTATTTTGCATATCTATTTCAATACAAATTTACCTTATTGTATGTGCATTTTGTATATTTATTTTAATACAAATTCAAATATTTTATGTGTGTCTTGGTATAAATATTTAAAAAAAAAATGCGTTATTTTATGGGTATTTTGCATCTTAATTTTCATACAAATTTACATTATTTTATTAATATTCTGTGTATTTATTTTGATACGATTTTATATTATTCTATTTTTGTTTTGTATATATATTTTTTATACATATTTACATTATTTAATGTGTATTTTTTATATATATTTTATACAAATTTACGTTATTTTAAGTGTATTTGTTTATATATTTTCATTCAAATTTACATTATTTTAAGTGTATTTTGTAAATGTAATTCAATACAAATTTACCTAATTTTATGTGTATTTTGTATATTTATTTTCATACAAATTAAAATTATTTTTGTGTATTTTTGTATATAGTTTTATGCAAATTTAGGTGATTTTATGTGTATATTGTATATCTATTTTCATAAAATACGAATTCTTTTATTGATATTTTCTTTATTTATTTTGACGCGAATTTACATTATTTAATGTGTATTTTATATATATATATATATATATATATATATATATATATATATATATATATATATATATATATATATATATATATATATATATATATATATATATATATATATATATATATATATATTTTTTTTTTTTTATACGTGTTTACATCATTTGATGTGTATTTTGTATATATATTTCTATAGAAATCTACGTTGATTTATGAATATTCGTATATAGATTTTGAAATAAATTTACACTGTTTTATGTGTATTTTGTATATTTTTTCAATACAAATTTCCCTTATTGTATATGCATTTTGTATATTAATTTTAATACAAATTTAATTATGCTATGTGTATATTTGTATATGTATTTTTATAAAAATATGCTTTATTTTATGGGTATTTTGCATTTTTATTTTCATACAAATTTACATTATTTTATTTATATTATGTTAATTTTTTTTGAAACATTTTTACATTATTCTATGTGTATTTTGTATATCTATTTTTATACGTATTTACTTAATTTATGTGTATTTTGTATATATATATTTTATAGAAATCTACGTTATTTTATGTGTATTCGTATATATTTTGAAACAAATTTACATTGTTTTATATGTATTTTTGCATATCTCTTTCAATACAAGTTTACCTTATTGTATGTGCATTTTGTATATTTACTTCAATACAAATTTAAATATTTTATGTGTATTTTGGTATATATATTTTTATAAGAAATGAGCTATTTGATGGGAATTTTGCATCTTTATTTTCATACACATTTACATTATTTTATTAATATTCGGTGTATTTATTTTGATACGATTTCACATTATTCTATTTGTTTTTTGTATACATATTTTTTATACATATTTACATTATTTAATGTGTATCTTGCATATATATTTCATAAAAATTTATTATCTATTTTTTATTTTCATACAAATACAGATTCTTTTCATGATATTTTGTTTATTTATTTTGACACGAATTTAATTAGACATGTATTTTGTATATATATTTTTATACGTATTTACATAATTTCATGTGTATTTTGTATATATATATTTCTATAGAAATCTACGTTACTTTATGTGTATTCGTATATATATTTTGAAACAAATTTACTTTGTTTTATATGTATTTTTGAATATATCTTTCAATACATATTTACCTTACTGTATATGCATTTTGTATAATTATTTCAATACAAATTTAAATATTTTATGTGTATTTTGGTATAAATATTTTTATAAAAAATGTGCTATTTTATGGGAATTTTACATCTTTCTTTTCATACAAATTTACATTATTTTATTGATATTCTGTGTATTTATATTGATAGGATTTTACATTATTCTATTTCTTTTTTGTAAATATTTTTTTATACACATTTACAATATTTAATATGTATCTTGCATATATATTTTATACAAATTTACGTTATTTTAAGTGTATTTGTTTATATATTTTCATTCAAATTTACATTATTCTATGTGTATTTTGTATATGTATTTCAATACAAATTTACCTAGTTTTATGTGTATTTTGTATATTTCTTTTCATACAAATTTTAAATATTTTTGTGTATTTTTGTATATAGTTTTATACAAATTTAGGTTATTTTATGTACGCATTTACTTTATTTAGTGTGTGTTTTGTATATATATTTTTATGCAAATTTACTTTATTTTATGTGCATTTTTGTACATATATTTTTTTAGAAATTTGCGTTAATTTATGTGTATTTGTATATATTTTCTCATACAAATTTACATTATTTGATTGCTATTTTGTTTATTTATTTTGATACGAATGAAAATAGATATACAAAATATACATAAAATAAACTAAATTTGTATTGAAATATATATACAAAATACATAAAATAATGTAAATTTGTATCAAAATATTTTAACAGATGCGCATAAAATAACGTAAATTTGTTTAAAAATATACAAAATACACATTAAATAATGTAAATATGTATAAAAAAATATATACAAAACACAAATAAAATAATGTAAAATCGTATTAAAATAAATACACAGAATATTAATAAAACAATGTAAATTTGTATGAAAATAAAGGTGCAAAATACCCATTAAATAAAGCATTTTTTATAAAAATATATATACCAAAATACACATAAAAAAATTAATTTGTATTAAAATAAATATACAAAATACACATACAATAAGGTAAATCTGTATTGAAATAGATATGCAAAATACATATAAAACAATGTAAATTTGTTTCAAAATATATATACGAATACACACAAAATAACGTAGATTTGTATAAAAATATATATACAAAATACACATAAAATGAAGTAAATACGTATAAGAAAATGTATACAAAATACACATAAAATAATGTAAATTCGTGTCAAAATAAATAAACAAAATACCAATAAAAGAATGTGTATTTGTATGAATATAAATATACAAAATACACATAAAATAACGTAAATTTATATAAAACTATATACAAAAATACACAGAAGTAATTAAATTTGTATGAATATATATACAAAATACACACAAAATAAGTTAAATTTGAATTGAAATATATATATAAAATACATGAAAAAAAGTAAATTTGTATCAAAATATTTATACAAATACACATATAATAACGTAAATTTGTATGAAAATATATAAACAAAATACACATTAAATAATGTAAATCCGTATACAAAAAGATATGTACAAAATAAACAAATAATCATGTAACTCGTGTCAAAATAAATAAACAAAATACCAATAAAATAATAAAAAGTTGTATGAGAAAACATACAAAATACACATAAATATCGCAAATTTCAAAAAATATATGTCCAAAATGAACGTAAAATAAATTAACTTTGATAAAAATATATATACAAAACACACATTAAATAATGTAAATGCGTATATAAAATAACCTAAATTTTTATAAAACTATATACAAAATACACAAAAATAATTTAAATTTGTATGAAAAGAAATATACAAAATACACATAAAATTAGGTTAATTTATTGAAATACATATACAAAATACACATAAAATAATGTAAATTTGAAAGAAACTATATAAACAAATACACATATAATAACGTAAATTTGTATGAAATATATATACAAAATACACATTAAATAATGTAAATATGTATAAGAAAATATATACAAAACACAAATAAAATAATGTAAAATCGTATCAAAATATATACACAGAATATTAATAAACTAATGTAAATTTGTATGAAAATTAAGATGCAAAATACCTATAAAATAACGCATTTTTCATAAAATTATTGATACCAAAATACACATAAAATATTTGAATTTGTATCAAAATAAATATTCATACGAATACACATAAAATAATATATTTCTATAGAAATCTACATACAAAATACATATGAAATTATGACAATATTTTATGGGTATTTTGTATATATATTTCAAAAGAAATTTACCTAGTTTTATGTGTATTTTGAATATCTATTTTCATTCAAACTCAAATTATTTGTATGTATTTTTGTATATATTTCAATACAAATTTTAGTTAGGTTATGTGTATTTTGTAAATCTATTTTCATTCAAATATATATTATTTTATTGGTATTTTGTTGATTTATATTGATACGAATTTACATTATTTCATATGTACTTTGTATATATATTTTTATACGCATTTACATTATTTAATATTTATTTTGAGTATATAATTTTATACAAATTCATGGTATTTTATATGTATTTGTATATATATTTTCATATAAATTTACATTATTTTATGTGTATTTTGTACATATATTTCATTACAAATTTACCTTATTTTATGTTTATTTTGTATGTTTATTTTGTATATTTATATTTATACAAATACACATTCTTTTATTGGTATTTTGTTTATTTATTTTGTTTCGAATTTACATTATTTTATGTGTTTTTTGTTTACATTTTTTTATACGTATTTACATAATTTTATGTGTATTTTGTATATATATTTTTATAGAAATCTACGTTATTTTATGTGTATTCGTACATATTTTTTGAAACAAATTTACATTGTTTTATATGTACAATAAGTTAAATTTGTATTGAAATAGATATGCAAAATACATATAAAGCAATGTAAATTTGTTTCAAAATATGTATACGAATACACATAAAATAACGTTGATTTCTATAAATATATATATATACAAAATACACATAAAATGAAGTAAATACGTATAAAAAAAATGAATACAAAATACATATAAAATATTGTAAATTCGCATCAAAATAAATAAACAAAATACCAATAAAAGAATGTGTATTTGTATAAATATAAATATACAAAATACACATAAAATAACGTAAATTTATATAAAACTATATACAAAAATACACAGAAGTAATTAAATTTGTATGAAAATATATACAACATACACACAAAATAAGCTAAATTTGAATTGAAATATATATACAAAATACATGAAATAAAGTAAATTTGTATCAAAATATTTAAACAAATACACATATAATAACGTTAATTTGTATGAAAATATATAAACAAAATACACATTAAATAATGTAAATACGTATAAAAAATATGTACAAAATACACATATAATCATGTAATTCGTTTCAAAATAAATAAACAAAATACCAATAAAATAATATAAGTTTGTATGAGTAAACGTGTATGTTGCATATTTTTTCAATACAAATTTACCTTATTATATACGCATTTTGTATATTAATTTTAATACAAATTTAATTATTCGATGTGTATTTTTGTATCTGTATTTGTATATATATTTTTATACGCTTTTACATTATTTAATATTTATTTTGAATATATATTTTGACACAAATTTACAATATTTTATGGGTATTTTGTATATATATTTCAAAAGAAATTTACCTAGTTTTATGTGTATTTTGTAAATTTATTTTCATTCAAATATATATTATTTTACTGGTGTTTTGTTGATTTATATTGATACGAATTTACATTATTTTATATGTACTTTGTATATATATTTTTATATGCTTTTACATTATTTAATATTTATTTTGAATATATATTTTTATACAAATTCATGGTATTTTATGTGTATTTGTATATATATTTTTATATAAATTTACATTATTTTATGTGTATTTTGTACATATATTTTTTTACAAATCTACCTTATTTTATGTTTATTTTGTATGTGTATTTTCTATATTTATATTTATTCAAATACACATTCTTTTATTGGTATTTTGTTTATTTATTTTAATTCGAATTTACATTATTTTATGTGTATTTTGTATACATTTTTTTATACGTATTTACTTAATTTTATGTGTATTTTGTATATATATTTTTATAGAAATCTACGTTTTTTTATTTGAATTCGTATATATATTTTGAAACAAATTTACATTTTTTTATGTATTTTAGCATATCTCTTTCAATACAAATTTACCTTATTGTATGTGCATTTTGTATATTTATTTCAATGCAAATTTAAATATTTAATGTGTTTTTTGGTATATATATTTTTATAAGATTACAAAAATTTGAATAAAAATATATACAAAAAAACAAAAAAATAAATTTCAATATGTATGAAAATAGATATACAAAATACACATATAATTAGTTAAATTTTTATTTAAATACATGTACAAAATGCACATAAAATAATGTAAATTTGTATGAAATGAAAACAAATTCACATAAAATTCGCGTCAAAATAAATAAACAAAATATCAATAAAAGAATGTGTATTTGTATGAAAATAGATATACAAAATACACATAAAATAACCTAAATTTGTATCAAACTATATATAAAAATAAACAAAAATATTTTAAATTTGTATGAAAATAAATATACAAAATACACATAAAATTAGGTAAATTTGTATTGAAATACATACACAAAATACACATAAAATAATGTAAATTTGAATGAAAATACATAAACAAATACACTTAAAATAACGTAAATTTGTATTAAAAAAATAAGTACAAAACATAAATAGAATAATGTAAAATCGTATCAAAATAAATACACAGAATATTAATAAAATAATGTAAATTTGAATGAAAATAAAGAAGCAAAATACCCATAAAATAACGCATTTATAAAAATATATATACCAAAATACACATCAAAAAATTAAATTTGTATTAAAATAAATATACAAAAAACACATACAATAAGGTAAATTTGTATTGAAATAGATATGCAAAATACATATAAAACAATGTAAATTTGTTTCAAAATATATATACGAATACACATAAAATAACTTAGATTTCTATAAAAATATATATACAAAATACACTTAAAATGAAGTAAATACGTATAAAAAAATGTATACAAAATACACATAAAATAATGTAAATTCGTATCAAAATAAATAAACAAAATACCAATAAAAGAATGTGTATTTGTATAAATATAAATATACAAAATACACATAAAATGACGTATATTTATATAAAACTATATACAGAAATACACAGAAGTAATTAAATTTGTATGAAAATATATACAAAATACACACAAAATAAACTAAATTTGAATTGAAATATATATACAAAATACATGAAATAAAGTAAATTTGTATCAAAATATTTATACAAATACACATATAATAACGTAAATTTGTATGAAAATATATAAACAAAATACACATTAAATAATGTAAATACGTATAAAGAAATATGTACAAAATACACATATAATCATGTAATTCGTATCAAAATAAATAAACAAAATACCAATAAAATAATATAAATTTGTATGAGTAAACGTGTATGTTGCATATTTTTTCAATACAAATTTACCTTATTATATACGCATTTTGTATATTAATTTTAATATATGTGTATTTGAATATATATTTTGATACAAATTTACATTATTTTATGTATTTTCTATATTTATTTCAATTCAAATTTAGCTTATTTTATGTGTCTTTTGTATATCTATTTTCATACAAATTTAATTATTTTTGTTTATTTTTGTATATAGTTTTATACAATTTTACGTTATTTTATGTGTATTTTGTATATTTATATTTATACAAGTAAACATTCTTTTATTGGCATTTAGTTTATTTATTTTGATACGAATTTACATTATTTTATGTAAATTTTGTATACATTTTCTTATACGTATTTACTTCATTTTATGTGTATTTTGTATATATATTTTTATAGAAATCTACGTTATTTTGTGTATTCGTATATATATTTTGAAACAAATTTACATTGTTTTATGTGTATTTTGCATATCTATTTCAATACAAATTTACCTTATTGTACGTGCATTTTGTATATTTATTGTAATACAAATTTAAATATTTTGTGTATTTTGGTATATATATTTTCATAAAAAATGCGTTGTTTTATGGGTATTTTGCATCTTTATTTTCATACAAATATACATTATTTTATTAATATTCTGTGTATTTATTTTAATACTATTTTATATTATTCTATTTGTGTTTTGTATATATTTTTTTATAAATATTTACATTATTTAATGTGTATTTTCTATATATATTTCATATAAATTTACGTTATTTTAAGTGTATTTGTTTATATATTTTCATTCAAATTTACAGTATTTTATGTGTATTTTGTATATGTATTTCAATAGAAATTTAACTAGTTTTATGGGTATTTTGTATATATATTTTTATACAAATTTAAATTATTTTTGTGTATTTTTTTAATAGAGTTTTATACAAATTTACAATATTTTATGTGTATTTTGTATATCTATTTTCATACAAATACACATTCTTTTATTGATATTTTGTTTATTTATTTTGATGCGAATTTACATTATTTAATGTGTATTGTGTATATATATTTTTATACGTATTTACGTCATTTCATGTGTATTTTGTATATATATTTCTATAGAAATATACGTTATTTTATGTGTATTCGTATATATATTTTGAAACAAATATACATTGTTTTATGTGCATTTTGTATATTTTGTATATGCAAAATACACATAAAGTTAGGCAAATTTGTATTGAAATACATATACAAAACTCACATAAAATAATGTAGATTTGTATGAAAATATATAAACAAATACATATAAAATCACGTAAATTTGGATAAAATATATATATACAAAATATACATTAAATATTTTAAATATGTATAAAAATATATTATATTATATATATTTTTATTGATATTTTCGTTATTTATGTGTATTTTGTATATGTTTTCTCATAGAAATTTACATTATTTTATTTTTATTTTGTCTATTTATTTTGATACGAATTACATTATTATTTGTGTATTTTTTACATCTTTTTTATACGTATTTACATTATTTAATGTGTATTTTGTTTATATATTTTTATACAAATTTACGTTATTATATGTGTATTTGTATAGGTATTTTGATACAAATTTATATTATTTTATGTATTTTGTATATATATTTCAATTCAAATTTAGCTTATTTTATGTGTATTTTGTATATCTATTTATTTTAATACAAAATCAAATATTTTATGTTTTTTCGTATATATATTTTTATAAAAAATGCGTTATTTTATGGGTATTTTGCATCTTAATTTTCATACAAATTTACATTATTTTTTTAATATTTTCTGTATTTATTTTGATATGATTTTACATTATTTTATTTGTGTTTTGTATATATTTTTTTTTAAATATATTTACATTATTTAAATATTTTTTTGTATATATATTTGATACAAATTTACGTTATTTTAAATCTATGTTTATATATTTTCATTCAAATTTACATTATTTTATGTGTATTTTGTATATGTATTTCAATACAAATTTACCTATTTTTATATGTTTTTCGTACATTTATTTTCATACAAGTTTAAATTATTTTTGTGTATTTTTGTATATAGTTTTATACAAATTTAGGTTATTTTATGTGTATTTTGTATATCTATTTTCATACAAATACACATTCTTTTCATGATATTTTGTTTATTTATTTTGACACGAATTAACATTATTTAATGTGTATTTTTTATATATATTTTTATACGTATTTACATTATTTCAAGTGTATTTTGTATATATATTTCTATAGAAATCTTTGTTATTTTATGTGTATTCGTATATATATTTTGAGACAAATTTACATTGTTTTATGTGTATTTTGCATATTTTTTCAATACAAATTTACCTTATTGTATGTGCATTTTGTATATTAATTTTAATACAAATTTGATTAATTTATGTGTATTTTTGTATATGTATTTTTATAAAAATATGCTTTATTTTATGGGTATTTTGCATCTTTATTTTCATACAAATTTACATTATTTTATTGATATTCTGTGTATTTATTTTAAAATGATTTTACATTATTCTATGTGTATTTTGTATATATATTTTATAGAAAATGTATTTGTTTTCATTTCATACAAATCTACATTATTTTATGTGTTTTTTTGTACATGTATTTAAATACAAATTTAAGTAGTTATATGTGTATTTTGTATATCTATTTTGTATGTATATTTTTATAGAAATTTACTCTATTTTATGAGTATTCGTATATATATTTTGATACAAATTTACATTATTGATGTGTATTTTGCATATCTATTTCAATACCAATTTACTTTATTGTACGTGCATTTTGTATATTTATTTTAATACAAATTTAACTATTTTATATGTATTTTTGTATATATATTTTTATGCAAATATGCGTTATTATATGGATATTTTGCATCTTTATTTTCATACAAATTTACATTATTTTATTGATATTCTCTTAATTTATTTTGATACGATTTAACATTATTCTATGTGTATTTTGTATATTTTTTTATACATATTTACATTATTTAATGTTCATTTTGTATATATATTTTATCCAAATTTACATTATTTTATGTGTATTTGTTTATATATTTTCATACATATTTACACTATTTTATGTCTTTTTTGTATATATATTTTTCTACGTGTTTAAATTATTTGATGTGTATTTTGTATATACATTTTCATAAAAAAATTACGTTATTTTATTGTGTGTATAAGTATATATTTTGATACAAATTTTATACAAATTCATGTTATTTCATGTGTATTTCTATATATATTTTCATACAAATTTACATTATTTTATGTGTATTTTGTACATATATCTCATTATAAATTTATTTTATTTTATGTTTATTTTGTATATTTATTTAATTCAATTTTAAATTATTTTATATGTATATTTGTATATGTATTTAGGTTATTTTATGTGTATTTTCTATATATATTTTCATCCAAAATTACATTATTTTATTGGTATTTCTTAATTTAGTTCGATACGAATTTAGATTATTTCATAGGTATTTTGTATACATATTTTTATACTCATTTACATTATCTAATGTGTGTTTTGTATATATTTTTATGCAAATTTATCTAATGTTCATTTTGTACATATATTTTATAGAAATTTGCGTTATTTTATGTATATATTTTATATAAATTTACATTATTTTATGTGCATTTTGTATATTTATATTTATACAAATACACATTCTTTTTATTGGTATATTGTTTATTTACATTTATACGAATTTACATTATTTTATGTGTATTTTGTATACATTTTTTTATACGTATTTACTTAAATTTATGTGTATTTTGTATATTTATTTTTATAGAAATCTACGTTATTTTATGTGTATTCGTATATATATGTTGAAACAAATTTACATTATTTTATATGTATTTTCCATATCTATTTCAATACAAATTTACCTTATTGTATGTGCATTTAGTATATTTATTTTAATACAAGTTCAAATATTTTATGTGTATTTTGGTATCAATAATTTTATAAAAAATGCGTTATTTTATAGGTATTTTGCATCTTAATTTTCATTTTATATGTACTTTGTATATATTTTTATACGCTCTTACATTATTTAATATTTATTTTGAATATAATTTTTTATACAAATTCATGGTATTTTATGTGTATTTGTATATATGTTTTCATATAAATTTACATTATTGTATGTGTATTTTGTACATATATTTTATTACAAATCTACCTTATTTTATGTTTATTTTGTATGTGTATTTTGTATATTTATATTTATCCAAATACACATTCTTTTATTGGTATTTTGTTTATTTATTTTAATTCGAATTTACATTATTTTATGTGTATTTTGAATACATTTTTTTATACGTATTTACTTAATTTTATGTGTATTTTATATATATATATGTACAAATCTACGTTTTTTTATTTGTATTCGTATATATATTTTGAAACAAATTTACATTGTTTTATATGTATTTTTGCATATCTCTTTCAATACAAATTTACCTTATTGTATATGCATTTTGTATATTTATTTCAATACAAATTTAAAAATTTTATGTGTATTTTGGTATATATATTTTTATAAGAAACCCGCTATTTTATGGGAATTTTGCATCTTTATTTTCATACAAATTTACATTATTTTATTAATATTCGGTGTATTTATTTTGATACGATTTTACATTATTCTATTTGTTTTTTGTATATACTTTTTTATACATATTTACATTATTTAATGTGTATCTTGCATATATTTTTTATACAAATTTATTATCTATTATCCATTTTCATACAAATACACATTCTTTTCATGATATTTTGTTTATTTATCTTGACACGAATTTACATTATTTGATATGTATTTTGTATATATATTTTTATACGTATTTACATAATTTCATATGTATTTTGTATATATATTTAATAGATCTTCAAAATACACATAAAATAACCTAAATTTGTATCAAACTATATACAAAAATACACAAAAATATTTTAAATTTGTATGAAAATAAATATACAAAATACTCATAAAATTAGGTAAATTTGTATGGAAATACATATACAAAATACACATAAAATAATGTAAATTTGAATGAAAATACATAAACAAATACACTTAAAATAACGTACATTTGGATAAAAAAAATATATACAAAACACAAATAGAATAATGTAAAATCGTATCAAAATAAATACACAGAATATTAATAAAATAATGTAAATTTGTATGAAAATAAAGAGGCAAAATACCCATAAAATAACGCATTTTTTTTATTTATAAAAATATATATACCAAAATTCTCATTAAAAAATTAGATTTGTATTAAAATAAATATAAAAAACACATAAAATAAGGTAAATTTGTATTGAAATAGATACGCAAAATACATATAAAGCAATGTAAATTTGTTTCAAAATATGTATACGAATACACATAAAATAACGTAGATTTCTATAAATATATATATACAAAATACACATAAAATTAAGTAAATACGAATAAAAAAATGTAGACAAAATACACATAAAATAATGTAAATTCGTATCAAAATAAATAAACAAAATACCAATAAAAGAATGTGTATTTGTATAAATATAAATATACAAAATACACATAAAATAACGTAAATTTATATAAAACTATATACATAAATACACAGAAGTAATTAAATTTGTATGAAAATATATACAAAATACACACAAAATAAGCTAAATTTGAATTGAAATATATATACAAAATACATGAAATAAAGTAAATTTCTATCAAAATATTTATACAAATACACATATAATAACGTAAATTTGTATGAAAATATGTAAACAAAATACACATTAAATAATGTAAATAAATATAAAAAAATGTGTACAAAATACACATATAATCATGTAATTCGTATCAAAATAAATAAACAAAATACCAATAAAATAATATAAATTTGTATGAGTAAACGTGTATGTTGCATATTTTTTCAATACAAATTTACCTTATTATATACGCATTTTGTATATTAATTTTAATACAAATTTAATTATTCGATGTATATTTTTGTATCTGTATTTTTATAAACATATGCTTTATTTTTTGGGTATTTTGCATCTTTATTTTCATACAAATATACATTATTTTATTGATATTCTGCTCATTCATTTTGATACGAATTGACATTATTCTATGTGTATTTTGTATATATTTTTCATACAAATTTACGTTATTTTATGTGTATTTGTTTATATATTTTGACACAAATTTACAATATTTTATGGCTATTTTGTATATACATTTTAAAAGAAATTTACCTAGTTTTATGTGTATTTTGAATATCTATTTTCATACAAACTCAAATTATTTCTATGTATTTTTGTATATATTTTAATACAAATTTTAGTTATGTTATGTGTATTTTGTAAATTTATTTTCATTCATATATATATATTATTTTATTGGTGTTTTGTTGATTTATATTGATACGAATTTACATTATTTTATATGTACTTTGTATATATATTTTGATACGCTTTTACATTATTTAATATTTATTTTGAATATATATTTTTATACAAATTCATGGTATTTTATGTGTATTTGTATATATATTTTCATATAAATTTACATTATTTTATGTGTATTTTGTACATATATTTTATTACAAATCTACCTTATTTTATGTTTATTTTGTATATGTATTTTTTATATTTATATTTATCCAAATACACATTCTCTTATTGGTATTTTGTTTATTTATTTTAAATCGAATTTACATTATTTTATGTGTATTTTGTATACATTTTTTTATACGTATTTACTTAATTTTATGTGTATTTTGTATATATATTTTTATAGAAATCTACGTTTTTTTATTTGTATTCGTATATATATTTTGAAACTAATTTACATTGTTTTATATGTATTTTTGCATATCTCTTTCAATACAAATTTACCTTATTGTATGTGCATTTTGTATATTTATTTCAATACAAATTTAAATATTTTATGTGTATTTTGGTATATATATTTTTATAAGAAATGCGCTATTTTATGGGAATTTTGCATCTTTATTTTCATACAAATTTACATTATTTTATTAATATTCGGTGTATTTATTTTGATACGAATTTACATTATTCTACTTGTTTTTTGTATATACTTTTTTATACATATTTACATTATTTAATGAGTATCTTGCATATATATTTTATACAAATTTATTATCTATTATCTATTTTTATACAAATACACATTCTTTACATGATATTTTGTTTATTTATTTTGACACGAATTTACATTATTTGATATGTATTTTGTATATATATTTCTATAGAAATCTATTTTATTTTATGTGTATTCGTATATATATTTTGAAACAAATTTACATTGTTTTATATGTGTTTTTGAATATCTCTTTTAATACAAATTTACCTTACTGTATATGCATTTTGTATATTTATTTCATTACAAATTTAAATATTTTATATGTATTTTGGTATATATATTTTTATAAAAAATGCGATATTTTTTGGGAATTTTGCATCTTTATTTTCATACAAATTTACATTATTTTATTGATATTCTGTGTATTTATTTTGATACGATTTTACATTATTCTATTTGTTTTTTGTATATATTTTTTTATACACATTTACATTATTTAATGTGTATCTTGCATATATATTTTATACAAATTTACGTTATTTTAAGTGTATTTGTTTTTATATTTTCATTCATATTTACATTTAATTTAATTCGAAATTACATTATTTTATGTGTATTTTGTATACATTTTTTTATACGTATTTACTTAATTTTATGTGTATTTTGTATATATATTTTTATAGAAATTTACGTTTTTTTATTTGTATTCGTATATATATTTTGAAACAAATTTACATTGTTTTATATGTATTTTTGCATATTTCTTTCAATACAAATTTACCTTATTGTATGTGCATTTTGTATATTTATTTCTATGCAAATTTAAATATTTTATGTATATTTTGGTATATATATTTTTATAAGAAATGCGCTATTTTATGGGAATTTTGCATCTTTATTTTCTTACAAATTTATATTATTTTATTAATACTCGGTGTATTTATTTTGATACGATGTTACATTATTCTATTTGTTTTTTGTATATACTTTTTTATACATATTTACATTATTTAATGTGTATCTTGCATATATATTTTATACAAATTTATTATCTATTATCTATTTTCATACAAATACACATTCTTTTCATGATATTTTGTTTATTTATTTTGACACGAATTTACATTATTTGATATGTATTTTGTATATATATTTTTATACGTATTTACATAATTTCATATGTATTTTGTATAAATATTTCTATAAAAATCTACTTTATTTTATGTGTATTCGTATATATATTTTGAAACAGATTTACATTGTTTTATATGTATTTTTGAATATCTCTTTTAATACATAAAATATCTCTTTCAATACATACAGTACATAAAATGTATTTTGTATATATATTTTTATAGAAATCTACGTTATTTTATGTGTATTCGTATATATATTTTGAAACAAATTTACATTGTTTTATATGTATTTTGCATATCTATTTCAATACAAATTTACCTTATTGTATGTGTTTTTTGTATATTTATTTTAATACAAATTTAATTTTTTGGTGTATTTTGGTATATATATTTTTATAAATGCGTTATTTTATGGGTATTTTGCTTCTTTATTTTCATACAAATTTACATTATTTTATTAATATCCTGTGTATTTATTTTGGTACGATTTTACATTATTCTATTTGTGTTTTGTACATAATTTTTAATACAAATTTACGTTATTTTAAGTGTATTTGTTTATGTATTTTCATTCAAATTTACATTATTTTATATGTATTTTTTTTATGTATTTCAATACAAATTTACCTAATTTTATGTGTATTTTGTATATTTATTTTCATACAAATTTAAAATATTTTTGTTTATTTTTGTATATAGTTTGATACAAATTTAGGTTATTTTATGTGTATTTTGTATATCTATTTTCATACAAATACACATTCTTTTATTGATATTTTGTTTATTTATTTTGACGCGAATTTTATGTGAATTTGTTTTCATTTCATACAAATTTACATTATTTTATGTGTATTTTGTACATGTATTTAAATAGAAATTTAACTAATTATATGTGTATTTTGTATATCTATTTTCATACAAATTGAAATATATTTTTTTGTTTTTTTGTATATATTTTTATTCAAATTTTCGTAATCTTATAAAAATATATATACCAAAAAACACATAAAATATTTAAATTCGCATTGAAATAAATATACAAAATGCACATACAATACGGTAAATTTGTATTGAAAGAGATATGCAAAAATACATATAAAACATTGTAAATTTGTTTCAAAATATATATACGAATACAAATAAAAAAACGTAGATTTCTATAAAAATATATATACAAAATACACATAAAATTAAGTAGATATATATAAAAAAATGTATACAAAATACACATAAAATAATGTAAATTCGAATTAAAATAAATAAACAAAATACCAATAAAAGAATGTGCATTTGGATAAATATAAATATAGAAAATACACATTCAAAATAAACATAAAATAAGGTAGATTTGTAAAAAAATATATGTACAAAATACACATAAAATAATGTAAATTTATATAAAAATATATATACAAATACACATAAAATACCATGAATTTGAATAAAAATATATATTCAAAATAAATATTAAATAATGTAAAAGCGTATAAAAACATATATACAAAGAACATATAAAATAATGTAAACTCGTATCAATATAAATCAACAAAACACCAATAAAATAATATATATTTGAATGAAAATAAATTTACAAAATACACATAACATAACTAAAATTTGTATTAAAATATATACAAAAATACATAGAAATAATTTGAGTTTGTATGAAAATAGATATACAAAATACACATAAAACTAGGTAAATTTCTTTTGAAATGTATATACAAAATACCCATAAAATATTGTAAATTTGTGTCAAAATATATAAACAAATATACATAAAATAACGTAAATTTGTATGAAAAATATATACAAAATACACATAGAATAATGTCAATTCGAATCAAAATGAATGAGCAGAATATCAATAAAATAATGTAAATTTGTATGAAAATAAAGATGCAAAATACCCCAAAAATAAAGCATATGTTTACAAAAATACAGATACAAAAATAAACATCGAATAATTAAATTTGTATTAAAATTAATATACAAAATGCGTATATAATAAGGTAAATTTGTATTGAAAAAATATGCAACATACACGTTTACTCATACAAATTTATATTATTTTATTGGTATTTTGTTTATTTATTTTGATACGAATTACATGATTATATGTGTATTTTGTACATATTTTTTTATACGTATTTACATTATTTAATGTGTATTTTGTTTATATATTTTCATAAAAATTTACGTTATTATATGTGTATTTGTATAAATATTTTGATACAAATTTACTTTATTTCATGTATTTTGTATATATATATTTCAAATCAAATTTAGCTTATTTTGTGTGTATGTTGTATATATTTTTATACAAATTTAATTACTTTTGTGTATTTTTGTATATAGTTTTATATAAATTTACGTTATTTTATGTGTATTTTGTATATTTATATTTATACAAATACACATTCTTTTATTGGTATTTTGTTTATTTATTTTGATACGAATTTACATTATTTTATGTGTTTTTTGTATACATTTTTTATACGTATTTACTTCATTTTATGTGTATTTTGTATATATATTTTTATAGAAATCTACGTTATTTTATGTGTATTCGTATATATATTTTGAAACAAATTTACATTGTTTTATATGTATTTTGCATATCTATTTCAATACAAATTTACCTTATTGTATGTGTTTTATGTATATTTATTTTAACACAAATTTAATTTTTTGATGTGTATTTTGGTATATATATTTAAAAAAAAAAAGCGTTATTTTATGGGTATTTTGCTTCTTTATTTTCATACAAGTTTACTTTATTTTATTAATATTCTGTGTATTTATTTTGATGCGATTTTACATTATTCTATTTGAAATAACCTGAATAAACCTATAATAAAAATATATATACAAAATACAAATAAATAATGTAAATTTGTATAAAATTTATAAAAATACACATAAAATAATTTAAATTTGTATGAAAATAGATATACAAATACACATAAAATATTTCAAATTTATATAAAAATATATAAAAAATACACATACCAAAATAATAAAATTTAAAATTTGTATGAAAATAAATATACAAAATGCACATACAATAAGGTAGTATTTGAAATATATATGCTAAATACACATAAAATAATGTAAATTTGTATCAAAATATATATACCAATACACATAAAATAATGTAGATTACTATAAAATATATATACAAAATACACATTAAATGATGTAAATATGTATAAAAATATATATACAAAAATACACAGAAAATAATTAAATTTGTATTAAAATAAATATAGAATATGCTCATACAATAAGGTAAATTTATATTGAAATAGATATGCAAAATACGCATAAGATAATGTAAATTTGTATCAAAATATATATACGAATACACATAAAATAACGTAAATTTCTATGAAAATATATATAAAAATACACATAAAATATGTATAAAATATATATACAAAATACACATAAAATAATGTAAATTTTTATGAAAATAAATGAACAAAATTCCACTAAAAGAATGTAAATTTGTAGGAAAATATATATACAAAATAGAAATAAAATAACTAAAATTTGTATAAAAATATATAAAAAAAACATAAAAATAAATTAAATTTGTTTGAAAATAGATATGCAAAATACACATAAAATTAGGCAAATTTGTATTGAAACACATATACAAATTACACATAAAATATTGTAAATTTGTATGAAAATGTATAAACAAATACACATAAAATAATGTAAATTTGTATGAAATAGATATACAAAATAAACATTAAATGACTTATAATGTATAAAAAAAATATAATCAAAATACACATAGAATAATGTAAATTTGTATCAAAATAAATAAACAGAATATCAATAAAATAATGTAAATTTGTATGAAAATAAAGATGCAAAATACCCAAATAATAACGCATATTTTTATAAAAAATATATACAATACACATAAAATAATTAAATTTGTATTAAAATAAATATACAAAATACACATACAATATGGTAAATTTGTATTGAAATAGATATGCAATATAAACATAAATAATGTAAATTTGTATCAAAATATATATACGAATACCCATAAAATAGAGTAAATTTCTATGAAAATATATATTCAAAACACAAATAAAATGATATAAATAAGTATAAAAATATACATATCAAATACACTTAAAATAATGTAAATTCGTATAAAAATAAATAAACAAAATTACGATAAAAGATGCAAGATACACATTAAATAATGTAAATATTTATAAAAAAAATATATACAAAAAAAAAAAATAGAATAATGTGAAATCGTATCAAAATAAATACACCGAATATTAATAAAATAATGTAAATTTGTATGAAAATAAAGATGCAAAATTCCCATCAAATAACGCATTTCTTATAAAAATATATAAACCAAAATACACACAAAATATTTAAATTTGCATTGAAATAAATATACAAAATACACATAAAATAAGGTAAATTTGTATTGAAAGAAATATGCAAAAATACATATAAAACAATGTAAATTTGTTTCAAAATATATATACGAATAAAATAACGTAGATTTCTATAAAAATATATATGCAAAATACACATAAAATTAAGTAAATACGTATATAAATAGATATACAAAATACACATAGAATAATGTAAAATTGTTTAAAAAAAAAAAACAGAATATAAACAAAATAATGTAAATTTGTATGAAAATAAAAATGCAAAATACCCATAAAATAAAGCATATTTTTATAAAAATACATATACAAAAACACACATAGCATAATTAAATTTGTATTAAAATTAATATACAAAATGCATATACAATAAGGTAAATTTGTATTGAAAAAATATGCAAAATAAACATAAAACAGTGTAAATTTATTTCAAAATCTATATACGAATACTCATAAATCAAAGTAGATTTCTATAGAAATATATATACAAAATACACATCAAATGATGTAAATGAATATATATAGATATATATATATATTTATATAAATATATATATATATATATATATATATATATATATATATATATATATATATATATATATATATATATATATATATATATATATATATATATATATATATATATATATATATATATATATATATATATATATATATATATATACACATTAAATAAAGTAAATAAAAGAATATAAATAATGTATTTGTATGAAAATAAATATACAAAATACACATAAAATTAGGTAAATTTGTATTGAAATACATTTACAAAATACACATAAAATAATGTAAATTTGAATGAAAATATATAAACAAATACACTTAAAATAACGTAAATTTGTATAAAATATATATAAAATTAAATATAATTAAATAATGTAAATATGTATAAAGAATATATACAAAACACAAATAGAATAATATAAAATCGTATCAAAATAAATACACAGAATATTAATAAAATAATGTAAATTTGTATGAAAATTAAGATGCAAAATACCCATAAAATAACGCATTTTTTCTAAAAATATTTATACCAAGACACACATAAAATATTTGAATTTGTATTAAAATAAATATACAAATGCACATACAATAAGGTAAATTTGTATTGAAATAGATATGCAAAATACATATAAAACCATGTAAATTTTTTAAAAATAAATATACGAATACATATAAAATAACGTAGATTTCTATGAAAATAAATATACAAAATACACATAAAATGAAGTAAATACGTATAAAAAAAGGAATACAAAATACACATAAAATAATGTAAACTTGTATCAAAATAAATAAACAAAATACTAAGTAAAGAAAGTGTATTGTATATATATAAATTTACAAAATACAAATAAAATAACGTAAATTTATATAAACTATATGCAAAATACACAAAAGTAATTAAATTTGTGTGAAAATAGATATACAAAATACATATGTATTTTGTATATTTATTTTCATACAAATTGAAATTATTTTTGTTTATTTTTTTATATATTTTCATAGAAATTTTCGTTATTTAATGTGTATTTTGTATATTTATTTTTTCTACAAATATACGTTCTCTTATCTGAATTTTGTTTATTGAATTTGTAACGAATTTACCTTATTTTGTATATCTGTTTTACAACAAATTAAAATACTTCTGTGTATTTTGTATATAGTTTTATATAAATTTACGTTATTTTATGTGTATTTTGTATATTTATATTTATACAAACACATTCTTCTATTGGTATATGTATTTTTATTTTTTACATTTATTTTTTTTTATTTTTATATATATTTTTTATATTAATTATTTTATGTATTTTGTATATATTTTTATAGAAATACATGTATTCGTATATATATATTTTGAGACAAATTTACATTGTTTTATATGTATTTTGCATATCTACTTCAATACAAATTTACCTTATTGAATGTGTTTTTTGTATATTTATTTTAATACAAATTTAAATTTTTTATGTGTATTTTGGTGTATATTTTTATAAATAAAAAATGCGTTATTTTACGGGTATTTTATAAATATTTTGATACAAATCTACATTATTTTATGTATTTTGTATATACATTTCAATTTCAATTTATTTTATCTGTATTTGGTATATCTATTTTCATACGAATTTAATTACTTCTGTGTATTTTTGTATATAGTTTTATACAAATTTACGTTATTTTATGTGTATTTTGTATATTTATATTTATACAAATACACATTCTTTTATTGGTATTTTGTTTATTTATTTTGATACGAATGTATTTATTTATACATTTTTTATACGTATTTACTTCATTTTATGTGTATTATGTATATATATTTTTTTAGAAATCTACGTTATTTTATGTGTATTCGTATATATATTTTGAGACAAATTTACATTGTTTTATATGTATTTTGCACATCTACTTCAATACAAATTTACCTTATTGAATGTGTTTTTTGTATATTTATTTTAATACAAATTAAAAATTTTTATGTGTATTTTGGTGTATATATTTTTATAAATAAAAAAATGCGTTATTTTATGGGTATTTTTATAAATATTTTGATACAAATCTACATTATTTTATGTATTTTGTATATACATTTCAATTCAAATTTAGCTTATTTTATCTGTATTTTGTATATCTATTTTCATACGAATTTAATTACTTCTGTGTATTTTTGTATATAGTTTTATACAAATTTACATTATTTAATATTTTGTATATTTATATTTATACAAATACACATTCTTTTATTGGTATTTGTTTATTTATTTTGATACGAATTTACATTATTTTATGTGTATTTTATACATTTTATACGTATTTACTTCATTTTATGTGTATTTTGTATATATATTTTTATACAAATCTACGTTATTTTATGTATTCGTATATATTTTGAAACAAATTTACATTGTTTTATATGTATTTTGCATATCTATTTCAATACAGATTTACCTTATTGTATGTGTATTTTGTATATTTATTTTAATACAAATTAATTTTTTCATGTGTATTTTGGTATATATATTTTTATAAAAAATGCGTTATATAATGGGTATTTTGCATCTTTATTTTCATACAAATTTATATTGTTTTATTAATATTCTGTGTATTTATTTTGATACGATTTTACATTATTCTATTTGTGTTTTGTATATATTTTTTTATACATATTTACATTATTTAATGTGTATTTTGAATATTTTAAAACAAATTTACGTTATTTTATGCGCATCTGTTAAAATATTTTGATACAAATTTACATTATTTTATGTATTTTGTATATATATTTCAATACAAATTTAATTTTTTTTAAGTATATTTTGTATATCTATTTTCATTTGTATCAAAATAAATAAACAAATTAGCAATAAAATAATGTAAATTTGTATGAGAAAACATATACAAATGCACATAAAATAAAGTAAATTTGCAAATTTGTATTGAAATAGATATGCAAAATACATATAAAACAATGTAAATTTGTTTCAAAATACATATACGAATACACATAAAATAACGTAGATTTCTATAAAAATATGTACAAAATACACATAAAATGAAGTAAAAACGTATTAAAAAAATGAATACAAAAATACATAAAAATCGTATCAAAATAAATAAACAAAATACCAGTAAAAGAATGTGTATTTGTAAAAATAGAAATAGACAAAATACACATAAAATATCGTAAATTTGTATAAAACTATCTACAAAATACACAGAAGTAATTAAATTTGTATGAAACTATATACAAAATACAGCTAAATTAAGCTAAATTTGAATTGAAATGTACATACAAAATACATAAAATAATGTAAATCTGTATCAAAATATTTATACAAATACATATAATAACGTAGATTTGTTTAAAAATATATAAACAAAATACACATTAAGTAATGTAAATACGTATAAAAAATATGTACAAAATACACATATAATCATGTAATTCGTATCAAAATAAATAAACAAAATAGCAATAAAATAATGTAAATTTGTATGAGAAAACATATACAAATAACGCAAATTTCTATAAAAATATATGTACAAAAATGCACATAAAATAAAGTAAATTTGCAAAAAAATATATATACAAAACACACACTAAATAATGTAAATGCGTACATTAAATAACCTAAATTTGTATAAAAAAATATACAAAAATACACAAAAATAATTTAAATTTGTTTGAAAAGAAATATACAAAATACACATAAAATTAGGTAAATTTGTATTGAAATACATATACAAAATACACATCAAATAATGTAAATTTGAATGAAAATATATAAACAAATACACTTAAAATAACTTAAATTTGTATAAAATATATATGCAAGATACACATTAAATAATGTAAATGTGTATAAAAAATATATATACAAAAAACAAATAGAATAATGTAAAATCGTATCAAAATAAATACACAGAATATCAATAAAATAATGTAAATTTGTATGAAAATAAAGATACAAAATTCTCAAAAATTATCGCATTTTTTTATAAAAATATATATACCAAAATACACATAAAATATTTAAATTTGTATTGAAATAAATATACAAAATGCATATACAGTAAGGTAAATTTGTATTTAAAGAGATATTCAAAAATACATATAAAACAATGTAAATTTGTTTCAAAATATATATACGAATACACATAAAATAAAGTAGATTTCTATAGAAATATATATACAAAATACATATGAAATTATGTAAATACGTATAAAAATATATATACAAAATACATATCAAATAATGTAAATTCGTGTCAAAATAAATAAAAAAAATATCATGAAAAGAATGTGTATTTGTATGAAAATAGATAATAGATAATAAATTTGTATAAAATATATATGCAAGATACACATTAAATAATGTAAATATGTATAAAAAAGTATATACAAAAAACAAATAGAATAATGAAACATCGTATCAAAATAAATACACCGAATATTAATAAAATAATGTAAATTTGTATGAAAATAAAGATGCAAAATTCCCATAAAATAGCGCATTTCTTATAAAAATATATATACCAAAACACACATAAAATATTAAAATTTGCATTGAAATAAATATGCAAAATTTGTATTGAAAAAGATATGCAAAAATACATATAAAACAATGTAAATTTGTTTCAAAATATATATACGAATACAAATAAAAAAAACGTTGATTTCTATAAAAATATATATACAAAATACACATAAAATTAAGTAAATACGTATAAAAAAATGTATACAAAATACACATAAAATAATGTAATTTCGAATTAAAATAAATGTAAATTTGAATGAAAATATAAAAACAAATACACTTAAAATAACGTAAATTTGTATAAAATATATATGCAAGATACACATTAAATAATGTAAATACGTATAAAAATATATATACAAAATACATATCAAATAATGTAAATTCGTGTCAAAATAAATAAACAAAATATCATGAAAAGAATGTGTATTTGTATAAAAATAGATAATAGAAAATAAATTTGTATAAAATATATATGCAATATACTCATTAAAAAATGTAAATATGTATAAAAAAGTATATACAAAAAACAAATAGAATAATGTAAATTCGTATCAAAATAAATACACCGAATATTAATAAAATAATGTAAATTTGTATGAAAATAAAGATGCAAAATTCCCATAAAATAGCGCATTTCTTATAAAAATATATATACCAAAATACACATAAAATATTTAAATTTGTATTGAAATAAATATACAAAATGCACATACAATAAGGTAAATTTGTATTGAAAGAGATATGCAAAAATTACATGTAAAACAATGTAAATTTGTTTCAAAATATACATACGAATACAAATAAAAAAACGTAGATTTCTATAAAAATATATATACAAAATACACTTAAAATTAGGTAAATACGTATAAAAAAATGTATACAAAATACACATAAAATAATGTAAATTCGAATTAAAATAAATAAACAAAATACCAATAAAAGAATGTGTATTTGGATAAATATAAATATACAAAATACACATACAAAATAAACATAAAATAAATAAGGTAGATTTGTAATAAAATATATGTACAAAATACACATAAAATAATGTAAATTTATATGAAATATATATACAAATACACATAAATACCATGAATTTGTATAAAATATATATTCAAAATAAATATTAAATAATGGAAAAGCGTATAAAAATATATATACAAAGTACATATAAAATAATGTAAATTCGTATCAATATAAATCAACAAAACACCAATAAAATAATATATATTTGAATGAAAATAAATTTACAAAATACACATAACATAACTAAAATTTGTATTAAAATATATACAAAAATACATAGAAATAATTTGAGTTTGTATGAAAATAGATATACAAAATACACATAAAACTAGGTAAATTTCTTTTGAAATGTATATACAAAATACCCATAAAATATTGTAAATTTGTGTCAAAATATATAAACAAATACACATAAAATAACGTAAATTTCTATGAAAAATATATACAAAATACACATAGAATAATGTCAATTCCTATCAAAATGAATGAGCAGAATATCAATAAAATAATGTAAATTTGTATGAAAATAAAGATGCAAAATACCCAAAAAATAAAGAATATGTTTATAAAAATACAGATACAAAAATACACATCGAATAATTAAATTTGTATTAAAATTAATATACAAAATGCGTATATAATAAGGTAAATTTGTATTGAAAAAATATGCAACATACACGTTTACTCATACAAATTTATATTAATTTATTGGTATTTTGTTTATTTATTTTGATACGAATTACATGATTATATGTGTATTTTGTACATATTTTTTTATACGTATTTACATTATTTAATGTGTATTTTGTTTATATATTTTCATACCAATTTACGTTATTATATGTGTATTTGTATAAATATTTTGATTCAAATTTACTTTATTTCGTGTGTATTTTGTATATATTTTCATACAAATTTAATTACTTCTGTGTATTTTTGTATATAGTTTTATATAAATTTACGTTATTATATGTGTATTTTGTATATTTATATTCATACAAATACACATTCTTTTATTGGTATTTTGTTTATTTATTTTGATTCGAATTTACATTATTTTATGATATATATTTTATCCAAATTTACATTATTTTATGTGTATTTGTTTATATATTTTCATACATATTTACACTATTTTATGTGTATTTTGTATATATATTTTTCTACGTATTTAAATTATTTCATGTGTATTTTGTATATACATTTTCATAAAAAAATTACGTTATTTTATTGTGTGTATAAGTATATATTTTGATACAAATTTTATACAAATTCATGTTATTTAATGTGTATTTGTATATATATTTTCATACAAATTTATATTATTTTATGTGTATTTTTTCATATATTTCATTACAAATTTACCTTATTTTATGTTTATTTTGTATATTTATTGCATTCAATTTTAAATTATTTTATGTGTATATTTGTATTTGTATTTAGGTTATTTTGTGTATTTTGTATATATATTTTCATCCAAAACTACATTATTTAATTGGTATTTCTTAATTTAATTCGATACGAATTTAGATTATTTCATAGGTATTTTGTATACATATTTTTATACTCATTTACATTATCTAATGTGTGTTTTGTATATATATTTTTATGCAAATTTATTTAATGTTCATTTTTGTACGTATATTTTTTTAGAAATTTGCGTTATTTTATGTATATAGTTTTATATAAATTTACGTTATTTTATGTGCATTTTGTATATTTATATTTATACAAATACACATTCTTTTATTGGTATATTGTTTATTTACATTTCTACGAATTTACATTATTTTATGTATTTGATAAATATATTTTTATGCTTATTTACTTAATTTTATATGTATTTTGAATATATTTTTTCATAGAAATCTACGTTATTTTATGTGTATTCGTATATATATTTTGAAACAAATTTACATTATTTTATATGTATTTTGCATATCTATTTCAATACAAATTTACCTTATTGTATGTGCATTTTGTATATTTATTTTAATACAAGTTCAAATATTTTATGTGTATTTTGGTATCAATAATTTTATAAAAAATGCGTTATTTTATAGGTATTTTGCATCTTAATTTTCATTTTATATGTACTTTGTATATATTTTTATACGCTTTTACATTATTTAATATTTATTTTGAATATATATTTTTATACAGATTCATGGTATTTTATGTGTATTTGTATATATATTTTCATATAAATTTACATTATTTTATGTGTATTTTATACATATATTTTATTACAAATCTACCTTATTTTATGTTTATTTTGTATGTGTATTTAGTATATTTATATTTATCCAAATACACATTCTTTTATTGGTATTTTGTTTATTTATTTTAATTCGAATTTATATTATTTTATGTGTATTTTGTATATATATTTTTATAGCAATCTACGTTTTTTTATTTGTATTCGTATATATATTTTGAAACAAATTTACATTGTTTTATATGTATTTTTGCATATCTCTTTCAATACAAATTTACCTTATTGTATGTGCATTTTGTATATTTATTTCAATACAAATTTAAATATTTTATGTGTATTTTGGTATATATATTTTTATAAGAAATGCGCTATTTTATGGGAAATTTGCATCTTTATTTTCATACAAATTTATATTATTTTTTTAATATTCGGTGTATTTATTTTGATACGAATTTACATTATTCTATTTGTTTTTTGTATATACTTTTTTATACATATTTACATTTTTTAAATAAATAAATAAATATTAAATAGTGTAAATGCGTATAAAAATATATATAAAAAGTACATATAAAATAATGTAAATTCGTATGAATATAAATCAACAAAATACCAATAAAATAATATATATTTGAATGAAAATAGATTTACAAAATACACATAACATAACTAAAATTTGTATTGAAATATATTCAAAAATAAATAAAAATAATTTGAGTTTGTATGAAAATAAATATTCAAAATACACATAAAACTAGGTAAATTTCTTTTGAAATATATATACAAAATACCCATAAAATATTGTTAATTTGTGTCAAAATATATAAACAAATACACATTAAATAACGTAAATTTGTATGAAAAATATTTACAAAATACACATAGAATAATGTCAAATCGTATCAAAATGAATGAGCAGAATATCAATAAAATAACGTAAATTTGTATGAAAATAAAGATGCAAAATACCCATAAAATAAAGCATATTTTTATAAAAATACATATGCAAAAATACACATAGAATAACTAAATTTGTATTAAAATTAATATACAAAATGCATATACAATAAGGTAAATTTGTATTGAAAAAATATGCAAAATACACATAAAAGTGTAAATTTGTTTAAAAATCTATATACGAATACACATAATATAACGTAGATTTCTATAGAAATATATATACAAAATACACATGAAATGATGTAAATACGTATAAAAATATATATACAAAATACACATTAAATAATTTAAATTCTCGTCAAAATAAATAAACAAAATATCAATAAAAGAATGTGTATTTGTATGAAAATAGATATACAAAATACTCATAAAATAACCTAAGTTTGTATGAAACTATATACAAAAATACACAAAAATAATTTAAATTTGTATGAAAATAAATATACAAAATACACATAAAATTAGGTAAATTTGTATTGAAATACATATACAAAATACACATAAAATAATGGAAGTTTGAATGAAAATATATAAACATATACACTTAAAATAACGTAAATTTGTATCAAATATATATACAAAATACTAATTAAATAATGTAAGAATGTATAAAAAAATATATACAAAACTCAAATAGAATAATATAAAATCGTATCAAAATAAATACACAGAATATTAATAAAATAATGTAAATTTGTTTGAAAATAGAGATGCAAAATAGCCATAAAATAACGCATTTTTTATAAAAATATATATACCAAAATACATATAAAATATTAAAATTTGTATTAAAATAAATATAAAAAATGCACATACTGTAAGGTAAATTTGTATTGAAATAGATATGCAAAACACATATAAAACAATGTAAATTTGTTTCAAAATATATATACGAATACACATAAAATAACGTTGATTTCTATAAAAATATATACAAAATACACATAAAATGAAGTAAATACGTATAAAAAAATGAATACAAAATACACATAAAAATCATATCAAAATACCGGTAAAAGAAAGTGTATTTGTATAAATATAAATATACAAAATACACATAAAATATCGTAAATTTGTATAAAACTATATACAAATATACACAGAAGTTATTAAATTTGTATGAAAATATATATACAAAATACAGCTAAAATAAGCTAAATTTGAATTGAAATGTACATACAAAATACATAAAATAATGTAAATCTGTATCAAAATATTTATACAAATACATATAATAACGTAGATTTGTTTAAAAATGTATAAACAAAATACACATTAAGTAATGTAAATACGTATAAAAAATATGTACAAAATACACATATAATCATGTAATTCGTATCAAAATAAATAAACAAAATAGCAATAAAATAATGTAAATTTGTATGAGAAAAAATATACAAATAACGCAAATTTCTATGAAAATATATGTACAAAAATGCACATAAAATAAAGTAAATTAGCATAAAAATATATATAGAAAACACACACTAAATAATGTAAATGCGTACATAAAATAACCTAAATTTGTATAAAACTATATACAAAAATACACAAAAATAATTTAAATTTGCTTGAAAAGAAATATACAAAATACACACAAAATTAGGTAAATTTGTATTGAAATACATATACAAAATACACATCAAATAATGTAAATTTGAATGAAAATATATAAAGAAATACACTTAAAATAACGTAAATTTGTATAAAATATATATGCAAGATACACATTAAATAATGTAAATGTGTATAAAAAAATATATACAAAAAACATATAGAATAATGAAAAATCGTATCAAAATAAATACACAGAATATCAATAAAATAATGTAAATTTGTATGAAAATAAAGATGCAAAATTCTCAAAAATTATCGCATTTTTTTATAAAAGTATATATACCAAAATACACATAAAATATTTAAATTTGTATTGAAATAAATATACAAAATGCATATACAGTAAGGTAAATTTGTATTGAAAGAGATATTCAAAAATACATATAAAACAATGTAAATTTGGTTCAAAATATATATACGAATACACATAAAATAAAGTAGATTTCTATAGAAATATATATACAAAATACATATGAAATTATGTAAATACGTATAAAAATATATATACAAAATACATATCAAATAATGTAAACTCGTGTCAAAATAAATAAACAAAATATCATGAAAAGAATGTGTATTTGTATGAAAATAGATAATAGATAACAAATTTGTATAAAATGTATATGCAAGATACACATTAAATAATGTAAATATGTATAAAAAAGTATATACAAAAAACAAATAGAATAATGTAAAATCGTATCAAAATAAATACACCGAATATTAATAAAACAATGTAAATTTGCATGAAAATAAAGATGCAAAATTCATATAAAATAGCGCATTTCTTATAAAAATATATATACCAAAATACACATAATATATTTAAATTTGTATTGAAATAAATATACAAAATGCACATACAATAAGGTAAATTTGTATTGAAAGGGATATGCAAAAATACAGATAAAACAATGTAAATTTGTTTCAAAATATATATACGAATACAAATAAAAAAACGTAGATTTCTATAAAAATATATATTCAAAATACACATAAAATTATGTAAATACGTAGAAAAAAATGTATACAAAATACACATAAAATAATGTAAATTCGAATTAAAATAAATAAACAAAATACCAATAAAAGAATGTGTATTTGGATAAATATAAATATACTAAATACACATACAAAATAAACATAAAATAAGGTAGATTTGTAATAAAATATATGTACAAAATACACATAAAATAATGTAAATTTATATGAAAATATATATACAAATACACATAAAATACCATGAATCTGTATAAAAATATATATTCAAAATAAATATTAAATAATGTAAAAAATATATATATAAAGTACATATAAAATGAAAATTAAGATGCAAAATACCTATAAAATAACGCATTTTTTATAAAATTATTGATACCAAAATACACATAAAATATTTGAACTTGTATTAAAATAAATATACAAAATGCACATACAATAAGGTAAATTTGTATTGAAATAGATATGCAAAATACATATAAAATAATGTAAATTTGTTTCAAAATATATATACGAATACACATAAAATAACGTAGATTTCTATAAAATTACATATACAAAATACACATAAAATTAAGTAAATACGTATAAAAAAATGTATACAAAATACACATAAAATAATGTAAATTCGTATAAATGTAAATAAACAATATACCAATAAAAGAATGTGTATTTGTATAAATATAAATATACAAAATGTACATAAAATAACGTAAATTTATATAAAACTATATACATAAAATAACGCAAATTTCTATAAAAATAAATGTACAAAAATGAACATTAAATAAATTTGCATAAAAATATATATACAAAACACACATTAGATAATGTAAATGAGTATAAAATATGTATAGAAAATACCTATGAAACAATCTAAATTGTATCGAATTAAATTAAGAAATACCAATAAAATAATGTAATTTTGGATGAAAATATATATACAAAATACATAAAATAACCTAAATACAAATACAAATATACACATAAAATAATTTAAAATTGAATGAAATAAATATACAAAATAAACATAAAATAAGGTAAATTTGTAATGAAATATATGAAAAAATACACATAAAATAATATAAATTTGTATGAAAATACATATACAAATACACATTAAATAACATGAATTTGTATAAAATTTGTATCAAAATATATACTTATACACACAATAAAATAACGTAATTTTTTTATGAAAATGTATATTCAAAATACACATAAAATAATTTAAATACGTAGAAAAATATATATACAAAAAACACATAAAATAATGTAAATATGTATGAAAATATATAATCAAATACTCATAAACTAATGTAAATTTGGATAAAATACATATCATAAAATAATGTAAATTCGTATCAAAATAAATAAACAAAATACCAATAAAAGAATGTGTATTTGTATGAATATAAATATACAAAATACACATAAAATAACGTAAATTTATATAAAACTATATACAAAATACACAGAAGTAATTAAATTTGTATGAAAATATATACAAAATACACACGAAATAAGCTAAATTTGAATTGAAATATATATACAAAATACATGAAATAAAGCAAATTTGTATCAAAATATTTATACAAATACACATATAATAACGTAAATTTGTATGAAAATATATAAACAAAATACACATTAAATAATGTAAATACGTATAAAAAATATGTACAAAATACACATATAATCATGTAATTCGTATCAAAATAAATAAACAAAATACCAATAAAATAATATAAATTTGTATGAGTAAACGTGTATGTTGCATATTTTTTCATTACAAATTTACCTTATTATATACGCATTTTGTATATTAATTTTAATACAAATTTAATTATTCGATGTGTATTTTGTATCTGTATTTTTATAAACCTATTCTTTATTTTTTGGGTATTTTGCATCTTTATTTTCATACAAATTTACATTATTTTATTGATATTCTGCTCATTCATTTTGATAGGAATTGACATTATTCTATGTGTATTTTGTATATATTTTGATACGAATTGACATTATTTTATGTGTATATTTTGACACAAATTTACAATATTTTATGGGTATTTTGTATATACATTTCAAAAGAAATTTACCTAGTTTTATGTGTATTTTGTATATCTATTTTCATACAAACTCAAATTATTTCTATGTATTTTTGTATATATTTTAATACAAATTTTAGTTATGTTATGTGTATTTTGTAAATTTATTTTCATTCAAATATATATAATTTTACTGGTGTTTTGTTGATTTATATTGATACGAATTTACATTATTTTATATGTACTTTGTATATATATTTTTATACGCTTTTCCATTATTTAATATTTATTTTGAATATATATTTTTATACAAATTCATGATATTTTATGTGTATTTGTATATATATTTTCATATAAATTTACATTTTTTTATGTGTATTTTGTACATATATGTTATTACAAATCTACCTTATTTTATGTTTATTTTGTATGTGTATTTTGTATATTTATATTTATCCAAATACACATTCTTTTATTGGTATTTTGTTTATTTATTTTAATTCGAATTTACGTTCTTTTATCGGAATTTAATTTATTTATTTTGATACGAATTTTCATTTTTTTTAGGTGTATTTGATAAATATATTTTTATACTTATTTACATAATTTTATATGTATTTTGAATATATTTTTTCATAGAAATTTACTCTATATGTATATGTATAGAAAATACACATGAAATAATCTAAATTCGCATCTAAATAAATGAACAAAATACCGATAAAATAATGTAATTTTGAATGAAAATATATATAGAAAATACACATAAAATAACGTAAATACAAATGAATATATACACATAAAATGATTTGAATTTGAATGAAAATAGATATAAAAATAAACTTAAAATAAGGCAAATTTATAATGAAATATATATACAAAATACACATAAACTAATGTAGATTTGTATCAAAATATATATACGAATACACATAAAATAACGTAGATTTCTATAGAAATATATATACAAAATACACATGAAATGTTGTAAATACGTATAAAAATATATATACAAAATACACATTAAATAATGTAAATTCGTGTCAAAATAAATAATTAAAATATCAATAAAAGAATGTGTATTTGTATTAAAATAAATATACAAAATACACATACAATAAGGTAAATCTGTATTGAAATAGATATGCAAAATATATATAAAACAATGTAAATTTGTTTCAAAATATATATACGAATACACATAAAATAACGTAGATTTGTATAAAAATATATATACAAAATACACATAAAATGAAGTAAATACGTATAAGAAAATGTATACAAAATACACATAAAATAATGTAAATTCGTATCAAAATAAATAAACAAAATACCAATAAAAGAATGTGTATTTGTATAAATATAAATATACAAAATACACATAAAATAACGTAAATTTGTATAAAACTATATACAAAAATACACAGAAGTTATCAAATTCGTATGAAAATAGATATACAAAATACAGATAAAATAAGCTAAATTTGAATTGAAATGTATGTAGAAAATACATAAAATAATGTAAATTTGTATCAAAATACTTATAAAAATACATATAATAACGTAAATTTGTTTAAAAATATATAAACAAAATACACATTAAGTAATGTAAATACGTATAAAAAATATGTACAAAATACACATATAATCATGTAATTCGTATCAAACTAAATAAACAAAATATCAATAAAATAATGTAAATTTGTATGAGAAAACATATACAAATACATATAAAATAACGCTAATTTCCATAAAAATATATGTCCAAAAATGAACGTAACATAAAGTAACTTTGGATAAAAATATATATACAAAACACACATTAAATAATGTAAATGCGTACATAAAATAACCTAAATTTGTATAAAACTATATACAAAAATACACAAAAATAATTTAAATTTGTATGAAAAGAAATATACAAAATACACATAAAATTAGGTTAATTTGTATTAAAATACATATACAAAATACATATAAAACAATGTAAATTTGAAAGAAAATATATAAACAAATACACATATAATAACGTAAATTTGTATGAAATATATAATCAAAATACACATTAAATAATGTAAATATGTATAAAAAAATATATACAAAACACAAATAGAATAATGTAAAATCGTATCAAAATATATACACAGAATATTAATAAAATAATGTAAATTTGTATGAATTAAGATGCAAAATACCTATAAAATAACGCACTTTTTATAAAAATATTGATACCAAAATACACATAAAATATTTGAATTTGTATTAAAATAAATATACAAAATGCATATACAATAAGGAAAATTTGTATTGAAATAGATATGCAAAATACATATAAAATAATGTAAATTTGTTTCAAAATATATATACGAATACACATTAAATAACGTAGATTTCTATAAAAATACATATACAAAATACACATAATATTAAGTAAATACGTATAAAAAATATATACAAAATACACATAAAATAATGTAAATTCGTATAAATGTAAATAAACAATATACCAATAAAAGAATGTGTATTTGTAAAATACACATAAAATAACGTAGATTTCTATAAAAATAAATACACATAAAATGAAGTAAATACGTATAAAAAAATGAATACAAAAAATACATAAAAATCGTATAAAAATAAATAAAAAAAATACCAGTAAAAGAATGTGTATTTGTATAAATATAAATATAGAAAATACACATAAAATATCGTAAATTTGTATAAAACTATATACAAAAATACACAGAAGTAATTAAATTTGTATGAAAATATATATACAAAATACAGCTAAAATGAGCTAAATTTGATTTGAAATGTACATACAAAATACATAAAATAATGTAAATCTGTATCAAAATATTTATACAAATACATATAATAACGTAGATTTGTTTAAAAATATATAAACAAAATACACATTAAGTAATGTAAATACGTATAAAAAATATGTACAAAATACACATATAATCATGTAATTCGTATCAAAATAAATAAACAAAATAGCAATAAAATAATGTAAATTTGTATGAGAAAACATATACAAATAACGCAAATTTCTATAAAATATACGTACAAACATGCACATAAAATAAAGTAAATTTGCAAAAAAATATATATACAAAACACACACTAAATAATGTAAATGCGTAAATAAAATAACCTAAATTTGTATAAAACTATATACAAAAATACACAAAAATAATTTAAATTTGCTTGAAAAGAAATATACAAAATACACATAAAACTAGGTAAATTTGTATTGAAATACATATACAAAATACACATCAAATAATGTAAATTTGAATAAAAATATATAAACAAATACACTTAAAATAACGTAAATTTGTATAAAATATATATGCAAGATACACATTAAATAATGTAAATGTGTATAAAAATATATATACAAAAAACAAATAGAATAATGTAATATCGTATCAAAATAAATACACAGAATATCAATAAAATAATGTAAATTTGTATGAAAATAAAGATGCAAAATTCCCAAAAATTATCGCATTTTTTATAAAAATATATTTACCAAATTACACATAAAATATTTAAATTTGTATTGAAATAAATATACAAAATGCATATACAGTAAGGTAAATTTGTATTAAAAGAGATATTCACAAATACATATAAAACAATGTAAATTTGTTTCAAAATATATATACGAATACACATAAAATAAAGTAGATTTCTATAGAAATATATATACAAAATACATATAAAATTATGTAAATACGTATAAAAATATATATACAAAATACATATCAAATAATGTAAATTCGTGTCAAAATAAATAAACAAAATATCATGAAAAGATTGTGTATTTGTATGAAAATAGATAATAGATAATAAATTTGTATAAAATATATATGCAAGATACACATTAAATAATGTAAATATGCATAAAAAAAGTATATACAAAAAACAAATAGAATAATGTAACATCGTGTCAAAATAAATACACCGAATATTAATAAAATAATGTAAATTTGTATGAAAATAGAGATGCAAAATTCCCATAAAATAGCGCATTTCTTATAAAAATATATATACCAAAATACACATAAAATATTTAAATTTGCATTGAAATAAATATACAAAATGCATATACAATAAGATAAATTTGTATTGAAAGAGATATGCAAAAATACATATAAAACAATGTAAATTTGTTTCAAAATATATTTACGAATACAAATAAAAAAAACGTATATTTCTATAAAAATATATATACAAAATACACATAAAATTAAGTAAATACGTATAAAAAAATGTATTCAAAATACACATAAAATAATGTAAATTCGAATTAAAATAGATAAACAAAATACCAATAAAAGAATGTGTATTTGGATAAATATAAATATACAAAATACACATACAAAATAAACATAAAATAAGGTAGATTTGTAATAAAATATATGTACAAAATACACATACAATAATGTAAAGTTATATGAAAATATATATACAAATACACATAAAATACCATGAATTTGTATAAAAAATTATATTCAAAATAAATATTAAATAATAAAAGAGCGTACAAAAAAAATATATACAAAGTACATATAAAATGAAAATTAAGATGCAAAATACCTATAAAATAATATTGATACCAAAATACACATAAAATATTTGAACTTGTATTAAAATAAATAAACAAAATGCACATACAATAAGGTAAATTTGTATTGAAATAGATATGGAAAATACATATAAAATAATGTAAATTTGTTTCAAAATATATATACGAATACACATAAAATAACGTAGATTTCTATAAAAATACATATACAAAATACACATAAAATTAAGTAAATACGTATAAAAAAATGTATACAAAATACACATAAAATAATGTAAATTCGTATAAATGTAAATAAACAATATACCAATAAAAGAATGTGTATTTGTATAAATATAAATATACAAAATGCACATAAAATAACGTAAATTTATATAAAATATATACATAAAATAACGCAAATTTCTATAAAAATATATGTACAAAAATGAACATTAGATAAATTTGCATAAAAATATATATACAAAACACACATTAGATAATGTAAATGAGTATAAAAATATGTATACAAAATACCTATGAAATAATCTAAATTCATATCGAATTAAATTAAGAAATACCAATAAAATAATGTAATTTTGGATGAAAATATATATACAAAATACACATAAAATATCCTAAATACAAATACAAATATACACATAAAATAATTTAAAATTGAATGAAATAAATATACAAAATAAACATAAAATAAGGTAAATTTGTAATGAAATATATGAAAAAATACACATAAAATAATATAAATTTGTATGAAAATATATATACAAATACACATTAAATAACATGAATTTGTATAAAATTTGTATCAAAATATATACTTATACACACAATAAAATAACGTAATTTTTTTTATGAAAATGTATATACAAAATACACATAAAATAATTTAAATACGTAGAAAAATATTTATACAAAAAACACATAAAATAGTGTAAATATGCATGAAAATATATAAACAAATACACATAAAATAATGTAAATTTGGATAAAAAATACATACAAAATTAACATTAAATAATGTAAATATATATATAAAAAAATATATACAAAAAACACATAGAATAATGCTAAATCGTATCAAAATAAATAAAGAGAATATCAATAAAATAATGTAAATTTGTATGAAAATAAAGATGCAAAATATCCATATAATAACGCATATTTGCATAAAAATATATATACAAAAATACATATAAAATAAATAAATTTGTATTAAAATAAATATACAAAATGCACGTACAATAAAGTAAATTTGTATTGAAATAGATATGCAAAATACACATTAATAATGTAAATTTGTATCAAAATATATATACGAATACTCATAAAATAGAGTAAATTTCTATGAAAATATACATACAAAATAGATATACAAAATACACATATAACTAGTTAAATTTGTATTTAAATACATGTACAAAAAACACATAAAATAATGTAGATTTGTGTGAAATGAAAACAAATACATTTTATATAAAATATATATACAAAATACACATAGAATAATGTAAAATCATATCAAAATAAATACACAGAATATCAATAAAATAATGTAAATTTGTATGAAAATAAAGATGCAAAATACCCATAAAATAAAGCATATTTTTATAAAAATACATATACAAAAATACACATAGATTAATCAAATTTGTATTAAAATTAATATACAAAATGCACATACATTAAGGTAAATTTGTATTAAAAAAATATGCAAAATACACATAAAACAATGTAAATTTGTTTCAAAATATATATACGAATACACATAAAATAACGCAGATTTCTATAGAAATATATGTACAAAATACACTTGAAAAAATGTAAATACGTATAAAAATATATATACAAAATACACATTAAATAATGTTAATTCGTGTCAAAATAAATAAACAAAATATCATGAAAAGAATGTGTATTTGTATGAAAATAGATATACAAAATACACATAAAATAACCTAAATTTGTATAAAACTATATACAAAAATACACAAAAATAATTTAAACTTGTATGAAAATAAATATACAAAAAACATATAAAATTAGGTAAATTTGTATTGAAATACATATACAAAATACACATAAAATAATGTAAATTTGAATGAAAATATATAAACATATAGACTTAAAATAACGTAAATTTGAATCAAATATATATACAAAAAACACATTAAATAATGTAAATATGTATAAAAAAATATATACAAAACACAAATAAAATAATGTAAAATCGTATCAAAATAAATACAGAAAATATTAATAAAATAATGTAAATTTGTATGAAAATTAAGATGCAAAATACCCATAAAATAACGCATTTTTAAAAAAAATATATACGAAAAACATAAAATATTTGATTTTGTATTAAAATAAATAGATATACAAAATACACATAAAATAAGCTAAATTTGAATTGAAATATATATACAAAATACATAAAATAATGTAAATTTGTATCAAAATACCTATACAAATACACATATAATAAAGTAAATTTGTATAAAAATATATAAACAAAATACACATTAAATAATGTAAATACGTATAAAAAATGTAAAAAATACACAAATAATCATGTAATTCGTATCAAAATAAATAGACAAAATACCAATAAAATAATGTAAATTTCTATGAAAATACACATAAATAACGCAAATATCAATAAAAATATATATAATATAATATATATTTATACATATTTAAAATATTTAATGTATATTTTGTATATATATATTTTATCCAAATTTACGTGATTTTATATGTATTTGTTTATATATTTTCATACAAATTTACATTATTTTATGTGAGTTTTGTATATGTATTTCAATACAAATTTGCCTAACTCTATGTGTATTTTGCATATCTATTTTCAAACAAATTTAAATTATTTTTGTGTATTTTTGTATATATTTTTATACAAATTCTAGTTATTTCATGTTTTTTGTATATATATTTTCCTACAAATATACATTCTTTTATTGGAATTTTGTGTATTTAATTTTTTACGAATTTACATTATTTTATGTGTATTTTGTATATATATTTTTCTACGTATTTAAACTATTTTATGTGTATTTTATATATACATTTTCATAAAAATTTACGTTATTTTTTTGTGTGTATTCGTATATATTTTGAAACATTTTATACAAATTCATGTTATTTTATGTGTATTTGTATATATATTTTCATACAAATTTATATTATTTTAAGTGTATTCTTACATATATTTTATTACAAATTTACCTTATTTTATGTTTATTTTGTATATTTATTTCATTCAATTTTAAATTATTTAATGTGTATATTTGTATTTGTATTTAGGTTATTTTATGTGTGTTTTCAATATATATTTTCATCCAAAATTACATTATTTTAGTGTTATTTTCTTAATTTAACTCGATACGAATTTATATTATTTCATAGGTATTTTGTATACATATTTTTATACTCATTTACATTATCTAATGTGTGTTTTGTGTATATTTTTTTATGCAAACTAATTTTATGTGCATTTTTGTACATATATTTTTATAGAAACTTAAAACGTTATTTTATGTGTATTTTGTATATGTTTTCTCATACAAATTTACATTATTTAATTAGTTTTTTGTTTATTTATTTTGATACGAATGACTTGATTATTGGTGTATTTTGTAAATATTTTTTTTATACGTATTTACTTTACTTAATGTGTATTTTGTTTATATGTTTTTTTTACAAATTTACGTTATTATATGTGTATTTGTTAAAAATATTTTGAAACGAATTTACTTTATTTTATGTATTTTGTATATATATTTCAATTCAAATTTAGCTTATTTTGTGTGTATTTTGTATATCTATTTTCATGCAAATTTTATTACTTCTGTGTATTTTTGTATATAGTTTTATACACATTTACGTTATTTTATGTGCTTTTTGTATATTTATATTTATACAAATACACATTCTCTTATTGGTATTTTGTTTATTTATATTTATACGAATTTACATTATTTTATGTGTATTTTGTATACATTTTTGATTCGTATTTACTTAATTTTATTTGTATTTTGTATATATATATTTATAGAAATCTACGTTATTTTATGTGTATTCGTATATATATTTTGAAACAAATTTACATTGTTTGCATATCTATTTCAATACAAATTTACCTTATTGTATGTGCATTTTGTATATTTATTTTAATACAAATTCAAATATTTTATGTGTATTTTGGTCTATATAATTTTATAAAAAATGCGTTATTTTATAGGTATTTTGCATCTTAGTTTTCATACAAATGTACATTATTTTATTAATATTCTGTGTATATACTTTGATACGATTTTATATTATACTATTTGTGTTTTGTATATATTTTTTTATACATATTTTCATTATTTAATGTGTATTTTTTATATATATTTTATACAAATTAACGTCATTTTAAGTGTATTTGTTTATATAATTTCATTCAAATTTACATTATTTTAAGTGTATTTTGTATATGTATTTCAATACAAATTTACCTAATTTTATGTGTATTTTGTATATTTATTTTCATACAAATTTAAATTATTTTTGTGTTTTTTTGTATATACATATAGAGTAAATTTCTATGAAAATATATATTCAAAATACATATAAAATTATGTAAATAAGTATAAAAATATATATATCAAATACACCTAAAAAAATGAAAATTAGTATCAAAATAAATAAACAAAATTCCGATAATAGAACGTATATTTGTAGGAAAATAAATATACAAAATACACATAAAATTTATATGAAAATAAAGACGCAAAATACCCATAAAACAACGCATTTTTTATGAAAATATATATACCAAAATACACATAAAATATTTAAATTTGTATTACAATAAATATACAAAATGCACATACAATAAGGTAAATTTGTAATGAAATAGATATGCAAAATACACATAAAACAATGTAAATTTGTTTCAAAATATATATACGAATACACATAAAATAACGTAGATTTCTATAAAAATATATATACAAAATACACATAAAATGAAGTAAATACGTATAAGAAAATGTATACAAAATACACATAAAATAATGTAAACTCGTATCAAAATAAATAAACTAAATGCCAATAAAAGAATGTTTACTTGTATAAATATAAATATACAAAATACACATAAAATAACGTAAAATTGTATAAAACTATATACAAAAATAAACAAAAATAATTAAATTTGTATGAAAATACATATACAAAAGACACATAAAATAAGCTAAATTTGAATTGAAATAAATATAGAAAATACATAAAATAATGTAAATTTGTATAAAAATATATATTCAAATTCACATATATTAAAATTAATATACAAAATGCGTATATAATAAGGTAAATTTGTATTGAAAAAATATGCAACATACACGTTTACTCATACAAATTTATATTATTTTATTGGTATTTTGTTTATTTATTTTGATACGAATTACATGATTATATGTGTATTTTGTACATATTTTTTCATACGTATTTACATTATTTAATGTGTATTTTGTTTATTTTCATACAAATTTACGTTATTATATGTGTATTTGTATAAATATTTTGATACAAATTTACTTTATTTCATATATTTTGTATATATATTTCAATTCAAATTTAGCTTATTTTGTGTGTATTTTGTATATATTTTCATACAAATTTAATTACTTCTGTGTATTTTTGTATATAGTTTTATATAAATTTACGTTATTTTATGTGTATTTTGTATATTTATATTTATACAAATACACATTCTTTTATTGCTATTTTGTTTATTTATTTTGATACGAATTTACATTATTTTATGTGTATTTTGTATACATTTTTTTATACGTATTTACTTCATTTTATGTGTATTTTGTATATATATTTTTATAGAAATCTACGTTATTATATGTGTATTCGTATATATATTTTGAAACAAATTTACATTGTTTTATATGTATTTTGCATATCTATTTCAATTCAAATTTACCATATTGTATGTGTTTTTTGTATATTTATTTTAATACAAATTTAATTTTTTGATGTGTATTTTGGTATATATTTTTATAAATAAAAAAAATGCGTTATTTGATGGGTATTTTGCTTCTTTATTTTCAAACAAATTTACATTATTTTATTAATATTCTGTGTATTTATTTTGATACGATTTTACATTATTCTATTTGTGTTTTGTACAAATTTTTTATACAAATTTACGTTATTTTAAGTGTATTTGTTTATGTATTTTCATTCAAATATACATTATTTTATGTGTATTTTGTGTATGTATTTCAATACAAATTTACCTAATTTTATGTGTATTTTGTATATCTATTTTCATACAAATTTAAAATATTTTTGTGTATTTTTTGTATATAGTTTGATACAAATTTAGGTTATTTATGTGTATTTTGTATATCTATTTTCATACAAATACACATTCTTTTATTGATATTTTGTTTATTTATTTTGACGCGAATTTTATGTGTATTTTGTACATGTATTTAAATACAAATTTAACTAATTATATGTGTATTTTGTATATCTATTTTCATACAAATTGAAATTTATTTTTTTGTTTTTTTGTATATATTTTTATTTAAATTTTCGTAATCTTATAAAAATATATATACCAAAATACACATAAAATATTTAAATTTGCATTGAAATAAATATAGAAAATGCACATAAAATAAGATTAATTTGTATTGAAAGAGATATGCAAAAATACATATAAAACAACGTAAATTTCTTTCAAAATATATATATACGAATACAAATAAAAAAACGTAGATTTCTATAAAAATATATATACAAAATACACTTAAAATTAAGTAAATACGTATAAAAAAATATATATACAAAATACACATAAAATAATGTAAATTCGAATTAAAATAAATAAACAAAATACCAATAAAAGAATGTGTATTTGGATAAATATAAATATACAAAATACACATACAAAATAAACATAAAATAAGGTAGATTTGTAAAAAAATATATGTACAAAATACACATAAAATAATGTAAATTTATATAAAAATATATATACAAATACACATAAAATACCATGAATTTGTATAAAAATATATATTCAAAATAAATATTAAATAATGTAAAAGCGTATAAAAATATATATACAAAGTACATATAAAATAATGTAAATTCGTATCAATATAAATCAACAAAACACATACCAAATAATATATATTTGAATGAAAATAAATTTACAAAATACACATAACATAACTAAAATTTGTATTAAAATATATACAAAATACATAGAAATAATTTGAGTTTATTGAAAATAGATATACAAAATAGACATAAAAAAATTAAATTTTAAATTGAAATGTATATACAAAAAATATAATATAAATTTGTGTCAAAACATATAAAGAAATACACATAAAATAACGTAAATTTGTATGAAAAATACATACAAAATATACATAGAATAATGTCAATTCGTATCAAAATAAAAGAGCAGAATATCAATAAAATAATGTAAATTTGTATGAAAATAAAGATGCAAAATACCCAAAAAATAAAGCAAATGTTTATAAAAATACAGATACAAAAATACACATCGAATAATTAAATTTGTATTAAAATTAATACACAAAATGCGTATATAATAAGTTAAATTTGTATTGAAAAAATATGCAACATACACGTTTACTCATACAAATTTATATTATTTTATTGGTATTTTGTTTATTTATTTTGATACGAATTACATGATTATATGTGTATTTTGTTCATATTTTTAAACATAAAATAACGTAAATTTGTATGAAAAATATATACAAAATACACATAGAATAATGTCAATTCGTATCAAAATGAATGAGCAGAATATCAATAAAATAATGTAAATTTGTATGAAAATAAAGATGCAAAATACCCAAAAAATAAAGCATATGTTTATAAAAACACAGACACAAAAATACACATCGAATAATTAAATTTGTATTAAAATTAATATACAAAATGCGTATATAATAAGGTAAATTTGTATTGAAAAAATATGCAACATACACGTGTACTCATACAAATTTATATTATTTTATTGGTATTTTGTTTATTTATTTTGATACGAATTACATGATTATATGTGTATTTTGTACATATTTTTTTATACGTATTTACATTATTTAATGTGTATTTTGTTTATATATTTTCATACAAATTTACGTTATTATATGTGTATTTGTATAAATATTTTGATACAAATTTACTTTATTTCATGTATTTTGTATATATATTTCAATTCAAATTTAGCTTATTTCGTGTGTATTTTGTATATATTTTCATACAAATTTAATTACTTCTGTGTATTTTTGTATATAGTTTTATATAAATTTATACTATTTATATTATTGTATGTGTTTTTTGTATATTTATTTTAATACAAATTTAATTTTTTGATGTGTATTTTGGTATATATATTTTTATAAATAAAAAAAAATGCCTTATTTTATGGGTATTTTGCTTCTATATTTTCATACAAAATTACATTATTTTATTAATATTCTGTGTATTTATTTTGATACGATTTTACATTATTCTATTTGTGTTTTGTACATATTTTTTTTATACAAATTTACGTTATTTTAAGTGTATTTGTTTATGTATTTTCATTCAAATTTACATTATTTTATGTGTATTTTGTGTATGTATTTCAATACAAATCTACCTAATTTTAAGTGTATTTTGTATATTTATTTTCATACAAATTTAAAATATTTTTGTGTATTTTTGTATATAGTTTGATTCAAATTTAGGTTATTTTATGTGTATTTTGTATATCTATTTTCATACAAATACACATTCTTTTATTGATATTTTGTTTATTTATTCTGACGCGAGTTTACATTATTTAATGTGTATTTTGTATATAAATTTTTATACGTATTTACATCATTTCATGTATATTTTGTATAGTTTTAAACAAATTTATATTATTTAATGTGTATTTTGTATATATATATTTATACAAATACACATTCTTTTATAGGTATTTTGTTTATTTATTTTGATACTAATTTACATTATTTTATGTGTATTTTGTATACATTTTTTATACGTATTTACCTAATTTTATATGTATTTTGTATATATATTTTTATAGAAATCTACCTTATTTCATGTGTATTCGTATATATATTTTGAAACAAATTTACATTGCTTATATGTATTTTGCATATCTATTTTTGTGTATGTATTTATTTTTGTTATAACCAGAATAATGTAAAATCGTATCAAAATAAGTACACAGAATATCAATAAAATAATTTAAATTTGTATGAAAATAAAGATGCAAAATACCCATAAAATAAAGCATTTTTTTTAAATACATATACAAAAATACACATAGAATAATTAAATTTGTGTTAAAATTAGTATACAAAATGCACATACAATAAGGTAAGTTTGTATTGAAAAAATATACAAAATACACATAAAACAGTGTAAATTTGTTTTAAAATATATATACGAATACACATAAAATAACGTAGATTTCTATAGAAATATATATTCAAAATACACATGAAATTATGTAAATACGTATAAAAATATATATATATATATATATATATATATATATATATATATATATATATATATATATATATATATATATATATATATATATATATATATATATATATATATATATATATATATATATATATATATATATATATATATATATATATAAAATACATATTAAATAATTTAAATTTGTGACAAAATAAATAAACAAAATATCATGAAAAGAATGTATTTGTATGAAAATAAATAATAGATAATAAATTTGTATGTAATATATATACAAAATACTAATTAAATAATGTAAATATGTATAAAAATATATACAAAAACAAATAGAATAATGTAAAATCGTATCAAAATCAATACAGAGAATATTAATAAAATAATGTAAATTTGTATGAAAATAAAGATGCAAAATACCCATCAAATAACGCATTTTTAAAAAAATATATATAGACTAAAATACACATAAAATATTTAAATTTGTATTAAAATAAATATACAAAATGCACATACAATAAGGTAAATTTGTATTGAAATAGATATGCAAAATACATATAAAACAATGTAAATTTGTTTCAAAATATATATACGAATACACATAAAATAACGTTGATTTTATAAAAATATATATACAAAATACACATAAAATGAAGTAAATATGTATAAAAAATGTAAACAAAATACACATAAAATAATGTAAATTGAAACAAAATCAAAAAACAAACTACCAATCAAAGAATGTATATCTATTTATTTTAATACAAAATCAAATATTTTATGTTTTTTCGTATATAAATTTAAAAAAAAAATGCGTTATTTTATGGGTATTTTGCATCTTAATTTTCATACAAATTTACATTATTTTATTAACATTATGAGTATTTATGTTGATACGATTTTACATTATTTTATTTATGTTTTGTATATATTTTTTATACATATTTACATTATTTTATGTGTTTTTGTATATATATTTGATACAAATTTACGTTATTTTAAGTGTATATGTTTATATATTTTAAAACAAATTTACATTATTTTATATGTATTTTGTATATATATTTCAATACAAATTTACCTAATTTTATATGTATTTTTTATATATATTTTCATACAAATTTAGATTATTTTTGTATTTTGTTTATAGTTTTGTACAAATTTAGTTATTTTATGTGTATTTTGTATATATTTTCATACATACACATTCTTTTCATGGTATTTGTTTATTTATTTTGAAGGGAATTTACATTATTTAATGTGTATTTTGTATATATATTTTATACGTATTTACATTATTTAATGTGTATTTTGTATATGTATTTTTTATAGAAATCTGCGTTATTTTATGTGTATTCGTATATATATTTTGAAACAAATTTACCTTGTTTTATGTGTATTTTGCATATTTTTTCAATACAAATTTTCCTTATTGTATGTACATTTTGTATATTAATTTTAATACAAATTTGATTAATCTATGTGTATTTTTGTATATGTATTTTTATAAAAATATGCTTTATCTTATGGGTATTTTGCATCTTTAATTTCATACAAATTTACATTATTTTATTGATATTCTGTGTATTTATTTTAATATGATTTTACATTATTCTATGTGTATTTTGTATATATATTTTATATAAAATGTATTTGTTTTCATTTCATACAAATCTACATTATTTTATGTATTTTTTGTACATGTATACACATAAAATATTTAAATTTGTATTGAAATAAATATACAAAATGCACATAAAATAAGGTAAACTTCTATTGAAAGAGATATGCAAAAATACATATAAAACAATGTAAATTTGTTTCAAAATATATATACGAATACACATAAAATAACGTAGATTTCTATAAAAATATATTTACAAAATACACATAAAATTAAGTAAATACGTATAAAAAAAATGTAAACAAAATACACATAAAATAATGCAAACTCGAAACAAAATAAATAAACAAAATACCAATAAAAGAATGTGTATTTGTATAAATATAAATGTACAAAATACACATACAAAACAAACATAAAATAAGGTAAATTTGTAATGAAATATATGTACAAAATACACATAAAATAATGTAAATTTATATGAAAATATATATACAAATACACATAAAATACCATGAATTTGTATAAAATTATATATTCAAAATAAATATTAAATAATGTAAATGCGTATAAAAATATATATACAAAGTACATATAAAATAATGTAAATTCGTATCAATATAAATCAACAAAATACCAATAAAATAATATATATTTTAATGAAAATAGATTTACAAAATACACATAACATAACTAAAATTTGTATTGAAATATATACAAAAATACATATAAATAATTTGAGTTTGTATGAAAATAGATATTCAAAATACATATAAAACTAGGTAAATTTCTTTTGAAATATATATACAAAATACCCATAAAATATTGTAAATTTGTGTCAAAATATATAAACAAATACACATAAAATAACTTAAAATAACGTAAATATGTATCAAATATATATACAAAAAACACATTAAATAATGTAAATATGTATAAAAAATATATACAAAACATAAATAAAATAATGTAAAATCGTATCAAAATAAATACAGAAAATATTAATAAAATAATGTAAATTTGTATGAAAATTAAGATGCAAAATACCCATAAAATAACGCATTTTTTATAAAAATTTATATACGAAAAAACATAAAATATTTGATTTTGTATTAAAATAAATAGATATACATTCTTTCATTGGTATTTTGTTTATTTATTTTGTTTCGAATTTACATTATTTTATGTGTATTTTGTTTACATTTTTTTATACGTATTTACTTAATTTTATGTGTATTTTGTATATATATTTTTACAAAAATCTACGTTATTTTATGTGTATTCGTATATATATTTTGAAACAAATTTACATTGTTTTATATGTATTTTTGCATATTTCTTTCAATAGAAGTTTACCTTATTGTATGTGCATTTTGTATATTTATTTCAATACAAATTTAAATATTTTATGTATTTTGGTATATTTATTTTATAAGAAATGCGCTATTTGATGGAATTTTGCATCTTTATTTTCATACAAATTTACATTATTTTATTAATATTCGGTGTATTTATTTTGATACGATTTTACATTATTCTATTTGTTTTTGTATATATTTTTATACATATTTACATTATTTAAATGTATCTTGCATATATATTACATACAAATTTATTATCTATTATTTATTTTCATACAAATACACATTCTTTTCATGATATTTTGTTTATTTATTTTGTCACGAATTTACATTACTTAATATGTATTTTATATATATATTTTTATACGTATTTACATAATTTCATGTGTATTTTGTATATATTTTTATAGAAATCTACGTTATTTTATGTGTATTCGTATATATATTTTGAAACAAATTTACACTGTTTTATTTGTATTTTGCGTTTTTTTTTCAATACAAATTTACCTTATTGTATGTGTGCATTTTGTATATTAATTTTAATACAAATTTAATTATTCTATGTGTATTTTTGTATATGTATTTAAAAAAAATGCTTTATCTTATGGGTATTTTGCATCTTTATTTTCATACAAATTTAAATTATTTTATTGATATTCTGTGTACTTATTTTGATACGATTTTACATTATTCTATGTATAACAAAAATAAATACATACACAAAAATAGATATGCAAAATACATATAAACAATGTAAATTTGTTTCAAAATATATATACGAATACACATGAAATAAGGTAGATTTCTATAAAAATATATATACAAAATACATATAAAATTAGGTAAATACGTATAAAAAATGTATACAAAATACACATAAAATAATGTAAATTAGTATCAAAATAAATAAACAAAATACCAATAAAAGAATGTGTATTTGTATAAATATATATATATATATATACAAAATACACATTAAATAATATAAATTTGTTTAAAACTATACAAAATATACATGAAATGATGTAAATACGTATAAAAATTTATATACAAAATACACATTAAATAATGTAAATTCGCGTCAGAATAAATAAACAAAATATCAATAAAAGAATGTGTATTTGTATGAAAATAGATATACAAAATACACATAAAATAACCTAAATTTGTATCAAACTATATACAAAAATACACAAAAATATTTTAAATTTGTATGAAAATAAATATACAAAATACACATAAAATTTGGTAAATTTGTATTGAAATACATACACAAAATACACATAAAATAATGTAAATTTGAATGAAAATACATAAACAAATACACTTAAAATAACGTAAATTTGTATAAAAAATATGTACAAAACACAAATAGAATAATGTAAAATCGTATCAAAATAAATACACAGAATATTAATAAAATAATGTAAATTTGTATGAAAATATAGAAGCAAAATACCCATAAAATAAGGCATTTTTTTTTATTTATAAAAATATATATACCAAAATACACATCAAAAAATTAAATTTGTATTAAAATAAATATACAAAAAACACATACAATAAGGTAAATTTGTATTGAAATAGATATGCAAAATACATATAAAACAATGTAAATTTGTTTCAAAATATATATACGAATACACATAAAATAACGTAGATTTCTATAAAAATATATATACAAAATACACATAAAATGAAGTAAATACGTATAAAAAAATGTATACAAAATACACATAAAATAATGTAAATTCGTATCAAAATAAATAAACAAAATACCAATAAAAGAATGTGTATTTGTATGAATATAAATATACAAAATACACATAAAATAACGTAAATTTATATAAAACTATATACAAAAATACACAGAAGTAATTAAATTTGTATGAAAATATATACAAAATGGTAAATTTGTATTGAAATAGATATGCAAAATACATATAAAACAATGTAAATTTGTTTCAAAATATATATACGAATACACATAAAATAACGTAGATTTCTATAAAAATATATATACAAAATACACATAAAATGAAGTAAATACGTATAAAAAAATGTATACAAAATACACATAAAATAATGTAAATTCGTATCAAAATAAATAAACAAAATACCAATAAAAGAATGTGTATTTGTATGAATATAAATATACAAAATACACATAAAATAACGTAAATTTATATAAAACTATATACAAAAATACACAGAAGTAATTAAATTTGTATGAAAATATATACAAAATACACACGAAATAAGCTAAATTTGAATTGAAATATATATACAAAATACATGAAATAAAGTAAATTTGTATCAAAATATTTATACAAATACACATATAATAACGTAAATTTGTATGAAAATATATAAACAAAATACACATTAAATAATGTAAATACGTATAAAAATATGTACAAAATACACATATAATCATGTAATTCGTATCAAAATAAATAAACAAAATACCAATAAAATAATATAAATTTGTATGAGTACCCGTGTATGTTGCATATTTTTTCAATACAAATTTACCTTATTATATACGCATTTTGTATATTAATTTTAATACAAATTTAATTATTCGATGTGTATTTTTGTATCTGTATTTTTATAAACATATGCTTTATTTTTTGGGTATTTTGCATCTTTATTTTCATACAAATTTACATTATTTTATTGATATTCTGCTCATTCATTTTGATACGAATTGACATTATTCTATGTGTATTTTGTATATATTTTTCATACAAATTTACGTTATTTTATGTTTAAAAATATGTACAAAATACACATATAATCATGTAATTCGGGTCAAAATAAATAAACAAAATACCAATAAAATAATATAAATTTGTATGAGTAAACGTGTATGTTGCATATTTTTTCTATACAAATTTAACTTATTATATACGCATTTTGTGTATTAATTTTAATACAAATTTAATTATTCGATGTGTATTTTTGTATCTGTATTTTTATAAACATATGCTTTATTTTTTGGGTATTTTGCATCTTTATTTTCATACAAATTTACATTATTTTATTGATATTCTGCTCATTTATTTTGATACGAATTGACATTATTCTATGTATATTTTGTATATATTTTTCATACAAATTTACGTTATTTTATGTGTATTTGTTTATATGTTTTGACACAAATTTACAATATTTTATGGGTATTTTGTATATACATTTCAAAAGAAATTTACCTAGTTTTATGTCTATTTTGTATATCTATTTTCATACAAACTCAAATTATTTCTATGTATTTTTGTATATATTTTAATACAAATTTTAGTTATGTTATGTGTATTTTGTAAATTTATTTTCATTCAAATATATATTATTTTATTGGTGTTTTGTTGATTTATATTGATACGAATTTACATTATTTTATATGTACTTTGTATATATATTTTTATACGCTTTTACATTATTTAATATTTATTTTGAATATATATTTTTATACAAATTCATGGTATTTTATGTGTATTTGTATATATATTTTTATATAAATTTACATTATTTTATGTGTATTTTGTACATATATTTTTTTACAAATCTACCTTATTTTATGTTTATTTTGTATGTGTATTTTGTATATTTATATTTATCCAAATACACATTCTTTTATTGGTATTTTGTTTATTTATTTTAATTCGAATTTACATTATTTTATGTGTATTTTGTATATATTTTTTTATACGTATTTACTTAATTTTAAGTGTATTTTGTATATATATTTTTATAGAAATCTACGTTTTTTTATTTGTATTCGTATATATATTTTGAAAGAAATTTACGTTGTTTTATATGTATTTTTGCATATCTCTTTCAATACAAATTTATCTTATTTTATGTGCATTTTCTATATTTATTTCAATGCAAATTTAAATATTTTATGTGTATTTTGGTATATATATTTTTATAAGATTACGAAAATTTAAATAAAAATATATACAAAAAAACAAAAAAATAAATTTCAATTTGTATGAAAATAGATATACAAAATACACATATAATTAGTTAAATTTGTATTTAAATACATGTACAAAATACACATAAAATTCGCGTCAAAATAAATAAACAAAATATCAATAAAAGAATGTGTATTTGTATGAAAATAGATATACAAAATACACATAAAATAACCGAAATTTGTATCAAACTATATACAAAAATACACAAAAATATTTTAAATTTGTATGAAAATAAATATACAAAATACACATAAAATTAGGTAAATTTGTATTGAAATACATACACAAAATACACATAAAATAATGTAAATTTGAATGAAAATACATAAACAAATACACTTAAAATAACGTAAATTTGTATAAAAAAATATGTACAAAACACAAATAGAATAATGTAAAATCGTATCAAAATAAATACACAGAATATTAATAAAATAATGTAAATTTGTATGAAAATAAAGAAGCAAAATACCCATAAAATAACGCATTTTTTTTTATAAAAATATATATACCAAAATACACATCAAAAGATTAAATTTGTATTAAAATAAATATACAAAAACACATACAATAAGGTAAATTTGTATTGAAATAGATATGCAAAATACATATAAAACAATGTAAATTTGTTTCAAAATATATATACGAATACACATAAAATAACGTAGATTTCTATAAAAATATATATACAAAATACACATAAAATGAAGTAAATACGAATAAAAAAATGTATACAAAAAACACATAAAATAATGTAAATTCGTAGAAGAATAAATAAACAAAATACCAATAAAAGAATGTGTATTTGTATAAATATAAATATACAAAATACACATAAAATAACGTAAATTTATTTAAAACTATATACAAAAATACACAGAAGTAATTAAATTTGTATGAAAATATATACAAAATACACACAAAATAAGCTAAATTTGAATTGAAATATATATACAAAATACATGAAATAAAGTAAATTTGTATCAAAATATTTATACAAATACACATATAATAACGTAAATTTGTATGAAAATATATAAACAAAATACACATTAAATAATGTAAATACGTATAAAAAATATGTACAAAATACACATATAATCATGTAATTCGTATCAAAATAAATAAACAAAATACCAATAAAATAATATAAATCTGTATGAGTAAACGTGTATGTTGCATATTTTTTCAATACAAATTTACCTTATTATATACGCATTTTGTATATTAATTTTAATACAAATTTAATTATTCGATGTGTATTTTTGTATCTGTATTTGTATATATATTTTTATACGCTTTTACATTATTTAATATTTATTTTGAATATATATTTTTATACAAATTCAAGGTATTTTATGTGTATTTGTATATATATTTTTATATAAATTTACATTATTTTATGTGTATTTTGTACATATATTTTTTTACAAATCTACCTTATTTTATGTTTATTTTGTATGTGTATTTTGTATATTTATTTTTATCCAAATACACATTCTTTTATTGGTATTTTGTTTATTTATTTTAATTCGAATTTACATTATTTTATGTGTATTTTGTATACATTTTTTATACGTATTTACTTAATTTTATGTGTTTTTTTTATATATTTTTTTTATAGAAATCTACGTTTTTTTATTTGTATTCGTATATATATTTTGAAACAAATTTACAATCTTTTATATGTATTTTTGCATATCTCTTTCAATACAAATTTACCTTATTGTATGTGCATTTTGTATATTTATTTCAATGCAAATTTAAATATTTTATGTGTATTTTGGTATATATATTTTTATAAGATTACGAAAATTTGAATAAAAATATATACAAAAAAACAAAAAAATAAATTTCAATTTGTATGAAAATAGATATACAAAATACACATATAATTAGTTAAATTTATATTTAAATACATGTACAAAATACACATAAAATAATGTAAATTTGTATGAAATGAAAACAAATTCACATAAAATTCGCGTCAAAATAAATAAACAAAATATCAATAAAAGAATGTGTATTTGTATGAAAATAGATATACAAAATACACATAAATAACCTAAATTTGTATCAAACTATATACAAAAAATACACAAAAATATTTTAAATTTGTATGAAAATAGATATACAAAATACACATAAAATTAGGTAAATTTGTATTGAAATACATACACAAAATACACATAAAATAATGTAAATTTGAATGAAAATACATAAACAAATACACTTAAAATAACGTAAATTTGTATAAAAAAATTTGTACAAAACACAAATAGAATAATGTAAAATCGTATCAAAATAAATACACAGAATATTAATAAAATAATGTAAATTTGTTTGAAAATAAAGAAGCAAAATACCCATCAAATAACGCATTTTTTTTATTTATAAAAATATATATACCAAAATACACATCAAAAAATTAAATTTGTATTAAAATAAATATACAAAAAACACATACAATATGGTAAATTTGAATTGAAATAGATATGCAAAATACATATAAAACAATGTAAATTTGTTTCAAAATATATATACGAATACACATATAATAACGTAGATTTCTATAAAAATATATATACAAAATACACATAAAATGAAGTAAATACGTATAAAAAAATGTATACAAAATACACATAAAATAATGTAAATTCGTATCAAAATAAATAAACAAAATAGCAATAAAAGAATGTGTATTTGTATAAATATAAATATACAAAATACACATAAAATAACGTAAATTTATATAAAACTATATACAAAAATACACAGAAGTAATTAAATTTGTATGAAAATATATACAAAATACACACAAAATAAGCTAAATTTGAATTGAAATATATATACAAAATACATGAAATAAAGTAAATTTGTATCAAAATATTTATACAAATACACATATAATAACGTAAATTTGTATGAAAATATATAAACAAAATACACATTAAATAATGTAAATACGTATAAAAAATATGTACAAAATACACATATAATCATGTAATTCGTATCAAAATAAATAAACAAAATACCAATAAAATAATATAAATTTGTATGAGTAAACGTGTATGTTGCATATTTTTTCAATACAAATTTACCTTATTATATACGCATTTTGTATATTAATTTTAATATATGTGTATTTGAATATATATTTTTATACAAATTTACATTATTTTATGTATTTTCTATATTTATTTCAATTCAAATTTAGCTTATTTTATGTGTCTTTTGTATATGTATTTTCATACAAATTTAATTATTTTTGTTTATTTTTGTATATAGTTTTATACAATTTTACGTTATTTTATGTGTATTTTGTATATTTATATTTATACAAGTAAACATTCTTTTATTGGCATTTAGTTTATTTATTTTGATACGAGTTTACATTATTTTATGTGTATTTTGTATACATTTTCTTATACGTATTTACTTCATTTTATGTGTATTTTGTATATATATTTTTATAGAAATCTACGTTATTTTATGTGTATTCGTATATATATTTTGAAACAAATTTACATTGTTTTATGTGTATTTTGCATATCTATTTCATTACAAATTTACCTTATTGTATGTGCATTTTGTATATTTATTGTAATACAAATTTAAATATTTTATGTGTATTTTGGTATATATATTTTCATAAAAAATGCGTTGTTTTATGGGTATTTTGCGTCTTTATTTTCATATAAATTTTATGTGTATTTTGTATATTTATTTTCCTACAAATATACGTTCTATTATCGGAATTTTGTTTATTTATTTTGATACTAATTTTCATTTTTTTAGGTGTATTTGATATATATATTTTTATACTTATTTACATAATTTTATATGTATTTTGAATATATATTTTCATAGAAATTTACTCTATATGTATATACAAAAAAACACAAAAATAATTTAAATTTGTATGAAAATAAATATAGAAAATACACATAAAATTAGGTAAATTTGTATTGAAATACATATACAAAATACACTTAAAATAATGTAAATTTGAATGAAATTATATAAACAAATACACTTAAAATGACGTTAATTTGTATAAAATATATATAAAAAATACACATTAAATAATGAAAATATGTATAAAAAAATATATACAAAACACAAATAGTATAATATAAAATCGTATCAAAGTATATACACAGAATATTAATAAAATAATGTACATTTGTATGAAAACTAAGATGCAAAATACCTATAAAATAACGCATTTTTTATAAAATTATATAGACCAAAATACACATAAAATATTTGAATTTGTATTAAAATAAATATACAAAATGCACATACAATAAGGTAAATTTGTATTGAAATAGATATGCAAACAATGTAAATTTGTTTCAAAATATATATACGAATACACATAAAATAACGTAGATTTCTATAAATATATATATACAAAATACAAATAAAATTAAGTAAATACGAATCAAAAATGTATACAAAATACACATAAAATAATGTAAATTCGTATAAATATAAATAAACAAAATACCAATAAGAGAATGTGTATTTGTATAAATATAAATATACAAAAAGCACATAAAATAACGTAAATGTGTATAAAACTATATACAAAAATACACAGAAGTAATAAAATTTGCATGAAAATAGATATACAAAATACACACAAAATAAGCTAAATTTGAATTGAAATATATATACAAAATACATAAAATAAAGTAAATTCGTTTCAAAATATTTTTAACAAATACACATATAATAACGTAAATTTGTAAAAAAAACATATAAACAAAATACACATTAAGTAAAGTAAATACGTATAAAAAAATATTTACAAAATACACCAATAATCAAGTCATTCGTATCAAAATAAATAAACAAAAAACTAATTAAATAATGTAAATTTGTATGAGAAAACATATACAAAATACACATAAAATAACGTTTTAAGTTTCTATAAAAATATATGTACAAAAATGCACATAAAATTAGTTTGCATAAAAAAATATATACAAAACACACATTAGATAATGTAAATGAGTATAAAAATATGTATACAAAATACCTATGAAATAATATAAATTCGTATCGAGTTAAATTAAGAAAATAACACTAAAATAATGTAATTTTGGATGAAAATATATATAGAAAACACACATAAAATAATCTAAATACAAATACAAATATACACATTAAATAATTTAAAATTGAATGAAATAAATATACAAAATAAACATAAAATAAGGTAAATTTGTAATAAAATATATGTAAGAATACACTTAAAATAATATAAATTTGTATGAAAATATATATACAAATACACATAAAATAACATGAATTTGTATAAAATGTTTCAAAATATATACGAATACACACAATAAAATAACGTAAATTTTTATGAAAATGTATATATAAAATACACATAAAATAGTTTAAATACGTAGAAAAATATATATACAAAATACACATAAAATAATGTAAATTCGTAAAAAATTAAATACACAAAATTCCAATAAAAGAATGTATATTTGTAGGAAAATATATATACAAAAAACAAATAAAATAACTAGAATTTGTATAAAAATATATACAAAAATACACAAAAATAATTTAAATTTGTTTGAAAATAGATATGCAAAATACACATAGAGTTAGGCAAATTTGTATTGAAATACATATACAAAACTCACATAAAATAATGTAAATTTGTATGAAAATATATAAACAAATACATATAAAATCACGTAAATTTGGATAAAATATATATATACAAAATATACATTAAATATTTTAAATATGTATAAATATATATTATATTATATATATTTTTATTGATATTTGCGTTATTTATGTGTATTTTCATAGAAATTTACATTATTTTATTGGTATTTTGTCTATTTATTTTGATACGAATTACATGATTATTTGTGTATTTTTTACATTTTTTTTATACGTATTTACATTATTTAATGTGTATTTTGTTTATATATTTTTATACAAATTTACTTTATTATATGTGTATTTGTATAGGTATTTTGATACAAATTTACATTATTTTATGTATTTTGTATATATATTTCAATTCAAATTTAGCTTATTTTATGTGTATTTTGTATATCTATTTATTTTAATACAAAATCAAATATTTTATGTTTTTTCGTATATATATTTTTATAAAAAATGCGTTATTTTATGGGTATTTTGCATCTTAATTTTCATACAAATTTACATTATTTTATTAATATTTTCTGTATTTATTTTGATACGATTTTACATTATTTTATTTGTGTTTTGTATATATTTTTTTATACATATTTACATTATTTAATGTGTTTTTTTGTATATATATTTGATTCAAATTTACGTTATTTTAAGTCTATATGTTTATATATTTTCATTCAAATTTACATTATTTTATGTGTATTTTGTATATGTATTTCAATACAAATTTACCTAATTTTATATGTTTTTTGTATATTTATTTTCATTCAAGTTTAAATTATTTTTGTGTATTTTTGTATATAGTTTTATACAAATTTAGGTTATTTTATGTGTATTTTGTATATCTATTTTCATACAAATACACATTCTTTTCATGATATTTTGTTTATTTATTTTGACACGAATTAACATTATTTAATGTGTATTTTGTATATATATTTTTATACGTATTTACATTTTTTCAAGTGTATTTTGTACATATATTTCTATAGAAATCTGCGTTATTTTATGTGTATTCGTATATATATTTTGAAACAAATTTACATTGTTTTATGTGTATTTTGCATATTTTTTTAATACAAATTTACCTTAATGTATGTGCATTTTGTATATTAATTTTAATACAAATTTGATTAATCTATGTGTATTTTTGTATATGTATTTTTATAAAATTATGCTTTATTTTATGGGTATTTTGCATCTTTATTTTCATACAAATTTACATTATTTTATTGATATTCTGTGTATTTATTTTGATATGATTTTACATTATTCTATGTGTATTTTGTATATATATTTTATATAAAATGTATTTGTTTTCATTTCACACAAATCTACATTATTTTATGTGTTTTTTGTACATGTATTTAAATACAAATTTAACTAGTTATATGTGTATTTTGTATATCTATTTTGTATGTATATTTTCATAGAAATTTACTCTATTTTATGAGTATTCGTATATATATTTTGATACAAATTTACATTATTAATGTGTATTTTGCATATCTATTTCAATACAAATTTACTTTATTGTACGTGCATTTTGTATATTTATTTTAATACAAATTTATTTATTTTATATGTATTTTTGTATATATATTTTTATGCAAATATGCGTTATTATATGGATATTTTGCATCTTTATTTTCATACAAATTTACATTATTTTATTGATATTCTCTTTATTTATTTTGATACGATTTAGCATTATTCTATGTGTTTTTTGTATATATTTTTTTATATATATATTTACATTATTTAATGTTAATTTTGTATGTATTTTTTATCCAAATTTACATTATTTTATGTGTATTTGTTTATATATTTTCATGCATATTTACACTATTTTATGTGTTTTTTGTATAAATATTTTTCTACGTATTTAAATTATTTTATGTGTATTTTGTATATACATTTTCATAAAAAAATTACGTTATTTTATTGTGTGTATAAGTATATATTTTGATACAAATTTTATACAAATTCATGTTATTTAATGTGTATTTGTATATATATTTTCATACAAATTTATATTATTTTATGTGTATTTTTTCATATATTTCATTACAAATTTACCTTATTTTATGTTTATTTTGTATATTTATTTCATTCAATTTTAAATTATTTTATGTGTATATTTGTATTTGTATTTAGGTTATTTATGTGTATTTGTATATATATTTTCATCCAAAATTACATTATTTTATTGGTATTTCTTAATTTAATTCGATACGAATTTAGATTATTTCATAGGTATTTTGTATACATATTTTTATACTCATTTACATTATCTAATGTGTGTTTTGTATATATATTTTTATGCAAATTTATTTTGTACATATATTTTATAGAAATTTGCGTTATTTTATGTATATTTTATACAATTTACGTTATTTATTTATGTGCATTTTGTATATTTATATTTATACAAATACACATTCTTTTATTATATATTTGTTTTTTTATTTATATAAATTTACGTTATTTTATGTGCATTTTGTATACATTTTTTATACGTATTTACTTAATTTTATGTGTATTTTGTATATGTATTTTTATAGAAATCTACGTTATTTTATGTGTATTCGTATATATATTTTGAAACAAATTTACATTATTTTATATGTATTTTCCATATCTATTTCAATACAAATTTACCTTATTGTATGTGCATTTTGTTTATTTATTTTAATACAAGTTCAAATATTTTATGTGTATTTTGGTATCAATAATTTTATAAAAAAAATGCGTTATTTTATAGGTATTTTGCATCTTAATTTTCATTTTATATGTACTTGGTTATATATTTTTATACGCTCTTTTATTATTTAATATTTATTTTGAATATAATTTTTTATACAAATTCATGGTATTTTATGTGTATTTGTATATATATTTTCATATAACTTTACATTATTGTATGTGTATTTTGTACATATATTTTATTACAAATCTACCTTATTTTATGTTTATTTTGTATGTGTATTTTGTATATTTATATTTATCCAAATACACATTCTTTTATTGGTATTTTGTTTATCTATTTTAATTCGAATTTACATTATTTTATGTGTATTTTGAATACATTTTTATAATACGTATTAACTTAATTTTATGTGTATTTTGTATATATTTTTATAGAAATATACGTTTTTTTTATTTGTATTCGTAAATATATTTTGAAACAAATTTACATTGTTTTATATGTATTTTTGCATATCTCTTTCAATACAAATTTATCTTATTGTATATGCATTTTGTATATTTATTTCAATGCAAATTTAAATATTTTATGTGTATTTTGGTATATATATTTTTATAAGAAATGCGCTATTTTATGGGAATTTTGCATCTCTATTTTCATACAAATTTACATTATTTTATTAATATTCGGTGTATTTATTTTGACACGATGTTACATTATTCTATTTGTTTTTTGTATATACTTTTTTTATGCATATTTACATTATTTAATGTGTATCTTGCATATATATTTTATACAAATTTATTATCTATTATCTATTTTCATACAAATACACAATCTTTTCATGATATTTTGTTTATTTATTTTGACACGAATTTACATTATTTGATATGTATTTTGTATATATATTTTTATACGTATTTACATAATTTTATATGTATTTTGTATATATATTTCTATAGAAATCTACTTTATTTTATGTGTATTCGTATATATATTTTGAAACAAATTTACATTGTTTTATATGTATTTTTGAATATCTCTTTCAATACAAATTTACCTTACTGTATATGCATTTTGTATATTTATTTCAATACAAATTTAAATATTTTATGTGTAATTTGGTAAATATATTTTTATAAAAAATGCGATAATTTTTGGGAATTTTGCATCTTTATTTTCATACAAATTTACATTATTTTATTGATATTCTGTGTATTTATTTTGATACGATATTACATTATTCTATTTGTTTTTTGTATATATATTTTTATACACATTTACATTATTTAATGTGTATCTTGCATATATATTTTATACAAATTTACGTTATTTTAAGTGTATTTGTTTATATATTTTTATTCAAATTTACATTATTTGATGTGTATTTTGTATATGTATTTCAATACAAATTTACCTAGTTTTATGTGTATTTTGTATATTTCTTTTCAAGCAAATTTAAATTATTTTTGTGTATTTTTGTATATAGTTTTATACAAATTTAGGTTATTTTATTTACGCATTTACATTATTTAGTGTGTGTTTTGTATATATATTTTTTTGCAAATTTACTTTATTTTATGTGCATTTTTGTACATATATTTTTATAGAAATTTGCGTTATTTGTATATGTTTTCTCATACAAATTTACATTATTTTATTGCTATTTTGTTTATTTATTTTGATACGAATTACATGATTATATGTGTATTTTGTACATATTTTTTATACGTATTTACATTACTTAATGTGTATTTTGTTTATATATTTTTAAACAAATCTACGTTATTATATGTATTTGTATAAATATTTTGATACAGATTTACATTATTTTATGTATTTTGTATGTACATTTCAAATCAAATTTAGCTCATTTTAGCTGTATTTTGTATATATATTTTCATACAAATTTAATTACTTCTGTGTATTTTTGTATATAGTTTTATACAAATTTACGATATTTTATGTGTATTTTCTATATTTATATTTATACAAATACACATTCTTTTACTGGTATTTTTTTTTTTTATACGATTTTTATGTATTTTTTGTATTCATTTTTTTATACGTATTTACTTCATTTTATGTGTATTTATTTTTATAGAAATCTACGTTATTTTATGTGTATTTTACAAATACACATTCTTTTATTGGTATATTGTTTATTTACATTTATACGAATTTACATTATTTTATGTGTATTTTGTATATATTTTTTTATACGTATTTACTTAATATTATGTGTATTTTGTATATGTATTTTTATAGAAATCTACGTTATTTAATGTGTATTCGTATATATATTTTGAAACAAATTTACATTATTTTATATGTATTTTGCATATCTATTTCAATACAAATTTTCCTTATTGTATATGCATTTTGTATATTTATTTTAATACAAATTCAAATATTTTATGTGTATTTTGGTATCAATATTTTTATAAAAAGTGCGTTATTTTATAGGTATTTTGCATCTTAATTCATACAAATTTACATTATTTTATTAATATTCTGTGTATATATTTTGATACGATTTTACATTATTCTATTTGTGTTTTGTATATATTTTTTTATACATATTTACATTATTTAATGTGTATTTTGATTATATATTTCATACAAATTTACGTTATTATATGTGTATTTGTTTATATATTTTCTTTCAAATTTACATTGTTTTATATGTATTTTGTATATGTATTTTAATACAAATTAACCTAATTTTATGTGTATTTTGTATATTTCTTTTCATACAAATTTAAATTATTTTTGTGTATTTTTGTATATAGTTTTATACAAATTTAGGTTATTTTATGTACGCATTTACATTATTTAATGTGTGTTTTGTATATATATTTTTATCCAAAGTTACTTTATGTTACGTTCATTTTTGGACATATATTTTTATGGAAATTAGCGTTATTTTATATGTATTTGTATATGTTTTCTCATACAAATTTACATTATTTTATTGATATTTTGTTTATTTAGTTTGATACGAATTACATGATTATATGTGTATTTTGTACATATTTTTTATACGTATTTACATTACTTAATGTGTATTTTGTTTATATATTTTTAAACAAATTTACGTTATTATATGTATTTTTATAAGTATTTTGATACAAATTTACATTATTTTATGTATTTTCTACATACATTTCAATTCAAATTTAGCTTATTTTATCTGTATTTTGTATATCTATTTTCATACGAATTTGATAACTTCTGTGTATTTTTGTATATAGTTTTATACAAATTTACGTTATTTTATGTGTATTTTGTATATTTATATTTATACAAATACACATTCTTTTATTGGTATTTTGTTTATTTATTTTGATACGAATTTACATTATTTTATGTGTATTTTGTATACATTTTCTTATACGTATTTACTTCATTTTATGTGTATTTTGTATATATATTTTTATACAAATCTACGTTATTTTATGTGTATTCGTATATATATTTTGAAACAAATTTACATTGTTTTATATATATTTTGCATATCTATTTCAATACAGATTTACCTTATTGTATGTGTATTTTGTATATTTATTTTAATACAAATACACATTCTTTTATTGATATTTTAATTATTTATTTTGACACGAATTTACATTATTTAATGTGTATTTTGTATATATATTTTTATACGTATTTACAACATTTCATGTGTATTTTGTATATATATTTCTATAGAAATCTACGTTATTTTATGTGTATTCGTATATATATTTTGATACAAATCTACATTAGTTTATGTGTATTTTGTATATATATTTCATTATAAATTTGCCTTATTTTAAGTTTATTTTTATATCTATTTTCATTCAAATTCAAATCATTTTATGTGTATATATTCATTTGTATTTACGTTATTTTATGTGTATTTTCTATATATATTTTCATTCAAAATTACATTATTTTATCGGTATTTTGTTCATTTATTTAGATGCGAATTTAGATTATTTCATGTGTATTTTCTATACATATACATATAGAGTAAATTTCTATGAAAAAATATATTCAAAATACATATAAAATTATGTAAATAAGTATAAAAATATATTTATCAAATACACCTAAAAAAAATGAAAATTCGTATCAAAATAAATAAATTAAATTCCGATAAAAGAACGTAAATTCGAATTAAAATAAATAAACAAAATACCAATAAAAGAATGTGTATTTGATAAATATAAATATACAAAATACATACAAAATAAACATAAAATAAGGTAGATTTGTAATATATATGTACAAAATACACATAAAATAATGTAAATTATATGAAAATATATATACAAATACACATAAAATATCATGAATTTGTATAAAATATATATTCAAAATAAATATTAAATAATGGAAAAGCGTATAAAATATATATACAAAGTACATATAAAATAATGTAAATTGTATCAATATAAATCAACAAAACACCAGTAAAATTATATATTTGAATGAAAATAAATTTACAAAATACACATAACATAACTAAAATTTGTATTAAAATATATACAAAATACATAGAAATAATTTGAGTTTGTATGAAAATAGATATACAAAATACACATAAAACTAGGTAAATTTTTTGAAATGTATATACAAAATACCCATAAAATATTGTAAATTTGTGTCAAAATATATAAACAAATACACATAAAATAACGTAAATTTGTATGAAAATATATACAAAATACACATAGAATAATGTCAATTCCTATCAAAATGAATGAGCAGAATATCAATAAAATAATGTAAATTTGTATGAAAATAAAGATGCAAAATACCCAAAAAATAAAGAATAGGTTTATAAAAATACAGATACAAAATACACATCGAATAATTAAATTTGTATTAAAATTAATATACAAAATGCGTATATAATAATAAATTTGTAATGAAAAATATGCAACATACACGTTTACTCATACAAATTTATATTATTTTATTGGTATTTTGTTTATTTATTTTGATACAAATTACATGATTATATGTGTATTTTGTACATATTTTTTATACGTATTTACATTATTTAATGTGTATTTTGTTTATATATTTTCATACAAATTTACGTTATTATATGTGTATTTGTATAAATATTTTGATACAAATTTGCTTTATTTCATGTATTTTGTATATATATTTCAATTCAAATTTAGCTTATTTCGTGTGTATTTTGTATATATTTTCATACAAATTTAATTACTTCTGTGTATTTTTGTATATAGTTTTATATAAATTTACGTTATTTTATGTATTTTGTATATTTATATTCATACAAATACACATTCTTTTATTGGTATTTTGTTTATTTATTTTGATACGAATTTACATTATTTTATGATATGTATTTTATCCAAATTTACATTAGTTTATGAGTATTTGATTATATATTTTCATACATATTTACATTATTTTATGTGTTTTTTGTATATATATTTTTCTACGTATTTAAATTATTTTATGTGTATTTTGAATATACATTTTCATAAAAAAATTACGTTATTTTATTGTGTGTATAAGTATATATTTTGATACAAATTTTATACAAATTCATGTTATTTAATGTGTATTTGTATATGTATTTTCATACAAATTTATATTATTTTATGTGTATTTTTTCATATATTTCATTACAAATTTACCTTATTTTATGTTTATTTTGTATATTTATTTCATTCAATTTTAAATTATTTTATGTGTATATTTGTATTTGTATTTAGGTTATTTTATGTGTATTTTGTATATATATTTTCATCCAAAATTACATTATTTTATTGGTATTTCTTAATTTAATTCGATACGAATTTAGATTGTTTCATAGGTATTTTGTATACATATTTTTATACTCATTTACATTATCTAATGTGTGTTTTGTATATATATTTTTATGCAAATTTATTTAATGTTCATTTTTGTACATTTATTTTTATAGAAATTTGCATTATTTTATGTATATAGTTTTATATAAATTTACGTTATTTTATGTACATTTTGTATATTTATATTTATACAAATACACATTCTTTTATTGGTATATTGTTTATTTACATTTATACGAATTTACATTATTTTATGTGTATTTTGTATACATTTTTTTATACGTATTTACTTAATTTTATGTGTATTTTGTATATGTAATTTTATAGAAATCTACGTTATTTTATGTGTATTCGTATATATATTTTGAAACAAATTTACATTATTTTATATGTATTTTGAATATCTATTTCAATACAAATTTACCTTATTGTATGTGCATTTTGTATATTTATTTTAATACAAGTTCAAATATTTTATGTGTATTTTGGTATCAATAATTTTATAAAAAGTGCGTTATTTTATAGGTATTTTGCATCTTAATTTTCATTTATATGTACTTTTTATATATATATTTATACGCTTTTACATTATTTAATATTTATTTTGAATATACATTTTTATACAAATTCATTGTATTTTATGTGTATTTGTATATATATTTTCATATAAATTTACATTATTTTATGTGTATTTTGTACATATATTTTATTACAAATCTACGTTATTTTATTATTTTTTTGTATGTGTATTTAGAATATTTATATTTATCCAAATACACATTCTTTTATTGGTATTTTGTTTATTTATTTTAATTCGAATTTACATTATTTTATGTGTATTTTGTATACATTTTTTTCTATGTATTTACATAATTTTATGTGTATTTTGAATATATATTTTTATAGAAATCTACGTTTTTTTATTTGTTTTCGTATATATATTTTGAAACAAATTTACATTGTTTTATCTGTATTTTTGCATATCCCTTTCAATACAAATTTACCTTATTGTATGTGCATTTTGTATATTTATTTCAATGCAAATTTAAATATTTTATGTGTGTTTTGGTATATATATTTTTATAAGAAATGCGCTATTTTATGGGAATTTTGCATCTTTATTTTCATACAAATTTACATTATTTTATTAATATTCGGTGTATTTATTTTGATACGATGTTACATTATTCTATTTGTTTTTTGTATATACATTTTTATACATATTTACATTATTTAATGTGTATCTTGCATATATATTTTATACAAATTTATTATCTATTATCTATTTTCATACAAATACACATTCTTTTCATGATATTTTTTTTATTTATTTTGACACGAATTTACATTATTTGATATGTATTTTGTATATATATTTTTATACGTATTTACATAATTTCATATGTATTTTGTATATATATTTCTATAGAAATCTACTTTATTTTATGTGTATTCGTATATATATTTTGAAACAAATTTACAATGTTTTATATGTATTTTTGAATATCTCTTTCAATACAAATTTACCTTACTGTATATGCATTTTGTATATTTATTTCAATACAAATTTAAATATTTTATGTGTATTTTGGTATATATATTTTTATAAAAAATGCGATAATTTTTGAGAATTTTGCATCTTTATTTTCATACAAATTTACATTATTTTATTGATATTCTGTGTATTTATTTTGATACGATTTTACATTATTCTATTTGTTTTTTGTATATATTTTTTTATACACATTTACATTATTTAATGTGTATCTTGCATATATATTTTATACAAATTTAAGTTATTTTAAGTGTATTTGTTTATATATTTTCATTCAAATTTACATTATTTGATGTGTATTTTGTATATGTATTTCAATACAAATTTACCTAATTTTATGTGTATTTTGTATATTTCTTTTCAAACAAATTTAAATTATTTTTGTGTATATTTTTTTATACAAATTTAGGTTATTTAATGTACGCATTTACATTATTTAGTGTGTGTTTTGTATATATATTTTTTTGCAAATTTACTTTATTTTATGTGCATTTTTGTACATATATTTTTATAGAAATTTGCGTTATTTGTATATGTTTTCTCATACAAATTTACATTATTTTATTGCTATTTTGTTTATTTATTTTGATACGAATTACATGATTATATGTGTATTTTGTACATATTTTTTATACGTATTTACATTACTTAATGTGTATTTTGTTTATATATTTTTAAACAAATCTACGTTATTATATGTATTTGTATAAATATTTTGATACAGATTTACATTATTTTATGTATTTTGTATGTACATTTCAATTCAAATTTAGCTTAATTTAGCTGTATTTTGTATATATAGTTTCATACAAATTTAATTACTTCTGTGTATTTTTGTATATAGTTTTATACAAATTTACGATATTTTATGTGAATTTTGTATATTTATATTTTTACAAATACACATTCTTTTACTGGTATTTTGTTTATTTATTTTGATACGATTTTTATGTATTTTTGTATTCATTTTTTTAATACGTTTTTACTTCATTTTATGTGTATTTTGTACATATTTTTATAGAAATCTACGTTATTTTATGTGTATTCGTATATGTATTTTGAAACAAATTTACATTGTTTTATATGTATTTTGCATATCTATTTCAATACAAATTTACAAATTTACTTTATTTTATGTGCATTTGTATATGTTTTCTCATACAAATTTACATTATTTTATTGCTATTTTGTTTATTTATTTTGATACAAATGAAAATAGATATACAAAATATACTTAAAAAAACTAAATTTGTATTGAAATATATATACAAAATACATAAAATAATGTAAATTTGTATCAAAATATTTTAACAGATGCGCATAAAATAACGTAAATTTGTTTTAAAATATTCAAAATACACATTAAATAATGTAAATATGCATAAAAAAATATATACAAAACACAAATAGAATAATGTAAAATCGTATCAAAATAAATACACAGAATATTAATAAAACAATATAAATTTGTATGAAAATAAAGATGCAAAATACCCATTAAATAACGCATTTTTTATAAAATATATATACCAAAATACACATGAAATAATTAATTTGTAATAAAATATATATACAAAATACACATACAATAAGGTAAATCTGTATTGATATAGATATGCAAAATACATATAAAAAACAATGTAAATTTGTTTCAAAATATATATACGAATACACATAAAATAACGTAGATTTATAAAAATATATATACAAAATACACATAAAATGAAGTAAATACGTATAAGAAAATGTATACAAAATACACATAAAATAATGTAAATTCGTATCAAAATAAATAAACAAAATACCAATAAAAGAATGTGCATTTGTATAAATATAAATATACAAAATACACATAAAATTACGTAAATTTGTATAAAACTATATACAAAAATACACAGAAGTAATTAAATTCGTATGAAAATAGATATACAAAATACAGATAAAATAAACTAAATTTGAATTGAAATGTATATACAAAATACATAAAATAATGTAGAATTGTATCAAAATATTTATAAAAATACCCATAAAATAACGCATTTTTTTTATTTATAAAAATATATACACCAAAATACACATAAAAAATTTAAATTTGTATTAAAATAAATATACAAAAAACACATTCAATAAGGTAAATTTGTATTGAAGTAGATGTGCAAAATACATATAAAACAATGTAAATTTGTCTCAAAATATATATACCAATGCACATAAAATAACGTAGATTTCTAAAAAAATATATATACAAAATACACATAAAATGAAGTAAATACGTATAAAAAATGTATACAAAATACACATAAAATAATGTAAATTCGTATCAAAATAAATAAACAAAATACCAATAAAAGAATGTATTTGTATAAATATAAATATACAAAATACACATAAAATAACGTAAATTTGTATAAAACTATATACAAAAATACACAGAAGTAATTAAATTCGTATGAAAATAGATATACAAAATACAGATAAAATAAGCTAAATTTGAATTGAAATGTATATACAAAATACATAAAATAATGTAGATTTGTATCAAAATATTTATAAAAATACCCATAAAATAACGCATTTTTTTTATTTATAAAAATATATACACCAAAATACACATAAAAAATTTAAATTTGTATTAAAATAAATATACAAAAAACACATTCAATAAGGTAAATTTGTATTGAAGTAGATATGCAAAATACATATAAAACAATGTAAATTTGTCTCAAAATATATATACGAATACACATAAAATAACGTAGATTTCTTAAAAAATATTTATACAAAATACACATGAAATAAATACGTATAAAAAAATGTATACAAAATACACATAAAATAATGTAAATTCGTATCAAAATAAATATACAAAATACCAATAAAAGAATGTGTATTTGTATAAATATAAATATACAAAATACACATAAAATAACGTAAATTTATATAAAACTATATACAAAAATACACAGAAGTATTTTAATTTGTATGAAAATAGATATACAAAATAAGGTAAATTCGTTACAAATTCAATAAACAAAATTCAGATAAAAGAACGTATATTTGTAGAAAAAATAAATATACAAAATACACATTAAATAACGAAAATTTGTATGAAAATATATAAAAAAATAAACAAAAATAATTTCAATTTGTATGAAAATAAATATACAAAATACATATGTATTTTGTATATCTATTTTCACACAAATTTAATTACTTTTGTGTATTTTTGCATATAGTTTTATATAAATTTACGTTATTTTATTTGTATTTTGTAAATTTATATATATACAATACACTTTCTTTACTTAGTATTTTGTTTATTTATTTTGATACAAGTTTACATTATTTTATGTGTATTTTGTATTCCTTTTTTTATACGTATTTACTTCATTTTATGTGTATTTTGTATATTTATTTTCATAGAAATCTACGTTATTTTATGTGTATTCGTATATTTATTTTTAAAAAATTTACATGGTTTTATATGTATTTTGCATATCTATTTCAATACAAATTTACCTTATTGTATGTGCATTTTGTATATTTATTTTAATACAAATTCAAATATTTTATGTGTGTCTTGGTATAAATATTTTTAGAAAAAATGCGTTATTTTATGGGTATTTTGCATCTTAATTTTCATACAAATTTACATTATTTTATTAATATTCTGTGTATTTATTTTGATACGATTTTATATTATTCTATTTGTGTTTTGTATATATTCTTTTATACATATTTACATTATTTAATGTGAATTTTTTATATATATTTTATACAAATTTACGTTATTTTAAGTGTATTTGTTTATATATTTTCATTCAAATTTACATTATTTTATGTGTATTTTGTAAATGTATTTCAATACAAATTTACCTAATTTTATGTGTATTTTGTATATTTATTTTCATACAAATTAAAATTATTTTTGTGTATATTTGTATATAGTTTTTTTACAAATTTAGGTGATTTTATGTGTATATTGTATATCTATTTTCATACAAATACACATTCTTTTATTGATATTTTGTATATTTACTTTGACGCGAGTTTACATTATTTAATGTGTATTATATATATATATATATATATATATATATATATATATATATATATATATATATATATATATATATATATATGTATATATATATATATATATATATATATATATATATATATATATATATATATATATATATATATATATATATATATTTTTTTTTTTATTCGTGTTTACATCATTTGATGTGTATTTTGTATATATATTTCTATAGAAATCTACTTTGATTTATGAGTATTCGTATATAGATTTTGAAATAAATTTACACTGTTTTATGTGTATTTTGCATATTTTTTCAATACAAATTTACCTTATTGTATATGCATTTTGTATATTAATTTTAATACAAATTTAATTATGCTATGTGTGTTTTTGTATATGTATTTTTATAAAAATATGCTTTATTTTATGGGTATTTTGCATTTTTATTTTCATACAAATTTACATTATTTTGTTTATATTCTGTTTTTTTTTTTTTAAACAATTTTACATTATTCTATGTGTCTTTTGTATGTCTATTAATATACGTATTTACTTAATTTTATGTGTATTTTGTATATATATTTTTATAGAAATCTACGTTATTTTATGTGTATTCGTATATATATTTTGAAACAAATTTACATTGTTTTATATGTATTTTTGCATATTTCTTTCAATACAAATTTACCTTATAAAATAACGTACATTTGTATAAAATAGATATACAAAATAATTTTATGTGTATATTGTATATTTATTTTCATACAAATTTAAATTATTTTTGTGTATTTTTTTATATAGTTTTATACAAACTTAGGTTATTTTATGAGTATTTTGTATATCTATTTTCATACAAATACACATTCTTTTATTGATATTTTGTTTATTTATTTTGACGAGAATTTAAATTATTTAATGTGTATTTTGTATATATATTTTTATACGTATTTACATCATTTCATGTGTATTTTGTATATATCTTTCTATAGAAATCTACGTTATATTATGTGTATTCGTATATAGATTTTTAAACAAATTTAAACTTTTATGTGTATTTTGCATATTTTTTCAATACAAATTTACCTTATTGTATATGCATTTTGTATATTAATTTTAATACAAATTTAATTATTCTATGTGTATTTTTGTATATGTATTTTTATAAAAATATGCTTTATTTTATGGGTGTTTTGCATCTTTATTTTCATACAAATTTACGTTATTTTATTGGTATTCTGCTCATTCATTTTGATACGATTTAACATTATTCTTTGTGTATTTTGTATATATTTTTCAAACAAATTTACGTTATTTTATGTGTATCTGTTTATATATTCTGACACAAATTTACAATATTTTATGGGTATTTTGTATATATATTTGAAAAGAAATTTACCTAGTTTTATGTGTATTTTGAATATCTATTTTCATACAAACTCAAATTATTTTTATGTATTTTTGTATATATTTCAATACAAATTTTAGTTATGTTATGTGTATTTTGTAAATCTATTTTCAATCAAATATATATTATTTTATTGGTATTTTGTTGATTTATATTGATACGAATTTACATTATTTTATATGTACTTTTTATATATATTTTTATACGCATTTACATTATTTAATATTTATTTTGAATATATAATTTTATACAAATTCATGGTATTTTATGTGTATTTGTATATATATTTTCATATAAATTTTCATTATTTTATGTGTATTTTGTACATATATCTCATTACAAATTTACCTTATTTTATGTTTATTTTGTATGTGTATTTTGTACATTTATATTTATACAAATACACATTCTTTTCATGATATTTTGTTTATTTATTTTGACACGAATTAACATTATTTAATGTGTATTTTGTATATATATTTTTATGCGTATTTACATTATTTCAAGTGTATTTTGTATATATATTTCTATAGAAATCTGCGTTATTTTATGTGTATTCGTATATAGATTTTTAAACAAATTTACGCTTTAATGTGCATTTTGTATATTTTTTCAATACAAATTTACCTTATTGTACGTGCTTTTTGTATATTAATTTTAATACAAATTTATTTATTATATGTGTTTTTTTGTATATGTATTTTTAAATAAATATGCTTTATTTTATGGGTATTTTGCATCTTTATTTTCATACAAAATTACATTATTTTATTGATATTCTGTGTATTTATTTTGATACGATTTTACATTATTCTATGTGTATTTTGTATATATTTTTCATTTAATTTAGCTTATTTTATGTGTATTTTGTATATCTATTTATTTTAATACAAAATCAAATATTTTATGTTTTTTCGTATATATATATTTTTTTTTAAAATGCGTTATTTTATTTGTATTTTGCATCTTAACTTCATACAAATTTACATTATTTTATTAATATTTTCTGTATTTATTTTCATACGATTTTATATTATTTTATTTGTGTTTTGTATATATTTTTTATACATATTTACATTATTTAATGTGTTTTTTGTATATATATTTGATACAAATTTACGTTGTTTTAAGACTATATGTTTATATATTTTCATTCAAATTTACATTATTTTATGTGTATTTTGTATATGTATTTCAATACAAATTTACCTAATTTTATGTGTTTTTTGTATATTTATTTTCATACAAGTTTAAATTGTTTTTGTGTATTTTTGTATATAGTTTTATACAAATTTAGGTTATTTTATGTGTATTTTGTATATCTATTTTCATACAAATACACATTCTTTTCATGATATTTTGTTTATTTATTTTGACACGAATTAACATTATTTAATGTGTATTTTGTATATATATTTTTATACGTATTTACATTATTTCAAGTGTATTTTGTATATATATTTCTATAGAAATCTGCGTTATTTTATGTGTATTCGTATATATTTTGAAACAAATTTACATTGTTTTATGTGTATTTTGCATATTTTTTAAAAACAAATTTACCTTATTGTATGTGCATTTTGTATATTAATTTTAATACAAATTTGATTAATCTATGTGTATTTTTGTATATGTATTTTTATAAAAATATGCTTTATTTTATGGGTATTTTGCATCTTTATTTTCATACAAATTTACATTATTTTATTGATATTCTGTGTATCTATTTTGATATGTTTTTACATTATTCTATGTGTATTTTGTATATATATTTTATATAAAATGTATTTGTTTTCATTTCATACAAATCTGTATTATTTTATGTGTTTTTTGTACATGTATTTAAATACAAATTTAACTAGTTATATGTGTATTTTGTATATCTATTTTGTATGTATATTTCCATAGAAATTTACTCTATTTTATGAGTATTCGTATATATATTTTGATACAAATTTACATTATGAATGTGTATTTTGCATATCTATTTCAATACAAATTTACTTTATTGTACGTGCATTTTGTATATTTATTTTAATATATATATTTTTATACGTATTTACATAATTTCATATGTATTTTGTATATATATATTTCAATAGAAATCTACTTTATTTTATGTGTATTCGTATATGTATTTTGAAACATATTTACATTGTTTTATATGTATTTTTGAATATCTCTTTAAATACAAATTTACCTTACTGTATATGCATTTTGTATATTTATTTCAATACAAATTTAAATATTTTATGTGTATTTTGGTATATATATTTTTATAAAAAATGCGAAAATTTTTGGGAATTTTGCATCTTTATTTTCATACAAATTTACATTATTTTATTGATATTCTGTGTATTTATTTTGATACGATTTTACATTATTCTATTTGTTTTTTGTATATATTTTTTTATACACATTTACATTATTTAATGTGTATCTTGCATATATATTTTATACAAATTTACGTTATTTTAAGTGTATTTGTTTTTATATTTTCATTCAAATTTACATTTATTATAATTCGAAATTACATTATTTTATGTGTATTTTGTATACATTTTTTTATACGTATTTACTTAATTTTATGTGTATTTTGTATATATATGTTTATAGAAATCTACGTTTTTTTATTTGTATTCGTATATATATTTTGAAACAAATTTACATTGTTTTATATGTATTTTTGCATATCTCTTTCAATACAAATTTACCTTATTGTATGTGCATTTTGTATATTTATTTCAATGCAAATTTAAATATTTTATGTGTATTTTGGTATATATATTTTTATAAGAAATGCGCTATTTTATGGGAATTTTGCATCTTTATTTTCATACAAATTTACATTATTTTATTAATATTCGGTGTATTTATTTTGATACGATGTTACGTTATTCTATTTGTTTTTTTTATATACTTTTTTATACATATTTACATTATTTAATGTGTATCTTGCATATATATTTTATACAAATTTATTATCTATTATCTATTTTCATACAAATACACATTCTATTCATGATATTTTGTTTATTTATTTTGACACGAATTTACATTATTTGATATGTATTTTGTATATATATTTTTATACGTATTTACATAATTTCATATGTATTTTGTATATATATTTCTATAGAAATCTACTTTATTTTATGTGTATTCGTATATATATTTTGTAACAAATTTACATTGTTTTATATGTATTTTTGAATATCTCTTTCAATACAAAATTACCTTACTGTATATGCATTTTGTATATTTGTTTCAATACAAATTTAAATATTTTATGTGTATTTTGGTAAATATATTTTTATAAAAAATGCGATAATTTTGTGGAATTTTGTATCTATATTTTCATACAAATTTACATTATTTTTTTGATATTCTGGGTATTTATTTTGATACGATTTTACATTATTCTATTTGTTTTTTGTATATATATTTTTTATACACATTTACATTATTTAATGTGTATCTTGCATATATATTTTATACAAATTTACGTTATTTTAAGTGTATTTCTGTGTATTACAAAAATACACAGAAGTATTTTAATTTGTATGAAAATAGATATACAAAATAAGGTAAATTCGTTTCAAATTCAATAAACAAAATTCAGATAAAAGAAAGTATATTTGTAGAAAAAATAAACATACAAAATACATATAAAATAACGAAAATGTGTTTGAAAATATATAAAAAAATAAACAAAAATAATTTCAATTTGTATGAAAATAAATATACAAAATACACATGTATTTTGTATATCTATTTTCACACAAATTTAATTACTTTTGTGTATTTTTGCATATAGTTTTATATAAACTTACGTTATTTTATTTGAATTTTGTATATTTATATTTATACAATACACATTCTTTTATTAGTATTTTGTTTATTTATTTTGATACGAGTTTACATTATTTTATGTGTATTTTGTATATCTTTTTTTATACGTATTTACTTCATTTTATGTGTATTTTGTATATTTATTTTCATAGAAATCTACGTTATTTTATGTGTATTCGTATATATATTTTGAAAAAAATTTACATAGTTTTATATGTATTTTGCATATCTATTTCAATACAAATTTGCCTTATTGTTGTGCATTTTGTATATTCATTTTAATACATATTCAAATATTTTATGTGTGTCTTGGTATAAATATTTTTATAAAAAAATGCGTTATTTTATGGGTATTTTGCATCTTTATTTTCATACAAATTTACATTATTTTATTAATATTCTGTGTATTTATTTTGATACGATTTTACATTATTCTGTTTGTGTTTTGTATAAATTTTTTTATACATATTTACATTATTTAATGTGTATTTTTTATATATATTTTATACAAATTTACGTTATTTTAAGTGTATTTGTTTATATATTTTCATTCAAATTTACATTATTTTATGTGTATTTTGTAAATGTATTTCAATACAAATTTACCTAATTTTATGTGTATTTTGTATATTTATTTTCATACAAATTAAAAATATTTTTGTGTATTTTTGTATATAGTTTTATACAAATTTAGGTGATTTTATGTGTATATTGTATATCTATTTTCATACAAATACACCTTCTTTTATTTATATTTTTTTTGTTTATTTTGACGCGAATTTACATTATTTAATGTGTATTTTATATATATATTTTTATACGTGTTTACATCATTTGATGTGTATTTTGTATATATATTTCTATAGAAATCTACGTTGATTTATGAGTATTCGTATATAGATTTTGAAATAAATTTACACTGTTTTATGTGTATTTTGCATATTTTTTCAATACAAATTAACCTTATTGTATATGCATTTTGTATATTAATTTTAATACAAATTTAATTATGCTATGTGTATTTTTGTATATGTATTCTTATAAAAATATGCTTTATTTTATTGGTATTTTGCATTTTTATTTTCATTCAAATTTACATTATTTTATTTATATTCTGTTTATTTTTTTTTAAACAATTTTACATTATTCTATGTGTATTTTGTATATCTATTTTTATACGTATTTACTAAATTTATGTGTATTTTGTATATATATTTTTATAGAAATCTACGTTATTTTATGTGTATTCGTATATATATTTTGAAACAAATTTACATTGTTTTATATGTATTTTTGCATATCTCTTTCAAGACAAGTTTACCTTATTGTATGTGCATTTTGTATATTTACTTCAATACAAATTTAAATATTTTATGTGTATTTTGGTATATATATTTTTATAAGAAATGCGCTATTTGATGGGAATTTTGCATCTTTATTTTCATACAAATTTACATTATTTTATTAATATTCGGTGTATTTATTTATTTTGATACGATTTCACATTATTCTATTTGTTTTTTGTATATATATTTTTTGTACATATTTACATTATTTAATGTGTATCTTGCATATATATTTCATACAAATTTATTATCTATTACTTATTTTCATACAAATACACATTCTTTTCATGATATTTTGTTTATTTATTTTGACACGAATTTACCTAGATATGTATTTTGTATATATATTTTTATTCGTATTTACATAATTTCATGTGTATTTTGTATATATATTTCTATAGAAATCTACGTTATTTTATGTGTATTCGTATATATATTTTGAAACAAATTTACTTTGTTTTATATGTATTTTTGAATATCTCTTTCAATACATATTTACTTTACTGTATATGCATTTTGTATATTTATTTCAATACAAATTTAGATATTTTATGTGTATTTTGGTATATATATTTTTATAAAAAATGCGCTATTTTATTGGAATTTTGCATCTTTCTTTTCATACAAATTTACATTATTTTATTGATAGGATTTTACATTATTCTATTTCTTTTTTGTAAATATTTTTTTTATTCACATTTACATCATTTAATTTGTATCTTGCATATATTTTATACATATTTACGTTATTTTAAGTGTATTTGTTTATATATTTTCATTCAAATTTACATTATTCTATGTGTATTTTGTATATGTATTTCAATACAAATTTACCTAATTTTATGTGTGTTTTGTATATTTCTTTTCATTCAAATTTTAAATATTTTTGTGTATTTTTGTATATAGTTTTATACAAATTTAGGTTATTTTATGTACGCATTTACTTTATTTAATGTGTGTTTTGTATATATATTTTTAAGCAAATCTACTTTATTTTATGTGCATTTTTGTACATATATTTTTTTAGAAATTTGCGTTAATTTATGTGTATTTGTATATGTTTTCTCATACAAATTTACATTATTTGATTGCTATTTTGTTTATTTATTTTGATACGAATGAAAATAGATATACAAAATATACATAAAATAAACTAAAATAAAGCATATTTTTATAAAAAATACATATACAAAAATACACATAGATTAATCAAATTTGTATTAAAATTAATATACAAAATGCACATACAATAAGGTAAATTTGTATTAAAAAAATATGCAAAATACACATAAAACAATGTAAATTTGTTTCAAAATATATATACGAATACACATAAAATAACGCAGATTTCTATAGAAATATATATACAAAATACACTTGAAATAATGTAAATACGTATCAAAATATATATACAAAATACACATTAAATAATGTTAATTCTTGTCAAAATAAATAAACAAAATATCATGAAAAGAATGTGTATTTGTATGAAAATAGATATACAAAATACACATAAAATAACCTAAATTTGTATAAAACTATATACAAAAATACACAAAAATAATTTAAACTTGTATGAAAATAAATATACAAAAAACATATAAAATTAGGTAAATTTGTATTGAAATACTTATACAAAATACACATAAAATAATGTAAATTTGAATGAAAATATATAAACATATAGACTTAAAATAACGTAAATTTGTATCAAATATATATACAAAAAACACATTAAATATTGTAAATATGTATAAAAAAATATATACAAAACACAAATAAAATAATGTAAAATCGTATCAAAATAAATACAGAAAATATTAATAAAATAATGTAAATTTGTATGAAAATTAAGATGCAAAATACCCATGTCATGTGTATTCGTATATATATTTTGAAACTAATTTACATTGTTTATATGTATTTTGCATATCTATTTTTTTTTGTATTCTGTATTTATTTTTGTTATACATAGAATAATGTAAAATCGTATCAAAATAAGTACACAGAATATCAATAAAATAATTTAAATTTGTATGAAAACAAAGATGCAAAATACCCATAAGATAAAGCATATTTTTTTTTAAAAATACATATACAAAAATACACATAGAATAATTAAATTTGTAATAAAATTAATATACAAAATGCACACATACAATAAGGTAAATTTGTATTGAAAAAAAACGCAAAATACAAATAAAACATTGTAAATTTGTTTCAAAATATATATACGAATACACATAAAATAACGTAGATTTCTATAGAAATATATATACAAAACACACATGAAATTATGTAAATACGTATAAAAATATATATATAAAATACAAATTAAGTAATGTAAATTCGTGTCAAAATAAATAAACAAAATATCATGAAAAGAATGTGTATTTGTATGAAAATAAATAATAGATAATAAATTTGTATGAAATATATATGCAAGATATACATTAAATAATGTAAATATGTATAAAAAAATATATACAAAAACAAATAGAATACTGTAAGATCGTATCAAAATAAAGACACCGAATATTAATAAAAAAATGTAAATTTGTATGAAAATAAAGATGCAAAATTCCCATCAAATAGCGCATTTCTTATAAAAATATATATACCAAAATACACATAAAATATTTAAATTTGTATTGAAATAAATGTACAAAATGCACATACAATAAGGTAAACTTCTATTGAAAGAGATATGCAAAATACATATAAAACAAAGTAAATTTGTTTCAAAATATATATACGAATACACATAAAATAACGTAGATTTCTATAAAATATATATACAAAATACACAAAAATTTAGTAAATACGTATAAAAATATGTAAACAAAATACACATAAAATAATATAAAATTGAAAAAAATAAACAATAAAATAATGTAAATTTGAAATAAAATGCAAAATACCAATAAAATGCATATTTTTATAAATATACATGTACAAAATACACATACAAAATAAATAAGGTAATTTGTAATGAAATATATGCAAAACACACACAAAATAATGTAAATTTATATGAAAATATATATACAAATACACATAAATACCATGAATTTGTATGAAAATATATAAACAAAATAAATATTAAATAATGTAAATGCGTATAAAAATATATATAAAAAGTACATATAAAATAATGTAAATTCGTATCAATATAAATCAACAAAATACCAATAAAATAATATATATTTGATTGAAAATAGATTTAAAAATACACATAACATAACTAAAATTTGTATTGAAATATATACAAAAAAACATAAAAATAATTTGAGTTTGTATGAAAATAGATATTCAAAATACACATAAAACTAGGTAAATCTCTTTTGAAATATATATACAAAATACCCATAAAATATTGTAAATTTGTGTCAGAATATATAAACAAATACACATAAAATAACGTAAATTTGTTTGAAAAATATATACAAAATACACATAGAATAATGCCAAATCGTATCAAAATGAATGAGCATAATATCAATAAAATAACGTAAATTTGTATGAAAATAAAGATGCAAAATACCCATAAAATGAAGTATATTTTTATAAAAATACATATACAAAAATACACACAAAATAATTAAATTTGTATTAAAATTAATATACAAAATGCATATACAATAAGGTAGATTTGTATTGAAAAAATATGGAAAATACACATAAAAGTGTAAATTTGTTTAAAAATCTATATACGAATACACATAATATAACGTAGATTTCTATAGAAAGATATATACAAAATACACATGAAATGATGTAAATACGTATAAAAATATATATACAAAATCCACATTAAATAATTTAAATTCTCGTCAAAATAAATAAACAAAATATCAATAAAAGAATGTGTATTTGTATGAAGATAGATATACAAAATACAAATAAAATAACCTAAGTTTGTATAAAACTATATAAAAAATACACAAAATAATTAGATTTGTGTGAAAATAAATATACAAAATACATAAAATTATTTTGTATATCTATTTTATGCAAATGTACGTTATTTTGTTTATTTTTTATATATTTTCAAACACATTTTCATTATTTTATGTGTATTTTGTATGTTTATTTTTCTACAAATATACTTTCTTTTATCTGAATTTTGTTTATTAATTTGAAACAATTTACCTTATTTTGTATATCTATTTTCATACAAATTAAATACTTCTGTGTATTTTGTTTCAAAATATATATTCAAAATACACATAAAATAATGTAAATTTCTATAAAATATATATACAAAATTAACATTAAATAATGTCAATACGTATAACAATAAGTATACAAAATAAACATAAAATAATGTAAAATCGTATCAAAATAAATACAGAATATTAATAAAATAATGTAAATTTGTATGAAAATATAGATGCAAAATACCATAAAATTAACGCATTTTATAAAAATATATATACGAAAAACATAAAATATTTGAATTTGTATTGAAATAAATAGATATACAAAATACATATAAAATAAGCTAAATTTGAATTGAAATATATATTCAAAATACATAAAACAATGTAAATTTGTTACAAAATATATATACGAATACACATAAAATAAAGTAGATTTCTATAGAAATATATATACAAAATACATATGAAATTATGTAAATACGTATAAAAATATATATACAAAATACATATCAAATAATGAAAATTCGTGTCAAAATAAATAAACAAAATATCATGAATAGAATGTGTATTTGTATGAAAATAGATAATAGATAATAAATTTGTATAAAATATATGTGCAAGATACACATTAAATAATGTAAATATGTATAAAAAAGTATATAAAAAAAACAAATAGAATAACGTAACATCGTATCAAAATAAATACATCGAATATTAATAAAATAATGTAAATTTGTATGAAAATAAAGATGCATACTTCCCATAAAATAGCGCATTTCTTATAAAAATATATATACCAAAATACACATAAAATATTTAAATTTGCATTGAAATAAATATACAAAATGCACATACAATAAGGTAAATTTGTATTGAAAGAGATATGCAAAAATACATATAAAACAATGTAAATTTGTTTCAAAATATATATACGAATACATATATATTCAAAATACACATAAAATTAAGTAAATACGTATAAAAAAATAATGTATACAAAATACACATAAAATAATGTAATTTCGAATTATAATAAATGTAAATTTGAATGACAATATAAAAACAAATACACATAAAATAACGTAAATTTGTATAAAATATATATGCAAGATACACATTAAATAATGTAAATGTGTATAAAAAAATATATACAAAAAACAAATAGAATAATGTAAAATCGTATCAAAATAAATACACAGAATATCAATAAAATAATGTAAATTTGTATGAAAATAAAGATGCAAAATTCCCAAAAATTTTCGCATTTTTTATAAAAATATATATACCAAAGTACACATAAAATATTTAAATTTGTATTGAAATAAATATACAAAATGCATATACAGTAAGGTAAATTTGTATTTAAAGAGATATTCAAAAATACATATAAAACAATGTAAATATGTTTCAAAATACATATACGAATACACATAAAATAAAGTAGATTTCTATTGAAATATATATATACAAAATACATATGAAATTATGTAAATACGTATAAAAATATATATATTAAAATAAATATACAAAATGCACGTACAATAAAGTAAATTTGTATTGAAATAGATATGCAAAATACACATTCATAATGTAAATTTGTATCAAAATATATATAAGAATACTCATAAAATAGAGTAAATTTCTATGGAAATATACATACAAAATAGATATACAAAATACACATATAACTAGTTAAATTTGTATTTAAATACATGTACAAAAAAAACATAAAATAATACAGATTTGTATGAAATGAAAACAAATACATTTTATATAAAATATATATACAAAATACACATAGAATAATGTAAAAACATATCAAAATAAATACACAGAATATCAATAAAATAATGTAAATTTGTATGAAAATAAAGATGCAAAATACCCATAAAATAAAGCATATTTTTATAAAAATACATATACAAAAATACACATAGATTAATCAAATTTGTATTAAAATTAATATACAAAATGCACATACAATAAGGTAAATTTGTATTAAAAAAATATGCAAAATACACATAAAACAATGTAAATTTGTTTCAAAATATATACGAATACACATAAAATAACGCAGATTTCTATAGAAATATATATACAAAATACACTTGAAATAATGTAAATACGTATAAAAATATATATACAAAATACACATTAAATAATGTTACTTCGTGTCAAAATAAATAAACAAAATATCACGAAAAGAATGTGTATTTGTATGAAAATAGATATACAAAATACACATAAAATAACCTAAATTTGAATAAAACTATATACAAAAATACACAAAAACAATTTAAACTTGTATGAAAATAAATATACAAAAAACATATAAAATTAGGTAAATTTGTATTGAAATACATATACAAAATACACATAAAATAATTTAAATTTGAATGAAAATATATAAACATATAGTCTTAAAATAACGTAAATTTGTATCAAATATATATACAAAAAACACATTAAATAATGTAAATATGTATAAAAAAATATATACAAAACACAAATAAAATAATATAAAATCGTATGAAAATAAATACAGAAAATATTAATAAAATAATGTAAATTTGTATGAAGTTAAGATGCAAAATACAAATAAAATAACGCATTTTTTAAAAAAATATATATACGAAAAAACATAAAATATTTGATTTTGTATTAAAATAAATAGATATACAAAATACACATAAAATAAGCTAAATTAAATGAAAAATATATACAAAATACACATAGAATTATGTAAAATCGTATCAAAATAAATACACAGAATATCAATAAAATAATGTAATTTTGTATGAAAATAAAGATGCAAAATACCCATAAAATAAAGCATATTTATTTAAAAATACATATACAAAAAAACACATAGAATAATTAAATTTGTATTAAAATTAATATACAAAATGCACGTACAATAAGGTAAATTTGTATTGAAAAAATATACAAAATGCACATTAAAGCGTAAATTTGTTTAAAAATCTATATACGAATGCACATAAAATAACGCAGATTTCTATAGAAATATATATACAAAATACACTTGAAATAATGTAAATACGTATAAAAATATATATACAAAATACACATTAAATAATGTTAATTCGTGTCAAAATAAATAAACAAAATATCATGAAAAGAATGTGTATTTGTATAAATATAAATGTACAAAATACACATACAAAATAAACATAAAATAATGTAAATTTGTAATGAGATATATGTACAAAATACACATAAAATAATGAAAATTTATATGAAAATATATATACAAATACACATAAAATACCATGAATTTGTATAAAATTATATATTCAAAATAAATATTAAATAATGTAAATGCGTATAAAAATATATATAAAAAGTACATATAAAATAATGTAAATTCGTATCAATATAAATCAACAAAATACCAATAAAATAATATATATTTGATTGAAAATAGATTTACAAAATACACATAACATAACTAAAATTTGTATTGAAATATATACAAAAATACATAAAAATAATTTGAGTTTGTATGAAAATAGATATTCAAAATACACATAAAACTAGGTAAATTTCTTTTCAAATATATATACAAAATACCCATAAAATATTGTAAATTTGTGTCAGAATATATAAACAAATACACATAAAATAACGTAAATTTGTTTGAAAAATATATACAAAATACACAAAGAATAATGTTAAATCGTATCAAAATGAATGAGCAAAATATCAATAAAATAACGTAAATTTGTATGAAAATAAAGATGCAAAACACCCATAAAATAAAGCATATTTTTATAAAAATACATATACAAAAATACACATAGAATAATTAAATTTGTATTAAAATTAATATACAAAATGCATATACAATAAGGTAAATTTGTATTGAAAAAATATGCAAAATACACATAAAAGTGTAAATTTGTTTAAAAATCTATATACGAATACACATAATATAACGTAGATTTCTATAGAAAGATATATACAAAATACACATGAAATGATGTAAATACGTATAAAAATATATATACAAAATACACATTAAATAATTTAAATTCTCGTCAAAATAAATAAACAAAATATCAATAAAAGAATGTGTATTTGTATGAAAATAGATATACAAAATACTCATAAAATAACCTAAGTTTGTATAAAACTATATAAAAAAATACACAAAAAATAATTTAAATTTGTATGAAAATAAATATACAAAATACACATAAAATTATTTTGTATATCTATTTTATACAAATGTACGTTATTTTATGTGAATTTGTTTTCATTTCATACAAATTTACATTATTTTATGTGTATTTTGTACATGTATTTAAATACAAATTTAACTAATTACATATTTTTATAAAAATACATATACAAAAATACACATAAATTAATCAAATTTGTATTAAAATTAATATACAAAATGCACATACAATAAGGTAAATTTGTATTGAAAAAATATGGAAAATACACATAAAACAATGTAAATTTTTTTCAAAATATATACTCGAATACACATAAAATAACGCAGATTTCTATAGAAATATATATACAAAATACACTTGAAATAATGTAAATACGTATAAAAATATATATATACAAAATAACCATTAAATAATGTTAATTCGTGTCAAAATAAATAAACAAAATATCATGAAAAGAATGTGTATTTTTATGAAAATAGATATACAAAATACACATAAAATAACCTAAATAAAATAACGTAAATTTATATAAAACTATGTGCAAAAATACACAAAAGTAATTAAATTTGTGTGAAAATAGATATACAAAATACATGTGTATTTTGTATATTTATTTTCATACAAATTGAAATTATTTTAGTTTATTTTTTTATATATTTTCAAACAAATTTTCGATATTTTATGTGTATTTTATATATTTATTTATTCTACAAATATACTTTCTTTTATCTGAATTTTGTTTATTGAATTTGAAACGAATTTACTTTATTTTGTATATCTATTTTCATACAAATTAAAATACTTCTGTGTATTTTTGTATATAGTTTTATATAAATTTACGTTATTTTTTGTGTATTTTGTATATTTATATTTATACAAATACACATTCTTTTATTGGAATTTTGTATATTTATTTTGATACGAATTTACATTATTTTATGTGTATTTTGTATACATTTTTTTATACGTATTTACTTCATTTTATGTGTATTTTGTATATATATATATTTTTATAGAAATCTACGTTATTTTATGTGTATTCGTATATATATTTTGAAACAAATTTACATTGTTTTATATGTATTTTGCATATCTATTTCAAAACAAATTTACCTTATTGTATGGGTATTTTATATATTTATTTAAATTCAAATATAATTTTTTATGTGTATTTTTGTATATATATTTATTAATAAAAAAATGTGTTATTTTAGGGGTATTTTGCTGTTTTATTTTCTTACAAATATACATTATTTTATTAATATTCTGTGTATTTATTTTGATACGATTTTACATTATTCTATTTGTGTTTTGTATATATTTTTTACAAATTTACGTTATTTTAAGTGTATTTCTATGTCTTTTCATTCAAATTTACATTATTTTATGTGTATTTTGTATATGTATTTCAATACAAATCTACCTAATTTTATGTGTATTTTGTATATTTATTTTCATACAAATTTAAAATATTTTTGTGTATTTTAGTATATAGTTTGATACAAATTTAGGTTATTTTATGTGTATTTTGTATATCTATTTTCATACAAATACACATTCTTTTATGGATATTTTGTTTATTTCTTTTGACGCGAATTTACAGTATTTAATGTGTATTTTGTATATATTTATACGTATTTACATCATTTCATGTATTTTGTATATATATTCCTATAGAAATCAACGTTATTTTATGTGTATTCGTATATATATTTTGAAACAAATTTACACTGTTTTATGTGTATTTTGCGTTTTTTTTCAATACAAACTTACCTTTTGTATATTAATTTTAACACATATTTAATTATTCTATGTGTATTTTTGTATTTGTATTTATTTTGATACGATTTTACATTATTCTATTATAACAATTTTATACAGAATACAAAATTTATGATATTTTATTGTAAATTTGTTTCAAAATATATATTTTACATGAAATAAGAAAGGTATATATACAAAATAAACATAAAATTAAAAATATATAAAATGTATATACAAAATACAAAATAATGTAAATTAGTATCAAAATAAATAAACAAAAGACCAATAACAGAATGTGTATTTGTATAAATAAAAAAAAAAATATATATATATATATATATATATATATATATATATATATATATATATATATATATATATATATATATATATATATATATATATATATATATATATATATATATATATATATATATATATATATATATATATATATATATATATATATATATATATATATATATATATATATATATATATATAAAGACACATTAATTAATATAAATTTGTTTAAAACTATACAAAATACATGAAATGATGTAAATTCGTATAGAAATATATACAAAATACACATTAAATAATGTAAATTCGCGTCAAAATAAATAAACAAAATATAAATAAAAGAATGTGTATTTGTGTGAATATATATTAAAATACACATAAAATAATCTAAATTTGTATCAAACTATATACAAAATACACAAATATTTTAAATTTGTGGAAATATACAAAATACTCATAAAATTAGGTAAATTTGTATTAAATAAATAAACAAAATACCATTAAAATAATATAAATTTGTATGAGTAAACGTGTATGTTGCAAATTTTTTAAATACAAATTTACCTTATTATATACGCATTTTATATATTAATTTTAATACAAATTTAATTATTCGATGTGTATTTTTGTATCTGTATTTTTATAAACATATGCTTTATTTTTTGGGTATTTTGCATCTTTATTTTCATACAAATATACATTACTTTATTGATATTCTGCTCATTCATTTTGATACGAATTGACATTATTCTATGTGTATTTTGTATATATTTTTCATACAAATTTATGTTATTTTATGTGTATTTGTTTATATATTTTAACACAAATTTACTATATTTTATGGCTATTTTGTATATACTTTTCAAAAGAAATTTACCTAGTTTTATGTGTATTTTGAATATCTATTTTCATACAAACTCAAATTATTTCTATGTATTTTTGTATATATTTTAATACATATTTATATATATATATGTATATTTGTATATATATTTTCATATATATATATATATATATATATATATATATATATATATATATATATATATATATATATATATATATATATATATATATATATATATATATATATATATATATATATATATATATATATATATATATATATATATATATATATATATATATATATATATATATATATATATATTATTTGATATGTGTTTGTTTATATTGATACGAATTTACATTATTTAATATTTATTTTGAGTATATATTTTTATACAAATTCATGATATTTTATGTGTATTTGTATATATATTTTCATATAAATTTACATTATTTTATGTGTATTTTGTACATATATTTTATTACAAATCTTCCTTATTTTATGTTTATTTTGTATATGTATTTTGTATATTTATATTTATCCAAATACACATTCTTTTATTGGTATTTTGTTTATTTATTTTAAATCGAATTTACATTATTTTATGTGTATTTTGTATACATTTTTTTATACGTATTTACTTAATTTTAAGTGTATTTTGTATATATATTTTTATAGAAATCTACATTTTTTTATTTGTATTCGTATATATATTTTGAAACAAATTTACATTGTTTTATATGTATTTTTGCATATCTCTTTCAATACAAATTTACCTTATTGTATGTGCATTTTGTATATTTATTTCAATACAAATTTAAATATTTTATGTGTATTTTGGTATATATATTTTTATAAGAAATGCGCTATTTAATGCGAATTTTGCATCTTTATTTTCATACAAATTTACTTTATTTTATTAATATTCGGTGTATTTATTTTGATACGAAATTACATTATTCTATTTGTTTTTTGTATACACTTTTTTATACTTATTTACATTATTTAATGAGTATCTTGCATATATATTTTATACAAATTTATTATCTATTATCTATTTTTATACAAATACACATTCTTTTCATGATATTTTGTTTATTTATTTTGACACGAATTTACATTATTAGATATGTATTTTGTATATATATTTTTATACGTATTTACATAATTTCATATGTATTTTGTATATATATTTTTATAGAAATCTACTTTATTTTATGTGTATTCGTATATATATTTTGAAACAAATTTACATTGTTTTATATGTATTTTTGAATATCTCTTTTAATACAAATTTACTTTACTGTATATGCATTTTGTATATTTATTTCAATACAAATTTAAATATTTCATGTGTATTTTGGTATATATATTTTTATAAAAAATGCGATAATTTGGGGAATTTTGCATCTTTATTTTCATACAAATTTACATTATTTTATTGATATTCTGTGTATTTATTTTGATACGATTTTACATTATTCTATTTGTTTTTTGTATATATTTTTTTTATAGACATTTACATTATTTAATGTGTATCTTGCATATATATTTTATACAAATTTACGTTATTTTAAGTGTATTTGTTTTTATATTTTCATTCAAATTTACATTTATTTTAATTCGAAATTACATTATTTTATGTGTATTTTGTATACATTTTTTTTATACGTATTTACTTAATTTTATGTGTATTTTGTATATATATTTTAATAGAAATCTACGTTTTTTTATTTGAATTCGTATATATATTTTGAAACAAATTTACATTGTTTTATATGTATTTTTGCATATCTCTTTCAATACAAATTTACCTTATTGTTTGTGCATTTTGTATATTTATTTCAATGCATAATTAAAGATTTTATGTGTATTGTGGTATATATATTTTTATAAGAAATGCGCTATTTTATGAATTTTGCATCTTTATTTTCATACAATTTTACATTATTTTATTAATATTCGGTGTATTTATTTTGATACGATGTTACATTATTCTATTTGTTTTTTGTATATACTTTTTTATACATATTTACATTATTTAATGTGTATCTTGCATATATATTTTATACAAATTTATTATCTATTATCTATTTTCATACAAATACACATTCTTTTCATGATATTTTGTTTATTTATTTTGACACGAATTTACATTATTTGATATGTATTTTGTATATATATTTTTATACGTATTTACATAATTTCATATGTATTTTGTATATATATTTCTATAGAGATCTACTTTATTTTATGTGTATTCGTATACACATACGTATTTTTGAATATCTCTTTCAATACAAATTTACCTTACTGTATATGCATTTTGTATATTTATTTCAATACAAATTTAAATATTTTGTGTGTATTTTGGTAAATATATTTTTATAAAAAATGCGATAATTTTGGGGAATTTTGCTTCTTTATTTTCATACAAATTTATATTATTTTATTGATGTTCTGTGTATTTATTTTGATACGATTTTACATTATTCTATTTGTTTTTTGTATATATTTTTTTATACACATTTACATTATTTAATGTGTATCTTGCATATATATTTTATACAAATTTACGTTATCTTAAGTGTATTTGTTTATATACTTTCATTCAAATTAACATTATTTGATGTGTATTTTGTATATGTATTTCAATACAAATTTACCTAATTTTATGTGTATTTTGTATATCTTTTCAAACGAATTTAAATTATTTTGTGTATTTTGAATATAGTTTTATACAAATTTAGGTCATTTTTGCATATATGTATATATATATATATATATATATATATATATATATATATATATATATATATATATATATATATATATATATATATATATATATATATATATATATATATATATATATATATATATATATATATATATATATATATATATATATATATATATATATATATATATATATATATATATATATATATATATATATATATATATATATATATATATGCAAATTTACTTTATTTTATGTGCATTTTTGTACATATATTTTTATAGAAATTTGCGTTATTTGTATATGTTTTCTCATACAAATTTACATTATTTTATTGCTATTTTGTTTATTTATTTTGATACGAGTTACATTACTTAATGTGTATTTTGCTCATATATTTTTAAACAAATATACGTTATTATATGTATTTGTATAAATATTTTGATACAGAATTACATTATTTTATGTATTTTGTATGTACATTTCAATTCAAATTTAGCTTATTTTAGCTGTATTTTGTATATATATTTTCATACAAATTTAATTACTTCTGTGTATTTTTGTATATAGTTTTATACAAATTTACGATATTTTTTGTGTATTTTGTATATTTATATTTATACAAATACACATTCTTTTACTTGTATTTTGTTTATTTATTTTGATACGATTTTTACGTGTATTTTGTATTCATTTTTTTATACGTATTTACTTCATTTTATGTGTATTTTGTATATATTTTTATTGAAATCTACGTTATTTTATGTGTATTCTTATATATATTTTGAAACAAATTTACATTGTTTTATATGTATTTTTGAATATCTCTTTCAATACAAATTTACCTCTCCATATATACCAAAATACACATAAAAAAATTAAATTTGTATTAAAATAAATATTTAAAAAAAACATACAATAAGGTAGATTTGTATTGAAATATATGCAAATACATATAAAACAATGTAAATTTGTTTCAAAAATATACTAATACACATAAAATAACTTAGATTACTATAACAATATATATAAAAAATACACATAAAATGAAGTAAATACGTATAAAAAAATGTATACAAAATACACATAAAATAATGTAAATTCGCATCAAAATAAATATACAAAATACCAATAAAAGAATGTGTATTTGTATTAATATAAATATACAAAATACACATAAAATAACGTAAATTTATATAAAACTATATTAAAAAATACACAGAAGTATTTTAATTTGTATGAAAGTAGATATACAAAATAAGGTAAATTCGTTTCAAATTCAATAAAAAAAATTCAGATTTTATAAAAATAATATAAAATCAGATTATCAGATTTTGTATATCTATTTTCATACAAACTCAAATTATTTTTATGTATTTTTATATATATTTTAATACAAATTTTAGTTATGTGATGTGTATTTTGTAAATTTATTTTCTTTCAAATATATATTATTTTATTGTTGTTTTGTTGATTTACATTGATACGAATTTACATTATTTTATATGTACTTTGTATATATATTTTTATACGCTTGTACATTATTTAATATTTATTTTGAATATATATTTTTATACAAATTCATGGTATTTTATGTGTATTTGTATATATATTTCATATAAATTTACACTATTTTATGTGTATTTTGTACATCTATTTTATTACAAATCTACCTTATTTTATGTTTATTTTGTATATGTGTTTTGTATATTTATATTTATCCAAATACACATTCTTTTATTCGTATTTTGTTTATTTATTTTAAATCGAATTTACATTATTTTATTTGTATTTTGTATACATTTTTTTTATACGTATTTACTTAATTTTATGTGTATTTTGTATATATTTTTATAGAAATCTACGTTTTTTTATTTGTATTCGTATATATATTTTGAAACAAATTTACATTGTTTTATATGTATTTTTGCATATCTCTTTCAATACAAATTTACCTTATTGTATGTTAATTTTGTATATTTATTTCAATACAAATTTAAATATTTTATGTGAATTTTGGTATATATATTTTCATAAGAAATGCGCTATTTTATGGGAATTTTGCATCTTTATTTTCATACAAATTTACATTATTTTATTAATATTCGGTGTATTTATTTTGATACGAATTTACATTATTCTATTAGTTTTTTGTATATACTTTTTTATACATATTTACATTATTTAATGAGTATCTTGCATATATATTTTATACAAATTTATTATCTATTATCTATTTTTATACAAATACACATTCTTTTCATGATATTTTGTTAATTTATTTTGACACGAATTTATATTATTTGATATGTATTTTGTATATATATTTTTATACGTATTTACATAATTTCATATGTATTTTGTATATATATTTCTATAGAAATCTACTTTATTTTATGTGTACTCGTATATATATTTTGAAAGAAATTTACATTGTGTTATATGTATTTTTGAATATCTCTTTTAATACAAATTTACCTTACTGTATATGCATTTTGTATATTTATTTCAATACAAATTTAAATATTTTATGTGTATTTTGGTATATATTTTTATAAAAAATGCGATAATTTTTGGGAATTTTGCATCTTTATTTTCATACAAATTTACATTATTTTATTGATATTCTGTATATTTATTTTGATACGATTTTACATTATTTTATTTGTTTTTTGTATATATTTTTTTATACACATTTACATTATTTAATGTGAATCTTGCTTATATATTTTATACAAATTTACGTTATTTTAAGTGTATTTGTTTTTATATTTTCATTCAAATTTACATTTATTTTAATTCGAAAATACATTATTTTATGTGTATTTTGTATACATATTTTTTATACGTATTTACTTCATTTTATGTGTATTTTGTATATTTATTTTTATAGAAATCTACGTTTTTTTATTTGTATTCGTATATATATTTTGAAACAAATTTACATTGTTTTATATGTATTTTTGCATATCTCTTTCAATACAAATTTACCTTATTGTATGTGCATTTTGTATATTTATTTCAATGCAAATTCAAATATTTTGTGTATTTTGGTATATATATTTTTATAAGAAATGCGCTATTTTATGGGAATTTTGCATCTTTATTTTCATACAAATTTACATGATTTCATTAATATTCGGTGTATTTATTTTGATACGATGTTACATTATTCTATTTGTTTTTTGTATATACTTTTTTATACATATTTACATTATTTAATGTGTATCTTGCATATGTATTTTATACAAATTTATTATCTATTATCTATTTTCATACAAATACACATTCTTTTCATGATATTTTGTTTATTTATTTTGACACGAATTTACATTATTTGATATGTATTTTGTATATATATTTTATACGTATTTACATAATTTCATCTGTATTTTGTAGATATATTTCTAGAGAAATCTACTTTATTTTAGGTGTATTCGTATATATATTTTGAAACAAATTTACATTGTTTTATATGTATTTTTGAATATCTCTTTGAATACAAATTTACCTTACTGTATATGCATTTTGTTTATTTATTTCAATACAAATTTAAATATTTTATGTGTATTTTCGTAAATATATTTTTATAAAAAATGCGATAATTTTTGGGAATTTTGTATCTTTATTTTCATACAAATTTACATTATTTTATTGATATTCTGTGTATTTATTTTGATACGATTTTACATTATTCTATTTGTTTTTTGTATATATATTTTTTATACACATTTACATTATTTAATGTGTATCTTGAATATATTTTATACAAATTTACGTTACTTTAAGTGTATTTGTTTACATATTTTCATTCAAATTTACATTATTTGATGTGTATTTAGTATATGTATTTCAATACAAATTTATCTAATTTTATGTGTATTTTGTATATTTCTTTTCAAACAAATTTAAATTATTTTTGTGTATTTTTGTATATTGTTTTATAAAAATTTAGGTTATTTTATGTACGCATCTACATTATTTAGTGTGTGCTTTGTATATATATTTTTTTGCAAATTTACTTTATTTTATGTGCATTTTTGTACATATATTTTTATAGAAATTTGCGTTATTTGTATATGTTTTCTCATACAAATTTACATTATTTTATTGCTATTTTGTTTATTTATTTTGATACGAATTACATGATTATATGTGTATTTTGTACATATTTTTTATACGTATTTACATTACTTAATGTGTATTTTGTTTATATATTTTTAAACAAATCTGCGTTATTATATGTATTTGTATAAATATTTTGATACAGATTTACATTATTTTATGTATTTTGTATGTACATTTCAATTCAAATTTAGCTTAATTTAGCTGTATTTTGTACATATATTTTCATATAAATTTAATTACTTCTGTGTATTTTTGTATATAGTTTTATACAAATTTACGATATTTTATGTGTATTTTGTATATTTATATTTTTACAAATACACATTCTTTTACTGGTATTTTGTTTATTTATTTTGATACGATTTTTATGTATTTTTTGTATTCATTTTTTTACACGTATTTACTTCATTTTATGTGTATTTTGTACATATTTTTATAGAAATCTACGTTATTTTATGTGTATTCGTATATATATTTTGAAACAAATGTACATTGTTTTATATGTATTTTGCATATCTATTTCAATACAAATTTGCAAATTTACTTTATTTTATGTGCATTTGTATATGTTTTCTCATACAAATTTACATTATTTTTTTGCTATTTTGTTGATTTATTTTGATACAAATGAAAATAGATATACAAAATATACATAAAATAAACTAAATTTGTATTGAAATATATATACAAAATACATAAAATAATGTAAATTTGTATCAAAATATTTTAACAGATGCGCATAAAATAACGTAAATTTATTTTAAAATACAAAATACTCATTAAATAATGTAAATATGTATACAAAAATATATATAAAACACAAATAGAATAATGTAAAATTGTATCAAAATAAATAGAGAGAATATTAATAAAACTATGTAAATTTGTACGAAAATAAAGATGCAAAATACCAATTAAATAACGCATTTTTTATAAAAATATATATACCAAAATACACATGAAAAAATTAATTTGTATTAAAATAAATATACAAAATACACATACAATAAGGTAAATCTGTATTGAAATAGATATGCAAAATACATATAAAACAATGTAAATTTGTTTCAAAATATATATACGAATACACATAAAATAACGTAGATTTGTATAAAAATATATATTCAAAATACACATAAAATGAAGTAAATACGTATAAGAAAATGTATACAAAATACACATAAAATAATGTAAATTCGTATCAAAATAAATAAACAAAATACCAATAAAAGAATGTGTATTTGTATAAATATAAATATACAAAATACACATAAAATAACGTAAATTTGTATAAAACTATATACAAAAATACACAGAAGTATTTAAATTCGTATGAAAATAGATATACAAAATACAGATCAAATAAGCTAAATTTGAATTGAAATGTATATACAAAATACATAAAATAATGTAGATTTGTATCAAAATATTTATAAAAATACCCATAAAATAACGCATTTTTTTTATTTATAAAAATATATATACCAAAATACACATCAAAAAATTAAATTTGTATTAAAATAAATATACAAAAAACTCATTCAATAAGGTAAATTTGTATTGAAATAGATATGCAAAATACATATAAAACAAAGTAAATTTGTTTCAAAACATATATACGAATACACATAAAATAACGTAGATTTCTATAAATATATATATCCAAAATACACATAAAATGAAGTAAATACGTATAAAAAAATGTATACAAAATACACATAAAATAATGTAAATTCGTATCAAAATAAATATACAAAATACCAATAAAAGAATGTGTATTTGTATAAATATAAATATACAAAATACACATAAAATAACGTAAATTTATATAAAACTATATACAAAAATACAGAAGTATTTTAATTTGTATGAAAATAGATATACAAAATAAGGTAAATTCGTTACAAATTCAATAAACAAAATTCAGATAAAAGAAAGTATATTTGTAGAAAAAATAAATATACAAATTACACATTAAATAACGAAAATTTGTATGAAAATATATAAAAAAATAAACAAAAATAATTTCAATTTGTGTGAAATAAATATACAAAATACACATGTATTTTGTATATCTATTTTCATTCAAATTTCATTACTTTAGTGTATTTTTGCATATAGTTTTATATAAATTTACGTTATTTTATTTGTATTTTGTAAATTTATATATATATATATATATATATATATATATATATATATATATATATATATATATATATATATATATATATATATATATATATATATATATATATATATATATATATATATATATATACAATATATACAAAATACACATAAAATAATGTAGATTTGTTTCAAAATATATATACGAATACACATAAAATAACGTAGATTTCTATAGAAATATATATACAAAATACACATGAAATGTTGTAAATACGTATAAAAATATATATGCAAAATACACATTAAATAACGTAAATTCGTGTCAAAATAAATAATTAAAATATCAATAAAAGAATGTGTATTTGTATGAAAATACATATATATAATACACATAAAATAACGTAAATTTGTATAAAACTATATATAAAAATACACAAACATAAGTTAAATTTGTATGAAAATAAATATACAAAATACACATAAAATTAGGTAAATTTTTAAAGAAATACATATACAAAATACACATAAAATAATGTAAATTTGAATGAAAATATATAAACAAATACACTTAAATTAACATAAATTTGTATAAAATATATATATATATAATGTAAATATGTATAAAAAATATATATACAAAACACAAATAGAATAATGTAAAATCGTATTAAAATAAATACACAGAATGTAAATAAAATAATGTAAATTTGTATGAAAATAAAGATGCAAAATACCCATAAAATAACGCATTTTTTATAAATATACAAAATACACATGAAAGGATGTAAATATGTATAAATATATATATATACAAAATACACATTAAATAATGTAAATTCACGTCAAAATAAATAAACAAAATGTCAATAAAAGAATGTGTATTTGTATGAAAATAAATATACAAAATACACATAAGATAACATAAATTTGTATAAAACTATATACAAAAATACACAAAAATAATTTAAATTTGTATGAAAATAAATATACAAAATACACATAAAATTAGGTAAATTTGTATTGAAATACATATACAAAATACACATAAAATACTGTAAATTTGAATGAAAATACATAAACAAATACACTTAAAATAACGTAAATTTGTATAAAAAAATATATACAAAACACAAATAGAATAATGTAAAATCGTATCAAAATAAATACACAGAATATCAATAAAATAATGTAAATTTGTATGAAAATAAAGAAGCAAAATACCCATAAATTTTTTATTTGTATTAAAATAAATATACAAAATACACATACAATAAGGTAAATCTGTATTAAAATAGATATGCAAAATACATATAAAACAATGTAAATTTGTTTCAAAATATATATACGAATACACATAAAATAACGTAGATTTGTATAAAAATATATATACAAAATACACGTAAAATGAGGTAAATACGTATAAAAAAATGTATACAAAATACACATAAAATAATGTAAATTCGTATCAAAATAAATAAACAAAATACCAATAAAAGAATGTGTATTTGTATAAATATAAATATACAAAATACACATAAAATAACGTAAATTTGTATAAAACAATATACAAAAATACACAGAAGTAATTAAATTCGTTTGAAAATAGATATACAAAATTCAGATAAAATAAGCTAAATTTGAATTGAAATGTATATACAAAATACATAAAATAATGTAAATTTGTATCAAAATATAAAAATACATATAATAACGTAAATTTGTTTAAAAATATAAACAAAATACACATTAAGTAATGTAAATACGTATAAAAAATATGTACAAAATACACATATAATCATGTAATTCGTATCAAACTAAATAAACAAAATAGCAATAAAATAATGTAAATTTGTATGAGAAAACATATACAAATACATATAAAATAACGCTAATTTCTATAAAAATATATGTCCAAAAATGAACGTAAAATAAATTAACTTTGGATAAAAATATATATACAAAACACACATTAAATAATGTAAATGCGTACATAAAATAACCTAAACTTGTATAAAACTATATACAAAAATACACAAAAATAATTTAAATTTGTATGAAAAGAAATATACAAAATACACATAAAATTAGGTTAATTTCTATTGAAATATATATACAAAATACACATCAAATAATGTAAATTTGAAAGAAAATATATAAACAAATACACATATAATAACGTAAATTTGTATGAAATATATATACAAAATACACATTAAATAATGTAAATATGTATAAAAAAATATATACAAAACACAAATAGAATAATGTAGAATCGTATCAAAATATACACACAGAATATTAATAAAATAATGTAAATTTGTATGAAAATTAAGATGCAAAATACCTATAAAATAACGCATTTTTTATAAAATTATTGATACCAAAATACACATAAAATATTTGAATTTGTATCAAAATAAATATACAAAATGCACATACAATAAGGTAAATTTGTATTGAAATAGATATGCAAAATACATATAAAATAATGTAAATTTGTTTCAAAATATATATGCGTACTCATAAAATAACGTAGATTTCTATAAAAATACATATACAAAATACACATAAAATTAAGTAAATACGTATAAAAAAATGTATACAAAATACACATAAAATAATGTAAATTCGTATAAATATAAATAAACAATATAGCAATAAATGAATGTGTATTTGTATAAATATGAACATACAAAATGCACATAAAATAAAGTAAATTTATATAAAACTATATACATAAAATAACGCAAATTTCTATAAAAATATATGTACAAAAATGAACATAAAATAAATTTGCTTAAAAATATATATACAAAACACACATTAGATAATGTAAATGAGTATAAAAATATGTATACAAAATACCTATGAAATAATCTAAATTCGTATCGAATTAAATTAAGAAAATACCAATATAATAATGTAATTTTGGATGAAAATATATATACAAAATACACATAAAATAACCTAAATACAAATACAAATATACACATAAAATAATTTAAAATTGAATGAAATAAATATACAAAATAAACATAAAATAATTTAAATTTGTAATGAAATATATGAAAAAATACACATAAAATAATATAAATTTGTATGAAAATATATATAGAAATACACATTAAATAACATGAATTTGTATAAAATTTGTATGAAAATATATATTTGTTCACAATAAAATAACGTAATTTTTTTATGAAAATGTATATACAAAATACACATACAATAATTTAAATACGTAGAAAAATATATATACAAAAAACACATAAAATAATGTAAATATGTATGAAAATATATAAACAAATACACATAAAATAATGTAAATTTGGATAAAATATATATAGAAAATGAACATTAAATAATGTAAATATGTATAAAAAAAATATATACAAAAAACACTTGGAATAATGTTAAATCGTATCAAAATAAATAAAGAGAATATCAATAAAATAATGTAAATTTGTATGAAAATAAAGATGCAAAATATCCATATAATAACGCATATTTGCATAAAAATATATATACAAAAATACATATAAAATAATTAAATTTGATTTAAAATAAATATACAAAATGCACGTAAAATAAAGTAAATTTGTATTGAAATAGATATGGAAAATACACATTAATAATGTAAATTTGTATCAAAATATATATACGAATACTCATAAAATAGAGTAAATTTCTATGAAAATATACATACAAAATAGATTTACAAAATACACATATAACTAGTTAAATTTGTATTTAAATACATGTACAAAAAACACATAAAATAATGTAGATTTGTATGAAATGAAAACAAATACATTTTATATAAAATATATATACAAAATACACATAGAATAATGTAAAAACATATCAAAATAAATACACAGAATATCAATAAAATAATGTAAATTTGTATGAAAATAAAGATGCAAAATACCCATAAAATAAAGCATATTTTTATAAAAATACATATACAAAAATACACATAGATTAATCAAATTTGTATTAAAATTAATATACAAAATGCACATACAATAAGATAAATTTGTATTGAAAAAATATGCAAAATACACATAAAACAATGTAAATTTGTTTCAAAATATATACGAATACACATAAAATAACGCAGATTTCTATAGAAATATATATACAAAATACACTTGAAATAATGTAAATACGTATAAAAATATATATACAAAATACACATTAAATAATGTTAATTCGTGTCAAAGTAAATAAACAAAATATCATGAAAAGAATGTGTATTTGTATGAAAATAGATATACAAAATACACATAAAATAACCTAAATTTATATAAAACTATATACAAAAATACACAAAAATAATTTAAACTTGTATGAAAATAAATATACAAAAAACATATAAAAATAGGTAAATTTGTATTGAAATACATATACAAAATACACATAAAATAATGTAAATTTGAATGAAAATACATAAACAAATACACTTAAAATAACGTAAATTTGTATAAAAAAAATATATACAAAACACAATAAGAATAATGTAAAATCGTATCAAAATAAATACACAGAATATTAATAAAATAATGTAAATTTGTATGAAAATAAAGATGCAAAATACCCATAAAATAACGCATTTTTTTTAAATATATATACAAAAATACATATAAAAAATTTATTTGTATTAAAATAAATATACAAAATACACATACAATAAGGTAAATCTGTATTGAAATAGATATGCAAAATACATATAAAACAATGTAAATTTGTTTCAAAATATATATACGAATACATAAAATAACGTAGATTTGTATAAAAATATATATACAAAATACACGTAAAATGAAGTAAATACGTATAAAAAATGTATACAAAATACACATAAAATAATGTAAATTCGTATCAAAATAAATAAACAAAATACCAATAAAAGAATGTGTATTTGTATAAATATAAATATACAAAATACACATAAAATAACGTAAATTTGTATAAAACTATATACAAAAATACACAGAAGTAATTAAATTCGTATGAAAATAGATATACAAAATACAGATAAAATAAGCTAAATTTGAATTGAAATGTATATACAAAATACATAAAATAATGTAAATTTGTATCAAAATATTTATAAAAATTCATATAATAACGTAAATTTGTTTAAAAATATATAAACAAAATACACATTAAGTAATGTAAATACGTATAAAAAATATGTACAAAATACACATATAATCAAGTAATTCGTATCAAACTAAATAAACAAAATAGCAATAAAATAATGTAAATTTGTATGAGAAAACATATACAAATACATATAAAATAACGCTAATTTCTATAAAAATATATGTCCAAAAATGAACGTAAAATAAATTAACTTTGGATAAAAATTTATATACAAAACACACATTAAATAATGTAAATGCGTACATAAAATAACCTAAATTTGTATAAAACTATATACAAAAATACACAAAAATAATTTAAATTTGTATGAAAAGAAATATACAAAATACATATAAAATTAGGTTAATTTCTATTGAAATATATATACAAAATACACATAAAATAATGTAAATTTGAAAGAAAATATATAAACAAATACACATATAATTACGTAAATTTGGATGAAATATATATACAAAATACACATTAAATAATGTAAATATGTATAAAAAAATATATACAAAAGACAAATAGAAAATGTAAAATCGTATCAAAATATACACACAGAATATTAATAAAATAATGTAAATTTGTATGAAAATTGAGATGCAAAATACCTATAAAGTAACGCATTTTTTATAAATTATTGATACCAAAATACACAAAATATTTGAATTTGTATCAAAATAAATATACAAAATGCACATACAATAAGGTAAATTTGTATTGAAATAAATATGCAAAATACATATAAAATAATGTAAATTTGTTTCAAAATATATATGCGAATACACATAAAACGTAGATTTCTATAAAAATACATATACAAAATACACATAAAATTAAGTAAATACGTATAAAAAAATGTATACAAAATACACATAAAATAATGTAAATTCGTATAAATATAAATAAACAATATAGCAATAAAAGAATGTGTATTTGTATAAATATATATATACAAAATGCACATAAAATAACGTAAATTGATATAAAACTATATACATAAAATAACGCAAATTTCTATAAAAATATACGTACAAAAATGAACATAAAATAAATTTGCATAAAAATATATATACAAAACACACATTAGATAATGTAAATGAGTATAAAAATATGTATACAAAATACCTATGAAATAATCTAAATTCGTATCGAATTAAATTAAGAAAATACCAATATAATAATGTAATTTTGGATGAAAATATATATACAAAATACACATAAAATAACCTAAATACAAATACAAATATACACATAAAATAATTTAAAATTGAATGAAATAAATATACAAAATAAACATAAAATAAGGTAAATTTGTAATGAAATATATGAAAAAATGCACATAAAATAATATAAATTTGTATGAAAATATATATACAATTACACATTAAATAACATTAATTTGTATAAAATTTGTATCAAAATATATACTTATACACACAATAAAATAACGTAATTTTTTTACGAAAATGTATATACAAAATACACATAAAATAATTTAAATACGTAGAAAAATATATATACAAAAAACACATAAAATAATGTAAATATGTATGAAAATATATAAACAAATACATATAAAATAATGTAAATTTGGATAAAATATATATACAAAATGAACATTAAATAATGTAAATATGTATAAAAAAAATATATACAAAAAACACATAGAATAATGTTAAATCGTATCAAAATAAATAAAGAGAATATCAATAAAATAATGTAAATTTGTATGAAAATAAAGATGCAAAAATCCATATAATAACGCATATTTGCATAAAAATATATATACAAAAATACATATAAAATAATTAAATTTGTATTAAAATAAATATACAAAATGCACGTACAATAAAGTAAATTTGTATTGAAATAGATATGCAAAATACACATCAAAAATGTAAATTTGTATCAAAATATATATACGAATACTCATAAAATAGATTAATTTCTATGAAATTATACATACAAAATAGATATACAAAATACACATATAACTAGTTAAATTTGTATTTAAATACATGTACAAAAAACACATAAAATAATGTAGATTTGTATGAAATGAAAACAAATACATTTTATATAAAATATATATACAAAATACACATAGAATAATGTAAAAAGATATCAAAATAAATACACAGAATATCAATAAAATAATGTAAATTTGTATGAAAATAAAGATGCAAAATACCCATAAAATAAAGCATATTTTTATAAAAATACATATACAAAAATACACATAGATTAATCAAATTTGTATTAAAATTAATATACAAAATGCACATACAATAAGGTAAATTTGTATTAAAAAAAATATGCAAAATACACATAAAACAATGTAAATTTGTTTCAAAATATATATACGAATACACATAAAATAACGCAGATTTCTATAGAAATATATATACAAAATACACTTGAAATAATGTAAATACGTATAAAAATATGTATACAAAATACACATTAAATAATGTTAATTCGTGTCAAAATTAATAAACAAAATATCATGAAAAGAATGTGTATTTGTATGAAAATAGATATACAAAATACACATAAAATAACCTAAATTTGTATAAAACTATATACAAAAATACAAAAAAATAATTTAAACTTGTATGAAAATAAATATACAAAAAACATATTAAAATAGGTAAATTTGTATTGAAATACATATACAAAATACACATAAAATAATGTAAATTTGAATGAAAATATATAAACAAATAGACTTAAAATAACGTAAATTTGTATCAAATATATATACAAAAAAAACATTAAATAATGTAAATATGTATAAAAAAATATATACAAAACACAAATAAAATAATGTAAAATCGTATCAAAATAAATACAGAAAATATTAATAAAATAATGTAAATTTGTATGAAAATTAAGATGCAAAATACCCATAAAATAACGCATTTTTATAAAAATATATATACGAAAAAACATAAAATATTTGATTTTGTATTAAAATAAATAGATATACAAAATACACATAAAATAAGCTAAATTTGAATTGAAATATATATACAAAATACATAAAATAATGTAAATTTGTATCAAAATACTTATACAAATACACATATAATAACGTAAATTTGTATAAAAATATATAAACAAAATACACATTAAATAATGTAAATACGTATAAAAAAATGTACAAAATACACAAATAATCATGTAATTCGTATCAAAATAAATAGACAAAATACCAATAAAATAATGTAAATTTCTATGAGAAAACATATACAAAATACACATAAATAACGCAAATATCAATAAAAATATATATAATATAAAATATTTTTATACATATTTAAAATATTTAATGTATATTTTGTATATATATTTTATCCAAATTTACGTTATTTTATATGTATTTGTTTATATATTTTAATAAAAATTTATATTATTTTATGTGAGTTTTGTATATGTATTTCAATACAAATTTGCCTAACTTTATGTGTATTTTGCATATCTATTTTCAAACAAATTTAAATGTACAAAATACACATACAAAATAAACATAAAATAAGGTAAATTTGTAATGAAATATATGTACAAAATACACATAAAATAATGTAAATTTATATGAAAATATATATACAAATACACATAAAATACCATGAATTTGTATAAAATTATACATTCAAAATAAATATTAAATAATGTAAATGCGTATAAAAATATATATAAAAAGTACATATAAAATAATGTAAATTCGTATCAATATAAATCAACAAAATACCAATAAAATAATATATATTTGAATGAAAATAGATTTACAAAATAAACATAACATAACTAAAATTTGTATTGAAATATATACAAAAATACGTATAAATAATTTGAGTTTGTATGAAAATAGATATTCAAAATACACATAAAACTAGGTAAATTTCTTTTGAAATATATATACAAAATACCCATAAAATATTGTAAATTTGTATCAAAATATATGTAAAAAATACACATAAAATAACGTAAATTTGTATGAAAAATATATACAAAATACACATAGAATAATGTCAAATCGTATCAAAATGAATGAGGAGAATATCAATAAAATAACGTAAATTTGTTTGAAAATAAAGATGCAAAATACCCGTAAAATAAAGCATATTTTTATAAAAATACATATACAAAAATTTACATTATTTGATATGTATTTTGTATATATATTTTTATACGTATTTACATAATTTCATATGTATTTTGTATATATATATTTCAATAGAAATCTACTTTATTTTATGTGTATTCGTATATGTATTTTGAAATATATTTACATTGTTTTATATGTATTTTTGAATATCTCTTTAAATACAAATTTACCTTACTGTATATGCATTTTGTATATTTATTTCAATACAAATTTAAATATTTTATGTGTATTTTGGTATATATATTTTTATAAAAAATGCGAAAATTTTTGGGGATTTTGCATCTTTATTTTCATACAAATTTACATTATTTTATTGATATTCTGTGTATTTATTTTGATACGATTTTACATTATTCTATTTGTTTTTTGTATATATTTTTTTATACACATTTACATTATTTAATGTGTATCTTGCATATATATTTTATACAAATTTACGTTATTTTAAGTGTATTTGTTTTTATATTTTCATTCAAATTTACATTTATTATAATTCGAAATTACATTATTTTATGTGTATTTTGTATACATTTTTTTATACGTATTTACTTAATTTTATGTGTATTTTGTATATATATTTTTATAGAAATCTACGTTTTTTTATTTGTATTCGTATATATATTTTGAAACAAATTTACATTGTTTTATATGTATTTTTGCATATCTCTTTCAATACAAATTTACCTTATTGTATGTGCATTTTGTATATTTATTTCAATGCAAATTTAAATATTTTATGTGTATTTTGGTATATATATTTTTATAAGAAATGCGCTATTATATGGGAATTTTGCATCTTTATTTTCATACAAATTTACATTATTTTATTAATATTCGGTGTATTTATTTTGATACGATGTTACGTTATTCTTTTTGTTTTTTGTATATACTTTTTTATATATATTTACATTATTTAATGTGTATCTTGCATATATATTTTATACAAATTTATTATCTATTATCTATTTTCATACAAATACACATTCTTTTCATGATATTTTGTTTATTTATTTTGACACGAATTTACATTATTTGATATGTATTTTGTATATATATTTTATACGTATTTACATAATTTCATATGTATTTTGTATATATATTTCTATAGAAATCTACTTTATTTTATGTGTATTCGTATATATATTTTGAAACAAATTTAAATTGTTTTATATGTATTTTTGAATATCTTTTTCAATACAAAATTACGTTACTGTATATGCATTTTGTATATTTATTTCAATACAAATTTAAATATTTTATGTGTATTTTGGTAAATATATTTTTATAAAAAATGCGATAATTTTGGGGAATTTTGTATCTATATTTTCATACAAATTTACATTATTTTTTTGATATTCTGTGTATTTATTTTGATACGATTTTACATTATTCTATTTGTTTTTTGTATATATATTTTTTATACACATTTACATTATTTAATGTGTATCTTGCATATATATTTTATACAAATTTACGTTATTTTAAGTGTATTTCTGTGAATTACAAAAATACACAGAAGTATTTTAATTTGTATGAAAATAGATATACAAAATAAGGTAAATTCGTTTCAAATTCAATAAACAAAATTCAGATAAAAGAAAGTATATTTGTTTGAAAATATATAAAAAAATAAACAAAAATAATTTCAATTTGTATGAAAATAAATATACAAAATACACATGTATTTTGTATATCTATTTTCACACAAATTTAATTACTTTTGTGTATTTTTGCATATAGTTTTATATAAATTTACGTTATTTTATTTGAATTTTGTATATTTATATTTATACAATACACATTCTTTTATTAGTATTTTGTTTATTTATTTTGATACGAGTTTACATTATTTTATGTGTATTTTGTATATCTTTTTTTATACGTATTTACTTCATTTTATGTGTATTTTGTATATTTATTTTCATAGAAATCTACGTTATTTTATGTGTATTCGTATATATATTTTGAAAAAAATTTACATGGTTTTATATGTATTTTGCATATCTATTTCAATACAAATTTACCTTATTGTATGTGCATTTTGTATATTTATTTTAATACAAATTCAAATATTTTATGTGTGTCTTGGTATAAATATTTTTATAAAAAATGCGTTATTTTATGGGTATTTTGCATCTTTATTTTCATACAAATTTACATTATTTTATTAATATTCTGTGTATTTATTTTGATACGATTTTACATTATTCTATTTGTGTTTTGTATATATTTTTTTATACATATTTACATTATTTAATGTGTATTTTTTATATATATTTTATACAAATTTACGTTATTTTAAGTGTATTTGTTTATATATTTTCATTCAAATTTACATTATTTTATGTGTATTTTGTAAATGTATTTCAATACAAATTTACCTAATTTTATGTGTATTTTGTATATTTATTTTCATACAAATTAAAATTATTTTTGTGTATTTTTGTATATAGTTTTATACAAATTTAGGTGATTTTATGTGTATATTGTATATCTATTTTCATACAAATACACATTCTTTTATTGATATTTTGTTTATTTATTTTGACGCGAATTTACATTATTTAATGTGTATTTTATATATATATTTTTATACGTGTTTACATCATTTGATGTGTATTTTGTATATATATTTCTATAGAAATCTACGTTGATTTATGAGTATTCGTATATAGATTTTGAAATAAATTTACACTGTTTTATGTGTATTTTGCATATTTTTTCAATACAAATTTACCTTATTGTATATGCATTTTGTATATTTATTTTAATACAAATTTAATTATGCTATGTGTATTTTTGTATATGTATTTTTATAAAAATATGCTTTATTTTATGGGTATTTTGCATTTTTATTTTCATTCAAATTTACATTATTTTATTTATATTCTGTTTTTTTTTTTTAAACAATTTTACATTATTCTATGTGTATTTTGTATATCTATTTTTATACGTATTTACTTAATTTATGTGTATTTTGTATATATATTTTTATAGAAATCTACGTTATTTTATGTGTATTCGTATATATATTTTGAAACAAATTTACATTGTTTTATATGTATTTTTGCATATCTCTTTCAATACAAGTTTACCTTATTGTATGTGCATTTTGTATATTTACTTCAATACAAATTTAAATATTTTATGTGTATTTTGGTATATATATTTTTATAAGAAATGCGCTATTTGATGGGAATTTTGCATCTTTATTTTCATACAAATTTACATTATTTTATTAATATTCGGTGTATTTATTTTGATACGATTTCACATTATTCTATTTTTTTTTTTGTATATATATTTTTTTATACATATTTACATTATTTAATGTGTATCTTGCATATATATTTCATACAAATTTATTATCTATTATTTATTTTCATACAAATACACATTCTTTTCATGATATTTTGTTTATTTATTTTGACACGAATTTAATTAGATATGTATTTTGTATATATATTTTTATACGTATTTACATAATTTCATGTATATATATTTCTATAGAAATCTACGTTATTTTATGTGTATTCGTATATATATTTTGAAACAAATTTACTTTGTTTTATATGTATTTTTGAATATCTCTTTCAATACATATTTACCTTACTGTATATGCATTTTGTATATTTATTTCAATACAAATTTAAATATTTTATGTGTATTTTGGTATATATATTTTTAAAAAAATGCGCTATTTTATGGGAATTTTGCATCTTTCTTTTCATACAAATTTACATTATTTTATTGATATTCTGTGTATTTATATTGATAGGATTTTACATTATTCTATTTCTTTTTTGTAAATATTTTTTTATTCACATTTACATTATTTAATTTGTATCTTGCATATATTTTATACATATTTACGCTATTTTAAGTGTATTTGTTTATATATTTTCATTCAAATTTACATTATTCTATGTGTATTTTGTATATGTATTTCAATACAAATTTACCTAATTTTACGTGTAATTTGTATATTTCTTTTCATACAAATTCTAAAATTTTTTGTGTATTTTTGTATATAGTTTTATACAAATTTAGTTTATTTTATGTACGCATTTACATTATTTAATGTGTGTTTTGTATATATATTTTTATGCAAATTTACTTTATTTTATGTGCATTTTTGTACATATATTTTTTTAGAAATTTGCGTTATTTTATGTGTATTTGTATATTTTATCTCATACAAATTTACATTATTTGATTGCTATTTTGTTTTTTTATTTTGATACGAATGAAAATAGATAAACAAAATATACATAAAATAAACTAAATTTGTATTAAAATATATATACAAAATACATGAAATAATGTAAATTTGTATCAAAATATTTTAACAGATGCGCATAAAATAACGTAGATTTGTTATAAAATATACAAAATACACATTAAATAATGTAAATATGTATAAAAAAATATATACAAAACACAAATAGAATAATGTAAAATCGTATCAAAATAAATACACTGAATATTAATAAAACAATGTAAATTTGTATGAAAATAAAGATGCAAAATACCCATTAAATAACGCATTTTTTTATAAAAATATATATACCAAAATACACATGAAAAAATTTATTTGAATTAAAATAAATATACAAAATACACATACAATAAGGTAAATCTGTATTGAAATAGATATGCAAAATACATATAAAACAATGTAAATTTGTTTCAAAATATATACGAATACACATAAAATAACGTAGATATGTATAAAAATATATATACAAAATACACATAAAATGAAGTAAATACGTATAAGAAAATGTATACAAAATACACATAAAATAATGTAAATTCGTATCAAAATAAATAAACAAAATACCAATAAAAGAATGTGTATTTGTATAAATATAAATATACAAAATACACATAAAATAACGTAAATTTTTATAAAACTATATACAAAAATACACAGAAGTTATTAAATTCGTATGAAAATAGATATACAAAATACAGATAAAATAAGCTAAATTTGAATTGAAATGTATATAGAAAATACATAAAATAATGTAAATTTGTATCAAAATATTTATAAAAATACATATAATAACGCAAATTTGTTTAAAAATATATAAACAAAATACACATTAAGTAATGTAAATACGTATAAAAAATATGTACAAAATACTCATATAATCATGTAATTCGTATCAAACTAAATAAACAAAATATCAATAAAATAATGTAATTTAGTAATGTCATTCTATTACTAAATACATCTGTGCTGTTTATCTCTCACCTAACTCTACCAACTATGTAAAATTCTTTGACTATTTAAATTCTAAAGTGGAGCACATCTTGACCCACTCTCCCTTCGCTGAAATCTCCATCCTAGGAGATTTCAATGTTCACCACCAGCTTTGGCTTTCATCCTCTTTCACTGACCATCCTGGTGAACAAGCCTACAACTTTGCTATCCTCAACGACCTAGAGCAGTTGGTCCAGCACCCTACACGTATTCCCGACCGTCTTGGAGATCGGCCCAACATTCTAGACCTCTTCCTTACCTCAAACCCTTCTGCTTATTCTGTCAAACTGTTCTCCCCGTTGGGCTCCTCCGATCACAATCTTATTTCTGCATCCTGTCCTATCGCTCCTGTACACCCTCTGGACCCACCGAAGAGGCGATGCTTCTGGCATTTTGCTTCAGCTCGGTGGGACGACCTGAGGATGTACTTTTCCGATTTCCCGTGGAATGATTATTGCTTCCAGGATAGAGACCCTCTGTGTGTGCTCAGCGCATCACAGAGGTGATTGTCTCTGGAATGGAGGCATACATTCCTCGTTCTTTCTCTACTCCTCACGCTAAAAAGCCTTGGTTTAATCATGCTTGTTCTCGTGCTGTCAATGATAGAGAGGTAGCTCACAAAAGGTACCAGAGCCTTCAAACTAATGCTAATTATGAACTTTACATTTCTGCCCGAAATCGTGCCAAATCTATTCTCCGACTAACCAAAAATTCTTTCATTAATAGAAAATGTCAAAACCTTGCTTTCTTCCCGTGACTTCTGGCATCTAGCCAAAAACATCTCCTCCAACTTCACTTCTTCATCTTTCCCTCCACTCCTCAGTCCTGACGACAACACTGCCGTCTCATCTATCTCTAAGGCTGAACTCTTCTCTCAAACTTTTTCTAAAAACTCCACTCTGGACGATTCTGGGCATATTCCTCCTACTCATCCCCCCTCTGACTCCTTTATGCCTGTTATAAAGATTCTTCAAAATGATGTTTTCTATGCCCTCTCTGGCCTCAATCCTCAGAAGGCTTATGGACCTGATGGAGTGCCTCCTATTGTCCTTAAAAACTGTGCCTCCGTGCTGTCACCCTGCCTGGTCAAACTCTTTCGCCTCTGCCTGTCAACATCTACCTTTCCTTCTTGCTGGAAGTATGCCTTCATACAGCCTGTACCTAAGAAGGGTGACCGCTCCAATCCCTCAAACTACCGTCCTATTGCTTTACTTTCTTGTCTATCTAAAGCTTTTGAATCAATCCTTAACCGGAAGATTCAAAAGCACCTTTCCACTTCTGACCTTCTATCTGATCGCCAGTATGGGTTCCGCAAGGGTCGTTCTACTGGTGATCTCCTAGCCTTCTTAACTGACTCTTGGTCATCCTCTCCTACCCGTTTCGGTGAAACTTTTGCTATTGCGCTGGACATATCAAAAGCTTTTGATAGGGTCTGGCACAAATCTTTGCTTTCTAAACTACCCTCCTACGGTTTCTATCCTTCTCTCTGTACCTTTATCTCCAGTTTCCTTTCTGACCGTTCTATTTCTGCCGTGGTAGACGGTCACTGTTCTTACCCTAAATCTATTAACAGAGGTGTCCCACAGGGTTCTGTCCTATCTCCCACTCTTTTTCTGTTGTTCATTGATGATCTTCTTTCCAAAACGAACTGTCCTATCCATTCCTACGCCGATGATTCCACTCTGCATTATTCAACTTCTTTTAATAGAAGACCCACCCTTCAGGAACTTAACGACTCAAGGCTGGAGGCTGCAGAACGCTTAGCCTCAGACCTTACTATTATTTCCGATTGGGGCAAGAAGAACCTGGTGTCCTTCAACGCCTCAAAAACACAGTTTCTCCACCTATCCACTCGACACAATCTTCCAAACAACTATCCCCTATTCTTTGACAACACCCAGCTATCACCTTCCTCAACACTAAACATCCTCGGTCTATCCTTAACTCAAAATCTTAACTGGAAACTTCATATCTCATCTCTTACTAAATCAGCTTCCTCGAGGCTGGGCGTTCTGTACCGTCTCCGCCAGTTCTTCTCCCCTGCACAGTTGCTGTCCATATACAGGGGCCTTGTCCGCCCTCGTATGGAGTATGCATCTCATGTGTGGGGGGGCTCCACTCACACAGCTCTTCTGGACAGAGTGGAGGCTAAGGCTCTTCGTCTCATCAGCTCTCCTCCTCATACTGATAGTCTGCTACCTCTTAAATTCCGCCGCAATGTTGCCTCTCTTTCTATCTTCTATCGATATTTCCACGCTGATTGCTCTTCTGAACTTGCTAACTGCATGCCTCCCCCCCTCCCGCGGCCCCGCTGCACTCGGCTTTCTACTCATGCTCATCCCTATACTGTCCAAGCCCCTTATGCAAGAGTTAACCAGCATCTTCACTCTTTCATCCCTCACGCTGGTAAACTCTGGAACCATCTTCCTTCATCTGTATTTCCTCCTGCCTACGACTTGAACTCTTTCAAGAGGAGGGTATCAGGACACCTCTCCTCCCGAAATTAACCTCTGATTTTGGACACTCCTTTAACCTCTGTTCGGGAGCAGTGAGTAGCGGGCCTTTTTTTCTTTTTTTTTCTTTGCGCCCTTGAGCTGTCTCCTTAGCTGTAAAAAAAAAAAAAAAAATTGTATGAGAAAACATACACAAATACATATAAAATAACGCTAATTTCCATAAAAAAAATGTCCAAAAATGAACGTAAAATAAAGTAACTTTGGATAAAAATATATATACAAAACACACATTAAATAATGTAAATCCGTACATAAAATAACCTAAATTTGTATAAAACTATATACAAAAATACACAAAAATAATTTAAATTTGTATGAAAAGAAATATAAAAAATACACATAAAATTAGGTTAATTTGTATTGAAATACATATACAAAATACATATAAAATAATGTAAATTTGAAAGAAAATATATAAACAAATACACATATAATAACGTAAATTTGTATGAAATACATAATCAAAATACACATTAAATAATGTAAATATGTATAAAAAAAATATATACAAAACACAAATAGAATAATGTAAAATCGTATCAAAATATATACACAGAATATTAATAAAATAATGTAAATTTGTATGAAAATTAAGATGCAAAATACCTATAAAATAACGCATTTTTTATAAAAATATTGATACCAAAATACACATAAAATATTTGAATTTGTATTAAAATAAATATACAAAATGCACATACAATAAGGTAAATTTGTAATGAAATAGATATGCAAAATACATATAAAATAATGTAAATTTGTTTCAAAATATATATACGAATACACATAAAATAACGTGGATTTCTATAAAAATACATATACAAAATACACATAATATTAAGTAAATACGTATAAAAAAATGTATACAAAATACACATAAAATAATGTAAATTCGTAGAAATGTAAATAAACAATATACCAATAAAAGAATGTGTATTTGTATAAATATAAATATACAAAATGCACATAAAATAACGTAAATTTATATAAAACTATATACATAAAATAACGCAAATTTCTATAAAAATATATGCACAAAAATGAACATAAAATAAATTTGCATAAAAATATATATTCAAAACACACTTTAGATAAAGTAAATGAGTATAAAAGTATGTATACAAAATACCTATGAAATAATCTAAATTCGTATCGAGTTAAATTAAGAAAATATGAATAAAATAATGTAATTTTGGATGAAAATATATATACAAAATACACATAAAATAACCTAAATACAAATACAAATATACACATAAAATAATTTAAAATTGAATGAAATAAATATACAATATAAACATAAAATAAGGTAAATTTGTAATGAAATATATGAAAAAATACACATAAAATAATATAAATTTGTATGAAAATATATAAACAAATACACATTAAATAACATGAATTTGTATAAAATTTGTATCAAAATATATACTTATACACACAATAAAATAACGTAATTTTTTTATGAAAATGTATATACAAAATACACATAAAATAATTTAAATACGTAGAAAAATATATATACAAAAAAACACATAAAATAATGTAAATTTGTATGAAAATATATAAACAAATACACATAAAATAATGTAAATTTGGATAAAATATATATACAAAATGAACATTAAATAATGTAAATATGTATAAAAAAAATATACAAAATACACATAGAATAATGTTGAATCGTATCAAAATAAATAAAGAGAATATCAATAAAATAATGTAAATTTGTATGAAAATAAAGATGCAAAATATCCATATAATAACGCATATTTGCATAAAAATATATATACAAAAATACATATAAAATAGTTAAATTTGTATTAAAATAAATGTACAAAATGCACATAAAATAAAGTAAATTTGTATTGAAATAGATATGCAAAATACACATCAATAATGTAAATTTGTATCAAAATATATATACGAATACTCATAAAATAGTGTAAATTTCTATGAAAATATACATACAAAATAGATATACAAAATACACATATAACTTGTTAAATTTGTATTTAAATACATGTATAAAAAACATAAAATAATGTAGATTTGTATGAAATGAAAACAAATACATTTTATATAAAATATATATACAAAATACACATAGAATAATGTAAAATCATATCAAAATAAATACACAGAATATCAATAAAATAATGTAGTTTTGTATGGAAATAAAGATGCAAAATACCCATAAAATAAAGCATATTTTTATAAAAATACATATACAAAAATACACATAGATTAATCAAATTTGTATTAAAATTAATATATAAAATGCACATACAATAAGGTAAATTTGTATTGAAAAAATATGCAAAATACACATAAAATAATGTAAATTTGTTTCAAAATATATATACGAATAAACATAAAATAACGCAGATTTCTATAGAAATATATATCCAAAATACACTTGAAATAATGTAAATACGTATAAAAATATATATACAAAATACACATTAAATAATGTTAATTCGTGTCAAAATAAATAAACAAAATATCATGAAAAGAATGTGTATTTGTATGAAAAAAGATATACAAAATACACAGTATGTGTATTTTGTATATTTATTTTAACACAAATTTAATTATTTTATGTGTACTTTGTATACATTTTCTTATACGTATTTACTTCATTTAATGTGTATTTTGTATATATATTTTTATAGTAATCTACGTTATTTTATGTGTATTGGTATATATTTTGAAGCAAATTTACATTGTTTTATATGTATTTAGCATATCTATTTCAATATAAATCTACCTTATTGTATGTGCATTTTGTATATTTATTGTAAGACAAATTTAAATATTTGATTATTTTGGTATATATATTTTAATAAAAAGAGTTTTATATAAATTTAAAATATTTTATGTGTATTTTGTATATCTATTTTCATACAAATACACATTTTTTATTGATATTTTGTTTATTTATTTTGACGCGATTTCACATTATTTAATGTGTATTGTGTATATATATTTTATACGTATTTACGTCATTTCATGTGTATTTTGTATATATATTTCTATAGAAATATATGTTATTTTATGTGTATTCGTATATATATTTTGAAACAAATATACATTGTTTTATGTGCATTTTGCATATTTTTTCAATATAAATTTACCTTATTGTACGTGCATTTTGTATATTAATTTTAATTCAAATTTAATTATTCTATGTGTATTTTTGTATATGTATTTTCATAAAAAAAAAAATGCTTTATTTTATGGGTATTTTGCATCTTTATTTTTATACAAATTTACCTTATTTTATTGATATTCTGTGTATTTATTTTGATACGATTTTACATTATTCTATGTATATTTTGTATATATATTTCATACAAATGAACGTAATTTTATGTGAATTTGTTTTCATTTCATACAAATTTACATTATTTTATGTGTATTTTGTACATGTATTTAAATACAAATTTAACTAATTATGTGTATTATGTATATCTATTTTCATACAAATTGAAATTAATTTTGTGTATTTTAGTATATATTTTTATTCAAATTTTCGTAATTTTATGTGAATTTTGTATATTTATTTTCCTACAAATATACGTTCTTTTATCGGAATTTTGATTATTTATTTTGATACGAATTTTCATTATTTTAGGTGTATTTGATATATATATATTTTTATACTTATTTACATAATTTTATATGGATTTTGAATATATATTTTCATAGAAATTTACTCTATTTTATGTGTATTCGTATATATATTTTGATACAAATTTACATTATTTATGTGTATTTCGCATATCTATTTCAATACAAATTTTCTTTATTGTATGTGCCTTTTGTATATTTATTTTGATGCAAATTTAATTATTTTATGTGTATTTTTGTATATATTTTTAAACAAATATGCGTTATTATATGGGTATTTTGCATCTTTATTTTCATACAAATTTACATTATTTTATTGATTGTCTGTTTATTTATTTTGATACGATTTTACGTTATTCTGTGTATTTTGTATATATATTTTTAGACATATTTACATTATTTAATGTATATTTTGTACATATATTTTATGGAAATTTACGTTATCTTATGTGTATTTGTTTATATATTTTCATACAAATTTACATTATTTTATGTGTATTTTGTATATGTATTTCAATAAAATTTGCCTAATTTCATTTGTATTTTGCATATCTATTTTCAAACAAATTTGAATTATTTTTGTGTATTTTTGTATTATATTTATACAAAAAAAAAATTTTATTTGTATTTTGTATATATTTTTTCCTACACAGATACATTCTTTTAGAGGAAATTTTGTTGATTTATTTTGATACGAATTTACATTATTTTATGTGCATTTTTTATATATATTTTTCTATGTATTTACATTATTTTATGTGTATTTTGTATATATATTTTCATAAAAATTTACGTAATTTTATTGTGTGTATTCGTATATATTTTGATAAAAATTTTCATTATTTTGTGTTTTTTGCATATCTATTTCAATAAAAATCTACCTTATTGTATGTGTATTTTGTATATTTATTTTAATACAAATTTAATTATTTTATGTGTATTTTTGTATATATTTTTTTTTAAATATGAGATATTTTATGGGTATTTTGCATCTTTAATTTTATAAATTTTTACATTACGTACATATCTTTTATACGTATTTACATTATTTAATGTGTATTTTGTTTATATATTTTTATACAAATTTACGTTATTATATGTGTATTTGAATATATATTTTGATACAAATTTACACTATTTTATGTATTTTCTATATTTATTTCAATTCAAATTTAGCTTATTTTATGTGTCTTTTTTATATCTATTTTCATACAAATTTAATTATTTTTGTTTATTTTTGTATTAAGTTTTATACAATTTTACGTTAATTTATGTGTATTTTGTATATTTATATTTATACAAGTAAACATTCTTTTATTGGCATTTAGTTTATTTATTTTGATACGAATTTACATTATTTTATGTGTATTTTGTATACATTTTCTTATACGTATTTACTTCATTTTATGTGTATATTTTATAGAAATCTACGTTATTTTATGTGTATTCGTATGTATATTTTGAAACAAATTTACATTGTTTTATATGTATTTTGCATATCTATTTCAATACAAATTTACCTTATTTTATGTGCATTTTGTATATTTATTGTAATACAAATTTAAATATTTTATGTGCATTTTGGTATATATATTTACATAAAAAATGCGTTGTTTTATGGGTATTTTGCATCTTTATTTTCATACAAATTTACATTATTTTATTAATATTCTGTGTATTTATTTTGATACTATTTTACATTATTCTATTTGAGTTTTGTATATATTTTTTTATACATATTTACATTATTTAATGTGTATTTTCTATATAAATTTCATACAAATTTTCGTTATTTTAAGTGTATTTGTTTATATATTTTTATTCAAATTTATATTATTTTATGTGTATTTTGTATATGTATTTCAATACAAATTTACCTAATTTCATGTGTATTTTGAATATATATTTTATACAAATTTAAACTATTTTTTGTGTATTTTTGTATAGAGTTTTATTCAAATTTACAATATTTTATGTGTATATTGTATATCTATTTTCATACAAATACACATTCTTTTATTGATATTTTGTTTATTTATTTTGATGCGAATTTACATAATTTAATTTGTATTGTGTATATATTTTTTTATACGTATTTACGTCATTTCATGTGTATTTTGTATATATATATTTCTATAGAAATATACGTTATTTTATATGTATTCGTATATATATTTTGAAACAAATATACATTGTTTTATGTGCATTTTGCATATTTTTTCAATACAAATTTACCTTATTGTACGTGCATTTTGTATATCAATTTTAATACAAATTTAGCTATTCTATGTGTATTTCTGGGTATGTATTTTTATAAAAATATGCTTTATTTTATGGGTATTTTGCATCTTTATTTTCATACAAAATTACATTATTTTATTGATATTCTGTGTATTTATTTTGATACGATTTTACATTATTCTATGTATATTTTGTATATCTATATTATACCAATGTACGTTATTTTATGTGAATTTGTTTTCATTTCATACAAATTTACATTATTTTATGTGAATTTTGTACATGTATTTAAATACAAATTTAACTAATTATATGTGTATTTTGTATATCTATTTTCATACAAATTGAAATTAATTTTGTGTATTTTTGCATATATTTTTATTCAAATTTTCGTAATTTTATGTGTTTGTTGTATATTTATTTTCCTACAAATATACGTTCTTTTATCGGAATTTTATTTATTTATTTTGATACGAATTTTCATTTTTTTTAGGTGTATTTGATATATATATTTTTATACTTATTTACATAATTTTATATGTATTTTGAATATATATTATCATAGAAATCTACTTTATATATATATATGTACAGAAAATACACATGAAATAATCTAAATTCGTATCGAAATAAATGAACAAAATACCGATAAAATAATGTAATTTTGAATGAAAATATATATAGAAAATACACATAAAATAACGTAAATACAAATAAATATATACACATAAAATGATTTGAATTTGAATGAAAATAGATATAAAAATAAACTTAATATAAGGCAAATTTATAATGAAATATATATACAAAATCCACATAAAATAATGTAGATTTGTTTCAAAATATATATACGAATACACATAAAATAACGTAGATTTCTATAGAAATATATATACAAAATATACATGAAATGTTGTAAATACGTATAAAAATATATATACTAAATACACATTAAATAATGTAAATTCGTGTCAAAATAAATAATTAAAATATCAATAAAAGAATGTGTATTTGTATGAAAATACATATACAAAATACACATAAAATAACGTAAATTTGTATAAAACTATATATAAAAATACACAAAAATAAGTTAAATTTGTATGAAAATAAATATACAAAATACACATAAAATTAGGTAAATTTGTAAAGAAATACATATACAAAATACACATAAAATAATGTAAATTTGAATGAAAATTTATAAACAAATACACTTAAATTAACATAAATTTGTATTAAATATATATAAAAAATACTCATTAAATAAACAAAATACCAATAAAAGAATGAGTATTTGGATAAATATAAATATACAAAATACACATATAAAATAAACATAAAATAAGGTAGATTTGTAATAAAATATATGTACAAAATACACATACAATAATGTAAATTTACATGAAAATATATATACAAATACACATATAATACCATGAATTTGTATAAAAAATTATATTCAAAATAAATGTTAAATAATGTAAGAGGGTATAAAAATATATATACAAAGTACATATAAAATGAAAATTAAGATGCAAAATACCTATAAAATAACGCATTTTTTATAAAATTATTGATACCAAAATACACATAAAATATTTGAACTTGTATTAAAATAAATATACAAAATGCACATACAATAAGGTAAATTTGTATTGAAATAGATATGGAAAATACATATAAAATAATGTAAATTTGTTTCAAAATATATATACGAATACACATAAAATAACGTAGATTTCTATAAAAATACATATACAAAATACACATAAAATTAAGTAAATACGTATAAAAAAATGTATACAAAATACACATAAAATAATGTAAATTCGTATAAATGTAAATAAACAATATACCAATAAAAGAATGTGTATTTGTATAAATATAAATATACAAAATGCACATAAAATAACGTAAATTTATATAAAATATATACATAAAATAACGCAAATTTCTATAAAATATATGTACAAAAATGAACATTAGATAAATTTGCATAAAAATATATATACAAAACACACATTAGATAATGTAAATGAGTATAAAAATATGTATACAAAATACCTATGAAATAATCTAAATTCGTATCGAATTAAATTAAGAAATACTAATAAAATAATGTAATTTTGGATGAAAATATATATACAAAATACACATAAAATAACCTAAATACAAATACAAATATACACATAAAATAATTTAAAATTGAATGAAATAAACATACAAAATAAACATAAAATAAGGTATATTTGTAATGAAATATATGAAAAAATACACAAAAAATAATATAAATTTGTATGAAAATATATACAAATACACATTAAATAATATGAATTTGTATAAAATTTGTATCAAAATATATACTTATTCACACAATAAAATAACGTAATTTTTTTATGAAAATGTATATACAAAATACACATAAAATAATTTAAATACGTAGAAAAATATATATACAAAAAACACATAAAATAGTGTAAATATGTATGAAAATATATAAACAAATACACATAAAATAATGTAAATTTGGATAAAAAATATATACAAAATTAATATTAAATAATGTAAATATATATATAATAAAATATATACAAAAAACACATAGAATAATGTTAAATCGTATCAAAATAAATAAAGAGAATATCAATAAAATAATGTAAATTTGTATGAAAATAAAGATGCAAAATATCCATATAATAACGCATATTTGCATAAAATTATATACAAAATACATATAAAATAATTAAATTTGTATTAAAATAAATATACAAAATGCACGTACAATAAAGTAAATTTGTATTGAAATAGATATGCAAAATACACATTAATAATGTAAATTTGTATCAAAATATATTTACGAATACTCATAAAATAGAGTAAATTTCTATGAAAATATACATACAAAATAGATATACAAAATACACATATAACTAGTTAAATTTGTATTTAAATACATGTACAAAAAACACATAAAATAATGTAGATTTGTATGAAATGAAAACAAATACATTTTATATAAAATATATATACAAAATACACATAGAATAATGTAAAATCATATCAAAATAAATACACAGAATATCAATAAGATAATGTAAATTTGTATGAAAATAAAGATGCAAAATACCCATAAAATAAAGCATATTTTTATAAAAATACATATACAAAAATACACATAGATTAATCAAATTTGTATTAAAATTAATATACAAAATGCACATACAATAAGGTAAATTTGTATTAAAAAAATATGCAAAATACACATAAAACAATGTAAATTTGTTTCAAAATATATATACGAATACACATAAAATAACGCAGATTTCTATAGAAATATATATACAAAATACACTTGAAATAATGTAAATACGTATAAAAATATATATACAAAATACACATTAAATAATGTTAATTCGTGTCAAAATAAATAAACAAAAAATCATGAAAAGAATGTGTATTTGCATGAAAATAGATATACAAAATACACATAAAATAACCTAAATTTGTATAAAACTATATATACAAAAATACACAAAAATAATTTAAACTTGTATGAAAATAAATATGCAAAAAACATATAAAATTAGGTAAATTTGTATTGAAATACATATACAAAATACACATAAAATAATGTAAATTTGAATGAAAATATATAAACATATAGACTTAAAATAACGTAAATTTGTATCAAATATATATACAAAAAACACATTAAATAATGTAAATATGTATAAAAAAATATATACAAAACACAAATAAAATAATGTAAAATCGTATCAAAATAAATATAGAAAATATTAATAAAATAATGTAAATTTGTATGAAAATTAAGATGCAAAATACCCATAAAATAATGCATTTTTTATAAAAATATATATACGAAAAAACATAAAATATTTGATTTTGTATTAAAATAAATAGATATACAAAATACTCATAAAATAAGCTAAATTTGAATTGAAATATATATACAAAATACATAAAATAATGTAAATTTGTATCAAAATACTTATACAAATACACATATAATAACGTAAATTTGTATAAAAATATATAAACAAAATACACATTAAATAATATAAATACGTATAAAAAAATGTACAAAATACACAAATAATCATGTAATTCGTATCAAAATAGATAGACAAAATACCAATAAAATAATGTAAATTTCTATGAGAAAACATATACAAAATACATAAATAACGCAAATATCAATAAAATATATATAATATAATATATTTTATACATATTTAAAATATTTAATGTATATTTTGTATATATATTTATCCAAATTTACGTTATTTTATATGTATTTGTTTATATTTTCATACAAATTTACATTATTTTATGTGAGTTTTGTATATGTATTTCAATACAAATTTGCCTAACTTTATGTGTATTTTGCATTTATATTTTTTCAAACAAATTTAAATTATTTTGTGTATTTTGTATATATTTTATACAAATTTTAGTTATTTTATTTCTTTTATGTATATATATATTCATACAAATATACATTCTTGTATTGGAATTTTGTGTATTTATTTTTTTAAGAATTTACATTATTTTATGTGTATTTTGTATATATATTTTTCTACGTATTTAAATTATTTTATGTGTATTTTATATATACATTTTCATAAAAATTTACGTTATTTTATTGTGTGTATTCGTATATATTTTGAAACAAATTTTATACAAATTCATGTTATTTTATGTGTATTTGTATATATATTTTCATACAAATTTATATTATTTTATGTGTATTCATACATATATTATTACAAATTTACCTTATTTTATGTTTATTTTGTATATTTATTTAATTTAATATAATCAAATTTAAATTTATTGTATATGCATTTTGTATATTAATTTTAATACAAATTTAATTATTCTATGTGTATTTTTCTATATGTATTTTTATAAAAATATACTTTATTTTATGGGTATTTTGCATCTTTATTTTCATACAAATTTACGTTATTTTATTGATATTCTGCTCATTCATTTTGATACGATTTGACATTATTCTATGTCTATTTTGTATATATTTTTCATACAAATTTACGTTATTTTATGTGTATTTGTTTATATATTTTGACACAAATTTACAATATTTTATGGGTATTTTGTATATATATTTCAAAGAAATTTACCTAGTTTTATGTGTATTTTGAATATCTATTTTCATTCAAACTCAAATTATTTTTATGTATTTTTGTATATATTTCAATACAAATTTTAGTTATGTTATGTGTATTTTGTAAATCTATTTTCATTCAAATATATATTATTTTATTGGTATTTTGTTGATTTATATTGATACGAATTTACATTATTTTATATGTACTTTGTATATATATTTTTATACGCATTTACATTATTTAATATTTATTTTGAATATATAATTTTATACAAATTCATGGTATTTTATGTGTATTTGTATATATATTTTCATATAAATTTACATTATTTTATGTGTATTTTGTACATATATTTCATTACAAATTTACCTTATTTTATGTTTATTTTGTATGTGTATTTTGTACATTTATATTTATACAAATACACATTCTTTTATTGGTATTTTGTTTATTTATTTTGTTTCGAATTTACATTATTTACTTAATTTTATGTGTATTTTGTATATATATTTTTATAGAAATCTACGTTATTTTATGTGTATTCGTACATATATTTTGAAACAAATTTACATTGTTTTATATGTACAATAAGGTAAATTTGTATTGAAATAAATATGCAAAATACATATAAAGCAATGTAAATTTGTTTCAAAATATGTATACGAATACACATAAAATAACGTAGATTTCTATAAAAATATATATACAAAATACACATAAAATGAAGTAAATACGTATAAAAAATGTATACAAAATACACATAAAATAATGTAAATTCGTATCAAAATAAATAAACAAAATACCAATAAAAGAATGTGTATTTGTATAAATATAAATATACAAAATACACATAAAATAACGTAAATTTATATAAAACTATATAAAAAATACACAGAAGTAATTAAATTTGTATGAAAATATATACAAAACACACACAAAATAAGCTAAATTTGAATTGAAATATATATACAAAATACATGAAATAAAGTAAATTGTATCAAAATATTTATAGAAATACACATAATAACGTAAATTTGTATAAAAATATATAAACAAAATACACATTAAATAATGTAAATACGCATAAAAAAATGTGTACAAAATACACATATAATCATGTAATTCGTATCAAAATAAATAAACAAAATACCAATACAATAATATAAATTTGTATGATTAAACGTGTATAAATATAAATGTACAAAATACACATACAAAATAAACATAAAATAAGGTAAATTTGTAATGAAATATATGTACAAAATACACATAAAATAATGTAAATTTATATGAAAATATATATACAAATACACATAAAATACCATGAATTTGTATAAAATTATATATTAAAAATAAATATTATATAATGTAAATGCGTATAAAAATATATATAAAAAGTACATATAAAATAATGTAAATTCGTATCAATATAAATCAACAAAATACCAATAAAATAATATATATTTGAATGAAAATAGATTTACAAAATGCACATAACATAGCTAAAATTTGTATTGAAATATATACAAAAATACATAAAAATAATTTGAGTGTACGAAAATAGATATTCAAAATACACATAAAACTAGGTAAATTTCTTTTGAAATATATATACAAAATACCCATAAAATATTGTAAATTTGTTTCAAAATATATAAACAAATACACATAAAATAATGTCAAATCGTATCAAAATGAATGAGCAGAATATCAATAAAATAACGTAAATTTGTATGAAAATAAAGATGCAAAATACCCATAAAATAAAGCATATTTTTATAAAAATACATATACAAAAATACACATAGAATAATTAAATTTGTATTAAAATTAATATACAAAATGCATATACAATAAGGTAAATTTGTATTGAAAAAATATGCAAAATACACATAAAAGTGTAAATGTGTTTAAAAATCTATATACGAATACACATAATATAACGTAGATTTCTATAGAAATATATATACAAAATACACATGAAATGATGTAAATACGTATAAAAATATATATACAAAATACACATTAAATAATTTAAATTCTCGTCAAAATAAATAAACAAAATATCAACAAAAGAATGTGTATTTGTATGAAAATACATATACAAAATACTCATAAAATAACCTAAGTTTGTATAAAACTATATACAAAAATGCACAAAAATAATTTAAATTTGTATGAAAATAAATATACAAAATACACATAAAATTAGGTAAATTTGTATTGAAATACATATACAAAATACACATAAAATAATGGAAGTTTGAATGAAAATATATAAACATATACACTTAAAATAACGTAAATTTGTATCAAATATATATACAAAATACTAATTAAATAATCTAAATATGTATAAAAAAATATATTCAAAACACAAATAGAATAATGTGAAATAGTATCAAAATAAATACACAGAATATTAATAAAATAATGTAAATTTGTATGAAAATAAAGATGCAAAATAGCCATAAAATAACGCATTTTTTATAAAAATATATATACCAAAATACACATAAAATATTAAAATTTGTATTAAAATAAATATAAAAAATGCACAAACTGTAAGGTAAATTTGTATTGAAATAGATATGCAAAATACATATAAAACAATGTAAATTTGTTTCAAAATATATATACGAATACACATAAAATAACGTTGATTTCTATAAAAATATATACAAAATACACATAAAATGAAGTAAATACGTATAAAAAAATGAATACAAAATACACATAAAAACGTATCAAAATAAATAAACAAAATACTAGTAAAAGAAAGTGTATTTGTATAAATATAAATATACAAAATTCACATAAAATATCGTAAATTTGTATAAAACTATATACAAAAATACACAGAAGTTATTTAATTTGTATGAAAATATATATACAAAATACAGCTAAAATAAGCTAAATTTGAATTGAAATGTACATACAAAATACATAAAAAAATGTTAATCTGTATCAAAATATTTATACAAATACATATAATAACGTAGATTTGTTTAAAAATATATAAACAAAATACACATTAAGTAATGTAAATACGTATAAAAAATATGTACAAAATACACATATAATCATGTAATTCGTATCAAAATAAATAAACAAAATAGCAATAAAATAATGTAAATTTGTATGAGAAAACATATACAAATAACGCAAATTTCTATAAAAATATATGTACAAAAATGCACGTAAAATAAAGTAAATTAGCATAAAAATATATATACAAAACACACACTAAATAATGTAAATGCGTACATAAAATAACCTAAATTTGTATAAAACTATATACAAAAATACACAAAAATAATTTAAATTTGTTTGAAAAGAAATATACTAAATACACATAAAATTAATGAAATTTGTATGAAATACATATACAAAATACACATCAAATAATGTAAATTTGAATGAAAATATATAAACAAATACACTTAAAATAACGTAAATTTGTATAAAATATATATGCAAGATACACATTAAATAATGTAAATGTGTATAAAAAAATATATACAAAAAACAAATAGAATAATGTAAAATCGTATCAAAATAAATACACAGAATATCAATAAAATAATGTAAATTTGTATGAAAATAAAGATGCAAAATTCCTAAAAATTATCGCATTTTTTATAAAAATATATATACCAAAATACACATAAAATATTTAAATTTGTATTGAAATAAATATACAAAATGCATATACAGTAAGGTAAATTTGCATAAAAAGAGATATTCAAAAATACATATAAAACAATGTAAATTTGTTTTAAAATATATATACGAATACACATAAAATAAAGTAGATTTCTATAGAAATATATATTCAAAATACATATGAAATTATGTAAATACGTATAAAAATATATATACAAAATACATATCAAATAATGTAAACTCGTGTCAAAATAAATAAACAAAATATCATTAAAAGATTGTGTATTTGTATGAAAATAGATAATAGATAATAAACTTGTATAAAATATATATGCAAGATACACATTAAATAATGTAAATATGAATAAAAAAGTATATACAAAAAACAAATAGAATAACGTAAAATCGTATCAAAATAAATACTCCGAATATTATTAAAATAATGTAAATTTGTATGAAAATAAAGATGCAAAATTCCCATAAAATAGCGCATTTCTTATAAAAATATATATACCAAAATACACATAATATATTTAAATTTGTATTGAAATAAATATACAAAATGCATATACAATAAGGTAAATTTGTATTGAAAGAGATATGCAAAAATACATATAAAATAATGTAAATTTGTTTCAAAATATATATGCGAATACAAATAAAAAAACGTAGATTTCTATAAAAATATATATACAAAATACACATAAAATTAAGTAAATGCGTATAAAAAAATGGATACAAAATACACATAAAATAATGTAAATTCGAATTAAAATAAATAAACAAAATACCAATAAAAGAATGTGTATTTGGATAAATATAAATATACTAAATACACATACAAAATAAACATAAAATAAGGTAGATTTGTAATAAAATATATGTACAAAATACACATACAATAATGTAAAGTTATATGAAAATATATATACAAATACACATAAAATACCATGAATCTGTATAAAAATATATATTCAAAATAAATATTAAATAATGTAAAAGCGTATAAAAATATATATACAAAGTACATATAAAATGAAAATTAAGATGCAAAATACCTATAAAATAACGCATTTTTTATAAAATTATTCATACCAAAATACACATAAAATATTTGAACTTGTATTAAAATAAATATACAAAATGCACATACAATAAGGTAAATTTGTATTGAAATAGATATGCAAAATACATATAAAATAATGTAAATTTGTTTCAAAATATATATTCGAATACACATAAAATAACGTAGATTTCTATAAAAATACATATACAAAATACACATAAAATTAAGTAAATACGTATAAAAAAATGTATACAAAATACACATAAAATAATGTAAATTCGTATAAATGTAAATAAACAATATTCCAATAAAAGAATGTGTATTTGTATAAATATAAATATACAAAATTCACATAAAATAACGTAAATTTATATAAAACTATATACATAAGATAACGCAAATTTCTATAAAAATATATATACAAAAATGAACATTAAATAAATTTGCATAAAAATATATATACAAAACACACATTAGATAATGTAAATGAGTATAAAAATATGTATACAAAATACCTATGAAATAATCTAAATTCGTATCGAATTAAATTAAGAAATACTAATAAAATAATGTAATTTTTGATAAAAATATATATACAAAATACACATAAAATAACCTAAATACAAATACAAATATACACATAAAATAATTTAAAATTGAATGAAATAAATATACAAAATAAACATAAAATAAGGTAAATTTGTCATGAAATATATGAAAAAATACACATAAAATAATATGAATTTGTATGAAAATATATATACAAATACACATTAAATAACATGAATTTATATAAAATTTGTATCAAAATATATACTTATACACACAATAAAATAACGTAATTTTTTTATTAAAATGTATATACAAAATACACATAAAATAATTTAAATACGTAGAAAAATATATATACAAAAAACATATAAAATAATGTAAATATGTATGAAAATATATAAACAAATACACATAAAATAATGTAAATTTGGATAAAATATATATCATAAAATAATATAAATTCGTATCAAAATAAATAAACAAAATACCAATAAAAGAATGTGTATTTGTATGAATATAAATATACAAAATACACATAAAATAACGTAAATTTATATAAAACTATATACAAAAATACACAGAAGTAATTAAATTTGTATGAAAATATATACAAAATACACACGAAATAAGCTAAATTTGATTTGAAATATATATACAAAATACATGAAATAAAGTAAATTTGTATCAAATTATTTATACAAATACACATATAATAACGTAAATTTGTATGAAAATATATAAACAAAATACACATTAAATAATGTAAATACGTATAAAAAAATATGTACAAATTAAACATATAATCATGTAATTCGTATCAAAATAAATAAACAAAATACCAATAAAATAATATAAATTTGTATGAGTAAACGTGTATGTTGCATATTTTTTCAATACAAATTTACCTTATTATATACGCATTTTGTATATTAATTTTAATACAAATTTAGTTATTCGATGTGTATTTTTGTATCTGTATTTTTATAAACATATTCTTTATTTTTTGGGTATTTTGTCTCTTTATTTTCATACAAATTTACATTATTTTATTGATATTCTGCTCATTCATTTTGATAGGAATTGACATTATTCTATGTGTATTTTGTATATATTTTTCATACAAATTTACGTTATTTTATGTGTATTTGTTTATTTATTTTGACACAAATTTACAATATTTTATGGGTATTTTGTATATACATTTCAAAAGAAATTTACCTAGTTTTATGTGTATTTTGTATATCTATTTTCATACAAACTCAAATTATTTGTATGTATTTTTGTATATATTTTAATACAAATTTTAGTTATGTTATGTGTATTTTGTAAATTTATTTTCATTCAAATATATATTATTTTATTGGTGTTTTGTTGATTTATATTGATACGAATTTACATTATTTTATATGTACTTTGTATATATATTTTTATACGCTTTTCCATTATTTAATATTGATTTTGAATATATATTTTTATACAAATTCATGGTATTTTATGTGTATTTGTATATATATTTTCATATAAATTTACATTATTTTATGTGTATTTTGTACATATATTTTATTACAAATCTACCTTATTTTATGTTTATTTTGTATGTGTATTTTGTATATTTATATTTATCCAAATACACATTCTTTTATTGATATTTTGTTTATTTATTTTAATTCGAATTTACGTTCTTTTATCGGAATTTTGTTTATTTATTTTGATACGAATTTTCATTTTTTTTAGGTGTATTTGATATATATATTTTTATACTTATTTACATAATTTTATATGTATTTTGAATATATATTTTCATAGAAATTTACTCTATATGTATATGTATAGAAAATACACATGAAATAATCTAAATTCGTATCGAAATAAATGAACAAAATACCGATAAAATAATGTAATTTTGAATGAAAATATATATAGAAAATACTCATAAAATAACGCAAATACAAATAAATATATATACATAAAATGATTTGAATTTGAATGAAAATAGATATAAAAATAAACTTAAAATAAGGCAAATTTATAATGATATATATATATATATATATATATATATATATATATATATATATATATATATATATATATATATATATATATATATATATATATATATATATATATATATATATATATATATATATATATATATATATATATATATATATACAAAATACACATAAAATAATGTAGATTTGTTTCAAAATATATATACGAATACACATAAAATAACGTAGATTTCTATAGAAATATATATACAAAATACACATGAAATGTTGTAAATACGTATAAAAATATATATACAAAATACACCTTAAATAATGTAAATTCGTGTCAAAATAAATAATTAAAATATCAATAAAAGAATGAGTATTTGTATGAAAATACATATACAAAATACACATAAAATAACGTAAATTTGTATAAAACTATATATAAAAATACACAAAAATAAGTTAAATTTGTATGAAAATAAAAATACAAAATACACATAAAATTAGGTAAATTTGTAAAGAAATACATATACAAAATACACATAAAATAATGTAAATTTGAATGAAAATATATAAACAAATACACTTAAATTAACATAAATTTGTATAAAATATATATAAAAAGTACTCATTAAATAATGTAAATATGTATAAAAAATATATATACAAAACACAAATAGAATAATGTAAAATCGTATTAAAATAAATACACGGAATGTAAATAAAATAATGTAAATTTGTATGAAAATAACGATGCAAAATACCAATAAAATAACGCATTTTTTATAAATATACGAAATACACATGAAAGGATGTAAATACGTAAAAAAATATATATACAAAATACACATTAAATAATGTAAATTCGCGTCAAAATAAATAAACAAAATGTCAATAAAAGAATGTGTATTTGTATGAAAATAAATATACAAAACACACATAAGATAACATAAATTTGTATAAAACTATATCCAAAAATACACAAAAATAATTTAAATTTGTATGAAAATAAATATACAAAATACACATAAAATTAGGTAAATTTGTATTGAAATACATATACAAAATACACATAAAATACTGTAAATTTGAATGAAAATACATAAACAAATACACTTAAAATAACGTATATTTGTATAAAAAAATATATATAAAACACAAATAGAATAATGTAAAATCGTATCAAAATAAATACACAGAATATTAATAAAATAATGTAAATTTGTATGAAAATAAAGAAGCAAAATACCCATAAAATAACACATTTTTTTTTAAATATATATACAAAAATACACATAAAAAAATTTATTTGTATTAAAATAGATATACAAAATACACATACAATAAGGTAAATCTGTATTGAAATAGATATGCAAAATACATATAAAACAATGTAAATTTGTTTCAAAATATATACGAATACACATAAAATAACGTAGATTTGTATAAAAAAAATATATACAAAATACACGTAAAATGAAGTAAATACGTATAAAAAAATGTATACAAAATACACATAAAATAATGTAAATTCGTATCAAAATAAATAAACAAAATACCAATAAAAGAATGTGTATTTGTATAAATATAAATATACAAAATACACATAAAATAACGTAAATTTGTATAAAACTATATACAAAAATACACAGAAGTAATTAAATTCGTATGAAAATAGATATACAAAATACAGATAAAATAAGCTAAATTTGAATTGAAATGTATATAAAAAAATACGTAAAATAATGTAAATTTGTATCAAAATATTTATAAAAATACATATAATAACGTAAATTTGTTTAAAAATATATAAACAAAATATACATTAAGTAATGTAAATACGTATAAAAAATATGTACAAAATACATATATAATCATGTAATTCGTATCAAACTAAATAAACAAAATAGCAATAAAATAATGTAAATTTGTATGAGAAAACATATACAAATACATATAAAATAACGCTAATTTCTAAAAAAATATATGTCCAAAAATGAACGTAAAATAAATTAACTTTGGATAAAAATATATATACAAAACACACATTAAATAATGTAAATGCGTACATAAAATAACCTAAATTTGTATAAAACTATATACAAAAATACACAAAAATAATTTAAATTTGTATGAAAAGAAATATAGAAAATACACATAAAATTAGGTTAATTTCTATTGAAATACATATACAAAATACACATAAAATAATGTAAATTTGAAAGAAAATATATAAACAAATACACATATAATAACGTAAATTTGTATGAAATATATATACAAAATACACATTAAATAATGTAAATATGTATAAAAAAAATATATACAAAACACAAATAGAATAATGTAAAATCGTATCAAAATATATACACAGAATATTAATAAAATAATGTAAATTTGTATGAAAATTAAACTATTTTTGTGTATTTTTGTGTATAGTTTTATACAAATTTAGGTTATTTTATGTTTATTTTGTATATCTATTTTCATACAAATACACATTCTTTTCATGATATTTTGTTTATTTATTTTGACACGAATTAACATTATTTAATGTGTATTTTGTATATATATTTTTATACGTATTTACATTTTTTCAAGTGTATTTTGTACATATATTTATATAGAAATCTGCGTTATTTTATGTGTATTCGTATATATATTTTGAAACAAATTTACATTGTTTTATGTGTATTTTGCATATTTTTTTAATACAAATTTACCTTAATGTATGTGCATTTTGTATATTAATTTTAATACAAATTTGATTAATCTATGTGTATTTTTGTATATGTATTTTTATAAAAATATGCTTTATTTTATGGGTATTTTGCATCTTTATTTTCATACAAATTTACATTATTTTATTGATATTCTGTGTATTTATTTTGATATGATTTTACATTATTCTATGTGTATTTTGTATATATATTTTATATAAAATGTATTTGTTTTCATTTCACACAAATCTACATTATTTTATGTGTTTTTTGTACATGTATTTAAATACAAATTTAACTAGTTATATGTGTATTTTGTATATCTATTTTGTATGTATATTTTCATAGAAATTTACTCTATTTTATGAGTATTCGTATATATATTTTGATACAAATTTACATTATTAATGTGTATTTTGCATATCTATTTCAATACAAATTTACTTTATTGTACGTGCATTTTGTATATTTATTTTAATACAAATTTATTTATTTTATATTTATATTGTATATATTTTTATGCAAATATGCGTTATTATATGGATATTTTGCATCTTTATTTTCATACAAATTTACATTATTTTATTGATTTTCTCTTTATTTATTTTGATACGATTTAGCATTATTCTATGTGTTTTTTGTATATATTTTTTTACATATATATTTACATTATTAAATGTTAATTTTGTATGTATTTTTTATCCAAATTTACATTATTTTATGTGTATTTGTTTATATATTTTCATGCATATTTACACTATTTTATGTGTTTTTTGTATAAATATTTTTCTACGTATTTAAATTATTTTATGTGTATTTTGTATATACATTTTCATAAAAAAAATTACGTTATTTTATTGTGTGTATAAGTATGTATTTTGATACAAATTTTATACAAATTCATGTTATTTAATGTGTATTTGTATATATATTTTCATACAAATTTATATTATTTTATGTGTATTTTTTCATATATTTCATTACAAATTTACCTTATTTTATGTTTATTTTGTATATTTATTTCATTCAATTTTAAATTATTTTATGTGTATATTTTATTTGTATTTAGGATATTTTATGTGTATTTTGTATATATATTTTCATCCAAAATTACATTATTTTATTGGTATTTCTTAATTTAATTCGATATGAATTTAGATTATTTCATAGGTATTTTGTATACATATTTTTATACTCATTTACATTATCTAATGTGTGTTTTGTATATATATTTTTATGCAAATTTATCTAATGTTCATTTTTGTACATATATTTTTATAGAAATTTGCGTTATTTTATGTATATATTTTATATAAATTTACGTTATTTTATGTGCATTTTGTATATTTATATTTATACAAATACACATTCTTTTATTGGTATATTGTTTATTTACATTTATACGAATTTACATTATTTTATGTGTATTTTGTATACATTTTTTTATACGTATTTACTTAATTTTATGTGTATTTTGTATATGTATTTTTATAGAAATCAACGTTATTTTATGTGTATTCGTATATATATTTTGAAACAAATTTACATTATTTTATATGTATTTTCCATATCTATTTCAATACAAATTTACCTTATTGTATGTGCATTTTGTTTATTTATTTTAATACAAGTTCAAATATTTTATGTGTATTTTGGTATCAATAATTTTATAAAAAAAATGCGTTATTTTATAGGTATTTTGCATCTTAATTTTCATTTTATATGTACTTTGTATATATATTTTTATACGCTCTTTTATTATTTAATATTTATTTTGAATATAATTTTTTATACAAATTCATGGTATTTTATGTGTATTTGTATATATATTTTCATATAACTTTACATTATTGTATGTGTATTTTGTACATATATTTTATTACAAATCTACCTTATTTTATGTTTATTTTGTATGTGTATTTTGTATATTTATATTTATCCAAATACACATTCTTTTATTGGTATTTTGTTTATCTATTTTAATTCGAATTTACATTATTTTATGTGTATTTTGAATACATTTTTTTATACGTATTTACTTAATTTTATGTGTATTTTGTATATATATTTTTATAGAAATATACGTTTTTTTTATTTGTATTCGTAAATATATTTTGAAACAAATTTACATTGTTTTATATGTATCTTTGCCTATCTCTTTCAATACAAATTTATCTTATTGTATATGCATTTTGTATATTTATTTCAATGCAAATTTAAATATTTTATGTGTATTTTGGTATATATATTTTTATAAGAAATGCGCTATTTTATGGGAATTTTGCATCTCTATTTTCATACAAATTTACATTATTTTATTAATATTCGGTGTATTTATTTTGACACGATGTTACATTATTCTATTTGTTTTTTGTATATACTTTTTTTATGCATATTTACATTATTTAATGTGTATCTTGCATATATATTTTATACAAATTTAATATCTATTATCTATTTTCATACAAATACACAATCTTTTCTTGATATTTTGTTTATTTATTTTGACACGAATTTACATTATTTGATATGTATTTTGTATATATATTTTTATACGTATTTACATAATTTTATATGTATTTTGTATATATATTTCTATAGAAATCTACTTTATTTTATGTGTATTCGTATATATATTTTGAAACAAATTTACATTGTTTTATATGTATTTTTGAATATCTCTTTCAATACAAATTTACCTTACTGTATATGCATTTTGTATATTTATTTCAATACAAATTTAAATATTTTATGTGTAATTTGGTAAATATATTTTTATAAAAAATGCGATAATTTTTGGGAATTTTGCATCTTTATTTTCATACAAATTTACATTATTTTATTGATATTCTGTGTATTTATTATGATACGATATTACATTATTCTATTTGTTTTTTGTATATATATTTTTATACACATTTACATTATTTAATGTGTATCTTGCATATATATTTTATACAAATTTACGTTATTTTAAGTGTATTTGTTTATATATTTTTATTCAAATTTACATTATTTGATGTGTATTTTGTATATGTATTTCAATACAAATTTACCTAGTTTTATGTGTATTTTGTATATTTCTTTTCAAGCAAATTTAAATTATTTTTGTGTATTTTTGTATATAGTTTTATACAAATTTAGGTTATTTTATTTACGCATTTACATTATTTAGTGTGTGTTTTGTATATATATTTTTTTGCAAATTTACTTTATTTTATGTGCATTTTTGTACATATATTTTTATAGAAATTTGCGTTATTTGTATATGTTTTCTCATTCAAATTTACATTATTTTATTGCTATTTTGTTTATTTATTTTGATACGAATTACATGATTATATGTGTATTTTGTACATATTTTTTATACGTATTTACATTACTTAATGTGTATCTTGTTTATATATTTTTAAACAAATCTACGTTATTATATGTATTTGTATAAATATTTTGATACAGATTTACATTATTTTATGTATTTTGTATGTACATTTCAAATCAAATTTAGCTCATTTTAGCTGTATTTTGTATACATATTTTCATACAAATTTAATTAGTTCTGTGTATTTTTGTATATAGTTTTATACAAATTTACGATATTTTATGTGTATTTTCTATATTTATATTTATACAAATACACATTCTTTTACTGGTATTTTTTTTTATTTATTTTTATACGATTTTTATGTATTTTTTGTATTCATTTTTTTATACGTATTTACTTCATTTTATGTGTATTTATTTTTATAGAAATCTACGTTATTTTATGTGTATTTTACAAATACACATTCTTTTATTGGTATATTGTTTATTTACATTTATACGAATTTACATTATTTTATGTGTATTTTGTATATATTTTTTTTATACGTATTTACTTAATATTATGTGTATTTTGTATATGTATTTTTATAGAAATCTACGTTATTTAATGTGTATTCGTATATATATTTTGAAACAAATTTACATTATTTTATATGTATTTTGCATATCTATTTCAATACAAATTTTCCTTATTGTATATGCATTTTGTATATTTATTTTAATACAAATTCAAATATTTTATGTGTATTTTGGTATCAATATTTTTATAAAAAGTGCGTTATTTTATAGGTATTTTGCATCTTAATTCATACAAATTTACATTATTTTATTAATATTCTGTGTATATATTTTGATACGATTTTACATTATTCTATTTGTGTTTTGTATATATTTTTTTTATACATATTTACATTATTTAATGTGTATTTTGATTATATATTTCATACAAATTTACGTTATTATATGTGTATTTGTTTATATATTTTCTTTCAAATTTACATTGTTTTATATGTATTTTGTATATGTATTTTAATACAAATTAACCTAATTTTATGTGTATTTTGTATATTTCTTTTCATACAAATTTAAATTATTTTTGTGTATTTTTGTATATAGTTTTATACAAATTTAGGTTATTTTATGTACGCATTTACATTATTTAATGTGTGTTTTGTATATATATTTTTATCCAAAGTTACTTTATGTTACGTTCATTTTTGGACATATATTTTTATGGAAATTAGCGTTATTTTATATGTATTTGTATATGTTTTCTCATACAAATTTACATTATTTTATTGATATTTTGTTTATTTAGTTTGATACGAATTACATGATTATATGTGTATTTTGTACATTTTTTTATACGTATTTACATTACTTAATGTATATTTTGTTTATATATTTTCAAACAAATTTGCGTTATTATATGTATTTTTATAAGTATTTTGATACAAATTTACATTATTTTATGTATTTTCTACATACATTTCAATTCAAATTTAGCTTATTTTATCTGTATTTTGTATATCTATTTTCATACGAATTTGATAACTTCTGTGTATTTTTGTATATAGTTTTATACAAATTTACGTTATTTTATGTGTATTTTGTATATTTATATTTATACAAATACACATTCTTTTATTGGTATTTTGTTTATTTATTTTGATACGAATTTACATTATTTTATGTGTATTTTGTATACATTTTCTTATACGTATTTACTTCATTTTATGTGTATTTTGTATATATATTTTTATACAAATCTACGTTATTTTATGTGTATTCGTATATATATTTTGAAACAAATTTACATTGTTTTATATATATTTTGCATATCTATTTCAATACAGATTTACCTTATTGTATGTGTATTTTGTATATTTATTTTAATACAAATACACATTCTTTTATTGATATTTTAATTATTTATTTTGACACGAATTTACATTATTTAATGTGTATTTTGTATATATATTTTTATACGTATTTACAACATTTCATGTGTATTTTGTATATATATTTCTATAGAAATCTACGTTATTTTATGTGTATTCGTATATATATTTTGATACAAATCTACATTAGTTTATGTGTATTTTGTATATATATTTCATTATAAATTTGATTTATTTTAAGTTTATTTTTATATCTATTTTCATTCAAATTCAAATCATTTTATGTGTATATATTCATTTGTATTTACGTTATTTTATGTGTATTTTCTATATACATTTTCATTCAAAATTACATTATTTTATCGGTATTTTGTTCATTTATTTAGATGCGAATTTAGATTATTTCATGTGTATTTTCTATACATATACATATAGAGTAAATTTCTATGAAAAAATATATTCAAAATACATATAAAATTATGTTAATAAGTATAAAAATATATTTATCAAATACACCTAAAAAAAATGAAAATTCGTATCAAAATAAATAAATTAAATTCCGATAAAAGAACGTAAATTCGAATTAAAATAAATAAACAAAATACCAATAAAAGAATGTGTATTTGGATAAATATAAATATACAAAATACACATACAAAATAAACATAAAATAAGGTAGATTTGTAATAACATATATGTACAAAATACACATAAAAAAATGTAAATTTATATGAAAATATATATACAAAAACACATAAAATATCATGAATTTGTATAAAAATATATATTCAAAATAAATATTAAATAATGGAAAAGCGTATAAAAATATATATACAAAGTACATATAAAATAATGTAAATTCGTATCAATATAAATCAACAAAACACCAGTAAAATTATATATATTTGAATGAAAATAAATTTACAAAATACACATAACATAACTAAAATTTGTATTAAAATATATACAAAAATACATAGAAATAATTTGAGTTTGTATGAAAATAGATATACAAAATACACATAAAACTATGTAAATTTCTTTTGAAATGTATATACAAAATACCCATAAAATATTGTAAATTTGTGTCAAAATATATAAACAAATACACATAAAATAACGTAAATTTGTATGAAAAATATATACAAAATACACATAGAATAATGTCAATTCCTATCAAAATGAATGAGCAGAATATCAATAAAATAATGTAAATTTGTATGAAAATAAAGATGCAAAATACCCAAAAAATAAAGAATAGGTTTATAAAAATACAGATACAAAAATACACATCGAATAATTAAATTTGTATTAAAATTAATATACAAAATGCGTATATAATAAGGTAAATTTGTAATGAAAAAATATGCAACATACACGTTTACTCATACAAATTTATATTATTTTATTGGTATTTTGTTTATTTATTTTGATACGAATTACATGATTATATGTGTATTTTGTACATATTTTTTTATACGTATTTACATTATTTAATGTGTATTTTGTTTATATATTTTCATACAAATTTACGTTATTATATGTGTATTTGTATAAATATTTTGATACAAATTTGCTTTATTTCATGTATTTTGTATATATATTTCAATTCAAATTTAGCTTATTTCGTGTGTATTTTGTATATATTTTCATACAAATTTAATTACTTCTGTGTATTTTTGTATATAGTTTTATATAAATTTACGTTATTTTATGTGTATTTTGTATATTTATATTCATACAAATACACATTCTTTTATTGGTATTTTGTTTATTTATTTTGATACGAATTTACATTATTTTATGATATGTATTTTATCCAAATTTACATTAGTTTATGTGTATTTGATTATATATTTTCATACATATTTACATTATTTTATGTGTTTTTTGTATATATATTTTTCTACGTATTTAAATTATTTTATGTGTATTTTGAATATACATTTTCATAAAAAAATTACGTTATTTTATTGTGTGTATAAGTATATATTTTGATACAAATTTTATACAAATTCATGTTATTTAATGTGTATTTGTATATGTATTTTCATACAAATTTATATTATTTTATGTGTATTTTTTCATATATTTCATTACAAATTTACCTTATTTTATGTTTATTTTGTATATTTATTTCATTCAGTTTTAAATTATTTTATGTGTATATTTGTATTTGTATTTAGGTTATTTTATTTGTATTTTGTATATATATTTTCATCCAAAATTACATTATTTTATTGGTATTTCTTAATTTAATTCGATACGAATTTAGATTGTTTCATAGGTATTTTGTATACATATTTTTATACTCATTTACATTATCTAATGTGTGTTTTGTATATATATTTTTATGCAAATTTATTTAATGTTCATTTTTGTACATTTATTTTTATAGAAATTTGCGTTATTTTATGTATATAGTTTTATATAAATTTACGTTATTTTATACACATTTTGTATTTTTATATTTATACAAATACACATTCTTTTATTGGTATATTGTTTATTTACATTTATACGAATTTACATTATTTTATGTGTATTTTGTATACATTTTTTTATACGTATTTACTTAATTTTATGTGTATTTTGTATATGTAATTTTATAGAAATCTACGTTATTTTATGTGTATTCGTATATATATTTTGAAACAAATTTACATTATTTTATATGTATTTTGCATATCTATTTCAATACAAATTTACCTTATTGTATGTGCATTTTGTATATTTATTTTAATACAAGTTCAAATATTTTGTGTATTTTGGTATCAGTAATTTTATAAAAAATGCGTTATTTTATAGGTATTTTGCATCTTAATTTTCATTTTATATGTACTTTATATATATATTTTTTATACGCTTTTACATTATTTAATATTTATTTTGAATATATATTTTTATACAGATTCATGGTATTTTATGTGTATTTGTATATATATTTTCATATAAATTTACATTATTTTATGTGTATTTTGTACATATATTTTATTACAAATCTACCTTATTTTATGTTTATTTTGTATGTGTATTTAGTATATTTATATTTATCCAAATACACATTCTTTTATTGGTATTTTGTTTATTTATTTTAATTCGAATTTACATTATTTTATGTGTATTTTGTATACATTTTTTTATACGTATTTACCTAATTTTAAGTGTATTTTGTATATATATTTTTATAGAAATCTACGTTTTTTTATTTGTATTCGTATGTATATTTTGAAACAAATTTACATTGTTTTACATGTAATTTTTGCATATCTCTTTCAATACAAATTTACCTTATTGTATGTGCATTTTGTATATTTATTTCAATACAAATTTAAATATTTTATGTGTATTTTGGTATATATATTTTTATAAGAAATGCGCTATTTTATTGGAATTTTGCATCTTTATTTTCATACAAATTTACATTATTTTATTAATATTCGGTGTATTTATTTTGATACGAATTTACATTATTCTATTTGTTTTTTGTATATACTTTTTTATACATATTTACATTTTTTAATGAGTATATTGCATATATATGTTATACAAATTTATTTTCTATTATCTATTTTTATACAAATACACATTCTTTTCATGATATTTTGTTTATTTATTTTGACACGAATTTACATTATTTGATATGTATTTTGTATATATATTTTTATACGTATTTACATAACTTCATGTGTATTTTGTATATATATTTCTATAGAAATCTACTTTATTTTATGTGTATTCGTATATATATTTTGAAACAAATTTACATTGTTTTATATGTTTTTTTGAATATCTCTTTTAATACAAATTTACCTTACTGTATATGCATTTTGTATATTTATTTCAATACAAATTTAAATATTTTATGTGTATTTTGGTATATATACTTTTATAAAAAATGCGATAATTTTTGTGAATTTTGCATCTTTATTTTCATACAAATTTACATTATTTTATTGATATTCTCTGTATTTATTTTGATACGATTTTACATTATTCTATTTGTTTTATGTATATATTTTTTTATACACATTTACATTATTTAATGTGTATCTTGCATATATATTTTATACAAATTTACGTTATTTTAAGTGTATTTGTTTTTATATTTTCATTCAAATTTACATTTATTTTAATTCGAAATTACATTATTTTATGTGTATTTTGTATACATTTTTTTATACGTATTTACTTAATTTTATGTGTATTTTGTATATATATTTTTATAGAAATCAACGTTTTTTTTATTTGTATTCGTATATATATTTTGAAACAAATTTACATTGTTTTATATGTATTTTTGCATATCTTTTTCAATACAAATTTACCTTATTGTATGTGCATGTTGTATATTTATTTCAATGCAAATTTAAATATTTTATGTGTGTTTTGGTATATATATTTTTATAAGAAATGCGCTATTTTATGGGAATTTTGCATCTTTATTTTCATACAAGTTTACATTATTTTATTAATATTCGGTGTATTTATTTTGATACGATGTTACATTATTCTATTTGTTTTTTGTATATACTTTTTTGTACATATTTACATTATTTAATGTGTATCTTGCATATATATTTTATACAAATTTATTATCTATTATCTATTTTCATACAAATACACATTCTTTTCATGATATTTTTTTTATTTATTTTGACACGAATTTACATTATTTGATATGTATTTTGTATATATATTTTTATACGTATTTACATAATTTCATATGTATTTTGTATATATATTTCTATAGAAATCTACTTTATTTTATGTGTATTCGTATATATATTTTGAAACAAATTTACATTGTTTTATATGTATTTTTGAATATCTCTTTCAATACAAATTTACCTTACTGTATATGCATTTTGTATATTTATTTCAATAGAAATTTAAATAATTTATGTGTATTTTGGTATATATATTTTTATAAAAAAAATGCGATAATTTTTGAGAATTTTGTATCTTTATTTTCATACAAATTTACATTATTTTATTGATATTCTGTGTATTTATTTTGATACGATTTTACATTATTCTATTTGTTTTTTGTTTATATATTTTGTATACACATTTACATTATTTAATGTGTATCTTGCATATATATTTTATACAAATTTAAGTTATTTTAAGTGTATTTGTTTATATATTTTCATTCAAATTTACATTATTTGATGTGTATTTTGTATATGTATTTCAATACAAATTTACCTAATTTTATGTGTATTTTGTATATTTCTTTTCAAACAAATTTAAATTATTTTTGTGTATTTTTGTATATTTTTTTATACAAATTTAGGTTATTTAATGTACGCATTTACATTATTTAGTGTGTGTTTTGTATATATATTTTTTTGCAAATTTACTTTATTTTATGTGCATTTTTGTACATATATTTTTATAGAAATTTGCGTTATTTGTATATGTTTTCTCATACAAATTTACATTATTTTATTGCTATTTTGTTTATTTATTTTGATACGAGTTACATGATTATATGTGTATTTTGTACATATTTTTTATACGTATTTACATTACTTAATGTGTATTTTGTTTATATATTTTTAAACAAATCTACGTTATTATATGAATTTGTATAAATATTTTGATACAGATTTACACTATTTTATGTATTTTGTATGTACATTTCAATTCAAATTTAGCTTAATTTAGCTGTATTTTGTATATATAGTTTCATACAAATTTAATTACTTATGTGTATTTTTGTATATAGTTTTATACAAATTTACGATATTTTATGTGTATTTTGTATATTTATATTTTTACAAATACACATTCTTTTACTGGTATTTTGTTTATTTATTTTTATACGATTTTTATGTATTTTTGTATTCATTTTTTTAATACGTTTTTACTTCATTTTATGTGTATTTTGTACATATTTTTATAGAAATCTACGTTATTTTATGTGTATTCGTATATGTATTTTGAAACAAATTTACATTGTTTTATATGTATTTTGCATATCTATTTCAATACAAATTTGCAAATTTACTTTATTTTATGTGCATTTGTATCTGTTTTCTCATACAAATTTACATTATTTTATTGCTATTTTGTTTATTTATTTTGATACAAATGAAAATAGATATACAAAATATACTTAAAAAAACTAAATTTGTATTGAAATATATATACAAAATACATAAAATAATGTAAATTTGTATCAAAATATTTTAACAGATGCGCATAAAATAACGTAAATTTGTTTTAAAATATTCAAAATACACATTAAATAATGTAAATATGTATAAAAAAATATATACAAAACACAAATAAAATAATGTAAAATCGTATCAAAATAAATACACAGAATATTAATAAAACAATATAAATTTGTATGAAAAAAAAGATGCAAAATACCCATTAAATAACGCATTTTTTATAAAAATATATATACCAAAATACACATGAAAAAATTAATTTGTATTAAAATAAATATACAAAATACACATACAATAAGGTAAATCTGTATTGAAATACATATGCAAAATACATATAAAACAATGTAAATTTGTTTCAAAATATATATACGAATACACATAAAATAACGTAGATTTGTATAAAAATATATATACAAAATACACATAAAATGAAGTAAATACGTATAAGAAAATGTATACAAAATACACATAAAATAATGTAAATTCGTATCAAAATAAATAAACAAAATACCAATAAAAGAATGTGTATTTGTATAAATATAAATATACAAAATACACATAAAATAACGTAAATTTGTATAAAACTATATACAAAAATACACAGAAGTAATTAAATTCGCATGAAAATAGATATACAAAATACAGATAAAATAAGCTAAATTTGAATTGAAATGTATATACAAAATACATAAAATAATGTAGATTTGTATCAAAATATTTATAAAAATACCCATAAAATAACGCATTTTTTTTATTTATAAAAATATATACACCAAATACACATAAAAAATTTAAATTTGTATTAAAATAAATATACAAAAAACACATTCAATAAGGTAAATTTGTATTGAAGTAGATGTGCAAAATACATATAAAACAATGTAAATTTGTCTCAAAATATATATACGAATACACATAAAATAACGTAGATTTCTAAAAAAATATATATACAAAATACACATAAAATGAAGTAAACACGTATAAAAAAATGTATACAAAATACACATAAAATAATGTAAATTCGTATCAAAATAAATAAACAAAATACCAATAAAAGAATGTGTATTTGTATAAATATAAATATACAAAATACACATAAAATAACGTAAATTTGTATAAAACTATATACAAAAATACACAGAAGTAATTAAATTCGTATGAAAATAGATATACAAAATACAGATAAAATAAGCTAAATTTGAATTGAAATGTATATACAAAATACATAAAATAATGTAGATTTGTATCAAAATATTTATAAAAATACCCATAAAATAACGCATTTTTTTATTTATAAAAATATATACACCAAAATACACATAAAAAATTTAAATTTGTATTAAAATAAATATACAAAAAACACATTCAATAAGGTAAATTTGTATTGAAGTAGATATGCAAAATACATATAAAACAATGTAAATTTGTCTCAAAATATATATACGAATACACATAAAATAACGTAGATTTCTATAAAAATATATATACAAAATACACATAAAATGAAGTAAATACGTATAAAAAAATGTATACAAAATACACATAAAATAATGTAAATTCGTATCAAAATAAATATACAAAATACCAATAGAAGAATGTGTATTTGTATAAATATAAATATACAAAATACACATAAAATAACGTAAATTTATATAAAACTATATACAAAAATACACAGAAGTATTTTAATTTGTATGAAAATAGATATACAAAATACGGTAAATTCATTACAAATTCAATAAACAAAATTCAGATAAAAGAACGTATATTTGTAGAAAAAATAAATATACAAAATACACATTAAATAACGAAAATTTGTATGAAAATATATAAAAAAATAAACAAAAATAATTTCAATTTGTATGAATATAAATATACAAAATACATATGTAGTTTGTATATCTATTTTCACACAAATTTAATTACTTTTGTGTATTTTTGCATATAGTTTTATATAAATTTACGTTATTTTATTTGTATTTTGTAAATTTATATATATACAATACACTTTCTTTACTTAGTATTTTGTTTATTTATTTTGATACAAGTTTATGTGTATTTTGTATTCCTTTTTTTATACGTATTTACTTCATTTTATGTGTATTTTGTATATTTATTTTCATAGAAATCTACGTTATTTTATGTGTATTCGTATATTTATTTTTAAAAAATTTACATGGTTTTATATGTATTTTGCATATCTATTTCAATACAAATTTACCTTATTGTATGTGCATTTTGTATATTTATTTTAATACAAATTCAAATATTTTATGTGTGTCTTGGTATAAATATTTTTAGAAAAAATGCGTTATTTTATGGGTATTTTGCATCTTAATTTTCATACAAATTTACATTATTTTATTAATATTCTGTGTATTTATTTTGATACGATTTTATATTATTCTATTTGTGTTTTGTATATATTCTTTTATACATATTTACATTATTTAATGTGAATTTTTTATATATATTTTATACAAATTTACGTTATTTTAAGTGTATTTGTTTATATATTTTCATTAAAATTTACATTATTTTATGTGTATTTTGTAAATGTATTTCAATACAAATTTACCTAATTTTATGTGTATTTTGTATATTTATTTTCATACAAATTAAAATTATTTTTGTTTATTTTTGTATATAGTTTTTTACAAATTTAGGTGATTTTATGTGTATATTGTATATCTATTTTCATACAAATACACATTCTTTTATTGATATTTTGTTTATTTACTTTGACGCGAGTTTACATTATTTAATGTGTGTATATATATTTTTATACGTATTTACGTCATTTCATGTGTATTTTGTATATATATTTCTATAGAAATATACGTTATTTTATGTGTATTCGTATATATATTTTGAAACAAATATACATTGTTTTATGTGCATTTTGCATATTTTTTCAATACAAATTTCCCTTATTGTACGTGCATTTTGTATATTAATTTTAATACAAATTTAATTATTCTATGTGTATTTTTGTATATGTATTTTTAAAAAAAATATGCTTTATTTTATGGGTATTTTGCATCTTTATTTTCATACAAAATTACATTATTTTATTGATATTCTGTGTATTTATTTTGATACGATTTTACATTATTCTATGTATATTTTGTATATCTATTTTATACAAATGTACGTTATTTTATGTGAATTTGTTTTCATTTCATACAAATTTACATTATTTTATGTGTATTTAGTACATGTATTTAAATACAAATTTAACTAATTATATGTGTATTTTGTATATCTATTTTCATACAAATTGAAATTTATTTTTTTGTTTTTTTGTATATATTTTTTATTCAAATTTTCGTAATTTTATGTGTATTTTGTATATTTATTTTCCTACAAATATATGTTCTTTTATCGTAATTTTGTTTATTTATTTTGATACGAATTTTCATTTTTTTAGGTGTATTTGATATATATATTTTTATACTTATTTACATAATTTTATATGTATTTTGAATATATATTTTCATAGAAATTTACTCTATATGTATATACAATAAAACACAAAAATAATTTAAATTTGTATGAAAATAAATATACTAAATACACATAAAATTAGGTAAATTTTGAAATACATATACAAAATACACTTAAAATAATGTAAATTTGAATGAAATTATATAAACAAATACACTTAAAATGACGTTAATTTGTATAAAATATATATAAAAAATACACATTAAATAATGAAAATATGTATAAAAAAATATATACAAAACACAAATAGTATAATATAAAATCGTTTCAAAATATACACACAGAATATTAATAAAATAATGTACATTTGTATGAAAACTAAGATGCAAAATACCTATAAAATAACGCATTTTTTATAAAATTATATATACCAAAATACACATAAAATATTTGAATTTGTATTAAAATAAATATACAAAATGCACATAGAATAAGGTAAATTTGTATTGAAATAGATATGCAAAAAACATATAAAACAATGTAAATTTGTTTCAAAATATATATACGAATACACATAAAATAACGTAGATTTCTATAAATACATATATACAAAATACAAATAAAATTAAGTAAATACGAATCAAAAATGTATACAAAATACACATAAAATAATGTAATTCGTATAAATATAAATAAACAAAATACCAATAAGAGAGTGTGTTTTTGTATAAATATAAATATACAAAATGCACATAAAATAACGTAAAATAGTAAAAAACAAAATACAATAATACACACAAGTAATTAAATTTTCATGAAAATATATATACAAAATACACACAAAATAAGTTAAATTTGAATTGAAATATATATACAAAATACATAAAATAAAGTAAATTCGTTTCAAAATATTTTAACAAATACACATATAATAACGTAAATTTGTAAAAAATATATAAACAAAATACACATTAAGTAATGTAAATACGTATAAAAAATATTTACAAAATACACCAATAATCAAGTCATTCGTATCAAAATAAATAAACAAAAAACTAATTAAATAATGTAAATTTGTATGAGAAAACATATACAAAATACACATAAAATAACGTTTTAAGTTTCTATAAAAATATATGTACAAAAATGCACATAAAATTAGTTTGCATAAAAAAATACATACAAAACACATATTAGATAATGTAAATGAGTATAAAAATATGTATACAAAATACCTATGAAATAATCTAAATTCGTATCGAGTTAAATTAAGAAAATAACAATAAAATAATGTAATTTTGGATGAAAATATATATAGAAAACACACATAAAATACAAATACAAATACAAATACAAATATACACATTAAATAATTTAAAATTGAATGAAATAAATATACAAAATAAACATAAAATAAGGTAAATTTGTAATAAAATAGATGTAAGAATACACATAAAAATAATATAAATTTGTATGAAAATATACATACAAATACACATAAAATAACATGAATTTGTATAAAATGTTTCAAAATATATACGAATACACACAATAAAATAACGTAAATTTTTATGAAAATGTATATATAAAATACACATAAAATAGTTTAAATACGTAGAAAAATATATATAAAAAATACACATAAAATAATGTAAATTCGTAAAAAATTAAATACACAAAATTCCAATAAAAGAATGTATATTTGTAGGAAAATATATATATAAAAAACAAATAAAATAACTAGAATTTGTTTGAAAATAGATATGCAAAATACACATAAAGTTAGTCAAATTTGTATTGAAATACATATACATAACTCACATAAAATAATGTAAATTTGTATGAAAATATATAAAAAAATACATATAAAATCACGTATATTTGGATAAAATATATATATACAAAATATACATTAAATATTTTAAATATGTTTAAAATATATTATATTATATATTTTTATTGATATTTGCGTTATTTATGTGTATTTTGTATATGTTTTCTCATAGAAATTTACATTATTTTATTGGTATTTTGTCTATTTATTTTGATACGAATTACATGATTATTTGTGTATTTTTTAAATTTTTTTATACGTATTTACATTATTTAATGTGTATTTTGTTTATATATTTTTATACAAATTTACGTTATTATATGTGTATTTGTATAGGTATTTTGATACAAATTTACATTATTTTATGTATTTTGTATATATATTTCAATTCAAATTTAGCTTATTTTATGTGTATTTTGTATATCTATTTATTTTAATACAAAATCAAATATTTTATGTTTTTTCGTATATATATTTTTATAAAAAATGCGTTATTTTATGGGTATTTTGCATCTTAATTTTCATACAAATTTACATTATTTTATTAATATTTTCTGTATTTATTTTGATACGATTTTACATTATTTTATTTGTGTTTTGTATATATTTTTTTATACATATTTACATTATTTAATGTGTTTTTTGCATATATATTTGATACAAATTTACGTTACGTTAAGTCTATATGTTTATATATTTTCATTCAAATTTACATTATTTTATGTGTATTTTGTATATGTATTTCAATACAAATTTACCTAATTTTATATGTTTTTTGTATATTTATTTTCATACAAGTTTAAATTATTTTTGTGTATTTTTGTTTATAGTTTTATACAAATTTAGGTTATTTTATGTGTATTTTGTATATCTATTTTCATACAAATACACATTCTTTTCATGATATTTTGTTTATTTATTTTGACACGAATTAACATTATTTAATGTGTATTTTGTATATATATTTATATACGTATTTACATTATTTCAAGTGTATTTTGTATATATATTTCTATAGAAATCTGCGTTATTTTATGTGTATTCGAATATATATTTTGAAACAAATTTACATTGTTTTATGTGTATTTTGCATATTTTTTCAAAACAAATTTACCTTATTGTATGTGCATTTTGTATATTAATTTTAATACAAATTTGATTAATCTATGTGTATTTTTGTATATGTATTTTTAAAAAAATATGTAATTAGTTAAATTTGTATTTAAATACATGTACAAAATACACATAAAATAATGTGAATTTGTATGAAATGAAAACAAATTCACATAAAATAACGTACATTTGCATAAAATAGATATACAAAATAATTTTATGTGTATTTTGTATATTTATTTTCATACAAATTTAAATTATTTTTGTGTATTTTTTTATATAGTTTTATACAAACTTAGGTTATTTTATGAGTATTTTGTATATCTATTTTCATACAAATACACATTCTTTTATTGATATTTTGTTTATTTATTTTGACGAGAATTTAAATTATTTAATGTGTATTTTGTATATATATTTTTATACGTATTTACATCATTTCATGTGTATTTTGTATATATCTTTCTATAGAAATCTACGTTATATTATGTGTATTCGTGTATCGATTTTTAAACAAATTTACACTTTTATGTGTATTTTGCATATTTTTTCAATACAAATTTACCTTATTGTATATGCATTTTGTATATTAATTTTAATACAAATTTTATTATTCTGTGTGTATTTTTGTATATGTATTCATTTTATTGGTATTTTGCATCTTTATTTTCATACAAATTTACGTTATTTTATTGATATTCTGCTCATTCATTTTGATACGATTTGACATTATTCTATGTGTATTTTGTATATATTTTTCAAACAAATTTACGTTATTTTATGTGTATTTGTTTATATATTCTGACACAAATTTACAATATTTTATGGGTATTTTGTATATATATTTCAAAAGAAATTTACCTAGTTTTATGTGTATTTTGAATATCTATTTTCATACAAACTCAAATTATTTTTATGTATTTTTGTATATATTTCAATACAAATTTTAGTTATGTTATGTGTATTTTGTAAATCTATTTTCAATCAAATATATATTATTTTATTGGTATTTTGTTGATTTATATTGATACGAATTTACATTATTTTATATGTACTTTTTATATATATTTTATACGCATTTACATTATTTAATATTTATTTTGAATATATAATTTTATACAAATTCATGGTATTTTATGTGTATTTGTATATATATTTTCATATAAATTTACATTATTTTATGTGTATTTTGTACATAAACTTCATTACAAATTTACATTATTTTATGTTTATTTTGTATGTGTATTTTGTACATTTATATTTATACAAATACACATTCTTTTATTGGTATTTTGTTTATTTATTTTGTTTCGAATTTATATTATTTTATGTGTATTTTGTTTACATTTTTTTATACGTATTTACCTAATTTTATGTGTATTTTGTATATATATTTTTATAGAAATCTACGTTATTTTATGTGTATTCGTATATATATTTTGAAACAAATTTACTTTGTTTTATATGTATTTTTGCATAACTCTTTCAATAGAAGTTTACCTTATTGTATGTGCATTTTGTACATTTATTTCAATACAAATTTAAATATTTTATGTGTATTTTGGTATATATATTTTTATAAGAAATGCGCTATTTGATGGGAATTTTGCATCTTGATTTTCATACAAATTTACATTTTTTTATTAATATTCGGTGTATTTATTTTGATACGATCTTACATTATTCTATTTGTTTTTTGTATATATATATATTTTTTATACATATTTACATTATTTAATGTATATCTTGCATATATATTTCATACAAATTTATTATCTATTATTTATTTTCATACAAATACACATTCTTTTCATGATATTTTGTTTATTTATTTTGACACGAATTTACATTACTTAATTTGTATTTTATATATATATTTTTATACGTATTTACATTATTTCATGTGTATTTTGTATATATATTTCTATAGAAATCTACGTTATTTTATGTGTATTCGTATACATATTTTGAAACAAATTTACAATGTTTTATTTGTATTTTGCGTTTTTTTTTCATTACAAATTTACCTTATTGTATGTGTGCATTTTGTATATTAATTTTATTACAAATTTAATTATTCAATGTGTATTTTTGTATATGTATTTAAAAAAAAATGCTTTATCTTATGGGTATTTTCCATCTTTGTTTTCATACAAATTTAAATTATTTTATTGATATTCTGTGTACTTATTTTGATACGATTTTACATTATTCTATGTATAACAAAAATAAATACAGAATACACAAAAATAGATATGCAAAATACATATAAACAATGTAAATTTGTTTCAAAATATATATACGATAACACATGACATGGGTATTTTGAATATTAATTTTCATACAAATTTACATTATTTTATTAATATTTTCTGTATTTATTTTGATACGATTTTACATTATTTCATTTGTGTTTTGTATATATTTTTTTATACATATTTACATTATTTAATGTGTTTTTTGTATATATATTTGATACAAATTTACGTTATTTTAAGTCTATATGTTTATATATTTTCATTCAAATTTACATTATTTTATGTGTATTTTGTATATGTATTTCAATACAAATTTACCTAATTTTATGTTTTTTGTATATTTATTTTCATACAAGTTTAAATTATTTTTGTTTATTTTTGTATATAGTTTTATACAAATTTAGGTTATTTTATGTGTATTTTGTATATCTATTTTCATACAAATACACATTCTTTTCATGATATTTTATTTATTTATTTGACACGAATTAACAATATTTAATGTGTATTTTGTATATATATTTTTATACGTATTTACATTATTTCAAGTGTATTTTGTATATATATTTCTATAGAAATCTACGTTATTTTATGTGTATTCGTATATATATTTTGAAACAAATTTACATTGTTTTATGTGTATTTTGCATATTTTTTCAATACAAATTTACATTAATGTATGTGCATTTTGTATATTAATTTTAATACAAATTTGATTAATCTATGTGTATTTTTGTGTATGTATTTTTATAAAAATATGCTTTATTTTATGGGTATTTTGCATCTTTATTTTCATACAAATTTACATTATTTTATTGATATTCTGTGTATTTATTTGGTATGATTTTACATTATTCTATGTGTATTTTGTATATATATTTTATATAAAATGTATTTGTTTTCATTTCATACAAATCTACATTATTTTATGTGTTTTTTGTACATGTATTTAAATACAAATTTAACTAGTTATATATGTATTTTGTATATCTATTTTGTACGTATATTTTCATAGAAATTTTCTCTATTTTATGAGTATTCGTATATATATTTTGATACAAATTTACATTATTGATGTGTATTTTGCATATCTATTTCAATACAAATTTTCTTAATTGTACGTGCATTTTCTATATTTATTTTAATACAAATTTAATTATTTTATATGTATTTTTGTATATATATTTTTATGCAAATATGCGTTATTATATGGATATTTTGCAGCTTTATTTTCATACAAATTTACATTATTTTATTAATATTCTGTGTATATATTTTGATACGATTTTACTTTATTCTATTTGTGTTTTGTATATACTTTTTTATACATATTTACATTATTTAATGTGTATTTTGGGTATATATTTCATACAAATTTACGTTATTATATGTGTATTTGTTTATATATTTTCTTTCAAATTTACATTATTTTATGTGTATTTTGTATATGTATTTCAATAGAAATTAACCTAATTTTATGTGTATTTTGTATATTTCTTTTCATACAAATTTAAATTATTTTTGTGTATTTTTGTATATAGTTTTATACAAATTTAGGTTATTTTATGTACGCATTTACATTATTTAATGTGTGTTTTGTATATATATTTTTATCCAAAGTTAATTTATTTTACGTTCATTTCTGGACATATATTTTTATAGAAATTAGCGTTATTTTATATGTATTTGTATATGTTTTCTCATACAAATTTACATTATTTTATTGTTATTTGGTTTATTTAGTTTGAAACGAATTACATGATTATATGTGTATTTTGTACATATTTTTTATACGTATTTACATTACTTAATGTGTATTTTGTTTATATATTTTTAAACAAATTTACGTTATTAAATGTATTTTTATAAATATTTTGATACAAATTTACATTATTTTATGTATTTTGTATATACATTTCAATTCAAATTTAGCTTATTTTATCTGTATTTTGTATATCTATTTTCATACCAATTTAATTACTTCTGTGTATTTTTGTATATAGTTTTATACAAATTTACGTTATTTTATGTGTATTTTGTATATTTATATTTATACAAATACACATTCTTTTATTGGTATTTTGTTTATTTATTTTGATACGAATTTACATTATTTTATGTGTATTTAGTATACATTTTTTTATACGTATTTACTTCATTTTACGTGTATTTTGTATATATATTTTTATACAAATCTACGTTATTTTATGTGTATTCGTATATATATTTTGAAACAAATTTACATTGTTTTATATGTATTTTGCATATCTATTTCAATACAGATTTACCTTATTGTATTGTATTTTGTATATATATTTTAATACAAATAAATTTTTTTATGTGTATTTTTGTATATATATTTTATGGGTATTTTGCTTCTTTATTTTCATACAAATTTACATTATTTTATTAATATTCTGTGTATTTATTTTGATACGATTTTACATTATTCTATTTGTGTTATGTATATATTTTTTTATACAAATTTACGTTATTTTAAGTGTATTTGTTTATGTATTTTCATTCAAATTTACAGTATTTTATGTGTATTTTGTATATGTATTTCAATACAAATTTACCTAATTTTATGTGTATTTTGTATATTTATTTTCATACAAATTTAAATTATTTTTGTGTATTTTTGTATATAGTTTTATACAAATTTATGTTATCTTATGTGTATTTTGTATATTTATTTTCATACAAATACACATTCTTTTATTGACATTTTGTTTATTTATTTTGACGCGAGTTTACATTATTTAATGTGTATTTTGTATATATATTTTTATACGTATTTACATCCTTTCATGAGTATTTAGTATATTTATAAAAAATGCGTTATTTTATGGGTATTTTGCATCTTTATTTTCATACAAATTTACATTATTTTATTTACATTCTGTGTATTTATTTTAATACGATTTTACATTATTCTATTTGTGTTTTGTATATATATTTTTTATACATATTTACATTATTTAATGAGTATTTTTTATATATATTTTATACAAATTTATGTTAATTTAAGTGTATTTGTTTATATATTTTCATTCAAATTTACATTATTTTATGTGTATTTTGTATATGTATTTCTTTACAAATTTACCTAATTTTATGTGTATTTTGTATATTTATTATCATACAAATTTGATTTATGTTTGTGTATTTTTATATATAGTTTTATACAAATTTACGTTATTTTATGTGTATTTTGTATATGTATTTTCTTACAAATACACATTCTTTTATTGATATTTTAATTATTTATTTTGACACGAATTTACATTATTTAATGTGTATTTTGTATATATATTTTTATACGTATTTACAACATTTCATGTGTATTTTGAATATATATTTCTATAGAAATCTACGTTATTTTATGTGTATTCGTATATATATTTTGAAATAAATCTACATTATTTTATGTGTATTTTGTATATATATTTCATTATAAATTTGCCTTATTTTAAGTTTATTTTTATATCTATTTTCATTCAAATTCAAATCATTTTATGTGTATATATTTATTTGTATTTACGTTATTTTATGTTTATTTTCTATATATATTTTCATTCAAAATTACATTATTTTATCGGTATTTTGTTCATTTATTTCGATACGAATTTAGATTATTTCATGTGTATTTTCTATACATATACATATAGAGTAAATTTCTATGAAAATATATATTCAAAATACATATAAAATTATGTAAATAATTATAAAAATATATATATCAAATACTTCATTTTATGTGTATTTTGTATATATTTTTATAGAAATCAACGTTATTTTATTTGTATTCGTATATATATTTTGAAACAAATTTACATTGTTTTATATGTATTTTGCATATCTATTTCAATACAAATTTACCTTACAGTATGTGCATTTTTTATATTTATTTTAATACAAATTTTAATATTTTATGTGTATTTTGGTATATATATATTTATAAAAAATGCGTTATTTTATGGCTATTTTGCATTTTTATTTTCATACAAATTTACATTATTTTATTAATATTCTGTGTATTTATTTTGATACGATTTTACATTATTCTATTTGTGTTTTGAATATATTTTTTTATACATATTTACATTATTTAATTAGTATTTTGTATATATATTTGATACAAATTTACGTTATTTTAAGTGTATATGTTTATATATTTTCATTCAAACTTCCATTATTTTATGTGTATTTTGTATATGTATTTCAATACAAATTTACCTAATTTTATGTGTATTTTGTATATTTATTTTCATACAAATTTAAATTATTTTTGTGTATTTTTGTATATAGTTTTATACAAACTTAGGTTATTTTATGAGTATTTTGTATATCTATTTTCATACAAATACACATTCTTTTATTGATATTTTGTTTATTTATTTTGACGAGAATTTAAATTATTTAATGTGTATTTTGTATATATATTTTTATACGTATTTACATCATTTCATGTGTATTTTGTATATATATTTCTATAGAAATCTACGTTATATTATGTGTATTCGTATATAGATTTTTAAACAAATTTACACTTTTATGTGTATTTTGTATATTTTTTCAATACAGATTTACCTTATTGTATATGCATTTTGTATATTAATTTTAATACAAATTTAATTATTCTATGTGTATTTTTGTATATGTATTTTTAAAAAATATCCTTTATTTTATGGGTATTTTGCATCTTTATTTTCATACAAATTTACGTTATTTTATTGATATTCTGCTCATTCATTTTGATACGATTTGACATTATTCTATGTGTATTTTGTAAATATTTTTCATACAAATTTACGTTATTTTATGTGTATTTGTTTATATATTTTGACACAAATTTACAATATTTTATGGGTATTTTCTATATATATTTCAAAAGAAATTTACCTAGTTTTATGTGTATTTTGAATATCTATTTTCATACAAACTCAAATTATTTTTATGTATTTTTGTATATATTTCAATACAAATTTTAGTTATGTTATGTGTATTTTGTAAATCTATTTTCATTCAAATATATATTATTTTATTGGTATTTTGTTGATTTATATTGATACGAATTTACATTATTTTATAGGTACTTTTTATATATATTTTTATACGCATTTACATTATTTAATATTTATTATGAATATATAATTTTATACAAATTCATGGTATTTTATGTGTATTTGTATATATATTTTCATATAAATTTACATTATTTTATGTGTATTTTGTACATATATTTCATTACAAATTTACCTTATTTTATGTTTATTTTGTATGTGTATTTTGTACATTTATATTTATACACGTTTACTCATACAAATTTATATTATTTTATTGGTATTTTTATTTATTTTGATACGAATTACATGATTATATGTGTATTTTGTACACATTTTTTTATACGTATTTACATTATTTAATGTGTATTTTGTTTATATATTTTCATACAAATTTACGTTATTATATGTGTATTTGTATAAATATTTTGATACCAATTTACTTTATTTCATGTATTTTGTATATATATTTCAATTCAAATTTAGCTTTTTTTCTGTGTGTTTTGTATATATTTTCATACAAATTTAATTACTTCTGTGTATTTTTGTATATAGTTTTATATAAATTTACGTTATTTTATGTGTATTTTGTATATTTATATTTATACAAATACACACTCTTTTATTGGTATTTTGTTTATTTATTTTGATACGAATTTACATTATTTTATGTGTATTTTGTATACATTTTTTATACGTATTTACTTCATTTTATGTGTATTTTGTATATATATTTTTATAGAAATCTACGTTATTTTAGGTGTATTCGTATACATATTTTGAAACAAATTTACATTGCTTTATATGTATTTTGCATATCTATTTCAATACAAATTTACCTTATTGTACATATAAAACAATGTAAATTTGTTTCAAAATATATGTACGAATACACATAAAATAACGTAGATTTCTATAAAAATATATATTCAAAATACACATAAAATTAAGTAAATACGTATAAAAAAATGTAAACAAAATACACATAAAATAATGTAAATTCGAAACAAAATAAATAAACAAAATATCAAGAAAAGAATGTGTATTTGTATAAATATAAATGTACAAAATACACATACAAAATAAACATAAAATAAGGTAAATTTGTAATGAAATATATGTACAAAATACACATAAAATAATGTAAATTTATATTAAAATATATATACAAATACACATAAAATACCATGAATTTGTATAAAATTATATACTCAAAATAAATATTAAATAATGTAAATGAGTATAAAAATATATATACAAAGTACATATAAAATAATGTAAATTCGTATCAATATAAATCAACAAAATACCAATAAAATAATATATATTTGAATGAAAATAGATTTACAAAATACACATAACCTAACTAAAATTTGTATTGAAATATATACAAAAATACATAAAAATATTTTGAGTTTGAATGAAAATAGATATTCAAAATACACATAAAACTAGGTAAATTTCTTTGAAATATATATACAAAATACCCATAAAATATTGTAAATTTGTGTCAAAATATATAAACAAATACACAGAAAATAACGTAAATTTGTATGAAAAATATATACAAAATACACATAGAATAATGTCAAATCGTATCAAAATGAATGAGCAGAATATCAATAAATAAAGATGCAAAATACCCATAAAATAAAGCATATTTTTATAAAAATACATATAGAAAAATACACATAGAATAATTAAATTTGTATTAAAATTAATATACAAAATGCATATACAATAAATTTAAATTTGATTATATTAAATGAAATAAATATACAAAATAAACATAAAATAAGGTAAATTTGTAATAAAATATATGTAAGAATACACATAAAATAATATAAATTTGTATGAAAATATATTATACAAATACACATAAAATAACATGAATTTGTATAAAATTTGTTACAAAATATATACGAATACACACAATAAAATAACGTAAATTTTTATGAAAATGTATATATAAAATACACATAAAATAATTTAAATACGTAGAAAAATATATATACAAAATACACATAAAATAATGTAAATTCGTAAAAAATTAAATACACAAAATTCCAATAAAAGAATGTATATTTGTAGGAAAATATATATACAAAAAACAAATAAAATAACTAAAATTTGTATAAAAATATATACAAAAATACACAAAAATAATTTAAATTTGTTTGAAAATAGATATGCAAAATACACATAAAGTTAGGCAAATTTGTATTGAAATACATATACAAAACTCACATAAAATAATGTAAATTTGTATGAAAATATATAAACAAATACATATAACATAACGTAAATTTGGATAAAATATATATACAAAATATACATTAAATATTTTAAATATGTTTAAAAATATATTATATTATATATATTTTTATTGATATTTGCGTTATTTATGTGTATTTTGTATATGTTTTCTCATAGAAATTTACATTATTTTATTGGTATTTTGTCTATTTATTTTGATACGAATTACATGATTATTTGTGTATTTTGTACATTTTTTTATACGTATTTACATTATTTAATGTGTATTTTGTTTATATATTTTTATACAAATTTACGTTATTATATGTGTATTTGTATAAGTATTTTGATACAAATTTACATTATTTTATGTATTTTGTATATATATTTCAATTCAAATTTAGCTTATTTTATGAGTATTTTGTATATCTATTTATTTTAATACAAAATCAAATATTTTATGTTTTTTCGTAAATATATTTTTATAAAAAATGCATTATTTTATGGGTATTTTGCATCTTAATTTTCATACAAATTTACATTATTTTATTAATATTTTCTGTATTTATTTTGATACGATTTTACATTATTTTATTTGTGTTTTATATATATTTTTTTATACATATTTACATTATTTAATGTGTTTTTTGTATATATATTTGATACAAATTTACGTTATTTTAAGTGTATATGTTTATATATTTTCATTCAAATTTACATTATTTTATGTGTATTTTGTATATGTATTTCAATACAAATTTACCTAATTTTATATGTTTTTTGTATATTTATTTTCATACAAGTTTAAATTATTTTTGTGTATTTTTGTATATAGTTTTATACAAATTTAGGTTATTTTATGTGTATTTTGTATATCTATTTTCATACAAATACACATTCTTTTCATGATATTTTGTTTATTTATTTTGACAAGAATTAACATTATTTAATGTGTATTTTGTATATATATTTTTATACGTATTTACATTATTTCAAGTGTATTTTGTATATATATTTCTATAGAAATCTGCGTTATTTTATGTGTATTCGTATATATATTTTGAAACAAATTTACATTGTTTTATGTGTATTTTGCATATATTTTCAATACAAATTTACCTTATTGTATGTGCATTTGATTAATCTATGTGTATTTTTGTATATGTATTTTTAAAAAAATATGCTTTATTTTAGTTTATTTTATGTATATTTTGTATATCTAGTTTCAATCGTATCAAAATAAATAAACAAAATAGCAATCAAATAATGTAAATTTGTATGAGAAAACATATACAAATACACATAAATTAACGCAAATTTCTAAAAAAATATATGTACAAAAATGCACTTAAAATAAAGTAAATTTGCATAAAAATATATATACAAAACACACATTAAATAAAGTAAATGCGTACATAAAATAACCTAAATTTGTATAAAACTATATACAAAAATACACAAAAATATTTAAAATTTGTATGAAAAGAAATATACAAAATACACATAAAATTAGGTAAATTTGTATTGAAATACATATACAAAATACACATAGAATAATATAAATTTGAATGAAAATATATAAACAAATACACTTAAAATAACGTAAATATGTATAAAATATATATGCAAGATACAGATTAAATAATGTAAATGTGAATAAAAAAATATTTACAAAAAAGAAATAGAATAATGTAAAATCCTATCAATATAAATACACAGAGTATCAATAAAATAATGTAAATTTGTATGAAAAGAAAGATGCAATATTCCCAAAAAATAGCGCATTTTTTATAAAAATATATATACCAAAATACACATAAAATATTTAAATTTGTATTGAAATAAATATACAAAATGCATATACAGTAAGGTAAATATGTATTGAAAGAGATATTCAAAAATACATATAAAACAAAGTAAATTTGTTTCAAAATATATATACGAATACACATAAAATAACGTAGATTTCTATAGAAATAAATATACAAAATACACATGAAATTATGTAAATACGTATAAAAATATATATACAAAATACATATCTAGGTAAATTCGTGTCAAAATAAATAAACAAAATATCATGAAAAGAATGTGTATTTGTATGAAAATAAGTAATAGATAATAAATTTGTATGAAATATATATGCCAGATACACATTAAATAATGTAAATATGTATAAAAAATATATATACAAAAAACAAATAGAATAATGTGAAATCGTATCAAAATAAATACACCGAATATTAATAAAATAATGTAAATTTGTATGAAAATAAAGATGCAAAATTCCCATCAAATAGCGCATTTCTTATAAAAATATATATACCAAAATACACATAAAATATTTAAATTTGTATTGAAGTAAATATACAAAATGCACATACAATAAGGTAAACTTGTCTTGAAAGAGATATGCAAAAATACATATAAAACAATGTAAATTTGTTTCAAAATATATATACGAATACACATAAAATAACGTAGATTTCTATAAAAATATATATACAAAATACATAAATTTAGTAAATACGTATAAAAATAGATATACAAAATACACATAGAATAATGTAAAATTGTTTAAAAAAAAATAAACAGAATATAAATAAAATAATGTAAATTTGAATGAAAATAAAAATGCAAAATACCCATAAAATAAAGCATATTTTTATAAAAATACATATACAAAAATACACATAGCATAATTATATTTGTATTAAAATTAATATACAAAATGCATATAAAATAAGGTAAATTTGTATTGAAAAAATATGCAAAATACACATAAAACAGTGTAAATTTATTTAAAAATCTATATACGAATACTCATAAATCAACGTAGATTTCTATAGAAATATATATACAAAATACACATCAAATGATGTAAACACGTATAAAAATATATATATAAAATACACATTAAATAATGTAAATTCGCGTCAAAATAAATAAACAAAATATCAATAAAAGAAGGTGTATTTGTATGAAAATAGATATACAATATACACATAAAATCACCTAAATTTGTATAAAACTATATACAAAAATACACAAAAATAATTTTAATTTGTATGAAAATAAATATACAAATACACATAAAATTAGGTAAATTTGTATTGAAATAAATTTACAAAATACACACTTAAAATAACGTAAATTTGTATAAAATATATATATAAAATACACATTAAATAATGTAAATATGTATAAAAACATATATACAAAACACAAATAGAATAATGTAAAATCGTATCAAAATAAATACACAGAATATTAATAAAATAATGTAAATTTGTATGAAAATAAAGATGCAAAATACCCATAAAATAACGCATTTTTTATAAAAATATTTATACGAAGACACATAAAATATTTGAATATGTATTAAAATAAATATACAAAATGCATATACAATAAGGCAAATTTGTATTGAAATAGATATGCAAAATACATATAAAACCATGTAAATTTTTTTCAAAATATATACGAATACACATAAAATAACGTAGATTTCTATGAAAATAAATATACAAAATGCACATAAAATGAAGTAAATACGTATAAAAAAAGGTATACAAAATACTCATAAAATAATGTAAACTCGTATCAAAATAAATAAACAAAATACTAATAAAAGAATGTGTATTGTATAAATATAAATAAACAAAATTCAAATAAAATAACGTAAATTTATATAAAACTATATGCAAAAATACACAAAAGTAATTAAATTTGTGTGAAAATTGATATACTAAATACATGTGTATTTTGTATAGTTATTTTCATACAAATTGAAATCATTTTTGTTTATTTTTTTATATATTTTCAAACAAATTTTCGTTATTTTATATGTATTTTGTATATTTATTTTTTCTACATATATACTTTCTTTTATCTGAATTTTGTTTATTGAATTTGAAACGAATTTACCTTATTTTGTATATCTATTTTCATACAAACTAAAATACTTCTGTGTATTTTTGTAATACACAGAAATACACTTAAAATAACGTAAATTTGTATAAAATATATATGCAAGATACACATTAAATAATGTAAATGTGTAAAAAAAATATATATACAAAAAACAAATAGAATAATGTAAAATCGTATCAAAATAAATACACAGAATATCAAAAAAATAATGTAAATTTGTATGAAAATATAGATACAAAATTCCCAAAAATTATCGCATTTTTTATAAAAATATATTTACCAAAATACACATAAAATATTTAAATTTGTATTGAAATAAATATACAAAATGCATATACAGTAAGGTAAATTTGTATTGAAAGAGATATTCAAAAATACATATAAAACAATGTAAATTTGTTTCAAAATATATATACGAATACACATAAAATAAAGTAGATTTCTATAGAAATATATATACAAAATACATATGAAATTATGTAAATACGTATAAAAATATATATACAAAATACATATCAAATAATGTAAATTCGTGTCAAAATAAATAAACAAAATATCATGAAAAGAATGTGTATTTGTATGAAAATAGATAATAGATAATAAATTTGTATAAAATATATATGCAAGATACACATTAAATAATGTAAATATGTATAAAAAAGTATATACAAAAAACAAATAGAATAACGTAACATCGTATCAAAATAAATACACCGAATATTAATAAAATAATGTAAATTTGTATGAAAATAAAGATGCAAAATTCCCATAAAATAGCGCATTTCTTATAAAAATATATACCAAAATACACATAAAATATTTAAATTTGCATTGAAATAAATATACAAAATGCACATACAATAAGGTAAATTTGTATTGAAAGAGATATGCAAAAATACATATAAAACAATGTAAATTTGTTTCAAAATATATATACGAATACAAATAAAAAAACGTAGATTTCTATAAAAATATATATACAAAATACACATAAAATTAAGTAAATACGTAGAAAAAAATGTATACAAAATACACATAAAATAATGTAATTTCGAATTAAAATAAATGTAAATTTGAATGAAAATATAAAAACAAATACACTTAAAATAACGTAAATTTGTATAAAATATATATGCAAGATACACATTAAATAATGTAAATGTGTATAAAAAATATATACAAAAAACAAATAGAATAATGTAAAATCGTGTCAAAATAAATACACAGAATATCAATAAAATAATGTAAATTTGTATGAAAATAAAGATGCAAAATTCCCAAAAATTTTCGTATTTTTTATAAAAATATATATACCAAAATACACATAAAATATTTAAATTTGTATTGAAATAAATATACAAAATGCATTTACAGTAAGGTAAATTTGTATTAAAAGAGATATTCAAAAATACATATAAAACAATGTAAATTTGTTTCAAAATATATATACGAATACACATAAAATAAAGTAGATTTCTATTGAAATATATATAGAAAATACATGTGAAATTATGTAAATACGTATAAAAATATATATACAAAATACATATCAAATAATGTAAATTTTTGTATACGTATTTTTATAAAAATATGCTTTATTTTATGGGTATTTTGCATCTTTATTATCATACAAATTTACGTTATTTTATTGATATTCTGCTCATTCATTTTGATACGATTTGACATTATTCTATGTGTATTTTGTATATATTTTTCATACAAATTTACGTTATTTTATGTGTATTTTTTTATATATTTTGATACAAATTTACAATATTTTATGGGTATTTTGTATATATATTTCAAAAGAAATTTACCTAGTTTTATGTGTATTTTGAATATCTATTTTCATACAAACTCAAATTATTTATACGTATTTTTGTATATATTTCAATACAAATTTTAGTTATGTTATGTGTATTTTGTAAACTATTTTCATTCAAATATATATTATTTTTTTGGTATTTTGTTGATTTATATTGATACGAATTTACATTATTTTATATGTACTTTTTATATATATTTTTATACGCATTTACATTATTTAATATTTATTTTGAATGTATAATTATATACAAATTCATGGTATTTTATGTGTATTTGTATATATATTTATATATAAATTTACATTATTTTATGTGTATTTTGTACATATATTTCATTACAAATTTACCTTATTTTATGTTTATTTTGTATGTGTATTTTGTACATTTAAATTTGTTTGAAAATAGATATGCAAAATACACATAAAGTTAGGCAAATTTGTATTGAAATACATATACAAAACTCACATAAAATAATGTAAATTTTTATTAAAATATATAAACAAATACATATAAAATAACGTAAATTTGGATAAAATATAAATACAAAATATACATTAAATATTTTAAATATGTATAAAAATATATTATATTATATATATATTTTTATTGATATTTGCGTTATTTATGTGTATTTTGTATATGTTTTTTCATAGAAATTTACATTATTTTATTAGTATTTTGTCTATTTATTTTGATACGAATTACATGATTATTTGTGTATTTTGTACATTTTTTTATACGTATTTACATTATTTAATGTGTATTTTGTTTATATATTTTTATACAAATTTACGTTATTATATGTGTATTTGTATAAGTATTTTGATACAAATTTACATTATTTTATGTATTTTGTATATATATTTCAATTCAAATTTAGCTTATTTGATGTGTATTTTGTATATCTATTTATTTTAATACAAAATCAAATATTTTATGTTTTTTCGTATATATATTTTTATAAAAAATGCGTTATTTTATGGGTATTTTGCATCTTAATTTTCATACAAATTTACATTATTTTATTAATATTTTCTGTATTTATTTTGATACGATTTTACATTATTTTATTTGTGTTTTGTATATATTTTTTTATACATATTTACATTATTTAATGTTTTTTTGTATATATATTTGATACAAATTTACGTTATTTTAAGTCTATATGTTTATATATTTTCATTCAAATTTACAATATTTTATGTCAATATAGTATATGTATTTCAAAACAAAATTACCTATTTCATATGTTTTTTGTATATTTATTTTCATACAAGTTTAAATTATTTTTGTGTATTTTTGTATATAGTTTTATACAAATTTAGGTTATTTTATGTGTATTTTGTATATCTATTTTCATACAAATACACATTCTTTTCATGATATTTTGTTTATTTATTTTGACACGAATTAACATTATTTTATGTGTATTTTGTATATATATTTTTATACGTATTTACATTATTTCAAGTGTATTTTGTATATATATTTCTATAGAAATCTGCGTTATTTTATGTGTATTCGTATATATATTTTGAAACAAATTTACATTGTTTTATGTGTATTTTGCATATTTTTTAAATACAAATCTACCTTATTGTATGTTTATTTTGTATATTAATTTTAATACAAATTTGATTAATCTATGTGTATTTTTGTATATGTATTTTTATAAAAATATGCTTTATTTTATGGGTATTTTGCATCTTTATTTTCATACAAATTTACATTATTTTATTGATATTCTGTGTATTTATTTTGATATGTTTTTACATTATTCTATGTGTATTTTGTATATATATTTTATATAAAATGTATTTGTTTTCATTTCATACAAATCTACATTATTTTATGTGTTTTTTGTACATGTATTTCAATACAAATTTAACTAGTTATATGTGTATTTTGTATATCTATTTTGTATGTATATTTTCATAGAAATTTACTCTATTTTATGAGTATTCGTATATATATTTTGATACAAATTTACATTATTAATATGTATTTTGCATATCTATTTCAATACAAATTTACTTTATTGTACGTGCATTTTGTATATTTATTTTAAATCAAATTTAATTATTTTATGTGTATTTTTGTATATATATTTTTATGCAAATATGCGTTATTATATGGATATTTTGCATCTTTATTTTGATACGAATTTACATTATTTTATGTGTATTTTGTATACATTTTTTTTATACGTATTTACTTCATTTTACGTTTATTTTGTATATATATTTTTATACAAATCTACGTTATTTTATGTGTATTCGTATATATATTTTGAAACAAATTTACATTGTTTTATATGTATTTTGCATATCTATTTCAATACAGATTTACCTTATTGTATGTGTATTTTGTATATTTATTTTAATACAAATAATTTTTTTATGTGTATTTTTGTATATATATTTAAAAAAAAATGCGTTATTTTATGGGTATTTTGCTTCTTTATTTTCATACAAATTTACATTATTTTATTAATATTCTGTGTATTTATTTTGATACGATTTTACATTATTCTATTTGTGTTTTGTATATATTTTTTTATACAAATTTACGTTATTTTAAGTGTATTTGTTTATGTATTTTCATTCAAATTTACAGTATTTTATGTGTATTTTGTATATGTATTTCAATAAAAATTTACCTAATTTTATGTGTATTTTGTATATTTATTTTCATACAAATTTAAATTATTTTTGTGTATTTTTGTATATAGTTTTATACAAATTTATGTTATCTTATGTGTATTTTGTATATTTATTTTCATACAAATACACATTCTTTTATTGACATTTTGTTTATTTATTTTGACGTGAGTTTACATTATTTAATGTGTATTTTGTATATATATTTTTATACATATTTACATCCTTTCATGTGTATTTTGTATATTTATAAAAAATGCGTCATTTTATGGGTATTTTGCATCTTTATTTTCATACAAATTTACATTATTTTATTTACATTGTGTATTTATTTTAATACGATTTTACATTATTCTATTTGTGTTTTGTATATATATTTTTTATACATATTTACATTATTTAATGAGTATTTTTTATATATATTTTATACAAATTTATGTTAATTTAAGTGTATTTGTTTATATTTTCATTCAAATTTACATTATTTTATGTGTATTTTGTATATGTATTTCTTTACAAATTTACCTAATTTTATGTGTATTTTGTATATTTATTTTCATACAAATTTAACTTATGTTTGTGTATTTTTATATATAGTTTTATACAAATTTACGTTATTTTATGTGTATTTTGTATATGTATTTTCATACAAATACACATTCTTTTATTGATATTTTAATTATTTATTTTGACACGAATTTACATTATTTAAAGTGTATTTTGTATATATATTTTTATACGTATTTACAACATTTCATGTGTATTTTGTATATATATTTCTATAGAAATCTACGTTATTTTATGTGTATTCGTATATATATTTTGAAACAAATCTACATTATTTTATGTGTATTTTGTATATATATTTCATTATAAATTTGCCTTATTTTAAGTTTATTTTTATATCTATTTTCATTCAAATTCAAATCATTTTATGTGTATATATTTATTTGTATTTACGTTATTTTATGTGTATTTTCCATATATATTTTCATTCAAAATTACATTATTTTATCGGTATTTTGTTCATTTATTTCGATACGAATTTAGATTATTTCATGTGTATTTTCTATATATATACATATAGAGTAAATTTCTATGAAAATATATATTCAAAATACATATAAAATTATGTAAATAAGTATAAAAATATATATATCAAATACACCTAAAAAAAAATGAAAATTCGTATCAAAATAAATAAATAAAATTACGATAAAAGAACTTATATTTGTCGGAAAATAAATATACAAAATACACATAAAAGTACGAAAATTTGAATAAAAATATATACAAAAATACACAAAATTAATTTCAATTTGTATGAAAATAGATATACAAAATACACATATAATTAGTTAAATTTGTATTTATATACATGTACAAAATTCACATAAAATAATGTAAATTTGTATGAAATGAAAACAAATTCACATAAAATAACGTACATTGGTATAAAATAGATATACAAAATATACATAGAATAATGTAAAATCGTATCAAAATAAATACACAGAATATCAATAAAATAATGTAATTTTGTATGAAAATAAAGATGCAAAATACCCATAAAATAAAGCATATTTTTTATAAAAATACATATACAAAAATACACATAGAATAGCTAAATTTGTATTAAAATTAATATACAAAATGCACGTACAATAAGGTAAATTTGTATTGAAAAAATATGCAAAATGCACATAAAACAATGTATATTTGTTTCAAAATATATATACGAATACATATAAAATAACGTATATTTCTATAGAAATATATATACAAAATACACATGAAATGACGTAAATACGTATAAAAATATATATACACAATACACATTAAATTATGTAAATTCGCATCAAAATAAATAAACAAAATATCAATAAAAGAATGTGTATTTGTATGAAAATAGATATACAAAATACTCATAAAATATTGTAAATTTGAATAAAACTCTATACAAAAATACACAAAAAATAATTTAAATTTGTATAAAATATATATACAAAATACACATGAAATTTGGTAAATTTCTATTGAAATACATCTACAAAATACACATAATAATCTAAATTTGAATAAAAATATATAAACAAATACACTTAAAATAACGAAAATTTGTATGAAATATATATAGAAAATACACATTAAATAATGTAAATATGTATAAAAAAATATATACAAAACTCAAATAGAATAATGTAAAATAGTATCAAAATAAATACACAGATTATTAATAAAATAATGTAAATTTGTATGAAAATAAAGATGCAAAATACCCATAAAAGAACGAATTTTTTATGAAAATATATATACCAAAATGCACATAAAATATTTAAATTTGTATTACAATAAATATACAAAATGCACATACAATAAGGTAAATTTGTATTGAAATAGATATGCAAAATACATATAAAACAATGTAAATTTGTTTCAAAATATACATACGAATACACATAAAATAACGTAGATTTCTATAAAATATATATACAAAATACACATAAAATGATGTAAATACGTATAAGAAAATGTATACAAAATAACCATAAAATAATGTAAATTCGTATCAAAATAAATAAACTAAATGCCAATAAAAGAATGTTTACTTGTATAAATATAAATATACAAAATACACATAAATTAACGTAAAATTGTATAAAACTTAATACAAAAATAAACAAAAATAATTAAATTTGTATGAAAATAGATATACAAAAGACACATAAAATAAGCTAAATTTGAATTGAAATAAATATAGAAAATACATAAAATAGTGTAAATTTGTATCAAAATATATATTCAAATACACATATAATAACGTAAATTTGTATAAAAATATATAAACAAAATACACATTAAATAATGTAAATACGTATAAAAGATATGTACGTAATGTAAAAATTTATAAAATTAAAGATGCAAAATACCCATAAAATATCTCATATTTAAAAAAAAAATATATACAAAAATACACATAAAATAATTAAATTTGTATTAAAATAAATATACAAAATACACATACAATAAGTTAGATTTTTATTGAAATAGATATGCAAAAAACACATAAAATAATGAAAATTTTTATCAAAATATATACGAATACACATAATAAAATTACGTAAATTTTTATGAAAATATATATACAAAATACACATAAAATAATGTAAATACATAGAAAAATATATATAAAAAATGCACATAAAATAATGTAAATTCGTATCAAAATAAATAAACAAAATTTCCTCTAAAAGAATGTATCTCTAGGTAAATATATATACAAAATACAAATAAAAAAAAATTGTATAAAAATAATACAAAAATACACAAAAATAATTTAAATTTGTTTGAAAATAGATATGCAAAATTCAAATGAAATTAGGCAAATTTTTATTGAAATACATATACAAAATACACATAAAATAATGTAAATTTGTATGAAAATATATAAACAAATACACATAAGATAACGTAAATTTCCATAAAATATATGTACAAAATATACATTAAATAATGTAAATATGTCTAAAAATATATATACAAAATACCGTATAAATAAACAGACAATCAATAAAATAATGTAAATTTTTATGAAAATAAAGATGCAAAATACCCCTATAATAACGCATATTTGTTTAAAAATATATATACAAAAAAAACACATAAAATAATTAAATTTGCATCAAAATAAATATACAAAAGGCACATACAATAAAGAAAATTTGTATTGAAATAGATATGCGAAATACACATAAATAATGTAAATTTGTATCAAAATATATATACGAATACACATAAAATAGAGTAAATTTCTATGAAAATAAATATTCAAAATACATATAAAACTATGTAAATAAGTATAAAAATATATATATCAAATACACCTAAAATAATGAAAATTCGTATCAAAATAAATAAACAAAATTCCGATAAAAGAACGTATATTTGTAGGAAAATAAATATACAAAATTCACATAAAATTACGAAAATTTGAATAAAAATATATACTAAAATACACAAAATTAATTTCAATTTGTATGAAAATAGATATACATAATACACATATAATTAGTTAAATTTGTATTTAAATACATGTACAAAATACACATAAAATAATGTAAATTTGTATGAAATGAAAACAAATTCACATAAAATTACGTTCATTTGTATGAAATATATATACAAAATATACATAGAATAATGTAAAATCATATCAAAATAAATACACAGAATATCAATAAAATAAGGTAAATTTGTATGAAAATAAAGATGCAAAATACCCATAAAATAAAGCGCTTTTTTTATGAAAATACATATACACAAATACACATAGATTAATTAAATTTGTATTAAAATTAATATACAAAATGCACGTACAAAAAGGTAAATTTATATTGAAAAAATATGCAAAATGCACATAAAACAATGTATATTTGTTTCAAAATATATATACGAATACACATAAAATAACATATATTTCTATAGAAATATATATACAAAATACACATGAAATGACGTAAATACGTATAAAAATATATATACACAATACACATTAAATAATGTGAATTCGCGTCAAAATAAATAAACAAAATATCAATAAAAAATGTGTATTTGTATGAAAATAGATATACAAAATACCCATAAAATATTTTAAATTTATATAAAACTCTTTTTATTAAAATATATACCAAAATAATAAAATATTTAAATTTGTATTACAATAAATGTACAAAATGCACATACAATAAGGTAGATTTATATTAAAATAGATATGCTAAATACATATAAAACAATGTAAATTTGCTTCAAAATATATATAACAATACACATAAAATAAGTAGATTACTATAAAAATATATATACAAAATACACATTAAATGAAGTAAATACGTATAAGAAAATGTATACAAAGTACACATAAAATAATTAAATTTGTGTTAAAATAAATATACAAAATACACATACTGTGTATTTTGTATATCTTTTCATGATATTTTGTTTATTTATTTTGACACGAATTAACATTATTTAAAGTGTATTTTGTATATATATTTTTATACGTATTTACATTATTTCAAGTGTATTTTGTATATATATTTCTATAGAAATCTGCGTTATTTTATGTGTATTCGTATATATATTTTGAAACAAATTTACATTATTTTATGTGTATTTTGCATATTTTTTCAATACAAATTTACCTTATTGTATGTGCATTTTGTATATTAATTTTAATACAAATTTGATTAATCTATGTGTATTTTTGTATATGTATTTTTATAAAAATATGCTTTATTTTATGGGTATTTTGCATCTTTATTTTCATACAAATTTACATTATTTTATTGATATTCTGTGTATTTATTTTGATATGATTTTACATTATTCTAGGTGTATTTCGTATATATATTTTATATAAAATGTATTTGTTTTCATTTCATACAAATCTACATTATTTTATGTGTTTTTAGTACATGTATTTAAATACAAATTTAACTAGTTATATATGTATTTTGTATATCTATTTTGTATGTATATTTTCATAGAAATTTACTCTATTTTATGAGTATTCGTATATATATTTTGATACAAATTTACATTATTGATGTGTATTTTGCATATCTATTTCAATACAAATTTACTTTATTGCACGTGCATTTTGTATATTTATTTTAATACAAACTTAACTATTTTATATGTATTTTTGTATATATATTTTTATGCAAATATGCGTTATTATATGGATATTTTGCATCTTTATTTTCATACAAATTTACATTATTTTATTGATATTCTCTTTATTTATTTTGATACGATTTAACATTATTCTATGTGTATTTTGTATATTTTTTTATACATATATACATTATTTAATGTTCATTTTGTATATATATTTTATCCAAATTTACATTATTTTATGTGTATTTGTTTATATATATTTTAATACAAATTTACATTATTTAATGTGTATCTTGCATATATTTTTTATGTATTTAAATTATTTTATGTGTATTTTGTATATACATTTTCATAAAAAATTACGTTATTTTATTGTGTGTATAAGTATATATTTTGATACAAATTTTATACAAATTCATGTTATTTAATGTGTATTTGTATATATATTTTCATACAAATTTATATTATTTTATGTGTATTTTTTCATATATTTCATTACAAATTTACCTTATTTTATGTTTATTTTGTATATTTATTTCATTCAATTTTAAATTATTTTATATGTATACTTGTACTTGTATTTAGGTTATTTTATGTGTATTTTGTATATATATTTTCATCCAAAATTACATTATTTTATTGGTATTTCTTAATTTAATTCGATACGAATTTAGATTATTTCATAGGTATTTTGTATACATATTTTTATACTCATTTACATTATCTAAAGTGTGTTTTGTATATATATTTTTATGCAAATTTATTTTATGTTCATTTTTGTACATATATTTTTATAGAAATTTGCGTTGTTTTATGTATATAGTTTTATATAAATCTACGTTATTTTATGTGCATTTTGTATATTTATATTTATACAAATGCACATTCTTTTATTGGTATATTGTTTATTTACATTTATACGAATTTACATTATTTTATGTGTATTTTGTATACATTTTTTTATACGTATTTACTTAATATTATGTGTATTTTGTATATGTATTTTTATAGAAATCTACGTTATTTTATGTGTATTCGTATATATATTTTGAAACAAATTTACATTATTTTATATGTATTTTGGATATCTATTTCAATACAAATTTACCTTATTGTATGTGCATTTTGTATATTTATTTTAATACAAGTTCAAATATTTTATGTGCATTTTGGTATCAATAATTTTATAAAAAAATGCGTTATTTTATAGGTATTTTGCATCTTAATTTTCATTTTATATGTACTTTGTATATATATTTTTATACGCTCTTACATTATTTAATATTTATTTTGAATATATATTTTTATACAAATTCATGGTATTTTATGTGTATTTGTATATATATTTTCATATAAATTTCATATAAATTTACATATATTTTAATACAAATCTACCTTATTTTATGTTTATTTTGTATGTGTATTTTGTATATTTATATTTATCCAAATACACATTCTTTTATTGGTATTTTGTTTATCTATTTTAATTCGAATTTACATTATTTTATGTGTATTTTGAATACATTTTTTTATACGTATTTACTTAATTTTATGTGTATTTTGTATATATATTTTTATAGAAATCTACGTTTTTTTATTTGTATTCGTATATATATTTTGAAACAAATTTACATTGTTTTATATGTATTTTTGCATATCTCTTTCAATACAAATTTATCTTATTGTATATGCATTTTGTATATTTATTTCAATATAAATTTAAAAATTTTATGTGTATTTTGGTATATATATTTTATGAGAAATGCGCTATTTTATGGGAATTTTGCATTTTTATTTTCATTCAAATTTACATTATTTTATTAATATTCTGTGTATTTATTTTGATACGATTTTACATTATTCTATTTGTTTTTTGTATATACTTTTTTTATACATATTTACATTATTTAATGTGCATCTTGCATATATATTTTATACAAATTTATTATCTATTATCTATTTTCATAGAAATACACATTCTTTTCATGATATTTTGTATATTTATTTTGACACGAATTTACATTATTTGATATGTATTTTGTATATATATTTTTATACGTATTTACATAATTTCATAAGTATTTTGCATATATATTTAATAGATATTCAAAATACACATAAAATAACCTAAATTTGTATCAAACTATATACAAAAATACACAAAAATATTTTAAATTTGTATGAAAATAAATATACAAAATACACATAAATTAGGTAAATTTGTATGGAAATACATATACAAAATACACATAAAATAATGTAAATTTGAATGAAAATACATAAACAAATACACTTAAAATAACGTAAATTTGTATAAAAAAAATATATACAAAACACAAATAGAATAATGTAAAATCGTATCAAAATAAATACACAGAATATTAATAAAATAATGTAAATTTGTATGAAAATAAAGAGGCAAAATACACATAAAATAACGCATTTTTTTTTTATATAAAAATATATATACCAAAATACACATAAAAAATTTGATTTGTGTTAAAATAAATATATAAAAAACACATACAATAAGGTAAATTTGTATTGAAATAGATACGCAAAATACATATAAAGCAATGTAAATTTGTTTCAAAATATGTATACGAATACACATAAAATAACGTAGATTTCTATAAATATATATATATACAAAATACACATAAAATGAAGTAAATACGTATAAAAAAATGTATAGAAAATACACATAAAATAATGTAAATTCTTATCAAAATAAATAAACAAAATACCAATAAAAGAATGTGTATTTGTATAAATATAAATATACAAAATACACATAAAATAACGTAAATTTATATAAAAATATATACATAAATACACAGAAGTAATTAAATTTGTATGAAAATATATACAAAATACACACAAAATAAGCTAAATTTGAATTGAAATATATATAAAAAATACATGAAATAAAGTAAATTTGTATCAAAATATTCATACAAATACACATATAATAAAGTAAATTGGTATGAAAATATATAAACAAAATACACATTAAATAATGTAAATACGTATAAAAAATATGTACAAAATACACATATAATCATGTAATTCGTATCAAAATAAATAAACAAAATACCAATAAAATAATATAAATTTGTATACGTAAACGTGTATTTTGCATATTTTTTCAATACAAATTTACCTTATTATATACGCATTTTGTATATTAATTTTAATACAAATTTAATTATTCGATGTGTATTTTTGTATCTGTATTTTTATAAACATATGCTTTATTTTTTGGGTATTTTGCATCTTTATTTTCATACAAATATACATTATTTTATTGATATTCTGCTCATTCATTTTGATACGAATTGACATTATTCTATGTGTATTTTGTATATATTTTTCATGCAAATTTACGTTATTTTATGTGTATTTGTTTATATATTTTGACACAAATTTACAATATTTTATGGCTATTTTGTATATACATTTCAAAAGAAATTTACCTAGTTTTATGTGTATTTTGTATATCTATTTTCATACAAACTCTAATTATTTCTATGTATTTTGTATAAATTTTAATACAAATTTTAGTGTTTTATGTGTATTTTGTAAATTTATTTTCATATATAGATATATATATAGATATATATATATATATATATATATATATATATATATATATATATATATATATATATATATATATATATATATATATATATATATATATATATATATATATATATATATATATATATATATATATATATATATATATATATATTATTTTATTGGTGTTTTGTTGATTTATATTGATACGAATTTACATTATTTTATTATGTACTTTGTATATATATTTTTATACGCTTTTACATTATTTAATATTTATTTTGAATATATATTTTTATACAAATTAATGGTATTTCATGTGTATTTGTATATATATTTTCATATAAATTTACATTATTTTATATGTATTTTGTACATATATTTTATTCCAAATCTACCTTATTTTATGTTTATTTTGAATATGTATTTTGTATATTTATATTTATCCAAATACACATTCTTTTATTGGTATTTTGTTTATTTATTTTAAATCGAATTTACATTATTTTATGTGTATTTTGTATACATTTTTTTATACGTATTTACTTAATTTTATGTGTATTTTGTATATATATTTTTATAGAAATCTACGTTTTTTTATTTGTATTCGTATATATATTTTGAATCAAATTTACATTGTTTTATATGTATTTTTGCATATTTCTTTCAATACAAATTTACCTTATTGTATGTGCATTTTGTATATTTATTTCAATACAAATTTAAATATTTTATGTGTATTTTGGTATATATATTTTATAAGAAATGCGCTATTTTATGGGAATTTTGCTTTTTTATTTTCATACAAATTTACATTATTTTATTAATATTCGGTGTATTTATTTTGATACGAATTTACATTATTCTATTTGTTTTTTGTATATACTTTTTTATACATATTTACATTATTTAATGAGTATCTTGCATATATGTTTTATACAAATTTATTATCTATTATCTATTTTTATACAAATACACATTCTTTACATGATATTTTGTTTATTTATTTTGACACGAATTTACATTATTTGATATGTATTTTGTATATATATTTTTATACGTATTTACATAATTTCATATGTATTTTGTATATATATTTCTATAGAAATCTACTTTATTTGTATTTTAATACAAATTTACCTTACTGTATATGCATTTTGTATATTTATTTCAATACAAATTTAAATATTTTATGTGTATTTTGGTATATTTATTTTTATAAAAAATGCGATAATTTTTGGGAATTTTGCATCTTTATTTTCATACAAATTTACATTATTTTATTGATATTCTGTGTATTTATTTTGATACGATTTTACATTATTCTATTTGTTTTTGTATATATTTTTTTATACACATTTACATTATTTAATGTGTATCTTGCATATATATTTTATACAAATTTACGTTATTTTAAGTGTATTTGTTTTTATATTTTCATTCAAATTTACATTTATTTTAATTCGAAATTACATTATTTTATGTGTATTTTGTGTACATTTTTTTTATACGTATTTACTTAATTTCATGTGTATTTTGTATATATTTTTATAGAAATCTACGTTTTTTTATTTGTATTCGTATATATATTTTGAAACAAATTTACATTGTTTTATATGTATTTTTGCATATCTCTTTCAATACAAATTTACCTTATTGTATGTGCATTTTGTATATTTATTTCAATGCAAATTTAAATATTTTATGTGTATTTTGGTATATATATTTTTATAAGAAATGCGCTATTTTATGGGAATTTTGCATCTTTATTTTCATACAAATTTACATTATTTTATTAATATTCGGTGTATTTATTTTGATACGATGTTACATTATTCTATTTGTTTTTTGTATATACTTTTTTATACATATTTACATTATTTCATGTGTATCTCGCATATATATTTTATACAAATTTATTATCTATTATCTATTTTCATACAAATACACATTCTTTTCATGATATTTTGTTTATTTATTTTGACACGAATTTACATTATTTGATATGTATTTGATATGTATTTACATAATTTCATATGTATTTTGTATATATATTTCTATAGAAATCTACTTTGTTTTATGTGTATTCGTATATATATTTTGAAACAAATTTACATTGTTTTATATGTATTTTTTAATATCTCTTTCAATACAAATTTACCTTACTGTATATGCATTTTGTATATTTATTTCAATACAAATTTAAATATTTTATGTGTATTTTGGTAAATATATTTTTATAAAAAATGCGATAATTTTTGGGATTTTTGCATCTTTATTTTCATACAAATTTACATTATTTTATTGATATTTTGTGTATTTATTTTGATACGATTTTACATTATTCTATTTGTTTTTTGTATATATATTTTTTATACACATTTACATTATTTAATGTGTATCTTGCATATATATTTTATACAAATTTACGTTATTTTAAGTGTATTTGTTTATATATTTTCATTCAAATTTACATTATTTGATGTGTATTTTGTATATGTATTTCAATACAAATTTACCTAATTTTATGTGTATTTTGTATATTTCTTTTCAAACAAATCTAAATTATTTTTGTGTATTTTTGTATATTGTTTTATACAAATTTAGGTTATTTTATGTACGCATTTACATTATTTAGTGTGTGCTTTGTATATATATTTTTTTGCAAATTTACTTTATTTTATGTGCATTTTTGTACATATATTTTTATAGAAATTTGCGTTATTTGTATATGTTTTCTCATACAGATTTACATTATTTTATTGCTATTTTGTTTATTTATTTTGATACGAATTACATGATTATATGTGTATTTTGTACATATTTTTTATACGTATTTACATTACTTAATGTGTATTTTGTTTATATATTTTTAAACAAATCTACGTTATTATATGTATTTGTATAAATATTTTGATATAGATTTACATTATTTTATGTATTTTGTATGTACATTTCAATTCAAATTTAGCTTAATTTAGCTGTATTTTGTATATATATTTTCATACAAATTTAATTACTTCTGTGTATTTTTGTATATAGTTTTATACAAATTTACGATATTTTATGTGTATTTTGTATATTTATATTTTTACAAATACACATTTTTTTACTGTTATTTTGTTTATTTATTTTGATACGATTTTTATGTATTTTTTGTATTCATTTTTTTATACGTATTTACTTCATTTTATGTGTATTTTGTACATATTTTTATACAAATCTACGTTATTTTATGTGTATTCGTATATATATTTTGAAACAAATTTACATTGTTTTATATGTATTTTGCATATCTATTTCAATACAAATTTGCAAATTTACTTTATTTTATGTGCATTTGTATATGTTTTCTCATACAAATTTACAATATTTTGATACAAATGAAAATAGATATACAAAATATACATGAAATAAACTAAATTTGTATTGAAATATATATACAAAATACATAAAATAATGTAAATTTGTATCAAAATATTTTAACAGATGCGCATAAAATAACGTAAATTTGTTTTAAAATATACAAAATACACATTAAATAATGTAAATATGTATAAAAAAATATATACAAAACACAAATAGAATAATGTAAAATCGTATCAAAATAAATACACAGAATATTAATAAAACAATGTAAATTTGTATGAAAATAAAGATGCAAAATACCCATTAAATAATGCATTTTTTTATAAAAATATATACCAAAATACACATGAAAAAATTAATTTGTATTAAATATACAAAATACACATACAATAAGGTAAATCTGTATTGAATTAGACATGCAAAATACATATAAACAATGTAAATTTGTTTCAAAATATATATGAATACACAAAAAATAACGAAGAAATATATAAAATATATATACAAAATACACATAAAATGAAGTAAATACGTATAAGAAAATGTATACAAAATACACATAAAATAATGTAAATTCGTATCAAAATAAATAAACAAAATACCAATAAAAGAATGTGTATTTGTATATATATAAATATACAAAATACACATAAAATAACGTAAATTTGTATAAAACTATATACAAAAATACACAGAAGTAATTAAATTCGTATGAAAATAGATATACAAAATACAGATAAAATAAGCTAAATTTGAATTGAAATGTATATACAAAATACATAAAATAATGTAGATTTGTATCAAAATATTTATAAAAATACCCATAAAATAACGCATTTTTTTTATTTATAAAAACATATATACCAAAATACACATCAAAAAATTAAATTTGTATTAAAATAAATATACAAAAAACACATTCAATAAGGTAAATTTGTATTGAAATAGATATGCAAAATACATATAAAACAATGTAAATTTGTTTCAAAATATATATACGAATACACATAAAATAACGTAGATTTCTATAAATATATATATACAAAATACACATAAAATGAAGTAAATACGTATAAAAAAATGTATACAAAATACACATAAAATAATGTAAATTCGTATCAAAATAAATATACAAAATACCAATAAAAGAATGTGTATTTGTATAAATATAAATATACAAAATACACATAAAATAACGTAAATTTATATAAAACTATGTACAAAAATACACAGAAGTATTTTAATTTGTATGAAAATAGATATACAAAATAAGGTAAATTCGTTACAAATTCAAGAAACAAAATTCAGATAAAAGAACGTATATTTGTAGAAAAAAGAAATATACAAAATACACATTAAATAACGAAAATTTGTATGAAAATATATAAAAAAATAAACAAAAATAATTTCAATTTGTATGAAATAAATATACAAAATACACATGTATTTTGTATATCTATTTTCACACAAATTTAATTACTTTTGTGTATTTTTGCATATAGTTTTATATAAATTTACGTTATTTTATTTGCATTTTGTAAATTTATATATATACAATACACTTTCTTTTATTCGTATTTTGTTTATTTATTTTGATACAAGTTTACATTATTTTATGTGTATTTTGTAAACCTTTTTTTATACGTATTTACTTCATTTTATGTGTATTTTGTATATTTATTTTCATAGAAATCTACGTTATTTTATGTGTATTCGTATATATATTTTTAAAAAAATTTACATGGTTTTATATGTATTTTGCATATCTATTTCAATACAAATTTACCTTATTGTATGTGCATTTTGTATATTTATTTTAATACAAAATCAAATATTTTATGTGTGTCTTGGTATAAATATTTTTAGAAAAAATGCGTTATTTTATGAGTATTTTGCATCTTAATTTTCATACAAATTTACATTATTTTATTAATATTCTGTGTATTTATTTTGATACGATTTTATATTATTCTTTTTGTGTTTTGTATATATTCTTTTATACATATTTACATTATTTAATGTGTATTTTTTATATATATTTTATACAAATTTACGTTATTTTAAGTGTATTTGTTTATATATTTTCATTCAAATCTACATTATTTTATGTGTATTTTGTAAATGTATTTCAATACAAATTTACCTAATTTTATGTGTATTTTGTATATTTATTTTCATACAAATTAAAATTATTTTTGTGTATTTTTGTATATAGTTTCATACAAATTTAGGTGATTTTATGTGTATATTGTATATCTATTTTCATACAAATACACATTCTTTTATTTTGTTTATTTACTTTGACGCGAGTTTACATTATTTAATGTGTATTTTATATATATATATATATATATATATATATATATATATATATATATATATATATATATATATATATATATATATATATATATATATATATATATATATATATATATATATATATTCGTGTTTACATCATTTGATTTGTATTTTGTATATATATTTCTATAGAAATCTACGTTGATTTATGAGTATTCGTATATAGATTTTGAAATAAATTTACACTGTTTTATGTGTATTTTGCATATTTTTTCAATACAAATTTACCTTATTGTATATGCATTTTGTATATTAATTTTAATACAAATTTAATTATGCTATGTGTATTTTTGTATATGTATTTTTATAAAAATATGCTTGATTTTATGGGTATTTTGCATTTTTATTTTCATACAAATTTACATTATTTTATACATATTTACATGATTTAATGTGTATTTTCTATATATATTTTATACAAATTTTCGTTATTTTATGTGTATTTGTTTATATATTTTCATACAAATTTACAATATTTTATGTGTAATTTGTATATGTATTTCAATACAGATTTGCCTAATTATATGTGTATTTTGCATATCTATTTTCAAACAAATTTAAATTATTTTTATGTATTTTTTATATATTTTTATACAAATTTTAGTTATTATATTTGTATTTTGTATTTATATTTTCCTACAAATATACATTCTTTTAGTGGAATTTTGTTCATTTATTTGCATAAGAATTTACATAATTTTATGTGTATTTTGTATATATATTTTTCTACGTATTTACATTATTTTATGTGTATTTTTTATATACATTTTCATAAAAATTTACGTTATTTTATTGTGTGTATTCGTATATGATTTGATACAAATTTACATTATTTTATGTTTATTTTGCATATCTATTTCAATATAGATTTACCTTATTGTATGTGTATTTTGTATATTTATTTTAATACAAATTTAATTATTTTATGTGTACTTTGTATACATTTTCTTATACGTGTTTACTTCATTTAATGTGTATTTTGTATATATATTTTTATAGTAATCTACGTTATTTTATGTGTATTGGTATATATATTTTGAAGCAAATTTACATTGTTTTATATGTATTTAGCATATCTATTTCAATATAAATCTACCTTATTGTATGTGCATTTTGTATATTTATACATTTTCATAAAAATTTACGTTATTTTATTGTGTGTATTCGTATATGATTTGATACAAATTTACATTATTTTATGTTTATTTTGCATATCTATTTCAATATAGATTTACCTTATTGTATGTGTATTTTGTATATTTATTTTAATACAAATTTAATTATTTTATGTGTACTTTGTATACATTTTCTTATACGTGTTTACTTCATTTAATGTGTATTTTGTATATATATATTTTTATAGTAATCTACGTTATTTTATGTGTATTGGTATATATATTTTGAAGCAAATTTACATTGTTTTATATGTATTTAGCATATCTATTTCAATATAAATCTACCTTATTGTATGTGCATTTTGTATATTTATTGAATACAAATTTTAAAATTTTATTATTATGGTATATATATTTTTATAAAAAGAGTTTTATATAAATTTAAAATATTTTATGTGTATTTTGTATATCTATTTTCATACAAATACACATTTTTTATTGATATTTTGTTTATTTATTTTGACGCGAATTCACATTATTTAATGTGTATTGTGTATATATATTTTTATACGTATTTACGTCATTTCATGTGTATTTTGTATATATATTTCTATAGAAATATACGTTATTTTATGTGTATTCGTATATATATTTTGAAACAAATATACATTGTTTTATGTGCATTTTGCATATTTTTTCAATATAAATTTACCTTATTGTACGTGCATTTTGTATATTAATTTTAATACAAATTTAATTATTCTATGGATATTTTATGGGTATTTTGCACCTTTATTTTCATACAAATTTACATTATTTTATTGATATTCTGTGTATTTATTTTGATACGATTTTACATTATTCTATGTATATTTTGTATATATATTTCATACAAATGAACGTTATTTTATGTGAATTTGTTTTCATTTCATACAAATTTACATTATTTTATGTGTATTTTGTACATGTATTTAAATACAAATTTAACTAATTATATGTGTATTATGTATATCTATTTTCATACAAATTGAAATTAATTTTGTGTATTTTAGTATATATTTTTATTCAAATTTTCGTAATTTTATGTGCATTTTGTATATTTATTTTCCTACAAATATACGTTCTTTTATCGGAATTTTGTTTATTTATTTTGATACGAGTTTTCATTATTTTAGGTGTATTTGATATATATATTTTTATACTTATTTACATAATTTTATATGTATTTTGAATAAATATTTTCATAGAAATTTACTCTATTTTATGTGTATTCGTATATATATTTTGATACAAATTTACATTATTTATGTGTATTTCGCATATCTATTTCAATACAAATTTTCTTTATTGTATGTGCCTTTTGTATATTTATTTTGATGCAAATTTAATTATTTTATGTGTTTTTTTGTATATATATTTTTAAACAAATATGCGTTATTATATGGGTATTTTGCATCTTTATTTTCATACAAATTTACATTATTTTATTGATTGTCTGTTTATTTATTTTGATACGATTTTACGTTATTCTATGTATTTTGTATATATATTTTTAGACATATTTACATTATTTAATGTATATTTTGTACATATATTTTATGGAAATTTACGTTATCTTATGTGTATTTGTTTATATATTTTCATACAAATTAACATTATTTTATGTGTATTTTGTATATGTATTTCAATAAAAAATTGCCTAGTTTCATTTGTATTTTGCATATCTATTTTCAAACAAATTTAAATTATTTTTGTGTATTTTTGTATTATTTTTATACAAATTTTTTTTTATTTTATTTGTATTTTGTATATATATTTTCCTATACTTATACATTCTTTTAGAGGAAATTTTGTTTATTTATTTTGATAAGAATTTATATTATTTTATGTGTATTTTGTATATATATTTTTCTATGTATTTACATTATTTTATGTGTATTTTGTATATATATTTTCATAAAAATTAACCTAATTTTATTGTGTGTATTCGTATATATTTTGATAAAAAATTTTGTATATATTTTTTTTTTAAATATAAGATATTTTATGGGTAATTTGCATCTTTAATTATAAATTTTTTTACATTACGTACATATCTTTTATACGTATTTACATTATTTAAAGTGTATTTTGTTTATATATTTTTATACAAATTTACGTTATTATATGTGTATTTGAATATATATTTTGATACAAATTTACATTATTTTATGTATTTTCTATATTTATTTCAATTCGCATTTAGCTTATTTTATGTGTCTTTTGTATATCTATTTTCATACAAATTTAATTATTTTTGTTTATTTTTGTATATAGTTTTATACAATTTTACGTTATTTTATGTGTATTTTGTATATTTATATTTATACAAGTAAACATTCTTTTATTGGCATTTAGTTTATTTATTTTGATACGAATTTACATTATTTTATGTGTATTTTGTATACATTTTCTTATACGTATTTACTTCATTTTATGTGTATTTTGTATATATATTTTATAGAAATCTACGTTATTTTATGAGTATTCGTATGTATATTTTGAAACAAATTTACATTGTTTTATATGTATTTTGCATATCTATTTCAATACAAATTTACCTTATTGTATGTGGATTTTGTATATTTATTGTAATACAAATTTAAATATTTTATGTGCATTTTGGTATATATATTTTCATAAAAAATGCGTTGTTTTATGGGTATTTTGCATCTTTATTTTCATACAAATTTACATTATTTTATTAATATTCTGTGTATTTATTTTGATACTATTTTACATTATTCTATTTGTGTTTTGTATATATTTTTTTATACACATTTACATTATTTAATGTGTATCTTGCATATATATTTTATACAAATTTACGTTATTATAAGTGTATTTGTTTATATATTTTCATTCAAATTTACATTATTTGATGTGTATTTTGTATATGTATTTCATACAAATTTACCTAATTTTGTGTATTTTGTATATTTCTTTTCAAACAAATTTAAATTATTTTTGTGTATTTTTATGCTAATTTACTTTATTTTATGTGCATTTTTGTACATATATTTTTATAGAAATTTGCGTTATTTGTATATGTTTTCTCATACAAATTTACATTATTTTATTGCTATTTTTTTATTTATTTTGATACGAATTACATGATTATATGTGTATTTTGTACATATTTTTTATACGTATTTACATTACTTAATGTATTTTGTTTATATATTTTAAACAAATCTACGTTATTATATGTATTTGTATAAATATTTTGATACAGATTTACATTATTTTATGTATTTTGTATGTACATTTCAATTCAAATTTAGCTTATTTTAGCTGTATTTTGTATATATATTTTCATACAAATTTAATAACTTCTGTGTATTTTTGTATATAGATTTATACAAATTTACGATATTTTATGTGAATTTTGTATATATATATTTATACAAATACACTTTCTTTTACTAGTATTTTGTTTATTTATTTTGATACGATTTTTATGTGTATTTTGTATTCATTTTTTATACGTATTTACTTCATTTTATGTGTATTTTGTATATACTTTTATAGAAATCAACGTTATTTTATGTGTATTCGTATATATATTTTGAAAGAAATTTACATTGTTTTACATGTATTTTGCATATCTATTTCAATACAAATTTACCTTACAGTATGTGCATTTTTTATATTTATTTTAATACAAATTTTAATATTTTATGTGTATTTTGGTATATATATTTTTATTTTTATTTTTATATATTTTGCATCTTTATTTTCATACAAATTTACATTATTTTATTAATATTCTGTGTATTTATTTTGATACGATTTTACATTATTCTATTTGTGTTTTGAATATATTTTTTTATACATATTTACATTATTTAATTAGTATTTTGTATATATATTTGATACAAATTTAAGTTATTTTAAGTGTATATGTTTATATATTTTCATTCAATCTTCCATTATTTTATGTGTATTTTGTATATGTATTTCAATACAAATTTACCTAATTTTATGTGTATTTTGTATATTTATTTTCATACAAATTTAAATTATTTTTGTGTATTTTTGTATATAGTTTTATACAAACTTAGGTTATTTTATGAGTATTTTGTATATCTATTTTCATACAAATACACATTCTTTTATTGATATTTTGTTTATTTATTTTGACGAGAATTTAAATTATTTAATGTGTATTTTGTATATATATTTTTATACGTATTTACATCATTTCATGTGTATTTTGTATATATATTTATATAGAAATCTATGTTATATTATGTGTATTCGTATATAGATTTTTAAACAAATTTACACTTTTATGTGTATTTTGCATATTTTTTCAATACAAATTTACCTTGTTGTATATGCATTTTGTATATTAATTTTAATACAAATTTAATTATTCTATGTGGAGTCTGCAAGAGGCCTACCGGCCTCTTGCAGACTCCTGCGTTCTTATGTTCTTATGTTCTTATGTGTATTTTTGTATATGTATTTTTATAAAAATATGCTTTATTTTATGTGTATTTTGCATCTTTATTTTCATACAAATTTACGTTATTTTATTGATATTCTGCTCATTCATTTTGATACGATTTGACATTATTTTATGTGTATTTGTTTATATATTTTGACACAAATTTACAATATTTTATGGGTATTTTGTATATATATTTCAAAAGAAATTTACCTAGTTTTATGTGTATTTTGAATATCTATTTTCATACAAATCAAATTATTTTTATGTATTTTTGTATATATTTCAATACAAATTTTAGCTATATTATGTGTATTTTGTAAATCTATTTTCATTCAAATATATATTATTTTATTTGTATTTTGTTGATTTATATTGATACGAATTTACATTATTTTATATGTACTTTTTATATATATTTTTATACGCATTTACATTATTTAATATTTATTTTAAATATATAATTTTATGCAAATTCATGGTATTTTATGTGTATTTGTATATATATTTTCATATAAATTTACATTATTTTATGTGTATTTTGTACATATATTTTATTACAAATTTACCTTATTTTATGTTTATTTTGTATGTGTATTTTGTACATTTATATTTATACACGTTTACTAATACAAATTTATATTATTTTATTGGTATTTTGTTTATTTATTTTGATACGAATTACATGATTATATGTGTATTTTGTACACATTTTTTTATACGTATTTACATTATTTAATGTGTATTTTGTTTATATATTTTCATACAAATTTACGTTATTATATGTGTATTTGTATAAATATTTTGATACCAGTTTACTTTATTTCATGTATTTTGTATATATATTTCAACTCAAATTTAGCTTATTTTGTGTGTGTTTTATTTGTATTTTGCATCTTAATTTTCATACAAATTTACATTATTTTATTAATATTTTCTGTATTTATTTTGATACGATTTTACATTATTTTATTTGTGTTTTGTATATATTTTTTTATACATATTTACATTATTTAATGTTTTTTTGTATATATATATTTGATACAAATTTACGTTATTTTAAGTCTATATGTTTATATATTTTCATTCAAATTTACATTATTTTCAGTGTATTTTGTATATGTATTTCAATACAAATTTACCTAATTATATATGTTTTTTGTGTATTTATTTTCATACAAGTTTAAATTATTTTTGTGTATTTTTGTTTATAGTTTTATACAAATTTACATTATTAATGTGTATTTTGCATATCTATTTTCATACAAATACACATTCTTTTCATGATATTTTGTTTATTTATTTTGACACGAATTAACATTATTTAATGTGTATTTTGTATATATATTTTTATACGTATTTTCATTATTTCAAGTGTATTTTGTATATATATTTCTATAGAAATCTGCGTTATTTTATGTGTATTCGTATATATATTTTGAAAAAAATTTACATTGTTTTATGTGTATTTTGCATATTTTTTTAATACAAATTTACTTTATTGTATGTGCATTTTGTATATTAATTTTAATACAAATTTGATTAATCTATGTGTATTTTTGTATATGTTTTTTTATAAAAATATGCTTTATTTTATGGGTATTTTGCATCTTTATTTTCATAAAAATTTACATTATTTCATTGATATTCTGTGTATTTATTTTGATATGATTTTACATTATTCTATGTGTATTTTGTATATATATTTTCTATAAAATGTATTTCTTTTCATTTCATACAAATCTACATTATTTTAAGTGTTTTTTGTACATGTATTTAAACACAAATTTAACTAGTTATATGTGTATTTTGTATATCTATTTTGTATGTATATTTTCATAGAAATTTACTCTATTTTATGAGTATTCGTATATATATTTTGATACAAATTTACATTATTAATGTGTATTTTGCATATCTATTTCAATACAAATTTACTTTATTGTACGTGCGTTTTGTATATTTATTTTAATATAAATTTAATTATTTTATATGTATTTTTGTATATATATTTTTATGCAAATATGCGTTATTATATGGGTATTTTGCATCTTTATTTTCATACAAATTTACATTATTTTATTAATATTCTGTGTATTTATTTTGATACTATTTTACATTATTCTATTTGTGTTTTGTATATATTTTTTTATACATATTTACATGATTTAATGTGTATTTTCTATATATATTTTATACAAATTTTCGTTATTTTAAGTGTATTTGTTTATATATTTTTATTCAAATTTACATTATTTTATGTGTATTTTGTATATGTATTTCAATAGAAATTTACCTAATTTCATGTGTATTTTGTATATATATTTTATACAAATTTAAATTATTTTTTGTGTATTTTTGTATAGAGTTTTATTCAAATTTACAATATTTTATGTGTATTTTGTATATCTATTTTCATACAAATACACATTCTTTTATTGACATTTTGTTTATTTATTTTGATGCGAATTTACATTTTTTAATGTGTATTGTGTATATATATTTTTATACGTATTTACGTCATTTCATGAGTATTTTGTATATATATTTCTATAGAAATATACGTTATTTTATGTGTATTCGTATATATATTTTGAAACAAATATACATTGTTTTATGTGCATTTTGCATATTTTTTCAATACAAATTTACCTTATTGTACGTGCATTTTGTATATTAATTTTAATACAAATTTAGCTATTCTATGTGTATATTTGTATATGTATTTTTATAAAAATATGCTTTATTTTATGGGTATTTTGCATCTTTATTTTCATACAAAAGTTCATTATTTTATTGATATTCTGTGTATTTATTTTGATACGATTTTACATTATTCTATGTATATTTTGTATATCTATTTTATACCAATATACGTTATTTTATGTGAATTTGTTTTCATTTCATACAAATTTACATTATTTTATGTGAATTTTGTACATGTATTTAAATACAAATTTAACTAATTATATGTGTATTTTGTATATCTATTTTCATACAAATTGAAATTAATTTTGTGTATTTTTGTATATATTTTTATTCAAATTTTCGTAATTTTATGTGTATTTTGTATATTTATTTTCCTACAAATATACGTTCTTTTATCGGAATTTTATTTATTTATTTTGATACGAATTTTCACTTTTTTTAGGTGTATTTGATATATATATTTTTAAACTTATTTACATAATTTTATATGTATTTTGAATATATATTTTCATAGAAATCTACTCTATATGTATATGTATAGAAAATACACATGAAATAATCTAAATTCGTATCGAAATAAATGAACAAAATACCGATAAAATAATGTAATTTTGAATGAAAATATATAGAAAATACACATAAAATAACGTAAATACAAATAAATAGATACACATAAAATGATTTGTATTTGAATGAAAATAGATATAAAAATAAACTTAAAATAAGGCAAATTTGTAATGAAATATATATACAAAATCACAAAAAATAATGTAAATTTGTTTCAAAATATATATACGAATACACATAAAATAACGTAGATTTCTATAGAAATATATATATAAAATATACATGAAATGTTGTAAATACGTATAAAAATATATATACTAAATACACATTAAATAATGTAAATTCGTGTCAAAATAAATATTTAAAATATCAATAAAAGAATGTGTATTTGTATGAAAATACATATACAAAATACACATAAAATAACGTAAATTTGTATAAAACTATATATAAAAATACACAAAAATAAGTTAAATTTGTATGAAAATAAATATACAAAATACACATAAAATTAGGTAAATTTGTAAAGAAATACATATACAAAATACACATCAAATAATGTAAATTTGAATGAAAATATATAAACAAATACACTTAAATTAACATAAATTTGTATAAAATATATATAAAAAATACTCATTAAATAATGTAAATATGTATAAAAAATATATATACAAAACACAAATAGAATAATGTAAAATCGTATTAAAATAAATACACAGAATGTAAATAAAATAATGTAAATTTGTATGAAAATAAAGATGCAAAATACCAATAAAATAAGGCATTTTTTTATAAATATACAAAATACACATGAAAGGATGTAAATACGTATAAAAATATATATACAAAAGACACATTAAATAATGTAAATTCGCGTCAAAATAAATAAACAAAATGTCAATAAAAGAATGTGTAATTTGTATTGAAATACATATACAAAATACACATAAAATACTGTAAACTTGAATGAAAATACATAAACAAATACACTTAAAATAACCTAAATACAAATACAAATATACACATAAAATAATTTAAAATGGAATTAAATATATATACAAAATAAACATAAAATAAGGTAAATTTGTAATGAAATATATGAAAAAATACACATAAAATAATATAAATTTGTATGAAAATATATATACAAATACACATTAAATAACATGAATTTGTATAAAATTTGTATCAAAATATATACGAATACACACAAAAAAATAACGTAATTTTTTTATGAAAATGTATATTCAAAATACACAAAATAATGTAAATTTGTATAAAAATATATAAAGAAATACACATAAAATAATGTAAATTTGGATAAAATATATATACAAAATAAACCTTAAATAATGTAAATATGTATAAAAAAATATATACAAAATACACATAGAATAATGTTAAATCGTATCAAAATAAATAAAGAGAATATCAATAAAATAATGTAAATTTGTATGAAAATAAAGCTGCAAAATATCCATATAATAACGCATATTTGCATAAAAATATATATACAAAAATACATATAAAATAGTTAAATTTGTATTAAAATAAATATACAAAATTCACGTACAATAAAGAAAATTTTTATTGAAATTGATATGCAAAATACACATCAATAATGTAAATTTGTATCAAAATATATATACGAATACTCATAAAATAGAGTAAATTTCTATGAAAATATACATACAAAATAGATATACAAAATACACATATAATAGTTAAATTTGTATTTAAATACAAGTACAAAAAACACATAAAATAATGTAGATTTGTATGAAATGAAAACAAATACATTTTATATAAAATATATATACAAAATACACATAAAATAATGTAAAATCATACCAAATAAATACACAGAATATCAATAAAATAATGTAAATTTGTATGAAAATAAAGATGCAAAATACCCTTAAAATAAAGCATATTTTTATAAAAATACATACACAAAAATACACATAGATTAATCAAATTTGTATTAAAATTAATATACAAAATGCACATACAATAATGTAAATTTGTATTGAAAAAATATGCAAAATACACATAAAACAATGTAAATTTGTTTCAAAATATATATACGAATACTCATAAAATAACGTAGATTTCTATAGAAATATATATACAAAATACACTTGAAATAATGTCAATACGTATAAAAATATATACAAAATACACATTAAATAATGTTAATCCATTTGTATGAAAATATATATACAAAATACACATAAAATAATGTAAATTTGTATAAAATATATACAAAATACACATAAAATAATGTAAATTTGTATGAAAATAAAATAATATAAAATACACATAAAATAATGTAAATTTGAATTTGTATAAAAATATATATACAAAATACATAAAATATGTAAATTTGTATTGAAATATATATACAAAATACACATAAAATAATGTAAATTTGTATAAATATATAATATAATATATACATTAAATAATGTAAATACGTAAAAAAAATAAAAAATATTAAAATAATAATTGTATAAAAAATAAAAATAAATAGACAAAATAAAATAAAAAATAATGTAAATTTATAAATATACATAACACACAATAATAATAAATAATATAAATAAATAATATAAATATATTTTATACATATTTAAAATATTTAATGTATATTTTGTATATATATATTTTATCCAAATTTACGTGATTTTATATGTATTTGTTTATATATTTTCATACAAATTTACATTATTTTATGTGAGTTTTGTATATGCATTTCAATGCCATTTTTGCCTAACTTTATGTATTTTTTTTGCATATTTTCAAAAAAAATTTAAATTATTTTTGTGTGTATTTATATTTTTATACAAATTCTAGTTATTTTTTGTTTTGTATATATATTTTCCTACAAATATACATTCTTTTATTGGAATTTTGTGTATTTAATTTTTTACGAATTTTATTATTTTATGTATATTGTATTTGTATATATTTTTACGTATTTAAACTATTTTATGTGTATTTTATATATACATTTTCATAAAAATTTACGTTATTTTATTGTGTATATTCGTATATATTTTGAAACATTTTATACAAATTCATGTTATTTTATGTGTAATTGTATATATATTTTCATACAAATTTATATTATTTTATGTGTATTCTTACATATATTTTATTACAAATTTACCTTATTTTATGTTTATTTTGTATATTTATTTCATTCAATTTTAAATTATTTATTGTGTATATTTGTATTTGTATTTAGGTTATTTTATGTGTTTTCTATATATTTTCATCCAAATTACATTATTTTATTGTTATTTTCTTAATTTAACTCGATACGAATTTAGATTATTTCATAGGTATTTTGTATACATATTTTTATACTCATTTACATTATCTAATGTGTGTTTTGTATATATTTTTTTATGCAAACTAATTTTATGTGCATTTTCGTACATATATTTTTATAGAAACTTAAAACGTTATTTTATGTGTATTTTGTATATGTTTTCTCATACAAATTTACATTATTTAATTAGTTTTTTGTTTATTTATTTTGATACGAATGACTTGATTATTGGTGTATTTTGTAAATATTTTTTATACGTATTTACATTACTTAATGTGTATTTTGTTTATATTTTTTTTTACAAATTTACGTTATTATGTGTATTTGTTAAAAATATTTTGAAACGAATTTACTTTATTTTATGTATTTTGTATATATATTTCAATTCAAATTTAGCTTATTTTGTGTGTATTTTGTATATCTATTTTCATGCAAATTTAATTACTTCTGTGTATTTTTGTATATAGTTTTATACAAATTTACGTTATTTTATGTGCATTTTGTATATTTATATTTATACAAATACACATTCTCTTATTGGTATTTTGTTTATTTATATTTATACGAATTTACATTATTTTATGTATATTTTGTATACATTTTTGATTCGTATCTACTTAATTTTATTTGTATTTTGTATATATATATTTATAGAAATCTACGTTATTTTATGACTCGTATATATATTTTGAAACAAATTTACACTGTTTTATATGTTTTTTGCATATCTATTTCAATACAAATTTACCTTATTGTATGTGCATTTTGTATATTTATTTTAATACAAATTCAAATATTTTATGTGTATTTTGGTATATATAATTTTATAAAAAATGCGTTATTTTATAGGTATTTTGCATCTTAGTTTTCATACAAATGTACATTATTTTATTAATATTCTGTGTATATATTTTGATACGATTTTATATTATACTATTTGTGTTTTATATATATTTTTTTATATATATTTTCATTATTTAATGTGTATTTTTTATATATATTTTATACAAATTAACGTCATTTTAAGTGTATTTGTTTATATAATTTCACTCAAATTTATATGTATTTCAATACAAATTTACCTAATTTTATGTGTATTTTGTTTATTTATTTTCATACAAATTTAAATTATTTTTGTGTTTTTTTGTATATACATATAGAGTAAATTTCTATGAAAATATATATTCAAAATACATATAAAATTATGTAAATAAGTATAAAAATACACCTAAAAAAGTGAAAATTCGTATCAAAATAAATAAACAAAATTCCGATAAAAGAACGTATATTTGTAGGAAAATAAATATACAAAATACACTTAAAATTACGAAAATTTGAATAAAAATATATACAAAAAAACAAAAAAATAAATTTCAATTTGTATGAAAATAGATATACAAAATACACATATAATTAGTTGAATTTGTATTTAAATACATGTACAAAATACACATAAAATAATGTAAATTTGTATGAAATGAAAACAAATTCACATAAAATAACGTACATTTGTATAAAATAGATATACAAAATATACATAGAATAAAATAAATCGTATCAAAATAAATACACAGAATATCAATAAAATAATGTAATTTTGTATGAAAATAAAGATGCAAAATACCCATAAAATAAAGCATTTTTTTTTTAAATACATATACAAGAATACACATAGAATAATTAAATTTTTATTAAAATTAATATACAAAATGCACGTACAATAAGGGAAATTTGTATTGAAAAAATATACAAAATGCACATAAAACAATGTATATTTGTTTCAAAATATATATACGAATACACATAAAATAACGTATATTTCTATAGAAATATATATAAAAAATACACATGAAATGACGTAAATACGTACAAAAATATATATACACAATACACATTAAATAATGTAAATTCGCATCAAAATAAATAAACAAAATATCAATAAAAGAATGTGTATTTGTATGAAAATAGATATACAAAATACACATAAAATATTGTAAATTTGTATAAAACTCTATTAAAAAAATACACAAAAATAATTTAAATTTGTATAAAAATATATATACAAAATACACATAAAACTAGTTGAATTTCTATTGAAATACATATACAAAATACACATAAAATAATGTAAATTTGAATGAAAATATATAAACAAATACACTTAAAATAACGTAAATTTAAATGAAATATATATAGAAAATATACATTAAATAATGTAAATATGTATAAAAAAATATATACAAAACACAAATAGAATAATGTAAAATAGTATCAAAATAAATACACAGAATATTAATAAAATAATGTAAATTTGTATGAAAATAAAGACGCAAAATACCCATAAAACAACGCATTTTTTATGAAAATATATATACCAAAATACACATAAAATATTTAAATTTGTATTACAATAAATATACAAAATGCACATACAATAAGGTAAATTTGTATTGAAATAGATATGCAAAATACACATAAAACAATGTAAATTTGTTTCAAAATATATATACGAATACACATAAAATAACGTAGATTTCTATAAAAATATATATACAAAATACACATAAAATGAAGTAAATACGTATAAGAAAATGTATACAAAATACACATAAAATAATGTAAACTCGTATCAAAATAAATAAACTAAATGCCAATAAAAGAATGTTTACTTGTATAAATATAAATATACAAAATACACATAAAATAACGTAAAATTGTATAAAACTATATACAAAAATAAACAAAAATAATTAAATTTGTATGAAAATAGATATACAAAAGACACATAAAATAAGCTAAATTTGAATTGAAATAAATATAGAAAATACATAAAATAATGTAAATTTGTATCAAAATATATATTCAAATACACATATATTAAAATTAATATACAAAATGCGTATATAATAAGGTAAATTTGTATTGAAAAAATATGCAACATACACGTTTACTCATACAAATTTATATTATTTTATTGGTATTTTGTTTATTTATTTTGATACGAATTACATGATTATATGTGTATTTTGTACATATTTTTTTTATACGTATTTACATTATTTAATGTGTATTTTGTTTATATATTTTCATACAAATTTACGTTATTATATGTGTATTTGTATAAATATTTTATTACAAATTTACTTTATTTCATGTATTTTGTATATATATTTCAATTCAAATTTAGCTTATTTTGTGTGTATTTTGTATATATTTTCATACAAATTTAATTACTTCTGTGTATTTTTGTATATAGTTTTATATAAATTTACGTTATTTTATGTGTATTTTGTATATTTATATTTATACAAATACACATTCTTTTATTGGTATTTTGTTTATTTATTTTGATACGAGTTTACATTATTTTATGTGTTTTTTGTATACATTTTTTATACGTATTTACTTCATTTTATGTGTATTTTGTATATATATTTTTATAGAAATCTACGTTATTTTATGTGTATTCGTATATATATTTTGAAACAAATTTACATTGTTTTACATGAATTTTGCATATCTATTTCAATACAAATTTACCTTATTGTATGTGTTTTTTGTATATTTATTTTAATACAAATTTAATTTTTTGATGTGTATTTTGGTATGTATATTTTTATAAATAAAAAAATGCGTTATTTTATGGGTATTTTGCTTCTTTATTTTTATACAAATTTACATTATTTTATTAATATTCTGTGTATTTATATTGATACGATTTTACATTATTCTATTTGTGTTTTGTACATATTTTTTTATACAAATTTACGTTATTTTAAGTGTATTTGTTTATGTATTTTCATTCAAATTTACATTATTTTATGTGTATTTTGTGTATGTATTTCAATACAAATTTACCTAATTTTATGTGTATTTTGTATATTTATTTTCATACAAATTTAAAATATTTTTGTGTATTTTTGTATATAGTTTGATACAAATTTAGGTTATTTTATGTGTATTTTGTATAACTATTTTCATACAAATACACATTCTTTTTTTGATATTTTGTTTATTTATTTTGACGCGAATTTTATGTGAATTTGTTTTCATTTCATACAAATTTACATTATTTTATGTGTATTTTATACATGTATTTAAATACAAATTTAACTAATTATATGTGTATTTTGTATATCTATTTTCATACAAATTGAAATTTTTTTTTGTTTTTTTGTATATATTTTTATTCAAATTTTCGTAATCTTAAAAAAATATATATACCAAAATACACATAAAATATTTAAATTTGCATTGAAATAAATATACAAAATACACATACAATAAGGTAAATTTGTATTGAAAGAGATATGCAAAAATACATATAAAAGAATGTAAATTTGTTTCAAAATATATATACGAATACAAATAAAAAAACGTAGATTTCTATAAAAATATATATATATATATATATTTTTTTTTTTTTTACGTCGCGGCCTATAGCGCCGGTAGGCTTTTTCCCGGTGGGGCCTGATGATCGGCTCAAGGCTTCTTCCCGGTGGGTCCTGATGGTCGGCCCAGCCCGTTCTGGCGCAGGCGAGTGTTTATAGTGGCGCCATCTTGCATTGGCTCATGCTGCCCTCCCGGAGCTCATCTTTAATCCTAGAATCTAGAGTCCGGGTTGATAGGTGGTCTTCTGGACAGCATGTGGGTAGTTTTAAGCCACTCGGCGGCGGCTGAAAAATCCCAGCTTGGTGGCACCGGGCGGGGATTGAACTCGCGTCCTCCTGAACGCGGTGGTGTTACTCTGTCGATTCAGCCACTGCCTCCCCAAATATATACAAAATACACATAAAATTAAGTAAATACGTATAAAAAAATGTATACAAAATACACATAAAACAATGTAAATTCGAATTAAAATAAATAAACAAAATACCAATAAAAGAATGTGTATTTGGATAAATATAAATATACAAAATACACATACAAAATAAACATAAAATAAGGTAGATTTGTAAAAAAATATATGTACAAAATACACATAAAATAATGTAAATTTATATAAAAATATATATACAAATACACATAAAATACCATGAATTTGTATAAAAATATATATTCAAAATAAATATTAAATAATGTAAAAGCGTATAAAAATATATATACAAATACACACCGAATAATTAAATTTGTATTAAAATTAATATACAAAATGCGTATATAATAAGGTAAATTTGTATTGAAAAAATATGCAACATTCACGTTTACTCATACAAATTTATATTATTTTATTGGTATTTTGTTTATTTATTTTGATACGAATTACATGATTATATGTGTATTTTGTACATATTTTTTATACGTATTTACATTATTTAATGTGTATTTTGTTTATATATTTTCATACAAATTTACGTTATTATATGTGTATTTGTATAAATATTTTGATACAAATTTACTTTATTTCATGTATTTTGTATATATATTTCAATTCAAATTTAGCTTATTTTGTGTGTATTTTGTATATATTTTCATACAAATTTAATTACTTCTGTGTATTTTTGTATATAGTCTTATATAAATTTACGTTATTTTATGTGTATTTAGTATATTTATATTTATACAAATACACATTCTTTTATTGGTATTTTGTTTATTTATTTTGATACGATCTTACATTATTTTATGTGTATTTTGTATACATTTTTTATACGTATTTACTTCATTTTATTTGTATTTTGTATATATATTTTTATAGAAATCTACGTTATTTTATGTGTATTCGTATATATATTTTGAAACAAATTTACATTGTTTTATATGTATTTTGCATATCTATTTCAATACAAATTTACCTTATTGTATGTGTTTTTTGTATATTTATTTTAACACAAATTTAATTTTTTGATGTGTATTTTGGTATATATATTTTTATAAATAAAAAAAATGCGTTATTTTATGGGTATTTTGTTTCTTTATTTTCATACAAATTTACATTATTTTATTAATATTCTGAGTATTTATTTTGATACGATTTTACATTATTCTATTTGTGTTTTGTACATATTTTTTTATACAAATTTACGTTATTTTAATTGTATTTGTTTATGTATTTTCATTCAAATTTACATTATTTTATGTGTATTTTGTGTATGTATTTCAATACAAATTTACCTAATTTTATGTGTATTTTGTATATTTATTTCCATACAAATTTAAAATATTTTTGTGTATTTTTGTATATAGTTTGATACAAATTTAGGTTATTTTATGTGTATTTTGTATATCTATTTTCATACAAATACACATTCTTTTATTGATATTTTGTTTATTTATTTTGACGCGAATTTACATTATTTAATGTGTATTTTGTATATATATTTCTATACGAATTTACATCATTTCATGTGTATTTTGTATAGTTTTAAACAAATTTATATTATTTAAAGTGTATTTTGTATATATATATATATATATATATATATATATATATATATATATATATATATATCTATATATATAAATATATATATATCTATATATATATATATATATATATATTTATACAAATACACATTCTTTTATTGGTGTTTTGTTTATTTATTTTGATACTAATTTACATTATTTTATGTGTATTTTGTATACATTTTTTATACGTTTTACTTAATTTTATGTGTATATTGTATATATATTTTTATAGAAATCTACCTTATTTCATGTGAATTCGTATATATATTTTAAAACAAATTTACATTGTTTATATGTATTTGGATATCTATTTTTGTGTATTCTGTATTTATTTTTGTTATACATAGAATAATGTAAAATCGTATCAAAATAAGTACACAGAATATCAATAAAATAATTTAAATTTGTATGAAAATAAAGATGCAAAATACCTATTAAATAAAGCATATATTTTTTTTAAATACATATACAAAAATACACATAGAATAATTAAATATGTGTTAAAATTAATATACAAAATGCACATACAATAAGGTAAGTTTGTATTGAAAAAAAAAACGCAAAATACACATAAAACAGTGTAAATTTGTTTCAAAATATATATACGAATACACATAAAATAACGTTGATTTCTATTGGAATATATGTACAAAATACACATGAAATTATGTAAATACGTATAAAAATATATACAAAATACACATTAAATACTGTAAATTCGCGTCAAAATAAATAAACAAAATATCAATAAAAGAATGTGTATTTGTATGAAAATAGATATACAAAATACACATAAAATAACCTAAATTTGTATCAAACTATATACTAAAATACACAAAAATATTTTAAATTTGTATGAAAATAAATATACAAAATACACATAAAATTAGGTAGATTTGTATTGAAATACATATACAAAATACACATAAAATAATGTAAATTTGAATGAAAAGACATAGACAAATACACTTAAAATAACGTAAATTTGTATAAAAAAATATATACAAAACACAAATAGAATAATGTAAAATCGTATCAAAATAAATAAACAGAATATTAATAAAATAATGTATATTTGTATGAAAATAAAGAGGCAAAATACCCATAAAATAACGCATTTTTTTTTATTTATAAAAATATATATACCAAAACACACATAAAAAAATTAAATTTGAATTAAAATAAATATATAAAAAACACATACAATAAGGTAAATTTGTATTGAAATAGATATGCAAAATACATATAAAACAATGTAAATTTGTTTGAAAATATATATACGAATACACATAAAATAACGTAGATTTCTATAAAAATATATCTACAAAATACACAGTTTACCTTATTGTATGTGCATTTTGTATATTTACTTCAATACAAATTTAAATATTTTATGTGTATTTTGGTATATATATTTTTATAAGAAATGCGCTATTTGATGGGAATTTTGCATCTTTATTTTCATACAAATTTACATTATTTTATTAATATTCGGTGTATTTATTTTGATACGATTTCAGATTATTCTATTTGTTTTTTGTATATATTTTTTTTATACATATTTACATTATTTAATGTATCTTGCATATATATTTCATACAAATTTATTATCTATTATTTATTTTCATACAAATACACATTCTTTTCATGATATTTTGTTTATTTATTTTGACACGAATTTAATTAGATAAGTATTTTGTATATATATTTTTATACGTATTTACATAATTTCATGTGTATTTTGTTTATATATTTCTATAGAAATCTACGTTATTTTATGTGTATTCGTATATATATTTTGAAACAAATTTACTTTGTTTTATATGTATTTTTGAATATCTCTTTCAATACATATTTACCTTACTGTATATGCATTTTGTATATTTATTTCAAAACAAATTTAAATATTTTATGTGTATTTTGGTATATATAATTTTATAAAAAATGCGTTATTTTATAAATTTTGCATCTTTCTTTTCATACAAATTTACATTATTTTATTGATATTCTGTGTATTTATATTGATAGGATTTTACATTATTCTATTTCTTTTTGTAAATATTTTTATACACATTTACATTATTTAATGTGTATCTTGCATATATATTTTATACAAATTTACGTTATTTTAAGTGTATTTGTTTATATATTTTCATTCAAATTTACATTATTCTATGTGTATTTTGTATATGTATTTCAATACAAATTTACCTAATTTTATGTGTATTTTGTATATTTCTTTTCATACAAATTTTAGTTATTTTTTGTAAATTTTTGTATATAGTTTTATACAAATTTAGGTTATTTTATGTACACATTTACTTTATTTAATGTGTGTTTTGTATATATATTTTTATGCAAATTTACTTTATTTTATGTGCATTTTTGTACATATATTTTTTTAGAAATTTGGGTTAATTTATGTGTATTTGTATATGTTTTCTCATACAAATTTACATTATTTGATTGCTATTTTGTTTATTTATTTTGATACGAATGAAAATAGATATACAAAACATACATAAAATAAACTAAATTTGTATTGAAATATATATACAAAATACATAAAATAATGTAAATTTGTATCAAAATATTTTAACAGATGCGCATAAAATATCGTAAATTTGTTTTAAAATATACAAAATACACATTAAATAATGTAAATATGTATAAAAAAATATATACAAAACACAAATAGAATAATGTAAAATCGTATTAAAATAAATACACAGAATATTAATAAAACAATGTAAATTTGTATGAAAATAAAGATGCAAAATACCCATTAAATAACGCATTTTTTATAAAAATATATATACCAAAATACACATGAAAAAATTATTTTGTATTAAAATAAATATACAAATTACACATCCATTAAGGTAAATCTGTATTGAAATAGATATGCAAAATACATATAAAACAATGTAAATTTGTTTCAAAATATATATACGAATACACATAAAATAACGTAGATTTCTATAAAAATATATATCCAAAATACACATAAAATGAAGTAAATACGTATAAAAAAATGTATACAAAAAACATGTAAAATAATGTAAATTCGTATCAAAATAAATAAACAAAATACCAATAAAAGAATGTGTATTTGTATAAATATAAATATACAAAATACACATAAAATAGCGTAATTTTGTATAAAACTATATACAAAAATACGCAGAAGTAATTAAATTCGTATGAAAACAGATATACAAAATACAGATAAAATAAGCTAAATTTGAATTGAAATGTATATACAAAATACATAAAATAATGTAAATTTGTATCAAAATATTTATAAATATACATATAATAACGTAAATTTGTTTAAAAATATATAAACAAAATACACATTAAGTAATGTAAATACGTATAAAAAATATGTACAAAATACACATATAATCAAGTAATTCGTATCAAACTAAATAAACAAAATAGCAATAAAATAATGTAAATTTGTATGAGAAAACATATACAAATACATATAAAATAACGCTAATTTCTATAAATATATATGTCCAAAAATGAACGTAAAATAAATTAACTTTGGATAAAAATATATATACAAAACACACATTAAATAATGTAAATGCGTACATAAAATAACCTAAATTTGTATAAAACTATATACAAAGAAAAAAAAAAGATTTAAATTTGTATGAAAAGAAATATACAAAATACACATAAAATTAGATTAATTTCTATTGAAATACATATACAAAATACACATAAAATAATGTAAATTTGAAAGAAAATATATAAACAAATACACATATAATAACGTAAATTTGTATGAAATATATATACAAAATACACATTAAATAATGTAAATATATATAAAAAAATATATACAAAACACAAATAGAATAATGTAAAATCGGATCAAAATATATACACAGAATATTAATAAAATAATGTAAATTTGTATGAAAATTGAGATGCAAAATACCTATAAAATAACGCATTTTTTATAAAATTATTGATACCAAAATACACAAAAATATTTGAATTTGTATCAAAATAAATATACAAAATGCACATACATTAAGGTAAATTTGTATTGAAATAGATATGCAAAATACATATAAAATAATGTAAATTTGTTTCATAATATATATGCGAATACACATAAAATAACGTAGATTTCTATAAAAATACATATACAAAATTAAGTAAATACGTATAAAAAAATGTATACAAAATACACATAAAATAATGTAAATTCGTATAAATATAAATAAACAATATAGCAATAAAAGAATGTGTATTTGTATAAATATAAATATACAAAATGCACATAAAATAACGTAAATTTATATAAAACTATATATTTAAAATAACGCAAATTTCTATAAAAATATATGTACAAAAATGAACATAAAATAAATTTGCATAAAAATATATATACAAAACACACAATAGGTAATGTAAATGAGTATAAAAATATGTATACAAAATACCTATGAAATAATCTAAATTCGTATCGAATTAAATTAAGAAAATACCAATATAATAATGTAATATATGAAAAAATACACATAAAATAATATAAATTTGTATGAAAATATATATACAAATACACATTAAATAACATTAATTTGTATAAAATTTGTATCAAAATATATACTTATACACAATAAAATAAAGTAATTTTTTATGAAAATGTATATACAAAATACACATAAAATAATTTAAATACGTAGAAAAATATATATACAAAAAACACATAAAATAATGTAAATATGTATGAAAATATATAAACAAATACACATAAAATAATGTAAATTTGGATAAAATATATATACAAAATGAACATTAAATAATGTAAATATGTATAAAAAAAATATATACAAAAAACACATCGAATAATGTTAAATCGTATGAAAATAAATAAAGAGAATATCAATAAAATAATGTAAATTTGTATGAAAATAAAGATGCAAAATATCCATATAACAACGCATATTTCCATAAAAATATATATACAAAAATACATATAAAATAATTAAATTTGTATTAAAATAAATATACAAAATGCACGTACAATAAAGTAAATTTGTATTAAAATAGATATGCAAAATACACATTAATAATGTAAATTTGTATCAAAATATATATACGAATACTCATAAAATAGAGTAAATTTCTATGAAAATATACATACAAAATAGATATACAAAATACACATATAACTAGTTAAATTTGTATTTAAATACATGTACATAAAACACATAAAATAATGTAGATTTGTATGAAATGAAAACAAATACATTTTATATAAAATATATATACAAAATACACATAGAATAATGTAAACACATATCAAAATAAATACACAGAATATCAATAAAATAATGTAAATTTGTATGAAAATAAAGATGCAAAATACCCATAAAATAAAGCATATTTTTATAAAAATACATATACAAAAATACACATAGATTAATCAAATTTGTATTAAAATTAATATACAAAATGCACATACAATAAGGTAAATTTGTATTGAAAAAATATGCAAAATACACATAGAACAATGTAAATTTGTTTCAAAATATATATACGAATACACATAAAATAACGGAGATTTCTATAGAAATATATATACAAAATACACTTGAAATAATGTAAATACGTATAAAAATATATATACAAAATGCACATTAAATAATGTTAATTCGTGTCAAAGTAAATAAACAAAATATCATGAAAAGAATGTGTATTTGTATGAAAATAGATATACAAAATACACATAAAATAGCCTAAATTTGTATAAAACTATTTACAAAAATACACAAAAATAATTTAAACTTGTATGAAAATAAATATACAAAAAACATATAAAAATAGGTAAATTTGTATTGAAATACATATCAAAAATACACATAAAATAATGTAAATTTGAATGAAAATATATAAACATATCGACTTAAAATAACGTAAATTTGTATCAAATATATATACAAAAAACACATTAAATAATGTAAATATGTATAAAAAAATATATACAAAACACAAATAAAATAATGTAAAATCGTATCAAAATAAATACAGAAAATATTAATAAAATAATGTAAATTTGTATGAAAATTAAGATGCAAAATACCCATAAAATAACGCATTTTTTATAAAAATATATATACGAAAAAACATAAAATATTTGATTTTGTATTAAAATAAATAGATATACAAAATACACATAAAATAAGCTAAATTTGAATTGAAATATATATACAAAATACATAAAATAATGTAAATTTGTATCAAAATGGTTATAGAAATACACATATAATAACGTAAATTTGTATAAAAATATATAAACAAAATACACATTAAATAATGTAAATACGTATAAAAAAAATGTACAAAATACACAAATAATCATGTAATTCGTATCAAAATAAATAGACAAAATACCAATAAAATAATGTAAATTTCTATGAGAAAACATATACAAAATACACATAAATAACGCAAATATCAATAAAAATATATATAATATAATATATTTTTATACATATTTAAAATATTTATTGTATATTTTGTATATATATTTTATCCAAATTTACATTATTTTATGTGAGTTTTGTATATGTATTTCAATACAAATTTGCCTAACTTTATGTGTATTTTGCATATCTATTTTCAAACAAATTTAAATTATTTTTGTGTATTTTTGTATATATTTTTATACAAATTCTAGTTATTTTATTTGTTTTTGTATATATATTTTCCTAAATATACATTCTTTTATTGGAATTTTGTGTATTTAATTTTTTACGAATTTACATTATTTTATGTGTATTTTGTATATATATTTTTCTACGTATTTAAATTATTTTATGTGTATTTTATATATACATTTTCTTAAAAATTTACGTTATTTTATTGTGTGTATTTGTATATATTTTGAAACAAATTTTATACAAATTCATGTTATTTTATGTGTATTTTTATATATATTTTCATACAAATTTACATTATTTTATGTGTATTCTTACATATATTTTATTACAAATTTACCTTATTTTATGTTTATTTTGTATATTTATTTCATTTAATATAATCAAATTTAGATTTATTGTATATGCATTTTGTATATTAATTTTAATACAAATTTAATTATTCTATGTGTATTTTTCTATATGTATTTTTATAAAAATATGCTTTATTTTATGGGTATTTTGCTTCTTTATTTTCATACAAATTTACGTTATTTTATTGATATTCTGCTCATTCATATTGATACGATTTGACATTATTCTATGTGTATTTTGTATATATTTTTCATACAAATTTACGTTATTTTATGTGTATTTGTTTATATATTTTGATACAAATTTACAATATTTGATGGGTATTTTGTATATATATTTCAAAAGAAATTTACCTAGTTTTATGTGTATTTTGAATATCTATTTTCATACAAACTCAAATTATTTTTATGTATTTTTGTATATATTTCAATACAAATTTTAGTTAGGTTATGTGTATTTTGTAAATCTATTTTCATTCAAATATATATTATTTTATTGGTATTTTGTTCATTTATATTGATACGAATTTACATTATTTTATATGTACTTTGTATATATATTTTTATACGCATTTACGTTATTTAATATTTATTTTGAATATATAATTTTATACAAATTCATGGTATTTTATGTGTATTTGTATATATATTTTCATATAAATTTACATTATTTTATGTGTATTTTGTTCATATATTTCATTACAAATTTACCTTATTTTATGTTTATTTTGTATGTGTATTTTGTTCATTTATATTTATACAAATACACGTTTTTTAATTGGTATTTTGTTTATTTATTTTGTTTCGAATTTACATTATTTTATGTGTATTTTGTTTACATTTTTTTATACGTATTTACTTAATTTTATGTGTATTTTGTATATATATTTTTATAGAAATCTACGTTATTTGATTTGTATTCGTACATATATTTTGAAACAAATTTACATTGTTTTATATGTACAATAAGGTAAATTTGTATTGAAATAGATATGCAAAATACATATAAAGCAATGTAAATTTGTTTCAAGATATGTATACGAATACACATAAAATAACGTAGATTTCTATAAAAAATATATATACAAAATACACCTAAAATGAAGTAAATACGTATAAAAAAATGTATGCAAAATACACATAGAATAATGTAAATTCGTATCAAAATAAATAAACAAAACACAAATAAAAGAATGTGTATTTGTATAAATATAAATATACAAAATACACTTAAAATAACGTAAATTTATATAAAACTATATACAAAAATACACAGAAGTAATTAAATTTGTATGAAAATATATACAAAATACACACAAAATAAGCTAAATTTGAATTGAAATATATAGACAAAATACATGAAATAAAGTAAATTTGTATCAAAATATTTATACAAATACACATATAATAACGTAAATTTGTATGAAAATATATAAACAAAATACACATTAAATAATGTAAATACGTATAAAAAATGTGTACAAAATACACATATAATCATGTAATTCGTATCAAAATAAATAAACAAAATACCAATAAAATAATAAAAATTTGTATGAGTAAACGTGCATAAATATAAATGTACAAAATACACATACAAAATAAACATAAAATAAGGTAAATTTGTAATGAAATATATGTACAAAATACACATAAAATAATGTAAATTTATATGAAAATATATATACAAATACACATAAAATACCATGAATTTGTATAAAATTATACATTCAAAATAAATATTAAATAATGTAAATGCGTATAAAAATATATATAAAAAGTACATATAAAATAATGTAAATTCGTATCAATATAAATCAACAAAATACCAATAAAATAATATATATTTGAATGAAAATAGATTTACAAAATACACATAACTAAAATTTGTATTGAAATATATACAAAAATACATATAAATAATTTGAGTTTGTATGAAAATAGATTTTCAAAATACACATAAAACTAGGTAAATTTCTTTTTAAATATATATACAAAATACCCATAAAATATTGTTAATTTGTGTCAAAATATATAAACAAATACACATAAAATAACGTAAATTTGTATGAAAAATATATACAAAATACACATAGAATAATGTCAAATCGTATCAAAATGAATGAGCAGAATATCAATAAAATAACGTAAATTTGTATGAAAATAAAGATGCAAAATACCCATAAAATAAAGCATATTTTTATAAAAATACATATACAAAAATTTACATTATTTGATATGTAATTTGTATATATATTTTTATACGTATTTACATAATTTCATATGTATTTTGTATATATATTTCAATAGAAATCTACTTTATTTTATGTGTATTCGTATATATATTTTGAAACAAATCTACATTGTTTTATATATATTTTTGAATATCTCTTTTAATACAAATTTACCTTACTGTATATGCATTTTGTATAGTTATTTCAATACAAATTTAAATATTTTATGTGTATTTTGGTATATATATTTTTATAAAAAATGCGAAAATTTTTGGGAATTTTGCATCTTTATTTTCATACAAATTTACATTATTTTATTGATATTCTGTGTATTTATTTTGATACGATTTTACATCATTCTATTTGTTTTTTGTATATATTTTTTTATACACATTTACATTATTTAATGTGTATCTTGCAAATATATTTTATATAAATTTACGTTATTTTAAGTGTATTTGTTTTTATATTTTCATTCAAATTTACATTAATTTAATTCGAAATTACATTATTTTATGTGTATTTTCTATACATTTTTTTATACGTATTTACTTAATTTTATGTGTATTTTGTATATATATTTTTATAGAAATGTACGTTTTTTTATTTGTATTCGTATATATATTTTGAAACAAATTTACATTGTTTTATATGTATTTTTCCATATCTCTTTCAATACAAATTTACCTTATTGTATGTGCATTTTGTATATTTATTTCAATACAAATTTAAATATTTTATGTGTATTTTGGTATATATATTTTTATAAGAAATGCGCTATTTTATGGGAATTTTGCATCTTTATTTTCATACAAATTTACATTATTTTATTAATATTCGGTGTATTTATTTTGATACGATGCTACGTTATTCTATTTGTTTTTTGTATATACTTTCTTATACATATTTACATTATTTAATGTGTATCTTGCATATATATTTTATACAAATTTATTATCTATTATCTATTTTCATACAAATACACATTCTTTTCATGATATTTTGTTTATTTATTTTGACACGAATTTACCTAGATATGTATTTTGTATATATGTTTTTATACGTATTTACATAATTTCATGTGTATTTTGTATATATATTTCTATAGAAATCTACGTTATTTTATGTGTATTCGTATATATATTTTGAAACAAATTTACTTTGTTTTATATGTATTTTTGAATATCTCTTTCAATACATATTTACCTTACTGTATATGCATTTTGTATATTTATTTCAATACAAATTTAAATATTTTATGTGTATTTTGGTATATATATTTTAAAATAATGCGCTATTTTATGAATTTTGCATCTTTCTTTTCATACAAATTTACATTATTTTATTGATATTCTGTGTATTTATATTGATAGGATTTTACATTATTCTATTTCTTTTTTGTAAATATTTTTTTATTCACATTTACATTATTTAATGTGTATCTTGCATATATATTTTATACAAATTTACGTTCTTTTAAGTGTATTTGTTTATATATTTTCATTCAAATTTACATTATTCTATGTGTATTTTGTATATGTATTTCAATACAAATTTACCTAATTTTATGTGTATTTTGTATATTTCTTTTCATACAAATTTTAAATATTTTTGTGTATTTTTTTATATAGTTTTATACAAATTTAGGTTATTTTATGTACGCATTTACTTTATTTAATGTATGTTTTGTATATATATTTTTATGCAAATTTACTTTATTTTATGTGCATTTTTGTACATATATTTTTTTAGAAATTTGCGTTAATTTATGTGTATTTGTATATGTTTTCTCATACAAATTTACATTATTTTATTGCTATTTTGTTTATTTATTTTGATACGAATGAAAATAGATATACAAAATATACATAAAATAAACTAAATTTGTATTGAAATATATATAAAAAATACATAAAATAATGTAAATTTGTATCAAAATATTTTAACAGATGCGCATAAAATAACGTAAATTTGTTTTAAAATATACAAAATACACATTAAATAATGCAAATATGTATAAAAAAATATATACAAAACACAAATAGAATAATTTAAAGTCGTATCAAAATAAATACACAGAATATTAATAAAACAATGAAAATTTGTATGAAAATAAAGATGCAAAATACCCATTAAATAACGCATTTTTTATAAAAATATATATACCAAAATACACATGAAAAAACTTATTTGTATTAAAATAAATATACAAAATACACATACAATAAGGTAAATTTGTATTGAAATAGATATGCAAAATACATATAAAACAATGTAAATTTGTTTCAAAATATATATACGAATACACATAAAATAACGTAGATTTGTATAAAAATATATATACAAAATACACATAAAATGAAATAAATACGTATAAGAAAATGTATACAAAATACACATAAAATAATTTAAATTCGTATAAAAATAAATAAAAAAAATACAAATAAAATAATTTTAATTTTTATAAATATAAATATACAAAAAAAAAAAAACATAAAATAACGTAAATTTGTATAAAACTATACAAAATACTCAAGTAATTAAATTCGTATGAAAATAGATATACAAAATACAGATAAAATAAGCTAAATTTGAATTGAAATGTATATACAAAATGCAACATTTTATGTTTATATTTGTATTTGTATTAAGGTTATTTTATGTGTATTTTGTATTGATATTTTCATCTAAAATTACATTATTTTATTGGTATTTTCTTAATTTAATTCGATACGAGTTTAGATTATTTCATAGGTATTTTCTATACATATTTTTATACTCATTTACATTATCTAATGTGTGTTTTGTATATATATTTTTATGCAAATTTATTTTATGTTCATTTTTGTACATATATTTTTATAGAAATTTGCGTTATTTTATGTATATAGTTTTATATAAATATACGTTATTTTATGTGCATTTTGTATATTTATATTTATACAAATACACATTCTTTTATTGGTATATTGTTTATTTACATTTATACGAATTTACAATATTTTATGTGTATTTTGTATACATTTTTTTATACGTATTTACTTAATTTTATATGTATTTTGTATATGTATTTTTATAGAAATCTACGTTATTTTATGTGTATTCCTATATATATTTTGAAACAAATTTACATTATTTTATATGTATTTTGCATATCTATTTCAATACAAATTTACCTTATTGTATGTGCATTTTGTATATTTATTTTAATACAAGTTCAAATATTTTATGTGTATTTTGGTGTCAATAATTTTATAAAAAATGCGTGATTTTATAGGTATTTTGCATCTTAATTTTCATTTTATATGTACTTTGTATATATATTTTTATACGCTTTTACATTATTTAATATTTATTTTGAATATATATTTTAATACAGATTGGTGGTATTTTATGTGTATTTGTATATATATCTTCATATAAATTTACATTATTTTATGTGTATTTTGTACATATATTTTATTACAAATCTACCTTATGTTATGTTTATTTTGTATGTGTATTTAGTATATTTATATTTATCCAAATACACATTCTTTTATTGCTATTTTGTTTATTTATTTTAATTCGAATTTACATTACTTTATGTGTATTTTGTATATATTTTTTTATACGTATTTACTTAATTTTATGTGTATTTTGTAAATATATTTTTATAGAAATCTACGTTTTTTTATTTGTATTCGTATATATATTTTGAAACAAATTTACATTGTTTTATATGTATTTTTGCATATCTCTTTCAATACAAATTTACCTTATTGTATGTGCATTTTGTATATATATTTCATCCAAATTTACATTATTTTATGTGTATTTGTTTATATATTTTCATACAAATTTACATTATTTTATGTGTTTTTTGTATATATATTTTTCTACGTATTTAAATTATTTTATGTGTATTTTGTATATACATTTTCAAAAAAAAATTACGTTATTTTATTGTGTGTATAAGTATATATATTGATACAAATTTTATACAAATTCATGTTATTTAATGTGTATTTGTATATATATTTTCATACAAATTTATATTATTTTATGTGTATTTTTTCATATATTTCATTACAAATTTACCTTATTTTATGTTTATTTTGTATATTTATTTCATTCAATTTTAAATTATTTTATGTGTATACTTGTATTTGTATTTAGGTTATTTTATGTGAATTTTGTATATATATTTTCATCCAAAATTACATTATTTTATTGGTATTTCTTAATTTAATTCGATACGAATTTAGATTATTTCATAGGTATTTTGTATACGTATTTTTATACTCATTTACATTATCTAAAGTGTGTTTTGTATATATGTTTTTATACAAATTTATTTTATGTTCATTTTTGTACATATATTTTTATAGAAATTTGCGTTATTTTATGTATATAGTTTTATATAAATCTACGTTATTTTATGTGCATTTTGTATATTTATATTTATACAAATGCACATTCTTTTATTGGTATATTGTTTATTTACATTTATACGAATTTACATTATTTTATGTGTATTTTGTATACATTTTTTTATACGTATTTACTTAATATTATGTGTACTTTGTATATGTATTTTTATAGAAATCTACGTTATTTTATGTGTATTCGTATATATATTTTGAAACAAATTTACATTATTTTATATGTATTTTGGATATCTATTTCAATACAAATTTACCTTATTGTATGTGCATTTTGTACATTTATTTTAATACAAGCTCAAATATTTTATGTGCATTTTGATATCAATAATTTTATAAAAAAATGCGTTATTTTATAGGTAGTTTGCATCTTAATTTTCATTTTATATGTACTTTGTATATATATTTTTATACGCTCTTACATTATTTAATATTTATTTTGAATATATATTTTTATACAAATTCATGGTATTTTATGTGTATTTGTATATATATTTTCATATAAATTTCATATAAATTTACATATATTTTAATACAAATCTACCTTATTTTATGTTTATACACATTCTTTTATTGGTATTTTGTTTATCTATTTTAATTCGAATTTACATTATTTTATGTGTATTTTGAATACATTTTTTTATACGTATCTACTTAATTTTATGTGTATTTTGTATATATATTTTTATAGAAATCTACGTTTTTTTATTTGTATTCGTATATATATTTTGAAACAAATTTACATTGTTTTATATGTATTTTTGCATATCTCTTTCAATACAAATTTATCTTATTGTATATGCATTTTGTATATTTATTTCAATATAAATTTAAAAATTTTATGTGTATTTTGGTATATATATTTTTATAAGAAATGCGCTATTTTATGGGAATTTTGCATCTTTATTTTCATACAAATTTACATTATTTTATTAATATTCGGTGTATTTATTTTAATACGATTTTACATTATTATATTTGTTTTTTATATATACTTTTTTATACATATTTACATTATTTAATGTGTATCTTGCATATATATTTTATACAAATTTATTATCTATTATCTATTTTCATACAAATACACATTCTTTTCATGATATTTTGTATATTTATTTTGACACGAATTTACATTATTTGATATGTATTTTGTATATATATTTTTATACGTATTTACATAATTTCATATATATTTTGCATATATATTTAATAGATATTCAAAATACACATAAAATAACCTAAATTTGTATCAAACTATATACAAAAATACACAAAAATATTTTAAATTTGTATGAAAATATATATACAAAATACACATAAACTAGGTAAATTTGTATGGAAATACATATACAAAACTCACATAAAATAATGTAAATTTTAATGAAAATACATAAACAAATACACTTAAAATAACGTAAATTTGTATAAAAAAAATATATACAAAACACAAATAGAATAATGTAAAATCGTATCAAAATAAATACACAGAATATTAATAAAATAATGTAAATTTGTATGAAAATAAAGAGGCAAAATACCCATAAAATAACGCATTTTTTTTATATATATAAAAATATATATACCAAAATACACATAAAAAAATTTGATTTGTGTTAAAATAAATATATAAAAAACACATACAATAAGGTAAATTTGTATTGAAATAGATACGCAAAATACATATAAAGCAATGTAAATTTGTTTCAAAATATGTATACGAATACACATAAAATAACGTAGATTTCTATAAATATATATATATATATATATATATATAGATATATATATATATATATATATATATATATATATATATATATATATATATATATATATATATATATATATATATATATATATAACACATAAAATGAAGTAAATACGTATAAAAAAATGTATAGAAAATACATAAAATAATGTAAATTATCAAAATAAATAAACAAAATACCAATAAAAGAATGTGTATTTGTATAAATATAAATATACAAAATACATAAAATAATGTAAATTTATATAAAACTGTATACATAAATACGCAGAAGTAATTAAATTTGTATGAAAATATATACAAAATACACACAAAATAAGCTAAATTTGAATTGAAATATATATACAAAATACATGAAATAAAGTAAATTTGTATCAAAATATTCATACAAATACACATATAATAACGAAAATTTGTATGAAAATATATAAACAAAATACACATTAAATAATGTAAATACGTATAAAAAAATATGTACAAAAAACACATATAATCATGTAATTCGTATCAAAATAAATAAACAAAATACCAATAAAATAATATAAATTTGTATGAGTAAACGTGTATTTTGCATATTTTTTCAATACAAATTTACCTTATTATATACGCATTTTGTATATTAATTTTAATACAAATTTAATTATTCGATGTGTATTTTTGTATCTGTATTTTTATAAACATATGCTTTATTTTTTGGGTATTTTGCATCTTTATTTTCATACAAATATACATTATTTTATTGATATTCTGCTCACTCATTTTGATACGAATGGACATTATTCTATGTGTATTTTGTATATATTTTTCATGCAAATTTACGTTATTTTATGTGTATTTGTTTATATATTTTGACACAAATTTACAATATTTTATGGCTATTTTGTATATACATTTCAAAAGAAATTTACCTAGTTTTATGTGTGTTTTGTATATCTATTTTCATACAAACTGTAATTATTTCTATGTATTTTTGTATAAATTTTAATACAAATTTTAGTGTTTTATGTGTATTTTGTAAATTTATTTTCATTCATATATATATATATATATATATATTATTTTATTGGTGTTTTGTTGATTTATATTGATACGAATTTACATTATTTTATATGTACTTTGTATATATATTTTTATACGCTTTTACATTATTTAATATTTATTTTGAATATATATTTTTATACAAATTCATGGTATTTTATGTTTATTTGTATATATATTTTCATATAAATTTACATTATTTTATATGTATTTTGTACATATATTTTATTACAAATCTACCTTATTTTATGTTTATTTTGTATATGTATTTTGTATATTTATATTTATCCAAATACACATTCTTTTATTGGTATTTTGTTTATTTATTTTAAATCGAATTTACATTATTTTATGTGTTTTTTGTATACATTTTTTTATACGTATTTACTTAATTTTATGTGTATTTTGTATATATATTTTTATAGAAATCTACGTTTTTTTATTTGGATTCGTATATATATTTTGAATCAAATTTACATTGTTTTATATGTATTTTTGCATATCTCTTTCAATACAAATTTACCTTATTGTATGTGCATTTTGTATATTTATTTCAATACAAATTAAATATTTTATGTGTATTTTGGTATATATATTTTTATAAGAAATGCGCTATTTTATGGGAATTTTGCTTTTTTATTTTCATACAAATTTACATTATTTTATTAATATTCGGTGTATTTATGTTGATACGAATTTACATTATTCTATTTGTTTTTTGTATATACTTTTTTATACATATTTACATTATTTAATGAGTATCTTGCATATATATTTCATACAAATTTATTATCTATTATCTATTTTTATACAAATACACATTCTTTACATGATATTTTGTTTATTTATTTTGACACGAATTTACATTATTTGATATGTATTTTGTATATATATTTTTATACGTATTTACATAATTTCATATGTATTTTGTATATATATTTCTATTGAAATCTACTTTATTTTATGTGTATTCGTATATATATTTTGAAACAAATTTACATTGTTTTATATGTATTTTTGAATATCTCTTTTAATACAAATTTACCTTACTGTATATGCATTTTGTATATTTATTTCAATACAAATTTTAATATTTTATGTGTATTTTGGTATATTTATTTTTATAAAAAATGCGAAAATTTTTGGGAATTTTGCATCTTTATTTTCATACAAATTTACATTATTTTATTGATATTCTGTGTATTTATTTTGATACGATTTTACATTATTCTATTTGTTTTTTGTATATATTTTTTATACACATTTACATTATTTAATGTGTATCTTGCATATATATTTTATACAAATTTACGTTATTTTAAGTGTATTTGTTTTTATATTTTCATTCACATTTACATTTATTTTAATTCGAAATTACATTATTTTATGTGTATTTTGTATACATTTTTTTATATGTATTTACTTAATTTCATGTGTATTTTGTATATATATTTTTATAGAAATCTACGTTTTTTTATTTGTATTCGTATATATATTTTGAAACAAATTTACATTGTTTTATATGTATTTTTGCATATCTCTTTCAATACAAATTTACCTTATTGTATGTGCATTTTGTATATTTATTTCAATGCAAATTTAAATATTTTATGTGTATTTTGGTATATATATTTTTATAAGAAATGCGCTATTTTATGGGAATTTTGCATCTTTATTTTCATACAAATTTACATTATTTTATTAATATTCGGTGTATTTATTTTGATACGATGTTACATTATTCTATTTGTTTTTTGTATATACTTTTTATACATATTTACATTATTTAATGTGTATCTTGCATATATATTTTATACAAATTTATTATCTATTATCTATTTTCATACAAATTCACATTCTTTTCATGATATTTTGTTTATTTATTTTGACACGAATTTACATTATTTGATATGTATTTTGTATATATATTTTTATACGTATTTACATAATTTCATATGTATTTTGTATAAATATTTCTATAGAAATCTACTTTATTTTATGTGTATTCGTATATATATTTTGAAACAAATTTACATTGTTTTATATGTATTTTTGAATATCTCTTTCAATACAAATTTACCTTACTGTATATGCATTTTGTATATTTATTTCAATACAAATTTAAATATTTTATGTGTATTTGGGTAAATATATTTTTATAAAAAATGCGATAATTTTTTGGGATTTTTGCATCTTTATTTTCATACAAATTTACATTATTTTATTGATATTCTGTGTATTTATTTTGATACGATTTTACATTATTCTATTTGTTTTTGTATATATATTTTTTATACACATTTACATTATTTAATGTGTATCTTGCATATATATTTTATACAAATTTACGTTATTTTAAGTGTATTTGTTTATATATTTTCATTCAAATTTACATTATTTGATGTGTATTTTGTATATGTATTTCAATACAAATTTACCTAGTTTTATGTGTATTTTGTATATTTCTTTTCAAACAAACTTAAATTATTTTTGTGTATTTTTGTATATAGTTTTATACAAATTTAGGTTATTTTATGTACGCATTTACATTATTTAGTGTGTGTTTTGTATATATATTTTTTTGCAAATTTACTTTATTTTATGTGCATTTTTGTACATATATTTTTATAGAAATTTGCGTTATTTGTATATGTTTTCTCATACAAATTTACATTATTTTATTGCTATTTTGTTTATTTATTTTGATACGAATTACATGATTATATGTGTATTTTGTACATATTTTTATACGTATTTACATTACTTAATGTGTATTTTGTTTATATATTTTTAAACAAATCTACGTTATTATATGTATTTGTATAAATATTTTGATACAGATTTACATTATTTTATGTATTTTGTATGTACATTTCAAATCAAATTTAGCTCATTTTAGCTGTATTTTGTATATATATTTTCATACAAATTTAATTACTTCTGTGTATTTTTGTATATAGTTTTATACAAATTTAGGATATTTTATGTGTATTTTGTATATTTATATTTATACAAATACACATTCTTTTACTGGTATTTTGTTTGTTTATTTTGATACGATTTTTATGTATTTTTTGTATTCAATTTTTTATACGTATTTACTTCATTTTATGTGTATTTATTTTTATAGAAATCTACGTTATTTTATGTGTATTTTACAAATACACATTCTTTTATTGGTATATTGTTTATTTACATTTATACGAATTTACATTATTTTATGTGTATTTTGTATATATTTTTTTATACGTATTTACTTAATATTATGTGTATTTTGTATATGTATTTTTATAGAAATCTACGTTATTTTATGTGTATTCGTATATATATTTTGAAACAAATTTACATTATTTTATATGTATTTTGCATATCTATTTCAATACAAATTTACCTTATTGTATGTGCATTTTGTATATTTATTTTAATACAAATTCAAATATTTTATGTGTATTTTGGTATCAATATTTTTATAAAAATTGCGTTATTTTATAGGTATTTTGCATCTTAATTTCCATACAAATTTACATTATTTCATTAATATTCTGTGTATATATTTTGATACGATTTTACATTATTCTATTTGTGTTTTGTATATATTTTTTTTATACATATTTACATTATTTAATGTGTATTTTGATTATATATTTCGTACAAATTTACGTTATTATATGTGTATTTGTTTATATATTTTCTTTCAAATTTACATTATTTTATATGTATTTTGTATATGTATTTCAATACAAATTAACCTAATTTTATGTGTATTTTGTATATTTCTTTTCATACATATTTAAATTATTTTTGTGTATTTTTGTATATAGTTTTATACAAATTTAGGTTATTTTATGTACGCATTTACATTATTTAATGTGTGTTTTGTATATATATTTTTATCCAAAGTTACTTTATTTTACGTTCATTTTTGGACATATATTTTTATGGAAATTAGCGTTATTTTATATGTATTTGTATATGTTTTCTCATACAAATTTACATTATTTTATTGATATTTTGTATTGTATTGGTATTTTGTACATATTTTTTATACGTATTTACATTACTTAATGTGTATTTTGTTTATATATTTTTAAACAAATTTACGTTATTATATGTATTTTTATAAATATTTTGATACAAATTTACATTATTTTATGTATTTTCTATATACATTTCAATTCAAATTTAGCTTATTTTATCTGTATTTTGTATATCTATTTTCATACGAATTTAATAACTTCTGTGTATTTTTGTATATAGTTTTATACAAATTTACGTTATTTTATGTGTATTTTGTATATTTATATTTATACAAATACACATTCTTTTATTGGTATTTTGTTTATTTATTTTGATACGAATTTACATTATTTTATGTGTATTTTGTATACATTTTCTTATACGTATTTACTTCATTTTATGTGTATTTTGTATATATATTTTTATACAAATCTACGTTATTTTATGTGTATTCGTATATATATTTTGAAACAAATTTACATTGTTTTATATGTATTTTGCATATCTATTTCAATACAGATTTACCTTATTGTATGTGTATTTTGTATATTTATTTTAATACAAATACACATTCTTTTATTGATATTTTAATTATTTATTTTGACACGAATTTACATTATTTAATGTGTATTTTGTATATATATTTTTATACGTATTTACAACATTTCATGTGTATTTTGTATATATATTTCTATAGAAATCTACGTTATTTTATGTGTATTCGTATATATATTTTGAAACAAATCTACATTATTTTATGTGTATTTTGTATATATATTTCATTATAAATTTGCCTTATTTTAAGTTTATTTTTTTATCTATTTTCATTCAAATTCAAATCATTTTATGTGTATATTTATTTGTATTTACGTTATTTTATGTGTATTTTCTATATATATATATATATATATATATATATATATATATATATATATATATATATATATATATATATATATATATATATATATATATATATATATATATATATTAAAACAATTAAAATTAAAATATTTTATCTGTATTTTGTTCATTTATTTCGATACGAATTTAGATTATTTCATGTGTATTTTCTATAGATATACATATAGAGTAAATTTCTATGAAAATATATATTCAAAATACATATAAAATTATGTAAATAAGTATAAAAATATATATATCAAATACACCTAAAAAAAATGAAAATTCGTATCAAAATAAATAAACAAAATACCAATAAAAGAATGTGTATTTGGATAAATATAAATATACTAAATACACATACAAAATAAACATAAAATAAGGTAGATTTGTAATAAAATATATGTACAAAATACACATAAAATAATGTAAATTTATATGAAAATATATATACAAATACACATAAAATACCATGAATTTGTAAAAATATATATTCAAAATAAATATTAAATAATGGAAAAGCGTATAAAAATATATATGCAAAGTACATATAAAATAATGTAAATTCGTATCAATATAAATCAACAAAACACCAATAAAATAATATATATTTGAATGAAAATAAATTTACAAAATACACATAACATAACTAAATTTTGTAATAAAATATATAGAAAAATACATAGAAATAATTTGAGCTTGTATGAAAATAGATATACAAAATACACATAAAACTAGGTAAATTTCTTTTGAAATGTTTATACAAAATACCCATAAAATATTGTAAATTTGTGTCAAAATATATAAACAAATACACATAAAATAACGTAAATTTGTATGAAAAATATATACAAAATACACATAGAATAATGTCAATTCCTATCAAAATGAATGAGCAGAATATCAATAAAATAATGTAAATTTGTATGAAAATAAAGAGACAAAATACCCAAAAAATAAAGAATATGTTTATAAAAATACAGATACAAAAATACACATCGAATAAGTAAATTTGTATTAAAATTAATATACAAAAGGCGTATATAATAAGGTAAATTTGTATTGAAAAAATTTGCAACATTCACGTTTACTCATACAAATTTATATTATTTTATTGGTATTTTGTTTATTTATTTTGATACGAATTACATAATTATATGTGTATTTTGTACACATTTTTTTTATACGTATTTACATCATTTAATGTGTATTTTGTTTATATATTTTTATTCAAATTTACGTTATTATATGTGTATTTGTATAAATATTTTGATACAAATTTACTTTATTTCATGTATTTTGTATATATTTCAATTCAAATTTAGCTTATTTCGTGTGTATTTTGTATATATTTTCATACAAATTTAATTACTGTGTATTTTTGTATATAGTTTTATATAAATTTACGTTTTTTTATGTGTATTTTGTATATTTATATTCATACAAATACACATTCTTTTATTGGTATTTTGTTTATTTATTTTGATACGAATTTACATTATTTTATGATATATATTTTATCCAAATTTACATTATTTTATGTGTATTTGTTTATATATTTTCATACATATTTACATTATTTAATATGTTTTTTGTATATATATTTTTCTACGTATTTAAATTATTTTATGTGTATTTTGTATATACATTTTCATAAAAAAAATTACGTTATTTTATTGTGTGTATAAGTATATATTTTGATACAAATTTTATACAAATTCATGTTATTTAATGTGTATTTGTATATATATTTTTATACAAATTTATATTATTTTATGTGTATTTTTTCAAATATTTCATTACAAATTTACCTTATTTTTTGTTTATTTTGTATATTTATTTCATTCAATTTTAAATTATTTTATGTGTATATTTGTATTTGTATTTAGGTTATTTTATGTGTATTTTGTATATATATTTTCATCCAAAATTACATTATTTTATTGGTATTTCTTAATTTAATTCGAATTTAGATTATTTCATAGGTATTTTGTATACATATTTTTATACTCATTTACATTATCTAATGTGTGTTTTGTATATATATTTTTATGCAAATTTATTTAATGTTCATTTTTGTACATATATTTTTATAGAAATTTGCGTTATTTTATGTATATAGTTTTCTATAAATTTACGTTATTTTATGTGCATTTTGTATATTTATATTTATACAAATACACATTCTTTTATTGGTATATTGTTTATTTACATTTATACGAATTTACATTACTTTATGTGTATTTTGTATACATTTTTTTATACGTATTTACTTAATTTTATGTGTATTTTGTATATGTATGTTTATAGAAATCTACGTTATTTTATGTGTATTCGTATATATATTTTGAAACAAATTTACATTATTTTATATGTATTTTGCATATCTATTTCAATACAAATTTACCTTATTGTATGTGCATTTTGAATATTTATTTTAATACAAGTTCAAATATTTTATGTGTATTTTGGTATCAATAATTTTATAAAAAATGCGTTATTTTATAGGTATTTTGCATCTTAATTTTCATTTTATATGTACTTTGTATATATATTTTTATACGCTTTTACATTATTTATTATTTATTTTCAATATATATTTTTATACAGATGCATGGTATTTTATGTGTATTTGTATATATTTTCATATAAATTTACATTATTTTATGTGTATTTTGTACATATATTTTATTACAAATCTACCTTATTTTATGTTTATTTTGTATGTGTATTTAGTATATTTATATTTATCCAAATACACATTCTTTTATTGGTATTTTGTTTATTTATTTTAATTCGAATTTACATTATTTTATGTGTATTTTGTATACATTTTTTTATATGTATTTACTTAATTTTATGTGTATTTTGTAAATATATTTTTATAGAAATCTACGTTTTTTTATTTGTATTCGTATATATATTTTGAAACAAATTTACATTGTTTTATATATATTTTTGCATATCTCTTTCAATACAAATTTACCTTATTGTATTAATATTCGGTGTATTTATTTTGATATGATTTTACATTATTCTATTTGTTTTTTGTATATACTTTTTTATACATATTTACATTATTTCATGTGTATCTTGCATATATATTTTATACAAATTTATTATCTATTATCTATTTTCATACAAATACACATTCTTTTCATGATATTTTGTTTATTTGATATGTATTTTGTATATATATTTTTATACGTATTTACATAATTTCATATGTATTTTGTATATATATTTCTATAGAAATCTACTTTATTTTAAGTGGATTCGTATATATATTTTGAAACAAATTTACATAGTTTTATATGTATTTTTGAATATCTCTTTCAATACAAATTTACCTTACTGTATATGCATTTTGTATATTTATTTCAATACAAATTTAAATATTTTATGTGTATTTTGGTATATATATTTTTATAAAAAATGCGATAATTTTTGGGAATTTTGCATCTTTATTTTCATACAAAATTACATTATTTTATTGATATTCTGTGTATTTATTTTGATACGATTTTACATTATTCTATGTATATTTTGAATATCTATTTTATACAAATGTACGTTATTTTATGTGAATTTGTTTTCATTTCATACAAATTTACATTATTTTATGTGTATTTAGTACATGTAATTAAATACAAATTTAACTAATTATATGTGTATTTTGTATATCTATTTTCATACAAATTGAAATTTATTTTTTGTTTTTGTATATATTTTTATTCAAATTTTCGTAATTTTATGTGTATTTTGTATATTTATTTTCCTACAAATATATGTTCTTTTATCGTAATTTTGTTTATTTATTTTGATACGAATTTTCATTTTTTTAGGTGTATTTGATATATATGTATTTTTATACTTATTTACATAATTTTATATGTATTTTGAATATATATTTTCATAGAAATTTACTCTATGTATATACAAAAACACAAAATAATTTAAATTTGTATGAAAATAAATATACTAAATACACATAAATTAGGTAAATTTGTAAATACATATACAAAATACACTTAAAATAATGTAAATTTGAATGAAATTATATAAACAAATACACTTAAAATGACGTTAATTTGTATAAAATATATATAAAATACACATTAAATAATGAAAATATGTATAAAAATATATACAAAACACAAATAGTATAATATAAAATCGTATCAAAATATATACACAGAATATTAATAAAATAATGTACATTTGTATGAAAACTAAGATGCAAAATACCTATAAAATAATGCATTTTTTATAAAATTATATATACCAAAATTCACATAAAATATTTGAATTTGTATTAAAATAAATATACAAAATGCACATACAATAAGGTAATTTGTATTGAAATAGATATGCAAAAACATATAAAACAATGTAAATTTGTTTCAAAATATATATACGAATACACATAAAATAACGTGATTCTTTATATATATATATATAAAAATATAATAAAAATTAGTAAAATACGATCAAAAAAAAAAAAAAATAAAAAACATAAATAATAAAAATATTATATAAATAAATATAAACAATATGTAACGTATTTGAATAAATAAATATACAAAATGCATAAAATAACGTAAATTTGTATAAAACTATATACAAAATACAGAAGTAATTAAATTTGCATGAAAATAGATATACAAAATACACACAAAATAAGTTAAATTTGAATTGAAATATATATACAAAATACATAATATAAAGTAAATTCGTTTCAAAATATTTTTAACAAATACACATATAATAACGTAAATTTGTAAAAAAAAATATAAACAAAATACACATTAAGTAATGTAAATACGTATAAAAAAATATTTACAAAATACACCAATAATCAAGTCATTCGTATCAAAATAAATAAACAAAAAACTAATTAAATAATGTAAATTTGTATGAGAAAACATATACAAAATACACATAAAATAACGTTTTAAGTTTCTATAAAAATATATGTACAAAAATGCACATAAAATTAGTTTGCATAAAAAAATATATACAAAACACATATTAGATAATGTAAATGAGTATAAAAATATGTATACAAAATACCTATGAAATAATCTAAATTCGTATCGAGTTAAATTAAGAAAATAACAATAAAATAATGTAATTTTGGATGAAAATATATATAGAAAACACACATAAAATACAAATACAAATACAAATACAAATATACACATTAAATAATTTAAAATTGAATGAAATAAATATACAAAATAAACATAAAATAAGGTAAATTTGTAATAAAATATATATAAGAATACACATAAAATAATATAAATTTGTATGAAAATATACATACAAATACACATAAAATAACATGAATTTGTATAAAATGTTTCAAAATATATACGAATACACACAATAAAATAACGTAAATTTTTATGAAAATGTATATATAAAATACACATAAAATAGTTTAATTACGTAGAAAAATATATATACAAAATACACATAAAATAATGTAAATTCGTAAAAAATTAAATACACAAAATTCCAATAAAAGAATGTATATTTGTAGGAAAATATATATACAAAAAACAAATAAAATAACTAGAATTTGTATAAAAATATATACAAAAATACACAAAAATAATTTAAATTTGTTTGAAAATAGATATGCAAAAAACACATAAAGTTAGGCAAATTTGTATTGAAATACATATACAAAACTCACATAAAATAATGTAAATTTGTATAAAAATATATTAACAAATACATATAAAATCACGTAAATTTGGATAAAATATATATATACAAAATATACATTAAATATTTTAAATATGTATAAAAATATATTATATTATATATATTTTTATTGATATTTGCGTTATTTATGTGTATTTTGTATATGTTTTCTCATAGAAATTTACATTATTTTATTGGTATTTTGTCTATTTATTTTGATACGAATTACATGATTATTTGTGTATTTTTTAAATTTTTTTTATACGTATTTACATTATTTAATGTGTATTTTGTTTATATATTTTTATACAAATTTACGTTACTATATGTGTATTTTGATACAAATTTACATTATTTTAGGTATTTTGTATATATATTTCAATTCAAATTTAGGTTATTTTATGTGTATTTTGATACAAATTTACATTATTTTAGGTATTTTGTATATATATTTCAATTCAATTTTAGCTTATTTTATGTGTATTTTGTATATCTATTTATTTTAATACAAAATCAAATATTTTATATTTTTTCGTATATATATTTTTATAAAAAATGCGTTATTTTATGGGTATTTTGCATCTTAATTTTCATACAAATTTACATTATTTTATTAATATTTTCTGTATTTATTTTGATACGATTTAAATTATTTTATTTGTGTTTTGTATATATTTTTTATACATATTTACATTATTTAATGTGTTTTTTGTATATATATTTGATACAAATTTACGTTATTTTAAGACTATATGTTTATATATTTTCATTCAAATTTACATTATTTTATGTGTATTTTGTATATGTATTTCAATACAAATTTACCTAATTTTATATGTTTTTTGTATATTTATTTTCATACAAGTTTAAATTATTTTTGTGTATTTTTGTTTATAGTTTTATACAAATTTAGGTTATTTTATGTGTATTTTGTATATCTATTTTCATACAAATACACATTCTTTTCATGATATTTTGTTCATTTATTTTGACACGAATTAACATTATTTAATGTGATTTTTGTATATATATTTATATACGTATTTACATTATTTCAAGTGTATTTTGTATATATATTTCTATAGAAATCTGCGTTATTTTATGTGTATTCGAATATATATTTTGAAACAAATTTACATTGTTTTATGTGTATTTTGCATATTTTTTCAAAACAAATTTACCTTATTGTATGTGCATTTTGTATATTAATTTTAATACAAATTTGATTAATCTATGTGTATTTTTGTATATGTATTTTTATAAAAATATGTAATTAGTTAAATTTGTATTTAAATACATGTACAAAATACACATAAAATAATGTAAATTTGTATGAAATGAAAACAAATTCACATAAAATAACGTACATTTGCATAAAATAGATATACAAAATAATTTTATGTGTATTTTGTATATTTATTTTCATACAAATTTAAATTATTTTTGTGTATTTTTTTATATAGTTTTATACAAACAGGTTATTTTATGAGTATTTTGTATATCTATTTTCATACAAATACAGATTCTTTTATTGATATTTTGTTTATTTATTTTGACGAGAATTTAAATTATTTAATGTGTATTTTGTATATATATTTTTATACGTATTTACATCATTTCATGTGTATTTTGTATATATCTTTCTATAGAAATCTACGTTATATTATGTGTATTCGTATATAGATTTTTAAACAAATTTACACTTTTATGTGTATTTTGCATATTTTTTCAATACAAATTTACCTTATTGTATATGCATTTTGTATATTAAATTTAATACAAATTTTATTATTCTGTGTGTATTTTTGTATATGTATTTTTATAAAAATATGCTTTATTTTATGGGTATTTTGCATCTTTATTTTCATACAAATTTACGTTATTTTATTGATATTCTGCTCATTCATTTTGATACGATTTGACATTATTCTTTGTGTATTTTGTATATATTTTTCATACAAATTTACGTTATTTTATGTGTATTTGTTTATATATTCTGACACAAATTTACAATATTTTATGGGTATTTTGTATATATATTTCAAAAGAAATTTACCTAGTTTTATGTGTATTTTGAATATCTATTTTCATACAAACTCAAATTATTTTTATGTATTTTTGTATATATTTCAATACAAATTTTAGTTATGTTATGTGTATTTTGTAAATCTATTTTCAATCAAATATATATTATTTTATTGGTATTTTGTTGATTTATATTGATACGAATTTACATTATTTTATATGTACTTTTTATATATATTTTTATACGCATTTACATTATTTAATATTTATTTTGAATATATAATTTTATACAAATTCATGGTATTTTATGTGTATTTGTATATATATTTTCATATAAATTTACATTATTTTATGTGTATTTTGTACATATATTTCATTACAAATTTACCTTATTTTATGTTTATTTTGTATGTGTATTTTGTACATTTATATTTATACAAATACACATTCTTTTATTGGTATTTTGTTTATTTATTTTGTTTCGAATTTATATTATTTTATGTGTATTTTGTTTACATTTTTTTATACGTATTTACCTAATTTTATGTGTATTTTGTATATATATTTTTATAGAAATCTACGTTATTTTATGTGTATTCGTATATATATTTTGAAACAAATTTACTTTGTTTTATATGTATTTTTGCATATCTCTTTCAATAGAAGATTTCCTTATTGTATGTGCATTTTGTACATTTATTTCAATACAAATTTAAATATTTTATGTGTATTTTGGTATATATATTTTTATAAGAAATGCGCTATTTGATGGGAATTTTGCATCTTTATTTTCATACAAATTTACATTTTTTTTATTAATATTCGGTGTATTTATTTTGATACGATCTTACATTATTCTATTTGTTTTTTGTATATATATTTTTTTTATACATATTTACATTATTTACTGTATATCTTCCATATATATTTCATACAAATTTATTATCTATTATTTATTTTCATACAAATACACATTCTTTTCATGGTATTTTGTTTATTTATTTTGACACGAATTTACATTACTTAATTTGTATTTTATATATATATTTTTATACGTATTTACATTATTTCATGTGTATTTTGTATATATATTTCTATAGAAATCTACGTTATTTTATGTGTATTCGTATATATATTTTGAAACAAATTTACAATGTTTTATTTGTATTTTGCGTTTTTTTTCATTACAAATTTACCTTATTGTATGTGTGCATTTTGTATATTAATTTTATTACAAATTTAATTATTCTATGTGTATTTTTGTATATGTATTTTTTTAAAATATGCTTTATCTTATGGGTATTTTGCATCTTTGTTTTCATACAAATTTAAATTATTTTATTGATATTCTGTGTACTTATTTTGATACGATTTTACATTATTCTATGTATAACAAAAATAAATACAGAATACACAAAAATAGATATGCAAAATACATATAAACAATGAAAATTTGTTTCAAAATATATATACGAATACACATGACATGGGTATTTTGAATCTTAATTTTCATACAAATTTACATTATTTTATTAATATTTTCTGTATTTATTTTGATACGATTTTACATTATTTCATTTGTGTTTTGTATATATTTTTTTTATACATATTTACATTATTTAATGTGTTTTTTGTATATATATTTGATACAAATTTACGTTATTTTAAGTCTATATGTTTATATATTTTCATTCAAATTTACATTATTTTATGTGTATTTTGTATATGTATTTCAATACAAATTTACCTAATTTTATGTTTTTTGTATATTTATTTTCATACAAGTTTAAATTATTTTTGTTTATTTTTGTATATAGTTTTATACAAATTTAGGTTATTTTATGTGTATTTTGTATATCTATTTTCATACAAATACACATTCTTTTCATGATATTTTTTTTATTTATTTGACACGAATTAACATTATTTAATGTGTATTTTGTATATATATTTTTATACGTATTTACATTATTTCAAGTGTATTTTGTATATATATTTCTATAGAAATCTACGTTATTTTCTGTGTATTCGTATATATATTTTGAAACAAATTTACTTTGTTTTATGTGTATTTTGCATATTTTTCAATACAAATTTACATTATTGTATGTGCATTTTGTATATTAATTTTAATACAAATTTGATTAATCTATGTGTATTTTTTGTGTATGTATTTTTAAAAAAAATATGCTTTATTTTATTGGTATTTTGCATCTTTATTTTCATACAAATTTACATTATTTTATTGATATTCTGTGTATTTATTTGGTATGATTTTACATTATTCTATGTGTATTTTGTATATATATTTTATATAAAATGTATTTGTTTTCATTTCATACAAATCTACATTATTTTATGTGTTTTTTGTACATGTATTTAAATACAAATTTAACTAGTTATATATGTATTTTGTATATCTATTTTGTACGTATATTTTCATAGAAATTTTCTCTATTTTATGAGTATTCGTATATATATTTTGATACAAATTTACATTATTGATGTGTATTTTGCATATCTATTTCAATACAAATTTTCTTAATTGTACGTGCATTTTGTATATTTATTTTAATACAAATTTAATTATTTTATATGTATTTTTGTATATATATTTTTATGCAAATATGCGTTATTATATGGATATTTTGCAGCTTTATTTTCATACAAATTTACATTATTTTATTAATATTCTGTGTATATATTTTGATACGATTTTACATTATTCTATTTGTGTTTTGTATATATTTTTTTATACATATTTACATTATTTAATGTGTATTTTGTATATATATTTCATACAAATTTACGTTATTATATGTGTATTTGTTTATATATTTTCTTTCAAATTTACATTATTTTATGTGTATTTTGTATATGTATTTCAATAGAAATTAACCTAATTTTATGTGTATTTTGTATATTTCTTTTCATACAAATTTAAATTATTTGTGTGTATTTTTGTATATAGTTTTATACAAATTTAGGTTATTTTATGTACGCATTTACATTATTTAATGTGTGTTTTGTATATATATTTTTATCCAAAGTTACTTTATTTTACGTTCATTTTTGGACATATATTTTTATGGAAATTAGCGTTATTTTATATGTATTTGTATATGTTTTCTCATACAAATTTACATTATTTTATTGATATTTTGTTTATTTAGTTTGATACGAATTACATGATTATATGTGTATTTTGTACATATTTTTTATACGTATTTACATTACTTAATGTGTATTTTGTTTATATATTTTTAAACAAATTTACGTTATTATATGTATTTTTATAAATATTTTGATACAAATTTACATTATTTTATGTATTTTCTATATACATTTCAATTCAAATTTAGCTTATTTTATCTGTATTTTGTATATCTATTTTCATACGAATTTAATAACTTCTGTGTATTTTTGTATATAGTTTTATAAAAATTTACGTTATTTTATGCGTATTTTGTATATTTATATTTATACAAATACACATTCTTTTATTGGTATTTTGTTTATTTATTTTGATACGAATTTACATTATTTTATGTGCATTTTGTATACATTTTCTTATACGTATTTACTTCATTTTATGTGTATTTTGTATATATATTTTTATACAAATCTACGTAATTTTATGTGTATTCGTATATATATTTTGAAACAAATTTACATCGTTTTATATGTATTTTGCATATCTATTTCAATACAGATTTACCTTATTGTATGTGTATTTTGTATATTTATTTTAATACAAATTATTTTTTTCATGTGTATTTTGGTATATATATATATTTTTAAAAAGGCTTTATTTAATGGGTATTTTGCATCTTTATTTTCATACAAATTTACATTGTTTTATTAATATTCAGTGTATTTATTTTGATACGATTTTACATTATTCTATTTGTGTTTTGTATATATTTTTTTATACATATTTACATTATTTAATGTGTATTTTTTATATTTTAAAACAAATTTACGTTATTTTATGCGCATCTGTTAAAATATTTTGATACAAATTTACATTATTTTATGTATTTTGTATATATATTTTAATACAAATTTAGTTTATTTAAGGTATATTTTGTATATCTATTTTCATTCGTATCAAAATAAATAAACAAAATAGCAATAAAATAATGTAAATTAGTATGAGATAACATATACAAATACACATAAAATAACGCAAATTTCTAAAAAAATATATGTACAAAAATGCACATAAAATAAAGTAAATTTGCATAAAAATATATATATAAAACACACATTAAATAATGTAAATGCGTACATAAAATAAACTAAATTTGTATAAAACTATATACAAAAATACACAAAAATTTTTAAAATTTGTATGAAAAGAAATATACAAAATACACATAAAATTAGGTAAATTTGTATTGAAATACATATACAAAATACACATAAAATAATGTAAATTTGAATGAAAATATATAAACAAATACACATAAAATAACGTAAATTTGTATAAAATATATATGCAAGATACACATTAAATAATGTAAATGTGTATAAAAAAATATATACAAAAAAGAAATAAAATAAAGTAAAATCCTATCAATATAAATACACAGAATATCAATAAAATAATGTAAATTTGTAAGAAAAGAAAGATGCAAAATTCCCATGAAATAGCGCATTTTTTAAAAAAATATATATACCAAAATACACATAAAATATTTATTTTTTTATTGAAATAAATATACAAAATGCATATACAGTAAGGTAAATATGCATTGAAAGAGATATTCAAAAATACATATCAAACAAAGTTAATTTGTTTCAAAATATATATATATACGAATACACATAAAATAACGTAGATTTCTATAATATATATACAAAATACACATGAAATTATGTAAATACGTATAAAATATATATACAAAATACATATCTAGGTAAATTCGTGTCAAAATAAATAAACAAAATATCATGAAAAGAATGTGTATTTCCATGAAAATAAATAATAGATAATAAATTTGTATGAAATATATATGCAACATACACTTTAAATAATGTAAATATGTAAAAAAAAAATATATACAAAAAACAAATAGAATAATGTGAAATCGTAACAAAATAAATACACCGAATATTATTAAAATAATGTAAATTTATATGAAAATAAAGATGCAAAATACCCATCAAATAGCGCATTTCTTATAAAAATATATATACCAAAATACTCATAAAATATTTAAATTTGTATTGAAATAAATATACAAAATGCACATACAATAAGGTAAACTTGTATTGAAAGAGATAAGAAAAAATACATATCAAACAATGTAAATTTGTTTCAAAATATATATACGAATACACATAAAATAACGTAGATTTCTATAAAAATATATATACAAAATACACATAAAATTAAGTAAATACGTATAAATATAGATATACAAAATACACACAGAATAATGTAAAATTGTTTAAAAAAAAAAAAACAGAATATAAATAAAATAATGTAAATTTGTATGAAAATAAAAATGCAAAATACCCATAAAATAAAGTATATTTTTATAAAAATACATATACAAAAATACACATAGCATAATTAAATTTGTATTAAAATTAATATACAAAATGCATATACAATAATGTAAATTTGTATTGAAAAAATATGCAAAATACACATAAAACAGTGTAAATTTATTTCAAAATCTATATACGAATACTCATAAATCAACGTAGATTTCTATAGAAATATATATATACAAAATACACATCAAATGATGTAAATATATATATATATATATATATATATATATATATATATATATATATATATATATATATATATATATATATATATATATATATATATATATATATATATATATATATATATATATATATATATATATATATATATATATATATATATATATATATATATATATATATATATATATATATATATATATACATTAAATAATGTAAATTCGCGTCAAATAAATAAACAAAATATCAATAAAGAATGTATATTTGTATGAAAATAGATATACAATATACACGTTATTTTATGTGTATTCGTATATATATTTTGAAACAAATTTACACTGTTTTATTTGTATTTTGCGTTTTTTCAATACAAATTTACCTTTTGTATGTGCATTTTGTATATTAATTTTAATACAAATTTCATTATTCTATGTGTATTTTTGTATATGTATTTAAAAAAAAAAGTGCTTTATTTTATGGGTATTTTGCATCCTTATTTTCATACAAATTTAAATTATTTTATTGATATTCTGTGTACTTATTTTGATACGATTTTACATTATTCTATGTATAACAAAAATAAATATATACAAAAATACACAAAAATAATCTAAATTTGTTTGAAAATAGATATGCAAAATATGTGTATTTTGTATATATATTTCAATTCAAATTTAGCTTATTTTGTGTGTATTTTGTATATATTTTCATTCAAATTTAATTACTTCTGTGTATTTTTGTATATAGTTTTATATAAATTTACGTTATTTTATGTGTATTTTGTATATTTATATTTATTCAAATACACATTCTTTTATTGGTATTTTGTTTATTTATTTTGATACGAATTTACATTATTTTATGTGTATTTTTTATACATTTTTTATACGTTTTTACTTCATTTTATGTGTATTTTGTATATATATTTTTATAGAAATCTACGTTATTTTATGTGTATTCGTATATTTATTTTGAAACAAATTTACATTGTTTTATATGTATTTTGCATATCTATTTCAATACAAATATACCTTATTGTATGTGTTTTTTGTATATTTATTTTAATACAAATTTAATTTTTTGATGTGTATTTTGGTATATATATATTTTATAAATAGAAATTTATTTTCATACAAATTTACATTATTTTATTAATATTCTGTGTATTTATTTTGATACGATTTTACATTATTCTATTTGTGTTTTGTACATATTTTTTTAATACAAATTTACGTTTTTTTATAAAATTATTGATACCAAAATAAACATAAAATATTTCAATTTGTATTAAAATAAATATACAAAATGCACATACAATAAGGTAAATTTGTATTGAAATAGATATGCAAAATACATATAAAATAATGTAAATTTGTTTCAAAATATATATACGAATACACATAAAATAACGTTGATTTCTATAAAAATACATATACAAAATACATATAAAATAAAGTAAATACGTATAAAAATATATATACAAAATACACATAAATAATGTAAATTCGGATCAAAATAAATGAACAAAATACAAATAAAAGAATGTGTATTTGTATCAAAATAAATATACAAAATAAATATTAAATAGCGTAAATTTGTATAAAACTATAGTCAAAAATACACAAAAGTAATTAAATTCGTATGAAAATAGATACAAAATACAGATAAAATAAGCTAAATTTGAATTTAAATGTATATACAGAATACATAAAATAATGTAGATTTGTATCAAAATATTTATAAAAATACATATAATAACGAAAATTTTGATACGATTTTACATTATTCTATTTGTGTTTTGTATATATTTTTTTATACATATTTACATTATTTAATGTGTATTTTGTATATATATTTCATACAAATTTACGTTATTATATGTGTATTTGTTTATATATTTTCTTTCAAATTTACATTATTTTATGTGTATTTTGTATATGTATTTCAATAAAAATTAACCTAATTTTATGTGTATTTTCTATATTTCTTTTCATACAAATTTAAATTATTTTTGTGTATTTTTGTATATAGTTTGATACAAATTTAGGTTATTTTATGTACGCATTTACATTATTTAATGTGTGTTTTGTATATATATTTTTATTAATAGTTACTTTATTTTACGCTCATTTTTGGACATATATTTTTATAGAAATTAGCGTTATTTTATATGTATTTGTATGTTTTCTCATTCAAATTTACATTATTTTATTGATATTTTGTTTATTTAGTTTGATACGAATTAAATGATTATATGTGTATTTTGTACATATTTTTTATACGTATTTACATTACTTAATGTGTATTTTGTTTATATTTTTTTAAACACATTTACGTTATTATATGAATTTTTATAAATATTTTGATACAAATTTACATTATTTTATGTATTTTGTATATACATTTCAATTCAAGTTTAGCTTATTTTATCTGTATTTTGTATATCTATTTTCATACGAATTGAATTACTTCTGTGTATTTTTGTATATAGTTTTATATAAATTTACGTTATTTTATGTGTATTTTGTATATTTATATTTATACAAATACACATTCTTTTACTGGTATTTTGTTTATTTATTTTGATACGAATTTACTTTATTTTATGTGTTTTTTGTATATATTTTTTTATACGTATTTACTTCATTTTTTGTGTATTTTGTATATATATTTTTATAGAAATCTACGTTATTTTATGTGTATTCGTATATATATTTTGAAACAAATTTACATTATTTTATATGTATTTTGCATATCTATTTCAATACAAATTTACCTTATTGTATGTGTTTTTTGTATATTTATTTTAATACAAATTTAATTTTTTTATGTGTATTTTGGTATATATATTTTTATAAAAAAAAGCGTTATTTTATGGGTATTTTGCTTCTTTATTTTCATAGAAGTTTACATTATTTTATTAATATTCTGTGTATTTATTTTGATACGATTTTACATTATTCTATTTGTGTTTTGTACATATTTTTTTATACAAATTTACGTTATTTTAAGTGTATTTGTTTATGTATTTTCATTCAAATTTACATTATTTTATGTGTATTTTGTGTATGTATTTCAATACAAATTTACCTAATTTTATGTGTATTTTGAATATTTATTTTCATACAAATTTAAAATATTTTTGTGTATTTTTGTATATAGTTTGATACAAATTTAGGTTATTTTATGTGTATTTTGTATATCTATTTTCATACAAATACACATTCTTTTATTGATATTTTGTTTATTTATTTTGACGCGAATTTACATTATTTAATGTGTATTTTGCTTATATATTTTTATACGTATTTACATCATTTCATGTGTATTTTGTATAGTTTTAAACAAATTTATATTATTTAATGTGTATTTTGTATATATATATATTTATACAAATACACATTCTTTTATTGGTATTTTGTTTATTTATTTTGATACTAATTTACATTATTTTATGTGTATTTTGTATACATTTTTTATACGTATTTACTTAATTTTATGTGTATTTTGTATATATATTTTTATAGAAATCTACCTTATTTCATGTGTATTCGTATATATATTTTGAAACAAATTTACATTGTTTATTTGTATTTTGCATATCTATTTTTGTGTATTCTGTATTTATTTTTGTTATACATAGAATAATGTAAAATCGTATCAAAATAGGTACACAGAATATCAATAAAATAATTTAAATTTGTATGAAAATAAAGATGCAAAATACCCATAAGATAAAGCAAATTTTTTTTAAAAAATACATATACAAAAATACACATAGAATAATTAAATTTGTATTAAAATTAATATACAAAATGCACACATACAAAAAGGTAAATTTGTACTGAAAAAAAACGCAAAATACAAATAAAACAGTGTAAATTTGTTTCAAAATATATATACGAATACACATAAAATAACGTAGATTTCTATAGAAATATATATACAAAATACACATGAAATTATGTAAATACGTATAAAAATATATATATAAAATACATTTTTATATGTATTTTTATAGAAATCTACGTTATTTTATGTGTATTCGTATATATATTTTGAAACAAATTTACATTGTTTTATATGTATTTTTTGCATATCTCTTTCAATAGAAGTTTACCTTATTGTAAGTGCATTTTGTATATTTATTTCAATACAAATTTAAATATTTTATGTGTATTTTGGTATATATATTTTTATAAGAAATGCGCTATTTGATGGGAATTTTGCATCTTTATTTTCATACAAATTTACATTATTTTATTAATATTCGGTGTATTTATTTTGAAACGATTTTACATTATTCTATTTGTTTTTTGTATATATTTTTTTTATACATATTTACATTATTTAAATGTATCTTGCATATATATTACATACAAATTTATTATCTATTATTTATTTTCACACAAATACACATTCTTTTCATGATATTTTGTTTATTTATTTTGTCACGAATTTACATTACTTAATATGTATTTTATATATATATTTTTATACGTATTTACATAATTTCATGTGTATTTTGTATATATTTCTATAGAAATCTACGTTATTTTATGTGTATTCGTATATATATTTTGAAACAAATTTACACTGTTTTATTTGTATTTTGCGTTTTTTTTTCAATACAAATTTACCTTATTGTATGCGTGCATTTTGTATATTAATTTTAATACAAATTTAATTATTCTATGTGTATTTTTGTATATGTATTTTAAAAAAAAAATGCTTTATCTTATGGGTATTTTGCATCTTTATTTTCATACAAATTTAAATTATTTTTTGATATTCTGTGTACTTATTTTGATACGATTTTACATTATTCTATGTATAACAAAATAAATACAGAATACACAAAATAGATATGCAAAATACATATAAACAATGTAAATTTGTTTCAAAATATATATATGAATACACATGAAATAAGGTAGATTTCTATAAAATATATATACAAAATACACATAAAATTAAGTAAATACGTATAAAAATGTATACAAAATACACATAAAATAATGTAAATTAGTATCAAAATAAATAAACAAAATAATAAAGAATGTATTTGTATAAATATATATATACAAAATACATTAAATAATATAAATTTGTTTAAAACTATACAAAATACACATGAAATGATGTAAATACGTATAAAATATATATACAAAATACATTAAATAATGTAAATTCGCGTCAAAATAAATAAACAAAATATCAGTAAAAGAATGTATTTGTATGAAAATAGATATACAAAATACACATAAAATAACCTAAATTTGTATCAAACTATATACAAAATACAAAAATATTTTAAATTTGTATGAAAATAAATATACAAAATACACATAAAATTAGGTAAATTTGTATTGAAATACATACACAAAATACACATAAAATAATGTAAATTTGAATGAAAATACATAAACAAATACACTTAAAATAACGTAAATTTGTATAAAAAAAATATGTACAAAACACAATAATGTAAAATCGTATCAAAATAAATACACAGAATATTAATAAAATAATGTAAATTTGTATGAAAATAAAGAAGCAAAATACCCATAAGATAACGCATTTTTTTATTTATAAATATATATATACCAAAATACACATCAAAAAATAAAATTTGTATTAAAATAAATATACAAAAAACACATACAATAAGGTAAATTTGTATTGAAATAGATATGCAAAATACATATAAAACAATGTAAATTTGTTTCAAAATATATATACGAATACACATAAAATAACGTAGATTTCTATCAAATATATATACAAAATACATAAAATGAAGTAAATACGTATAAAAATGTATACAAAATACATATAAAATATAATGTAAATTGTATCAAAATAAATAAACAAAATACCAATAAAAGAATGTGTATTTGTATGAATATAAATATACAAAATACACATAAAATAACGTAAATTTATATAAAACTATATACATAAATACACAGAAGTAATTAGATTTGTATGAAAATATATACAAAATACACACGAAATAAGCTAAATTTGAATTGAAATATATATACAAAATACATGAAATAAAGTAAATTTGTATCAAAATATTTATACAAATACACATATAATAACGTAAATTTGTATTGAAATATATAAACAAAATACACATTAAATAATGTAAATACGTATAAAAAATATGTACAAAATACACATATAATCATGTAATTCGTATCAAAATAAATAAACAAAATACCAATAAAATAATATAAATTTGTATGAGTAAACGTGTATGTTGCATATTTTTTCAAAACAAATTTACCTTATTATATACGCATTTTGTATATTAATTTTAATACAAACTTAATTATTCGATGTGTATTTTTGTATCTGTATTTTTATAAACATATGCTTTATTTTTTGGGTATTTTGCATCTTTATTTTCATACAAATTTACATTATTTTATTGATATTCTGCTCATTCATTTTGATACGAATTGACATTATTCTGTGTATTTTGTATATATTTTTCATACAAATTTACGTTATTTTATGTGTATTTGTTTATATATTTTGACACGAATTTACAATATTTTATGGGTATTTTGTATATACATTTCAAAAGAAATGTACCTAGTTTTATGTGTATTTTGTGGATCTATTTTCACACCAACTCAAATTATTTCTATGTATTTTTGTATATATTTTAATACAAATTTTAGTTATGTTATGTGTATTTTGTAAATTTATTTTCATTCAAATATATATTATTTTATTGGTGTTTTGTTGATTTATATTGATACGAATTTACATTATTTTATATGTACTTTGTATATATATTTTTATACGCTTTTACATTATTTAATATTTATTTTGAATATATATTTTTATACAAATTCATGGTATTTTATGTGTATTTGTATATATATTTTTATATAAATTTACATTATTTTATGTGTATTTTGTACATATATTTTTTTACAAATCTACCTTATTTTATGTTTATTTTGTATGTGTATTTTGTATATTTATATTTATCCAAATACACATTCTTTTATTGGTATTTTGTTTATTTATTTTAATTCGAATTTACATTATTTTATGTGTATTTTGTATACATTTTTTATACGTATTTACTTAATTTTAAGTGTATTTTGTATATATATTTTTATAGAAATCTACGTTTTTTTATTTGTATTCGTATATATATTTTGAAACAAATTTACATTGTTTTATATGTATTTTTGCATATCTCTTTCAATACAAATTTACCTTATTGTATGTGCATTTTGTATATTTATTTCAATGCAAATTTAAATATTTTATGTGTATTTTGGTATATATATTTTTATAAGATTACGAAAATTTGAATAAAAATATATACAAAAAAACAAAAAAATAAATTTCAATTTGTATGAAAATAGATATACAAAATACACATATAATTAGTCAAATTTGTATTTAAATACATGCACAAAATACACATAAAATAATGTAAATTGTATGAAATGAAAACAAATTAACATAAAATTCGCGTCAAAATAAATAAACAAAATATCAATAAAAGACTGTGTATTTGTATGAAAATAGATATACAAAATACACATAAAATAACCTAAATTTGTATCAATCTATATACAAAAATACACAAAAATATTTTAAATTTGTATGAAAATAAATAAACAAAATACCCATAAAATTAGGTAAATTTGTATTGAAATACATATACAGAATACACATAAAATAATGGAAGTTTGAATGAAAATATATAAACATATACACTTAAAATAACGTAAATTTGTATAAAAAAATATGTACAAAACACAAATAGAATAATGTAAAATCGTATCAAAATAAATACACAGAATATTAATAAAATAATGTAAATTTGTATGAAAATAAAGAAGCAAAATACCCATAAAATAACGCATTTTTTTAATTTTTAAAAATATATATACCAAAATACACATCAAAAAATTAAATTTGTATTAAAATAAATATACAAAAAACACATACAATAAGGTAAATTTGTATTGAAATAGATATGCAAAATACATATAAAACAATGTAAATTTGTTTCAAAATATATATACGAATACACATAAAATAACGTAGATTTCTATAAATATATATACAAAATACAAAAATGAAGTAAATACGTATAAAAAATGTATACAAAAACATAAAATAAAGTAAATTGTATCAAAATAAATAAACAAAATACCAGTAAAGAATGTGTATTTGTATCAATATAAATATACAAAATACACATAAAATAACGTAAATTTATATAAAACTATATACAAAATTACACAGAAGTAATTAAATTTGTATGAAAATATATACAAAATACACACAAAATAAGCTAAATTTGAATTGAAATATATATACAAAATACATGAAATAAAGTTAATTTGTATCAAAATATTTATACAAATACACATATAATAACGTAAATTTGTATGAAAATATAAAAACAAAATACACATTAAATAATGTAAATACGTATAAAAAAATATGTACAAAATACACATATAATCATGTAATTCGTATCAAAATAAATAAACAAAATACCAATAAAATAATATAAATTTGTATGAGTAAACGTGTATGTTGCATATTTTTTCAATACAAATTTACCTTATTATATACGCATTTTGTATATTAATTTTAATATATGTATTTGAATATATATTTTGATACAAATTTACATTATTTTATGTATTTTCTATATTTATTTCAATTCAAATTTAGCTTATTTTATGTGTCTTTTGTATATCTATTTTCATACAAATTTAATTATTTTTGTTTATTTTTGTATATAGTTTTATACAATTTTACGTTATTTTATGTGTATTTTGTATATTTATATTTATACAAGTAAACATTCTTTTATTGGCATTTAGTTTATTTATTTTGATACGAATTTACATTATTTTATGTGTATTTTGTATACATTTTCTTATACGTATTTACTTCATTTTATTTGTATTTTGTATATATATTTTTATAGAAATCTACGTTATTTTATGTGTATTCGTATATATATTTTGAAACAAATTTACATTGTTTTATGTGTATTTTGCAAATCTATTTCAATACAAATTTACCTTATTGTATGTGCATTTTGTATATTTATTGTAATACACATTTAAATATTTTTTGTGTATTTTGGTATATATATTTTCATAAAAGTTGCGTTGTTTTATGGGTATTTTGCATCTTTATTTTCATACAAATTTACATTATTTTATTAATATTCTGTGTATTTATTTTGATACTATTTTACATTATTCTATTTGTGTTTTGTATATTTTTTTATACATATTTACATTATTTAATGTGTATTTTCTATATATATTTCATACAAATTTACGTTATTTTAAGTGTATTTGTTTATATATTTTCATTCAAATTTACATTATTTTATGTGTATTTTGTATATGTATTTCAATAGAAATTTAACTAGTTTTATGTGTATTTTGTATTTATATTTTTATACAAATTTAAATTATTTTTGTGTATTTTTTAATAGAGTTTTATACAAATTTACAATATTTTATGTGTATTTTGTATATCTATTTTCATACAAATACACATTCTTTTATTGATATTTTGTTTATTTATTTTGATGCGAATTTACATTATTTAATGTGTATTGTGTATATATATTTTACGTCATTTCATGTGTATTTTGTATATATATTTCTATAGAAATATACGTTATTTTATGTGTATTGGTATATATATTTTAAAACAAATATACATTGTTTTTATGTGCATTTTGTATATTTTTTAAATACAAATTTCCCTTATTGTTCGTACATTTTGTATATTAATTTTAATACAAATTTAATTATTCTATGTGTATTCTTGTATATGTATTTAAAAAAAATATGCTTTATTTTATGGGTATTTTGCATCTTTATTTTCATACAAAATTACATTATTTTATTGATATTCTGTGTATTTATTTTGATACGATTTTACATTATTCTATGTATATTTTGTATATCTATTTTATACATATGTACGTTATTTTATGTGAATTTGTTTTCATTTCATACAAATTTATATTATTTTATGTGTATTTTGTACATGTATTTAAATACAAATTTAACTAATTATATGTGTATTTTGTATATCTATTTTCATACAAATTGAAATTTATTTTTTTGTTTTTTTGTATATACTTTCATTCAAATTTTCGTAATTTTATGTGTATTTTGTATATTTATTTTCCTACAAATATACGTTCTTTTATCGGAATTTTGTTTATTTATTTTGATACGAATTTTCATTTTTTAAGGTGTATTTGATATATTTATTTTTATACTTATTTACATAATTTTATATGTATTTTGAATATATATTTTCATAGAAATTTACTCTATATGTATATACAAAAAAACAAAAAAAATATTTAAATTTGTATGAAAATAAATATACAAAATACACATAAAATTAGGTAAATTTGTATTGAAATACATATACAAAATACACAAAATAATGTAAATTTGAATGAAATTATATAAACAAATACACTTAAAATGACGTTAATTTGTATAAAATATATATGAAAAATACACATTAAATAATGAAAATATGTATAAAAAAATATATACAAAAATCAAATAGTATAATATAAAATCGTATCAAAATATATACACAGAATATTAATAAAATAATGTACATTTCTATGAAAACTAATATGCAAAATACCTATAAAATAACGCATTTTTTCTAAAATTATATATACCAAAATACACATAAAATATTTGAATTTGTATTAAAATAAATATACAAAATGCACATACAATAAGGTAAATTTGTATTGAAATAGATATGCAAAAAACATATAAAACAATGTAAATTTGTTTCAAAATATATATACGAATACACATAAAATAACGTAGATTTCTATAAATATATATACAAAATACAAATAAAATTAAGTAAATACGAATCAAAAATGTATACAAAATACACATAAAATAATGTAAATTCGTATAAATATAAATATACAAAATACCAATAAGAGAATGTGTATTTGTATAAATATAAATATACAAAATTAAAATAAAATAAAGTAAATTTTTATAAAAATATATACAAAAAAAAACAGAAGTAATTAAATTTGTATGAAAATAGATATACAAAATACACACAAAATAAGCTAAATTTGAATTGAAATATATATACAAAATACATAAAATAAAGTAAATTCGTTTCAAAATATTTTTAACAAATACACATATAATAACGTAAATTTGTAAAAAAAAATATATAAACAAAATACACATTAAGTAATGTAAATACGTATTATTTACAATCAAAATCAAGTCATTCGTATCAAAATAAACAAAAACTAATTGAATAATGTAAATTTGTATGAGAAAACATATACAAAATACACATAAAATAACGTTTTAAGTTTCTATAAAATATATGTACAAAATGCACATAAAATTAGTTTGCATAAAATATATATAAAACACACATTAGATAATGTAAATGAGTATAAAATATGTATACAAAATACCTATGAAATAATCTAAATTCGTATCGAGTTAAATTAAGAAAATAACAATAAAATAATGTAATTTTGGATGAAAATATATATAAAAAACACACATAAAATAACCTAAATACAAATACAAATAAACACATTAAATAATTTATAATTGAATGAAATAAATATACAAAATAAACATAAAATAAGGCAAATTTGTGATAAAATATATGTAAGAGTACACATAAAATAATATAAATTTTTATGAAAATATATATATACAAATACACATAAAATAACATGAATTTGTATAAAATGTTTCAAAATATATACGAATACACACAATAAAATAACGTAAATTTTTATGAAAATGTATATATAAAATACACATCAAATAGTTTAAATACGTAGAAAAATATATATACAAAATACACATAAAATAATGTAAATTCGTAAAAAATTAAATACACAAAATTCCAATAAAAGAATGTATATTTGTAGGAAAATATATATACAAAAAACAAATAAAATAACTAAAATTTGTATAAAAATATATACAAATATACACAAAAATAATTTAAATTTGTTTGAAAATAGATATGCAAAAAACACATAAAGTTAGGCAAATTTGTATTGAAATACATATACAAAATTCACATAAAATAATGTAAATTTGTAAGAAAATATATAAACAAATACATATAAAATCACGTAAATTTGGATAAAATATATATATACAAAATATACATTAAATATTTTAAATATGTATAAAAATATATTATATTATATATATTTTATTGATATGTGCGTTATTTATGTGTATTTTCTATATGTTTTCTCATAGACATTTACATTATTTTATTGGTATTTTGTCTATTTATTTTGATACGAATTACATGATTATTTGTGTATTTTTACATTTTTTATACGTATTTACATTATTTAATGTGTATTTTGTTTATATATTTTTATACAAATTTACGTTATTATATGTGTATTTGTATAGGTATTTTGATACATATTTACATTATTTTATGTATTTTGTAAATATATTTCAATTCAAATTTAGCTTATTTTATGTGTATTTTGTATATCTATTTATTTTAATACAAAATCAAATATTTTATGTTTTTTCGTATTTATATTTTTATAAAAAATGCGTTATTTTATGGGTATTTTGCATCTTAATTTTCATACATATTTACATTATTTTATTAATATTTTCTGTATTTATTTTGAAACGATTATACATTATTTTATTTGTGTTTTGTATATTTTTTTTTATACATATTTACATTATTTAATGTTTTGTTTGTATATATATTTGATAGAAATTTACGTTATTTTAAGTCTATATGTTTATATATTTTCATTCAAATTTACACTATTTTATGTGTATTTTGTATATGTATTTCAATATGTTTTTTGTATAATTATTTTCATACAAGTTTAAATTATTTTTGTGTATTTTTGTATATAGTTTTATACAAATTTAGGTTATTTTATGTGTATTTTGTATATCTATTTTCATACAAATACACATTCTTTTCATGATATTTTGTTTATTTATTTTGACACGAATTAACATTATTTAATGTGTATTTTGTATATATATTTATATACGTATTGACATTATTTCAAGTGTATTTTGTATATATATTTCTATAGAAATCTGCGTTATTTTATGTGTATTCGAATATATATTTTGAAACAAATTTACATTATTTTATGTGTATTTTGCATATTTTTTCAATACAAATTTACCTTATTGTATGTGCATTTTGTATATTAATTTTAATACAAATTTGATTAATTTATGTGTATTTTTGTATATGTATTTTTATAAAAATATGCTTTATTTTATGGGTATTTTGCATCTTTATTTTCATACAAATTTACATTATTTTATTGATATTCTGTGTATTTATTTTGATATGATTTTACATTATTCTATGTGTATTTTGTATATATATTTTATATAAAATTTATTTGTTTTCATTTCATACAAATCTACATTATTTTATGTGTTTTTAGTACATGTATTTAAATACAAATTTAACTAGTTATATGTGTATTTTGTATATCTATTTTGTATGTATATTTTCATAGAAATTTACTCTATTTTATGAGTATTCGTATATATATTTTGATACAAATTTACATTATTGATGTGTATTTTGCATATCTATTTCAATACAAATTTACTTTATTGTACGTGCATTTTGTATATTTATTTTAATACAAACTTAACTATTTTATATGTATTTTTGTATATATATTTTTATGCAAATATGCGTTATTATATGGATATTTTGCATCTTTATTTTCATACAAATTTACATTATTTTATTGATATTCTCTTTATTTATTTTGATACGATTTAACATTATTCTATGTGTATTTTGTATATTTTTTTTATACATATAAACATTATTTAATGTTCATTTTGTATATATATTTTATCCAAATTTACATTATTTTATGTGTATTTGTTTATATATTTTCATACAAATTTACATTATTTTATGTGTTTTTTGTATATATATTTTTCTACGTATTTAAATTATTTTGTGTATTTTGTATATACATTTTCATAAAAAAAATTACGTTATTTTATTGTGTGTATAAGTATATATTTTGATACAAATTTTATACAAATTCATGTTATTTAATGTGTATTTGTATATATATTTTCATACAAATTTATATTATTTTATGTGTATTTTTTCATATATTTCATTACAAATTTACCTTATTTTATGTTTATTTTGTATATTTATTTTATTCAATTTTAAATTATTTTATGTGTATACCTGTATTTGTATTTAATTTATTTTATGTGTATTTTGTATATATATTGTCATCCAAAATTACATTATTTTATTGGTATTTCTTAATTTAATTCGATACGAATTTAGATTATTTCATAGGTATTTTGTATACATATTTTTATACTCATTTACATGATCTAAAGTGTGTTTTGTATATATATTTTTATGCAAATTTATTTTATGTTCATTTTTGTACATATATTTTTATAGAAATTTGCGTTATTTTATGTATATAGTTTTATATAAATCTACGTTATTTTATGTGCATTTTGTATATTTTTATTTATACAAATACAGATTCTTTTATTGGTATATTATTTATTATATTATTATATTATTTTGTATATGTATTTTTAAAGAAATCTACGTTATTTTATGTGTATTCGTATATATATTTTGAAACAAATTTACATTATTTTATATGTATTTTGCATATCTATTTCAATACAAATTTACCTTATTGTATGTGCATTTTGTATATTTATTTTAATACAAGTTCAAATATTTTGTGTATTTTGGTATCAATAATTTTATAAAAAAATGCGTTATTTTATAGGTATTTTGCATCTTAATTTTCATTTTATATGTACTTTGTATATATATTTTTATACGCTCTTACATTATTTAATATTTATTTTGAATATATATTTTTATACAAATTCATGGTATTTTATGTGTATTTGTATATATATTTTCATATAAATTTCATATAAATTTACATATATTTTATTACAAATCTACCTTATTTTATGTTTATTTTGTATGTGTATATTGTATATTTATATTTATCCATATACACATTCTTTTATTGGTATTTTGTTTATCTATTTTAATTCGAATTTACATTATTTTATGTGTATTTTGAATACATTTTTTTATACGTATTTACTTAATTTTATGTGTATTTTGTATATATATTTTTATAGAAATCTACGTTTTTTTATTTGTATTCGTATATATATTTTGAAACAAATTTACATTGTTTTATATGTATTTTTGCATATCTCTTTCAATACAAATTTATCTTATTGTATATGCATTTTGTATATTTATTTCAATACAAATTTAAAAATTTTATGTGTATTTTGGTATATATATTTTTATAAGAAATGCGTTATTTTATGGGAATTTTGCATCTTTATTTTCATACAAATTTATATTATTTTATTAATATTCGGTGTATTTATTTTGATACGATGTTACATTATTATATTTTTTTTTGTATATACTTTTTTATACATATTTACATTATATAATGTGTATCTTGCATATATATTTTATACAAATTTATTATCTATTATATATTTTCATACAAATACACATTCTTTTCATGATATTTTGTTTATTTATTTTGACACGAATTTACATTATTTGATATGTATTTTGTATATATATTTTTATACGTATTTACATAATTTCATATGTATTTTGTATATATATTTAATAGATATTCAAAATACACATAAAATAACCTAAATTTGTATCAAACTATATAAAAAATACACAAAATTTTTTTAAATTTGTATGAAAATAAATATACAAAATACACATAAATTAGGTAAATTTGTATGGAAATACATATACAAAATACACATAAAATAATGTAAATTTGAATGAAAATACATAAACAAATACACTTAAAATAACGTAAATTTGTATAAAAAAATATATACAAAACACAAATAGAATAATGTAAAATCGTATCAAAATAAATACACAGAATATTAATAAAATAATGTAAATTTGTATGAAAATAAAGAGGCAAAATACCCATAAAATAACGCATTTTTTATTTATAAAAATATATATACCAAAATACGCAAAAAAATTAGATTTGTATTAAAATAAATATATCAAAAACACATACAATAAGGTAAATTTGTATTGAAATAGATACGCAAAATACATATAAAGCAATGTAAATTTGTTTCAAAATATGTATACGAATACACATAAAATAACGTAGATTTCTATAAATATATATATACAAAATACACATAAATATAAATACGTATAAATATATATACAAAATACACATAAAATGAAGTAAATACGTATAAAAAATGTATAGAAAATACATAAAATAATGTAAATTGTATCAAAATAAATAAACAAAATACCAATAAAAGAATGTGTATTTGTATATATATAAATATACAAAATACACATAAAATAACGTAAATTTATATAAAACTATATACATAAATACACAGAAGTAATTAAATTTGTATGAAAATATATACAAAATACACACAAAATAAGCTAAATTTGAATTGAAATATATATACAAAATACATGAAATAAAGTAAATTTGTATCAAAATATTCATACAAATACACATATAATAACGTAAATTTGTATGAAAATATATAAACAAAATACACATTAAATAATGTAAATACGTATAAAAAAATATGTACAAAATACACATATAATCATGTAATTCGTATCAAAATAAATAAACAAAATACCAATAAAATAATATAAATTTGTATGAGTAAACGTGTATTTTGCATATTTTTTCAATACAAATTTACCTTATTATATACGCATTTTGTATATTAATTTTAATACAAATTTAATTATTCGATGTGTATTTTTGTATCTGTATTTTTATAAACATATGCTTTATTTTTTGGGTATTTTGCATCTTTATTTTCATACAAATATACATTATTTTATTGATATTCTGCTCATTCATTTTGATACGAATTGACATTATTCTATGTGTATTTTGTATATATTTTTCATACAAATTTACGTTATTTTATGTGTATTTGTTTATATATTTTGACTCAAATTTACAATATTTTATGGCTATTTTGTATATACATTTCAAAAGAAATTTACCTAGTTTTATGTGTATTTTGTATATCTATTTTCATACAAACTCTAATTATTTCTATGTATTTTTGTATAAATTTTAATACAAATTTTAGTGTTTTATGTGTATTTTGTAAATTTATTTTCATTCATATATATATATATATATATATATATATATATATATATATATATATATATATATATATATATATATATATATATATATATATATATATATATATATATATATATATATATATATATATATATATATATATATATATATATATATATTATTTTATTGGTGTTTTGTTGATTTATATTGATACGAATTTACATTATTTTATATGTACTTTGTATATATATTTTTATACGCTATTACATTATTTAATATTTATTTTGAGTATATATTTTATACAAATTCATGGTATTTTATGTATTTGTATATATATTTTCATATAAATTTACATTATTTTATATGTATTTTGTATATATATTTTATTACAAATCTACCTTATTTTAGGTTTATTTTGTATATGTATTTTGTATATTTATATTTATCCAAATACAGATTCTTTTATTGGTATTTTGTTTATTTATTTTAAATCGAATTTACATTATTTTATGTGTATTTTGTATACATTTTTTTATACGTATTTACTTAATTTTATGTGTATTTTGTATATATATTTTTATATAAATATACGTTTTTTATTTGTATTCGTATATATTTTGAATCAAATTTACATTGTTTTATATGTATTTTTGCATATCTCTTTCAATACAAATTTACCTTATTGTATGTGCATTTTGTATATTTATTTCAATACAAATTTAAATATTTTATGTGTATTTTGGTATATATATTTTTATAAGAAATGCGCTATTTTATGGGAATTTTGCATTTTATTTTCATACAAATTTACATTATTTTATTAATATTCGGTGTATTTATTTTGATACGAATTTACATTATTCTATTTGTTTTTTGTATATACTTTTTTATACATATTTACATTATTTAATGAGTATCTTGCATATATATTTTATACAAATTTATTATCTATTATCTATTTTTATACAAATACACATTCTTTACATGATATTTTGTTTATTTATTTTGACACGAATTTACATTATTTGATGTGTATTTTGTATATATATTTTTATACGTATTTACATAATTTCATATGTATTTTGTATATATATTTCAATAGAAATCTACTTTATTTTATGTGTATTCGTATATATATTTTGAAACAAATTTACATTGTTTTATATGTATTTTTGAATATCTCTTTTAATACAAATTTACCTTACTGTATATGCATTTTGTATATTTATTTCAATACAAATTTAAATATTTTATGTGTATTTTGGTATATTTATTTTATAAAAATGCGATAATTTTGGGAATTTTGCATCTTTATTTTCATACAAATTTACATTATTTTATTGATATTCTGTGTATTTATTTTGATACGATTTTACATTATTCTATTTGATTTTTGTATATATTTTTTTTATACACATTTACATTATTTAATGTGTATCTTGCATATATATTTTATACAAATTTACGTTATTTTAAGTGTATTTGTTTTTATATTTTCATTCAAATTTACATTTATTTTAATTAGAAATTACATTATTTTATGTGTATTTTGTATACATTTTTTTATACGTATTTACTTAATTTTATGTGTATTTTGTATATATTTTTTATAGAAATCTACGTATTTTTTATTTGTATTCGTATATATATTTAGAAACAAATTTACATTGTTTTATATGTATTTTTGCATATCTCTTTCAATACAAATTTACCTTATTGTATGTGCATTTTGTATATTTATTTCAATGCAAATTTAAATATTTTATGTGTATTTTGGTATATATATTTTTATAAGAAATGCGCTATTTTATGGGAATTTTGCATCTTTATTTTCATACAAATTTACATTATTTTATTAATATTCGGTGTATTTATTTTGATACGATGTTACATTATTCTATTTGTTTTTATATATACTTTTTATACATATTTACATTATTTAATGTGTATCTTGCATATATTTTATACAAATTTATTATCTATTATCTATTTTCATACAAATACACATTCTTTTCATGATATTTTGTTTATTTATTTTGACACGAATTTACATTATTTGATATGTATTTTGTATATATATTTTTATACGTATTTACATAATTTCATATGTATTTTGTATATATATTTCTATAGAAATCTACTTTATTTTATGTGTATTCGTATATATATTTTGAAACAAATTTACATTGTTTTATATGTATTTTTGAATATCTCTTTCAATACAAATTTACCTTACTGTATATGCATTTTGTATATTTATTTCAATACAAATTTAAATATTTTATGTGTATTTTGGTAAATATATTTAAAAAAAATGCGATAATTTTTGGGAATTTTGCATCTTTATTTTCATACAAATTTACATTATTTTATTGATATTCTGTGTATTTATTTTGATACGATTTTACATTATTCTATTTGATTTTGTATATATTTTTTATACACATTTACATTATTTAATGTGTATCTTGCATATATATTTTATACAAATTTACGTTATTTTAAGTGTATTTGTTTATATATTTTCATTCAAATTTACATTATTTGATGTGTATTTTGTATATGTATTTCAATACAAATTTACCTAATTTTATGTGTATTTTGTATATTTTTCAAACAAATTTAAATTATTTTGTGTATTTTGTATATAGTTTTATACAAATTTAGGTTATTTTATGTACGCATTTACATTATTTAGTGTGTGTTTTGTATATATATTTTTTAAATTTACTTTATTTTATGTGCATTTTGTACATATATTTTATAGAAATTTGCGTTATTTGTATATGTTTTCTCACAAATTTACATTATTTTATTACTATTTTGTTTATTTATTTTGATACGAATTACATGATTATATGTGTATTTTGTACATATTTTTATACGTATTTACATTACTTAATGTGTATTTTGTTTATATATTTTTAAACAAATCTACGTTATTATATGTATTTGTATAAATATTTTGATACAGATTTACATTATTTTATGTATTTTGTATGTACATTTGAATTCAAATTTAGCTTATTTTAGCTGTATTTTGTATATATATTTTCATACAAATTTAATTACTTCTGTGTATTTTTGTATATAGTTTTATACAAATTTACGATATTTTATGTGTATTTTCTATATTTATATTTATACAAATACATTCTTTTACTGGTATTTTGTTTATTTATTTTGATACGATTTTTATGTATTTTGTATTCATTTTATTATACGTATTTACTTAATTTTATGGGTATTTTGTATATATTTTTATAGAAATCTACGTTATTTTATGTGTATTCGTATATATTTTTTGAAACAAATTTACATTGTTTTATATGTATTTTGCATATCTATATCAATACAAATTTACCTTACAGTATGTTCATTTTGTATATTTATTTTAATACAAATTTTAATATTTTATGTGTATTTTGGTATATATATTTTTATAAAAAATGTGTTATTTTATGGCTATTTTGCATCTTTATTTTCATACAAATTTACATTATTTTATTAATATTCTGTGTATTTATTTTGATACGATTTTACATTATTCTATTTGTGTTTTGAATATATTTTTTATACATATTTACATTATTTAATTAGTATTTTGTATATATATTTGATACAAATTTACGTTATTTTAAGTGTATATGTTTATATATTTTCATTCAAACTTCCATTATTTTATGTGTATTTTGTATATGTATTTCAATACAAATTTACCTAATTTTATGTGTATTTTGTATATTTATTTTCATACAAATTTAAATTATTTTTGTGTATTTTTGTATATAGTTTTATACAAACTTAGGTTATTTTATGAGTATTTTGTATATCTATTTTCATACAAATACACATTCTTTTATTGATATTTTGTTTATTTATTTTGACGAGAATTTAAATTATTTAATGTGTATTTTGTATATATATTTTATACGTATTTACATCATTTCATGTGTATTTTGTATATATATTTCTATAGAAATCTACGTTATATTATGTGTATTCGTATATAGATTTTTAAACAAATTTACACTTTTATGTGTATTTTGCATATTTTTTCAATACAAATTTACCTTATTGTATATGCATTTTGTATATTAATTTTAATACAAATTTAATTATTCTATGTGTATTTTTGTATATGTATTTTATAAAAATATGCTTTATTTTATGGGTATTTTGCATCTTTATTTTCATACAAATTTACGTTATTTTATTGATATTCTGCTCATTCATTTTGATACGATTTGACATTATTTTATGTGTATTTGTTTATATATTTTGACACAAATTTACAATATTTTATGGGTATTTTGTATATATATTTCAAAAGAAATTTACCTAGTTTTATGTGTATTTTGAATATCTATTTTCATACAAACTCAAATTATTTTTATGTATTTTTGTATATATTTCAATACAAATTTTAGCTATGTTATGTGCATTTTGTAAATCTATTTTCATTCAAATATATATTATTTTATTGGTATTTTGTTGATTTATATCGATACGAATTTACATTATTTTATATGTACTTTTATATATATTTTTATACGCATTTACATTATTTAATATTTATTTTTAATATATAATTTTATACAAATTCATGGTATTTTATGTGTATTTGTATATATATTTTCATATAAATTTACATTATTTTATGTGTATTTTGTACATATATTTCATTACAAATTTACCTTATTTTATGTTTATTTTGTATGTGTATTTTGTACATTTATATTTATACACGTTTACTCATACAAATTTATATTATTTTATTGGTATTTTGTTTATTTATTTTGATACGAATTACATGATTATATGTGTATTTTGTACACATTTTTTTATACGTATTTACATTATTTAATGTGTATTTTGTTTATATATTTTTATACAAATTTACGTTATTATATGTGTATTTGTATAAATATTTTGATACCAATTTACTTTATTTCATGTATTTTGTATATATATTTCAATTCAAATTTAGCTTATTTTGTGTGTTTTGTATATATTTTCATACAAATTTAATTACTTCTGTGTATTTTTTATATAGTTTTATATAAATTTACGTTATTTTATGTGTATTTTGTATATTTATATTTATACAAATACACATTCTTTTATTGGTATTTTGTTTATTTATTTTGATACGAATTTACATTATTTTATGTGTATTTTGTATACATTTTTTTATACGTATTTACTTCATTTTATGTGTATTTTGTATATATATTTTATAGAAATCTACGTTATTTTATGTGTATTCGTATACATATTTTGAAACAAATTTACATTGCTTTATATGTATTTTGCATATCTATTTCAATACAAATTTACCTTATTGTACATATAAAACAATGTAAATTTGTTTCAAAATATATGTAAGAATACACATAAAATAACGTAGATTTCTATAAATATATATACAAAATACACATAAAATTAAGTAAATACGTATAAAAAATGTAAACAAAATACACATAAAATAATGTAAATTGAAACAAAATAAATAAACAAAATAATAAAAGAATGTGTATTTGTATAAATATAAATGTATAAAATAAACATAAAATAAGGTAAATTTGTAATGAAATATATGTACAAAATACACATAAAATAATGTAAATTTATATGAAAATATATATACAAATACACATAAAATACCATGAATTTGTATAAAATTATATACTCAAAATAAATATTAAATAATGCGTATAAAATATATATATATAAAGTACATATAAAATAATGTAAATTGTATCAATATAAATCAACAAAATACCAATAAAATAATATTTATTTGAATGAAAATAGATTTACAAAATACACATAACCTAACTAAAATTTGTATTGAAATATATACAAAAATACATAAAAATAATTTGAGTTTGAATGAAAATAGATATTCAAAATACACATAAAACTAGGTAAATTTCTTTGAAATATATATACAAAATAAAAAAAAAATATTGTAAATTTGTGTCAAAATATATAAACAAATACATAAAATAACGTAAATTTGTATGAAAAATATATACAAAATACACATAGAATAATGTCAAATCGTATCAAAATGAATGAGCAGAATATCAATAAAATAACGTAAATTTGTATGAAAATAAAGATGCAAAATACCCATAAAATAAAGCATATTTTTATAAAAATACATATAGAAAAATACACATAGAATAATTAAATTTGTATTAAAATTAATATACAAAATGCATATACAATAAATTTAAATTTGATTATATTAAATGAAATAAATATACAAAATAAACATAAAATAAGGTAAATTTGTAATAAAATGTATGTAAGAATACACATAAAATAATATAAATTTGTATGAAAATATATATACAAATACACATAAAATAACATGAATTTGTATAAAATTTGTTTAAAAATATATAAGAATACACACAATAAAATAACGTAATTTTTTTATAAAATGTATATATAAATACACATAAAATAATTTAAATACGTAGAAAATATATATAAAAATACATAAAATAATGTAAATTGTAAAAATTAAATACAAAATTCCAATAAAAGAATGTATATTTAGAAAATATATACAAAAACAAATAAAATAACTAAATTTGTATAAAATATATACAAAATACACAAAATAATTTAAATTTTTTGAAAATAGATATGCAAAATACATAAAGTTAGGCAAATTTGTATTGAATACATACACAAAACTCACATAAAATAATGTAAATTTGTATGAAAATATATAAACAATACATATAAAATAACGTAAATTTGATAATATATATACAAAATATACATTAAATATTTTAAATATGTTTAAAAATATATTATATTATATATATTTTTTTGATATTTGCGTTATTTATGTGTATTTTGTATATGTTTTCATAGAAATTTACATTATTTTATTGGTATTTTGTCTATTTATTTTGATACGAATTACATGATTATTTGTGTATTTTGTACATAATTTTTTATACGTATTTACATTATTAAATGTGTATTTTGTTTATATATTTTATACAAATTTACGTTATTATATGTGAATTTGTAAAAGTATTTTGATACAAATTTACATTATTTTATGTATTTTGTATATATTTCAATTCAAATTTAGCTTATTTTATGAGTATTTTGTATATATATTTATTTTAATACAAAATCAAATATTTTATGTTTTTTCGTATATATAATTTTATAAAAATGCATTATTTTATGGGTATTTTGCATATTATTTTTCATACAAATTTACATTATTTTATTAATATTTTCTGTATTTATTTTGATACGATTTTACATTATTTTATTTGTGTTTTGTATATATTTTTTATACATATTTACATTATTTAATGTTTTTTGTATATATATATGATACAAATTTACGTTATTTTAAGTCTATATGTTTATATATTTTCATTCAAATTTACATTATTTTCAGTGTATTTTGTATATGTATTTCAATACAAATTTACCTAATTTTATAAGTTTTTGTATATTTATTTTCATACAAGTTTAAATTATTTTGTGTATTTTGTATTTAGTTTTATACAAATTTAGGTTATTTTATGTGTATTTTGTATATCTATTTTCATACAAATACACATTCTTTTCATGATATTTTGTTTATTTATTTTGACACGAATTAACATTATTTAATGTGTATTTTGTATATATATTTTTATACGTATTTACATTATTTCAAGTGTATTTTGTATATATATTTCTATAGAAATCTGCGTTATTTTATGTGTATTCGTATATATATTTTGAAACAAATTTACATTGTTTTATGTGTATTTTGCATATTTTTTAATACAAATTTACCTTATTGTATGTGCATTTTGTATATTAATTTTAATACAAGTATGATTAATCTATGTTTATTTTGTATATGTATTTTATAAAAATATGCTTTATTTTATGGGTATTTTGCATCTTTATTTTCATAAAATTTACATTATTTTATTGATATTCTGTGTATTTATTTTGATATGATTTTACATTATTCTATGTGTATTTTGTATATATATTTTATATAAAATGTATTTGTTTTCATTTCATACAAATCTACATTATTTTATGTGTTTTTTGTACATGTATTTAAATACAAATTTAACTAGTTATGTGTATTTTGTATATATATTTTGTATGTATATTTTCATAGAAATTTACTCTATTTTATGAGTATTCGTATATATATTTTGTTACAAATTTACATTATTGATATGTATTTTGCATATCTATTTCAATACAAATTTACTTTATTGTATGTGCATTTTGTATATTTATTTCAATACAAATTTAATTATTTTATATGTATTTTTGTATATATTTTTATGCAAATATGCGTTATTATATGGATATTTTGCATCTTTATTTTCATACAAATTTACATTATTTTATTGATATTCTCTCTATTTATTTTGATACGATTTAACATTATTCTATGTGTATTTTGTATATATTTTTTTTATACATATTTACAATATTTAATGTTCATTTTGTATATATATTTTATCCAAATTTACATTATTTTATGTGTATTTGTTTATATATTTTCATACAAATTTACACTATTTTATGTGTTTTTGTATATATATTTTTCTACGTATTTAAATTATTTTATGTGTATTTTGTATATACATTTTCATAAAAAAACTACGTTATTTTTTTGTGTGTATAAATATAAATTTGATACAAATTTTATACAAATTCATGTTATTTAATGTGTATTTGTATATATATTTTCAAACAAATTTATATTATTTTATGTGTATTTTTCATATATTTCATTACAAATTTAATTTTATTTTATGTTTATTTTGTATATTTATTTCATTCAATTTTAAATTATTTAATGTGTATATTTTTATTTGTATTTAGGTTATTTTATGTGTATTTTGTATATATATTTTCATCCAAAATTACTTTATTTTACTGGTATTTCTTATTTTAATTTGATACGAATGTAGATTATTTTATAGGTATTTTGTATACATATTTTTATACTCATTTACATTATCTAATGTGTGTTTTGTATATATATTTTTATGCAAATTTATCTAATGTTCATTTTTGTACATATATTTTTATAAAAATATTAGTTATTTTATGTATATAGTTTTATATAAATTTACGTTATTTTATGTGCATTTTGTATATTTATATTTATACAAATACACATTCTTTTATTGGTATATTGTTTATTTACATTTATACGAATTTACATTATTTTATGTGTATTTTGTATACATTTTTTATACGTATTTATTTAATTTTATGTGTATTTTGTATATGTATTTTTATAGAAATCTACGTTATTTTATGTGTATTCGTATATATATTTTGAAACAAATTTACATTATTTTATATGTATTTTCCATATCTATTTCAATACAAATTTACCTTATTGTATGTGCATTTTGTATATTTATTTTAATACAAGTTCAAATATTTTATGTGTATTTTGGTATCAATAATTTTATAAAAAATGCGTTATTTTATAGGTATTTTGCATCTTAATTTTCATTTTATATGTACTTGGATATATATTTTTATACGCTCTTACATTATTTAATATTTATTTTGAATATAATTTTTTATACAAATTCATGGTATTTTATGTGTATTTGTATATATATTTTCATATAAATTTACATTATTGTATGTGTATTTTGTACATATATTTTATTACAAATCTACCTTATTTTATGTTTATTTTGTATGTGTATTTTGTATATTTATATTTATCCAAATACACATTCTTTTATTGGTATTTTGTTTATTTATTTTAATTCGAATTTACATTATTTTATGTGTATTTTGAATACATTTTTTTATACGTATTTACTTAATTTTGTATATATATTTTTATAGAAATCTACGTTTTTTTATTTGTATTCGTATATATATTTTGAAACAAATTTACATTGTTTTATATGTATTTTTGCATATCTCTTTCAATACAAATTTACCTTATTGTATATGCATTTTGTATATTTATTTCAATACAAATTTAAAAATTTTATGTGTATTTTGGTATATATATTTTATAAGAAATGCGCTATTTTATGGGAATTTTGCATCTTTATTTTCATACAAATTTACATTATTTTATTAATATTCGGTGTATTTATTTTGATACGATTTTACATTATTCTATTTGTTTTTTGTATATACTTTTTTATACATATTTACATTATTTAATGTGTATCTTGCATATATATTTTATACAAATTTATTATCTATTATCTATTTTCATACAAATACACATTCTTTTCATGATATTTTGTTTATTTATTTTGACACGAATTTACATTATTTGATATGTATTTTGTATATATATTTTTATACGTATTTACATAATTTCATATGTATTTTGTATATATTTAATAGATATTCAAAAAAACACATAAAATAACCTAAATTTGTATGGAAATATATATACAAAATACATATAAAATAATGTAAATTTGAATGAAAATATATAACAAATACACATAAAATAACGTAAATTTGGATAAAAAATATATACAAAACACAAATAGAATAATGTAAAATCGTATCAAAATAAATATACACAGAATATTAATAAAATAATGTAAATTTGTATTGAAAATATATATACCAAAATACATATAAATAATTTTTTTATATAAATATATATAAATACAATAACGTAGATTTCTATAAATATATATATAAATACACATAAAATTAAGTAAATACGTATAAAAATATATACAAATATACATAAAATAATGTAAATTGTATCAAAATAAATAAACAAAATACCAATAAAAGAATGTGTATTTGTATAAATATAAATATACAAAATACACATAAAATAACGTAAATTTATATAAAACTATATACATAAATACACAGAAGTAATTAAATTTGTATGAAATATATACAAAATACACACAAAATAAGCTAAATTTGAATTGAAATATATTTACAAAATACATGAAATAAAGTAAATTTGTATCAAATATTTATACAAATACACATATAATAACGTAATTTGTATGAAAATATATAAATATACATTAAATAATGTAAATACGTATAAAATGTGTAAAATACACATATAATCATGTAATTCGTATCAAAATAAATAAACAAAATACCAATAAAATAATATAAATTTGTATGAGTAAACGTGTATGTTGCATATTTTTCAATACAAATTTACCATATTATATACGCATTTTGTATATTAATTTTAATACAAATTTAATTATTCGATGTGTATTTTTGTATCTGTATTTTTATAAACATATGCTTTATTTTTGGGGTATTTTGCATCTTTATTTTCATACAAATATACATTATTTTATTGATATTCTGCTCATTCATTTTGATACGAATTGACATTATTCTATGTGTATTTTGTATATATTTTTCATACAAATTTACGTTATTTTATGTGTATTTGTTTATATATTTTGACACAAATTTACAATATTTTATGGCTATTTTGTATATACATTTCAAAAGAAATTTACCTAGTTTTATGTGTATTTTGAATATCTATTTTAATACAAACTCAAATTATTTCTATGTATTTTTGTATATATTTTAATACAAATTTTAGTTATGTTATGTGTATTTTGTAAATTTATTTTCATTCACATATATATATATATATATATATTATTTTATTGGTGTTTTGTTGATTTATATTGATACGAATTTACATTATTTTATATGTACTTTGTATATATATTTTTATACGCGTTTACATTATTTAACAGTTATTTTGAATATATATTTTATACAAATTCATGGTATTTTATGTGTATTTGTATATATATTTTCATATAAATTTACATTATTTTATGTGTATTTTGTACATATATTTTATTACAAATCTACCTTATTTTATGTTTATTTTGTATATGTATTTTGTATATTTATATTTATCCAAATATATTCTTTTATTGGTATTTTGTTTATTTATTTTAAATCGAATTTACATTATTTTATGTGTATTTTGTATACATTTTTTATACGTATTTACTTAATTTTATGTGTATTTTGTATATATATTTTTATAGAAATCTACGTTTTTTTATTTGTATTCGTATATATATTTTGAAACAAATTTACATTGTTTTATATGTATTTTTGCATATCTCTTTCAATACAAATTTACCTTATTGTATGTGCATTTTGTATATTTATTTCAATACAAATTTAAATATTTTATGTGTATTTTGGTATATATATTTTTATAAGAAATGCGCTATTTTATGGGAATTTTGCATCTTTATTTTCATACAAATTTACATTATTTTATTAATATTCGGTGTATTTATTTTGATACGAATTTACATTATTCTATTTGTTTTTTGTATACACTTTTATATACATATTTACATTATTTAATGAGTATCTTGCATATATATTTTATACAAATTTATTATCTATTATCTATTTTTATACAAATACACATTCTTTTCATGATATTTTGTTTATTTATTTTGACACGAATTTACATTATTTGATATGTATTTTGTATATATATTTTTATACGTATTTACATAATTTCATATGTATTTTGTATATATATTTATTGAGAAATCTACTTTATTTTATGTGTATTCGTATATATATTTTGAAACAAATTTACATTGTTTTATATGTATTTTGAATATCTCTTTAATACAAATTTACCTTACTGTATATGCATTTTGTATATTTATTTCAATACAAATTTAAATATTTTATGTGTATTTTGGTATATATATTTTATAAAAATGCGATAATTTTGGGAATTTTGCATCTTTATTTTCATACAAATTTACATTATTTTATTGATATTCTGTGTATTTATTTTGATACGATTTTACATTATTCTATTTGTTTTTGTATATATTTTTTTATACACATTTACATTATTTAATGTGTATCTTGCATATATATTTTATACAAATTTACGTTATTTTAAGTGTATTTGTTTTATATTTTCATTCAAATTTACATTTATTTTAATTGAAATTACATTATTTTATGTGTATTTTGTATACATTTTTTATACGTATTTACTTAATTTTATGTGTATTTTGTATATATATTTTATAGAAATCTACGTTTTTTATTTGAATTGTATATATATTTTGAAACAAATTTACATTGTTTTATATGTTATTTTGCATATCTCTTTCAATACAAATTTACCTTATTGTATGTGCATTTTGTATATTTATTTCAATGCAAATTTAAATATTTTATGTGTATTTTGGTATATATATTTTTATAAGAAATGCGCTATTTTATGGGAATTTTGCATCTTTATTTTCATACAAATTTACATTATTTTATTAATATTCGGTGTATTTATTTTGATACGATGTTACATTATTCTATTTGTTTTTTGTATATACTTTTTTATACATATTTACATTATTTAATGTGTATCTTGCATATATATTTTATACAAATTTATTATCTATGATCTATTTTCATACAAATACACATTTTTTTCATGATATTTTGTTTATTTATTTTGACACGTATTTACATTATTTGATATGTATTTTGTATATATATTTTTATACGTATTTACATAATTTCATATGTATTTTGTATATATATTTCTATAGAGATCTACTTTATTTTATGTGTATTCGTATATATATTTTGAAACAGATTTACATTGTTTTATATGTATTTTTGAATATCTCTTTCAATACAAATTTACCTTACTGTATATGCATTTTGTATATTTATTTCAATACAAATTTAAATATTTTATGTGTATTTTGGTAAATATATTTTTATAAAAAATGCGATAATTTTTGGGAATTTTGCATCTTTATTTTCATACAAATTTACATTATTTTATTGATATTCTGTGTATTTATTTTGATACGATTTTACATTATTCTATGTATATTTTGTATATATATTTCATACAAATGAACGTTATTTTATGTGAATTTGTTTTCATTTCATACAAATTTACATTATTTTATGTGTATTTTGTACATGTATTTAAATACAAATTTAACTAATTATATGTGTATTATGTATATCTATTTTCATACAAATTGAAATTAATTTTGTGTATTTTAGTATATATTTTTATTCAAATTTTCGTAATTTTATGTGAATTTTGTATATTTATTTTCCTACAAATATACGTTCTTTTATCGGAATTTTGTTTATTTATTTTGATACGAGTTTTCATTATTTTAGGTGTATTTGATATATATATTTTTATACTTATTTACATAATTTTATATGTATTTTGAATATATATTTTCATAGAAATTTACTCTATTTTTTGTGTATTCGTATATATTTTTTGATACAAATTAACATTATTTATGTGTATTTCGCATATCTATTTCAATACAAATTTTCTTTATTGTATGTGCCTTTTGTATATTTATTTTGATACAAATTTAATTATTTTGTGTGTATTTTTGTATATATATTTTTTAGCAAATATGCGTTATTATATGGGTATTTTGCATCTTTATTTTCATACAAATTTACATTATTTTATTGATAGTCTGTTTATTTATTTTGATTCGATTTTACGTTATTCTGTGTATTTTGTATATATATTTTTAGACATATTTACATTATTTAATGTATATTTTGTACATATATTTTATGGAAATTTACGTTATCTTATGTGTATTTGTTTATATAGTTTCATACAAATTTACTTTATTTTATGTGTATTTTGTATATGTATTTCAATAAAAATTTGCCTAATTTGATATGTATTTTGCATATCTATTTTCAAACAAATTTAATTATTTTTGTATTATTTTTATACAAATTTTTGTTATTTTATTTGAATTTTGTATATATATTTTCCTACACATATACATTCTTTTAGAGGAAATTATGTTTACTTATTTTGATACGAGTTTACATTATTTTATGTGTATTTTGTATATATATTTTTCTATGTATTTACATTATTTTATGTGTAATTTCTATATATATTTTCATAAAAATTTACGTAATTTTATTGTGTGTATTCGTATATATTTTGATTAAAAAATTTCATTATTTTATGTGTTTTTTGCATATCTATTTCAATAAAAATCTACCTTATTGTGTGTGTATTTTGTATATTTATTTTAATACAAATTTAATTATTTTATGTGTATTTTTGTATATATATATTTTTTTTAAATACGAGATATTTTATGGGTATTTTGCATCTTTAATTTTAAAAAAATTTACATTACGTACGTATCTTTTATACGTATTTACATTATTTAATGTGTATTTTGTTTATATTTTTATACAAATTTACGCTATTATATGTATTAGAATATATATTTTGATACAAATTTACATTATTTTATGTATTTTCTATATTTATTTCAATTCAAATTTAGCTTATTTTATGTGTCTTTGTATATCTATTTTCATACAAATTTAATTATTTTGTTTATTTTGTATATAGTTTTATACAATTTTACGTTATTTTATGTGTATTTTGTATATTTATATTTATACAAGTAAACATTCTTTTATTGGCATTTAGTTTATTTATTTTGATACGAATTTACATTATTTTATGTGTATTTTGTATACATTTTCTTATACGTATTTACTTCATTTTATGTGTATTTTGTATATATATTTTATAGAAATCTACGTTATTTTATGTGTATTCGTATGTATATTTTGAAACAAATTTACATTGTTTTATATGTATTTTGCATATCTATTTCAATACAAATTTACCTTATTGTATGTGCATTTTGTATATTTATTTTAATACAAATTTAAATATTTTATGTGCATTTTGGTATATATATTTTCAAAAAAAATGCGTTGTTTTATGGGTATTTTGCTTCTTTATTTTCATAAAAATTTACATTATTTTATTAATATTCTGTGTATTTATTTTGATACTATTTTACATTATTCTATTTGTGTTTTGTATATTTTTTATACATATTTACATTATTTAATGTGTATTTTCTATATATATTTCATACAAATTTTCGTTATTTTAAGTGTATTTGTTTATATATTTTTATTCAAATTTACATTATTTTATGTGTATTTTGTATATGTATTTCAATAGAAATTTACCTAATTTCATGTGTATTTTGTATATATATTTTATACAAATTTAAATAATTTTTTATGTATTTTTGTATAGAGTTTTATTCAAATTTACAATATTTTATGTGTATTTTGTATATCTATTTTCATACAAATACACATTCTTTTATTGATATTTTGTTTATTTATTTTGATGCGAATTTACATTACTTAATATGTATTGTGTATATATATTTTTATACGTATTTACGTCATTTCATGTGTATTTTGTATATATATTTCTATAGAAATATACGTTATTTTATGTGTATTCGTATATATATTTTGAAACAAATATACATTGTTTTATGTGCATTTTGTATATTAATTTTAATACAAATTTAGCTATTCTATGTGTATTTTTGTATATGTATTTTTATAAAAATATGCTTTATTTTATGGGTATTTTGCACCTTTATTTTCATACAAAATTACATCATTTTATTGACATTCTGTGTATTTATTTTGATACGATTTTACATTATTCTATGTATATATTGTATATCTATTTTATACCAATGTACGTTATTTTATGTGAATTTGTTTTCATTTCATACAAATTTACATTATTTTATGTGAATTTTGTACATGTTTTTAAATACAAATTTAACTAATTATATGTGTATTTTGTATATCTATTTTCATACAAATTGAAATTAATTTTGTATATATTTTTATTCAAATTTTCGTAATTTTATGTTTATTTTGTATATTTATTTTCCTACAAATATACGTTCTTTTATCGGAATTTTATTTATTTATTTTGATACGAATTTTCATTTTTTTTAGGTGTATTTGATATATATATATTTTTACTTATTTACATAATTTTATATGTATTTTGAATATATATTTTCATAGAAATCTACTCTATATGTATATGTATAGAAAATACACATGAAATAATCTAAATTCGTATCGAAATAAATAAACAAAATACCGATAAAATAATGTAATTTTGAATGAAAATATATATAGAAAATACACATAAAATAACGTAAATACAAATAAATATATACACATAAAATGATTTGAATTTGAATGAAAATAGATATAAAAATAAACTTAAAATAAGGCAAATTTATAATGAAATATATATACAAAATACACATAAAATAATGTAGATTTGTTTCAAAATATATATACGAATACACATAAAATAACGTAGATTTCTATAGAAATATATATACAAAATATACATGAAATGTTGTAAATACGTATAAAAATATATATACTAAATACACATTAAATAATGTAAATTCGTGTCAAAATAAATAATTAAAATATCAATAAAAGAATGTGTATTTGTATGAAAATACATATACAAAATACACATAAAATAACGTAAATTTGTATAAAACTATATATAAAAACACAAAATTAAGTTAAATTTGTATGAAAATAAATATACAAAATACATAAAATTAGGTAGAAATACATATACAAAATACACATAAAATAATGTAAATTTGAATGAAAATATATAAACAAATACACTTAAATTAACATAAATTTGTATAAAATATATATAAATAATGTAAATATGTATAAAAAATATATATACAAAACACAAATAGAATAATGTAAAATCGTATTAAAATAAATACACAGAATGTAAATAAAATAATGTAAATTTGTATGAAAATAAAGATGCAAAATACCCATAAAATAACGCATTTTTTATAAATATACAAAATACACATGAAAGGATGTAAATACGTATAAAAATATATATACAAAATACACATTAAATAATGTAAATTCGCGTCAAAATAAATAAACAAAATGTCAATTAAAGAATGTGTATTTGTATGAAAATAAATATACAAAATACACATAAGATAACATAAATTTGTATAAAACTATATACAAAAATACACAAAAATAATTTAAATTTGTATGAAAATAAATATACAAAATACACATAAAATTAGGTAAATTTGTATTGAAATACATATACAAAATACACATAAAATACTGTAAATTTAAATGAAAATACATAAACAAATACACTTAAAATAACGTAAATTTGTATAAAAAAATATATAAAAAACACAAATAGAATAATGTAAAATCGTATCAAAATAAATACACAGAATATTAATAAAATAATGTAAATTTGTATGAAAATAAAGAAGCAAAATACCCATAAAATAACGCATTTTTTTTAAATATATATACAAAAATACACATAAAAAATTTATTTGTATTAAAATAAATATACAAAATACATACAATAAGGTAAATCTGTATTGAAATAGATATGCAAAATACATATAAAACAATGTAAATTTGTTTCAAAATATATATACGAATACACATAAATAACGTAGATTTGTATAAAAATATATACAAAATACACGTAAAATGAAGTAAATACGTATAAAAAATGTATACAAAATACACATAAAATAACGTAAATTGTATCAAAATAAATAAACAAAATACTAATAAAAGAATGTGTATTTGTATAAATATAAATATACAAAATACACATAAATAACGTAAATTTGTATAAAACTATATACAAAATACACAGAAGTAATTAAATTGTATGAAAATAGATATACAAAATACAGATAAAATAAGCTAAATTTGAAGTGAAATGTATATACAAAATACATTAAATAATGTAAATTTGTATCAAAATATTTATAAAATACATATAATAACGTAAATTTGTTTAAAAATATATAAACAAAATACACATTAAGTAATGTAAATACGTATAAAAAATATGTACAAAATACACATATAATCATGTAATTCGTATCAAACTAAATAAACAAAATAGCAATAAAATAATGTAAATTTGTATGAGAAAACATATACAAATACATATAAAATAACGCTAATTTCTATAAAATATATGTCCAAAATGAACGTAAAATAAATTAACTTTGGATAAAATATATATACAAAACACACATTAAATAATGTAAATGCGTACATAAATAACCTATATTTGTATAAAACTATATACAAAAATAATTTAAATTTGTATGAAAAGAAATATACAAAATACACATAAAATTAGGTTAATTTCTATTGAAATACATATACAAAATACACATAAAATAATGTAAATTTGAAAGAAAATATATAAACAAATACACATATAATAACGTAAATTTGTATGAAATATATACAAAATACACATTAAATAATGTAAATATGTATAAAAAAATATATAAAAACACAAATAGAATAATGTAAAATCGTATCAAAATATATACACAGAATATTAATAAAATAATGTAAATTTGTATGAAAATTAAGATGCAAAATACCTATAAAATAACGCATTTTTTATAAAATTATTGATACCAAAATACACATAAAATATTTGAATTTGTATCAAAATAAATATACAAAATGCACATACAATAAGGTAAATTTGTATTGAAATAGATATGCAAAATACATATAAAATAATGTAAATTTGTTTCAAAATATATATAAGAATACACATAAAATAACGTAGATTTATATAAAAATACATATACAAAATAACCATAAAATTAAGTAAATACGTATAAAAAAATGTATACAAAATACACATAAAATAATGTAAATTAGTATAAATATAAATAAACAATATAGCAATAAAAGAATGTGTATTTGTATAAATATAAATATACAAAATGCACATAAAATAACGTAAATTTATATAAAACTATATACATAAAATAACGCAAATTTCTATAAAAATATATGTACAAAAATGAACATAAAATAAATTTGCATAAAAATATATATACAAAACACACATTAGATAATGTAAATGAGTACAAAAATATGTATACAAAATACGTATGAAATAATCTAAATTTGTATCGAATTAAATTAAGAAAATACCAATATAATAATGTAATTTTGGATGAAAATATATATACAAAATACACATAAAATAACCTAAATACAAATACAAATATACACATAAAATAATTTAAAATTGAATGAAATAAATATACAAAATAAACATAAAATAAGGTAAATTTGTAATGAAATATATGAAAAAATACATATAAAATAATATAAATTTGTATGAAAATATATATACAAATACACATTAAATAACATGAATTTGTATAAAATTTGTATCAAATTATATACGAATACACACAATAAAATAACGCAATTTTTTTTGAAAATGTCTATACAAAATACACATAAAATAATGTAAATTTGTATAAAAATATATAAAGAAATACACATAAAATAATGTAAATTTGGATAAAATATATATACAAAATAAATCTTAAATAATGTAAATATGTATAAAAAATATATATACAAAATACACATAGAATAATGTTAAATCGTATCAAAATAAATAAAGAGAATATCAATAAAATAATGTAAATTTGTATGAAAATAAAGCTGCAAAATATCCATATAATAACGCATATTTGCATAAAAATATATATACAAAAATACATATAAAATAATTAAATTTGTATTAAAATAAATATACAAAATGCACGTACAATAAAGAAAATTTGTATTGAAATAGATATGCAGAATACACATCAATAATGTAAATTTGTATCAAAATATATATACGAATACTCATAAAATAGAGTAAATTTCTATGAAAATATACATACAAAATAGATATACAAAATACACATATAACTAGTTAAATTTGTATTTAAATACATGTACAAAAAACACAAAATAATGTAGATTTGTATGAAATGAAAACATATACATTTTATATGAAATATATAAACAAAATACACATAGAATAATGTAAAATCATATCAAAATAAATACACAGAATATCAATAAAATAATGTAAATTTGTATGAAAATAAAGATGCAAAATACCCATAAAATAAAGCATATTTTTATAAAAATACATATACAAAAATACACATAGATTAATCAAATTTGTATTAAAATTAATATACAAAATGCACATACAATAAGGTAAATTTGTATTAAAAAAATATGCAAAATACACATAAAACAATGTAAATTTGTTTCAAAATATATATACGAATACATATAAAATAACGCAGATTTCTATAGAAATATATATACAAAATACACTTGAAATAATGTAAATACGAATAAAAATATATATACAATATACACATTAAATAATGTTAACTCGTGTCAAAATAAATAAACAAAATATCATGAAAAGAATGTGTATTTGTATGAAAATAGATATTCAAAATTCACATAAAATAACCTAAATTTGTATAAAACTATATATAAAAATACACAAAAATAATTTAAACTTGTATGAAAATAAATATACAAAAAACATATAAAATTAGGCAAATTTGTATTGAAATACATATACAAAATACACATAAAATAATGTAAATTTGAATGAAAACATATAAACATATAGACTTAAAATAACGTAAATTGGTATTAAATATATATACAAAAAACACATTAAATAATGTATATATGTATAAAACAATATATACAAAACATAAATAAAATAATGTAAAATCGTATCAAAATACAGAAAATATTAATAAAATAATGTAAATTTGTATGAAAATTAAGATGCAAAATACCCATAAAATAATGCATTTTTTATAAAAATATATATACGAAAAAACTTAAAATATTAGATTTTGTATTAAAATAAATAGATATACAAAATACTCATAAAATAAGCTAAATTTGAATTGAAATATATATACAAAATACATAAAATAATGTAAATTTGTATCAAAATACTTATACAAATACACATATAATAACGTAAATTTGTATAAAAATATATAAACAAAATACACATTAAATAATGTAAATACGTATAAAAAAATGTACAAAATACACAATAATCATGTAATTCGTATCAAAATAAATAGACAAAATACTAATAAAATAATGTAAATTTCTGAGAAAACATATACAAAATACATAAATAACACAAATATCAATAAAAATATATATAATATAATATATTTTTATACATATTTAAAATATTTAATGTATATTTTGTATATATATTTTATCCAAATTTACGTTATTTTATATGTATTTGTTTATATATTTCATACAAATTTACATTATTTGATGTGAGTTTTGTATATGTATTTCAATACAAATTTGCCTAACTTTATGTGTATTTTGCATATCTATTTTCAAACAAATTTAAATTATTTTTGTGTATTTTTCTATATATTTTTATACAAATTTTAGTTATTTTATTTGTTTTTTGTATATATATTTTCCTACAAATATACATTCTTTTATTGGAATTTTGTGTATTTAATTTTTACGAATTTACATTATTTTATGTGTATTTTGTATATATATTTTTCTACGTATTTAAATTATTTTATGTGTATTTTATATATACATTTTCATAAAAATTTACGTTATTTTATTGTGTGTATTCGTATATATTTTGAAACAAATTTTATACAAATTCATGTTATTTTATGTGTATTTGTATATATATTTTCATACAAATTTATATTATTTTATGTGTATTCATACATATATTTTATTACAAATTTACCTTATTTTATGTTTATTTTGTATATTTATTTCATTTAATATAATCAAATTTAAATTTATTGTATATGCATTTTGTATATTAATTTTAGTACAAATTTAATTATTCTATGTGTATTTTTCTATTTGTATTTTTATAAAAATATGCTTTATTTTATGGGTATTTTGCATCTTTATTTTCATACAAATTTACGTTATTTTATTGATATTCTGCTCATTCATTTTGATACGATTTGACATTATTCTATGTGTATTTTGTATATATTTTTCATACAAATTTACGTTATTTTATGTGTATTTGTTTATATATTTTGACACAAATTTACAATATTTTATGGGTATTTTGTATATATTTTTCAAAGAAATTTACCTAGTTTTATGTATTTTGAATATCTGTTTTCATTCAAACTCAAATTATTTTTATGTATTTTTTATATATTTCAATACAAATTTTAGTTAGGTTATGTGTATTTTGTAAATCTATTTTCATTCAAATATATATTATTTTATTGGTATTTTGTTGATTTATATTGATACGAATTTACATTATTTTATATGTACTTTGTATATATATCGCATTTACATTATTTAATTAATTTATTTTGAGTATATAATTTTATACAAATTCATGGTATTTTATGTGTATTTGTATATATATTTTTATATAAATTTACATTATTTTATGTGTATTTTGTACATATATTTTTTTACAAATCTACCTTATTTTATGTTTATTTTGTATGTGTATTTTGTATATTTATATTTATCCAAATACACATTCTTTTATTGGTATTTTGTTTATTTATTTTAATTCGAATTTACATTATTTTATGTGTATTTTGTATACATTTTTTTATACGTATTTACTTAATTTTATGTGTATTTTGTATATATATTTTTATAGAAATCTACGTTTTTTTATTTGTATTCGTATATATATTTTGAAACAAATTTACATTCTTTTATATGTATTTTTGCATATCTCTTTCAATACAAATTTACCTTATTGTATGCGCATTTTGTATATTTATTTCAATGCAAATTTAAATATTTTATGTGTATTTTGGTATATATATTTTTATAAGATTACGAAAATTTGAATAAAAGTATATACAAAAAATAAATTTCAATTTGTATGAAAATAGATATACAAAATACACATATAATTAGTTAAATTTGTATTTAAATACATGTACAAAATACACATAAAATAATGTAAATTTGTATAAAATTATAACAAATTCACATAAAATTACCGTCAAAATAAATAAACAAAATATCAATAAAAGAATGTGTATTTGTATGAAAATAGATATACAAAATACACATAAAATAACCTAAATTTGTATAAAACTATATACAAAAATACACAAAAATAATTTAAACTTGTATGAAAATAAATATACAAAAAACATATAAAATTAGGTAAATTTGTATTGAAATACATATACAAAATACACATAAAATAATGTAAATTTGAATGAAAATATATAAACATATAGACTTAAAATAACGTAAATTTGTATCAAATATATATACAAAAAACACATTAAATAATGTAAATATGTATAAAAAAATATATACAAAACACAAATAAAATAATGTAAAATCGTATCAAAATACAGAAAATATTAATAAAATAATGTAAATTTGTATGAAAATTAAGATGCAAAATACCCATAAAATAATGCATTTTTTATAAAAATATATATATGAAAAACATAAAATATTTGATTTTGTATTAAAATAAATAGATATACAAAATACTCATAAAATAAGCTAAATTTGAATTGAAATATATATACAAAATACATAAAATAATGTAAATTTGTATCAAAATACTTATACAAATACACATATAATAACGTAAATTTGTATAAAATATATAAACAAAATACACATTAAATAATGTAAATACGTATAAAAAAATGTAAAAAATACACAAATAATCATGTAATTCGTATCAAAATAAAAAGACAAAATACCAATAAAATAATTTAAATTTCAATGAGAAGACATATACAAAATACACATAAATAACGCAAATATCAATAAAAATATATATAATATAATATATTTTTATACATATTTAAAATATTAAATGTATATTTTGTATATATATTTTATCCAAATTTACGTTATTTTATATGTATTTGTTTATATATTTTCATACAAATTTACATAATTTTATGTGAGTTTTGTATATGTATTTCAATACAAATTTGCCTAACTTTATGTGTATTTTGCATATTAATTTTCAAACAAGTTTAAATTATTTTTGTGTATTTTTGTAAATATTTTTATACAAATTTTAGTTATTTTATTTGTTTTTTGTATATATATTTTCCTACAAATATACATTCTTTTATTAGAATTTTGTGTATTTAATTTTTTACGAATTTACATTATTTTATGTGTATTTTGTATATATATTTTCTACGTATTTAAATTATTTTATGTGTATTTTATATATACATTTTCAAAAAAATATACGTTATTTTATTGTGTGTATTCGTATATATTTTGAAACAAATTTTATACAAATTCATGTTATTTTATGTGTATTTGTATATATATTTTCATACAAATTTATATTGTTATATGTGTATTCTTATATATATTTTATTACAAATTTACCTTATTATATGTTTATTTTGTATATTTATTTCATTTAATATAATCAAATTTAAATTTATTGTATATGCATTTTGTATATTAATTTTAATACAAATTTAATTATTCTATGTGTATTTTTCTATATGCATTTTTATAAAAATATGCTTTATTTTAAGGGTATTTTGCATCTTTATTTTCATACAAATTTACATTATTTTACTGATATACTGCTCATTCATTTTGATAGGATTTGACATTATTCTGTGTATTTTGTATATATTTTTCATACAAATTTACGTTATTTTATGTGTAGTTGTTTATTTATTTTGACACAAATTTACAATATTTTATGGGTATTTTGTATATATATTTCAAAAGAAATTTACCTAGTTTTATGTGTATTTTGAATATCTATTTTCATTCAAACTCAAATTATTTTTTTGTATTTTTGTATATATTTCAATACAAATTTTAGTTAGGTTATGTGTATTTTGTAAATCTATTTTCATTCAAATATATATTATTTTAATTTGTATTTTGTTGATTTATATTGATACGAATTTACGTTATTTTATATGTACTTTGTATATATATTTTTATACGCATTTACATTATTTAATATTTATTTTGAGTATATAATTTTATACAAATTCATGGTATTTTATGTGTATTTGTATATATATTTTCATATAAATTTACATTATTTTATGTGTATTTTGTACATATATTTCATTATTCTATGTGTATTTTGTATATATTTTTCACACAAATTTACGTTATTTTATGTGTATTTGTTTATATATTTTGACACAAATTTACAATATGTACAATAAGGTAAATTTGTATTGAAATAAATATGCAGAATACATATAAAATAATGTAAATTTGTTTCAAAATATGTATATGAATACACCTAAAATAACGCATTTTTATATATATACAAAATACATAAAAGGAAGTAAATACGTATAAAAATATATACAAAATACACATTAAATAATGTAAATTCGAATCAAAATAAATAAACAAATGTCAATAAAAGAATGTGTATTTGTATGAATATAAATATACAAAATAGACATAAAATAACATAAATTTATATAAAATATATACAAAATACACAAAAATAATTAAATTTGTATGAAAATATATACAAAATACACATAAAATAAGGTAAATTTGAATTGAAATATATATACAAAATACATGAAATAAAGTAAATTTGAATGAAAATATTTATACAAATACACATATAATAACGTAAATTTGTATAAAAATATATAAACAAAATACAAATTAAATAATGTAAATACGTATCAAAAAAATACACAAAATATTAATATAATAATGTAATTGTATGAAAATAAATAAACAAAATACCAATAAAATATATATAAATTTGTATGAGTAAACGTGTATAAATATAAATGTATTAAAATAAATATACAAAATAAACATAAAATAAGGTAAATCTGTATTGAAATATATGTACAAAATACACATAAAAAAATGTAAATTTATATCAAAATATATATACGAATACACATAAAATAACGTAAATTTCTTTAAAAATACATATACAAAATATACATAAAATGATGTAAACACGTATAAAATATATTTACAAAACACACCTAAAATAATGTAAAATCGTATCAAAATAAATAAACAAAATACCAATAAAAGAATATATATTTGTATGAAGATAAATATACAAAAATACACATAAAATAACGTAAATTTCTATAAAAATATATACAGAAATACACAAAAATAATTTAGATTGTATGAAAATAGATATAAAAAAAAACACATAAAATAAGCTAAAGTTGTACTGAAATATATGTACAAAATACATAAAATAATGTAAATTTGCATCAAAATATTTAAACAAATACACATAAAATAACGTAAATTTGTATAAAAAATATAAGCAAAATACACATAGAATAATGTCAAATCGTATCAAAATAAATAAAGCATATTTTATAAAATACATATACAAAAATACACATAGAATAATGTAATTTGTATCAAAATTAATATACAAAATGCAATAAAATAATGTAAATTTGTATTGAAAAATATATATACAAATACATATAAAATAACGTAATTTCTATAGAAATATATATACAAAATACACATGAAATGAGGTAAATACGTATAAAAATATATATACACAATACACATTAAATAATGTAAATTCGCGTCAAAAATAAATAAACAAAATATCAATAAAAGAATGTGTATTTGTATGAAAATAGATATACAAAATACACATAAAATATTGAAAATTGGTATAAAACTCTATGCTAAAATACACAAAAAATAATTTAAATTTGTACAAAAATATTTATACAAAATACACATAAAATTAGGTAAATTTCTATTGAAATACATATGTATTGTATATGTAAATTTGAATGAAAATATATAAACAAATACACTTAAAATAACGTAAATTTGAATGAAATATTTATAGAAAATACACATTAAATAATGTAAATATGTAAAAAAAATATATACAAAACACAAATAAAATAATGTAAAATAGTATCAAAATAAATACACAGAATATTAATAAAATATTGTAAATTTGTTTGAAAATAAAGATGCAAAATACCCATAAAATAACGCATTTTTTCAAATATAAATATACCAAAATACACATAAAATATTTGAATTTGTATCAAAATAAATATACAAAATGCACATACAATAAGGTAAATTTGTATTGAAATAGATATGCAAAATACATATAAAACAATGTAAATTTGTTTCAAAATATATATACGAATACACATAAAATAACGTAGATTTCTATGAAAATATATACAAAATACACATAAAATGAAGTAATACCTATTTACATAAATATGTATTTTGAATATATATTTACAGAAATTTACGTATATGTATATGTATACAAAATACACATGAAAAAATCTAAACTTGTATCGAAATAAATAAACAAAATACTGATAAAATAATGTAATTTTGAATGAAAATATATATACGAATACACATAAAATAACGTAAATACAAATAAATATATACACATAAAATAATTTGAATTTGAATGAAAATAGATATAAAAATAAACATAAAATAAGGAAAATTTATAATGAAATAAATATACAAAATACACATAAAATAATGTAAATTTGTATCAAAATATATATACGAATACACATAAAATAAAGTAAATTACTATGAAAATATATATACAAAATACCCATAAAATGATGTAAATACTTATAAAAACATATATTCTAAATACACCTTAAATAATGTAAATTTGTTTCAAAATAAATAATTAAAATATCAATAAAATAATGTGTTTTGTATGAAAAGAAATATACAAAATACACTTAAAATAACGTAAATTTGTATAAAACTATATATAAAAATACACAAAAATAAGTTAAATTTGTATGAAAATAAATATACAAAATACACATAAAATTAGGTAAATTTGTAAAGAAATACATATACAAAATACACATAAAATAATGTAAATTTGAATGAAAATATATAAACAAATACACACAAATTAACATAGATTTGTATAAAATATATATAAAAATACTATTAAATAATGTAAATATGTATAAAAAATATATATACAAAATACAAATAGAATAATGTAAAATCGTATTAAAATAAATACACAATATTAATAAAATAATGTAAATTTGTATGAAAATAAAGATGCAAAATACCCATAAAATAACGCATTTTTTATAAATATACAAAATACACATGAAAGGATGTAAATACGTATAAAAATATATATACAAAATACACATTAAATAATGTAAATTCTAGTCAAAATAAATAAAAAAAATATCAATAAAAGAATGTTTATTTGTATGAAAATAAATATACAAAATACAAATAAGAATACATAAATTTGTATAAAACTATATACAAAAAAACACAAAAATAATTTAAATTTGTATGAAAATAAATATACAAAATACACATAAAATTAGGTAAATTTGTATTGAAATACATATACAAAATACACATAAAATAATGTAAATTTGAATGAAAATACATAAACAAATACACTTAAAATAACGTAAATTTGTATTAAAAAATATATACAAAACACAAATAGAATAATGTAAAATCGTATCAAAAATAAATACACAGAATATTAATAAAATAATGTAAATTTGTATGAAAATAAAGATGCAAAATACAATATATATACAAAAATACACATAAAATATTAAAATTTGTATTAAAATAAATATATTATATATATTTTTATTGATATTTGCGTTATTTATGTGTATTTTGTATATGTTTTCTCATAGAAATTTACATTATTTTATTGGTATTTTGTCTATTTATTTTGATACGAATTACATGATTATTGTGTATTTTTAAATTTTTTATACGTATTTACATTATTTAATGTGTATTTTGTTTATATATTTTATACAAATTACGTTATTATATGTGTATTTGTATAGGTATTTTGATACAAATTTACATTATTTTATTATTTTGTATATATATTTCAATTCAAATTTAGCTTATTTTTATGTATTTTGTATATCTATTTATTTTAATACAAAATCAAATATTTTATGTTTTTCGTATATATATTTTTATAAAAATGCGTTATTTTATGGGTATTTTGCATCTTAATTTTCATACAAATTTACATTATTTTTATTTATTTTGATACGATTTTACATTATTTTATTTCTGTTTTGTATATATTTTTTTTTACATATTTACATTATTTAATGTGTTTTTTGCATATATATTTGATACAAATTTACGTTATTTTAAGTCTATAGGTTTATATATTTTCATTCAAATTTACATTATTTTATGTATTTTGTATATGTATTTCAATACAAATTTACCTAATTTTATATGTTTTTGTATATTTATTTTCATACAAGTTTAAATTATTTTGTATTTTGTTTATAGTTTTATACAAATTTAGGTTATTTTATGTATTTTTCATACAAATACATTCTTTTCATGATATTTTGTTTATTTATTTTGACACGAATTAACATTATTTAATGTGTATTTTGTATATATATTTATATACGTATTTACATTATTTCAAGTGTATTTTGTATATATATTTCTATAGAAATCTGCATTATTTTATGTGTATTCGAATATATATTTTGAAACAAATTTACATTGTTTTATGTATTTTGCATATTTTTCAAAACAAATTTACCTTATTGTATGTGCATTTTGTATATTAATTTTAATACAAATTTGATTAATCTATGTGTATTTTTGTATATGTATTTTTATAAAAATATGTAATTAGTTAAATTTGTATTTAAATACATGTACAAAATACTCATAATGTGAATTGTATGAAATGAAAACAAATTCACATAAAATAACGTACATTTGCATAAAATAGATATACAAAATAATTTTATGTGTATTTTGTATATTTTCATACAAATTTAAATTATTTTGTGTATTTTTTATATAGTTTTATACAAACAGGTTATTTTATGAGTATTTTGTATATCTATTTTCATACAAATACACATTCTTTTATTGATATTTTGTTTATTTATTTTGACGAGAATGTAAATTATTTAATGTGTATTTTGTATATATTTTATACGTATTTACATCATTTCATGTATTTTGTATATATCTTTCTATAGAAATCTACGTTATATTATGTGTATTCGTATATAGATTTTTAAAATAAATTTACACTTTTATGTGTATTTTGCATATTTTTTTCAATATGTAAATTTTCATTTTTTATTGTATATGCATTTTGTATATTAATTTTAATACACCATGGTTCTGTGTGTATTTTTATATATTTTTATAAAAATATGCTTCATTTTATGGGTATTTTGCATCTTATTTACACAAATTTACGTTATTTTATTGATATTTGCCTATTCATTTTGATACGATTTGACATTATTCTCTATGTGTGTATTTTGTATATATTTTCAAAAACAATCATGTTATTTTATGTGTATTTGTTTATATTCTGACACACTTACAATATTTTTTATGGGTATTTCTGTATATATATTTGAAAAGAAATTTACTTAGTTTTTTATGTGTATTTTGAATATCTATTTTCACACAAACTCAAATTATTTTATATTTTGTATATATTTCAATACAGTTCTTATTTATGTTATGGTTTTGTAAATCTATTTTAATCAAATATATATTATTTTATTATATTTTGTTTGATTTATATTGATACGAATTTACATTATTTATATGTATTTTTATATATATTTTATACGCATTTACATTATTTAATATTTATTTTGAATATATGTTTTATACAAATTCATGGTATTTATGTGTATTTATATATTTTCATATAAATTTACATTATTTTATGTATTTTGGTACATATATTTCATTACAAATTTATTTTATGTTTAATTTTTATGTGTATTTTGTATTGCATACAAATACACATTCTTTTATTGGTATTTTGTTTATTTATTATTTGTTTTCTGAATTTATATTATTTTTATGTATTTTGTTTACATTTTTTTATATAATGTATTTACCTAATTTTATGTGTATTTTGTATATATATTTTTATAGAAATTCCACGTTATTTTATGTGTATTCTTTGTATATATATTTTGAAACAAATTTACTTTGTTTTATATGTATTTTGCATATCTCTTTCAAATTAGAAGTTTTCACCTTATTGTATGTGCAGTATTTTGGTATATTTATTTCCTAATAACAAATTTAAATATTTTATGTGTATTTTGGTATATATGTTTTTAGTAAGAAATGCGCTAGTTTGATGGGAATTTTGCATCTTTATTTTCATACAAATTTACATTATTTTTTATTAATATTCGTGTATTTATTTTGATAATGATCTTACATAATTCTATTTGTTTTTGTATATATTTATTTTTATACATATTTACATTATTTAATGTATATTCTTAATATATATTTCATACAAATTTATTATCTATTATTTATTTTCATACAAATACACATTCTTTTCTATGATATTTTGTTTATTTATTTTTGACACGAATTTCACATTACTTAATTTGTATTTTATATATATATTTTACAACGTATATACATTATTTCATGTGTATTTTGTATATATATTTCTATAGAAATTCCATGTTATTTTATGTGTATTCGTATATATATTATTCTTTGGAAACAAATTTACAATGTTTTATTTATATTTTGCGTCTTTTTCATTAAGTAAATTTACCTTATTGTATGTGCGCATTTTGTATATTAATTTTATTACAAATTTAATTATTCTATGTAGTATTTTTGTATATGTATTTAAAAAAAAAATGCTTTTATCTTATGGGTATTTTGCATCTTTTGTTTTCATAACAAATTTAAATTATTTTATTGATATTCTGTGGACTTTATTTTGATACGATTTTACATTATTCTATGTATAAATAAAAAATAAATAATACTTCACAGAATACACAAAAATAGATATGCAAAATACATAGTAAACAATGTAAATTTGTTTATAAATATATATTTGAATGATAAATTTGCCATGATTACGGGTATTTTGAATATTAATTTTCATAACAAATTTACATTATTTTATTAATATTTTCTGTATTTATTTTTGGATACGATTTTACATTATTTCATTTGTGTTTTGTATATATTTTTTTATACATATATTTCATTTAATGTGTTTTTGTATATATATATTTGATAATAAATTTACGTTATTTTTAAGTCTATATGTTTATATATTTTCATTCAAATTTACATTATTTACAGATGGTATGTATTTAACACAAATTTACCTAATTTTATGTTTTTGTATATTTATTTTCATACAAGTTTAAATTATTTTTGTTTATTTTGTATATAGTTTTATACAAATTTAGGTTATTTTATGTATTTTTATCTATTTTCATACAAATACACATTCTTTTCTACAGATATTTTTTTTATTTATTTTCCAAATGAATTAACATTATTTAATGCGTATTTGTATATATATTTTTATACGTATTTACATTATTTCAAGTGTATTTTGTATATATATTTCATAGAAATCTACGTTATTTATGTGTATTCGTATATATATTTGGAAACAAATTTACATTGTTTTATGTATTTTGTATATTTTTCAATACAAATCTACATTATTGTATGTGCATTTTGTATATTAATTTAATAAATTTGATTAATCTATGTGTATTTTTGTGTATGTATTTTTATAAAAATATGCTTTATTTTATGGGTATTTTGCATCTTTATTTTCACAAATTTTACATTATTTTATTGATATTCTGTGTATTTATTTGGTATGATTTACATTATTCTATGTGTGTATTTTGTATATATATTTTATATAAAATGTATTTACATTTCATACAAATCTACATTATTTTATGTGTTTTTGTACATGTATTTAAACACAAATTTAACTAGTTATATATGTATTTTGTATAATTCATTTTGTACGCATATTTTCATAGAAATTTTCATTTTTGAAGTGAGTATTCGTATATATATTTTGATACAAATCTATATATTGATGTGTATTTGCATATCTATTTCAATACAAATTTTCTATCTGTATCTATTTTCTATATTTATTTTAATACAAATTTAATTATTTTTTATATGTATTTTTGTATATATATTTTATGCAAATATGTTATTATATGGATATTTGTAGCTTTAATTTTCATACAAATTGTACATTATTTTATTAATATTCTGTGTATATATTTTGATACGGATTTTACATTATTCTATTTGTGTTTTGTACATATATTTCTTTATATATTTATATTTATTTAATGTGTATTTTGGATTATATATTTCACAGCAAATTTACGTTATTATAGTGTACTTGTTTATATATTTTCTTTCAAATTTACATTATTTTATAAGTGTATTTTGTATATATGAATTTCAATACAAATTAACCTAATTTTATGTGTATTTTGTATATTTCTTTTCAGTACAAATTCTAATAATTTTTGTGTATTTTGTATATAGTTTTATACAAATTTATAGTTATTTTTATGTACGGATTTGAACATTATTTAATGTGTGTTTTGTATATATATTTTTATCCAAAAGCATTACTTTATTTTACGTTCATTTTGGACATATATTTTTATGGAAATTAGCGTTATTTTATACGTATTTGTATATGTTTTCTCAAGGCTAAATTTACATTATTTTATTGATATTTTGTTTATTTAGTTTGATACGAATTACATGATTATATGTATTTTGTATATTTTTTATACGTATTTACATTACGTGATGAGTATTTTGTTTATATATTTTCTGCCACAAATTACATTATTATATGTATTTTGATAAATATTTTGATACAAATTTATATTATTTTCAGTGTATTTATATATACATTTCAATTCAAATTTAGCTTATTTTATCGTGTATATTTTGTGTATTCATTTTCACACGAATTTAATAAATCCTGTGTATTTTATGTATATAGTTATTTATAAAATCTACGTTATTTGCATAGGTGTTATTTTGTATGTGTATTTTGTATATTTATATTTATAATATTATTATTTTGTTTTATTTATTTTGATACGAATTTATTGCTTTATGTATTTGTATACATTTTCTGTATTTTGTATATATATTTTATAGATGTGTATTGTATATATTTGAAACAACTTTACATCGTTTTTATATGTATTTTGCATATCTATTTCAATACAGATTTACCTTATTGTATGTGTATTTTGCATATTTATTTAATACAAATTAATTTTTCAATGTCTTTTTGGTATATATATTTTTTATAAAAAATGTGTTATTTAATGGGTATTTTGCTGTTTTCATACAAATTTACATTGTTTTATTAATATTCAGTATTTATTTTGATATGATTTTACATTATTCTATTTGTGTTTTGTATATATTTTTTATACATATTTACATTATTTAATGTGTATTTTGTATATTTTAAACAAATTTACGTTATTTTATGCGCATCTGTTAAATATTTTGATACAAATTTACATTATTGTATGAATTTTGAATATATATTTCAATACAAATTTAGTTTATTTTATGTACATTTTGTATATCTATTTTCATTCGTATCAAAATAAATAAACAAAATAGCAATCAAATAATGTAAATTTGTATGAGAAAACATATACAAATACACATAAAATAACGCAAATTTCTTAAAAAAATATATGTACAAAATGCACATAAATAAAGTAAATTTGCATAAAATATATATACAAAACACACATTAAATAATGTAAATAACATAAAATAACTAAATTTTGTATAAAAATATATACAAAAATACACACAAATAATATAAATTTGTATGAAAAGAGATAAACAAAATAAACATAAAATTAGGTAAATTTGTATTGAAATACATATACAAAATATAGATAAAATAAAGTATATTTGTATGAAAATGTATAAACAAATACACATAAAATAAAATAAATTTGTATAAAATACATATACAAAATACACATTAAATAATGTAAATATGTATAAAAATATATATACAAAATACACATAGAATAATGTAAAATTCTATCAATATAAATACACAGAATATCAATAAAATAATATAAATTTGTATGAAAAGAAAGATGCAAAAATCCCATAAAATAGCGCATTTTTTATAAATATATATATATAAAAAAATACACATAAAATATTTAAATTTGTATTGAAATAAATATACAAAATGCATATACAGTAAGGTAAATATGTATTGAAAGAGATATTCAAAAATACATATAAAACAAAGTTAATTTGTTTCAAAATATATATACGAATACACATAAAATAACGTAGATTTCTATAGAAATATATATACAAAATACACATGAAATTATGTAAATACGTCTAAAATATATATACAAAATACATATCTAGGTAAATTCGTGTCAAAATAAATAAACAAAATATCATGAAAAGAATGTGTATTTGCATGAAAATAAATAATAGATAATAAATTTGTATGAAATATATATGCAAGATACACTTTAAATAATGTAAATATGTAAAAAAAAATATATATACAAAAAACAAATAGAATAATGTGAAATCGTAACAAAATAAATACACCGAATATTAATAAAATAATGTAAATTTGTATGAAAATAAAGATGCAAAATTTATCAAATAGCGCATTTCTTATAAAATATATATACCTATATACAAATAATATATTTTAATTTGTATTAAAATTAATATACAAAATGCACATACAATAAGGTAAACTTGTATTGAAAGAGATATGCAAAATACATATAAAACAATGTAAATTTGTTTCAAAATATATATACGAATACACATAAAATAACGTAGATTTCTATAAAAATATATACAAAATACACATAAAATTAAGTAAATACGTATAAATATAGATATACAAAATACATAGAATAATGTAAATTGTTTAAAAAAAAAACAGAATATAAATAAAATAATGTAAATTTGAAATTATGAAAATAAAAATGCAAAATACCCATAAAATAAAGCATATTTTATAAAAATACATATACAAATACATATAGTATAATTAAATTTTTTTTAAAATTAATATACTAAATGGATATTCAATAAGGTAAATTTGTATTGAAAAATATGCAAAATACACATAAAACAGTGTAAATTTATTTCAAAATCTATATACGAATACTATAAATCAACGTATTTATAGAAATATATATATATAAAAATACACATCAAATGATGATAAATATATATATATATATATATATATATATATATATATATATATATATATATATATATATATATATATATATATATATATATATATATATATATATATATATGTAAAATACACATTAAATAATGTAAATTATGTCAAATAAATGAACAAAATATCAATAAAGAATGTGTATTTGTATGAAAATAGATATACAATATACACGTTATTTTATGTGTATTCGTATATATATTTTGAAACAAATTTACACTGTTTTATTTGTATTTTATGTTTTTTCAATACAAATTTACCTTTTGTATGTGTGCATTATGTATATTAATTTTAATAAATTTAATTATTCTATGTGTATTTTTATATGTATTTTAAAAAATATGTTTATCTTATGGGTATTTTGCATCTTATTTTCATACAAATTTAAATTATTTTATTGATATTCTGTACTTATTTTGATACGATTTTACATTATTCTATGTATAACAAAAATAATATATAAAAAATACATATTAAAATAATTTAAATTTGTTTGAAAATAGATATGCAAAATATGTGTATTTTGTATATATATTTCAATTCAAATTTAGCTTATTTTGTGTGTATTTTGTATATATTTTCATACAAATTTAATTACTTCTGTGTATTTTTGTATATAGTTTTATATAAATTTACGTTATTTTGTGTGTTTTGTATATTTATATTTATACAAATACATTATCATTTTATTGGTATTTTGTTTATTTATTTTGATACGAATTTACATTATTTTATGTGTATTTTGTATACATTTTTTATACGTATTTACTTTATTTATGTGTATTTTGTATATATATTTTATAGAAATTACGTTATTTTATGTGTATTCGTATATATATTTTGAAACAAATTTACATTGTTTTATGTATTTTGCATATCTATTTCAATACAGATTTTATTGTATGTGTTTTTTGTATATTTATTTTAATACAAATTTAATTTTTTGATGTGTATTTTGGTATATATATTTTTATAAATAAAAAAAATGCGTTATTTTATGGGTATTTTGCTTCTTTATTTTCATACAAATTTACATTATTTTATTAATATTCTGTGTATTTATTTTGATACGATTTTACATTATTCTATTTGTGTTTTGTACATATTTTTTTATACAAATTTACGTTTTTTTATAAAATTATTGATACCAAAATACACATAAAATATTTCAATTTGTATTAAAATAAATATACAAAATGCACATACAATAAGGTAAATTTGTATTGAAATAGATATGCAAAATACATATAAAATAATGTAAATTTGTTTCAAAATATATATACGAATACACATAAAATAACGTAGATTTCTATAAAAATACATATACAAAATACATATAAAATAAAGTAAATACGTATAAAAAAAATGTATACAAAATACACATAAAATAATGTAAATTCGTATAAATGTAAATAAACAATATACCAATAAAAGAATGTGTATTTGTATAAATATAAATATACAAAATGCACATAAAATAACGTAAATTTATATAAAACTATATACATAAAATAACGCAAATTTCTATAAAAATATATGTACAAAAATGAACAAAATAAATTTGGTATAAAATATATATATAAAACATATACATTAGATAATGTAAATGAGTATAAAATATGTATAGAAAATACCTATGAAATAATCTAAATTCGTATCGAATTAAATTAAGAAAATACCAATAAAATAATGTAATTTTGGATGAAAATATATATACAAAATACACATAAAATAACCTAAATACAAATACAAATATACACATAAAATATTATATTTTGTATATACATTTCAATTCAAATTAACTTATTTTATCTGTATTTTGATCTATTTTCATACGAATTTAATTACTTCTATGTATTTTGTATAGTTTTATACAAATTTACGTTATTTTATGTGTATTTTGTATATTTATATTTATACAAATACACATTCTTTTATTTGTATTTTGTTTATACATTTTTATACAAATTTACGTTATTTTATGTGTATTTGTATAAATATTTTTATTCACATTTACTTCATTTTATGTGGTTTTTGTATATATATTTTTATACAAATTCCCCGTTATTTTATGTGTATTCGTATATATATTTTGAAACAAATTTACATTGTTTTATATGTATTTTGCATATCTATTTCAATAAAAATTTAACTTATTGTGTGTGCATTTTGTATATTTATTTTAATACAAATTAATTTTTCATGTGTATTTTGGTATATATATTTTATAAAAATGCGTTATTTAATGGGTATTTTGAACTTTATTTTCATACAAATTTACATTGTTTTATTAATATTCACTGTATTTATTTTGATACGATTTTACATTATTCTATTTGTGTTTTGTATATATTTTTTATACATATTTACATTATTTAATGTATTTTGTATATTTTATAACAAATTTACGTTATTTTATGCGCATCTGTTAAAATATTTTGATACAAATTTACATTATTTTATGTATTTTGTATATATATTTTAATACAAATTTAGTTTATTTTATGTATATTTTGTATATCTATTTTCATTCGTATCAAAATAAATAAACAAGATAGCAATGAAATAATGTAAATTTGTATGAGAAACATATACAAATACACATAAAATAACGCAAATTTCTAAAAAAATATATGTACAAAAATGCACATAAAATAAAGTAAATTTGAATAAAAATATATATACAAAACACACATTAAATAATGTAAATGCGTACTAAAATAAACTAAATTTGTATAAAACTATATACAAAAATACACAAAAAATTTTAAAATTTGTATGAAAAGAAATATACAAAATACACGTAAAATTACGTAAATTTGTATTGAAATACATATACAAAATACACATAAAATAATGTAAATTTGAATGAAAATATATAAACAAATACACTTAAAATAACGTAAATTTGTATAAAATATATATGCAAGATTTACATTAAATAATGTAAATGTGTATAAAAAAATATTTACAAAAAAGAAATAGAATAATGTAGAATCCTATCAATATAAATACACAGAATATCAATAAAATAACGTAAATTTGTATAAAAAGAAAGATGCAAAATTCCCATAAAATAGCGCATTTTTTATATAAATATATATACCAAAATACACATAAAATATTTAAATTTGTATTGAAATAAATATACAAAATGCATATACAGTAAGGTAAATATGTATTGAAAGAGATATTCAAAAATACATATAAAACAAAGTAAATTTGTTTCAAAATATATATACGAATACACATAAAATAACGTAGATTTCTATAGAAATATATATACAAAATACACATGAAATTATGTAAATACGTATAAAAATATATATACAAAATACATATCTAATTAAATTCGTGTCAAAATAAATAAACAAAATATCATGAAAAGAATGTGTATTTGTATGAAAATAAATAATAGATAATAAATTTGTATGAAATATATATGCAAGATACACATTAAATAATGTAAATATGTATAAAAAAATATATACAAAAAACAAATAGAATAATGTGAAATCGTATCAAAATAAATACACCGAATATTAATAAAATAATGTAAATTTGTATGAAAATAAAGATGCAAAATTCCCATCAAATAGCGCATTTCTTATAAAAATATATATACCAAAATACACATAAAATATTTAAATTTGTATTGAAGTAAATATACAAAATGCACATACAATAAGGTAAACTTGTATTGAAAGAGATATGCAAAAATACATATAAAACAATGTAAATTTGTTTCAAAATATATACGAATACACATAAAATAACGTAGATTTCTATAAAAATATATATACAAAATACACATAAATTAAGTAAATACGTATAAAAATAGATATACAAAATACACATAGAATAATGTAAAAATGTTTAAAAAAAAAACAGAATATAAATAAAATAATGTAAATTTGTATGAAAATAAAAATGCAAAATACCCATAAAATAAAGCATATTTTTATAAAAATACATATACAAAAATACACATAGCATAATTAAATTTGTATTAAAATTAATATACAAAATGCATATTTGTATTGAAAAAATATGCAAAATACACATAAAACAGTGTAAATTTATTTCAAAATCTATATACGAATACTCATAAATCAACGTAGATTTCTATAGAAATATATATACAAAATACACATCAAATGATGTAAACACGTATAAAAATATATATATATATAAAATACACATTAAATAATGTAAATTCGCGTCAAAATAAATAAACAAAATATCAATAAAAGAATGTGTATTTGTATGAAAATAGATATACAATATACACATAAAATCACCTAAATTTGTATAAAACTATATACAAAAATACACAAAAATAATTTTAATTTGTATGAAAATAAATATACAAAATACACATAAAATTAGGTAAATTTGTATTGAAATACATTTACAAAATACACATAAAATAATGTAAATTTGAATGAAAATATATAAACAAATACACTTAAAATAACGTAAATTTGTATAAAATATATAAAAAATACACATTAAATAATGTAAATATGTATAAAAAATATATACAAAACACAAATAGAATAATATAAAATCGTATGAAAATAAATACACAGAATATTAATAAAATAATGTAAATTTGTATGAAAATTATGATGAAAAATACCCATAAAAAAACGCATTTTTTTTTAAAATATATATACCGAGACATAAAATATTTGAATTTGTATTAAAATAAATATACAAAATGCACATACAATAAGGTAAATTTGTATTGAAATAGATATGCAAAATACATATAAAACCATGTAAATTTTTTTCAAAATATATATACGAATACACATAAAATAACGTAGATTTCTATGAAAATAAATATACAAAATACACATAAAATGAAGTAAATACGTATAAAAAGGTATATATATACACATAAAATAATGTAAACTCGTATCAAAATAAATAAACAAAATACTAATAAAAGAATGTGTATTGTATAAATATAAATATACAAAATACAAATAAAATAACGTAAATTTATATAAAACTATATGCAAAAATACACAAAAGTAATTAAATTTGTGTGAAAATAGATATGCAAAATACATGTGTATTTTGTATATTTATTTTCATACAAATTGAAATTATTTTTGTTTATTTTTTTATATATTTTCAAACAAATTTTCGTTATTTTATGTGTATTTTGTATATTTATTTATTCTACAAATATACTTTCTTTTATCTGAATTTTGTTTATTGAATTTGAAACGAATTTACCTTATTTTGTATATCTATTTTCATACAAATTAAAATACTTCTGTGTATTTTTGTATATAGTTTTATATAAATTTACGTTATTTTATGTGTATTTTGTATATTTATATTTATACAAATACACATTCTTTTATTGGTATTTTGTATATTTATTTTGATACGAATTTACATTATTTTATGTGTATTTTGTATACATTTTTTTATACGTATTTACTTCATTTTATGTGTATTTTGTATATATATTTTTATAGAAATCTACGTTATTTTATGTGTATTCGTATATATATTTTGAAACAAATTTACATTGTTTTATATGTATTTTGCATATCTATTTCAATACAAATTTACCTTATTGTATGTGTTTTTTATATATTTATTTTAATTCAATTTTTTTATGTGTATTTTGGTATATATATTTAAAAAAAAAAAAAGCGTTATTTTATGGGTATTTTGCCTCTTTATTTTCATACAAATATACATTATTTTATTAATATTCTGTGTATTTATTTTGATACGATTTTACAGTATTCTATTTGTGTTTTGTATATATTTTTTTATACAAATTTACGTTATTTTAAGTGTATTTGTCTATGTCTTTTCATTCAAATTTACATTATTTTATGTGTATTTTGTATATGTATTTCAATACAAATCTACCTAATTTTATGTGTATTTTGTATATTTATTTTCATACAAATTTAAAATATTTTTGTGTATTTTAGAATATAGTTTGATACAAATTTAGGTTATTTTATGTGTATTTTGTATATCTATTTTCATACAAATACACATTCTTTTATTGATATTTTGTTTATTTATTTTGACGCGAATTTACAGTATTTAATGTGTATTTTGTATATATTTTTATACGTATTTACATAATTTCATGTGCATTTTGTATATATATTCCTATAGAAATCAACGTTATTTTATGTGTATTCGTATATATATTGTCAAACAAATTTACACTGTTTGATGTGTATTTTGCTTTTTTTTTTCAATACAAACTTACCTTATTGTATGTGCATTTTGTATATTAATTTTAACACATATTTAATCATTCTATGTGTATTTTTGTATATGTATTTAAAAAAAAAATGCTTTATTTTATAGGTATTTTGCATCTTTATTTTCATACAAATTTAAATTATTTTATTATTTATTTACGATTTTACATTATTCTATGTATAACAAAAATAAATACAGAATACACAAAAATAGATATGCAAAATATATATAAACAATGTAAATTTGTTTCAAAATATATATACGAATACACATGAAATAAGGTAGATTTCTATAAAAATATATATACAAAATACACATAAAATTAAGTAAAACGTATAAAAAATGTATACAAAATACACATAAAATAATGTAAATTAGTATCAAAATAAATAAACAAAATACCAATAAAAGAATGTGTATTTGTATATATATATATATAGATATATATATATATATATATAGATATATATATATATATATATATATATATATATATATATAGATATATATATATATATATATATATATGTATATATATATATATATATATATATATATATATATATATATATATATATATATATATATATATATATATATATAAATATATATACAAATTGTATAAAAATATATATACAAAATACACATTAAATAATGTAAATTCGCGTCAAAATAAATAAACAAAATATCAATAAAAGAATGTGTATTTGTATGAAAATAGATATACAAAATACACATAAAATAATCTAAATTTGTATCAAACTATATACAAAAATACACAAAAATATTTTAAATTTGTATGGAAATAAATATACAAAATACACATAAAATTAGGTAAATTTCTATTGAAATATACACACAAAATACACATAAAATAATGTAAATTTGAATGAAAATACATAAACAAATACACTTAAAATAACGTTAATTTGTATAAAAAGAATATGTACAAAACACAAATAGAATAATGTAAAATCGTATCAAAATAAATACACAGAATATTAATAAAATAATGTAAATTTGTATGAAAATAAAGAAGCAAAATACTAATAAAATAACGCATTTTTTTTATTTATAAAAATATATATACCAAAATACACATCAAAAAATTAAATTTGTATTAAAATAAATATACAAAAAACACATACAATAAGGAAAATTTGTATTGAAATAGATATGCAAAATACATATAAAACAATGTAAATTTGTTTCAAAATATATATACGAATACACATAAAATAACGTAGATTTCTATAAAAATATATATACAAAATACATATAAAATGAAGTAAATACGTATAAAAAAAAGGTATACAAAATACACATAAAATAATGTAAGTTCGTATCAAAATAAATAAACAAAATACCAATAAAGAATGTGTATTTGTATAATATACATAAAAATACACATAAAATAACGTAAATTTATATAAAACTATATACAAAAATACACAGAAGTAATTAAATTCGTATGAAAATAGATATACAAAATACAGTGTATTTGTTTATGTATTTTCATTCAAATTTACATTATTTTATGTGTATTTTGTGTATGTATTTCAATACAAATTTACCTAATTTACGTGTATTTTGTATATTTATTTCCATCCAAATTTAAAATATTTTTGTGTATTTTTGTATATAGTTTGATACAAATTTAGGTGATTTTATGTGTATTTTGTATATCTATTTTCATACAAATACACATTCTTTTATTTATATTTTGTTTATCTATTTTGACGCGAATTTACATTATTTAATGTGTATTTTGTATATACATTTTTATACGAATTTACATCATTTCATGTGTATTTTGTATATAGTTTAAACAAATTTATATTATTTAATGTGTATTTTGTATATATATATTTATACAAATACACATTCTTTTATTGGTATTTTGTTTATTTATTTTGATACTAATTTACATTATTTTATGTGTATTTTGTATACATTTTTTATACGTATTTACTTAATTTATGTGTATTTAGTAAATATATTTTCATAGAAATCTACCATATTTCATGTGTATTCGTATATATATTTTGAAACAAATTTACATTGTTTATATGTATTTTGCATATCTATTTTTGTGTATTCTGAATTTATTTTGTTATACATAGAAATGTGTAAAATCGTATGAAAATACAGAATATCAATAAAATAATTTAAATTTGTATGAAAATAAAGATGCAAAATACCAATAAAGCATATTTATTTTAAAATACATATACAAAATACATAGAATAATTAATTAAATATTAAAATTATATACATACAATAAGGTAAATTTGTATTGAAAAAAATGCAAAATACAAATAAAACTGTAAATTTGTTTCAAAATATATATAGAATACATAAAATAACGTAGATTTCTATAGAAATATATATACAAAATACACATGAAATTATGTAATACGTATAAAATATATATATATTAATATACAAATTATTCGTATATTTAAATTGTAAATTTGTTTATATATATATATACAAATACACATAAAATTTAAATATGTATTTTATAAAATATATATATACAATATAAATTAGTAAATAAATACACAATAATATAAATTTGAAACAAAATAAATAAACAAAATACCAATAAAAGAATGTGTATTTGTTCTGTGTATTTTTGTATATAGTTTTATACAAATTTACGATATTTTATGTGTATTTTGTATATTTATATTTATACAAATACACATTCTTTTACTGGTATTTTGTTTATTTATTTTGATACGATTTTTATGTGTATTTTGTTTTCATTTTTTAATACGTATTTACTTCATTTTATGTGTATTTTGCATATATTTTTATAGAAATCAACGTTATTTTATGTGTATTCGTATATATATTTTGAAACAAATTTACATTGTTTTATATGTATTTTGCATATCTATTTCAATACAAATTTACCTTACAGTATGTGCATTTTTTATATTTATTTTAATACAAATTTTATTATTTTATGTGTATTTTGGTATATATATTTTTTAAAAAAATGCGTCATTTTATGGCTATTTTGCATCTTTATTTTCATACAAATTTACATTATTTAATTAATATTCTGTGTATTTATTTTGATACGATTTTACATTATTCTATTTGTGTTTTGTATATATTTTTTTATACATATTTACATTATTTAATTAGTATTTTGTATATATATTTGATACAAATTTACGTTATTTTAAGTGTATATGTTTATATATTTTCATTCAAATTTCCATTATTTTATGTGTATTTTGTATATGTATTTCAATACAAATTTACCTAATTTTATGTGTATTTTGTATATTTATTTTCATACAAATTTAGATTATTTTTGTGTATTTTTGTATATAGTTTTATACAAACTTAGGTTATTTTATAAGTATTTTGTATATCTATTTTCATACAAATACACATTCTTTTATTGATATTTTGTTTATTTATTTTGACGAGAATTTAAATTATTTAATGTGTATTTTGTATATATATATATATATATATATATATATATATATATATATATATATATATATATATATATATATATATATATATATATATATATATATATATATATATATATATTTTTATACGTATTTACATCATTTCATGTGTATTTTGTATATATATTTCTATAGAAATCTACGTTATTTTATGTGTATACGTATATAGATTTTTAAACAAATTTACGCTTTAATGTGCATTTTGTATATTTTTTCAATACAAATTTACCTTATTGTACGTGCATTTTGTATATTAATTTTAATACAAATTTAATTATTCTATGTGTATTTTTGTATATGTATTTTTAAAAAAATATGCTTTATTTTATGGGTATTTTGCATCTTTATTTTCATACAAAATTACATTATTTTATTGATATTCTGTGTATTTATTTTATACGATTTTACATTATTCTATGTGTATTTTGTATATATTTTTCATTTAATTTAGCTTATTTTATGTGTATTTTGAATATCTATTTATTTTAATACAAAATCAAATATTTTATGTTTTTTCGTATATATATTTTTATAAAAAATGCGTTATTTTATATGTATTTTGCATCTTAATTTTCATACAAATTTACATTATTTTATTAATATTTTCTGTATTTATTTTGATACGAATTTACATTATTTTATTTGTGTTTAGTATATATTTTTTATACATATTTACATTATTTAATGTGTTTTTTGTATATATATTTCATACAAATTTACGTTATTTTAAGTCTATATGTTTATATATTTTCATTGAAATTTACATTATTTTATGTGTATTTTGTGTATGTATTTCAATACAAATTTACCTAATTTTATATGTTTTTTGTATATTTATTTTCATACAAGTTTAAATTATTTTTGTGTATTTTTGTTTATAGTTTTATTCAAATTTAGGTTATTTGATGTGTATTTTGTATATCTATTTTCATACAAATACACATTCTTTTCATGATATTTTGTTTATTTATTTTGACATGAATTAACATTATTTAATGTGTATTTTGTATATATATTTTTATACGTATTTACATTATTTCAAGTGTATTTTGTATATATATTTCTATAGAAATCTGCGTTATTTTATGTGTATTCGTATATATATTTTGAAACAAATTTACATTGTTTTATGTGTATTTTGCATATTTTTTCAATACAAATTTACCTTATTGTATGTGCATTTTGTATATTAATTTTAATACAAATTTGATTAATCTATGTGTATTTTTGTATATGTATTTTTATAAAAATATGCTTTATTTTATGGGTATTTTGCATATTTATTTTCATACAAATTTACATTATTTTATTGATATTCTGAGTATTTATTTTAATATGATTTTACATTATTCTATGTGTATTTTGTATATATATTTTATATAAAATGTATTTGTTTTCATTTCATACAAATCTACATTATTTTATGTATTTTTTGTACATGTATACACATAAAATATTTAAATTTGTATTGAAATAAATATACAAAATGCACATACAATAAGGTAAACTTCTATTGAAAGAGATATGCAAAAATACATATAAAACAATGTAAATTTGTTTCAAAATATATATACGAATACACATAAGATAACGTAGATTTCTATAAAAATATATATACAAAATACACATAAAATTAAGTAAATACGTATAAAAAAATGTAAACAAAATACACATAAAATAATGTAAACTCGAAACAAAATAAATAAACAAAATACCAATAAAAGAATGTGTATTTGTATAAATATAAATGTACAAAATACACATACAAAATAAACATAAAATAAGGTAAATTTGTAATGAAATATATGTACAAAATACACATAAAATTATGTAAATTTATATGAAAATATATATACAAATACACATAAAATACCATGAATTTGAATAAAATTATATATTCAAAATAAATATTAAATAATGTAAATGCGTATAAAAATATATGTACAAAGTACATATAAAATAATGTAAATTCGTATCAATATAAATCAACAAAATACCAATAAAATAATATATATTTGAATGAAAATAGATTTACAAAATACACATAACATAACTAAAATTTGTATTGAAATATACAAAAATACATAAAAATAATTTGAGTTTGTATGAAAATAGATATTCAAAATACATATAAAACTAGGTAAATTTCTTTTGAAATATATATACAAAATACCCATAAAATATTGTAAATTTGTGTCAAAATATATAAACAAATACACATAAAATAACTTAAAATAACGTAAATATGTATCAAATATATATACAAAAAACACATTAAATAATGTATATATGTATAAAAAATATATATACAAAACATAAATAAAATAATGTAAAATCGTATCAAAATAAATACAGAAAATATTAATAAAATAATGTAAATTTGTATGAAAATTAAGATGCAAAATACCCATAAAATAACGCATTTTTTATAAAAATATATATACGAAAAAACATAAAATATTTGATTTTGTATTAAAATAAATAGATATACATTCTTTTATTGGTATTTTGTTTATTTATTTTGTTTCGAGTTTACATTATTTTATGTATATTTTGTTTACATTTTTTTATACGTATTTACTTAATTATTTACTTATTTTGTATATTTACTTATTTTGTATATATATTTTTATAGAAATCTACGTTATTTTATGTGTATTCGTATATATATTTTGAAACAAATTTACATTGTTTTATATGTATTTTTGCATATTTCTTTCATTAGAAGTTTACCTTATTGTATGTGCATTTTGTATATTTATTTCAATACAAATTTAAATATTTTATGTGTATTTTGGTATATATATTTTTATAAGAAATGCGCTATTTGATGGGAATTTTGCATCTTTATTTTCATACAAATTTACATTATTTCATTAATATTCGGTGTATTTATTTTCATACGATTTTACATTATTCTGTTTGTTTTTTGTATATATTTTTTTTTATACATATTTACATTATTTAAATGTATCTTGCATATATATTACATACAAATTTATTATCTATTAATTATTTTCATACAAATACACATTCTTTTCATGATATTTTGTTTATTTATTTTGTCACGAATTTTCATTACTTAATATGTATTTTATATATATATTTTTATACGTATTTACATAATTTCATGTGTATTTTGTATATATATTTCTATAGAAATCTACGTAATTTTATGTGTATTCGTATATATATTTTGAAACAAATTTACACTGTTTTATTTGTATTTTGCGTTTTTTTTCAATACAAATTTACCTTATTGTGTGTGCATTTTGTATATTAATTTTAATACAAATTTAATTATTCTATGTGTATTTTTGAATATGTATTTTTAAAAAAAAATATGCTTTATCTTATGGGTATTTTGCATCTTTATTTTCATACAAATTTAAATTATTTTATTCATATTCTGTGTACTTATTTTGATACGATTTTAAATTATTCTATGTATAACAAAAATAAATACATACACAAAAATAGATATGCAAAATACATATAAACAATGTAAATTTGTTTCAAAATATATATACGAATACACATGAAATAAGGTAGATTTCTATAAAAATATATATACAAAATACACATAAAATAATGTAAATTAGTATCAAAATAAATAAACAAAATACCAATAAAAGAATGTGTATTTGTATAAATATATATATACAAAATACACATTAAATAATATAAATTTGTTTAAAACTATACAAAATACACATTAAATAATGTAAATTCGCGTCAGAATAAATAAACAAAATATCAATAAAAGAATGTGTATTTGTATGAAAATAGATATACAAAATACACATAAAATAACCTAAATTTGTATCAAACTATATACAAAAATACACAAAAATATTTTAAATTTGTATGAAAATAAATATACAAAATACTCATAAAATTAGGTAAATTTGTATTGAAATACATACACAAAATACACATAAAATAATGTAAATTTGAATGAAAATACATAAACAAATACACTTAAAATAACGTAAATTTGTATAAAAAAATATGTACAAAACACAAATAGAATAATGTAAAATCGTATCAAGATAAATACACAGAATATTAATAAAATAATGTAAATTTGTATGAAAATAAAGAAGCAAAATACCCATAAAATAACGCATTTTTTTTATTTATAAAAATATATATACCAAAATACACATCAAAAAATTAAATTTGTATTAAAATAAATATACAAAAAACACATACAATAAGGAAAATTTGTATTGAAATAGATATGCAAAATACATATAAAACAATGTAAATTTGTTTCAAAATATATATACGAATACACATAAAATAACGTATATTTCTATAAAAATATATATACAAAATACACATAAAATGAAGTAAATACGTATAAAAAATGTATACAAAATACACATAAAATAATGTAAATTCGTATCAAAATAAATAAACAAAATACCAATAAAAGAATGTGTATTTGTATAAATATAAATATACAAAATACACATAAAATAACGTAAATTTATATAAAACTATATACAAAAATACACAGAAGTAATTAAATTTGTATGAAAATATATACAAAATACACACAAAATAAGCTAAATTTGAATTGAAATATATATACAAAATACATGAAATAAAGTAAATTTGTATCAAAATATTTATACAAATACACATATAATAACGTAAATTTGTATGAAACTATATAAACAAAATACACATTAAATAATGTAGATACGTATAAAAAATATGTACAAAATACACATATAATCATGTAATTCGTATGAAAATAAATAAACAAAATACCAATAAAATAATATAAATTTGTATGAGTAAACGTGTATGTTGCATATTTTTTCAATACAAATTTACCTTATTATATACGCATTTTGTATATTAATTTTAATACAAATTTAATTATTCGATGTGTATTTTTGTATCTGTATTTGTATATATATTTTTATACGCTTTTACATTATTTAATATTTATTTTGAATATATATTTTTATACAAATTCATAGTATTTTATGTGTATTTGTATATATATTTTTATATAAATTTACATTATTTTATGTGTATTTTGTACATATATTTTTTTACAAATCTACCTTATTTTATGTTTATTTTGTATGTGTATTTTGTATATTTATATTTATCCAAATACACATTCTTTTATTGGTATTTTGTTTATTTATTTTAATTCGAGTTTACATTATTTTATGTGTATTTTGTATACATTTTTTTATACGTATTTACTTAATTTTATGTGTATTTTGTATATATATTTTTATAGAAATCTACGTTTTTTTATTTGTATTCGTATATATATTTTGAAACAAATTTACATTCTTTTATATGTATTTTTGCATATCTCTTTCAATACAAATTTACCTTATTGTATGTGCATTTTGTATATTTATTTCAATGCAAATTTAAATATTTTATGTGTATTTTGGTATATATATTTTTATAAGATTACGAAAATTTGAATAAAAATATATACAAAAAAACAAAAAAATAAATTTCAATTTGTATGAAAATAGATATACAAAATACACATATAATTAGTTAAATTTGTATTTAAATACATGTACAAAATACACATAAAATAATGTAAATTTGTATGAAATGAAAACAAATTCACATAAAATTCGCGTCAAAATAAATAAACAAAATATCAATAAAAGAATGTGTATTTGTATGAAAATAGATATACAAAATACACATAAAATAACCTAAATTTGTATCAAATTATATACAAAAATACACAAAAATATTTAAAATTTGTATGAAAATAAATATACAAAATACACATAAAATTATGTAAATTTGTATTGAAATACATACACAAAATACACATAAAATAATGTAAATTTGAATGAAAATACATAAACAAATACACTTAAAATAACGTAAATTTGTATAAAAAAATATGTACAAAACACAAATAGAATAATGTAAAATCGTATCAAAATAAATACACAGAATATTAATAAAATAATGTAAATATGTATGAAAATAAAGAAGCAAAATACCCATAAAATAACGCATTTTTTTATTTATAAAAATATATATACCAAAATACACATCAAAAAATTAAATTTGTATTAAAATAAATATACAAAAAACACATACAATAAGGTAAATTTGTATTGAAATAGATATGCAAAATACATATAAAACAATGTAAATTTGTTTCAAAATATATATACGAATACACATATAATAACGTAGATTTCTATAAAAAATATATATACAAAATACACATAAAATGAAGTAAATACGTATAAAAAAATGTATACAAATACACATAAAATAATGTAAATTCGTATCAAAATAAATAAACAAAATAGCAATAAAAGAATGTGTATTTGTATAAATATAAATATACAAAATACACATAAAATAACGTAAATTTATATAAAACTATATACAAAAATACACAGAAGTAATTAAATTTGTATGAAAATATATACAAAATACACACAAAATAAGCTAAATTTGAATTGAAATATATATACAAAATACATGAAATAAAGTAAATTTGTATCAAAATATTTATACAAATACACATATAATAACGTAAATTTGTATGAAGATATATAAACAAAATACACATTAAATAATGTAAATACGTATAAAAAAATGTACAAAATACACATATAATCATGTAATTCGTATCAAAATAAATAAACAAAATACCAATAAAATAATATAAATTTGTATGAGTAAACGTGTATGTTGCATATTTTTTCAATACAAATTTACCTTATTATATACGCATTTTGTATATTAATTTTAATATATGTGTATTTGAATATATATTTTGATACAAATTTACATTATTTTATGTATTTTCTATATTGATTTCAATTCAAATTTAGCTTATTTTATGTGTCTTTTGTATATCTATTTTCATACAAATTTAATTATTTTTGTTTATTTTTGTATATAGTTTTATACAATTTTACGTTATTTTATGTGTATTTTGTATATTTATATTTATACAAGTAAACATTCTTTTATTGGTATTTAGTTTATTTATTTTGATACGAGTTTACATTATTTTATGTGTATTTCGTATACATTTTCTTATACGTATTTACTTCATTGTATGTGTATTTTGTATATATATTTTTATAGAAATCTACGTTATTTTATGTGTATTCGTATATATTTTGAAACAAATTTACATTGTTTTATGTGTATTTTGCATATCTATTTCAATACAAATTTACCTTATTGTATGTGCATTTTGTATATTTATTGTAATACAAATTTAAATATTTTATGTGTATTTTGGTATATATTTTCATAAAAAATGCGTTGTTTTATGGGTATTTTGCGTCTTTATTTTCATACAAATTTACATTATTTTATTAATATTCTGTGTATTTATTTTGATACTATTTTACATTATTCTATCTTTGTTTTGTATATATTTTTTTATACATATTTACATTATTTAATGTGTATTTTCTATATATATTTCATACAAATTTACGTTATTTTAAGTGGATTTGTTTATATATTTTCATTCAAATTTACATTATTTTATGTGTATTTTGTATATGTATTTCAATAGAAATTTAACTAGTTTTATGTGTATTTTGTATATATATTTTTATACAAATTTTAATTATTTTGTGTATTTTTTAATAGAGTTTTATACAAATTTACAATATTTTATGTGTATTTTGTATATCTATTTTCATACAAATACACATTCTTTTATTGATATTTTGTTTATTTATTTTGATGCGAATTTATATTATTTAATGTGTATTGTATATATATTTTTTTGTGCGTATTTACGTCATTTCATGTGTATTTTTTATATATATTTCTATAGAAATATACGTTATTTTATGTGTATTCGTATATATATTTTGAAACAAATATACATTGTTTTATGTGCATTTTGTATATTTTTTAAATACAAATTTCCCTTATTGTACGTGCATTTTGTATATTAATTTTAATACAAATTTAATTATTCTATGTGTATTCTTGTATATGTATTTTAAAAAAAATATGCTTTATTTTATGGGTATTTTGCATCTTTATTTTCATCCAAAATTACATTATTTTATTGATATTCTGTGTGTTTATTTTGATACGATTTTACATTATTCTATGTATATTTTGTATATCTATTTTATTCAAATGTACGTTATTTTATGTGAATTTGTTTTCATTTCATACAAATTTACATTATTTTATGTGTATTTTGTACATGTATTTAAATACAAATTTAACTAATTATATGTGTATTTTGTATATCTATTTTCATATAAATTGAAATTTATTTTTTTGTTTTTTTGTATATATTTTTATTCAAATTTTCGTAATTTTATGTGTATTTTGTATATTTATTTTCCTACAAATATACGTTCTTTTATCGGAATTTTGTTTATTTATTTTGATACGAATTTTCATTTTTTTAGGTGTATTTGATATATATATTTTTATACTTATTTACATAATTTTATATGTATTTTGAATATATATTTTCATTGAAATTTACTCTATATGTATATACAAAAAAACACAAAAATAATTTAAATTTGTATGAAAATAAATATACAAAATACACATAAAATTAGGTAAATTTGTATTGAAATACATATACAAAATACACTTAAAATAATGTAAATTTGAATGAAATTATATAAACAAATACACTTAAAATGACGTTAATTTGTATAAAATATATATAAAAAATACACATTAAATAATGAAAATATGTATAAAAAATATATACAAAACACAAATAGTATAATATAAAATCGTATCAAAATATATACACAGAATATTAATAAAATAATGTACATTTGTATGAAAACTAAGATGCAAAATACCTATAAAATAACGCATTTTTTATAAAATTATATATACCAAAATACACATAAAATATTTGAATTTGTATTAAAATAAATATACAAAAAGCACATACAATAAGGTAAATTTGTATTGAAATAGATATGCAAAAAACATATAAAACAATGTAAATTTGTTTCAAAATATATATACGAATACACATAAAATAACGTAGATTTCTATAAATATATATATACAAAATACAAATAAAATTAAGTAAATACGAATCAAAAATGTATACAAAATACACATAAAATAATGTAAATTCGTATAAATATAAATAAACAAAATACCAATAAGAGAATGTGTATTTGTATAAATATAAATATACAAAATGCACATAAAATAATGTAGATTTGTATAAAACTATATACAAAAATACACAGAAGTAATTAAATTTGCATGAAAATAGATATACAAAATACTCACAAAATAAGCTAAATTTGAATTGAAATATATATACAAAATACATAAAATAAAGTAAATTCGTTCCAAAATATTTTTAACAAATACACATATAATAACGTAAATTTGCAAAAAAAATATATAAACAAAATACACATTAAGTAATGTAAATACGTATAAAAAAATATTTACAAAATACACAAATAATCAAGTCATTCGTATCAAAATAAATAAACAAAAAACTAATTAAATAATGTAAATTTGTATGAGAAAACATATACAAAATACACATAAAATAACGTTTTAAGTTACTATAAAAATATATGTACAAAAATGCACATAAAATTAGTTTGCATAAAAAAATATATACAAAACACACATTAGATAATGTAAATGAGTATAAAAATATGTATACAAAATACCTATGAAATAATCTAAATTCGTATCGAGTTAAATTAAGAAAATAACAAAATAATGTAATTTTGGATGAAAATATATATAGAAAACACACATAAAATAACCTAAATACAAATACAAATATACACATTAAATAATTTAAAATTGAATGGAATAAATATACAAAATAAACATAAAATAAGGTAAATTTGTAATAAAATATATGTAAGAATACCTATAAAATAATATAAATTTGTATGAAAATATATATACAAATACACATAAAATAACATGAATTTGTATAAAATTTATCAAAATATATACTAATACACACAATAAAATATCGTAAATTATTATGAAAATGTATATATAATATACAGATTAAAGAGTTTAAATCCTTAGAAAAATATATATACAAAATACACATAAAATAATGTAAATTCGTTAAAAATTAACTACACACAATTTCTATAAAAGAATGTATATTTAAAGGAAAATATATATACAAAAAAAAAATAAAATAACAAGAATTAGTATAAAAAAAGATAAAAAAAGACACAAAAATAATTAACATTTGTTTGAAAATAGATATGCAAAATACACATAAAGTTAGGCAAATTTGTATTGAAATACATAGAGAAAACTCACATATATATATATATATATATATATATATATATATATATATATATATATATATATATATATATATATATATATATATATATATATATATATACAAAATATACATTAAATATTTTAAATATGTATAAATATATATTATATTATATATATTTTTATTGATATTTGCGTTATTTATGTGTATTTTGTATATTTTTTTTTATCATAGAAATTTACATTATTTTATTGGTATTTTGTCTATTTATTTTGATACGAATTACATGATTATTTGTGTATTTTTTACATTTTTTATACGTATTTACATTATTTAATGTGTATTTTGTTTATATATTTTTATACAAATTTACGTTATTAATGTGTATTTGTATAGGTATTTTGATACAAATTTACATTATTTTATGTATTTTGTATATATATTTCAATTCAAATTTAGCTTATTTTATGTGTATTTTGTATATCTATTTATTTTAATACAAAATCAAATATTTTATGTTTTTTCGTATATATATTTTTATAAAAAATGCGTTATTTTATGGGTATTTTACATCTAAAATTTCATACAAATTTACATTATTTTATTAATATTTTCTGTATTTATTTTGATACGATTTTACATTATTTTATTTGTGTTTTGTATATATTTTTTTTTATACATATTTACATTATGTAATGTGTTTTTTGTATATATATTTGATACAAATTTACGTTATTTTAAGTCTATGTGTTTATATATTTTCATTCAAATTTACATTATTTTATGTGTATTTTGTATATGTATTTCAATACAAATTTACATAATTTTATATGTTTTTTGTATATTTATTTTCATACAAGTTTAAATTATTTTTGTGTATTTTTGTTTATAGTTTTATACAAATTTAGGTTATTTTATGTGTATTTTGTATATCTATTTTCATACAAATACACATTCTTTTCATGATATTTTGTTTATTTATTTTGACACGAATTAACATTATTTAATGTGTATTTTGTATATATATTTTTATACGTATTTACATTATTTCAAGTGTATTTTGTATTATAAATTTCTATAGAAATCTGCGTTATTTTATGTGTATTCGTATATATATTTTGAAACAAATTTACATTGTTTTATGTGTATTTTGCATATTTTTTCAATACAAATTTACCTTATTGTATGTGCATTTTGTATATTAATTTTAATACAAATTTGATTAATCTATGTGTATTTTTGTATATGTATTTTTATAAAAATATGCTTTATTTTATGGGTATTTTGCATCTTTATTTTCATACAAATTTACATTATTTTATTGATATTCTGTGTATTTATTTTAATATGATTTTACATTATTCTATGTGTATTTTGTATATATATTTTATATAAAATGTATTTGTTTTCATTTCATACAAATCTACATTATTTTATGTATTTTTTGTACATGTATACACATAAAATATTTAAATTTGTATTGAAATAAATATACAAAATGCACGTACAATAAGGTAAACTTCTATTGAAAGAGATATGCAAAAATACATATAAAACAATGTAAATTTGTTTCAAAATATATATACGAATACACATAAAATAACGTAGATTTCTATAAAATTATATATACAAAATACACATAAAATTAAGTAGATACGTAAAAAAGAATGTAAACAAAATACACATAAAATAATGTAAACTCGAAACAAAATAAATAAACAAAATACCAATAAAAGAATGTGTATTTGTATAAATATAAATGTTCAAAATACACATACAAAATAAACATAAAATAAGGTAAATTTGTAATGAAATATATGTACAAAATACACATAAAATAATGTAAATTTATATGAAAATATATATACAAATACACATAAAATACCATGAATTTGTATAAAATTATATATTCAAAATAAATATTAAATAATGTAAATGCGTATAAAAATATATATACAAAGTACATATAAAATAATGTAAATTCGTATCAATATAAATCAATAAAATACCAATAAAATAATTTATAATTGAATGAAAATAGATTTACAAAATACACATAACATAACTAAAATTTGTATTGAAATATATACAAAAATACCTAAAAATAATTTGAGTTTGTATGAAAATAGATATTCAAAATACATATAAAACTAAGTAAATTTCTTTTGAAATATATATACAAAATACCCATAAAATATAGTAAATTTGTGTCAAAATATATAAACAAATACACATAAAATAACTTAAAATAACGTAAATATGTATCAAATATATATACAAAAAACACTTTAAATAATGTAAATATGTATAAAAAAAATATACAAAACAAATAAAATAATGTAAATTCGTATCAAAATAAATACAGAAAATATTAATAATATAATGTAAATTTGTATGAAAATTAAGATGCAAAATACCCATAAAATAACACATTTTTTATAAAAATATATACGAAAAACACAAAATATTAGATTTTGTATTAAAATAAATAGATATACATTCTTTTATTGGTATTTTGTTTATTTATTTTGTTTCAATTTACATTGTTTTATGTGTATTTTGTTTACATTTTTTATACCTATTTACTTAATTTGATGGTTATTTTGTATATATTTTTATAGAAATCTACGTTATTTTATGTGTATTCGTATATATATTTTGAAACAAATTTACATTGTTTTATATGTATTTTTGCATAACTCTTTCAATAGAACTTTACCTTATTGTATGTGCATTTTGTATATTTATTTCAATACAAATTTAAATATTTTATGTGTATTTTGGTATATAAATTTTTATAAGAAATGCGCTATTTGATGGGAATTTTGCATCTTTATTTTCATACAAATTTACATTATTTTATTAATATTCGGTGTATTTATTTTGATACGATGTTACATTATTCTATTTGTTTTTTGTATATATTTTTTTTATACATATTTACATTATTTAAATGTATCTTGCATATATATTACATACAAATTTATTATCTATTATTTATTTTCATACAAATACACATTCTATTTATGATATTTTGTTTATTTATTTTGTCACGAATTTACATTACTTAATATGTATTTTATATATATATATATATATATATATATATATATATATATATATATATATATATATATATATATATATATATATATATATATATATATATATATATATATATATATATATATATATATATATATATATATATATATTTTGTACGTATTTACATAATTTCATATGTATTTTGTATATATATTTCTATAGAAATATACGTTATTTTATGTGTATTCGTCTATATATTTTGAAACAAATTTACACTGTTTTATTTGTATTTTGCGTTTTTTTTCAATACAAATTTACCTTATTGTATGTGTGCATTTTGTATATTAATTTTAATACAAAATTAATTATTCTATGTGTATTTTTGTATATGTATTTTTAAAAAAAAATATGCTTTATCTTATGGGTATTTTGCATCTTTATTTTCATACAAATTTAAATTATTTTATTGATATTCTGTGTACTTATTTTGATACGATTTTATATTATTCTATGTATAACAAAAATAAATACAGAATACACAAAAATAGATATGCAAAATACATATAAACAATGTAAATTTGTTTCAAAATATATATACGAATACATATGAAATAAGGTAGATTTCTATAAAAATATATATACAAAATACACATAAAATTAAGTAAATACGTATAAAAAATGTATACAAAATACACATAAAATAATGTAAATTAGTATCAAAATAAATAAACAAAATACCAATAAAAGAATGTGTATTTGTATAAATATATATATACAAAATACACATTAAATAATATAAATTTGTTTAAAACTATACAAGATACACATGAAATGATGTAAATACGTATAAAAATATATATATACAAAATACACATTAAATAACCTAAATTTGTATCAAACTATATACAAAAAAACACAAAAATATTTTAAATTTGTATGAAAATAAATATACAAAATACACATAAAATTAGGTAAATTTGTATTGAAATACATACACAAAATACACATAAAATAATGTAAATTTGAATGAAAATACATAAACAAATACACTTAAAATAACGTAAATTTGTATAAAAAAATATGTACAAAACACAAATAGAATAATGTAAAATCGTATCAAAATAAATACACAGAATATTAATAAAATAATGTAAATTTGTAAGAAAATAAAGAAGCAAAATACCCATAGAATAACGCATTTTTTTTATTTATAAAAATATATATACCAAAATACACATCAAAAAATTAAATTTGTATCAAAATAAATATACAAAAAACACATACAATAAGGTAAATTTGTATTGAAATAGATATGCAAAATACATATAAAACAATGTAAATTTGTTTCAAAATATATATCCGAATACACATAAAATAACGTAGATTTCTATAAAAATATATATAGAAAATACACATAAAATGAAGCAAATACGTACAAAAAAATGTATACAAAATACACATAAAATAATGTAAATTCGTATCAAAATAAATAAACAAAATAGCAATAAAAGAATGTGTATTTGTATGAATATAAATATACAAAATACACATAAAATAACGTAAATTTATATAAAACTATATACAAAAATACACAGAAGTAATTAAATTTGTATGAAAATATATACAAAATACACACGAAATAGGCTAAATTTGAATTGAAATATATATACAAAATACATGAAATAAAGTAAATTTGTATCAAAATATTTATACAAATACACATATAATAACGTAAATTTGTATGAAAATATATAAACAAAATACACATTAAATAATGTAAATACGTATAAAAAAATATGTACAAAATACACATATAATCATGTAATTCGTATCAAAATAAATAAACAAAATACCAATAAAATAATATAAATTTGTATGAGTAAACGTGTATGTTGCATATTTTTTCAATACAAATTTACCTTATTATATACGCATTTTGTATATTAATTTTAATATAAATTTAATTATTCGATGTGTATTTTTGTTTCTGTATTTTTATAAACATATGCTTTATTTTTTGGGTATTTTGCATCTTTATTTTCATACAAATTTACATTATTTTATTGATATTCTGCTCATTCATTTTGATATGAATTGACATTATTCTATGTGTATTTTGTATATATTTTTCATACAAATTTACGTTATTTTATGTGTATTTGTTTATATATTTTGACACAAATTTACAATATTTTATGGGTATTTTGTATATACATTTCAAAAGAAATTTACCTAGTTTTATATGTATTTTGAATATCTATTTTCATACAAACTCAAATTATTTTTATGTATTTTTGTATATATTTTAATACAAATTTTAGTTATGTTATGTGTATTTTGTAAATTTATTTTCATTCAAATATATATTATTTTATTGGTCTTTTGTTGATTTATATTGATACGAATTTACATTATTTTATATGTACTTTGTATATATATTTTTATACGCTTTTACATTATTTAATATTTATTTTGAATATATATTTTTATACAAATTCATGGTATTTTATGTGTATTTGTATATATATTTTTATAAATTTACATTATTTTATGTATATTTTGTACATATATTTTTTTTACAAATTTACCTTATTTTATGTTTATTTTGTATGTGTATTTTGTATATTTATATTTATCCAAATACACATTCTTTTATTGGTATTTTGTTTATTTATTTTAATTCGAATTTACATTATTTTATGTGTATTTTGTATACATTTTTTTATACGTATTTACTTAATTTTAAGTGTATTTTGTATATATATTTTTATAGAAATCTACGTTTTTTATTTGTATTCGTATATATATTTTGAAACAAATTTACATTGTTTTATATGTATTTTTGCATATCTCTTTCTATACAAATTTACCTTATTGTATGTGCATTTTGTATATTTATTTCAATGCAAATTTAGATATTTTATGTGTATTTTGGTATATATATTTTTATAAGATTACGAAAATTTGAATAAAAATATATACAAAAAAACAAAAAAATAAATTTCAATTTTGTATGAAAATAGATATACAAAATACACATATAATTAGTTAAATTTGTATTTAAATACATGCACAAAATACACATAAAATAATGTAAATTTGTATGAAATGAAAACAAATTCACAAAAAATTCGCGTCAAAATAAATAATCAAAATATCAATAAAAGAATGTGTATTTGTATGAAAATAGATATACAAAAGACACATAAAATAACCTAAATTTGTATCAAACTATATACAAAAATACACAAAAATATTTTAAATTTGTATGAAAATAAATATACAAAATACACATAAAATTAGGTAAATTTGTATTGAAATACATACACAAAATACACATAAAATAATGTAAATTTGAATGAAAATACATAAACAAATACACTTAAAATAACGTAAATTTGTATAAAAAAATATGTACAAAACACAAATAGAATAATGTAAAATCGTATCAAAATAAATACACAGAATATTAATAAAATAATGTAAATTTGTATGAAAATAAAGAAGAAAAATACCCATAAAATAACGCATTTTTTTTTATTTATAAAAATATATATACCAAAATACACATCAAAAAATTAAATTTTTATTAAAATAAATATATAAAAAACACATACAATAATGTAAATTTGTATTGAAATAGATATGCAAAATACATATAAAACAATGTAAATTTGTTTCAAAATATATATACGAATACACATAAAATAACGTAGATTTCTATAAAAATATATATACAAAATACACATAAAATGAAGTAAATACGTATAAAAAAATGTATACAAAATACACATAAAATAATGTAAATTCGTATCAAAATAAATAAACAAAATACCAATAAAAGAATGTGTATTTGTATAAATATAAATATACAAAATACACATAAAATAACGTAAATTTATATAAAACTATATACATAAATACATAGAAGTAATTAAATTTGTATGAAAATATATACAAAATACACACAAAATAAGCTAAATTTGAATTGAAATATATATACAAAATACATGAAATAAAGTAAATTTGTATCAAAATATTTATACAAATACACATATAATAACGTAAATTTGTATGAAAATATATAAACAAAATACACATTAAATAATGTAAATACGTATAAAAAAATGTGTACAAAATACACATAATCATGTAATTCGTATCAAAATAAATAAACAAAATACCAATAAAATAATATAAATTTGTATGAGTAAACGTGTATGTTGCATATTTTTTCAATACAAATTTACCTTATTATATACGCATTTTGTATATTAATTTTAATACAAATTTAATTATTCGATGTGTATTTTTGTATCTGTATTTTTATAAACATATGCTTTATTTTTTGGGTATTTTGCATCTTTATTTTCATACAAATATACATTATTTTATTGATATTCTGCTCATTCATTTTGATACGAATTTACATTATTCTATGTATGTTTTGTATATTTTTTTCATACAAATTTACGTTATTTTATGTGTATTTGTTTAAATATTTTGACACAAATTTACAATATTTTATGGCTATTTTGTATCTACATTTCAAAAGAAATTTACCTAGTTTTATGTGTATTTTGTATATCTATTTTCATACAAACTCAAATTATTTCTATGTATTTTTGTATATATTTTAATACAAATTTTAGTTATGTTATGTGTATGTTGTAAATTATATAGATATATATATATATATATATATATATATATATATATATATATATATATATATATATATATATATATATATATATATATATATATATATATATATATATATATAGATATAGATATATATATATATATATATATATATATATATATATTATTTTATTGGTGTTTTGTTGATTTATATTGATACGAATTTACATTATTTTATATGTACTTTGTATATATATTTTTATACGCTTTTACATTATTTAATATTTATTTTGAATATATTTTTATACAAATTCATGGTATTTTATGTGTATTTGTATATATATTTTCATATAAATTTACATTATTTTATGTGTATTTTGTACATATATTTTATTACAAATCTACCTTATTTTATGTTTATTTTGTATATGTATTTTGTATATTTATATTTATCCAAATACACATTCTTTTATTGGTATTTTGTTTATTTATTTTAAATCGAATTTACATTATTTTATGTGTATTTTGTATACATTTTTTTATACGTATTTACTTAATTTTATGTGTATTTTGTATATATATTTTTATAGAAATCTACGTTTTTTTATTTGTATTCGTATATATATTTTGAAACAAATTTACATTGTTTTATATGTATTTTTGCATATCTCTTTCAATACAAATTTACCTTATTGTATGTGCATTTTGTATATTTATTTCAATACAAATTTAAATATTTTATGTGTATTTTGGTATATATATTTTTATAAGAAATGCGCTATTTTATGGGAATTTTGCATCTTTATTTTCATATAAATTTACATTATTTTATTAATATTCGGTGTATTTATTTTGATACGAATTTACATTATTCTATTTGTTTTTTGTATATACTTTTTTATACATATTTACATTATTTAATGAGTATCCTCCATATATATTTTATACAAATTTATTATCTATTATCTATTTTTATACAAATACACATTCTTTACATGATATTTTGTTTATTTATTTTGACACGAATTTACATTATTTGATATGTATTTTGTATATATATTTTTATACGTATTTACATAATTTCATATGTATTTTGTATATATATTTCTATAGAAATCTACTTTATTTTATGTGTATTCGTATATATATTTTGAAACAAATTTACATTGTTTTATATGTATTTTTGAATATCTCTTTTAATACAAATTTACCTTACTGTATATGCATTTTGTATATTTATTTCAATACAAATTTAAATATTTTATGTGTATTTTGGTATATATATCTTTATAAAAAATGCGATAATTTTGGGGAATTTTGCATCTTTATTTTCATACAAATTTACATTATTTTATTGATATTCTGTGTATTTATTTTGATACGATTTTACATTATTCTATTTTTTTTTATATATATTTTTTATACACATTTACATTATTTAATGTGTATCTTGCATATATATTTTATACAAATTTACGTTATTTTAAGTGTATTTGTTTTTATATTTTCATTCAAATTTACATTTATTTTAATTCGAAATTACATTATTTTATGTGTATTTTGTATACATTTTTTATACGTATTTACTTAATTTTATGTGTATTTTGTATATATATTTTATAGAAATCTACGTTTTTTTTATTTGTATTCGTATATATATTTTGAAACAAATTTACATTGTTTTATATGTATTTTTGCATATCTCTTTCAATACAAATTTACCTTATTGTATGTGCATTTTTTATATTTATTTCAATGCAAATTTAAATATTTTATGTGTATTTTGGTATATATATTTTTATAATAAATGCGCTATTTTATGGGAATTTTGCATCTTTATTTTCATACAAATTTACATTATTTTATTAATATTCGGTGTATTTATTTTGATACGATGTTACATTATTCTATTTGTTTTTTGTATATACTTTTTATACATATTTACATTATTTAATGTGTATCTAGCATATATATTTTATACAAATTTATTATCTATTATCTATTTTCATACAAATACACATTCTTTTCATGATATTTTGTTTATTTATTTTGACACGAATCTACATTATTTGATATGTATTTTGTATATATATTTTTATACGTATTTACATAATTCCATATGTATTTTGTATATATATTTCTATAGAAATCTAATTTATTTTATGTGTATTCGTATATATATTTTGAAACAAATTTACATTGTTTTATATGTATTTTTGAATATCTCTTTCAATACAAATTTACCTTACTGTATATGCATTTTGTATATTTATTTCAATACAAATTTAAATATTTTATGTGTATTTTGGTAAATATATTTTTATAAAAAATGCGATAATTTTTGGGAATTTTGCATCTTTATTTTCATACAAATTTACATTATTTTATTGATATTCTGTGTATTTATTTTGATACGATTTTACATTATTCTATTTGTTTTTTGTATATATATTTTTTATGCACATTTACATTATTTAATGTGTATCTTGCATATATATTTTATACAAATTTACGTTATTTTAAGTGTATTTGTTTATATATTTTCATTCAAATTTAAATTATTTGATGTGTATTTTGTATATGTATTTCAATACAAATTTACCTAGTTTTATGTGTATTTTGTATATTTCTTTTCAAACAAATTTTAATTATTTTTGTGTATTTTTGTATATAGTTTTATACAAATTTAGGTTATTTTATGTACGCATTTACATTATTTAGTGCGTGTTTTGTATATATATTTTTTTGCAAATTTACTTTATTTTATGTGCATTTTTGTACATATATTTTTATAGAAATTTGCGTTCTTTGTAAATGTTTTCTCATTCAAATTTACATTATTTTATTGCTATTTTGTTTATTTATTTTGATACGAATTACATGATTATATGTATTTTGTACATATTTTTTATACGTATTTACATTACTTAATGTGTACTTTGTATACATTTTCTTATACGTATTTACTTCATTTAATGTGTATTTTGTATATATATTTTCATAGTAATCTACGTTATTTTATGTGTATTGGTATATATATTTTGAAGCAAATTTACATTGTTTTATATGTATTTAGCATATCTATTTCAATATAAATCTACCTTATTGTATGTGCATTTTGTATATTTATTGTAAGACAAATTTAAATATTTTATTATTTTGGTATATATATTTTAATAAAAAGAGTTTTATATAAATTTAAAATATTTTATGTGTATTTTGTATATCTCTTTTCATACAAATACACATTTTTTATTGATATTTTGTTTATTTATTTTGACGCGATTTCACATTATTTAATGTGTATTGTGTATATATATTTTTATACGTATTTACGTCATTTCATGTTTATTTTGTATATATATTTCTATAGAAATATATGTTATTTTATGTGTATTCGTATATATATTTTGAAAGAAATATACATTGTTTTATTGTGCATTTTGCATATTTCTTCAATATAAATTTACCTTATTGTACGTGCATTTTGTATATTAATTTTAATACAAATTTAATTATTCTATGTGTATTTTTGTATATGTATTTTCATAAAAAAAATGCTTTATTTTATGGGTATTTTGCATCTTTATTTTCATACAAATCTACCTTATTTTATTGATATTCTGTGTATTTATTTTGTTACGATTTTACATTATTCTATGTATATTTTGTATATATATTTCATACAAATGAACGTAATTTTATGTGAATTTGTTTTCATTTCATACAAATTTACATTATTTTATGTGTATTTTGTACATGTATTTAAATACAAATTTAACTAATTATATGTGTATTATGTATATCTATTTTCATACAAATTGAAATTAATTTTGTGTATTTTAGTATATATTTTTATTCAGATTTTCGTAATTTTATGTGAATTTTGTATATTTATTTTCCTACAAATATACATTCTTTTATCGGAATTTTGTTTATTTATTTTGATACGAATTTTCATTATTTTAGGTGTATTTGATATATATATTTTTATACTTATTTACATAGTTTTATATGTATTTTGAATATATATTTTCATAGAAATTTACTCTATTTTATGTGTATTCGTATATATATTTTGATACAAATTTACATTATTTATATGTATTTCCCATATCTATTTCAATACAAATTTTCTTTATTGTATGTGCCTTTTGTATATTTATTTTGATGCAAATTTAATTATTTTATGTGTATTTTTGTATATATATTTTTAAACAAATATGCGTTATTATATGGGTATTTTGCATCTTTATTTTCATACAAATTTACATTATTTTATTGATTGTCTGTTTATTTATTTTGATACGATTTTACGTTATTCTGTGTATTTTGTATATATATTTTTAGACATATTTACATTATTAAATGTATATTTTGTACATATATTTTATGGAAATTTACGTTATCTTATGTATATTTGTTTATGTGTATTTTGTATATTCATATTTATACAAGTAAACATTCTTTTATTGGCATTTAGTTTATTTATTTTGATACGAATTTACATTATTTTATGTGTATTTTGTATACATTTTCTTATACGTATTTACTTCATTTTATGTGTTTTTTGTATATATATTTTATAGAAATCTACGTTATTTTATGTGTATTCGTATGTATATTTTGAAACAAATTTACATTGTTTTATATGTATTTTTTATATCTATTTCAATACAAATTTACCTTATTATATGTGCATTTTGTATATTTATTGTAATACAAATTTAAATATTTTATGTGCATTTTGGTATATATATTTACATAAAAAATGCGTTTTTTTATGGGTATTTTGCATCTTTATTTTCATACAAATTTACATTATTTTATTAATATTCTCTGTATTTATTTTGATACTATTTTATATTATTCTATTTGAGCTTTGTATATATTTTTTTATACATATTTACATTATTTAATGTGTATTTTCTATATATATTTCATACAAATTTTCGTTATTTTAAGTGTATTTGTTTATATATTTTTATTCAAATTTACAATATTTTATGTGTATTTTGAATATCTATTTTCATACAAATACACATTCTTTTATTGATATTATGTTTATTTATTTTGACACGAATTTACATAATTTAATGTGTATTGTGTATATATATTTTTATACGTATCTACGTCATTTCATGTGTAGAAATCTACGTTATTTTATGTGTATTCGTGTATATATTTTGAAACAAATTTACATTGTTTTATGTGCATTTTGCATATTTTTTCAATACAAATATACCTTTTTGTACGTGCATTTTGTATATTAATTTTAATACAAATTTAGCTATTCAATACAAATTTAGCTATTCTATGTGTATTTTGTATATGTATTTTATAAAATATGCTTTATTTTATGGGTATTTTGCATCTTTATTTTCATACAAAATTACATTATTTTATTGATATTCTGTGTATTTATTTTGATACGATTTTACATTATTCTATGTATATTTTGTATATCTATTTTATACCAATGTACGTTATTTTATGTGAATTTGTTTTCATTTCATACAAATTTACATTATTTTATGTGAATTTTGTACATGTATTTAAATACAAATTTAACTAATTATATGTGTATTTTGTATATCTATTTTCATACAAATTGAAATTAATTTTGTGTATTTTTGTATATATTTTTATTCAAATTTTCGTAATTTTATGTGTATTTTGTATATTTATTTTCCGACAAATATACGTTCTTTTATCGGAATTTTATTTATTTATTTTGATACGAATTTTCTTTTTTTTTAGGTGTATTTGAAATATATATTTTTATACTTATTTACATAATTTTATATGTATTTTGAATATATATTTTCATAGAAATTTACTCTATATGTATATGTATAGAAAATACACATGAAATAATCTAAATTCGTATCGAAATCAATGAACAAAATACCGATAAAATAATGTAATTTTGAATGAAAATATATATAGAAAATACACATAAAATAACGTAAATACAAATAAATATATACTCATAAAATGATTTGAATTTGAATGAAAATAGATATAAAAATAAACTTAAAATAAGGCAAATTTATAATGAAATATATATACAAAATACACATAAAATAATGTAGATTTGTTTCAAAATATATATACGAATACACATAAAATAACATAGATTTCTAGAGAAATATATATACAAAATACACATGAAATGTTGTAAATACGTATAAAAATATATATACAAAATACACATTAAATAATGTAAATTCGTGTCAAAATAAATAATTAAAATATCAATAAAAGAATGTGTATTTGTATGAAAATACATATACAAAATACACATAAAATAACGTAAATTTGTATAAAACTATATATAAAAATACACAAACATAAGTTAAATTTGTATGAAAATAAATATACAAAATACACATAAAACTAGGTAAATTTGTAAAGAAATACATATACAAAATACACATAAAATAATGTAAATTTGAATGAAAATATATAAACAAATACACTTAAATTAACATAAATTTGTATAAAATATATATAAAAAATACTCATTAAATAATGTAAATATGTATAAAAAATATATATACAAAACACAAATAGAATAATGTAAAATCGTATTAAAATAAATACACAGAATTTAAATAAAATAATGTAAATTTGTATGAAAATAAAGATGCAAAATACCCATAAAATAACGCATTTTTTATAAATATACAAAATACACATGAAAGGATGTAAATATGTATAAAAATATATATACAATATACACATTAAATAATGTAAATTCACGTCAAAATAAATAAACAAAATGTCAATAAAAGAATGTGTATTTGTATGAAAATAAATATACAAAATACACAAAAGATAACATAAATTTGTATAAAACTATATACAAAAATACACAAAAATAATTTATATTTATATGAAAATAAATATACAAAATACACATAAAATTAGGTAAATTTTTATTGAAATACATATACAAAATACACATAAAATACTGTAAATTTGAATGAAAATACATAAACAAATACACTTAAAATAACGTAAATTTGTATAAAAAAATATATACAAAACACAAATAGAATAATGTAAAATCGTATCAAAATAAATACACAGAATATTAATAAAATAATGTAAATTTGTATGAAAATAAAGAAGCAAAATACCCATAAAATAACGAATTTTTTAAAAATATATATACAAAAATACATATAAAAAATTTATTTGTATTAAAATAAATATACAAAATACACATACAATAAGGTAAATCTGTATTGAAATAGATATGCAAAATACATATAAAACAATGTAAATTTGTTTCAAAATATATATACGAATACACATAAAATAACGTAGATTTATATAAAAATATATATACAAAATACACGTAAAATGAAGTCAATACGTATAAAAAATATATACAAAATACACATAAAATAATGTAAATTCGTATCAAAATAAATAAACAAAATACCAATAAAAGAATGTGTATTTGTATAAATATAAATATACAAAATACACATAAAATAACGTAAATTTTTATAAAACTATATACAAAAATACACAGAAGTAATTAAATTCGTTTGAAAATAGATATACAAAATACAGATAAAATAAGCTAAATTTGAATTGAAATGTATATACAAAATACATAAAATAATGTAAATTTGTATCAAAATATTTAAAAAAAATACATATAATAACGTAAATTTGTTTAAAAATATATAAACAAAATACACATTAAGTAATGTAAATACGTATAAAAAAATATGTACAAAATACACATATAATCATGTAATTCGTATCAAACTAAATAATCAAAATAGCAATAAAATAATGTAAATTTGTATGAGAAAAGATATACAAATACATATAAAATAACGCTAATTTCTATAAAAATATATGTCCAAAAATGAACGTAAAATAAATTAACTTTGGATAAAAATATATATACAAAACACACATTAAATAATGTAAATGCGAACATAAAATAACCTAAATTTGTATAAAACTATATACAAAAATACAAAAAAATAATTTAAATTTGTATGAAAAGAAATATACAAAATACACATAAAATTAGGTTAATTTCTATTGAAATACATATACAAAATACACATAAAATAATGTATATTTGAAAAAAAATATATAAACAAATACACATATAATAACGTAAATTTGTATGAAATATATATACAAAATACACATTAAATAATGTAAATATGTATAAAAAAATATATACAAAAAACAAATAGAATAATGTAAAATCGTATCAAAATATATACACAGAATATTAATAAAATAATGTAAATTTGTATGAAAATTAAGATGCAAAATACCTATAAAATAACGCATTTTTTATAAAATTTTTGATACCAAAATACATATAAAATATTTGAATTTGTATCAAAATAAATATACAAAATGCACATACAATAAGGTAAATTTGTATTGAAATAGATATGCAAAATACATATAAAATAATGTAAATTTGTTTCAAAATATATATGCGAATACTCATAAAATAACGTAGATTTCTATAAAAATACTTATACAAAATACACATAAAATGAAGTAAATACGTATAAAAAAATGTATACAAAATACACATAAAATAATGTAAATTCGTATAAATATAAATAAACAATATAGCAATAAAAGAATGTGTATTTGTATAAATATAAATATACAAAATGCACATAAAATAACGTAAATTTATATAAAACTATATACTTAAAATAACGCAAATTTCTATAAAAATATATGTACAAAAATGAACAGAAAATAAATTTGCATAAAAATATATATACAAAACACATTAGATAATGTAAATGAGTATAAAAATATGTATACAAAATACCTATGAAATAATCTAAATTCGTATCGAATTAAATTAAGAAAATACCAATATAATAATGTAATTTTGGATGAAAATATATATACAAAATACACATAAAATAACCTAAATACAAATACAAATATACACATAAAATAATTTAAAATTGAATGAAATAAATATACAAAATAAACATAAATAAGGTAAATTTGTAATGAAATATATGAAAAAATACACATAAAATAATATAAATTTGTATGAAAATATATATACAAATACACATTAAATAACATGAATTTGTATAAAATTTGTATCAAAATATATACTTATACACACAATAAAATAACGTAATTTTTTTATGAAAATGTATATACAAAATACACAAAATAATTTAAATACGTAGAAAAATATATATACAAAAAACACATAAAATAATGTAAATATGTATGAAAATATATAAACAAATACACATAAAATAATGTAAATTTGGATAAAATATATACAAAATGAACATTAAATAATGTAAATATGTATAAAAAAATATATACAAAAAACACATAAAATAATGTTAAATCGTATCAAAATAAATAAAGAGAATATCAATAAAATAATGTAAATTTGTATGAAAATAAAGATGCAAAATATCCATATAATAACGCATATTTGCATAAAAAAATATATATATATATATATATATATATATATATATATATATATATATATATATATATATATATATATATATATATATATATATATATATATATATATATATATACAAAAATACATATAAAATAATTAAATTTGTATTAAAATAAATATACAAAATGCACGTACAATAAAGTAAACTTGTATTGAAAAAATATACAAAATACACATTAATAATGTAAATTTGTATGAAAATATATATACGAATACTCATAAAAGAGAGTAAATTTCTATGAAAATATACATACAAAATAGATATACAAAATACACATATAACTAGTTAAATTTGTATTTAAATACATGTACAAAAAACACATAAAATAATGTAGATTTGTATGAAATGAAAACAAATACATTTTATATAAAATACATATACAAAATACACATAGAATAATGTAAAAATATATCAAAATAAATGCACAGAATATCAATAAAATAATGTAAATTTGTATGAAAATAAAGATGCAAAATACCCATAAAATAAAGCATATTTTTATAAAAATACATATACAAAAATACACATAGATTAATCAAATTTGTATTAAAATTAATGTACAAAATGCACATACAATAAGGTAAATTTGTATTGAAAAAATATGCAAAATACACATAAAACAATGTAAATTTGTTTCAAAATATATACGAATACACATAAAATAACGCAGATTTCTATAGAAATATATATACAAAATACACTTGAAATAATGTAAATACGTATAAAAATATATATAAAAAATACACATTAAATAATGTTAATTCGTGTCAAAATAAATGAACAAAATATCATGAAAAGAATGTGTATTTGTATGAAAATAGATATACAAAATACACATAAAATAACCTAAATTTGTATAAAACTATAAACAAAAATACACAAAAATAATTTAAACTTGTATGAAAATAAATATACAAAAAACATATAAAATTAGGTAAATATGTATTGAAATACATATACAAAATACACATAAAATAATGTAAATTTGAATGAAAATATATAAACATATAGACTTAAAATAACGTAAATTTGTATCAAATATATATACAAAAAACACATTAAATAATGTAAATATGTATAAAAAAATATATACAAAACACAAATAAAATAATGTAAAATCGTATGAAAATAAATACTGAAAATATTAATAAAATAATTTAAATTTGTATGAAAATTAAGATGGAAAATACCCATAAAATAACGCTTTTTTTTTAAATATATATACGAAAAAACAAAATATTTGATTTTGTATTAAAATAAATAGATATACAAAATACACATAAAATAAGCTAAATTAAATGAAAAATATATACAAAATACACACAGAATAATGTAAAATCGTATCAAAATAAATACACAGAATATCAAGAAAATAATGTAATTTTGTATGAAAATAAAGATGCAAAATACCCATAAAATAAAGCATATTTATTTAAAAATACATATACAAAAATACACATAGAATAATTAAATTTGTATTAAAATTAATATACAAAATGCACGTACAATAAGGTAAATTTGTATTGAAAAAATATACAAAATGCACATTAAAGCGTAAATTTGTTTAAAAATCTATATACGAATACACATAAAATAACGCAGATTTCTATAGAAATATATATACAAAATACACTTGAAATAATGTAAATACGTATAAAAATATATATAAAAAATACACATTAAATAATGTTAATTCGTGTCAAAATAAATAAACAAAATATCATGAAAAGAATGTGTATTTGTAGGAAAATAGATATACAAAATACACATAAAATAACCTAAATTTGTATAAAACTATAAACAAAAATACACAAAAATAATTTAAACTTGTATGAAAATAAATATACAAAAAACATATAAAATTAGGTAAATATGTATTGAAATACATATACAAAATACACATAAAATAATGTAAATTTGAATGAAAATATATAAACATATAGACTTAAAATAACGTAAATTTGTATCAAATATATATACAAAAAACACATTAAATAATGTAAATATGTATAAAAAAATATATACAAAACACAAATAAAATAATGTAAAATCGTATGAAAATAAATACAGAAAATATTAATAAAATAATGTAAATTTGTATGAAAATTAAGATGCAAAATACCCATAAAATAACGCATATTTTATAAAAATATATATACGAAAAACCATAAAATATTTGATTTTGTATTAAAATAAATAGATATACAAAATACACATAAAATAAGCTAAATTAAATGAAAAATATATACAAAATACACATAGAATAATGTAAAATCGTATCAAAATAAATACACAGAATATCAATAAAATAATGTAATTTTGTATGAAAATAAAGATGCAAAATACCCATAAAATAAACATATTTATTTAAAAATACATATACAAAAATACACATAGAATAATTAAATTTGTATTAAAATTAATATACAAAATGCACGTACAATAAGGTAAATTTGTATTGAAAAAATATACAAAATGCACATTAAAGCGTAAACTTGTTTAAAAATCTATATACGAATACACATAAAATAACGCAGATTTCTATAGAAATATATTTACAAAATACACTTGAAATAATGTAAATACGTATAAAAATATATATACAAAATACACATTAAATAATGTTAATTCGTGTCAAAATAAATAAACAAAATATCATGAAAAGAATGTGTATTTGTATGAAAATAGATATACAAAATACACATAAAATAACCTAAATTTGTATAAAACTATATACAAAAATACACAAAAATAATTTAAACTTGTATGAAAATAAATATACAAAAAACATATAAAATTAGGTAAATTTGTATTGAAATACATATACAAAATACACATAAAATAATGTAAATTTGAATGAAAATATATAAACATATAGACTTAAAATAACGTAAATTTGTATCAAATATATATACAAAAAACACATTAAATAATGTAAATATGTATAAAAAAATATATACAAAACACAAATAAAATAATGTAAAATCGTATCAAAATAAATACAGAAAATATTAATAAAATAATGTAAATTTGTATGAAAATTAAGATGCAAAATACCCATAAAATAACGCATTTTTTATAAAAATATATACACGAAAAAACATAAAATATTTGATTTTGTATTAAAATAAATAGATATACAAAATACTCATAAAATAAGCTAAATTTGAATTGAAATATATATACAAAATACATAAAATAATGTAAATTTGTATCAAAATACTTATACAAATACACATATAATAACGTAAATTTGTATAAAATATATAAACAAAATACACATTAAATAATGTAAATACGTATTAAAAAATGTACAAAATACACAAATAATCATGTAATTCGTATCAAAATAAATAGACAAAATACCAATAAAATAATGTAAATTTCTATGAGAAAACATATACAAAATAAACATAAATAACGCAAATATCAATAAAAATATATATAATATAATATATTTTTATACATATTTAAAATATTTAATGTATATTTTGTATATATATTTTATCCAAATTTACGTTATGTTATATATATTTGTTTATATATTTTCATACAAATTTACATTATTTTATGTGAGTTTTGTATATGTATTTCAATACAAATTTGCCTAACTTTATGTGTATTTTGCATATCTATTTTCAAACAAATTTAAATTATTTTTGTGTATTTTTGTATATATTTTTATACAAATTTTAGTTATTTTATTTGTTTTTTGTATATATATTTTCCTAAAAATATACATTCTTTTATTGGAATTTTGTGTATTTAATCTTTTACGAATTTACATTATTTTATGTGTATTTTGTATATATATTTTTCTACGTATTTAAATTATTTTATGTGTATTTTATATATACATTTTCATAAAAATTTATGTTATTTTATTGTGCGTATTCGTATATATTTTGAAACAAATTTTATACAAATTCATGTTATTTTATGTGTATTTGTATATATATTTTCATACAAATTTATATTATTTTATGTGTGTTCTTACATATATTTTATTACAAATTTACCTTATTTGATGTTTATTTTCTATATTTATTTCATTTAATATAATCAAATTTAAATTTATTGTATATACATTTTGTATATTAATTTTAATACAAATTTAATTATTCTATGTGTATTTTTCTATATGTATTTTTATAAAAATATGCTTTATTTTATGGGTATTTTGCATCTTTATTTTCATACAAATTTACGTCATTTTATTGATATTCTGCTCATTCATTTTGATACGATTTGACATTATTCTATGTGTATTTTGTATATATTTTTCATACAAATTTACGTTATTTTAAGTGTATTTGTTTATATATTTTGACACAAATTTACAATATTTTATGGGTATTTTGTATATATATTTCAAAGAAATTTACCTAGTTTTATGTGTATTTTGAATATCTATTTTCATTCAAACTCAAATTATTTTTATGTATTTTTGTATATATTTCAATACAAATTTTAGTTAGGTTATGTGTATTTTGTAAATCTATTTTCATTAAAATATATATTATTTTATTGGTATTTTGTTGATTTATATTGATACGAATTTACATTATTTTATATGTACTTTGTATATATATTTTTATACGCATTTACATTATTTAATATTTATTTTGAGTATATAATTTTATACAAATTCATGGTATTTTATGTGTATTTGTATATATATTTTCATATAAATTTACATTATTTTATGTGTATTTTGTACATATATTTCATTACAAATCTTCCTTATTTTGTTTATTTTTTATGTGTATTTTGTACATCTATATTTATACAAATACACATTCTTTTATTGGTATTTTGTTTATTTATTTTGTTTCGAATTTACATTATTTTATGTGTATTTTGTTTACATTTTTTTATACGTATTTACTTAATTTTATGTGTATTTTGTATATATATTTTTATAGAAATCTACGTTATTTTATGTGTATACCTAGTTTTATATGTATTTTGAATATCTATTTTCATACAAACTCAAATTATTTTTATGTATTTTTGTATATATTTTAATACAAATTTTAGTTATGTGTATTTTGTAAATTTATTTTCATTCAAATATATATTATTTTATTGGTGTTTTGTTGATTTATATTGATACGAATGTACATTATTTTATATGTACTTTGTATATATATTTTTATACGCTTTTACATTATTTAATATTTATTTTGAATATATATTTTTATACAAATTCATGGTATTTTATATGTATTTGTATATATATTTTTATATAAATTTACATTATTTTATGTGTATTTTGTACATATATTTTTTTACAAATCAACCTTATTTATGTTTATTTTGTATGTGTATTTTGTATATTTATATTTATCCAAATACACATTCTTTTATTGGTATTTTGTTTATTTATTTTAATTCGAATTTACATTATTTTATGTGTATTTTGTATACATTTTTTTATACGTATTTACTTAATTTTAAGTGTATTTTGTAAATATATTTTTATAGAAATCTACGTTTTTTTATTTGTATTCGTATATATATTTTGAAACAAATTTACATAGTTTTATATGTATTTTTGCATATCTCTTTCAATACAAATTTACCTTATTTTATGTGCATTTTGTATATTTATTTCAATGCAAATTTAAATATTTTATGTGTATTTTGATATATATATTTTTATAAGATTACGAAAATTTGAATAAAAATATATACAAAAAAACAAAAAAATAAATATCAATTTGTATGAAAATAGATATATAAAATACACATATAATTAGTTAAATTTGTATTTAAATACATGTACAAAATACACCTAAAATAAAGTAAATTTGTATGAAATGAAAACAAATTCACATAAAATTCGCGTCAAAATAAATAAACAAAATATCAATAAAAGAATGTGTATTTGTATGAAAATAGATATACAAAATACACATAAAATAACCTAAATTTTTATCAAACTATATACAAAAATACACAAAAATATTTTAAATTTGTATGAAAATAAATATACAAAATACACATAAAATTAGGTAAATTTGTATTGAAATACATACACAAAATACACATAAAATAATGTAAATTTGAATGAAAATACATAAACAAATACACTTAAAATAACGTAAATTTGTATAAAAAAAATATGTACAAAACACAAATAGAATAATGTAAAATCGTATCAAAATAAATACACAGAATATTAATAAAATAATGTAAATTTGTATGAAAATAAAGAAGCAAAATACCCATAAAATAACGCATTTTTTTTTAAATATATATACCAAAATACACATCATAAAATTAAATTTGTATTAAAATAAATATACAAAAAACACATACAATAAGGTAAATTTGTATTGAAATAGATATGCAAAATACATATAAAACAATGTAAATTTGTTTCAAAATATATATACGAATACACATATAATAACGTAGATTTCTATAAAAATATATATACAAAATACACATAAAAGGAAGTAAATACGTATAAAAAAATGTATACAAAATACACATAAAATAAGGTAAATTCGTATCAAAATAAATAAACAAAATTGCAATAAAAGAATGTGTATTTGTATAAATATAAATATACAAAATACACATAAAATAACGTAAATTTATATAAAACTATATACAAAAATACACAGAAGTAATTTAATTTGTATGAAAATATATACAAAATACACACAAAATAAGCTAAGTTTGAATTGAAATATATATACAAAATACATGAAATAAAGTAAATTTGTATCAAAATATTTATACAAATACACATATAATAACGTAAATTTGTATGAAAATATATAAACAAAATACACATTAAATAATGTAAATACGTATAAAAAATATGTACAAAATACACATATAATCATGTAATTCTTATCAAAATAAATAAACAAAATACCAATAAAATAATAAAAATTTGTATGAGTAAACGTGTATGTTGCATATTTTTTCAATACAAATTTACCTTATTATATACGCATTTTGTATATTAAATTTAATATATGTGTATTTGAATATATATTTTGATTCAAATTTACATTATTTTATGTATTTTCTATATTTATTTCAATTCAAATTTAGCTTATTTATGTGTCTTTGTATATCTATTTTCATACAAATTTAATTATTTTGTTTATTTTGTATATAGTTTTATACAATTTTACGTTATTTTATGTGTATTTTGTATATTTATATTTATACAAATAAACATTCTTTTATTGGCATTTAGTTTATTTATTTTGATACGAGTTTACATTATTTTATGTGTATTTTGTATACATTTTCTTATACGTATTTGCTTCATTTTATGTGTATTTTGTATATAGATTTTTATATAAACCTACGTTATTTTATGTGTATTCGTATATATATTTTGAAACAAATTTACATTGTTTTTATGTATTTTGCATATCTATTTTAATACAAATTAACCTTATTTTATTTGCATTTTGTATATTTATTTTAATACAAATTTAAATATATTATTTGTATTTTTGTATATATATTTTCATAAAAAATAAGTTTTTTTATTGGTTTTTTTCATCTTTATTTTCATACAAATTTACATTATTTTATTAATATTTTGTGTATTTATTTTGATACTATTTTACATTATTCTATTTGTGTTTTGTATATATTTTTTTTATACATATTTACATTATTTAATGTGTATTTTCTATATATATATTCCATACAAATTTACGTTATTTTAAGTGTATTTGTTTATATATTTTCATTCAAATTTACATTATTTTATGTGTATTTTGTATATGTATTTCAATAGAAATTTAACTAGTTTTATGTGTATTTTGTATATATATTTTTATACAAATTTAAATTGTTTTTGTGTATTTTTTTAATAGAGTCTTATACAAATTTACAATATTTTATGTGTATTTTGTATATCTATTTTCATACAAATACACATTCTTTTATTGATATTTTGTTTATTTATTTTGATGCGAATTTACATTATTCAATGTGTATTGTGTATATATATTTTTATACGTATTTACGTCATTTCATGTGTATTTTTTATATATATTTCTATAGAAATATACGTTATTTTATGTGTATTCGTATATATATTTTGAAACAAATATACATTGTTTTATGTGCATTTTGTATATTTTTTCAATACAAATTTCCCTTATTGTACGTGCATTTTGTATATTAATTTTAATACAAATTTAATTATTCTATGTGTATTCTTGTATATGTATTTTTAAAAAAATATGCTTTATTTTATGGGTATTTTGCATCTTTATTTTCATACAAAATTACATTATTTTATTGATATTCTGTGTATTTATTTTGATACGATTTTACATTATTCTATGTATATTTTGTATATCTATTTTATACAAATGTACGTTATTTTATGTGAATTTGTTTTCATTTCATACAAATTTACATTATTTTATGTGTATTTAGTACATGTATTTAAATACAAATTTAACTAATTATATGTGGATTTTGTATATCTATTTTCATACAAATTGAAATTTATTTTTTTGTTTTTTTGTATATATTTTTATTCAAATTTTCGTAATTTTATGTGTATTTTGTATATTTATTTTCCTACAAATATATGTTCTTTTATCGTAATTTTGTTTATTTATTTTGATACGAATTTTCATTTTTTTAGGTGTATTTGATATATATATTTTTATACTTATTTACATAATTTTATATGTATTTTGAATATATATTTTCATAGAAATTTACTCTATATGTATATACAATAAAACACAAAAATAATTTAAATTTGTATGAAAATAAATATACTAAATACACATAAAATTAGGTAAATTTTGAAATACATATACAAAATACACTTAAAATAATGTAAATTTGAATGAAATTATATAAACAAATACACTTAAAATGACGTTAATTTGTATAAAATATATATAAAAAATACACATTAAATAATGAAAATATGTATAAAAAAATATATACAAAACACAAATAGTATAATATAAAATCGTATCAAAATATATATACGAATACACATAAAACAACGTAGATTTCTATAAATATATATATACAAAATACAAATAAAATTAAGTAAATACGAATGAAAAATGTATACAAAATACACATAAAATAATGTAAATTCGTATAAATATAAATAAACAAAATACCAATAAGAGAATGTGTATTTGTATAAATATAAATATACAAAATGCACATAAAATAACGTAAATTCGTATAAAACTATATACAAAAATACACAGAAGTAATTAAATTTGCATGAAAATAGATATACAAAATACACACAAAATAAGTTAAATTTGAATTGAAATATATATACAAAATACATAAAATAAAGTAAATTCGTTTCAAAATATTTTTAACAAATACACATATAATAACGTAAATTTGTAAAAAAAATATATAAACAAAATACACATTAAGTAATGTAAATACGTATAAAAAAATATTTACAAAATACACCAATAATCAAGTCATTCGTATCAAAATAAATAAACAAAAAACTAATTAAATAATGTAAATTTGTATGAGAAAACATATTCAAAATACACATAAAATAAAGTTTTAAGTTTCTATAAAAAAATATGTACAAAAATGCACATAAAATTAGTTTGCATAAAAAAATATATACAAAACACATATTAGATAATGTAAATGAGTATAAAAATATGTATACAAAATACCTATGAAATAATCTAAATTCGTATCGAGTTAAATTAAGAAAATAACAATAAAATAATGTAATTTTGGATGAAAATATATATAGAAAACACACATAAAATACAAATACAAATACAAATACAAATATACACATTAAATAATTTAAAATTGAATTAAATAAATATACAAAATAAACATAAAATAAGGTAAATTTGTAATAAAATATATGTAAGAATACACATAAAACAATATAAATTTGTATGAAAATATACATACAAATACACATAAAATAACATGAATTTGTATAAAATGTTTCAAAATATATACGAATACACACAATAAAATAACGTAAATTTTTATGAAAATGTATATATAAAATACATAAAATAGTTTAAATACGTGAAAAATATATATAAAATACACATAAAATAATGTAAATTGTAAAAATAAATACACAAAATTCAATAAAAGAATGTATATTTGTAGGAAAATATATATACAAAAACAAATAAAATAACTAGAATTTGTATAAAATATATACAAAATACACAAAATAATTTAAATTTGTTTGAAAATAGATATGCAAAATACACATAAAGTTAGGCAAATTTGTATTGAAATACATATACAAAACTCACATAAAATAATGTAAATTTGTATGAAAATATATAAACAAATACATATAAAATCACGTAAATTTGGATAAAATATATATATACAAAATATACATTAAATATTTTAAATATGTATAAAAATATATTATATTATATATTTTTATTGATATTTGCGTTATTTATGTGTATTTTGTATATGTTTTCTCATAGAAATTTACATTATTTTATTGGTATTTTGTCTATTTATTTTGATACGAATTACATTATTATTAATTTTTTTATACGTATTTACATTATTTAATGTGTATTTTGTTTATATATTTTTATACAAATTTACGTTATTATATGTGTATTTGTATAGGTATTTTGATACAAATTTACATTATTTTATGTATTTTGTATATATATTTCAATTCAAATTTAGCTTATTTTATGTGTATTTTGTATATCTATTTATTTTAATACAAAATCAAATATATTATGTTTTTTCGTATATATATTTTTATAAAAAATGCGTTATTTTATGGGTATTTTGCATATTAATTTTCATACAAATTTACATCATTTTATTAATATTTTCTGTATTTATTTTGATACGATTTTACATTATTTTATTTGTGTTTTGTATATATTTTTTTATACATATTTACATTATTTAATGTGTTTTTTGCATATATATTTGATACAAATTTACGTTATTTTAAGTCTATATGTTTATATATTTTCATTCAAATTTACATTATTTTATGTGTATTTTGTATATGTATTTCAATACAAATTTACCTAATTTTATATGTTTTTTGTATATTTATTTTCATACAAGTTTAAATTATTTTTGTGTATTTTTGTTTATAGTTTTATACAAATTTAGGTTATTTTATTTTTATTTTGTATATCTATTTTCATACAAATACACATTCTTTTCATGATATTTTGTTTATTTATTTTGACACGAATTAACATTATTTAATGTGTATTTTGTATATATATTTTTATACGTATTTACATTATTTCAAGTGTATTTTGTATATATATTTCTATAGAAATCTGCGTTATTTTATGTGTATTCGAATATATATTTTGAAACAAATTTACATTGTTTTATGTGTATTTTGCATATTTTTTCAAAACAAATTTACCTTATTGTATGTGCATTTTGTATATTAATTTTAATACAAATTTGATTAATCTATGTGTATTTTTGTATATGTATTTTTATAAAAATATGTAATTAGTTAAATTTGTATTTAAATACATGTACAAAATACTCATAAAATAATGTGAATTTGTATGAAATGAAAACAAATTCACATAAAATAACGTACATTTGCATAAAATAGATATACAAAATAATTTTATGTGTATTTTGTATATTTATTTTCATACAAATTTAAATTATTTTTGTGTATTTTTTTATATAGTTTTATACAAACAGGTTATTTTATGAGTATTTTGTATATCTATTTTCATACAAACACACATTCTTTTATTGATATTTTGTTTATTTATTTTGACGAGAATGTAAATTATTTAATGTGTATTTTGTATATATATTTTTATACGTATTTACATCATTTCATGTGTATTTTGTATATATCTTTCTATAGAAATCTACGTTATATTATGTGTATTCGTATATAGATTTTAAACAAATTTACACTTTTATGTGTATTTTGCATATTTTTCAATACAAATTTACCTTTTATTGTATATGCATTTTGTATATTAATTTTAATACAAATTTTATTATTCTGTGTGTATTTTTGTATATGTATTTTTATAAAAATATGCTTCATTTTATGGGTATTTTGCATCTTTATTTTCATACAAATTTACGTTATTTTATTGATATTCTGCTCATTCATTTTGATACGATTTGACATTATTCTATGTGTATTCTGTATATATTTTTCAAACAAATTTACGTTATTTTATGTGTATTTGTTTATATATTCTGACACAAATTTACAATATTTTATGGGTATTTTGTATATATATTTCAAAAGAAATTTACCTAGTTTTATGTGTATTTTGAATATCTATTTTCATACAAACTCAAATTATTTTTATGTATTTTTGTATATATTTCAATACAAATTTTAGTTATGTTATGTGTATTTTGTAAATCTATTTTCAATCAAATATATATTATTTTATTGGTATTTTGTTGATTTATATTGATACGAATTTACATTATTTTATATGTACTTTTTATATATATTTTTATACGCATTTACATTATTTAATATTTATTTTGAATATATAATTTTATACAAATTCATGATATTTTATGTGTATTTGTATATATATTTTCATATAAATTTACATTATTTTATGTGTATTTTGTACATATATTGCATTACAAATTTACATTATTTTATGTTTATTTTGTATGTGTATTTTGTACATTTATATTTATACAAATACACATTCTTTTATTGGTATTTTGTTTATTTATTTTGTTTCGAATTTATATTATTTTATGTGTATTTTGTTTACATTTTTTTATACGTATTTACCTAATTTTATGTGTATTTTGTATATATATTTTTATAGAAATCTACGTTATTTTATGTGTATTCGTATATATATTTTGAAACAAATTTACTTTGTTTTATATGTATTTTTGCATATCTCTTTCAATAGAAGTTTACCTTATTGTATGTGCATTTTGTACATTTATTTCAATACAAATTTAAATATTTTATGTGTATTTTGGTATATATATTTTTATAAGAAATGCGCTATTTGATGGGAATTTTGCATCTTTATTTTCATACAAATTTACATTTTTTTTATTAATATTCGGTGTATTTATTTTGATACGATCTTACATAATTCTATTTGTTTTTTGTATATATTTTTTTTATACATATTTACATTATTTAATGTATATCTTGCATATATATTTCATACAAATTTATTATCTATTATTTATTTTCATACAAATACACATTCTTTTCATGATATTTTGTTTATTTATTTTGACACGAATTTACATTACTTAATTTGTATTTTATATATATATTTTTATACGTATTTACATTATTTCATGTGTATTTTGTATATATATTTCTATAGAAATCTACGTTATTTTATGTGTATTCGTATATATATTTTGAAACAAATTTACAATGTTTTATTTGTATTTTGCGTTTTTTTTTCATTACAAATTTACCTTATTGTATGTGTGCATTTTGTATATTAATTTTATTACAAATTTAATTATTCTATGTGTATTTTTGTATATGTATTTTTTAAAAAAAATATCCTTTATCTTATGGGTATTTTGCATCTTTGTTTTCATACAAATTTAAATTATTTTAATGATATTCTGTGGACTTATTTTGATACGATTTTACATTATTCTATGTATAACAAAAATAAATACAGAATACACAAAAATAGATATGCAAAATACATATAAACAATGTAAATTTGTTTCTAAATATATATACGATAACACATGACATGGGTATTTTGAATATTAATTTTCATACAAATTTACATTATTTTATTAATATTTTCTGTATTTATTTTGATACGATTTTACATTATTTCATTTGTGTTTTGTATATATTTTTTTATACATATTTACATTATTTAATGTGTTTTTTGTATATATATTTGATACAAATTTACGTTATTTTAAGTCTATATGTTTATATATTTTCATTCAAATTTACATTATTTTATGTGTATTTTGTATATGTATTTCAATACAAATTTACCTAATTTTATGTTTTTTGTATATTTATTTTCATACAAGTTTAAATTATTTTTGTTTATTTTTGTATATAGTTTTATACAAATTTAGGTTATTTTATGTGTATTTTGTATATCTATTTTCATACAAATACACATTCTTTTCATGATATTTTTTTTATTTATTTGACACGAATTAACATTATTTAATGTGTATTTTGTATATATATTTTTATACGTATTTACATTATTTCAAGTGTATTTTGTATATATATTTCTATAGAAATCTACGCTATTTTATGTGTATTCGTATATATATTTTGAAACAAATTTACATTGTTTTATGTGTATTTTGCATATTTTTTCAATACAAATTTACATTATTGTATGTGCATTTTGTATATTAATTTTAATACAAATTTGATTAATCTATGTGTATTTTTGTGTATGTATTTTTATAAAAATATGCTTTATTTTATGGGTATTTTGCATCTTTATTTTCATACAAATTTACATTATTTTATTGATATTCTGTGTATTTATTTGGTATGATTTTACATTATTCTATGTGTATTTTGTATATATATTTTATATAAAATGTATTTGTTTTCATATCATACAAATCTACATTATTTTATGTGTTTTTTGTATATGTATTTAAATACAAATTTAACTAGTTATATATGTATTTTGTATATCTATTTTGTACGTATATTTTCATAGAAGTTTTCTCTATTTTATGAGTATTCGTATATATATTTTGATATAAATCTACATTATTGATGTGTATTTTGCATATCTATTTCAATAAAAATTTTCTTAATTGTACGTCCATTTTCTATATTTATTTTAATACAAATTTAATTATTTTATATGTATTTTTGTATATATATTTTTATGCAAATATGCGTTATTATATGGATATTTTGCAGCTTTATTTTCAAACAAATTTACATTATTTTATTAATATTCTGTGTATATATTTTGATACGATTTTACATTATTCTATTTGTGTTTTGTATATATTTCTTTATACATATTAACATTATTTAATGTGTATTTTGATTATATATTTCATACAAATTTACGTTATTATATGTGTACTTGTTTATATATTTTCTTTGAAATTTACATTATTTTATGTGTATTTTGTATATGAATTTCAATACAAATTAACCTAATTTTATGTGTATTTTGTATATTTCTTTTCATACAAATTTAAATAGTTTTTGTGCATTTTTGTATATAGTTTTATACAAATTTAGGTTATTTTATGTACGGATTTACATTATTTAATGTGTGTTTTGTATATATATTTTTATCCAAAGTTACTTTATTTTACGTTCATTTTTGGACATATATTTTTATGGAAATTAGCGTTATTTTATATGTATTTGTATATGTTTTCTCATACAAATTTACATTATTTTATTGATATTTTGTTTATTTAGTTTGATACGAATTACATGATTATATGTGTATTTTGTACATATTTTTTATACATATTTACATTACCTAATGTGTATTTTGTTTATATATTTTTAAACAAATTTACGTTATTATATGTATTTTTATAAATATTTTGATACAAATTTACATTATTTTATGTATTTTCTATATACATTTCAATTCAAATTTAGCTTATTTTATCTGTATTTTGTATATCTATTTTCATACGAATTTAATAACTTCTGTGTATTTTTGTATATAGTTTTATAAAAATTTACGTTATTTTATGTATATTTTGTATATTTATATTTATACAAATACACATTCTTTTATTGGTATTTTGTTTATTTATTTTGATACGAATTTACATTATTTTATGTGCATTTTGTATACATTTTCTTATACGTATTTACTTCATTTTATGTGTATTTTGTATATATATTTTTATAGAAATCTACGTTATTTTATGTGTATTCGTATATATATTTTGAAACAAATTTACATCGTTTTATATGTATTTTGCATATCTATTTCAATACAGATTTACCTTATTGTATGTGTATTTTGTATATTTATTTTAATACAAATTAATTTTTTCAATGGTCTTTTGGTATATATATTTTTATAAAAAAATGCGTTATTTAATGGGTATTTTGCATCTTTATTTTCATACAAATTTACATTGTTTTATTAATATTCAGTGCATTTATTTTGATACGATTTTACATTATTCTATTTGTGTTTTGTATATATTTTTTTTATACATATTTACATTATTTAATGTGTATTTTGTATATTTTAAAACAAATTTACGTTATTATATGCGCATCTGTTAAAATATTTTGATACAAATTTACATTATTTTATGTATTTTGTATATGTATTTTAATACAAATTTAGTTTATTTAAGGTATATTTTGTATATCTATTTTCATTCGTATCAAAATAAATAAACAAAATAGCAATAAAATAATGTAAATTTGTATGAGATAACATATACAAATACACATAAAATAACGCAAATTTCTAAAAAAATATATGTACAAAAATGCACATAAAATAAAGTAAATTTGCATAAAAATATATATACAAAATACACATTAAATAATGTAAATGCGTACATAAAATAAACTAAATTTGTATAAAACTATATACAAAAATACACAATTTTTTTAAAAATTTGTATGAAAAGAAATATACAAAATACACATAAAATTAGGTAAATTTGTATTGAAATACATATACAAAATACACATGAAATAATGTAAATTTGAATGAAAATATATAAACAAATACACTTAAAATAACGTAAATTTGTATAAAACATATATGCAAGATACACATTAAATAATGTAAATGTGTATAAAAAAATATATACAAAAAAGAAATAGAATAATGTAAAATCCTATCAATATAAATACACAGAAAATCAATAAAATAATGTAAATTTGTAAGAAAAGAAAGATGCAAAATTCCCATAAAATAGCGCATTTTTTATAAAAATATATATACCAAAATACACATAAAATATTTAAATTTTTATTGAAATAAATATACAAAATGCATATACAGTAAGGTAAATATGTATTGAAAGAGATATTCAAAAATACATATAAAACAAAGTTAATTTGTTTCAAAATATATATACGAATACACATAAAATAACGTACATTTCTATAGAAATATATATACAAAATACACATGAAATTATGTAAATACGTATAAAAATATATATACAAAATACATATCTAGGTAAATTCGTGTCAAAATAAATAAACAAAATATCATGAAAAGAATGTGTATTTGCATGAAAATAAATAATAGATAATAAATTTGTATGAAATATATATGCAACATACACTTTAAATAATGTAAATATGTAAAAAAAAATATATACAAAAAACAAATAGAATAATGTGAAATCGTAACAAAATAAATACACCGAATATTAATAAAATAATGTAAATTTATATGAAAATAAAGATGCAAAATTCCCATCAAATAGCGCATTTCTTATAAAAATATATATACCAAAATACACATAAAATATTTAAATTTGTATTGAAATAAATATACAAAATGCACATACAATAAGGTAAACTTGTATTGAAAGAGATAAGAAAAAATACATATCAAACAATGTAAATTTGTTTCAAAATATATATACGAATACACATAAAATAACGTAGATTTTTATAAAAATATATATACAAAATACACATAAAATTAAGTAAATACGTATAAATATAGATATACAAAATACACATAGAATAATGTAAAATTGTTTAAAAAAAAGCAGAATATAAATAAAATAATGTAAATTTGTATGAAAATAAAAATGCACAATACCCATAAAATAAAGCATATTTTTATAAAAAATCATATACAAAAATACACATAGCATAATTAAATTTGTATTAAAATTAATATACAAAATGCATATACAATAAGGTAAATTTGTATTGAAAAAATATGCAAAATACACATAAAACAGTGTAAATTTATTTCAAAATCTATATACGAATACTCATAAATCAACGTAGATTTCTATAGAAATACATATACAAAATACACATCAAATGATGTAAACACGTATAGAAATATATATAGATATATATATATATATATATATATATATATATATATATATATATATATAGATATATATATATATATATATATATATATATATATATATATATATATATATATATATATATATATATATATATATATATATATATATATATATATATATATATATATATATATATATATATATATATATAAAATACACATTAGATAATTTAAAGTAGAGACAAAATAAAAAAACAAAATATCAATAAAAGAATGTGAAATAGTATGAAAATATATATAAAATAAACACTTTATTTTATTAGTATTCTTAGATAATTTTTGAAAAAAATTTACACAGTTTTATTTGTATTTTTTTTTTCAATACAAATTTACCTTTTTGTATGTGTGCATTATGTATATTAATTTTAATACAAATTTAATTATTCTATGTGTATTTTTGTATATGTATTTAAAAAAAAATGTGCTTTATCTTATGGGTATTTTGCATCTTTATTTTCATACAAATTTAAATTATTTTATTGATATTCTGTGTACTTATTTGGATACGATTTTACATTATTCTATGTATAACAAAAATAAATATATACAAAAATACACAAAAATAATTTAAATTTGTTTCAAAATAGATATGCAAAATATGTGTATTTTGTATATATATTTCAATTCAAATTTAGCTTATTTTGTGTGTATTTTGTATATATTTTCATACAAATTTAATTACTTCTGTGTATTTTTGTATATAGTTTTATATAAATTTACGTTATTTTATGTGTATTTTGTATATTTATATTTATACAAATACACATTCTTTTAATGGTATTTTGTTTATTTATTTTGATACGAATTTACATTATTTTATGTGTATTTTGTATACATTTTTTTATACGTTTTTACTGCATTTTATGTGTATTTTGTATATATATTTTTATAGAAATCTACGTTATTTTATGTGTATTCGTATATATATTTTGAAACAAATTTACATTGTTTTATATGTATTTTGCATATCTATTTCAATACAAATATACCTTATTGTATGTGTTTTTTGTATATTTATTTTAATACAAATTTAATTTTTTGATGTGTATTTTGGTATATATATTTTTATAAATAAAAAAATGCGTTATTTTATGGGTATTGTGCTTCTTTATTTTCATACAAATTTACATTATTTTATTAATATTCTGTGTATTTATTTTGATACGATTTTACATTATTCTATTTGTGTTTTGTACATATTTTTTTATACAAATTTACGTTTTTTTATAAAATTATTGATACCAAAATACACATTAAATATTTCAATTTGTATTAAAATAAATATACAAAATGCACATACAATAAGGTAAATTTGTATTGAAATAGATATGCAAAATACATATAAAATAATGTAAATTTGTTTCAAAATATATATACGAATACACATAAAATAACGTAGATTTCTATAAAAATACATATACAAAATACATATAAAATAAAGTAAATACGTATAAAAAAATGTATACAAAATACACATAAAAGAATGTAAATTCGTATCAAAATAAATAAACAAAATACCAATAAAAGAATGTGTATTTGTATAAATATAAATATACAAAATGCACATAAAATAACGTAAATTTATATAAAACTATATACAAAAATTATGCAAATTTCTATAAAAATATATGTACAAAAATGAACAAAATAAATTTGCATAAAAATATATATACAAAACACACATTAGATAATGTAAATGTGTATGAAAATATGTATAGAAAATACCTATGAAATAATCTAAATTCGTATCGAAATAAACTAAGAAAATACCAATAAAATAATGTAGTTTTGAATGAAAATATATATACAAAATACACATAAAATAACCTAAATACAAATACAAATATACACATAAAATATTATATTTTGTATATACATTTCAATTCAAATTTAGCTTATTTTATCTGTATTTTGTATATCTATTTTCACGAATTTAATTACTTGTGTATTTTGTATATATTTTTATAAAAATTTAGGTTATTTTATGTGTATTTTGTATATTTATATTTATACAAATACACATTCTTTATTGGTATTTTGTTTATTTATTTTGATACGAATTTACATTATTTTATTTGTATTTTGTATACATTTTTTATACGTATTTACTTCATTTTATGTGTATTTTGTATATATATTTATACAAATCTACGTTATTTTATGTGTTTTCGTATATATATTTTGAAACAAATTTACATTGTTTTATATGTATTTTGCATATCTATTTCAATACAGATTTACCTTATTGTATGTGTATTTTGTATATTTATTTTAATACAAATTAATTTCTTCATGTGTATTTTGGTATATATATTTTTATAAAAAATGCGTTATTTAATGGGTATTTTGCATCTTTATTTTCTTACAAATTTACATTGTTTTATTAATATTCTGTGTATTTATTTTAATACGATTTTACATTATTCTATTTGTGTTTTGTATATATTTTTTTATAAATATTTACATTAATTAATGTGTATTTTGTATATTTTAAAACAAATTTACGTTATTTTATGCGCATCTGTTAAAATATTTTGATACAAATTTACATTATTTTATGTATTTTGTATATATATTTCAATACAAATTTAGTTTATTTTATGTATATTTTGTATATCTATTTTCATTCGTATCAAAATAAATAAACAAAATAGCAATCAAATAATGTAAATTTGTATGAGAAAACATATACAAATACACATAAATTAACGCAAATTTCTAAAAAAATATATGTACAAAAATGCACATAAAATAAAGTAAATTTGCATAAAAATATATATACAAAACACACATTAAATCATGTAAATGCGTACATAAAATAACCTAAATTTGTATAAAACTATATACAAAAATACACAAAAATATTTAAAATTTGTATGAAAAGAAATATACAAAATACACATAAAATTAGGTAAATTTGTATTGAAATACATATACAAAATACACATAGAATAATGTAAATTTGAATGAAAATATATAAACAAATACACTTAAAATAACGTAAATTTGTATAAAATATATATGCAAGATACACATTAAATAATGTAAATGTGTATAAAAAATATGTACAAAAAAGAAATAGAATAATGTAAAATCCTATCAATATAAATACACAGAATATCAATAAAATAATGTAAATTTGTATGGAAAGAAAGATGCAAAATTCCCATAAAATAGCGCATTTTTTATAAAAATATATATACCAAAATACACATAAAATATTTAAATTTGTATTGAAATAAATATACAAAATGCATATACAGTAAGGTAAATATGTATTGAAAGAGATATTCAATAATACATATAATACAAAGTAAATTTGTTTCAAAATATATATACGAATACACATAAAATAACGTAGATTTCTATAGAAATATATATACAAAATACACATGAAATTATGTAAATACGTATAAAAATATATATACAAAATACATATCTAATTAAATTCTTGTCAAAAAAATTAAACAAAATGTAATGAAAAGAATGTGTATTTGTATGAAAATAAATAATAGATAATAAATTTGTATGAAATATATATGCAAGATACACATTAAATAATGTAAATATGTATAAAAAAAATATATACAAAAAACAAATAGAATAATGTGAAATCGTATCAAAATAAATACACCGAATATTAATAAAATAATGTAAATTTGTATGAAAATAAAGATGCAAAATTCCCATCAAATAGCGCATTTCTTATAAAAATATATATACCAAAATACACAAAATATTTAAATTTGTATTGAAATAAATATACAAAATGCACATACAATAAGGTAAACTTGTATTGAAAGAGATATGCAAAAATACATATAAAACAATGTAAGTTTGTTTCAAAATATATACGAATACACATAAAATAACGTAGATTTCTATAAAAATATATATACAAAATACACATAAATTAAGTAAATACGTATAAAAATAGATATACAAAATACACAGAGAATAATGTAAAAATGTTTAAAAAAAAATAAACATAATATAAATAAAATAATGTAAATTTGTATGAAAATAAAAATGCAAAATACCCATAAAATAAAGCATATTTTTATAAAAATACATATACAAAAATACACATAGCATAATTAAATTTGTATTAAAAATAATATACAAAATGCATATACAATAAGGTTAATTTGTATTGAAAAAATATGCAAAATACACATAAAACAGTGTAAATTTAATTCAAAATCTATATACGAATACTCATAAATCAACGTAGATTTCTATAGAAATATATATACAAAATACACATCAAATGATGTAAACACGTATAAAAATATATATATAAAATACACATTAAATAATGTAAATTCGCGTCAAAATAAATAAACAAAATATCAATAAAAGAATGTGTATTTGTATGAAAATAGATATACAATATACACATAAAATCACCTAAATTTGTATAAAACTATATACAAAAATACACAAAATAATTTTAATTTGTATGAAAATAAATATACAAAATACACATAAAATTAGGTAAATTTGTATTGAAATACATTTACAAAATACACATAAAATAATGTAAATTTGAATGAAAATATATAAACAAATACACTTAAAATAACGTAAATTTGTATAAAATATATAAAAAAAATACACATTAAATAATGTAAATATGTATAAAAACATATATACAAAACACAAATAGAATAATATAAAATGGTATCAAAATAAATACACAGAATATTAATAAAATAATGTAAATTTGTATGAAAATTAAGATGCAAAATACCCATAAAATAACGCATTTTTTATAAAAATATTTATACCAAGACACACATAAAATATTTGAATTTGTATTAAAATAAATATACAAAATGCACATACAATAAGGTAAATTTGTATTGAAATAGATATGCAAAATACATATAAAACCATGTAAATTTTTTTCAAAATATATATACGAATACTCATAAAATAACGTAGATTTCTATGAAAATAAATATACAAAATACACATAAAATGAAGTAAATACGTATAAAAAAGGTACAAAATACACATAAAATAATGTAAACTCGTAAAATAAATAAACAAAATACTAATAAAGAATGTGTATTGTATAAATATAATATATAAATACAATAAAATAACGTAAATTTATATAAACTATATGCAAAAAATACAAGTAATTAAATTTGTGTGAAAATAGATATACAAAATACATGTGTATTTTGTATATTTATTTTCATACAAATTGAAATTATTTTGTTTATTTTTATATATTTTCAAACAAATTTTCGTTATTTTATGTGTATTTTGTATATTTATTTATTCTACAAATATACTTTCTTTTATCTGAATTTTGTTTATTGAATTTGAAACGAATTTACCTTATTTTGTATATCTATTTTCATACAAATTAAAATACTTCTGTGTATTTTTGTATATAGTTTTATATAAATTTACGTTATTTTATGTGAATTTTGTATATTTATATTTATACAAATACACATTCTTCTATTGGTATTTTGTATATTTATTTTGATACGAATTTACATTATTTTATGTGTATTTTGTATACATTTTTTTATACGTATTTACTTCATTTTATGTGTATTTTGTATATATATATTTATAGAAATCTACGTTATTTTATGTGTATTCGTATATATATTTTGAAACAAATTTACATTGTTTTATATGTATTTTGCATATCTATTTCAATACAAATTTACCTTATTGTATGTGTTTTTTATATATTTATTTTAATTCAAATTTAATTTTTTTATGTGTATTTTGGTATATATATATTTATAAATAAAAAAATGCGTTATTTTAATGGTATTTTGCCTCTTTATTTTCATACAAATATTCAATATTTTATTAATATTCTGTGTATTTATTTTGATACGATTTTATATTATTCTCTTTGTGTTTTGAATATATTTTTTTATACAAATTTACGTTATTTTAAGTGTATTTGTCTATGTCTTTTCATTCAAATTTACATTATTTTATGTGTATTTTGTATATGTATTTCAATACAAATCTACCTAATTTTATGTGTATTTTGTATATTTATTTTCATACAAATTTAAAATATTTTTGTGTATTTTAGTATATAGTTTGATACAAATTTAGGTTATTTTATGTGTATTTTGTAAATCTATTTTCATACAAATACACATACTTTTATTGATATTTTGTTTATTTATTTTGACGCGAATTTACAGTATTTAATGTGTATTTTGTATATATTTTTATACGTATTTACATCATTTCATGTGTATTTTGTATATATATTCCAATAGAAATCAACGTTATTTTATGTGTATTCGTATATATATTTTGAAACAAATTTACACTGTTTTATGTGTATTTTGCGTTTTTTTTTCAATACAAACTTACCTTATTGTATGTGCATTTTGTATATTTATTTTAACACATTTAATTATTCTATGTGTATTTTTGTATATGTATTTAAAAAAAAAAAGCTTTATTTTATAGGAATTTTGCATCTTTATTTTCATACAAATTTAAATTATTTTATTGATATTCTGTGTACTTATTTTGATACGATTTTTCATTATTCTATGTATAACAAAAATAAATACAGAATACACAAAAATAGATATGCAAAATACATATAAACAATGTAAATTTGTTTCAAAATATATATACGAATACACATGAAATAAGGTAGATTTCTATAAAAATATATATACAAAATACACATAAAATTAAGTAAAATGTATAAAAAATGTGTACAAAATACACATAAAATAATGTAAATTAGTATCAAAATAAATAAACAAAATACCAATAATATATATATATATATATATATATATATATATATATATATATATATATATATATATATATATATATATATATATATATATATATATATATATATATATATATATATACAAAACACACATTAATTAATATAAATTTGTTTAAAACTATACAAAATACGCATGAAATGATGTAAATTGTATAGAAATATATATACAAAATACACATTAAATAATGTAAATTATGTCAAAATAAATAAACAAAATATAAATAAAAGAATGTGTATTTGTATGAAAATAGATAAACACAATACACATAAAATAATCTAAATTTGTATCAAACTATATACAAAAATACACAAAAATATTTTAAATTTGTATGAAAATAAATATACAAAATACACATAAAATTAGGTAAATTTGTATTGAAATACACAAAATACACATAAAATAATGTAAATTTGAATAAAAATACATAAACAAATACACTTAAAATAACGTAAATTTGTATAAAAAAATATATACAAAACACAAATAGAATAATGTAAAATCGTATCAAAATAAATACACAGAATATTAATAAAATAATGTAAATTTGTATGCAAATAAAGAAGCAAAATACCCATAAAATAACGCATTTTTTTATTTTTAAAAATATATATACCAATATACACATCAAAAAATTAAATTTTTATTAAAATAAATATACAAAAAACACATACAATAAGGTAAATTTGTATTGAAATAGATATGAAAAATACATATAAAACAATGTAAATTTGTTTCAAAATATATATACGAATACACATAAAATAACGTAGATTTCTATAAAAAATATATATTCAAAATACACATAAAATGAAGTAAATACGTATAAAAAAGTGTATACAAAATACACATAAAATAATGTAAATTCGTATCAAAATAAATAAACAAAATAACAATAAAAGAATGTGTATTTGTATAAATATAAATATACAAAATACACATAAAATAACGTAAATTTATATAAAACTATATACAAAAATACACAGAAGTAATTAAATTTGTATGAAAATATATATAAAATACACACAAAATAAGCTAAATTTGAATTGAAATATATATACAAAATACATGAAATAAAGTAAATTTGTATCAAAATATTTATACAAATACACATATAATAACGTAAATTTGTATGAAAATATATAAACAAAATACACATTAAATAATGTAAATACGTATAATAAAATATGTACAAAATACACATATAATCATGTAATTCGTATCAAAATAAATAAACAAAGTACCAATAAAATAATATAAATTTGTATGAGTAAACGTGTATGTTGCATATTTTTTCAAAACAAATTTACCTTATTATATACGCATTTTGTATATTAATTTTAATATGTGTGTATTTGAATATATATTTTGATACAAATTTACATTATTTTATGTATTTTCTATATTTATTTCAATTCAAATTTAGCTTATTTTATGTGTCTTTTGTATATCTATTTTCATACAAATTTAATTATTTTTGTTTATTTTGTATATAGTTTTATAAAATTTTACGTTATTTTATGTGTATTTTGTATATTTATATTTATACAAGTAAACATTCTTTTATTGGCATTTAGTTTATTTATTTTGATACGAATTTACATTATTTTATGTGTATTTAGTATACATTTTCTTATACGTATTTACTTCATTTTATGTGTATTTTGTATATATATTTTTATAGAAATCTACGTTATTTTATGTGTATTCGTATATATTTTGAAACAAATTTACATTGTTTTATGTGTATTTTGCATATCTATTTCAATACAAATTTACCTTTATTGTATGTCCATTTTGTATATTTACTGTAATAAAAATTTAAATATTTTATGTGTATTTTGGTATATATTTTCATAAAAGTTGCGTTGTTTTATGGGTATTTTGCATCTTTATTTTCATACAAATTTACATTATTTTATTAATATTCTGTGTATTTATTTTGATACTATTTTACATTACTATATTTGTGTTTTGTATATATTTTTTTTATACATATTTACTTTATTTAAAGTATTTTCTATATATATTTCATACAAATTTACGTTATTTTAAGTGTATTTGTTTATATATTTTCATTCAAATTTACATTATTTTATGTGTATTTTGTAGATGTATTTCAATAGAAATTTAATTAGTTTTATGTGTATTTTGTATTTATATTTTTATACAAATTTAAATTATTTTTCTGTATTTTTTTAATAGAGTTTTATACAAATTTACAATATTTTATGTGTATTTTGTATATCTATTTTCATACAAATACACATTCTTTTATTGATATTTTGTTTATTTATTTTGATGCGAATTTACATTATTTAATGTGTATTGTGTATATATATTTTTACGTATTAACGTCATTTCATGTGTATTTTGTATATATATTTCTATAGAAATATACGTTATTTTATGTGTATTGGTATATATATTTTAAAACAAATATACATTGTTTTATGTGCATTTTGTATATTTTTTCAATACAAATTTCCCTTATTGTACGTACATTTTGTATATTAATTTTAATACAAATTTAATTATTCTATGTGTATTCTTGTATATGTATTTAAAAAAAAAATGCTTTATTTTATGGGTATTTTGCATCTTTATTTTCATACAAAATTACATTATTTTATTGATATTCTGTGTATTTATTTTGATACGATTTTACATTATTCTATGTATATTTTGTATATCTATTTTATACATATGTACGTTATTTTATGTGAATTTGTTTTCATTTCATACAAATTTATATTATTTTATGTGTATTTTGTACATGTATTTAAATACAAATTTAACTAATTATATGTGTATTTTGTATATCTATTTTCATACAAATTGAAATTTATTTTTTTGTTTTTTTGTAAATACTTTCATTCAAATTTTCGTAATTTTATGTGTATTTTGTATATTTCTTTTCCTACAAGTATACGTTCTTTTATCGGAATTTTGTGTATTTATTTTGATACGAATTTTCATTTTTTTTAGGTGTATTTGATATATATATTTTTATACTTATTTACATAATTTTATATGTATTTTGAATATATATTTTCATAGAAATTTACTCTATATGTATATACAAAAAAACAAAAATTATTTAAATTTGTATGAAAATACATATACAAAATACACATAAAATTAGGTAAATTTGTATTGAAATACATATACAAAATACACTTAAAATAATGTAAATTTGAATGAAATTATATAAACAAATACACTTAAAATGACGTTAATTTGTATAAAATATATATAAAAAATACACATTAAATAATGAAAATATGTATAAAAAAAGATATACAAAAATCAAATAGTATAATATAAAATCGTATCAAAATATATACACAGAATATTAATAAAATAATGTACATTTCTATGAAAACTAATATGCAAAATACCTAAAAAATAACGCATTTTTTATAAAATTATATATACCAAAATACACATAAAATATTTGAATTTGTATTAAAATAAATATACAAAATGCACATACAATAAGGTAAATTTGTATTGAAATAGATATGCAAAAACATATAAAACAATGTAAATTTGTTTCAAAATATATATACGAATACACATAAAATAACGTAGATTTCTATAAATATATATACAAAATACAAATAAAATTAAGTAAATACGAATCAAAATGTATACAAAATACACATAAAATAATGTAAATTCGTATAAATATAAATAAACAAAATACCAATAAGAGAATGTGTATTTGTATAAATATAAATATACAAAATGCACATAAAATAACGTAAATTTGTATAAAACTATATACAAAAATACACAGAAGTAGTTAAATTTCTATGAAAATAGATATACAAAATACACACAAAATAAGCTAAATTTGAATTGAAATATATATACAAAATACATAAAATGAAGTAAATTCGTTTCAAAATATTTTTAACAAATACACATATAATAACGTAAATTTGTAAAAAAAATGTATAAACAAAATACACATTAAGTAATGTAAATACGTATAAAAAAAATATTTACAAAATACACCAATAATCAAGTCATTCGTATTAAAATAAATAAACAAAAAACTAATTAAATAATGTAAATTTGTATGAGAAAACATATACAAAATACACATAAAATAACGTTTTAAGTTTCTTTAAAAATATATGTATAAAAATGCACATAAAATTAGTTTGCATAAAAATATATATACAAAACACACATTAGATAATGTAAATGAGTATAAAAATATGTATACAAAATACCTATGAAATAATCTAAATTCGTATCGAGTTAAATTAAGAAAATAACAATAAAATAATGTAATTTTGATGAAAATATATATAAAAACACACATAAAATAACCTAAATACAAATACAAATAAACACATTAAATAATTTATAATTGAATGAAATAAATATACAAAATAAACATAAAATAAGGTAAATTTGTGATAAAATATATGTAAGAGTACACATAAAATAATATAAATTTGTATGAAAATATATACAAATACACATAAAATAACATGAATTTGTATAAAATGTTTCAAAATATATGAATACACACAATAAAATAACGTAAATTTTATGAAAATGTATATATACAAATACACATAAAATACTTTAAATACGTAGAAAAATCTATACAAAATACACATAAAATAATGTAAATTGTAAAAATTAAATACACAAAATTCCAATAAAAGAATGTATATTTAGGAAAATATATATAAAAACAAGTAAAATAACAAAATTTGTATAAAATATATACAAATATACAAAAATAATTTAAATTTGTTTGAAAATAGATATGCAAAAACACTTAAAGTTAGGCAAATTTGTATTGAAATACATATACAAAATCACATAAAAATAATGTAAATTTGTGAAATATATATATATATATATATATATATATATATATATATATATATATATATATATATATATATATATATATATATATATATATATATATATATATATATATATATATATATATATATATACAAAATATACATTAAATATTTTAACTATGTATAAAAATATTTTATATTATATATATTTTTATTGATATTTGCGTTATTTATGTGTATTTTGTATATGTTTTCTCATAGAAATTTACATTATTTTATTGGTATTTTGTCTATTTATTTTGATACGAATTACATGATTATTTGTGTATTTTTTACATTTTTTTATACGTATTTACATTATTTAATGTGTATTTTGTTTATATATTTTTCTACAAATTTACGTTATTATATGTGTATTTGTATAGGTATTTTGATACATATTTACATTATTTTATGTATTTTGTATATATATTTCAATTCAAATTTAGCTTATTTTATGTGTATTTTGTATATCTATTTATTTTAATACAAAATCAAATATTTTATGTTTTTTCGTATTTATATTTTTTTAAAAAAATGCGTTATTTTATGGGTATTTTGCATCTTAATTTTCATACATATTTACATTATTTTATTAATATTTTCTGTATTTATTTTGAAACGATTATACATTATTTTATTTGTGTTTTGTATATTTTTTTTTATACATATTTACATTATTTAATGTTTTTTTTGTATATATATTTGATACAAATTTTCGTTATTTTAAGTATATATGTTTATATATTTTCATTCAAATTTACACTATTTTATGTGTATTTTGTATATGTATTTCAATACAAATTTACCTATTTTATATGTTTTTGTATAATTATCTTCACAAGTTTAAATTATTTTTGTGTATTTTGTATATAGTTTTATACAAATTTAGGTTATTTTATGTGTATTTTGTATATCTATTTCATACAAATACACATTCTTTTCATGATATTTTGTTTATTTATTTTGACACGAATTAACATTATTTAATATTTAATGTATTTTGTATATATATATTTTTATACGTATTTACATTATTTCAAGTGTATTTTGTATATATATATATATATATATATATATATATATATATATATATATATATATATATATATATATATATATATATATATATATATATATTTCTATAGAAATCTGAGTTATTTTATGTGTATTCGTATATATATATTTTGAAACAAATTTACTTTATTTTATGTGTATTTTGCAAATTTTTTCAATACAAAATTACCTTAGTGTATGTGCATTTTGTATAATAATTTTAATACAAATTTGATTAATCCATGTGTATTTCTCTATATGTATTTTTATAAAAACATGCTTTATTTTATGGGTATTTTGCATCTTTATTTTCATACAAATTTACATTATTTTATTGATATTCTGTGTATTTATTTTGATATGATTTTACATTATTCTATGTGTATTTTGTATATATATTTTATATAAAATGTATTTGTTTTCATTTCATACAAATCTTCATTATTTTATGTGTTTTTTGTACATGTATTTAAATATAAATTTATCTAGTTATATGTGTATTTTGTATATCTATTTTGTATGTATATTTTCATAGAAATTTACTCTATTTTATGAGTATTCGTATATATATTTTGATACAAATTTATATTATTGATGTGTATTTTGCATATCTATTTCAATACAAATTTACTTTATTGTACGTGCATTTTGTATATTTATTTTAATACAAATTTAACTATTTTATATGTATTTTTGTATATATATTTTTATGCAAATATGCGTTATTATATGGATATTTTGCATCTTTATTTTCATACAAATTTACATTACTTTATTGATATTCTCTTTATTTATTTTGATACGATTTAACATTATTCTATGTGTATTTTGTATATTTTTTTTTTATACATATAAACATTATTTAATGTTCATTTTGTATATATATTTTATCCAAATTTACATTATTTTATGTGTATTTGTTTATATATTTTCATATAAATTTAAATTATTTTATGTGTTTTTTGTATATATTTTTCTACGTATTTAAATTATTTTATGTGTATTTTGTATATACATTTTCATAATAAAATTAAGTTATTTTATTGTGTGTATAAGTATATATTTTGATACAAATTTTATACAAATTCATGTTATTTAATGTGTATTTGTATATATATTTGCATACAAATTTACATTATTTTTTGTATATTTTTCATATTTCATTACAAGTTTACCTTATTTTATGTTTATTTTGTATATTTATTTCATTCAATTTTAAATTATTTTATGTGTATACTTGTATTTGTATTTAGGTTATTTTATGTGTATTTTGTATATATATTTTCATCCAAAATTACATTATTTTATTGGTATTTCTCAATTTAATTCGATACGAATTTAGATTATTTCATAGGTATTTTGTATACGTATTTTTATACTCATTTACATTATCTAAAGTGTGTTTTGTATATATATTTTTATACAAATTTATTTTATGTTCATTTTTGTACATATATTTTTATAGAAATTTGCGTTATTTTATGTATATAGTTTTATATAAATCTACGTTATTTTATGTGCATTTTGTATATTTATATTTATACAAATGCACATTCTTTTATTGGTATATTGTTTATTTACATTTATACGAATTTACATTATTTTATGTGTATTTTGTATACATTTTTTTATACGTATTTACTTAATATTATGTGTATTTTGTATATGTATTTTTATAGAAATCTACGTTTTTTATATGTATTCGTATATATATTTTGAAACAAATTTACATTATTTTATATGTATTTTGGATATCTATTTCAATACAAATTTACCTTATTGTATGTGCATTTTGTACATTTATTTTAATACAAGCTCAAATATTTTATGTGCATTTTGGTATCAATAATTTTATAAAAAAATGCGTTATTGTATAGGTAGTTTGCATCTTAATTTTCATTTTATATGTACTTTGTATATATATTTTTATACGCTCTTACATTATTTAATATATATTTTGAATATATATTTTTATACAAATTCATGGTATTTTATGTGTATTTGTATATATATTTTCATATAAATTTCATATAAATTTACATATATTTTAATACAAATCTACCTTATTTTATGTTTATTTTGTATGTGTATTTTGTATATTTATATTTATCCAAATACACATTCTTTTATTAGTATTTTGTTTATCTATTTTAATTCGAATTTACATTATTTTATGTATATTTTGAATACATTTTTTTATACGTATCTACTTAATTTTATGTGTATTTTGTATATATATTTTTATAGAAATCTACGTTTTTTTATTTGTATTCGTATATATATTTTGAAACAAATTTACATTGTTTTATATGTATTTTTGCATATCTCTTTCAATACAAATTTATCTTATTGTATATGCATTTTGTATATTTATTTCAATATAAATTTAAAAATTTTATGTGTATTTTGGTATATATATTTTTATAAGAAATGCGCTATTTTATGGGAATTTTGCATCTTTATTTTCATACAAATTTACATTATTTTATTAATATTCGGTGTATTTATTTTGATACGATTTTACATTATTCTATTTGTTTTTTATATATACTTTTTTTACATTTACATTATTTAATGTGTATCTTGCATATATATTTTATACAAATTTATTATCTATTATCTATTTTCATACAAATACACATTCTTTTCATGATATTTTGTATATTTATTTTGACACGAATTTACATTATTTGATATATTTTGTATATATTTTTTATATTTATTTACTACACATAATTTCATATGTATTTTGCATATATATTTAATAGATATTCAAAATACACATAAAATAACCTAAATTTGTATCAAACTATATACAAAAATACATAAAATATTTAAATTTAATGAAAATAAATAAATAATATACATAAATAACGTAAATTTATATAAAAATATATACAAAACACAAATAGAATAATGTAAAATCTTATCAAAATAAATACACAGAATATTAATAAAATAATGTAAATTTGTATGAAAATAAAGAGGCAAAATACACATAAAATAACGCATTTTTTTTATATATAAAAATATATATACCAAAATACACATAAAAAAATTTGATTTGTGTTAAAATAAATATATAAAAAACACATACAATAAGGTAAATTTGTATTGAAATAGATACGCAAAATACATATAAAGCAATGTAAATTTGTTTCAAAATATGTATACGAATACACATAAAATAACGTAGATTTATATATATATATATATATATATATATATATATATATATATATATATATATATATATATATATATATATATATATATATATATACAAAATACACATAAAATGAAGTAAATACGTATAAAAAAATGTATAGAAAATACACATAAAATAATGTAAATTCGTATCAAAATAAATAAACAAAATACCAATAAAAGAATGTGTATTTGTATAAATATAAATATACAAAATACACATAAAATAACGTAAATTTATATAAAACTATATACATAAATACGCAGAAGTAATTAGATTTGTATGAAAATATATACAAAATACACACAAAATAAGCTAAATTTGAATTGAAATATATATACAAAATACATGAAATAAAGTAAATTTGTATCAAAATATTCATACAAATACACATATAATAACGAAAATTTGTATGAAAATATATAAACAAAATACACATTAAATAATGTAAATACGTATAAAAAATATGTACAAAAAACACATATAATCATGTAATTCGTATCAAAATAAATAAACAAAATACCAATAAAATAATATAAATTTGTATGAGTAAACGTGTATTTTGCATATTTTTTCAATACAAATTTACCTTATTATATACGCATTTTGTATATTAATTTTAATACAAATTTAATTATTCGATGTGTATTTTTGTATCTGTATTTTTATAAACATATGCTTTATTTTTTGGGGTATTTTGCATCTTTATTTTCATACAAATATACATTATTTTATTGATATTCTGCTCATTCATTTTGATACGAATTGACATTATTCTATGTGTATTTTGTATATATTTTCATGCAAATTTACGTTATTTTATGTGTATTTGTTTATATATTTTGACACAAATTTACAATATTTTATATTATTTTGTATATACATTTCAAAAGAAATTTACCTAGTTTTATGTGTGTTTTGTATATATATTTTCATAAAAAATATAATTATTTATATTTATTTTTGTTTAAATTTTTATAAAAATTTTAGTGTTTTATGTGTATTTTGTAAATTTATTTTCATTCATATATATATATATATATATATATATATATATATATATATATATATATATATATATATATATATATATATATATATATATATATATATATATATATATATATATATATATATATATATATATATATATATATATATATATATATATATATATATATATATATATATATATATATATATATATATATATATTATGTTATTGGTGTTTTGTTGATTTATATTGATACGAATTTACATTATTTTATATATACTTTGTATATATATTTTATACGCTTTACATTATTTAATATTTATTTTGAATATATATTTTATACAAATTCATGGTATTTTATGTTTATTTGTATATATATTTTCATATAAATTTACATTATTTTATATGTATTTTGTACATATATTTTATTACAAATCTACCTTATTTTATGTATATTTTGTATATGTATTTTGTATATTTATATTTATCAAAATACACATTCTCTTATTGGTATTTTGTTTATTTATTTTAAATCGAATTTACATAATTTTATGTGTTTTTTGTATACATTTTTTTATACGTATTTACTTAATTTTATGTGTATTTTGTATATATATTTTTATAGAAATCTACGTTTTTTATTTGAATTGCATATATATTTTGAATCAAATTTACATTGTTTTATATGTATTTTTGCATATCTCTTTCAATACAAATTTACCTTATTGTATGTGCATTTTGTATATTTATTTCAATACAAATTAAATATTTTATGTGTATTTTGGTATATATATTTTTATAAGAAATGCGCTATTTTATGGGAATTTTGCTTTTTTATTTTCATACAAATTTACATTATTTTATTAATATTCGGTGTATTTATTTTGATACGAATTTACATTATTCTATTTGTTTTTTGTATATACTTTTTTATACATATTTACATTATTTAATGAGTATCTTGCATATATTTTATACAAATTTATTATCTATTATCTATTTTATACAAATACACATTCTTTACATGATATTTTGTTTATTTATTTTGACACGAATTTACATTATTTGATATGTATTTTGTATATATATTTTTATACGTATTTACATAATTTCATATGTATTTTGTATATATATTTCTATAGAAATCTACTTTATTTTATGTGTATTCGTATATATATTTTGAAACAAATTTACATTGTTTTATATGTATTTTTGAATATCTTTTAAAACAAATTTACCTTACTGTATATGCATTTTGTATATTTATTTCAATACAAATTTAAATATTTTATGTGTATTTTGGTATATTTATTTTTATAAAAAATGCGATAATTTTTGGGAATTTTGCATCTTTATTTTCCTACAAATTTACATTATTTTATTGATATTCTGTGTATTTATTTTGATACGATTTTACATTATTCTATTTGTTTTTTGTATATATTTTTTTATACACATTTACATTATTTAATGTGTATCTTGCATATATATTTTATACAAATTTACGTTATTTTAAGTGAATTTGTTTTTATATTTTCATTCACATTTACATTTATTTTAATTCGAATTTACATTATTTTATGTGTATTTTGTATACATTTTTTTATACGTATTTACTTAATTTTATGTGTATTTTGTAAATATATTTTTATAGAAATCTACGTTTTTTTATTTGTATTCGTATATATATTTGAAACAAATTTACATTGTTTTATATGTATTTTTGCATATCTCTTTCAATACAAATTTACCTTATTGTATGTGCTTTTTGTATATTTATTTCAATACAAATTTAAATATATTATGTGTATTTTGGTATATATATTTTTTATAAGAAATGCGCTATTATATGGGAATTTTGCATCTTTATTTTCATACAAATTTTCATTATTTTATTAATATTCGGTGTATTTACTTTGATACGATTTTACATTATTCTATTTGTTTTTTGTATATACTTTTTTATACATATTTACATTATTTCATGTGTATCTTGCATATATATTTTATACAAATTTATTATCTATTATCTATTTTCATACAAATACACATTCTTTTCATGATATTTTGTTTATTTATTTTGACACGAATTTACATTATTTGATATGTATTTTGTATATATATTTTTATACGTATTTACATAATTTCATATGTATTTTGTATATATATTTCTATAGAAATCTACTTTATTTTAAGTGTATTCGTATATATATTTTGAAACAAATTTACATTGTTTTATATGTATTTTTGAATTTCTCTTACAATACAAATTTATCTTACTGCATATGCATTTTGTATATTTATTTCGATACAAATTTAAATATTTTATGTGTATTTTGGTATATATATTTTTATAAAAAATGCGATAATTTTTGGGAATTTTGCATCTTTATTTTCATACAAATTTACATTATTTTATTGATATTCTGTGTATTTATTTTGATACGATTTTACATAATTCTATTTGTTTATATATTTTCATTCAAATTTACATTATTTGATGTGTATTTTGTATATGTATTTCATACAAATTTACCTAATTTTATGTGTATTTTGTATATTTCTTTTCAAATTTACATTATTTGATGTGTATTTTGTATATGTATTTCATACAAATTTACCTAATTTTATGTGTATTTTGTATATTTCTTTTCAAACAAATTTAAATTATTTTTGTGTATTTTTGTATATAGTTTTATACAAATTTAGGTTATTTTATGTACGCATTTACATTATTTAGTGTGTGTTTTGTATATATATTTTTATGCTAATTTACTTTATTTTTTGTGCATTTTTGTACATAAATTTTTATAGAAATTTGCGTTATTTGTATATGTTTTCTCATACAAATTTACATTATTTTATTGCTATTTTGTTTATTTATTTTGATAGGAATTACATTATTATATGTGTATTTTGTACATATTTTTTATACGTATTTACATTACTTAATGTGTATTTTGTTTATATATTTTTAAACAAATCTACGTTATTATATGTATTTGTATAAATATTTTGATACAGATTTATATTATTTTATGTATTTTGTATGTACATTTCAATTCAAATTTAGCTTATTTTAGCTGTATTTTGTATATATATTTTCATACAAATTTAATAACTTCTGTGTATTTTTGTATATAGTTTTATACAAATTTACGATATTTTATGTGAATTTTGTATATTTATATTTATACAAATACACTTTCTTTTACTAGTATTTTGTTTATTTATTTTGATACGATTTTTATGTGTATTTTGTATTCATTTTTTTATACGTATTTACTTCATTTTATGTGTATATTGTATATTTTTATAGAAATCAACGTTATTTTATGTGTATTCGTATATATATTTTGAAACAAATTTACATTGTTTTATATGTATTTTGCATATCTATTTCAAAACAAATTTACCTTACAGTATGTGCATTTTTTATATTTATTTTAATACAAATTTTTATATTTTATGTGTATTTTGGTATATATATTTTTATAAAAAATGCGTTATTTTATGGCTATTTTGCATCTTTATTTTCATACAAATTTACAATATTTTATTAATATTCTGTGTATTTATTTTGATACGATTTTACATTATTCTATTTGTGTTTTGAATATATTTTTTTATACATATTTACATTATTTAATTAGTATTTTGTATATATATTTGATACAAATTTACGTTATTTTAAGTGTATATGTTTATATATTTTCATTCAAACTTCCATTATTTTATGTGTATTTTGTATATGTATTTCAATACAAATTTACCTAATTTTATGGGTATTTTGTATATTTATTTTCATACAAATTTAAATTATTTTTGTGTATTTTTGTATATAGTTTTATACAAACTTAGGTTATTTTATGAGTATTTTGTATATCTATTTTCTTAAATATTCTCATTCTTTTATTTATATTTTGTTTTTTTATTTTGACGAGAATTTAAATTATTTAATGTGTATTTTGTATATATATTTTTATACGTATTTACATCATTTCATGTGTATTTTGTATATATATTTCTATAGAAATCTACGTTATATTATGTGTATTCGTATATAGATTTTTAAACAAATTTACACTTTTATGTGTATTTTGCATATTTTTTCAATTCAAATTTACTTTATTGTATATGCATTTTGTATATTAATTTTAATACAAATTTAATTATTCTATGTGTATTTTTGTATATGTACTTTTATAAAAATATGCTTTATTTTATGGGTATTTTGCATCTTTATTTTCATACAAATTTACGTTATTTTATTGATATTCTGCTCATTCATTTTGATACGATTTGACATTATTTTATATATTTTGACACAAATTTACAATATTTTATGGGTATTTTGTATATATATTTCAAAAGAAATTTACCTAGTTTTGTGTGTATTTTGAATATCTATTTTCATACAAACTCAAATTATTTTTATGTATTTTTGTATATATTTCAATACAAATTTTAGCCATGTTATGTGCATTTTGTAAATCTATTTTCATTCAAATATATATTATTTTATTGGTATTTTGTTGATTTATATTGATACGAATTTACATTATTTTATATGTACTTTTTATATATATTTTTATACGCATTTACATTATTAAATATTTATTTTAAATATATAATTTTATACAAATTCATGGTATTTTATGTGTATTTGTATATATATTTTCATATAAATTTACATTATTTTATGTGTATTTTGTACATATATTTCATTACAATTTACATTATTTTATGTTTATTTTTTATGTGTATTTTGTACATTTATATTTATACACGTTTACTCATACAAATTTATATTATTTTATTGGTATTTAGTTTATTTATTTTGATACGAAATACATGATTATATGTGTATTTTGTACACATTTTTTTATACGTATTTACATTATTTAATGTGTATTTTGTTTATATATTTTTATACAAATTTACGTTATTATATGTGTATTTGTAAAAATATTTTGATACCAATTTACTTTATTTCATGTATTTTGTATATATATTTCAATTCAAATTTAGCTTATTTTGTGTGTGTTTTGTATATATTTTCATACAAATTTAATTACTTCTGTGTATTTTTTATATAGTTTTATATAAATTTACGTTATTTTATGTGTTTTTTGTATATTTATATTTATACAAATACACATTCTTTTATTGGTATTTTGTTTATTTATTTTGATACGAATTTACATTCTTTTATGTGTATTTTGTATACATTTTTTATACGTATTTACTTCATTTTATGTGTATTTTGTATATATATATTTATAGAAATCTACGTTATTTTATGTGTATTCGTATACATATTTTGAAACAAATTTACATTGCTTTATATGTATTTTGCATATCTATTTCAATACAAATTTACCTTATTGTATATGCATTTTGTATATTTATTTCAATACAAATTTAAACATTTTATGTGTATTTTGGTATATATATTTTTATAAGAAATGCGCTATTTTATGGGAATTTTGCATCTTTATTTTCATAGAAATTTACATTATTTTATTAATATTCGGTGTATTTATTTTCATACGATTTTACATGATTCTATTTGTTTTTTGTATATACTTTTTTATACATATTTACATTATTTAATGTGTATCTTGCATACATATTTTATACAAATTTATTATTTATTATCCATTTTCATACAAATACACATTCTTTTCATGATATTTTGTTTATTTATTTTGACACGAATTTACATTATTTGATATGTATTTTGTTTATATATTTTTATACGTATTTACATAATTTCATATGTATTTTGAATATATATTTAATAGATATTAAAAATACACATAAAATAACCTAAATTTGTATCAAACTATATACAAAAATACACAAAAATATTTTAAATTTGTATGAAAATAAATATACTAAATACACATAAAATTAGGTAAATTTGTGTGGAAATACATATACAAAATACACATAAATAATGTAAATTTGAATGAAAATACATAAACAAATACACTTAAAATAACGTGAATTTGTATAAAAAAATATATACAAAAAACAAATAGAATAATGTAAAATCGTATCAAAATAAATACACAGAATATTAATAAAATAATGTAAATTTGTATGAAAATAAAGAGACAAAATACCATAAAATAGCGCATTTTTTTATTTATAAAAATATATATACCAAAATACACAAAAAATAAGATTTGTATTAAAATAAATATATAAAAACACTTACAATAAGGTAAATTTGTATTGAAATAGATACGCAAAATACATATAAAGCAATGTAAATTTTTTACAAAATATCTATAAGAATACACAAAAAATAACGAAGATTTCTATAAATATATAAATACAAAATACACATAAAATAAATTAAATACTTATAAAAAAAAAAATACACATAAAATAATGTAAATTGTATCAAAATAAATAAACAAAATACCAATAAAAGAATGTGTATTTGTATAAATATAAATATACAAATACACATAAAATAACGTAAATTTATATAAAACTATATACATAAATACACAGAAGTAATTAAATTTGTATGAAAATATACAAAATACACAAAATAAGCTAAATTTGAATTGAAATATATTTACAAAATACATGAAATAAAGTAAATTTGTATCAAAATATTTATACAAATACACATATAATAACGTAATTTGTATGAAAATATATAAACAAATACATTAAATAATGTAAATACGTATAAAAATGTGTACAAAATACACATATAATCATGTAATTGTATCAATAAATAAACAAAATACCAATAAAATAATATAAATTTGTATGAGTAAACGTATGTTGCATATTTTTTCAATACAAATCTACCTTTATTATATACGCATTTTGTATATTAATTTTAATACAAATTTAATTATTCGATGTGTATTTTGTATCTGTATTTTTATAAACATATGCTTTATTTTTTGGGTATTTTGCATCTTTATTTTCATACAAATATACATTATTTTATTGATATTCTGCTCATTCATTTTGATACGAATTGACATTATTCTATGTGTATTTTGTATATATTTTCATACAAATTTACGTTATTTTATGTGTATTTGTTTATATATTTTGACACAAATTTACAATATTTTATGGTTTTTGTATACATTTCAAAAGAAATTTACTTAGTTTTATGTGTATTTTGAATATCTATTTTCATACAAACTCAAATTATTTCTATGTATTTTGTATATATTTTAATACATATTTTAATTATGTTATGTATTTTGTAAATTTATATTCATTCATATATATATATATATATATATATATATATATATATATATATATATATATATATATATATATATATATATATATATATATATATATATATATATATATATATATATATATATATATTATTTTATTGGTGTTTTGTTGATTTATATTGATACGAATTTACATTATTTTTATGTACTTTGTATATATATTTTTATACGCTTACATTATTTAATATTTATTTTGAATATATTTTATACAAATTTTGTATTTTATGTGTATTTGTATATACATTTTCATATAAATTTACATTATTTTATGTGTATTTTGTACATATATTTTATTACAAATCTACCTTATTTTATGTTTATTTTGTAAATGTATTTTGTATATTTATATTTATCCAAATACACTTTCTTTTATTGGTATTTTGTTTATTTATTTTAAATCGAATTTACATTATTTCATGTGTATTTTGTATACATTTTTTTATACGTATTTACTTATTTTTATGTGTATTTTGTATATATATTTTTTATAGAAATCTACGTGTTTTTATTTGTATTCGTATATATATTTTGAAACAAATTTACATTGTTTTATATGTATTTTTGCATATCTCTTTCAATACAAATTTACCTTATTGTATGTGCATTTTGTATATTTATTTCAATACAAATTTAAATATTTTATGTGTATTTTGGTATATATATTTTTATAAGAAATGCGCTATTTTATGGGAATTTTGCATCTTTATTTTCATACAAATTTACATTATTTTATTAATATTCGGTGTATTTATTTTGATACGAATTTACATTATTCTATTTGTTTTTTGTATACACTTTTATATACATTATTTAATGAGTATCTTGCATATATATTTTATACAAATTTATTATCTATTATCCATTTTTATACAAATACACATTCTTTTCATGATATTTTGTTTATTTATTTTGACACGAATTTACATTATTTCATATGTATTTTGTATATATATTTTTATACGTATTTACATAACTTCATATGTATTTTGTACATATATTTCATTACAAATTTACCTTATTTTATGTTTATTTTGTATGTGTATTTTGTACATTTATATTTATACACGTTTACTCATACAAATTTATATTATTTTATTGGTATTTTGTTTATTTATTTTGATACGAATTACATGATTATATGTGTATTTTGTACACATTTTTTTATACGTATTTACATTATTTAATGTGCATTTTTTCTATATATTTTATACAAATTTACGTTATTATATGTGTATTTGTAAAAATATTTTGATACCAATTTACTTTATTTCATGTATTTTGTATATATATTTCAATTCAAATTTAGCTTATTTTGTGTGTTTTGTATATATTTTCATACAAATTTAATTACTTCTGTGTATTTTTTATATAGTTTTATATAAATTTACGTTATTTTATGTGTATTTTGTATATTTATATTTATACAAATACACATTCTTTTATTGGTATTTTGTTTATTTATTTTGATACGAATTTACATTCTCTTATGTGTATTTTGTATACATTTTTTATACGTATTTACTTCATTTTATGTGTATTTTGTATATATATTTTTATAGAAATCTACGTTATTTTATGTGTATTCGTATACATATTTTGAAACAAATTTACATTGCTTTATATGTATTTTGCATATCTATTTCAATACAAATTTACCTTATTGTACATATAAAACAATGTAAATTTGTTTCAAAATATATGTACGAATACACATAAAATAACGTAGATTTCTATAAGAATATATATACAAAATGCACATAAAATTAAGTAAATACGTATAAAATAATGTAAATTCGAAACAAAATAAATAAACAAAATAATAATAAAAGAGAGTGTATTTGTATAAATATAAATGTACAAAATACACATACAAAATAAACATAAAATAAGGTGAATTTGTAATGAAATATATGTACAAAATACACATAAAATAATGTAAATTTATATGAAAATATATATACAAATACACATAAAATACCATGAATTTGTATAAAATTATATACTCAAAATAAATATTAAATAATGTAAATGCGTATAAAAATATATATACAAAGTACATATAAAATAATGTAAATTCGTATCAATATAAATCAACAAAATACCAATAAAATAATATTTATTTGAATGAAAATAGATATACAAAATACACATAACCTAACTAAAATTTGTATTGAAATATATACAAAAATACATAAAAATAATTTGAGTTTGAATGAAAATAGATATTCAAAATACACATAAAACTAGGTAAATTTCTTTTGAAATATATATACAAAATACCCATAAAATATTGTAAATTTGTGTCAAAATATATAAACAAATACACATAAAATAACGTAAATTTGTATGAAAAATATATACAAAATACACATAGAATAATGTCAAATCGTATCAAAATGAATGAGCAGAATATCAATAAAATAACGTAAATTTGTATGAAAATAAAGATGCAAAATACCCATAAAATAAAGCATATTTTTATAAAAATACATATAGAAAAATACACATAGAATAATTAAATTTGTATTAAAATTAATATACAAAATGCATATACAATAAATTTAAGTTTGATTATATTAAATGAAATAAATATACAAAATAAACATAAAATAAGGTAAATTTGTAATAAAATATAGGTAAGAATACACATAAAATAATATAAATTTGTATGAAAATATATATACAAATACACATAAAATAACATGAATTTGTATAAAATTTGTTTCAAAATATATACGAATACACACAATAAAATAACGTAAATTTTATAAAATGTATATATAAATACACATAAAATAATTTAAATACGTAGAAAATATATATAAAAAATAAAATAATGTAAATTGTAAAAATTAAATACACAAAATTCCAATAAAAGAATGTATATTTGTAGAAAATATATATACAAAAACAAATAAAATAACTAAAATTTGTATAAAATATATACAAAATACACATAAATAATTTTAAATTTTTTGAAAATAGAGATGCAAAATACATATAAAGTTAGGCAAATTTGTATTGAATACATACACAAAACTCACATAAAATAATGTAAATTTGTATGAAAATATATAAACAAATATTCATATAAAATAACGTAAATTTGATAATATATATACAAAATATACATTAAATATTTTAAATATGTTTAAAATATATTATATTATGTATATTTTTATTGATATTTGCGTTATTTATGTGTATTTTGTATATGTTTTCATAGAAATTTACATTATTTTATTGGTATTTTGTCTATTTATTTTGATACGAATTACATGATTATTTGTGTATTTTGTACATTTTTTATACGTATTTACATTATTTAATGTGTATTTTGTTTATATATTTTATACAAATTTACGTTATTATATGTGAATTTGTAAAAGTATTTTGATACAAATTTACATTATTTTATGTATTTTGTATATATATTTCAATTCAAATTTAGCTTATTTTATGAGTATTTTGTATATCTATTTATTTTAATACAAAATCAAATATTTTATGTTTTTTCGTATATATATTTTTTTTAAAAAAATGCGTTATTTTATGGGTATTTTGCATCTTAATTTTCATACAAATTTACATTATTTTATTAATATTTTCTGTATTTATTTTGATACGATTTTACATTATTTTATTTGTGTTTTGTATATATTTTTTTATACATATTTACATTATTTAATGTTTTTTTTGTATATATATTTGATACAAATTTACGTTATTTTAAGTCTATATGTTTATATATTTTCATTCAAATTTACATTATTTTCAGTGTATTTTGTATATGTATTTCAATACAAATTTACCTAATTTTATATGTTTTTTGTATATTTATTTTCATACAAGTTTAAATTATTTTTGTGTATTTTTTATATAGTTTTATACAAATTTAGGTTATTTTATGTGTATTTTGTATATCTATTTTCATACAAATACACATTCTTTTCATGATATTTTGTTTATTTATTTTGACACGAATTAACATTATTTAATGTGTATTTTGTATATATATTTTTAAACGTATTTACATTATTTCAAGTGTATTTGTATATATATTTCTATAGAAATCTGCGTTATTTTATGTGTATTCGTATATATATTTTGAAACAAGTTTACATTGTTTTATGTGTATTTTGCATATTTTTTTAATACAAATTTACCTTATTGTATGTGCATTTTGTATATTAATTTTAATACAAATTTGATTAATCTATGTGTATTTTGTATATGTATTTTATAAAAATATGCTTTATGTTATGGGTATTTTGCATCTTTATTTTCATAAAAATTTACATTATTTTATTGATATTCTGTGTATTTATTTTGATATGATTTTACATTATTCTATGTGTATTTTGTATATATATTTTATATAAAATGTATTTGTTTTCATTTCATACAAATCTACATTATTTTATTTGTTTTTGTATACATGTATTTAAATAAAAATATAACTAGTTATATGTGTATTTTGTATATCTATTTTGTATGTATATTTTCATAGAAATTTACTCTATTTTATGAGTATTCGTATATATATTTTGATACAAATTTACATTATTAATGTGTATATTGCATATCTATTTCAATACAAATTTACTTTATTGTACGTGCATTTTGTATATTTATTTTAATACAAATTTAATTATTTTATATGTATTTTTGTATATATATTTTAATGCAAATATGCGTTATTATATGGATATTTTGCATCTTTATTTTCATACAAATTTACATTATTTTATTGATCTTCTCTTTATTTATTTTGATACGATTTAACATTATTCTATGTGTTTTTTGTATGTATTTTTTTATACATATTTACATTATTTAATGTTTATTTTGTATATATGTTTTATCCAAATTTACATTATTTTATGTGTATTTGTTTATATATTTTCATACATATTTACACTATTTTATGTGTTTTTTGTATATATATTTTTCTACGTATTTAAATTATTTTATGTGTATTTTGTATATACATTTTCATAAAAAAAATTACGTTATTTTATTGTGTGTATAAGTATATATTTTGATACAAATTTTATACAAATTCATGTTATTTAATGTGTATTTGTATATATATTTTCATACAAATTTATATTATTTTATGTGTATTTTTTCATATATTTCATTACAAATTTACCTTATTTTATGTTTATTTTGTATATTTATTTCATTCAATTTAAAATTATTTTATGTGTATATTTGTATTTGTATTTAGGTTATTTTATGTGTATTTTGTATATATATTTTCATCCAAAACTACATTATTTTATTGGTATTTCTTAATTTAATTCGATACGAATGTAGATTATTTTATAGGTATTTTGTATACATATTTTTATACTCATTTACATTATCTAATGTGTGTTTTGTATATATATTTTTATGCAAATTTATCTAATGTTCATTTTTGAGCATATATTTATATAGAAATTTGCGTTATTTTATGTATATAGTTTTATATAAATTTACGTTATTTTATGTGCATTTTGTATATTTATATTTATACAAATACACATTCTTTTATTGGTATATTGTTTATTTACATTTATACGAATTTACATTATTTTATGTGTATTTTGTATACATTTTTTTATACGTATTTACTTAATTTTATGTGTATTTTGTATATGTATTTTTATAGAAATCTACGTTATTTTATGTGTATTCGTATATATATTTTGAAACAAATTTACATTATTTTATATGTATTTTCCATATCTATTTCAATACAAATTTCCCTTATTGTATGTGCATTTTGTATATTTATTTTAATACAAGTTCAAATATTTTATGTGTATTTTGGTATCAATAATTTTATAAAAAAATGCGTTATTTTATAGGTATTTTGCATCTTAATTTTCATTTTATATGTACTTTGTATATATATTGTTATACGCTCTTACATTATTTAATATTTATTTTGAATATATATTTTATACAAATTCATGGTATTTTATGTGTATTTGTATATATATTTTCATATAAATTTACATTATTGTATGTGTATTTTGTACATATATTTTATTACAAATCTACCTTATTTTATGTTTATTTTGTATGTGTATTTTGTATATTTATATTTATCCAAATACACATTCTTTTATTGGTATTTTGTTTATTTATTTTAATTCGAATTTACATTATTTTATGTGTATTTTGAATACCTTTTTTTATACGTATTTACTTAATTTTATGTGTATTTTGTATATATATTTTTATAGAAATCTACGTTTTTTTATTTGTATTCGTATATATATTTTGAAACAAATTTTCATTGTTTTATATGTATTTTTGCATATCTCTTTCAATACAAATTTACCTTATTGAATATGCATTTTGTATATTTATTTCAATACAAATTTAAAAATTTTATGTGTATTTTGGTATATATATTTTTATAAGAAATGCGCTATTTTATGGGAATTTTGCATCTTTATTTTCATACAAATTTACATTATTTTATTAATATTCGGTGTATTTATTTTGATACGATTTTACATTATTCTATTTGTTTTTTGTATATACTTTTTTATACATATTTACATTATTTAATGTGTATCTTGCATATATATTTTATACAAATTTATTATCTATTATCTATTTTCATACAAATACACATTCTTTTCATGATATTTTGTTTATTTATTTTGACACGAATTTACATTATTTGATATGTATTTTATATATATATTTTTATACGTATTTACATAATTTCATATGTATTTTTTATATATATTTAAATGATATTCAAAAAACACATAAAATAACCTAAATTTGTATCAAACTATATACAAAAATACACAAAAATATTTTAAATTTGTATGAAAAAAAATATACAAAATACACATAAAATAATGTAAATTTGAATGAAAATACATAAACAAATACACTTAAAATAACGTAAATTTGGATAAAAAAATATATACAAAACACAAATAGAATAATGTATTATCGTATCAAAATAAATACACAGAATATTAATAAAATAATGTAAATTTGTATGAAAATAAAGAGGCAAAATACCCGTAAAATAACGCATTTTTTTTATTTATAAAAATATATATACCAAAATACACAAAAAAATAAGATTTGTATTAAAATAAATATATAAAAAACACTTACAGTAAGGTAAATTTGTATTGAAATAGATACGCAAAATACATATAAAGCAATGTAAATTTGTTTCAAAATATGTATACGAATACACATAAAATAACGTAGATTTCTATAAATATATATATACAAAATACACATAAAATTAAGTAAATACGTATAAAAAAAATGTATACAAAATACACATAAAATAATGTAAATTCGTATCAAAATAAATAAACAAAATACCAATAAAAGAATGTGTATTTGTATAAATATAAATATACAAAATACACATAAAATAACGTAAATTTAAATAAAACTATATACATAAATACACAGAAGTAATTAAATTTGTATGAAAATATATACAAAATACACACAAAATAAGCTAAATTTGAATTGAAATATATTTACAAAATACATGAAATAAAGTAAATTTGTATCAAAATATTTATACAAATACACATATAATAACGTAAATTTGTATGAAAATATATAAACAAAATACACATTAAATAATGTAAATAGGTATATCAAAATGTGTACAAAATACACATATAATCATGTAATTCGTATCAAAATAAAAAAACAAAATACCAATAAAATAATATAAATTTGTATGAGTAAACGTGTATGTTGCATATTTTTTCAATACAAATCTACTTTATTATATACGCATTTTGTATATTAATTTTAATACAAATTTAATTATTCGATGTGTATTTTTGTATCTGTATTTTTATAAACATATGCTTTATTTTTTGGGTATTTTGCATCTTTATTTTCATACAAATATACATTATTTTATTGATATTCTGCTCATTCATTTTGATACGAATTGACATTATTCTATGTGTATTTTGTATATATTTTTTAATACAAATTTACGTTATTTTATGTGTATTTGTTTATATATTTTGACACAAATTTACAATATTTTATGGCTATTTTGTATATACATTTCAAAAGAAATTTACTTAGTTTTATGTGTATTTTGAATATCTATTTTCATACAAACTCAAATTATTTCTATGTATTTTTGTATATATTTTAATACATATTTTAGTTATGTTATGTATTTTGTAATTTTTTTCATTCATATATATATATATATATATATATATATATATATATATATATATATATATATATATATATATATATATATATATATATATATATATATATATATATATATATATATATATATATATATATATATATATATATATATATATATATATATATATATATATATATATATATATATATATATATATATTATTTTATTGGTGTTTTGTTGATTTATATTGATACGAATTTACATTATTTTATATGTACTTTGTATATATATTTTTATACGCTTTTACATTATTTAATATTTATTTTGAATATATATTTTTATACAAATTCATAGTATTTTATGTGTATTTGTATATATATTTTCATATAAATTTACATTATTTTATGTGTATTTTGTACATATATTTTATTACAAATCTACCTTATTTTATGTTTATTTTGTATATGTATTTTGTATATTTATATTTATCCAAATACACATACTTTATTGGTATTTTGTTTATTTATTTTAAATCGAATTTACATTATTTTATGTGTATTTTGTATACATTTTTTTATACGTATTTACTTAATTTTATGTGTATTTTGTATATATATTTTTATAGAAATCTACGTTTTTTTATTTGTATTCGTATATATATTTTGAAACAAATTTACATTGTTTTATATGTATTTTTGCATATCTCTTTCAATACAAATTTACCTTATTGTATGTGCATTTTGCATATTTATTTCAATACAAATTTGAATATTTTATGTGTATTTTGGTATATATATTTTTATAAGAAATGCCCTATTTTATGGAAATTTTGCATCTTTATTTTCATACAAATTTACATTATTTTATTAATATTCGGTGTATTTATTTTGATACGAATTTACATGATTCTATTTGTTTTTTGTATACACTTTTATATACATATTTACATTATTTAATGAGTATCTTGCATATATATTTTATACAAATTTATTAGCTATTATCCATTTTTATACAAATACACATTCTTTTCATGATATTTTGTTTATTTATTTTGACACGAATTTACATTATTTCATATGTATTTTGTATATATATTTTTATACGTATTTACATAATTTCATATGTATTTTGTATAAATATTTCTATAGAAATCTACTTTATTTTATGTGTATTCGTATATATATTTTGAAACAAATTTACATTGTTTTATATGTATTTTTGAATATCTCTTTTAATACAAATTTACCTTTCTGTATATGCATTTTGTATATTTATTTCAATACAAATTTAAATATTTTATGTGTATTTTGGTATATATATTTTTATAAAAATGCGATAATTTTGGGGAATTTTGAATCTGTATTTTCATACAAATTTACCTTATTTTATGGATCTGCTGTGGATTTATTTTGATATGATTTTACATTATTCTATTTGTTTTTTGTATATATTTTTTTATACACATTTACATTATTTAATGTGTATCTTGCATATATATTTCATACAAATTTACGTTATTTTAAGTGTATTTGTTTTTATATTTTCATTCAAATTTACATTTATTTTAATTCGAAATTACATTATTTTATGTGTATTTTGTATACATTTTTTTTATACGTATTTACTTAATTTTATGTGTATTTTGTATATATATTTTTATAGAAATCTACGTTTTTTTATTTGAATTCGTATATATATTTTGAAACATTTACATTGTTTTATATGTATTTTTTGCATATCTCTTTCAATACAAATTTACCTTATTGTATGTGCATTTTGTATATTTATTTCAATGCAAATTTAAATATTTTATGTGTATTTTGGTATATATATTTTTATAAGAAATGCGCTATTTTATGGAAATTTTGCATCTTTATTTTCATACAAATTTACATTATCTTATTAATATTCTGTGTATTTATTTTGATACGATGTTACATTATTCTATTTGTTTTTTGTATATACTTTTTTATACATATTTACATTATTTAATTAATGTGTATCTTGCATATATATTTTATACAAATTTATTATCTATGATCTATTTTCATACAAATACACATTCTTTTCATGATATTTTGTTTATTTATTTTGACACGAATTTACATTATTTGATATGTATTTTGTATATATATTTTTATACGTATTTACATAATTTCATATGTATTTTGTATATATATTTCTATAGAGATCTACTTTATTTTATGTGTATTCGTATATATATTTTGAAACAGATTTACATTGTTTTATATGTATTTTTGAATATCTCTTTCAATACAAATTTACCTTACTGTATATGCATTTTGTATATTTATTTCAATACAAATTTAAATATTTTATGTGTATTTTGGTAAATATATTTTTATAAAAAATGCGATAATTTTTGGGAATTTTGCATCTTTATTTTCATACAAATTTACATTATTTTATTGATATTCTGTGTATTTATTTTGATACGATTTTACATTATTCTATGTATATTTTGTATATATATTTCATACAAATGAACGTTATTTTATGTGAATTTGTTTTCATTTCATACAAATTTACATTATTTTATGTGTATTTTGTACATGTATTTAAATACAAATTTAACTAATTATATGTGTATTATGTATATCTATTTTCATACAAATTGAAATTAATTTTGTGTATTTTAGTATATATTTTTACTCAAATTTTCGTAATTTTATGTGAATTTTGTATATTTATTTTTATACAAATATACGTTCTTTGATCGGAATTTTGTTTATTTATTTTGGTACGAGTTTTCATTATTTTAGGTGTATTTGATATATATATTTTTATACTTATTTAGATAATTTTATATGTATTTTGAATATATATTTTCATAAAAATTTACTCTATTTTATGTGTATTCGTATATATATTTTGATACAAATTTACATTATTTATGTGTATTTCGCATATCTATTTCAATACAAATTTTCTTTATTGTATGTGCCTTTTGTATATTTATTTTGATGCAAATTTAATTATTTTATGTGTGTTTTTGTATATATATTTTTAAACAAATATGCGTTATTATATGGGTATTTTGCATCTTTATTTTCATACAAATTTACATTATTTTATTGATTGTCTGTTTATTTATTTTGATACGATTTTACGTTATTCTGTGTATTTTGTATATATATTTTTAGACATATTTACATTATTTAATGTATACTTTCTACATATATTTTATGGAAATTTACGTTATCTTATGTGTATTTGTTTATATATTTTCATACAAATTTACATTATATTATGTGTATTTTGTATATGTATTTCAATAGAAATTTGCCTAATTTCATTTGTATTTTGCATATCTATTTTCAAACAAATTTAAATTATTTTTGTGTATTTTTGTATTATTTTTATACAAATTTTTTTTATTTTATTTGTATTTTGTATAATATTTTCCTACACATATACATTCTTTTAGAGGAAATTTTGTTTATTTATTTTGATACGAATTTATATTATTTTATGTGTATTTTGTATATATATTTTTCTATGTATTTACATTATTTTATGTGTATTTTGTATATATATTTTCATAAAAATTTACGTAATTTTATTGTGTGTATTCGTATATATTTTCATAAAAATTTTCATTATTTTATGTGTTTTTTGCATATCTATTTCAATAAAAATCTACCTTATTGTATGTGTATTTTGTATATTTATTTTAATACAAATTTAATTATTTTATGTGTATCTTTGTATATATATTTTTTTAAATATAAGATATTCTATGGGTAATTTGCATCTTTAATTATATAAATTTTTACATTACGTACATATCTTTTATACGTATTTACCTTATTTAATGTGTATTTTGTTTATATATTATTATACAAATTTACGTTATTATATGTGTATTTGAATATATATTTTGATACAAATTTACATTATTTTATGTATTTTCTATATTTATTTCAATTCAAATTTAGCTTATTTTATGTGTCTTTTGTATATCTATTTTCATACAAATTTAATTATTTTTGTTTATTTTTGTATATAGTTTTATACAATTTTACGTTATTTTATGTGTATTTTGTATATTTATATTTATACAAGTAAACATTCTTTCATTGGCATTTAGTTTATTTATTTTGATACGATTTTACATTATTTTATGTGTATTTTGTATACATTTTCTTATACGTATTTACTTCATTTTATGTGTATTTTGTATATATTTTATAGGAATCTACGTTATTTTATGAGTATTCGTATGTATATTTTGAAACAAATTTACATTGTTTTATATGTATTTTGCATATCTATTTCAATACAAATTTACCTTATTGTATGTGCATTTTGTATATTTATTGTAATACAAATTTAAATATTTTATGTGCATTTTGGTATATATATTTTCATAAAAAATGCGTTGTTTTATGGGTATTTTGCATCTTTATTTTCATACAAATTTACATTATTTTATTAATATTCTGTGTATTTATTTTGATACTATTTTACATTATTCTATTTGTGTTTTGTATATATTTTTTTATACATATTTACATGATTTAATGGGTATTTTCTATATATATTTCATACAAATTTTCGTTATTTTAAGTGTATTTGTTTATATATTTTTATTCAAATTTACATTATTTTATGTGTATTTGTATATGCATTTTCAATAGAATTTTATTTGGCATTTTGTATATATATTTTATACAAATTTAAATTATTTTTTGTGTATTTTGTATAGAGTTTTAATCAAATTTACAATATTTTATGTGTATTTTGTATATCTATTTTCATACAAATACACATTCTTTTATTGATATTTTGTTTATTTATTTTGATGCGAATTAACATTATTTAATGTATTGTGTATATATTTTTATACGTATTCACGTCATTTCATGTGTATTTTGTATATATATTTCTATAGAAATATACGTTATTTTATGTGTATTCGTATATATATTTTGAAACAAATATACATTGTTTTATGTGCATTTTGCATATTTTTTCAATACAAATTTACCTTATTGTACGTGCATTTTGTATATTATTTTTAATACAAATTTAGCTATTCCATGTGTATTTTTGTAAATGTATTTTTAAAAAAATAGGCTTTATTTTATGGGTATTTTGCATCTTTATTTTCATACAAAATTACATTATTTTATTGAGATTCTGTGTATTTATTTTGATACGATTTTACATTATTCTATGTATATTTTGCATATCTATTTTATACCAATGTACGTTATGTTATGTGAATTTGTTTTTATTTCATACCAATTTACATTATTTTATGTGAATTTTGTACATGTATTTAAATACAAATTTAACTAATTATATGTGTATTTTGTATATCTATTTTCATACAAATTGAAATTAATTTTTGTATATATTTTTATTCAAATTTTCGTAATTTTATGTGTATTTTGTATATTTATTTTCCTACAAATATACGTTCTTTTATCGGAATTTTATTTATTTATTTTGATACGAATTTTCATTTTTTTTAGGTGTATTTGATATATATATTTTTTTTACTTATTTACATAATTTTATATGTATTTTGAATATATATTTTCATAGAAATCTACTCTATATGTATATGTATAGAAAATACACATGAAATAATCTAAATTCGTATCGAAATAAATGAACAAAATACCGATAAAATAATGTAATTTTGAATGAAAATATATATAGAAAATACACAAAATAACGTAAACACAAATAAATATATACACATTTGAATTTGAATGAAAATAGATATGAAAATAAACTTAAAATAAGGCAAATTTATAATGAAATATATATACAAAATACACATAAAATAATGTAGATTTGTTTCAAAATATATATACGAATACACATAAAATAACGTAGATTTCTATAGAAATATATATACAAAATATACATGAAATGTTGTAAATACGTATAAAAATATATATACTAAATACACATTAAATAATGTAAATTCGTGTCAAAATAAATAATTAAAATATCAATAAAAGAATGTGTATTTGTATGAAAATACATATATAAAATACACATAAAATAACGTAAATTTGTATAAAACTATATATAAAAATACACAAAAATAAGTTAAATTTGTATGAAAATAAATATACAAAATACACATAAAATTAGGTAAATTTGTAAAGAAATACATATACAAAATACACATTAAAGAATGTAAATTTGAATGAAAATATATAAAAAAATACACTTAAATTAACATAAATTTGTATAAAATATATATAAATAATGTAATATGTATAAAAAATATATATACAAAACACAAATAGAATAATGTAAAATCGTATTAAAATAAATACACAGAATGTAAATAAAATAATGTAAATTTGTATGAAAATAAAGATGTAAAATACCCATAAAATAACGCATTTTTTATAAATATACAAAATACACATGAAAGGATGTAAATACGTATAAAAATATATATACAAAATACACATTAAATAATGTAAATTCGCGTCAAAATAAATAAACAAAAAGTCAATTAAAGAATGTGTATTTGTATGAAAATAAATATACAAAATACACATAAGATAACATAAATTTGTATAAAACTATATACAAAAATACACAAAAATAATTTAAATTTGTATGAAAATAAATATACAAAATACACATAAAATTAGGTAAATTTGTATTGAAATACATATACAAAATACACATAAAATACTGTAAATTTGAATGAAAATATAAACAAATTCACTTAAAATAACGTAAATTTGTATAACAAAATCTAGACAAAACACCCAGAGAAGAATGTAATATCGTATGACAATAAAGACACAGAATATTAATAACATCATGTAAATTTGTATGAAAATAAAGCAGCAAAAGACCCAGAAACTAACGCTTTTTTAAATATATATACAAAATACACATAAAAAATTTATTTGAATTAAAATAAATATACAAAACACATACAATAAGGTAAATCTGTATTGAAATAGATATGCAAAATACATATAAAACAATGTAAATTTGTTTCAAAATATATATAAGAATACATAAAATAACGTAGATTTGTATAAAATATATATACAAAATACACGTAAAATGAAGTAAATACGTATAAAAAATGTATACAAAATACACAAAAATAACGTAAATTCGTATCAAAATAAATAAACAAAATACTAATAAAAGAATGTGTATTTGTATAAATATAAATATACAAAATACACATAAATAACGTAAATTTGTATAAAACTATTTACAAAAATACAGAGAAGTAATTAAACTCGTATGAAAATAGATATACAAAATACAGATAAAATAAGCTAAATTTGAATTGAAATGTATATACAAAATACATAAAATAATGTAAATTTGTATCAAAATATTTATAAAAATACATATAATAACGTAAATTTGTTTAAAAATATATAAACAAAATACACATTAAATAATGTAAATACGTATAAAAAATATGTACAAAATACACATATAATCATGTAATTCGTATCAAACTAAATAAACAAAATAGCAATAAAATAATGTAAATTTGTATGAGAAAAGATATACAAATACATATAAAATAACGCTAATTTCTATAAAAATATATGTCCAAAAATGAACGTAAAATAAATTAACTTTGGATAAAAATATATATACAAAACACACATTAAATAATGTAAATGCGTACATAAAATAACCTAAATTTGTATAAAACTATATACAAAAATACACAAAAATAATTTAAATTTGTATGAAAAGAAATATACAAAATACACATAAAATTAGGTTAATTTGTATTGAAATACATATACAAAATAAACATAAAATATTGTAAATTTGAAAGAAAATATATAAACAAATACACATATAATAACGTAAATTTGTATGAAATATGTATACAAAATACACATTAAATAATGTAAATATGTATAAAAAAATATATACAAAACACAAATAGAATAATGTAAAATCGTATCAAAATATATACAGAGAATATTAATAAAATAATGTAAATTTGTATGAAAATTAAGATGCAAAATACCTATAAAATAACGCATTTTTTATAAAATTATTGATACCAAAATACACATAAAATATTTGAATTTGTATCAAAATAAATATACAAAATGCACATACAATAAGGTAAATTTGTATTGAAATAGATATGCAAAATACATATAAAATAATGTAAATTTGTTTCAAAATATATATGCGAATACACATAAAATAACGTAGATTTCTATAAAAATACATATACAAAATAACCATAAAAGTAAGTAAATACGTATAAAAAAATGTATACAAAATACACATAAAATAATGTAAATTAGTATAAATATAAATAAACAATATAGCAATAAAAGAATGTGTATTTGTATAAATATAAATATACAAAATGCACATAAAATAACGTAAATTTATATAAAACTATATACATAAAATAACGCAAATTTCTAAAAAAATATATGTACAAAAATGAACATAAAATAAATTTGCATAAAAATATATATACAAAACACACATTAGATAATGTAAATGAGTATAAAAAAATGTATACAAAATACCTATGAAATAATCTAAATTCGTATCGAATTAAATGAAGAAAATACCAATATAATAATGTAATTTTGGATGAAAATATATATACAAAATACACATAAAATAACCTAAATTCAAATACAAATATACACATAAAATAATTTAAAATTGAATGAAATAAATATACAAAATAAACATAAAATAAGGTAAATTTGTAATGAAATATATGAAAAAATACACATAAAATAATATAAATTTGTATGAAAATATATATACAAATACACATTAAATAACATGAATTTGTATAAAATTTGTATCAAAATATATACGAATACACACAATAAAATAACGCAATTTTTTTATGAAAATGTATATACAAAATACACATAAAATAATGTAAATTTGTATAAAAATATATAAAGAAATACACATAAAATAATGTAAATTTGGATAAAATATATATACAAAATAAACCTTAAATAATGTAAATATGTATAAAAAATATATACAAAATACACATAGAATAATGTTAAATCGTATCAAAATAAATAAAGAGAATATCAATAAAATAATGTAAATTTGTATGAAAATAAAGCTGCAAAATATCCATATAATAACGCATATTTGCATAAAAATATATATACAAAAATACATATAAAATAATTAAATTTGTATTAAAATAAGTATACAAAATGCACGTACAATAAAGAAAATTTGTATTGAAATAGATATGCAGAATACACATTAATAATGTAAATTTGTATCAAAATATATATACGAATACTCATAAAATAATAGATATACAAATAGATATACAAAATACACATATAACTAGTTAAATTTGTATTTAAATACATGTACAAAAAACACATAAAATAATGTAGATTTGTATGAAATGAAAATAAATACATTTTATATAAAATATATATACAAAATACACATAGAATAATGTAAAATCATATCAAAATAAATACACAGAATATCAATAAAATAATGTAAATTTGTATGAAAATAAAGATGCAAAATACCCATAAAATAAAGCATATTTTTATAAAAATACATATACAAAAATACACATAGATTAATCAAATTTGTATTAAAATTAATATACAAAATGCACATACAATAAGGTAAATTTGTATTGAAAAAATATGCAAAATACACATAAAACAATGTAAATTTGTTTCAAAATATATATACGAATACACATAAAATAACGCAGATTTCTATAGAAATATATATACAAAATACACTTGAAATAATGTAAATACAAATAAAAATATATATACAAAATACACATTAAATAATGTTAATTCGTGTCAAAATAAATAAACAAAATATCATGAAAAGAATTTGTATTTGTATGAAAATAGATATACAAAATACACATAAAATAACCTAAATTTGTATAAAACTATATACAAAAATACAAAAAAATAATTTAAACTTGTATGAAAATAAATATACAAAAAACATATAAAATTAGGTAAATTTGTATTGAAATACATATACAAAATACATTGAAAATAATGTAAATTTGAATGAAAATATATAAACATATAGACTTAAAATAACGTAAATTTGTATCAAATATATATACAAAAAACACATTAAATAATGTAAATATGTATAAAAAAATATATACAAAACACAAATAAAATAATGTAAAATCGTATCAAAATAAATACAGAAAATATTAATAAAATAATGTAAATTTGTATGAAAATTAAGATGCAAATACCCATAAAATAATGCATTTTTTTATAAAAATATATATAAACATAAAACATAAAAATTTGATTTTGTATTAAAATAATAAAATACATATAAAATAATATAAATACTAATTTGAATTGAAATAATAAAAATATATAAAATAATGTAAATTTATGAAAAATTTATAAGAAATATATACAAATTACATAAATAACGCTAATATCAATAAAAATATATATAATATAATATATTTTTATACATATTTAAAATATTTAATGTATATTTTGTATATATATTTTATCCAAATTTACGTTATTTTATATGTATTTGTTTATATATTTTCATACAAATTTACATTATTTTATGTGAGTTTTGTATATGTATTTCAATACAAATTTGCCTAACTTTATGTGTATTTTGCATATCTATTTTCAAACAAATTTAAATTATTTTTGTGTATTTTTCTATATATTTTTATACAAATTTTAGTTATTTTATTTGTTTTTTGTATATATATTTTCCTACAAATATACATTCTTTTATTGGAATTTTGTGTATTTAATTTTTTACGAATTTACATTATTTTATGTGTATTTTGTATATATATTTTTCTACGTATTTGAATTATTTTATGTGTATTTTATATATACATTTTCATAAAAATTTACGTTATTTTATTGTGTGTATTCGTATATATTTTGAAACAAATTTTATACAAATTCATGTTATTTTATGTGTATTCATACATATATTTTATTACAAATTTACCTTATTTTATGTTTATTTTGTATATTTATTTCATTTAATATAATCAACTTTAAATTTAGTGTATATGCATTTTGTATATTAATTTTAATACAAATTTACGTTATTTTATTGATATTTTGCTCATTCATTTTGATACGATTTGACATTATTCTATGTGTATTTTGTATATATTTTTCATACAAATTTACGTTATTTTATGTATATTTATATATTTTGACACTACAATATTTTATGGGTATTTTGTATATATTTTCAAAGAAATTTACCTAGTTTTATGTGTATTTTGAATATCAATTTTCATTCAAACTCAAATTATTTTATGTATTTTGTATATATTTCAATACAAATTTTAGTTAGTTATGTATTTTGTAAATCTATTTTTATTCTAATATATATTACTTTATTGGTATTTTGTTGATTTATATTGATACGAATTTACATTATTTTATATGTACTTTGTATATATTTTATACGCATTTACATTATTTAATATTTATTTTGAGTATAATTTTATACAAATTATGGTATTTTATGTATTTGTATATATATTTTCATATAAATTTACATTATTTTATGTGTATTTTGTACATATATTTCATTACAAATTTACCTTATTTTATGTTTATTTTGTATGTGTATTTTATTTTTTTATTTATATTTTATTTGTATATATATTTTTATAGAAATCTACGTTATTTTATGTGTAGTCGTACATATATTTTGAAACAAATTTACATTGTTTTATATGTACAATAAGGTAAATTTGTATTGAAATAGATATGCAAAATACATATAAAGCAATGTAAATTTGTTTCAAAATATGTATACGAATACACCTAAAATAACGTAGATTTCTATAAAAATATATATACAAAATACACATAAAATGAAGTAAATACGTATAAAAAATGTATACAGAATACACATAAAATAATGTAAACTCGAATCAAAATAAATAAACAAAATACCAATAAAAGAATGTGTATTTGTATAAATATAAATATTCAAAATAGACATAAAATAACGTAAATTTATATAAAACTATATACAAAAATACACAGAAGTAATTAAATTTGTATGAAAATATATACAAAACACACAGAAAATAAGCTAAATTTGAATTGAAATATATATACAAAATACATGAAATAAAGTAAATTGGTATCAAAATATTTATACAAATACACATATAATAACGTAAATTTGTATGAAAATATATAAACAAAATACATATTAAATAATGTAAATACGTATAAAAAAATGTGCACAAAATACACATATAATCATGTAATTCGTATCAAAATAAATAAACAAAATACCAATAAAATAATATAAATTTGTATGAGTAAACGTGTATAAATATAAATGTACAAACTACACATACAAAATAAACATAAAATAAGGTAAATTTGTAATGAAATATATGTACAAAATACACATAAAATAATGTAAATTTATATGAAAATATATATACAAATACACATAAAATACCATGAATTTGTATAAAATTATATATTCAAAATAAATATTAAATAATGTAAATGCGTATAAAAATATATATAAAAAGTACATAATTATAAAATAATATAAATTCGTATCAATATAAATCAACAAAATACCAATAAAATAATATATATTTGAATGAAAACAGATTTACAAAATACACATAACATAACTAAAATTTGTATTGAAATATATACAAAATACATAAAATAATTTTTGTTTGTATGAAAATAGATATTCAAAATACACATAAAACTAGGTAAATTTCTTTTGAAATATATATACAAAATACCCATAAAATATTGTAAATTTGTGTCAAAATATATAAACAAATACACATAAAATAACGTAAATTTGTATGAAAAATATTTACAAAATACACATAGAATAATGTCAAATCGCATTAAAAATGAATGAGCAGAATATCAATAAAATAACGTAAATTTGTATGAAAATAAAGATGCAAAATACCTATAAAATAAAGCATATTTTTATAAAAATACATATACAAAAACACACATAGGATAATGAAATTTGTATTAAAATTAATATACAAAATGCATATACAATAAGGTAAATTTGTATTAAAAAAATATGCAAAATACACATAAAAGTGTAAATTTGTTTAAAAATCTATATACGAATACACATAATATAACGTAGATTTCTATAGAAATATATATACAAAATACACATGAAATGATGTAAATACGTATAAAAATATATATACAAAATACACATTAAATAATTTAAATTCTCGTCAAAATAAATAAACAAAATATCAATAAAAGAATGCGTATTTGTATGAAAATAGATATAAAATAATCATAAAATAATCTAAGTTTGTATAAAACTATATACAAAAATACACAAAAACAATTTAAATTTGTATGAAAATAAATATACAAAATACACATAAAATTAGGTAAATTAAAAAAAATAATGGAAGTTTGAATGAAAATATATAAACATATACACTTAAAATAACGTAAATTTGTATCAAATATATATACAAAATACTAATTAAATAATGTAAATATGTATAAAAAAATATATTCAAAACACAAATAGAATAATGTAAAATCGTATCAAAATAAATACACAGAATATTAATAAAATAATGTAAATTTGTATAAAAATAAAGATGCAAACTAGCTATAAAATAACGCATTTTTTATAAATATAAATATACCAAAATACACATAAAATATTAAAATTTGTATTAAAATATATATAAAAAATGCACTTACTGTAAGGTAAATTTGTATTGAAATAGATATGCAAAATACACATAAAACAATGTAAATTTGTTTCAAAATATATATACGAATACACATAAAATAACGTTGATTTCTATAAAAATATATACAAAATACACATAAATGAAGTATTTGATATATATATTTTATATCTATTTACATAATTTTATATGTATTTTGAATATATATTTTCATAGAAATTTACTTTATATGTATATGTATAGAAAATACACATGAAAAATCTAAATTGTATCGAAATAAATGAACAAAATACTGATAAAATAATGTAATTTTGAATGAAAATATATATAGAAGATACATAAAATAACGTAAATACAAATAAATATATACATAAAATGATTTGAATTTGAATGAAAATAGATATAAAAATAAACTTAAAATAAGGCAAATTTATAATGAAATATATATACAAAATACACATAAAATAATGTAGATTTGTTTCAAAATATATATACGAATACACATAAAATAAAGTAGATTTCTATAGAAATATATATACAAAATACACATGAAATGTTGTAAATACGTATAAAAATATATACAAAATACACATTAAAATGTAAATTCGTTTAAAATAAATAATTAAAATATCAATAAAAGAATGTGTTTTTGTATGAAAATACATATACAAAATACACATAAAATAACGTAAATTTGTATAAAACTATATATTAAAATACACAAACATAAGTTAAATTTGTATGAAAATAAATATACAAAATACACATAAAATTAGGTAAATTTGTAAAGAAATACATATACAAAATACACATAAAATAATGTAAATTTGAATGAAAATATATAAACAAATACACTTAAATTAACATAAATTTGTATAAAATATATATAAAAAATACTCATTAAATAATGTAAATATGTATAAAAAATATATATACAAAACACAAATAGAATAATGTAAAATCGTATTAAAATAAATACACAATGTAAATAAAATAATGTAAATTTGTATGAAAATAAAGATGCAAAACACCCATAAAATAACGTAAATTTGTATCAAATATATATACAAAAAACACATTAAATAATGTAAATATGTATAAAAAATATATATACAAAACACAAATAAAATAATGTAAAATCGTATCAAAATAAATACAGAAAATATTAATAAAATAATGTAAATTTGTATGAAAATTAAGATGCAAAATACCCATAAAATAACGCATTTTTTTTATATATATATACGAAAAAACAAAAAATATTTGATTTTGTATTAAAATAAATAGATATACAAAATACACTAAGCTAAATTTGAATTGAAATATGTATACAAAATACATAAAATAATGTAAATTTGTATCAAAATACCTATACAAATACACATATAATAACGTAAATTTGTATAAAAATATATAAACAAAATACACATTAAATAATGTAAATACGTATAAAAAAATGTAAAAAATACACAAATAATCATGTAATTCGTATCAAAATAAATAGACAAAATACCATTAAAATAATGTAAATTTTTATGAGAAAACATATACAAAATACACATAAATAACGCAAATATCAATAAAAATATATACAATATAATATATTTTTATACATATTTAAAATATTTAATGTATATTTTGTATATATATATTTTATCCAAATTTACGTGATTTTATATGTATTTGTTTATATTTTTTCATACAAATTTACATTATTTTATGTGAGTTTTGTATATGTATTTCAATACAAATTTGCCTAACTTTATGTGTATTTTGCATATCTATTTTCAAACAAATTTAAATTATTTTTGTGTATTTTTGTATATATTTTTATACAAATTCTAGTTATTTTATTTGTTTTTTTTTATATATTTTCCTACAAATATACATTCTTTTATTGGAATTTTGTGTATTTAACATTTTACGAATTTACATTATTTAATGTGTATTTTGTATATATATTTTCACGTATTTAAACTTATTTTATGTATTTTATATATACATTTTCATAAAAATTTACGTTATTTTATTGTGTATTCGTATATTTTGAAACATTTATACAAATTCATGTTATTTTATGTGTATTTGTATATATTTTCACACAAATTTATATTATTTTATGTGTATTCTTATATATTTTATTACAAATTTACCTTATTTTATGTTTATTTTGTATATTTATTTCATTCAATTTTAAATTATTTAATGTATATTTGTATTTGTATTTAGGTTATTTTATGTGTGTTTTCTATATATATTTTCATCAAAATTACATTATTTTATTGTTATTTTCTTAATTTAACTCTGGATACGAATTTAGATTATTTCATAGGTATTTTGTATACATATTTTTATACTCATTTACATTATCTAATGTGTGTTTGTATATATTTTTTTATGCAAACTAATTTTATGTATTTTGTACATATATTTTATAAACTTAAAACGTTATTTTATGTGTATAAGTTTTCATACACAAATTTCATATTTTTAACTAGTTTTTGTTTATTTATTTTGATACGAATGACTTGATTATTGTGTATTTTGTAAATATTTTTATACGTATTTACATTACTACTTTATGTGTGTTTTTTTTATATATATATATTTTTTTACAAATTTACATGTTATTAACATATCTGTATTTGTTAAAAGTATTTTTGAAACGAATTCATTTTATTTTATGTGGATTTTGTATATATTTCTAATTCAAATTTAGCTTATTTTGTGTGCATTTGCATATCATTCTATTTTCATGCAAATTTAATTACTTCTGTGTATTTTGTATATAGTTTTATATTAAATTTACGTTATTTTATGTGCATTTTGTATATTTATATATTTATACAAATACATTCTCTCTTATTGGTATTTTGTTTATTTATATTTATAATGAATTTTCATTACTTTATGTGTATTTTGTATACATTTTGACTGTATTTACTAATTTTTATTTGTATTTGTATATATATATATATATATATATATATATATATATATATATATATATATATATATATATATATATATATATATATATATATATATATATATATATATATATATATATATATATATATATATATATATATATATATATATATATATATATATATATATATATATATATATATATATATATATTTATACGTATTTACATAATTTCATGTGTATTTTGTATATATATTTTATAGAAATTCTACGTTATTTTATGTGTATTCGTATATATATTTTGAAACAAATTGGGGCCTACATTGTTTTATATGTTCTTTGCATTATTTCAATACAAATTTACCTTATTGTATTGCATTTTGTATATTTATTTTAATATAAATTCAAATATTTTATGTGTATTTTGGTATATGTAATTTTAAAAAAATGCTTTATTATATAGTATTTGCATCTTAGTTTTCATACAAATGTACATTATTTTATTAATATTCTGTGTATATTTTGATACGATTTTTACATTATACTATGTATAACAAAAGAAATAAATACAGAATACTTTTAAAAACAGATATGCAAATACGTATATAAACAATGTAAATTTGTTTCAAAAATATATATACAGTAAATAGCCTTAGGTATTTTGAATCTTAATTTACATTATTTTATTTTTTTGTATATATTTTTTATACATATTTACATTATTTAAAGTGTTTTTTTTTATATATATTTTATACAAATTAACGTTATTTTAAGTCTATATTTATATATTTTCATTCAAATTTACATTATTTTATGTGTATTTTTGTATATGTATTTCAATACAAATTTACGTAATTTTATGTTTTTGTATATTTATTTTCATACAAATTTAAATTATTTTGTTTATTTTTGTATATAGTTTTATACAAATTTAGGTTATTTATGTGTATTTTGTATATCTATTTTCATACAAATACACATTCTTTTCATGATATTTTTATTTATTTGACACGAATTAACATTATTTAATGTGTATTTTGTATATATATTTTATACGTATTTACATTATTTCAAGTGTATTTTGTATATATATTTCTATAGAAATCTACGTTATTTTACGTGTATTCATATATATTTTTTGAAACAAATTTACATTGTTTTATGTGTATTTTGCATATTTTTTAATACAAATTTACAATATTATATTACATTTTGTATATTAATTTTAATACAAATTTGATTAATCTATGTGTATTTTGTGTATGTATTTTTATAAAAATATGCCTTATTTTATAGGTATTTTGCATCTTTATTTCATACAAATTTACATTATTTTATTGATATTCATGTATTTATTTGGTATGATTTTACATTATTCTATGTGCATTTTTGTATATATATTTTATATAAAATGTATTTGTTTCATTTCATACAAATCTACATTATTTAATGTGTTTTTTGTACATGTATTTAAATATAAATTTAACTATTATATGTGTGTTTGGATATCTATTTTGTATGTATATTTTCATAGAAATTTTCTCTATTTTATGAGTATTCGTATATATATTTTGATACAAATTTACATTATTGATGTGTATTTTGCATATCTATTTCAATACAAATTTTCTTAATTGTACGTGCATTTTGTATATTTATTTTTAATACAAATTTAATTATTTTATATGTATTTTGTATATATATTTTTATGCAAATATGCGTTATTATATGGATATTTTGCAGCTTTATTTTCATACAAATTTACATTATTTTATTGATATTCTCTTTATTTATTTTGATACGATTTAACATTATTCTATGTGTATTTTGTATATATTTTTTTATACATATTTACATTATTTAAGGTTTATTTTGTATATATATTTTATCAAAATTTAAATTATTTTACGTGTATTTCTTTTATATATTTTATACAATTTTCATTATTTTATGTGTATTTTGTAATACATTTTCATAAAAAAGCGTTATTTTATTGTGTGTATTCGTATATATTTTGATACAATTTTATACAAATTCATATTTATTTAATGTGTATTTGTATATATATTTTCATACAAATTTATATTATTTTATGTGTGTTTTTCATATATTTCATTTCAAATTTACCTTATTTTATTTTATTTTGTATTTATTTCATTCAATTTTAAATTATTTTATGTGTATATTTGTATTTGTATTTAGGTTATTTTATGTTTATTTTGTATATATATTTTCATCAAAAGTACATTCTTATATTGGTATTTTCTTAATTTAATTCATGCAATTTAAATTATTTCATAGGTATTTTGTATACATATTTTTATACTCATTTACATTATATAATGTGTGTTTTGTATATAATTTTATTCAATTTTATTTAATTTTAATTTTTGTATATATATTTTTATAGAAATTTGCGTTATTTTATGTATATCGTTTTATATAAATTTAATTTATTTAATTTGTATTTTGTATATTTATATTTATACAAACACACATTCTTTTATTTTTTTTTTGTTTATTTATATTTTTTCTAATTTACATTATTTTATGCATATTTTGTATACATTTTTTATACGTATTTACTTAATTTTATGGTTATTTTGTATATGTATTTTTATAATCTACGTTATTTTATGTGTATTCGCATATATATATTTGAAACAAATTTACATTATTTTATATGTATTTTGCATATCTATTTCAATACAAACTTACCTTGTGTATGTGCATTTTGTATATTTATTTTGATACAAATTCAAATATTTTATGTGTATTTGGTATCAATAATTTTATAAAAATGCGTTATTTTATAGGTATTTTGCATCTTAATTTTCATACAAATTTTCATTATTTTATTAATATTCTGTGTATATATTTTGATACGATTTTACATTATTCTATTTGTGTTTTTTTATATATATTTTTTTATACATATTTACATTATTTAATGTGTATTTTGTATATATATTTCATACAAATTTACGTTATTATATGTGTATTTGTTTATATATTTTCCTTCAAATTTACATTATTTTATGTGTATTTTGTATATGTATTTCAATAGAAATTAACTAATTTTATATTTATTTTGTATATTTCTTTTCATACAAATTTAAAGTATTTTGTGTATTTTGTATACATTTAGTTTATTTTATGTACGCATTTACATTATTTAATGTGTGTTTGTATATATATATTTTATCCAAAATTAATTTATTTTACATTCATTTTGGACATATATTTTTATAAAAGTAGCATTATTTTATATGTATTTGTATATGTTTTCTCATACAAATTAACATTATTTTTATTAGTATTTTATTTATTTATTTGATACAATTACATGATTATATGTGTATTTTGTACATATTTTTTATACGTATTTACATTACTTATGTGTATTTTGTTTATATATTTTTAACAAATTTACGTTATTATATGTATTTTATAAATATTTTGAAACAAATATACCTTATTTTATTTGTTTTTTTTTATATATATATCAATACAAATTTTACTTATTTTATGTGTATTTTGTATATCTTTTTTCATAGAAATTTTAATTATTTTTGTGTATTTCTGTATATATTTTTATAGAAATTTACGTTATTTTATGTGTATTTTTGTATATTTATCTTCATACAAATATATATTCTTTTATTGGTATTTTCTTTATTTATTTTGATACGATTTACGTTATTTTATGTGTATTTTGTATACATTTTTTATACGTATTTACTTCATTTTACGTTATTTTGTATATATATTTTTATACAAATCTACGTTATTTATGTGTATTCATATATATATTTGAAACAAATTTACATTGTTTAATATGTATTTTGCATATCTATTTCAATACAAATTTACCTTATTGTATGTGTATTTTGTATATTTATTTTAATACAAATAAATTTTTTATGTATTTTGTATATATATTTTATGTGTATTTTGCTTCTTTATTTTCATACAAATTTACATTATTTTATTGATATTCTGTGTATTTATTTTGATACGATTTTTACATTATTATATTTGTGTTTTGTATATATTTTTTATACAAATTTTCGTTATTTTAAGTGCATTTGTTTATGTATTTTCATTTCAAATTTACAGTATTTTATAGTATTTTGTATATGTATTTCAATACAAATTTACCTAATTTTATGTGTATTTTGTATATTTATTTTCATACACATTTAAATTATTTTTGTGTATTTTGTACATGATTTTATACAAATTTATTTTATCTTATGTATTTTGTATATTTATTTTCAGACAAATACACATTCTTTTATTATTTATTTGTTTATTTATTTTGACATGAATTTACATTATTTAATGTGTATTGTGCATTTTGTATATTTATTTTAATACAAATTCAAATATTTTATGTGTATTTTAGTATCAATATTTTTATACAAAATGCGTTATTTTATAAATATTTTGCATCTTAATTTTCATACAAATTTACATTATTTTATTAATATTCTGTGTATATATTTTGATACGATTTTACATTATTCTATTTGTGTTTTGTATATATTTTTTATACATATTTACATTATTTAATGTGTATTTTAATTATATATTTCATACAAATTTAAGTTATTATATGTATTTGTTTATATATTTTCTTTCAAATTTACATTATTTTATATGTATTTTGTATATGTATTTCAATAGATATTAACCTAATTTTATGTATTTTGTATATTTCTTTTCATACAAATTTAAATTTTTTTATGTATTTTGTATATAGTTTTATACAAATTTAAGGTTATTTTATGTACCAATTTACATTATTTAATGTGTGTTTTGTATATATATTTTATCAAACTTACTTTATTTTACATTCATTTTGAACATATATTTTTAGAAATTAGCATTATTTTATATGTATTTGTATATATTTTCTCATACAAATTTATATTATTTATTGCTATTTTATTTATTTGAATTTGATTAATTACATGATTATATGTGTATTTTGTACATATTTTTATACGTATTTACATTACTTAATGTGTATTTTGTTTATATATTTTAAACAAATTTACGTTATTATATGTATTTTATAAATATTTTGATACAAATTTACATTATTTTATGTATTTTCTATATACATTTCAATTCAAATTTAGCTTATTTTATCTGTAATTTGTATATAAATTTTCATACAAATTTAATAAATATTTTGTATTTTTTTATATAGTTTTATAAAAAATTACGTTATTTTAAGTGTATTTTGTATAATTATATTTATAAAAATACATTCTTTCATTAGTATTTTGTTTATTTATTTTGATACGAATTTACATTATTTTATGTGTATTTTGTATACATTTTCTTATACGTATTTACTTCATTTTATGTGTATTTTGTATATATATTTATATACAAATCTAGTTTATTTTATGTGTATTCGTATATATATTTTGAAACAAACTTACATTATTTTATATGTATTTTGCATATCTATTTCAATACAATTTACCTTATTGTATGTGTATTTTGTATATTTATTTTAATACAAATTAATTTTTCATGTGTATTTTGTATATATATTTTATGGGTATTTTGCTTCTTCATTTTCATACAAATTTACATTATTTTATTAATATTCTGTGTATTTATTTTGATACGATTTTACATTATTCTATTTGTGTTTTGTATATATTTTTTTAAACAAATTTACGTTATTTTAGGTGTATTTGTTTATGTATTTTCATTCAAATTTACAGTATTTTATGTGTATTTTGTATATGTATTTCAATACAAATTTACCTAATTTTATGTGTATTTTCTATATGTATTTTCATACAAATTTAAATTATTTTGTGTATTTTTGTATATAGTTTTTATACAAATTTATATTTATCTTATGTGTATTTTGTATATTTATTTTCATACAAATACATTCTTTTAAACATTTTGTTTATTTATTTTGACGCAATTTACATTATTTAATGTGTATTTGTATATATATATTTTATACGTATTTACATCCTTTCATGTGTATTTGTATATTTATAAAAAATGCGTTATTTTGTAAATTATTTGCATCTTTATTTTCATACAAATTTACATTATTTTATTTACATTCTGTGTATTTATTTTAATACGATTTTACATTATTCTATTTGTGTTTTGTATATATATATATATATATATATATATATATATATATATATATATATATATATATATATATATATATATATATATATATATATATATATATATATATATATATATATATATATATATATATTACATTATTTAATAGTATTTTTATATATATTTTATGCAAATTTATGTTAATTTAAGTGTATTTGTTTATATATTTTCATTCAAATTTACATTATTTTATGTTTATTTTGTATATATATTTCTTTACAAATTTACCTAATTTTATGTGTATTTTGTATATTTATTTTCATACAAATTTAACTTATGTTTGTGTATTTTTATATATAGTTTTATACAAATTTACGTTATTTTATGTGTATTTTGTATATGTATTTTCATACAAATACACATTCTTTTATTGATATTTTAATTATTTATTTATTGAATTTACATTATTTAATGTGTATTTTGTATATATATTTTTATACGTATTTACAACATTTCATGTGTATTTTGTATATATATTTCTATAGAAATCTACGTTATTTTATGTGTATTCGTATATATATTTTGAAACAAATCTATATTATTTTATGTGTATTTTGTATATATATATATATATATATATATATATATATATATATATATATATATATATATATATATATATATATATATATATATATATATATATATATATATATATATATATAAATTGCCTTATTTTAAGTTTATTTTTATATCTATTTTCATTCAAATTCAAATCATTTTATGTGTATATATTTATTTGTATTTACGTTATTTTATGTGTATTTTCTATATATATTTTCATTCAAAATTACATTATTTTATCAGTATTTTGTTCATTTATTTCGATGCGAATTTGGAATTATTTCATGTGTATTTTCTATACATATACATATAGAGTAAATTTCTGTAATATATATTCAAAATACATATAAAATTATGTAAATAAGTATAAAATATATATATCAAATACTTCATTTATGTGTATTTTGTATATATTTTAATAGAAGTCAACGTTATTTTATGTGTATTCGTATATATATTTTGAAACAAATTTAAATTGTTTTCTATGTATTTTGCATATCTATTTCAATACAAATTTACCTAACAGTATGTGCATTTTTTATATTTATTTTAATACAAATTTTAATATTTTATGTGTATTTTGGTATATATATATTTATAAAAAAATGCGTTATTTTATAACTATTTTGCAACTTTATTTTCATACAAATTTACATTATTTTATTAATATTCTGTGTATTTATTTTCATACGATTTTACATTATTCTATTTGTGTTTTGAATATATTTTTTTATACATATTTACATTATTTAATTAGTATTTTGTATATATATTTGATACAAATTTACGTTATTTTAAGTGTATATCTTTATATATTTTCATTGAAACTTACATTATTTTATGTGTATTTTGTATATGTATTTCAATACAAATTTACCTAATTTTATGTGTATTTTGTATATTTATTTTCATACAAATTTAAATTATTTTTGTGTATTTTTGTATATAGTTTTATACAAACTTAGGTTATTTCATGAGTATTTTGTATATCTATTTCATACAAATACACATTCTTTTATTGAGATTGTGTTTATTTATTTTGACGAAATTTAAATTATTCAATGTATTTTGTATATATATTTTTATACGTATTTACATCATTTCATGTGTATTTTGTATATATATTTCTATAGAAATCTACGTTATATTATGTGTATTCGTATATAGATTTTTAAACAAATTTACACTTTTATGTGTATTTTGCATATTTTTCAATACAAATTTACCTTGTATATGCATTTTGTATATTAATTTTAATACAAATTTAATTATTCTATGTGTATTTTGTATATGTATTTTTATAAAATATGCTTTATTTTATGGGTATTTTGCATCTTTATTGTCATACAAATTTACGTTATTTTATTGATATTCTGCTCATTCATTTAGATACGATCTAACATTATTCTATATGTATTTTGTAAATATTTTTCATACAAATTTACGTTATTTTGTGTGTATTTGTTTATATATTTTGACACAAATTTTCAATATTTTATGGGTATTTTGTATATATATTTCAAAAGAAATTTACCTAGTTTTATGTGTATTTTGAATATCTATTTTCTTACAAACTCAAATTATTTTTATGTATTTTTGTATATATTTCAATACAAATTTTAGTTATGTGTATTTTGTAAATCTATTTTCATTCAAATATATATTATTTTATTGGTATTTTGTTGATTTATATTGATACGAATTTACATTATTTTATATATACTTTATATATATATTTTTATACGCATTTACATTATTTAATATTTATTTTGAATATATAATTTTATACAAATTCATGGTATTTTATGTGTATTTGTATATATATTTTCATATAAACTTACATTATTTTATGTGTATTTTGTACATATATTTCATTACAAATTTACCTTATTTTACGTTTATTTTGTATGTGTATTTTGTATATTTATATTTGTCCAAATACACATTCTTTTAATTATTTTGTTTATTTATTTTAAATCAATTACATGATTATATGTATTTTGTACACATTTTTTATACATATTTACATTATTTAATGTGTATTTTGTTTATATATTTTCATTCAAATTTACGTTATTATATGTGTATTTGTATAAATATTTTGATACCAATTTACTTTATTTCATGTATTTTGTATATATATTTCAATTCAAATTTAGCTTATTTTCTGTGTTTTGTATATATTTTCATACAAATTTAATTACTTATGTGTATTTTTGTATATATTTTTATATAAATTTACGTTATTTTATGTGTATTTTGTATATTTATATTTATACAAATACACATTCTTTTATTAGTATTTTGTTTATTTATTTGATACGAATTTACATTATTTTATGTGTATTTTGTATACATTTTTATACGTATTTACTTCATTTTATGTGTATTTTGTATATATATTTTATAGAAATCTACGTTATTTTAGGTGTATTCGTATACATATTTTGAAACAAATTTACGTTGCTTTATATGTATTTTGCATATCTATTTCAATACAAATTTACCTTATTGTACATATAAATCAATGTAAATTTGTTTCAAAATATATGTACGAATACACATAAAATAACGTGGATTTCTATAAAATATATATACAAAATACACATAAAATTAAATAAATACGTATATAAAAAGGTAACAAAATACACATAAAACAATGTAAATTCGAAACAAATAAATAAATAAAATGTAATAAAATGTGTTGTAAAAATAAATGTACAAAATACACATAAACATAAAATAAGGTAAATTTGTATTGAAATATAAGTACAAAAATACACATAATGTAAAATATATATAAATACATAAAATACCATGAATTTGTATAAAATTATATACTCAAAATAAATATTAAATAATGTAAATGCGTATATAAAAATATATATACAAAGTACATATAAAATAATGTAAATTCATATCAATATAAATCAACAAAATACCAATAAAATAATATATATTTGAATAATAGATTTACAAAATACACATAACTAACTAAAATTTGTATTGAAATATATACAGAAATACATCAAAATAATTTGAGTTTGAATGAAAATAGATATTCAAAATACATAAACTGGATAAATTTCTTTCAAATATATATACAAAATACAAAATATTGTAAATTTTGTTAAAATATATAAACAAATACACATAAAATAACATAAATTAATATATACAAAATACACATAGAATAATGTCAAATCGTATCAAAATGAATGAGCATAATATCAATAAAATAATGTAAATTGTATGAAAATAAAGATGAAAATACCCATAAAATAAAGCATATTTTATAAAATACAAATAGAAAATACACATAGAGTAATTAAATTTGTATTAAAATTAATATACAAAATGCATATACAATGGTAAATTTGATATTAAATGAAATAAATATACAAATAAACATAAAATAAAGGTAAATTTGTAATAAAATATATGTATGAATACACATAAAATAATATAAATTTGTATGAAAATATATATACAAATACACATAAAATAACATAATTTGTATAAATTTGTTTCAATATATATACGAATACACACAATAAAATAACGTAAATTTTTATGAAAATGTATATAAAATACACATAAAATAATTTAAATACGTGAAAAATATATACAAAATACACATAAAATAATGTGAAATTGTAAAAATTAAATACACAAAATTCAATAAAAGAATGTATATTTGTAGGAAAATATATATACAAAAACAAATAAAATAACTAAAATTTGTATAAAATATATACAAAATACACAAAATATTTTAAATTTGTTTGAAAATAGATATGTAAAATACACATAAAGTTAAGCAAATTTGTATTGAATATATACAAAACTCACATAAATAATGTAATTTGAAAATATATAAATATATATAAAATAACATAAATTTGGATAAAATATATATACATAATATACATTAAATATTTTAAATATGTATAAAATATATTATATATATATATTTTATTGATATTTGCATTATGTATATTTTGTATATGTTTTCTCATAGAAATTTACATTATTTTATTATTATTTTGTATATTTATTTTGATACAATTACAATATGATTATTTGTGTATTTGTACATTTTTATACGTATTTACATTTATTTAATGTATTTTGTTTATATATTTTTATACAAATTTACATTTATTATATGTGTATTGTGTATAAGTATTTTCATACAAATTTCCATTATTTTATGTATTTTACAACATATATATTTCAATTCAAATTTAGCCTTATTTTATGTATTTGCATATCTATTTATTTTAATACAAAATTAAATTATTTTATCTCTTTTTCGTATATATATTTTTATAACAAATTTGCATTTATAGGTATTTGTTTTTGTCTATATATTTTCATACAAATTTACATTATTTTATTGGATATTTTCTGTTTAATTCTTTTGATAAATTTTACATTATTTTATTTGTGTTTTATATATTTTTATATATTTTTGTATATGTATTTTTTATATTATGCTTTACTTATTTTGCTCATATGTATTTGCATCTTTATTGTAACTTACAAATTTACGTTATTTTATTGATATTTCAATTCAATTTTTTGCGATCTGACATTATTCGTATATGTATTTGTAACATTATTTTTCATACAAATTTACGTTATTTTATGTGTATTTATTTATATATTTTACTTCAAATTTTCAATATTTTATGTGTATTTTATATATATTTCATTACAAATTTACCTAGTTTTATGTGTTATTTTAATATCTATTTTCTTAATATAATCAAATTTAAATTTATTGTTTATGTATTTTGTATATATTAATTTCAATACAAATTTACCATTGAATCTATGTATTATATTTTATAAATCACATATTTTCAAACAAATATATACAATTTATTTTATTAGTATTTTTGTTGATCTTTATTGATACTAAATTTACATTATTTTATATTACTCTTTATATATATTTTTATACGATTTCATTAATATTTATTTTGTATATATATTTTTCTTACAAATTTACATTATTTTATGTGTATTTTGTATATATATTTTCACTATAAATTTACTATGTATTTATTATTTTACTCAAAGCTTTATTCTGCTGGTATTTTTATCTATATATTTCACAAAACTTACAAATTTACCTTATTTTATGTTTATTTTGTATGTGATTTGTACATATTTATATTTCATCCAAATTTTCCTTACAAATTTACATTATTTTATTCAATATATTTGTTTATTTATTTAAATACATACATTTACATATACTTAAAGATTCATTTGTTTTATGTGTATTTTAATATCTATTTGTCATTCAAATCCTAATTATTTTTATATTTTTGCAATATTTATATTATTTTAATGTGTATTTTGTTTATATATTTTGATACAAGTTACGTTATTTATGTGTACTTTTGTATATTATGATTTTATATTTTTGATACATGCAACAGTATTTACTTTATTTCATGCTATTATTTATTTTGTATATATTTCAATACAAATTTAGCTTATTTCTATGTTGTTTTGTATATATTTTACATACAAGTTTCATTATTTCTGTGTATTTTGACATAGTTTTGTATAAATTTACGTTATTTTATGTGTATTTTGTATGTTTATATTTATACAAATACACATTCTTTTATTGGTATTTTGTTTATTTATTTTGACACAATTTACATTATTTTATGTGTATTTTGTATACATTTTTTTTATACGTATTTACTTAATTTTATGTATTTGTATATATATTTTATAGAAATCTACGTTATTTTATGTGTATTCATATATTTTGAAACAAATTTACATTGTTTTATATGTACAATAAGGTAAATTTGTATTGAAATATATGCAAAATACAAATAAAATGTAAATTTGTTTCAAATATATGTATGAATACATAAAATAACGTAGATTTCTATAAAATATATATACAAAATATACAAATGAAGTAAATACGTATAAAAATGTATACAAAATACACATAAAATAATGTAAATTGTAAAATAAATAAACAAAATACCAATAAAAGAATGTATTTGTATAAATATAAATATACAAATACATAATAAAATAACGTAAATTTATATAAAACTATGTACAAAAATACACAAGTAATTAAATTTATATGAAAATATATACAAAAAAAACAGAAAATAAGCTAAATTTGAAATGAAATATATATACAAAATACATGAAATAAAGTAAATTGGTATCAAAATATTTAAACAAATACACATATAATAACGTAAATTTGTATGAAAATATATAAACAAAATACACATTAAATAATGTAAATACGTATAAAAATGCTAAAATACACATATAATCATGTAATCTGATTTAAAATAAATAAACAAAATACTAATAAAAGAATGTATTTGGATAAATATAAATATACAAAATACTCATACAAAATAAACATAAAATAAAGTAAATTTATAATGAAATATATGTACAAAATACACATAAAATAATGTAAATTTATATGAAAATATATATACAAATACACATAAAATACTATGAATTTGTATAAAAGTATATTCAAAATAAATATTAAATAATGTAAATGCGTATAAAATATATATAAAAAGTACATATAAAATAATGTAAATTGTATCAATACAATATAAATCAACAAAATACCAATAAAATAATATATATTTGAATGAAAATGGATTTACAAAATACACATAACAAATTAAAATTTGTATTGAAATATATACAAAATACATAAAATAATTTGAGTTTGTATGAAAATAGATATTCAAAATACACATAAAACTAGGTAAATTTCTTTTGAAATATATATACAAAATACCCATAAAATATTGTAAATTTGTGTCAAAATATATAAACAAATACACATAAAATAACGTAAATTTGTATGAAAAATATTTACAAAATACACATAGAATAATGTCAGATCGTATCAAAATGAATGAGCAGAATATTAATAAAATAACGTAAATCTGTATGAAAATAAAAATGCAAAATACCCATAAAATAAAGCATATTTTTATAAAATACATATACAAAAATACACATAGAATAATTAAACTTGTATTAAAATTAATATACAAAATGCATATACAATAAGGTAAATTTGTATTGAAAAATATGCAAAATATACATAAAAGTTTAAATTTGTTTAAAATCTATATACGAATACACATAATATAACGTAGATTTCTATAGAAATATATATACAAAATACACATGAAATGATGTAAATACGTATAAAATATATATACAAAATACACATTAAATAATTTAAATTCTCGTCAAAATAAATAAACAAAATATCAATAAAAGAATGTGTATTTGTATGAAAATAGATATACAAAATACTCATAAAATAACCTAAGTTTGTATAAAACTATATACAAAAATAAAAAAAATCATTTAAATTTGTATGAAAATAAATATACAAAATACACACAAAATTAGGTAAATTTGTATTGAAATACATATACAAAATACACATAAAATAATGGAAGTTTGAATGAAAATATATAAACATATACACTTAAAATAACGTAAATTTGTATCAAATATATATACAAAATACTAATTAAATAATGTATATATGTATAAAAAAAATATATTCAAAACACAAATTGAATAATGCAAAATCGTGTCAAAATAAATACACAGAATATTAATAAAATAATGTAAATTTGAATGAAAATAAAGATGCAAAATAGCCATAAAATAACGCATTTTTTTTATAAATATATATATACCAAAATACACATAAAATATTAAAATTTGTATTAAAATAAATATAAAAAATGTATATTTGTTTCAAAATATATATACGAATACACATAAAATAACGTTGATTTATATAAAAATATATACAAAATACACATAAAATGAAGTATTTGATATATATATTTTATACTTATTTACATAATTTTATATGTATTTTGAATATATATTTTCATAGAAATTTACTCTATATGTATATGTATAGAAAATACACATGAAATACTTTAAATTCGTATCGAAATAAATTAACAATATACCGATAAAATACTGTAATTTTAAATGAAAATATATATAGAAAATACACATAAAATAACTTAAATACAAATAAATATATACACATAAAATGATTTGAATTTGAATGAAAATAGATATAAAAATAAACCTAAAATAAGGCAAATTTATAATGAAATATATATACAAAATACACATAAAATAATGTAGATTTGTTTCAAAATATATATACGAATACACATAAAATAACGTAGATTTCTATAGAAATATATATACAAAATACACATGAAATGTTGTAAATACGTATAAAAATATATATACAAAATACACATTAAATAATGTAAATTCGTGTCAAAATAAATAATTAAAATATCAATAAAAGAATGTGTATTTGTATGAAAATACATATACAAAATACACATGAAATAACGTAAATTTGTATAAAACTATATATAAAAATACACAAACACAAGTTAAATTTGTATGAAAATAAATATACAAAATACACATAAAATTAGGTAAATTTGTAAAGAAATACATATAAAATAAAAATAAAATAATGTAAATTTGAATGAAAATATATAAACAAATACACTTAAATTAACATAAATTTGTATAAAATATATATAAAAAATACTCATTAAATAATGTAAATATGTATATAAAATATATATACAAACCACAAATAGAATAATGTAAAATCGTATTAAAATAAATACACAGAATGTAAATAAAATAATGTAAATTTGTATGAAAATAAAGATGCAAAATACCTATAAAATAACGTATTTTTATAAATAAACAAATATACATGAAAGGATGTAAATACGTATAATAATATATATACAAAATACACATGAAAGGATTTAAATACTTATAAATTTATATATACAAAATAACATTAAATAATGTAAAATCATGTCAAAATAAATAAACAAAATGTCAATAAAAGAATGTATTTGTATGAAAATAAATATACAAAATACACAAAAGATAACATAAATTTGTATAAAACTATATACAAAATTACACAAAAATAATTTAAATTTGTATGAAAATAAATATACAAAATACACATAAAATTAGGTAAATTTGTATTGAACTACAAATACAAAATACACATAAAATACTGTAAATTTGAATGAAATACATAAACAAATACATTTAAAATAACGTAAATTTGTATAAAAATATATACAAAACACAAATAGAATAATGTAAAATCGTATCAAAATAAATACACAGAATATTAATAAAATAATGTAAATTTGTAAGAAAATTAAAGAAGCAAAATACCCATAAAATATATTTACAAAATACAAAAAAGTTATTTGTATTAAAATAAATATACAAAATTACATACAATAAGGTAAATCTGTATTGAAATAGATATGCAAAATACATCTAAAACAATGTAAATTTGTTTCAAAATATATATACGAACACACATAAAATAACGTAGATTTGTATAAAATATATACAAAATACACGTAAAATGAAGTAAATATATAAAAAAATGTATACAAAATACACATAATATAAAGTAAATTTGTATCAAAATAAATAAACAAAATACTAATGAAAGAATGTGTATTTGTATAAATTTAAATATTCAAAATACACATAAATAACGTAAATTTGTATAAAACTATATACAAAAATACAGAAGTAATTAAATTGTTTGAAAATAGATTTACAAAATACAGATAAAATAAGCTAAATTTGAATTGAAATGTATATACAAAATACATAAAATAATGTAAATTTGTTTCAAAATATTTATAAAATACATATAATAACGTAAATTTGTTTTAAAATATATAAACAAAATACACATTAAGTAATGTAAATGTATAAAAATATGTACAAAATACACATATAATCATATAATTCGTATCAAACTAAATAAACAAAATAGTAATAAAATAATGTAAATTTGTATGAAAACATATACAAATACATATAAAATAACGCTACTTTTATAAAATATATGTCCAAAAATGAACGTAAAATAAATTAACTTTAGATAAAAATATATATACAAAACACACATTAAATAATGTAAATGCGTACATAAAATAACCTAAATTTGTATAAAACTATATACAAAATAACACAAAAATAATTTAAATTTGTATGAAAAGAAATATACAAAATACACATAAAATTAGGTTAATTTATATTGAAATACATATACAAAATACATATAAAATAATGTAAATTTGAAAGAAAATATATAAACAAATACACATATAATAACGTAAATTTGTATGAAATATATATACAAAATACACATTAAATAATGTAAATATGTATAAAAAAATATATACAAAACACAAATAGAATAATGTAAAATCGTATCAAAATATATACACAGAATATTAATAAAATAATGTAAATTTGTTTGAAAATTAAGATGCAAAATACCTATAAAATAACGCATTTTTTATAAAATTATTGATACCAAAATACACATAAAATATTTGAATTTGTATCAAAATAAATATACAAAATGCACATACAATAAGGTAAATTTGTATTGAAATAGATATGCAAAATACATATAAAATAATGTAAAATTGTTTCAAAATATATATGCGAATACACATAAAATAACGTAGATTTCTATAAAAATACATATACAAAATACACATAAAATTAAGTAAATACGTATAAAAAAATGTATACAAAATACACATAAAATAATGTAAATTCGTATAAATATAAATAAACAATATAGCAATAAAAGAATGTGTATTTGTATAAATATAAATATACAAAATGCACATAAAATAACGTTAATTTATATAAAACTATATACATAAAAAAACGCAAATTTATATAAAAATATATGTACAAAAATGAACATAAAATAAATTTCATAAAATATATATACAAAACACACATTAGATAATGTAAATGAGTATAAAAATATGTATACAAAATACCTATGAAATAATCTAAATTGTATCGAGTTAAATTAAGAAAATACCAATATAATAATGTAATTTTGGATGAAAATATATATACAAAATACACATAAAATAACTTAAATATAAATACAAATATACACATAAAATAATTTAAAATTGAATGAAATAAATATACAAAATAAACATAAAATAAGGTAAATTTGTAATGAAATATATGAAAAAATACACATAAAATAATATAAATTTGTATGAAAATATATATACAAATACACATTAAATAACATGAATTTGTATAAAATTTGTATCAAAATATATACGAATACACACAATAAAATAACGTAATGTATACAAAATACACATAGAATAATGTTAAATCGTATGAAAATAAATAAAGAGAATATCAATAAAATAATGTAAATTTGTATGAAAAAAAACTGCAAAATATCCATATAATAACGCATATTTGCATAAAAATATATATACCAAAATACATATAAAATAATTAAATTTGTATTAAAATAAATACACAAAATGCACGTACAATTAAGAAAATTTGTATTGGAATAGATATGCAAAATACACATCAATAATGTAAATTTGTATCAAAATATATATACGAATACTCATAAAATAGAGAAAATTTCTATGAAAATATACATACAAAATAGATATACAAAATACACATATAACTAGTTAAATTTGTATTTAAATACATGTACAAAAAACACATAAAATAATGTAGATTTGTATGAAATGAAAACAAATACATTTTATATAAAATATATATACAAAATACACATAGAATAATGTAAAATCATACCAAATAAATACACAGAATATCAATAAAATAATGTAAATTTGTATGAAAATAAAGATGCAAAATACCCATAAAATAAAGCATATTTTTATAAAAATACATACACAAAAATACACATAGATTAATCAAATTTGTATTAAAATTAATATACAAAATGCACATACAATAATGTAAATTTGTATTGAAAATATATGCAAAATACACATAAAACAATGTAAATTTGTTTCAAAATATATATACGAATACACATAAAATAACGTAGATTTCTATAGAAATATATATACAAAATACACTTGAAATAATGTAAATACGTATAAAAATATATATACAAAATACACATTAAATAATGTTAATTCGTGTCAAATAAATTAAAAAAATATCATGAAAAGAATGTGTACTTGTATGAAAATAGATATACAAAATACTTATAAAATAACCTAAATTTGTATAAAACTATACGCAAAAATAAACAAAAATAATTTAAACTTGTATGAAAATAAATATACAAAAACATATAAAATATGAAAATTTGTATTGAGATACATATACAAAATACACATAAAATAATGTAAATTTGAATGAAAATATATAAACATATAGACTTAAAATAACGTAAATTTGTATCAAATATATATACAAAAAACACTTTAAATAATGTAAATATGTATAAAAAAAATATATACAAAACACAAATGAAATAATGTAAAATCTTATCAAAATAAATACAGAAAATATTAATAAAATAATGTAAATTTGTATGAAAATTAAGATTCAAAATACCCATGTCATGTGTATTCGTATATATATTTTGAAACAAATTTACATTGTTTATATGTATTTTGCATATCTATTTTTGTGTATTCTGTATTTATTTTCGTTATACATAGAATAATGTAAAATCGTATCAAAATAAGTACACAGAATATCAATAAAATAGTTTAAATTTGTATGAAAACAAAGATGCAAAATACCCATAAGATAAAGCATTTTTTTTTTTTAAATACATATACAAAAATACACATAGAATAATTAAATTTATATTAAAATCAATACACAAAATGCACACATACAATAAGGTAAATTTGTATTGAAAAAAAAAGCAAAATACAAATAAAACATTGTAAATTTGTTTCAAAATATATATTCGAATACACATAAAATAACGTAGATTTCTATAGAAATATATATACAAAATACACATGAAATTATGTAAATACGTATAAAAATATATATATAAAATACAAATTAAGTAATGTAAATTCGTGTCAAAATAAATAAACAAAATATCATGAAAAGAATGTGTATTTGTATGAAAATAAATAATAGATAATAAATTTGTATGAAATATATATGCAAGATATACATTAAATAATGTAAATATGTATAAAAAAAATATATACAAAAAACAAATAGAATAATATAAGATCGTATCAAAATAAATTCACCGAATATTAATAAAATAATGTATAAATGTATAAATGCATTTCTAATAAAAATATATATACCAAAATACACATAAAATATTTAAATTTGTATTGAAATAAATGTACAAAATGCACATACAATAAGGTAAACTTCTATTGAAACAGATATGCAAAATACATATAAAATAAAGTAAATTTGTTTCAAAATATATATACGAATACATATAAATAACGTAGATCTCTATAAAATTTATATACAAAATACACATAAAATTAGGTAAATACGTAAAAAAATGTAAACAAATACACATAAAATAATATAAATTGAAACAAAATAAATAAACAAAATACCAATAAAAGAATGTATTTTATAAATATAAATGTACAAAATACGCATACAAAATAAACATAAAATAAGGTAAATTTGTAATAAAATATAAACAAAATATACATAAAATTATGTAAATTTATATGAAAAAATATATACAAATACACATAAAATACCATGAATTTGTATAAAATTATATATTCAAAATAAATATTAAATAATGTAAATGCGTATAAAAATATATAAAAAGTACATATAAAATAATGTAAATTTGCATCAATATAAATCAACAAAATACCAATAAAATAATATATATTTGATTGAAAATAGATTTACAAAATACACATAACATAACTCAAATTTGTATTGAAATATATACAAAAATACAAAAAAATAATTTGAGTTTGTATGAAAATAGATATTCAAAATACACATAAAATAAGTATATTTTTTTGAAATATATATACAAAATACATAAAATATTGTAAATTTGTGTAGAATATATAAACAAATACACATAAAATAACGTAAATTTGTTTGAAAAATATATACAAAATACACATAGAATAACGTCAAATCGTATCAAAATGAATGAGCAGAATATCAATAAAATAACGTAAATTTGTATGAAAATAAAGATGCAAAATACCCATAAAATAAAGCATATTTTATAAAATACATATACAAAAATACACATACATTAATCAAATTTGTATTAAAATTAATATACAAAATGCACAATAAGGTAAATTTGTATTGAAAAAATATGCAAAATACACATAAAACAATGTAAATTTGTTTCAAAACATATACACGAATACACCTAAAATAACGTAGATTTCTATAGAAATATAAATACAAAATACACTTGAAATAATGTAAATACGTAAAAAAATATATATACAAAATACACATTAAATAATGTTAATTCGTGTCAAAATAAATAAACAAAATATCATGAAAAGAATGTGTATTTGTATGAAAATAGATATACAAAATACACATAAAATAATCTAAATTTGTATAAAACTATATACAAAAATACACAAAAATAATTTAAATTTGTGAAAATAAATATACAAAAAACATATAAAATTAGGTAAATTTGTATTTAAATTTATACAAAATACACATAAAACAATGTAAATTTGAATGAGAATATATAAACATATAGACTTAAAATAACGTAAATTTGTATCAAATATATATACAAAAACACATTAAATAATGTAAATATGTATAAAAAATATATACAAAAATACACAAATAAAATAATGTAAAATCGTATCAAAATAAATACAGAAAATATTAATAAAATAATGTAAATTTGTATGAAAATTAAGATGCAAAATACACATAAAATAACGTATTTTTATAAAATATATATACGAAAATACATAAAATAAATTTTTATTATAAAATAAATAGATATACAAAATATATACATAAAATAAGCTAAATTTGAATTGAAATATAAAAACAAAATACATAAAATAATGTAAATTTTTATCAAATTATGATATAAAAATACAATTAGAATAACGTAATTTTGTATAAAAATATATAAAAAATGTACACATTAAATAATGTAAATACGTATAAAATAAATGTACAAAATATTAATAAAATAATGTAAATTCTCATCAAAATAAATAGTCAAAATACCAACAAAAAATTGTAAATTTGTATGAAAAAATATATGCAAAATACACATAAAATAACGTAAATTTACTTAACATATATATATATATATATATATATATATATATATATATATATATATATATATATATATATATATATATATATATATATATATATATATATATATATATATATATATATATATATATATATATATATATATATATATATATATATATATATATATATATATATATATATATATATATATATATATATATATATATATATATATATATATATATATATATATATATATATATATATATATATATATATATATATATATATATATATATATATATATATATATATATATATATATATATATATATATATATATATATATATATATATATATATATTATAAAAATTTACGTGATTTTATATGTATTTGTTTATATATTTTCATACAAATTTACATTATTTTATGTGAGTTTTGTATATGTATTTCATTACAAATTTGCCTAACTTTATGTGTATTTTGCATATCTATTTTCAAACAAATTTAAATTATTTTTGTGTATTTTTGTATATATTTTTATACAAATTCTAGTTATTTTATTAGTTTTTTGTATTTATATTTTCCTACAAATATACATTCTTTTATTGGAATTTTGTGTATTTAATTTTTTACGAATTTACATTATTTTATGTGTATTTTGTATATATATTTTTCTACGTATTTAAACTATTTTATGTGTATTTTATATATACATTTTCATAAAAATTTACGCTATTTTATTGTGTGTATTCGTATATATTTTGAAACATTTTATACAAATTCATGTTATTTTATGTGTATTTGTATATATATTTTCATACAAATTTATATTATTTTATGTGTATTCTTACATATATTTTATTACAAATTTACCTTATTTTATGTTTATTTTGTATATTTATTTCATTCAATTTTAAATTATTTAATGTGTATATTTGTATTTGTATTTAGGTTATTTTATGTGTGTTTTCTATATATATTTTCATCCAAAATTACATTATTTTATTGTTATTTTCTTAATTTAACTCGATACGAATTTAGATTATTTCATAGGTATTTTGTATACATATTTTTATACTCATTTACATTATCTAATGTGTGTTTTGTATATATTTTTTTATGCAAACTAATTTTATGTGCATTTTTGTACATATATTTTTATAGAAACAATAGACGTTATTTTATGTGTATTTTGTATATGTTTTCTCATACAAATTTACATTATTTAATTAGTTTTTTGTTTATTTATTTTGATACGAATGACTTGATTATTGGTGTATTTTGTGAAAAAAAAATTATACGTATTTATATTACTTAATGTGTATTTTGTTTATATATTTTTTTTTACAAATTTACGTTATTATATGTTAAAAATATTTTGAAACGAATTTACTTTATTTTATGTATTTTGTATATATATTTCAATTCAAATTTAACTTATTTTGTGTGTATTTTGTATATCTATTTTCATGCAAATTTAATTACTTCTGTGTATTTTGTATATAGTATTTTATACAAATTTACGTTATTTTATGTATTTTGTATATTTATATTTATACAAATTTATATTATTTTATTATTATTTTGTATATATTTTTATACGAATTTATATTATTTTATTTGTATTTTGTATATATTTTATATATATATATATATATATATATATATATATATATATATATATATATATATATATATATATATATATATATATATATATATATATATATATATATATATATATATATATATATATATATATATATATATATATATATATATATATTATGTGTATTCGTATACATATTTTGAAACAAATTTACATTGTTTTATATGTTTTTGCATATCTATTTCAATACAAATTTACCTTATTGTATGTGCATTTTGTATATTTATTTTAATACAAATTCAAATATTTTATGTGTATTTTATATATATATATATAAAAATGCGTTATTTTATAGGTATTTTGCATCTTAGTTTTCATACAAATGTACATTATTTTATTATTATTCTGTGTATATATTTTGATACGATTTTATATTATACTATTTGTGTTTTGTATATATTTTTTATACATTTTTCATTATTTAATGTATATTTTTATATATATTTATAAAAATTAACGTCATATTAAGTTTATGTGTTTATATAAATTCATGCAAATTTACATAATTTTATTTGTATATTTTATATGTATTTCAATACAAATTTACCTAATTTTACGTGTATTTTGTATATTTATTTTCATACAAATTTTATTTGTTTTTTTTTTTTATATATATTGAGTAAATTTCTGAAAATATATATATTCAAAATACATATAAAATTATGTAAATAAGTATAAAAATATATATATCAAAACACACCTAAAAATGAAAATTCGTATCAAAAATAATAAAAAAAAAAAACGTATATTTGTAAGAAAAATAAATATAAAAAATACACATAAAATTACAAATTTGAATAAAATTATATACAAAACAAAAAAAATTATATTTCAATTTATATGAAAATAGATATACAAAATACACATATAATTAGTTAAATTTGTATTTAAATACATGTACAAAATACACATAATATAATGTAAATTTGTATGAAATGAAAACAAATTCACATAAAATAACGTACATTTGTATAAAATAGATATACAAAATATACATAGAATAATGTAAAATCGTATCAAAATAAATACACAGAATATCAATAAAATAATGTAATTTTGTATGAAAATAAAGATGCAAAAAACCCATAAAATAAAGCATATTTTTTTAAAAATACATATACAAGAATACACATAGAATAATTAAATTTGTATTAAAATTAATATACAAAATGCACGTACAATAAGGGAAATTTGTATTGAAAAAATATACAAAATGCACATAAAACAATGTATATTTGTTTCAAAATATATATACCAATAGACATAAAATAACGTATATTTCTATAGAAATATCTATATAAATTACCGATGAAATGACGTCAATACGTCCAAAATATATATACACAATACACATTAAATAATATAAATTCGCATCAAAATAAATAAACAAAATATCAATAAAAGAATGTGTATTTGTATGAAAATAGATATACAAAATACACATAAAATATTGTAAATTTGTATAAAACTCTATTAAAAAAATACACAAAAATAATTTAAATTTGTATAAAAATATATATACAAAATACACATAAAACTAGTTAAATTTCTATTGAAATACATATACAAAATACACAAAAAATAATGTAAATTTAAATGAAAATATATAAACAAATACACTTAAAATATCGTAAATTTGTATGAAATATATATAGAAAATACACATTAAATAATGTAAATATGTATAAAAAAATATATACAAATCACAAATAGAATAATGTAAAATAGTATTAAAATAAATAAACAGAATATTAATAAAATAATGTAAATTTGTATGAAAATAAAGATGCAAAATACCAATAAAACAACGCATTTTTTATGAAAATATATATACAAAATACTAATAAAATATTTTAATTTTATTACAATAATATATGTAAAATACACATAAAACAATGTAAATTTGTTTCAAAATACATATACGAATACACATAAAATAACGTAGATTTCTATAAAAATATATATACAAAATACACATAAAATGAAGTAAATACGTATAAGAAAATGTATACAAAATACACATAAAATAATGTAAACTCGTATCAAAATAAATAAACTAAATGCCAATAAAAGAATGTTTACTTGTATAAATATAAATATACAAAATACACATAAAATAACGTAAAATTGTATAAAACTATATACAAAAATAAACAAAAATAGTTAATTTTGTATGAAAATAGATATACAAAAGACACATAAAATAAACTAAATTTGAATTGAAATAAATATAGAAAATACATAAAATAATGTAAATTTGTATCAAAATAAATATTCAAATACACATATATTAAAATTAATATACAAAATGCGTATATAATAAGGTAAATTTGTATTGAAAAAATATGCAACATACACGTTTACTCATACAAATTTATATTATTTTATAGGTATTTTGTTTATTTATTTTCATACGAATTACATGATTATATGTGTATTTTGTACATATTTTTTTATACGTATTTACATTATTTAATGTGTATTTTGTTTATATATTTTCATACAAATTTTTGTTATTATATGTGTATTTGTATAAATATTTTGATACAAATTTACTTTATTTCATGTATTTTGTATATATATTTCAATTCAAATTTAGCTTATTTTGTGTGTATTTTGTATATATTTTCATACAAATTTAATTACTTCTGTGTATTTTTGTATATACTTTTATATAAATTTACGTTATTTTATGTGTATTTTGTATATTTATATTTATACAAATACACATTCTTTTATTGGTATTTTGTTTATTTATTTTGATACGAATTTACATTATTTTATGTGTTTTTTGTATACATTTTTTTATACGTATTTACTTCATTTTATGTGTATTTTGTATATATATTTTTATAGAAATCTACGTTATTTTATGTGTATTCGTATATATATTTTGAAACAAATTTACATTGTTTTATATGTATTTTGCATATCTATTTCAATACAAATTTACCTTATTGTATGTGTTTTTAATATATTTATTTTAATAGAAATTTAATTTTTTGATGTGTATTTTGGTATATATATTTTTATAAATAAAAAAAATGCGTTATTTTATGGGTATTTTGCTTCTTTATTTTCATACAAATTTACATTATTTTATTAATATTCTGTGTATTTATTTTGATACGATTTTTCATTATTCTATTTGTGTTTTGTACATATTTTTTTTATACAAATTTACGTTATTTTAAGTGTATCTGTTTATGTATTTTTATTCAAATTTACATTATTTTATGTGTATTTTGTGTATGTATTTCAATACAAATTTACCTAATTTTATGTGTATTTTGTATATTTATTTTCATACAAATTTAAAATATTTTTGTGTATTTTTGTATATAGTTTGATACAAATTTAGGTTATTTTATGTGTATTTTGTATATCTATTTTCATACAAATACACATTCTTTTATTGATATTTTGTTTATTTATTTTGACGCTAATTTTATGTGAATTTGTTTTCATTTCATACAAATTTACATTATTTTATGTGTATTTTGTACATGTATTTAAATACAAATTTAACTAATTATATGTGTATTTTGTATATCTATTTTCATACAAATTGAAATCTATTTTTTTGTTTTTTTGAATATATTTTTATTCAAATTTTCGATATCTTATAAAAATATATATACCAAAATACACATAAAATATTTAAATTTGCATTGAAATAAATATACAAAATGCACATAAAATAAGGTAAATTTGTATTGAAAGAGATATGCAAAAATACATATAAAACAATGTAAATATGTTTCAAAATATATATACGAATACAAATAATAAAACGTAGATTTCTATAAAAATATATATACAAAATACACTTAAAATTAAGTAAATACGTATAAAAAAATATATACAAAATACACATAAAATAATGTAAATTCGAATTAAAATAAATAAACAAAATACCAATAAAAGAATGTGTATTTGGGTAAATATAAATATACAAAATACACATACAAAATAAACATAAAATAAGGTAGATTTGTAAAAAAATATATGTACAAAATACACATAAAATAATGTAAATTTATATAAAAATATATATACAAATACACATAAAATACCATGAATTTGTATAAAAAAATATATTCAAAATAAATATTAAATAATGTAAAAGCGTATAAAAATATATATACAAAGTACATATAAAATAATGTAAATTCGTATCAATATAAATCAACAAAACACCAATAAAATAATATTTATTTGAATGAAAATAAATTTACAAAATACACATAACATAACTAAAATTTGTATTAAAATATATACAAAAAACATAGAAATAATTTGAGTTTGTATGAAAATAAATATACAAAATACACATAAAACTAGGTAAATTTCTTTTGAAATGTATATACAAAATACCCATAAAATATTGTAAATTTGTGTCAAAATATATAAACAAATACACATAAAATAACGTAAATTTGTATGAAAAATATATACAAAATATACATAGAATAATGTCAATTCGTATCAAAATGAATGAGCAGAATATCAATAAAATAATGTAAATTTGTATGAAAATAAAGATGCAAAATACCCAAAAAATAAAGCATATGTTTATAAAAATACAGATACAAAAATACACATCGAATAATTAAATTTGTATTGAAATTAATACACAAAATGCGTATATAATAAGGCAAATTTGTATTGAAAAAATATGCAACATACACGTTTACTCATACAAATTTATATTATTTTATTGGTATTTTGTTTATTTATTTTGATACGAATTACATGATTATATGTGTATTTTGTACATATTTTTAAACATAAAATAACGTAAATTTGTATGAAAAATATATACAAAATACACATAGAATAATGTCAATTCGTATCAAAATGAATGAGCAGAATATCAATAAAATAATGTAAATTTGTATGAAAATAAAGATGCAAAATACCCAAAAAATAAAGAATATGTTTATAAAAATACAGATACAAAAATACACATCGAATAATTAAATTTCTATTAAAATTAATATACAAAATGCGTATATAATAAGGTAAATTTGTATTGAAAAAATATGCAACATACACGTTTACTCATACAAATTTATATTATTTTATTGGTATTTTGTTTATTTATTTTGATACGAATTACATGATTATATGTGTATTTTGTACATATTTTTTATACGTATTTACATTATTTAATGTGTATTTTGTTTATATATTTTCATACAAATTTACGTTATTATATGTGTATTTGTATAAATATTTTGATACAAATTTACTTTATTTCATGTATTTTGTATATATATTTCAATTCAAATTTAGCTTATTTCGTGTGTATTTTGTATATATTTTCATACAAATTTAATTGCCTCTGTGTATTTTTGTATATAGTTTTATATAAATTTACGTTATTTTATGTGTATTTTGTATATTTATATTCATACAAATACACATTCTTTTATTGGTATTTTGTTTATTTATTTTGATACGAATTTACATTATTTTATGTGTATTTTGTACACATTTTTTTTATACGTATTTACTTCATTTTATGTGTATTTTGTATATCTATTTTTATAGAAATCTACGTTATTTTATGTGTATTCGTATATATATTTTGAAACAAATTTACATTGTTTTATATGTATTTTGCATATCTATTTCAATACAAATTTACCTTATTGTATGTGTTTTTTGTATATTTATTTTAATACAATTTTAATTTTTTGATGTGTATTTTGGTATATATATTTTTATAAAAAAATGCGTTATTTTATGGGTATTTTGCTTCTTTATTTTCATACAAATTCACATTATTTTATTAATATTCTGTGTATTTATTTTGATACGATTTTACATTATTCTATTTGTGTTTTGTTCATATTTTTTATACAAATTTACATTATTTTAAGTGTATTTGTTTATGTATTTTCATTCAAATTTACATTATTTTATGTGTATTTTGTGTATGTATTTCAATACAAATTTACCTAATTTTATGTGTATTTTGTATATTTATTTTCATACAAATTTAAAATATTTTTGTGTTTTTTGTATATAGCTTAATACAAATTTAGGTTATTTTATGTGTATTTTGTATATCTATTTTCATACAAATACACATTCTTTTATTGATATTTTGTTTATTTATTCTGACGCGAATTTACATTATTTAATGTGTATTTTGTATATATATTTTTATACGTATTTACATCATTTCATGTGTATTTTGTATAGTTTTAAACAAATTTATATTATTTAATGTGTATTTTGTATATATATATTTATACAAATACACATTCTTTTATTGGTATTTTGTTTATTTATTTTGATACTAATTTACATTATTTTATGTGTATTTTGTATACATTTTTTATACGTATTTACTTAATTTTATGTGTATTTTGTATATATATTTTTATAGAAATCTACCTTATTTCATGTGTATTCGTATATATATTTTGAAACAAATTTACATTGTTCATATGTATTTTGCATATCTATTTTTGTGTATGTATTTATTTTTGTTATACATAGAATAATGTAAAATCACAGAATATCAATAAAATAATTTAAATTTGTATGAAAATAAAGATGCAAAATACCCATAAGATAAAGCATATTTTTTTAAAAAATACATATACAAAAATACACATAGAATAATTAAATTTGTATTAAAATTAATATAAAAAATGCACACATACAATAAGGTAAATTTGTATTGAAAAAAAACGCAAAATACAAATAAAACAGTGTAAATTTGTTTCAAAATATATATACGAATACACGTAAAATAACGTAGATTTCTATAGAAATATATAAACAAAATACACATGAAATTATGTAAATACGTATAAAAATATATATATAAAATACATATTAAGTAATGTAAATTCGTGACAAAATAAATAAACAAAATATCATGAAAAGAATGTGTATTTGTATGAAAATAAATAAGAGATAATAAATTTGTATGTAATATATATGCAAGATACATTTAAATAATGTAAATATGTATAAAAAAATATATACAAAAAACAAATAGAATAATGTAAAATCGTATCAAAATAAATACACCGAATATTAATAAAATAATGTAAATTTGTATGAATATAAAGATGCAAAATTCCCATCAAATAGCGCATTTCTTAAAAAAATATATATACCAAAATACACATAAAATATTTAAATTTGCATTGAAATAAATATACAAAATGCACATTCAATAAGGTAAACTTCTATTGAGAGAAATATGCAAAAATACATATAAAACAATGTAAATTTGTTTCAAAATATATATACGAATACACATAAAATAACGTAGATTTCTATAAAAATATATATACAAAATAATAATAAATTTAAGTAATTACTTATAAAAAAATTTAAAGAAAATACACATAAAATAATGTAAATTCGAAACAAAATAAATAAACAAAATACCAATAAAAGAATGTATATCTATTTATTTTAATACAAAATCAAATATTTTATGTTTTTCGTATATATATTTTTATAAAAAATGCGTTATTTTATGGGTATTTTGCATCTTAATTTTCATACAAATTTACATTATTTTATTAATATTTTCTGTATTTATTTTGATACGATTTTACATTATTTTATTTATGTTTTGTATAAATTTTTTTATACATATTTACATTATTTAATGTGTTTTTTGTATATATATTTGATACATATTTACGTTATTTTAAGTTATTTTATGTGTATTAGTTTATATATTTTGACACAAATTTACAATATTTTATGGGTATTTTGTATATATATTTCAAAAGAAATTTACCTAGTTTTATATGTATTTTGAATATCTATTTTCATACAAACTCAAATTATTTTTATGTATTTTTGTATATATTTCAATACAAATTTTAGTTATGTTATGTGTATTTTGTAAATCTATTTTCATTCAAATATATATTATTTTATTGGTATTTTGTTGATTTATATTGATACGAATTTACATTATTTTATATGTACATTTACATTTACATTATCTAATATTTATTTTGAATATATAATTTTATACAAATTCATGGTATTTTATGTGTATTTGTATATATATTTTCATATAAATTTATATTATTTTATGTGTATTTTTTACATATATTTCATTACAAATTTACATTATTTTATGTTTATTTTGTATGTGTATTTTGTACATTTATATTTATACAAATACACATTCTTTTATTGGTATTTTGTTTATTTATTTTGTTTCGAGTTTACATTATTTTATGTGTATTTTGTTTACATTTTTTTATACGTATTTACTTAATTTTATGTGTATTTTGTATATATATTTTTATAGAAATCTACGTTATTTTATGTGTATTCGTATATATATTTTGAAACAAATTTACATTGTTTTATATGTATTTTTGCATATCTCTTTCAATAGAAGTTTACCTTATTGTATGTGCATTTTGTATATTTATTTCAATACAAATTTAAATATTTTATGTGTATATATGTACAAAAAATACATAAAATAATGTAGATTTGTATGAAATGAAAACAAATACATTTTATATAAAATATATATACATAATACACAGAATAATGTAAAATCATATTAAAATAAATACACAGAATATCAATAAAATAATGTAAATTTGTATGAAAATAAAGATGCAAAATACCCCTAAAATAAAGCATATTTTTATAAAAATACATATACAAAAATACACATAGATTAATCAAATTTGTATTAAAATTAATATACAAAATGCACATACAATAAGGTAAATTTGTATTGAAAAAATATCCAAAATACACATAAAACAATGTAAATTTGTTTCAAAATATATATACGAATACACATAAAATAACGCAGATTTCTATACAAATATATATACAAAATACACTTGAAATAATGCAAATACGTATAAAAATATATGTACAAAATACACATTAAATAATGTTAATTCGTGTCAAAATAAATAAACAAAATATCATGAAAAGAATGTGTATTTGTATGAAAATAGATATACAAAATACACATAAAATAACCTAAATTTGTATAAAACTATAAACAAAAATACACAAAAATAATTTAAACTTGTATGAAAATAAATATACAAAAAACATATAAAATTAGGTAAATTTGTATTGAAATACATATACAAAATACACATAAAATAATGTAAATTTGAATGAAAATATATAAACATATAGACTTAAAATAACGTAAATTTGTACCAAATATATATACAAAAAACACATTAAATAATGTAAATATGTATAAAAAAATATATACTAAACACAAATAAAATAATGTAAAATCGTATCAAAATAAATACAGAAAATATTAATAATATAATTTAAAATTGTATGAAAATTAAGATGCAAAATACACATAAAATAACGCATTTTTTATAAAAATATATATACGAAAAAACATAAAATATTTGATTTTGTATTAAAATAAATAGATATACAAAATACACATAAAATAAGCTAAATTAAATGAAAAATATATACAAAATACACATAGAATAATGTAAAATCGTATCAAAATAAATACACAGAATATCAATAAAATAATGTAATTTAGTATGAAAATAAAGATGCAAAATACCCATAAAATAAAGCATATCTTTTTAAAAATACATATACAAAAATACAAATAGAATAATTAAATTTGTATTAAAATTAATATATAAAATGCACGTACAATAAGATAAATTTGTATTGAAAAAATATACAAAATGCACATTAAAGCGTAAATTTGTTTAAAAATCTATATACGAATACACATAAAATAACGTAGATTTCTATAGAAATATATATACAAAATACACATGAAATGATCTAAATACGTATAAAAATATATATATGCAAAATACACATTAAATAATTTAAATTCTCGTCAAAATAAATAAACAAAATATCAATAAAAGAATGTGTATTTGTATGAAAATAGATATACAAAATACTCATAAAATAACCTAAGTTTGTATAAAACTATATACAAAAATACACAAAAATAATTTAAATTTGTATGAAAATAAATATACAAAATACACATAAAATTAGGTAAATTTGTATTGAAATACATATACAAAATACACATAAAATAATGGAAATTTGAATGAAAATATATAAACATATACACTTAAAATAACGTAAATTTGTATCAAATATATATACAAAATACTAAGTAAATAATGTAAATATGTATAAAAAAATATATACAAAACACAAATAGAATAATGTAAAATCGTATCAAAATAAATACACAGAATATTAATTAAATAATTTAAATTTGTATGAAAATAAAGATGCAAAATAGCCATAAAATAACGCATTTTTTATAAAAATATATACCAAAATACACATAAAATATTAAAATTTGTATTAAAATAAATATAAAAAATGCATATACTGTAAGGTAAATTTGTATTGAAATAGATATGCAAAATACATATAAAACAATGTAAATTTGTTTCAAAATATATATACGAATACACATAAAATAACGTTGATTTCTATAAAAATATATATAAAATACACATAAAATGAAGTAAATACGTATTAAAAAATGAATACAAAATACACATAAAAATCGTATCAAAATAAATAGACAAAATACCAGTAAAAGAATATGTATTTGTATAAATATATATATACAAAATACACATAAAATATCGTAAATTTGTATAAAACTATATACAAAAATACACAGAACAGATACACATTCTTTTATTTGTATTTTGTTTATTTATTTTGTTTCGAATTTATATTATTTTGTGTATATTTTGTTTACATTTTTTATACGTATTTACCTAATTTTATGTGTATTTTGTATACATATTTTTATAGAAATCTACGTTATTTTGTGTGTATTCGTATATATATTTTGAAACAAATTTACAATTTTTTATATGTATTTTTGCATATCTCTTTCAACAGAAGTTTACCTTATTGTATGTGCATTTTGTATATTTATTTCAATACAAATTTAAATATTTTATGTGTATTTTGGTATATATATTTTTATAAGAAATGCGCTATTTGATGGGAATTTTGCATCTTTATTTTCATACAAATTTACATTATTTTATTAATATTCGGTGTATTTATTTTGATACGATTTTACATTATTCTATTTGTTTTTTGTATATATATTTTTTTATACATATTTACATTATTTAATGTGTATCTTGCATATATATTACATATAAATTTATTATCTATTATTTATTTTCATACAAATACACATTCTTTTCATGATATTTTGTTTATTTATTTTGTCACGAATTTACATTACTTAATATGTATTTTATATATATATTTTTATACGTATTTACATAATTTCATGTGTATTTTGTATATATATTTCTATAGAAATCTACGTTATTTTATGTGTATTCGTATATATATTTTGAAACAAATTTACAGTTTTATTTGTATTTTGCGGTTTTTTTTTCAATACAAATTTACCTTATTGTATGTGTGCATTTTGTATATTAATTTTAATACAAATTTAATTATTCTATGTGTATTTTTGTATATGTATTTAAAAAAAAATGCTTTATCTTATGGGTATTTTGCATCTTTATTTTCATACAAATTTAAATTATTTTATTGATATTCTGTTTACCTATTTTGATACGATTTTACATTATTCTATGTATAACAAAAATAAATTCAGAATACACAGAAATAGATATGCAAAATACATATAAACAATGTAAATTTGTTTCAAAATATAAATACGAATACACATGAAATAAGGTAGATTTCTATAAAAATATACATACAAAATACACATAAAATTAAGTAAATACGTATAAAAAATGTATACAAAATACACATAAAATAATGTAAATTAGTATCAAAATAAATAAACAAAATACCAATAAAAGAATGTGTATTATATATATATATATATATATATATATATATATATATATATATATATATATATATATATATATATATATATATATATATATATATATATATATATATATATATATATATATATATATATATATATATATATATATATACAAAATACACATTAAATAATATAAATTTGTTTAAAACTATTCAAAATACACATGAAATGATGTAAATTCGTATAAAAATATATATACAAAATACACATTAAATAATGTAATTTCGCGAAAAAATAAATAAACAAGATATAAATAAAAGAATGTGTATTTGTATGAAAATAGATATACAAAATACACATAAAATCACCTAAATTTGTATCAAACTATATACAAAATACACGTAAATTAGGTAAATTTGTATTGAAATAAATATACAAAATACACATAAAATAATGTAATTTTGAATGAAAATACATAAACAAATACACTTAAAATAACGTAAATTTGTATAAAAAAAATATGTACAAAACACAAATAGAATAATGAAATCTTAGTATCAAAATAAATACACAGAATATTAATAAAATAATGTAAATTTGTATGAAAATAAAGAAGCAAAATACCCATAAAATAACTAATTTTTTTTATTTATAAAAATATATATACCAAAATACACTTAAAAAAATTAAATTTGTATTAAAATAAATATACAAAAAACACATACAATAAGGTAGATTTGTATTGAAATAGATATGCAAAATACATATAAAACAATGTAAATTTGTTTCAAAATATATATACGAATACACATAAAATAACGTAGATTTCTATAAAAAATATATATACAAAATACACATAAAATGAAGTAAATACCTATAAAAAAATGTATACAAAATACACATAAAATAATGTAAATTCGTATCAAAATAAATAAACAAAATACCAATAAAAGAATGTGTATTTGTATATATATAAATATACAAAATACACATAAAATAACGTAAATTTATATAAAACTATATACAAAAATACACAGAAGTAATTAAATTCGTATGAAAATAGATATACAAAATACAGATAAAATAAGCTAAATTTGAATTGAAATGTATATACAAAATACATAAAATAATGTAAATTTGTATCAAAATATTTATAAAAATACATATAATAACGTAAATTTGTTTAAAAATATATACACAAAATACACATTAAGTAATGTAAATACGTATAAAAAATATGTACAAAATACACATATAATCATTTAATTCGTATCAAACTAAATAAACAAAATATCAATAAAATAATGTAAATTTGTATGAGAAAACATATACAAATACATATAAAAAAACGCTAATTTCTATAAAAAATATACGTCCAAAAATGAGCGTAAAATAAAGTAACTATGGATAAAAATATATATACAAAACACACATTAAATAATGTAAATGCGTACATAAAATAACCTAAATTTGTATAAAACTATATACAAAAATACACAAAAATAATTTAAATTTGTATGAAAAGAAATATAGAAAATACACATAAAATTAGGTTAATTTGTATTGAAATACGTATACAAAATACACATAAAATAATGTAAATTTGAAAGAAAATATATAAACAAATACACATATAATAACGTAAATTTGTATGAAATATATATACAAAATACACATTAAATAATGTAAATATGTATAAAAAAATTATACAAAACATAAATAGAATAATGTAAAATCGTATCAAAATATATACACAGAATATTAATAAAATAATGTAAATTTGTATGAAAATTAAGATGCAAAATACCTATAAAATAACGCATTTTTTATAAAATTATTGATACCAAAATACACATAAAATATTTGAATTTGTATCAAAATAAATATTCATACGAATACACATAAAATAAGGTAGATTTCTATAGAAATATATATACAAAATACATATGAAATTATGACAATATTTTATGGGTATTTTGTATATATATTTCAAAAGAAATTTACCTAGTTTTATGTGTATTTTGAATATCTATTTTCATTCAAACTCAAATTATTTGTATGTATTTTTGTATATATTTCAATACAAATTTTAGTTAGGTTATGTGTATTTTGTAAATCTATTTTCATTCAAATATATATTATTTTATTGGTATTTTGTTGATTTATATTGATACGAATTTACATTATTTTATATGTACTTTGTATATATATTTTTATACGCATTTACATTATTTAATATTTATTTTGAGTATATAATTATATACAAATTCATGGTATTTTATGTGTATTTGTATATATATTTTCATATAAATTTACATTATTTTATGTGTATTTTGTACATATATTTCATTACAAATTTACCTTATTTTATGTTTATTTTGTATGTGTATTTTGTACATTTATATTTATACAAATACACATTCTTTTATTGGTATTTTGTTTATTTATTTTGTTTCGAATTTACATTATTTTATGTGTTTTTTGTTTACATTTTTTATACGTATTTACTTAATTTTATGTGTATTTTGTATATATATTTTTATAGAAATCTAGGTTATTTTATGTGTATTCGTACATATATTTTGAAACAAATTTACATTGTTTTATATGTACAATAAGGTAAATTTGTATTGAAATAGATATGCAAAATACATATAAAGCAATGTAAATTTGTTTCAAAATATGTATACGAATACACATAAAATAACGTAGATTTCTATAAAAATATATATACAAAACACACATAAAATGAAGTAAATACGTATAAAAAAATGTATACAAAATACACATAAAATAATGTAAATTCGTATCAAAATAAATAAACAAAATACCAATAAAAGAATGTGTATTTGTATAAATATAAATATACAAAATACACATAAAATAACGTAAATTTATATAAAACTATATACAAAAATACACAGAAGTAATTAAATTTGTATGAAAATATATACAAAATACACACAAAATAAGCTAAATTTGAATTGAAATATATATACAAAATACATGAAATAAAGTAAATTTGTATCAAAATATTTAAACAAATACACATATAATAACGTAAATTTGTATGAAAATATATAAACAAAATACACATTAAATAATGTAAATACGTATAAAAAATATGTACAAAATACACATATAATCATGTAGTTCGTATCAAAATAAATAAACAAAATACCAATAAAATAATATAAATTTGTATGAGTAAACGTGTATGTTGCATATTTTTTCAATACAAATTTTCCTTATTATATACGCATTTTGTACATTAATTTTAATACAAATTTATTTATTCGATGTGTATTTTTGTATCTGTATTTTTATAAATATGTGCTTTATTTTTTGGGTATTTTGCATCTTTATTTTCATACAAATTTACATTATTTTATTGATATTCTGCTCATTCATTTTGCTACGAATTGACATTATTCTATGTGTATTTTGTATATATTTTTCATACAAATTTACGTTATTTTATGTGTATTTGCTTATATATTTTGAAACAAATTTACTATATTTTATGGGTATTTTGTATATATATTTCAAAAGAAATTTACCTAGTTTTATGTGTATTTTGTATATCTATTTTCATACAAACTCAAATTATTTCTATGTATTTTTGTATATATTTTAATACAAATTTTAGTTATGTTATGTGTATTTTGTAAATTTATTTTCATTCAAATATATATTATTTTATTGGTGTTTTGTTGATTTATATTGATACGAATTTACATTATTTTATATGTACTTTGTATGTATTTTTTTATACGCTTTTACATTATTTAATATTTATTTTGAATATATTTTTATACAAATTCATGGTATTTTATGTGTATTTGTATATATATTTTTATATAAATTTACATTATTTTATGTGTATTTTGTACATATATTTTTTTACAAATCTACCTTATTTTATGTTTATTTTGTATGTGTATTTTCTATATTTATATTTATCCAAATACACATTCTTTTATTGGTATTTTGTTTATTTATTTTAATTCGAATTTACATTATTTTATGTGTATTTTGTATACATTTTTTTTATACGTATTTACTTAATTTTATGTGTATTTTGTATATATATTTTCATAGAAATCTACGTTTTTTTATTTGTATTCGTATATATATTTTGAAACAAATTTACATTGTTTTATATGTATTTTTGCATATCTCTTTCAATACAAATTTATCTTATTGTATGTGCATTTTGTATATTTATTTGAATGCAAATTTAAATATTTTATGTGTTTTTTTTGTATATATATTTTTATAAGATTACGAAAATTTGAATAAAAATATATACAAAAAAACAAAAAAATAAATTTCAATTTGTATGAAAATAGATATACAAAATACACATATAATTAGTTAAATTTGTGTTTAAATACATGTACAAAATACACATAAAATAATGTAAATTTGTATGAAATGAAAACAAATTCACATAAAATTCGCGTCAAAATAAATAAACAACATATCAATAAAAGAATCTGTATTTGTATGAAAATAGATATACAAAATACACATAAAATAACCTAAATTTGTATCAAACTATATACAAAAATAAACAAAAATATTTTAAATTTGTATGAGAATAAATATACAAAATACACATAATATTAGGTAAATTTGTATTGAAATACATACACAAAATACACATAAAATAATGTAAATTTGAATGAAAATACATAAACAAATACACTTAAAATAACGTAAATTTGTATAAAAAAAATATGTACAAAACACAAATAGAATAATGTAAAATCGTATCAAAATAAATACACAGAATATTAATAAAATAATGTAAATTTGTATGAAAATAAAGAAGCAAAATACCCATAAAATAACGCATATATAAAAGTATATATACCAAAATACACATAAAAAAATTAAATTTGTATTAAAATAAATATACAAAAAACACGTACAATAAGGTAAATTTGTATTGAAATAGATATGCAAACTACATATAAAACAATGTAAATTTGTTTCAAAATATATATACGAATACACATAAAATAACGTAGATTTCTATAGAAATATATATACAAAATACACATAAAATGAAGTAAATACCTATAAAAAAAATGTATACAAAATACACATAAAATAATGTAAATTCGTATCAAAATATATAAACAAAATACCAATAAAAGAATGTGTATTTGTATAAATATAAATATACAAAATACACATAAAATAACGTAAATTTATATAAAACTATATACAAAAATACACAGAAGTAATTAAATTTGTATGAAAATATATACAAAATACACACAAAATAAGCTAAATTTGAATTGAAATATATATACAAAATACATGAAATAAAGTAAATTTGTATCAAAATATTTATACAAATACACATATAATAACGTAGATTTGTATGAAAATATATAAACAAAATACACATTAAATAATGTAAATACGTATAAAGAAATATGTACAAAATACACATATAATCATGTAATTCGTATCAAAATAAATAAACAAAATACCAATAAAATAATATAAATTTGTATGAGTAAACGTGTATGTTGCATATTTTTTCAATACAAATTTACCTTATTATATACGCATTTTGTATATTAATTTTAATATATGTGTATTTGAATATATTTTGATACAAATTTACATTATTTTATGTATTTTCTATATTTATTTCAATTCAAATTTATCTTATTTTATGTGTCTTTTGTATCTATTTTCATACAAATTTAATTATTTTTGTTTATTTTTGTATATAGTTTTATACAATTTTACGTTATTTTATGTGTATTTTGTAAATTTATATTTATACAAGTAAACATTCTTTTATTGGCATTTAGTTTATTTATTTTGATACGAATTTACATTATTTTATGTGTATTTTGTATACATTTTCTTATACGTATTTACTTCATTTTATGTGTATTTTGTATATATATTTTTATAGAAATCTACGTTATTTTATGTGTATTCGTATATATATTTTGAAACAAATTTACATTGTTTTATGTGTATTTTGCATATCTATTTCAATACAAATTTACCTTATTGTATGTGCATTTTGTATATTTATTGTAATACAAATTTAAATATTTTGTGTATTTTGGTATATATTTTCATAAAAAATGCGTTGTTTTATGGGTATTTTGCATCTTTATTTTCATACAAATATACATTATTTTATTAATATTCTGTGTATTTATTTTGATACTATTTTACATTATTCTATTTGTGTTTTGTATATATTTTTTTATACATATTTACATTATTTTATGTGTATTTTCTATATATATTTCATACAAATTAACGTTATTTTAAGTGTATTTGTTTATATATTTTCATTCAAATTTACAGTATTTTATGTGTATTTTGTATATGTATTTCAATAGAAATTTAACTAGTTTTATGTGTATTTTGTATATATATTTTTATACAAATTTAAATTATTTTTGTGTATTTTTTTAATAGAGTTTTATACAAATTTACAATATTTTATGTGTATTTTGTATATCTATTTTCATACAAACACATTCTTTTATTGATATTTTGTTTATTTATTTTGATGCGAATTTACATTATTTAATGTGTATTGTGTATATATATATTTTTATACGTATTTACGTCATTTCATGTGTAATTTGTATATATATATATTTCAAATGGAAATATACGTTATTTTATGTGTATTCGTATATATATTTTGAAACAAATATACATTGTTTTATGTGCATTTTGTATATTTATATTATATGCAAAATACACATAAAGTAAGTAAAATTTGTATTGAAATACATACAAAAAAACACATAAAATAATGTAAATTTGAATATATAAACAAATACATATAAAATCACGAACGTAATAATATATATATAAATATATATTAAATATATATAAATATATAAAAATATATATAATATATATTTTATTGATACTTGCGTTATTTATGTGTATTTTGTATATGTTTTCTCATAGAAATTTACATTATTTTATTGGTATTTTGTCTATTTATTTTGATACGAATTACATGATTATTTGTGTATTTTTAACATCTTTTTTATACGTATTTTCATTATTTAATGTGTATTTTGTTGATATATTTTTATAAAAATTTACGTTATTATATGTGTATTTGTATAGATATTTTGATACAAATTTACATTATTTTATGTATTTTGTATATATATTTCAATTCAAATTTAGCTTATTTTATGTGTATTTCGTATATCTATTTATTTTAATACAAAATCAAATATTTTATGTTTTTTCGTATATATATATGGGTATTTTGCAAATTAATTTTCATACAAATTTACATTATTTTATTAATATTTTCTGTATTTATTTTGATACGATTTTACATTATTTTATTTGTTTTGTATATATTTTTTTATACATATTTACATTATTTAATGTTTTTTTTTATATATTTGATACAAATTTACGTTATTTTAAGTCTATATGTTTATATATTTTCATTCAAATTTACATTATTTTATGTGTATTTTGTATATGTATTTCAATACAAATTTACCTATTTTTATATGTTTTTTGTATATTTATTTTCATACAAGTTTAAATTATTTTTGTGTATTTTTGTATATAGTTCTATACAAATTTAGGTTATTTTATGTGTATTTTGTATATCTATTTTCATACAAATACACATTCTTTTCATGATATTTTGTTTATTTATTTTGACACGAATTAACATTATTTAATGTGTATTTTTTATATATATTTTTATACATTTACATTATTTCAAGTGTATTTTGTATATATATTTTTATAGAAATCGGCGTTATTTTATGTGTATTCGTATATATATTTTTAGACAAATTTACATTGTTTTATGTGTATTTTGCATATTTTTTCAATACAAATTTACCTTATTGTATGTGCATTTTGTATATTAATTTTATTACAAATTTGATTAATCTATGTGTATATTTGTATAAGTATTTTTATAAAAATATGCTTTATTTTATGGGTATTTTGCATCTTTATTTTCATACAAATTTACATTATTTTATTGATATTCTGTGTATTTATTTTAAAATGATTTTACATTATTCTATGTGTATTTTGTATATATATTTTATATAAAATGTATTTGTTTTCATTTCATACAAATCTACATTATTTTATGTGTTTTTTTGTACATGTATTTAAATACAAATTTAAGTAGTTATATGTGTATTTTGGGTATCTATTTTGTATGTATATTTTTATAGAAATTTTCTCTATTTTATGAGTATTCGTATATATATATTTTGATACAAATTTACATTATTGATGTGTATTTTGTATATTTATTTCAATACCAATTTACTTTATTGTACGTTCATTTTGTATATTTATTTTAATACAAATTTAACTATTTTATATGTATTTTTGTATATATATTTTTATGCAAATATGCGTTATTATATGGATATTTTGCATCTTTATTTTCATACAAATATACATTATTTTATTGATATTCTCTTTATTTATTTTGATACGATTTAACATTATTCTATGTGTATTTTGTATATTTTTTTTACACATATTTACATTATTTAATGTTCATTTTGTATATATATTTTATCCAAATTTACATTATTTTATGTGTATTTGTTTATATATTTTCATACAAATTTACATTATTTTATGTGTTTTTTGTATATATATTTTTCTACGTATTTAAATTATTTTATGTGTATTTTGTATATACATTTTCATAAAAAAATTACGTTATTTTATTGTGTGTATAAGTATATATTTTGATACAAATTTTATACAAATTCATGTTATTTAATGTGTATTTGTATATATATTTTCATACAAATTTATATTATTTTATGTGTATTTTTTCATATATTTCATTACAAATTTACCTTATTTTATATTTATTTTGTATATTTATTTCATTCAATTTTAAATTATTTTATGTGTATATTTGTATTTGTATTTAGGTTATTTTATGTGTATTTTGTATATATATTTTCATCCAAAATTACATTATTTTATTGATATTTTCTTAATTTAATTCGATACGAGTTTAGATTATTTTATTTGTATTTTGTATACATATTTTTATACTCATTTACATTATCTAAAGTGTGTTTTGTATATATATTTTTATGCAAATTTATTTTGTGTTCATTTTTGTACATACATTTTTATAGAAATTTGCGTTATTTTATGTATATAGATTTATATAAATTTACATTATTTTATGTGTATTTTGTATACATTTTTTTATACGTATTTACTTAATATTTGTGTATTTTGTATACATTTTTTATATTATATTATGTGTATTTTGTATATGTATTTATATAGAAATCTACGTTATTTAATGTGTATTCGTATATATATTTTGAAACAAATTTACATTATTTTATATGTATTTTGCATATCTCAATACAAATTTACCTTATTGTATGTGCATTTTGTATATTTATTTTAATACAAATTCAAATATTTTATGTGTATTTTGGTATCAATAATTTTATAAAAAAAGCGTTATTTTATAGGTATTTTGCATCTTAATTTTCATACAAATTTACATTATTTTATTAATATTCTGTGTATATATTTTGATACGATTTTACATTATACTATTTGTGTTTTGTATATTTTTTTTTATACATATTTACATTATTTAATGTGTATTTTGAAAATATATTTTATACAAATTAACGTTATTATATGTGTTCTTGTTTATATATTTTCTTTCAAATTTACATTATTTTATATGTATTTTGAAAATGTATTTCAATACAAATTAACCTAATTTTATGTGTATTTTGTATATTTCTTTTCATACAAATTTAAATTATTTTTGTGTGTTTTTGTATATAGTTTTATACAAATTTAGGTTATTTTATGTGCGCATTTACATTATTTAATGTGTGTTTTGTATATATATTTTTATCCAAAGTTACTTTATTTTACGTTCATTTTTGGACATATATTTTTTATGGAAATTAGCGTTATTTTATATGTATTTGTATATGTTTTCTCATACAAATTTACATTATTTTATTGCTATTTTGTTTATTTAGTTTGATACGAATTACATGATTATATGTGTATTTTGTACATATTTTTTATACGTATTTACATTACTTAATGTGTATTTTGTTTATATATTTTAAAACAAATTTACGTTATTATATGTATTTTTATAAATATTTTGATACAAATCTACATTATTTTATGTATTTTGTATATACATTTCAATTCAAGTTTAGCTTATTTTATCTGTATTTTGTCTATCTATTTTCATACGAATTTAATAACTTCTGTGTATTTTTGTATATAGTTTTATACAAATTTACGTTATTTATGTGTATTTTGTATATTTATATTTATACAAATACACATTCTTTTATTGGTATTTTGTTTATTTATTTTGAAACGAATTTACATTATTTTATGTGTATTTTGTATACATTTTCTTATACGTATTTACTTCATTTTATGTGTATTTTGTATATATATTTTTATACAAATCTACGTTATTTTATGTGTATTCGTATATATATTTTGAAACAAATTTACTTTGTTTTATATGTATTTTGCATATCTATTTCAATACAGATTTACCAAATTGTATGTGTATTTTGTATATTTATTTTAATACAAATTAATTTTTTCATGTGTATTTTGGTATATATATTTTTTTTTAAAAATGCGTTATTTAATGGGTATTTTGCATCTTTATTTTCATAGAAATTTACATAGTTTTATTAATATTCTGTGTATTTATTTTGATACGATTTTACATTATTCTATTTGTGTTTTGTATATATTTTTTTTATACATATTTACATTATTTAATGTGTATTTTGTATATTTTAAAACAATTTTACGTTATTTTATGCGCATCTGTTAAAATTTTTTGATACAAATTTACATTATTTTATGTATTTTGTATATATATTTCAATACAAATTTAGTTTATTTTATGTATATTTTGTATATCTATTTTCATTCGTATCAAAATAAATAAACAAAATAGCAATAAAATAATGTAAATTTGTATGAGAAAACATATACAAATACACATAAAATAACGCAAATTTCTAAAAAAATATATGTACAAAAATGCACATAAAATAAAGTAAATTTGCATAAAAATATATACAACACACATTAAATAATGTAAATGCGTACATGAAATAACCTAAATTTGTATAAAACTATATACAAAAATACACAAAAATATTTAAAATTTGTATGAAAAGAAATATACAAAATACACATAAAATTAGGTAAATTTGTATTAAAATACATATACAAAATACACATAAAATAATGTAAATTTGAATGAAAATATATAAACAAATACACTTAAAATAACGTAAATTTGTATAAAATATATATGCAAGATACACATTAAATAATGTAAATGTGTATAAAAAAATATATACAAAAAAATTATGTAAATACGTGTAAAAATATATATACAAAATACATATCTAGGTAAATTCGTGTCAAAATAAATAAACAAAATATCATGAAAAGAATGTGTATTTGCATGAAAATAAATAATAGATAATAAATTTGTATGAAATAAATATACAAGATACACATTTTTTATGTGTATTTTGTATATATTTTTATAGAAATCAACGTTATTTTATGTGTATTCGTATATATATTTTGAAACAAATTTACATTGTTTTATATGTATTTTGCATATCTATTTCAATACAAATTTACCTTACAGTATGTGCATTTTTTAAATTTATTTTAATACAAATTTTAATATTTTATGTGTATTTTGGTATATATATTTTTATAAAAAAATGCGTTATTTTATGGCTATTTTGCATCTTTATTTTCATACAAATTTACATTATTTAATTAATATTCTGTGTATTTATTTTGATACGATTTTACATTATTCTATTTGTGTTTTGTATATATTTTTTTATACATATTTACATTATTTAATTAGTATTTTGTATATATATTTGATACAAATTTACGTTATTTTAAGTGTATATGTTTATATATTTTCATTCAAATTTCCATTATTTTATGTGTATTTTGTATATGTATTTCAATACAAATTTACCTAATTTTATGTGTATTTTGAATATTTATTTTCATACAAATTTAAATTATTTTTGTGTATTTTTGTATATAGTTTTATACAAACTTAGGTTATTTTATGAGTATTTTGTATATCTATTTTCATCCAAATACACATTCTTTTATTGATATTTTGTTTATTTATTTTTACGAGAATTTAAATTATTTAATGTGTTTTTTGTATATATATATATATATATATATATATATATATATATATATATATATATATATATCTATATATATATATATATATATATATATATCTATATATATATATTTTATACGTATTTACATCATTTCATGTGTATTTTGTATATATATTTGTATTGAAATCTACGTTATTTTATGTGTATTCGTATATAGATTTTTAAACAAATTTACGCTTTAATGTGCATTTTGTATATTTTTTCAATACAAATTTACCTTATTGTACGTGCATTTTGTATATTAATTTTAATTTTAATTTTATGGGTATTTTGCATCTTTATTTTCATACAAAATTACATTATTTTATTGATATTCTGTGTATTTATTTTGATAAGATTTTACATTATTCTATGTGTATTTTGTATATATTTTTCATTTAATTTAGCTTATTTTATGTGTATTTTGTATATCTATTTATTTTAATACAAAATCAAATATTTTATGTTTTTTCGTATATATATTTTTATAAAAAATGCGTTATTTTATGGGTATTTTGCATCTTAATTTTCATACAAATATACATTATTTTATTAATATTTTCTGTATTTATTTTCATACGATTTTACATTATTTTATTTGTGTTTTGTATATATTTTTTTATACATATTTACATTATTTAATATGTTTTTTGTATATATATTTGATACAAATTTACGTTATCTTAAGTCTATATGTTTATATATTTTCATTCAAATTTACATTATTTTATGTGTTTTTTTGTATATGTATTTCAATACAAATTTACCTAATTTTATAAGTTTTTTGTATATTTATTTTCATACAAGTTTAAATTATTTTTGTGTATTTTTGTTTATAGTTTTATACAAATTTAGGTTATTTTATGTGTATTTTGTATATCTATTTTCATACAAATAAACATTCTTTTCATGATATTTTGTTTATTTATTTTGACACGAATTAACATAATTTAATGGGTATTTTGTATATATATTTGTATACGTATTTACATTATTTCAAGTGTATTTTGTATATATATTTCTATAGAAATCTGCGTTATTTTATGTGTATTCGTTTATATATTTTGAAACAAATTTACATTGTTTTATGTGTATTTTGCATATTTTTTCAATACAAATTTACCTTATTGTATGTGCATTTTGTATATTAATTTTAATACAAATTTGATTAATCTATGTGTATTTTTGTATATGTATTTTTATAAAAATATGCTTTATTTTATGGGTATTTTGCATCTTTATTTTCATACAAATTTACATTATTTTATTGATATTCTGTGTATTTATTTTAATATGATTTTACATTATTCTATGTGTATTTTGTATATATATTTTATATAAAATGTATTTGTTTTCATTTCATACAAATCTACATTATTTTATGTATTTTTTGTACATGTATACACATAAAATATTTAAATTTGTATTGAAATAAATATACAAAATGCACATACAATAAGGTAAACTTGTATTTAAAGAGATATGCAAAAATACATATAAAACAATGTAAATTTGTTTCAAAATATATACGAATACACATAAAATAACGTAGATTTCTATAAAAATATATATACAAAATACACATAAAATTAAGTAAATACGTATAAAAAAATGTAAACAAAATACACATAAAACAATGTAAACTCGAAACAAAATAAACAAACAAAATACCAATAAAAGAATTTGTATTTGTATAAATATTAATGTACAAAATACACATACAAAATAAACATAAAATAAGGTAAATTTGTAATGAAATATATGTACAAAATACACATAAAATAATGTAAATTTATATGAAAATATATATACAAATACACATAAAATACCATGAATTTGTATAAACTTATATATTCAAAATAAATATTAAATAATGTAAATGCGTATAAAAATATATATACAAAGTACATATAAAATAATGTAAATTCGTATCAATATAAATCAACAAAATACCAATAAAATAATATATATTTGAATGAAAATAGATTTACAAAATACACATAACATAACTAAAATTTGGATTGAAATATATACAAAATAAATAAAAATAATTTGAGTTTGTATGAAAATAGATATTCAAAATACATATAAAACTAAGTAAATTTCTTTTGAAATATATATACAAAATACCCATAAAAACAAAATACACATAAAATAACTTAAAATAACATAAATATGTATCAAATATATATACAAAAAACACATTAAATAATGTAAATATGTATAAAATATATATACAAAACATAAATAATATAATGTAAAATCGTATCAAAATAAATACAGAAAATATTAATAAAATAATGTAAATTTGTATGAAAATTAAGATGCAAAATACCCATAAAATAACACATTTTTTATAAAAATATATACGAAAAACACAAAATATTTGATTTTGTATTAAAATAAATAGATATACATTCTTTTATTGGTATTTTGTTTATTTATTTTGTTTCGAATTTACATTATTTTATGTGTATTTTGTTTACATTTTTTTATACGTATTTACTTAATTTTATGTGTATTTTGTATACATATTTTTATAGAAATCTACGTTATTTTATGTGTATTCGTATATATATTTTGAAACAAATTTACATTGTTTTATATGTATTTTTGCATATCTCTTTCAATAGAAGTTTATCTTATTGTATGTGCATTTTGTATATTTATTTCAATACAAATTTAAATATTTTATGTGTATTTTGGTATATATATTTTTATAAGAAATGCGCTATTTGATGGGAATTTTGTATCTTTATTTTCATACAAATTTGCATTATTTTATTAATATTCGGTGTATTTATTTTGATACGATTTTACATTATTCTATTTGTTTTTTGTATATATATTTTTTATACATATTTACATTATTTAAATGTATCTTGCATATATATTACATACAAATTTATTATCTATTATTTATTTTCATACAAATACACATTCTTTTCATGATATTTTGTTTATTTATTTTGTCACGAATTTACATTAGTTAATATGTATTTCATATATATATTTCTATACGCATTTACATAATTTCATGTGTATTTTGTATATATATTTCTATAGAAATCTCTGTTATTTTATGTGTATTCGTATATATATTTTGAAGCAAATTTACACTGTTTTATTTGTATTTTGCGTTTTTTTTCAATACAAATTTACCTTATTGTATGTGTGCATTTTGTATATTAATTTTAATACAAATTTAATTATTCTATGTGTATTTTTGTATATGTATTTAAAAAAAAAATGCTTTATATGATGGGTATTTTGCATCTTTATTTTCATACAAATTTAAATTATTTTATTGATATTCTGTGTACTTATTTTGATACGATTTTACATTATTCTATGTATAGCAAAAATAAATACAGAATACACAAAAATAGATATGCAAAATACATATAAACAATGTAAATTTGTTTCAAAATATATATACGAATACACATGAAATAAGGTAGATTTCTATAAAAATATATATACAAAATACACATAAAACTAAGTAAATACGTATAAAAAATGTATACAAAATACACATAAAATAATGTAAATTAGTATCAAAATAAATAAACAAAATACCAATAAAAGAATGTGTATTTGTATATATATATATATATATATATATATATATATATATATATATATATATATATATATATATGTATATATATATATATATATATATATATATATATATATATATATATATACAAAATACACATTAAATAAATGATGTAAATACGTATAAAAATATATATACAAAATACACATTAAATAATGTAAATTCGCGTCAAAATAAATAAACAAAATGTCAGTAAAAGAATGTGTATTTGTATGAAAATAGATATACAAAATACACATAAAATAACCTAAATTTGTATCAAACTATATACAAAAATACACAAAAATATTTTAAATTTGTATGAAAATAAATATACAAAATACACATAAAATTAGGTAAATTTGTATTGAAATACATACACAAAATACACATAAAATAATGTAAATTTGAATGAAAATACATAAACAAATACACTTAAAATAACGTAAATTTGTATAAAAATATATGTACAAAACACAAATAGAATAATGTAAAATCGTATCAAAATAAATACACAGAATATTAATAAAATAATGTAAATTTGTATGAAAATAAAGAAGCAAAATACCCATAAAATAACGCATTTTTTTATTTATAAAAATATATATACCAAAATACACATCAAAAAATTAATTTTGTATTAAAATAAATATACAAAAAACACATACAATAAGGTAAATTTGTATTGAAATAGATATGCAAAATACATATAAAACAATGTAAATTTGTTTGAAAATATATATACGAATACACATAAAATAACGTAGATTTCTATAAAAATATATGTAGAAAATACACATAAAATGAAGTAAATACGTATATAAAAATGTATACAAAATACACATAAAATAATGTAAATTCGTATCAAAATAAAGAAACAAAATACCAATAAAAGAATGTGTATTTGTATGAATATAAATATACAAAATATATTTATATAAAACTATATACAAAAATACACAGAAGTAATTAAATTTGTATGAAAATATATACAAAATACACACGAAATAAGCTAAATTTGAATTGAAATATATATACAAAATACATGAAATAAAGTAAATATGTATCAAAATATTTATACAAATACACATATAATAACGTAAATTTGTATGAAAATATATAAACAAAATACACATTAAATAATGTAAATACGTATAAAAAAAATATGTACAAAATCCACATATAATCATGTAATTCGTATCAAAATAAATAAACAAAATACCAATAAAATAATATAGATTTGTATGAGTAAACGTGTATGTTGCATATTTTTTCAATACAAATTTACCTTATTATATACGCATTTTGTATATTAATTTTAATACAAATTTAATTATTCGATGTGTATTTTTGTATCTGTATTTTTATAAACATATGCTTTATTTTTTGGGTATTTTGCATCTTTATTTTCAAACAAATTTACATTATTTTATTGATATTCTGCTCATTCATTTTGATACGAATTGACATTATTCTATGTGTATTTTGTATATATTTTTCATACAAATTTACGTTATTTTATGTTTAAAAATATCTACAAAATACACATATAATCATGTAATTCATATCAAAATAAATAAATAAAATACCAATAAAATAATATAAATTTGTATGAGTAAACGTGTATGTTGCATATTTTTTCAATACAAATTTACCTTATTATATACGCATTTTGTATATTAATTTTAATACAAATTTAATTATTCGATGCGTATTTTTGTATCTGTATTTTTATAAACATATGCTTTATTTTTTGGGTATTTTGCATCTTTATTTTCATACAAATTTACATTATTTTATTGATATTCTGCTCATTCATTTTGATACGAATTGACATTATTCTATGTGTATTTTGTATATATTTTTCATACCAATTTACGTTATTTTATGTGTATTTGTTTATATATTTTGACACAAATTTACAATATTTTATGGGTATTTTGTATATACTTTTCAAAAGAAATTTACCTAGTTTTATGTGTATTTTGTATATCTATTTTCATACAAAATGAAATTATTTCTATGTATTTTTGTATATATTTTAATACAAATTTTTGTTATGTTATGTGTATTTTGTAAATTTATTTTCATTCAAATATATATTATTTTATTGGTGTTTTGTTGATTTATATTGATACGAATTTACATTATTTTATATGTACTTTGTATATATATTTTTATACGCTTTTACATTATTTAATATTTATTTTGAATATATATTTTTATACAAATTCATGGTATTTTATATGTATTTGTATATATATTTTTATATAAATTTACATTATTTTATGTGTATTTTGTACATATATTTTTTTTACAAATCTACCTTATTTTATGTTTATTTTGTATGTGTATTTTGTATATTTATATTTATCCAAATACACATTCTTTTATTGGTATTTTGTTTATTTATTTTAATTCGAATTTACATTATTTTATGTGTATTTTGTATACATTTTTTTATACGTATTTACTTAGTTTTAAGTGTATTTTGTATATATATTTTTATAGAAATCTACGTTTTTTTATTTGTATTCGTATATATATTTTGAAACAAATTTACATTGTTTTATATGTATTTTTGCATATCTCTTTCAATACAAATTTACCTTATTGTATGTGCATTTTGTATATTTATTTCAATGCAAATTTTAATATTTTATGTGTATTTTGGTATATATATTTTTATAAGATTACGAAAATTTCAATAAAAATATATACAAAAAAACAAAAAAATAAATTTCAATTTGTATGAAAATAGATATACAAAATACACATATAATTAGTTAAATTTGTATTTAAATACATGTACAAAATACACATAAAATAATGTAAATTTGTATGAAATGAAAACAAATTCACATAAAATTCGCGTCAAAATAAATAAACAAAATATCAATAAAAGAATGTGTATTTGTATGAAAATAAATATACAAATTACACATAAAATTAGGTAAATTTGCATTGAAATACATACACAAAATTCACATAAAATAATGTAAATTTGAATGAAAATACATAAACAAATACACTTAAAATAACGTAAATTTGTATAAAAAAAATATGTACAAAACACAAATAGAATAATGTAAAATCGTATGAAAATAAATACACAGAATATTAATAAAATAATGTAAATTTGTATGAAAATAAAGAGGCAAAATACCCATAAAATAAATCTTTTTTTTTAAATATATATACCAAAATACACATCAAAAAATTAAATATGTATTAAAATAAATATACAAAAAACACATACAATAAGGTAAATTTGTATTGAAATAGATATGCAAAATACATATAAAACAATGTAAATTTGTTTCAAAATATATATACGAATACATATATAATAACGTAGATTTCTATGAAAATATATATATAGAAAATACACATAAAATGAAGTAAATACGTATAAAAAAATGTATACAAAATACACATAAAATAATGTAAATTCGTATCAAAATAAATAAACAAAATAGCAATAAAAGAATGTGTATTTGTATAAATATAAATATTCAAAATACACATAAAATAACGTAAATTTATATAAAACTATATACAAAAATACACAGAAGTAATTAAATTTGTATGAAAATATATACAAAATACACACAAAATAAGCTAAATTTGAATTGAAATATATATACAAAATACATGAAATAAAGTAAATTTGTATCAAAATATTTATACAAATACACATATAATAACGTAAATTTGTATGAAAATATATAAACAAAATACACATTAAATAATGTAAATACGTATAAAAAAATATGTACAAAATACACATATAATCATGTAATTCGTTTCAAAATAAATAAACAAAATACCAATAAAATAATATAAATTTGTATGAGTAAACGTGTATGTTGCATATTTTTTCAATACAAATTTACCTTATTATATACGCATTTTGTATATTAATTTTAATATATGTGTATTTGAATATATATTTTGATACAAATTTACATTATTTTATGTATTTTCTATATTTATTTCAATTCAAATTTAGCTTATTTTATGTGTCTTTTGTATATCTATTTTCATACAAATTTAATTATTTTTGTTTATTTTTGTATATAGTTTTATACAATTTTACGTTATTTTATGTGTATTTTGTATATTTATATTTATAAAAGTAAACATTCTTTTATTGGCATTTAGTTTATTTATTTTGATACGAATTTACATTATTTGATGTGTATTTTGTATACATTTTCTTATACGTATTTACTTCATTTTATGTGTATTTTGTATATATATTTTTATAGAAATCTACGTTATTTTATGTGTATTCGTATATATATTTTGAAACAAATTTACATTGTTTTATGTGTATTTTGCATATCTATTTCAATACAAATTTACCTTAATTTATGTGCATTTTGTATATTTATTGTAATACAAATTTAAATATTTTATGTGTATTTTGGTATATATATTTTCATAAAAATTGCGTTGTTTTATGGGTATTTTGCATCTTTATTTTCATACAAATTTACATTATTTTATTAATATTCTGTGTATTTATTTTGATACTATTTGATTTGATTACATTATTCTATTTGTGTTTTGTATATATTTTTTTATACATATTTACATTATTTAATGTGTATTTTCTATATATATTTCATACAAATTTACGTTATTTTAAGTGTATTTGTTTATATATTTTCATTCAAATTTACATTATTTTATGTGTATTTTGTATATGTATTTCAATAGAAATTTAACTAGTTTTATGTGTATTTTGTATTTATATTTTTATACAAATTTAAATTATTTTTGTGTATTTTTTTAATACAAATTTACAATATTTTATGTGTATTTTGTATATCTATTTTCATAAACATACACATTCTTTTATTGATATTTTATATATTTATTTTGATGCGAATTTACATTATTTAATGTGTATTGTGTATATATATTTTTATACGTATTTACGTCATCCTTATTGTATGTGTGCATTTTGTATATTAATTTTAATACAAATTTAATTATTCTATGTGTATTTTTGTATATGTATTTTAAAAAAATGCTTTATTTTATGGGTATTTTGCATCTTTATTTTCATACAAATTTACATTATTTTATTGATATTCTGTGTACTTATTTTGATACGATTTTACATTATTCTATGTATAACAAAATAAATACAGAATACATAAAATAGATATGCAAAATACATATAAACAATGTAAATTTGTTTCAAAATATATATACAATTTACATGAAATTATGTAGATTTATATAAAAATATATATACAAAATACACATAAAATTAAGTAAATACATATAAAAAATGTATACAAAATACACATAAAATAATGTAAATTAGTATCAAAATAAATAAACAAAATACCAATAAAAGAATGTGTATTTGTATAAATATATATATATATACAAAATACACATTAAATAATATGAATTTGTTTAAAACTATACAAAATACACATGAAATGATGTAAATACGTATAAAAATATATATACAAAATACACATTAAATAATGTAAATTCGCGTCAAAATAAATAAACAAAATATCAATAAAAGAATGTGTATTTGTATGAAAATAGATATACAAAATACACATAAAATAGCCTAATTTTGTATCAAACTATATACAAAAATACACAAAAATATTTTAAATTTGTATGAAAATAAATGTACAAAATACACATAAAATTAGGTAAATTTGTATTAAAATACATACACAAAATACACATAAAATAATGTAAATTTGATTGAAAATACATTATCAAATACACTTAAAATATCGAAAATTTGTATAAAAAAAAATATGTACAAAACACAGATAGAATAATGTAAAATCGTATCAAAATAAATACACAGAATATTAATAAAATAATGTAAATTTGTATGAAAATAAAGAAGCAAAATACCCATAAAATAACGCATTTTTTTATTTATAAAAATATATATACCAAAATACACATCAAAAAATTAAATTAGTATTAAAATAAATATACAAAAAACACATACAATAAGGTAAATTTGTATTGAAATAGATATGCAAAATACATATAAAACAATGTAAATTTGTTTCAAAATATATATATGAATACACATAAAATAACGTAGATTTCTATAAAAATATATATACAAAATACACATAAAATGAAGTAAATACGTATAAAAAATATGTATACAAAATACACATAAAATAATGTAAATTCGTATCAAAATAAATAAACAAAATACCAATAAAAGAATGAGTATTTGTATAAAAATAAATATACAAAATATACATAAAATAACGTAAATTTATATAAAACTATATACAAAAATACACAGAAGTAATTAAATTTGTATGAAAATATATACAAAATACACACAAAAGCAAAATTTGAAGTGAAATATATATACAAAATACATGAAATAAAGTAAATTTGTATCAAAATATTTATACAAATACACATAAAATAACGTAAATTTGTATGAAAATCTATAAACAAAATACACATTAAATAATGTAAATACGTATAAAAATATATGTACAAAATACACATATAATCATGTAATTCGTATCAAAATAAATAAACAAAATACCAATAAATAATATAAATTTGTAAGAGTAAACATGTATGTTGCATATTTTTTCAATACAAATTTACCTTATTATATACGCATTTTGTATATTTATTTTAATACAAATTTAATTATTCGATGTGTATTTTTGTATCTTTTGGGTATTTTGCATCTTTATTTTCATACAAATTTACATTATTTTATTGATATTCTGCTCATTCATTTTGATACGAATTGACATTATTCTATATGTATTTTGTATATATTTTTCATACAAATTTACGTTATTTTATCTGAATTTGTTTATATATTTTGACACAAGTTTACAATATTTTATGGGTATTTTGCATATACATTTCAAAAGAAATTTACCTAGTTTGATGTGTATTTTTATATCTATTTTCATACAAACTCAAATTATTTCTATGTATTTTTGTATATATTTTAATACAAATTTTAGTTATGTTATGTGTATTTTGTAAATTTATTTTCATTCAAATATATATTATTTTATTGGTGGGTTGTTGATTTATATTGATACGAATTTACATTATTTTATATGTACTTTGTATATATATATTTATACGCTTTTACATTATTTAATATTTATTTTGAATATATATTTTTATACAAATTCATGGTATTTTATGTGTATTTGTATATATATTTTCAAATAAATTTACATTATATCATGTGTATTTTGTACATATATTTTATTACAAATCTACCTTATTTTATGTTTATTTTGTATGTGTATTTTGTATACAAATTTACCTTATTATATACGTATTTTGTATATTAATTTTAATACAAATTTAGTTATTCGATGTGTATTTTTGTATCTGTATTTTTTTAAACATATGCTTTATTTTTTGGGTATTTTGCATCTTTATTTTCATACAAATTTACATTATTTTATTGATATTCTGCTCATTCATTTTGATACGAATTGATATTATTCTATGTGTATTTTGAATATATTTTACATACAAATTTACGTTATTTTATGTGTATTTTGTATATCTATTTTCATACAAACTCAAATTATTTCTATGTATTTTTGTATATATTTTAATACAAATTTTAGTTATGTTATTTGTATTTTGTAAATTTATTTTCATTCATATATATATTATTTTATTGGTGTTTTGTTGATTTATATTGATACGAATTTACATTATTTTATATGTACTTTGTATATATATATTTATACGCTTTTACATTATTTAATATTTATTTTGAATATATATTTTTATACAAATTCATGGTACTTTATGTGTATTTGTATATATTTTATTACAATTCTACCTTATTTTATGTTTATTTTGTATGTGTATTTTGTATATTTATATTTATCCAAATACACATTCTTTTATAGGTATTTTGTTTATTTATTTTAATTCGAATTTACATTATTTTATGTGTATTTTGTATACATTTTTTTATACGTATTTACTTAATTTTATGTGTATTTTGTATATATATTTTTATAGAAATCTACGTTTTTTTATTTGTATTCGTATATATATTTTGAAACAAATTTACATTGTTTTATATGTATTTTTGCATATCTCTTTCAATACAAATTTACCTTATTGTATGTGCATTTTGTATATTTATTTCAATGCAAATTTAAATATTTTATGTGTATTTTGGTATATATATTTTTATAAGAAATGCGCTATTTTATGGGAATTTTGCATCTTTATTTTCATACAAATTTACATTATTTTATTAATATTCGGTGTATTTATTTTGATACGATGTTTCATTATTCTATTTGTTTATTGTATATACTTTTTTATACATATTTACATTATTTAATGTGTATCTTGCATATATATTTTATACAAATTTATTATCTATTATCTATTTTCATACAAATATACATTCTTTTCATGATATTTTGTTTATTTATTTTGACACAAATTTATATTATTTAATATGTATTTTGTGTATATATTTTTATACGTATTTACATAATTTTATATGTATTTTGTATATATATTTCTATAGAAATCTACTTTATTTTATGTGTATTCGTATATATATTTTGAAACAGATTTACATTGTTTTATATGTATTTTTGAATATCTCTTTCAATACAAATTTACCTTACTGTATATGCATTTGTATATTTATTTCAATGCAAATTTAAATATTTTATGTGTATTTTGGTAAATATATTTTTTTAAAAAATGCGATAATTTTTGGAATTTTGCATCTTTATTTTCATACAAATTTACATTATTTTATTGATATTCTGTGTATTTATTTTGATACGATTTTACATTATTGTATTTGTTTTTTGTATATATTTTTTTATACACATTTACATTATTTAATGTGTATCTTCCATATATATTTTATTCAAATTAACGTTATTTTAAGAGTATTTGTTGATATATTTTCATTCAAATTTACATTATTTGATGTGTATTTGGTATATGTATTTCAATACAAATTTACCTAATTTTATGTGTATTTTGTATATTTCTTTTCAAACGAATTTAAATTATTTTTGTGTATTTTTGTATATAGTTTTATACAAACTTAGGTTATTTTATGTACGCATTTACATTATTTAGTGGGTGTTTTGTATATATATTTTTATGCAAATTTACTTTATTTTATGTGCATTTTTGTACATATATTTTTATAGAAATTTGAGTTATTTTTATGTTTTCTCATACAAATTTACATTATTTTATTGCTATTTTGTTTATTTATTTTGATACGAGTTACATGATATATGTGTATTTTGTACATATTTTTTATACGTATTTACATTACTTAATGTGTATTTTGTTTATATATTTTTAAACAAATCTACGTTATTATATGTATTTGTATAAATATTTTGATACAGATTTACTTTATTTTATGTATTTTGTATGTACATTTCAATTCAAATTTAGCTTATTTTAGCTGTATTTTGTATATATATTTTCATACAAATTTAATTACTTCAGTGTATTTTTGTATATAGTTTTATACAAATTTACGATATTTTTTGTGTATTTTGTATATTTATATTTATACAAATACACATTCTTTTACTGGTATTTTGTTTATTTATTTTGATACGATTTTTATGTGTATTTTGAATTCATTTTTTTATACGTATTTACTTCATTTTATGTGTATTCTGTATATATTTTTATAGAAATCTACGTTATTTTATGTGTATTCGTATATATATTTTGAAACAAATTTACATTGTTTTATATGTATTTTTGAATATCTCTTTCAATACAAATTTACCTCTCCATATATACCAAAATACATATAAAAAAATTAAATTTGTATTAAAATAAATATTTAAAAAACACATATAATAAGGTAAATTTGTATTGAAATAGATATGCAAAATACATATAAGACAATGTAAATTTGTTTCAAAATATATATACGAATACACATAAAATAACGTAGATTTCTTATAAAAATATATATACAAAATACACATAAAATGAAGTAAATACGTATAAAAAAATGTATACAAAATATACATAAAATAATGTAAATTCGCATCAAAATAAATATGAGAAATACCAATAAAAGAATGTGTATTTGTATAAATATAAATATACAAAATACACATAAAATAACGTAAATTTATATAAAACTATATACAAAAATGCACAGAAGTATTTTAATTTGTATGAAAATAGATATACAAAATAATGTAAATTCGTTCAAATTCAATAAACAAAATTCAGATTTTATAAAAATAATATAAAATCAGATTATCAGATTTTGTATATCTATTTTCATACAAACTCAAATTATTTCTATGTATTTTTGTATATATTTTAATACAAATTTTAGTTATGTTATGTGTATTTTGTAAATTTATTTTCATTCAAATATATATTATCTTATTGGTGTTTTGTTGATTTATATTGATACGAGTTTACATTATTTTATATGTACTTTGTATATATATTTTTATACGCTTGTACATTATTTCATATTTATTTTGAATATATATTTCTATACAAACTCATGGTATTTTATGTGTATTTGTATATATATTTTCATATAAATTTACATTATTTTATGTGTATTTTGTACATATATTTTATTACATATCTACCTTATTTTATGTTTATTTTGTATATGTATTTTGTATATTTATATTTATCCAAATACACATTCTTTTATTGGTATTTTGTTTATTTATTTTAAATCGAATTTACATTATTTTATGTGTATTTTGTATACATTTTTTTATACGTATTTACTTAATTTTATGTGTATTTTGTATATATATTTTTAAAGAAATCTACGGTTTTTTTTTTTGTATTCGTATATATATTTTGAAACAAATTTACATTGTTTTATATGTATTTTTGCATGTCTCTTTCAATACAAATCTACCTTATTGTATGTGCATTTTGTATATTTATTTCAATACAAATTTATATATTTTATGTGTATTTTGGTATATATATTTTTATAAGAAATGCGCTATTTTATGAGAATTTTGCATCTTTATTTTCATACAAATTTACATTATTTTATTAATATTCGGTGTATTTATTTTGATACGAATTTACATTATTCTATTTGTTTTTTGTATATACTTTTTTATACATATTTACATTATTTAATGAGTATATTGCATATATATTTTATACAAATTTATTATCTATTATCTATTTTTATACAAATACACATTCTTTTCATGATATTTTGTTTATTTATTTTGACACGAATTTACATTATTTGATATGTATTTTGTATATATATTTTTATACGTATTTACATAATTTCATATGTATTTTGTATATATATTTCTATAGAAATCTACTTTATTTTATGTGTATTCGTATATATATATTTTGAAACAAATTTACATTGTTTTATATGTATTTTTGAATATCTCTTTTAATACAAATTTACCTTACTGTATTTTGTATATTTATTTCAATACAAATTTAAATATTTTATGTGTATTTTGGTATACATATTTTTATAAAAAATGCGATAATTTTTGGGAATTTTGCATCTTTATTTTCATACAAATTTACATTATTTTATTGATATTCTGTGTATTTATTTTGATACGATTTTACATTATTCTATTTGTTTTTTGTGTATATATTTTTTATACACATTTACATTATTTAATGTGTATCTTCCATATATATTTTATACAAATTTACGTTATTTTAAGTGTATTTGTTTATATATTTTCATTCAAATTTACATTATTTGATGTGTATTTTGTATATGTATTTCAATACAAATTTACCTAATTTCATGTGTATTTTGTATATTTCTTTTCAAACAAATTTAAATTATTTTTGTGTATTTTTGTATATAGTTTTATACAAATTTAGGTTATTTTATGTACGCATTTACATTATTTAGTGTGTGTTTTTATATATATTTTTATGCAAACTTACTTTATTTTATGTGCATTTTTGTACATATATTTACATTATTTTATTGCTATTTTGTTTATTTATTTTGATACGAATTACATGATTATATGTGTATTTTGTTTATATATTTTTAAACAAATCTACGTTATTATATGTATTTGTATAAATATTTTGATAGAGATTTACATTATTTTATGTATTTTGTATGTACATTTCAATTCAAATTTAGCTTATTTTAGCTGTATTTTGTATATATATTTTCATACAAATTTAATTACCTCTGTGTATTTTTGTATATAGTTTTATACAAATTTACGATATTTTATGTGTATTTTGTATATTTATATTTTTACAAATACACATTCTTTTACTGGTATTTTATTTATTTATTTTGATACGATTTTTATGTATTTTTTGTATTCATTTTTTTATACGTATTTACTTCATTTTATGTGTATTTTGTATATATTTTTATAGAAATCTACGTTATTTTATGTGTATTCGTATATATATTTTGAAACAAATTTTACATTGTTTTATATGTATTTTGCATATATATTTTAATACAAATTTGCAAATTTACTTTATTTTATGTGCATTTTTGTAAATATATTTTTTTAGAAATTTGCGTTATTTTATGTGTATTTGTATATGTTTTCTCATACAAATTTACATTATTTTATTGCTATTTTGTTTATTTATTTTTACACAAATTAAAATAGATATACAAAATATACATAAAATAAAATAAATTTGTATTTAATATATATACAAAATACATAAAATAATGTAAATTTGTATCAAAATATTTTAACAGATGCGCATAAAATAACGTAAATTTGTTTTAAAATATACAAAATACACATTAAATAATGTAAATATGTATAAAAAAATATATACAAAACACAAATAGAAAAATGTAAAATCGAATCAAAATAAATACACAGAATATTAATAAAACAATGTAAATTTGTATGAAAATAAAGATGCAAAATACCCATTAAATAACGCATTTTTTATAAAAAGATATATACCAAAATACACATGAAAAAAATAATTTGTATTAGAATAAATATACAAAATACACATATAATAAGGTAAATCTGTATTGAAATAGATATGCAAAATTCATATAAAACAATGTAGATTTGTATCAAAATATTTATAAAAATACCCATAAAATAACGCATTTTTTTTATTTATAAAAATATACATACCAAAATACACATAAAATTTTTTAATTTGTATTAAAATAAATATACAAAAAACACATACAATAAGGTAAATTTGTATTGAAATAGATATGCAAAATACATATAAAACAATGTAAATTTGTTTCAAAATATATATACGAATACACATAAAATAACGTAGATTTCTATAAAAATATTTATACAAAATACACATAAAATGAAATAAATACGTATAAAAAAATGTATACAAAAAACACATAAAATAATGTAAATTCGTATCAAAATAAACAAAATAATATAAAAGAATGTTTATTTGTATGAATATAAATATACAATATACACATAAAATAACGTAAATTTATATAAAACTATATACAAAAATACACAGAAGTAATTAAATTTGTATTAAAATATATACAAAATACACACGATATAAGCTAAATTTGAATTGAAATATATATACAAAATACATGAAATAATGTAAATTTGTATCAAAATATTTATACAAATACACATATAATAACGTAAATTTGTATGAAAATATATAAACAAAATACACATTAAATAATGTAAATACGTATAAAAAAATATGTACAAAATACACATATAATCATGTAATTCGTATCAAAATAAATAAACAAAATACCGATAAAATAATATAAATTTGTATGAGTAAACGTGTATGTTGCATATTTTTTCAATACAAATTTACCTTATTGTATACGCATTTTGTATATTAATTTTAATACAAATTTAATTATTCGATGTGTATTTTTGTATCTGTATTTTTATAAAAATATGCTTTATTTTTTGGGTATATTGCATCTTTATTTTCATACAAATTTACATTATTTTATTGATATTCTGCTCATTCATTTTGATACGAATTGACATTATTCTATGTGTATTTTGTATATATTTTTCATACAAATTTACGTTATTTTATGTGTATTTGCTTATATATTTTGACACAAATTTACAATATTTTATGGGTATTTTGTATTTACATTTCAAAAGAAATTTACCTAGTTTTATGTGTATTTTGTATATCTATTTTCATACAAACTCAAATTATTTCTATGTATTTTTGTATATATTTTAATACAAATTTTAGTTATGTTATGTCTATTTTGTAAATTTATTTTCATTCAAAAATATATTATTTTATTGGTGTTTTGTTGATTTATATTGATACGAATTTACATTATTTTATATGTATTTTGTATATATATTTTTATACGCTTTTACATTATATAATATTTATTTTGAATATATATTTTTATAAAAATTCATGTTATTTTATGTGTATTTGTATATATATTTTTATATAAATTTACATTATTTTATATGTATTTTGTACATATATTTTTTTACAAATCTACCTTATTTTATGTGTATTTTGTATGTGTATTTTGTATATTTATATTTATCCAAATACACATTCTTTTATTGGTATTTTGTTTATTTATTTTAATTCGAATTTACATTATTATATGTTTATTTTGTATACATTTTTTTATACGTATTTACTTAATTTTATGTGTATTTTGTATATATGTTTTTATAGAAATCTACGTTTTTTTTTTGTATTCGTATATATATTTTGAAACAAATTTACTTTGTTTTATATGTATTTTTGCATATCTCTTTCAATACAAATTTACCTTATTGTATGTGCATTTTGTATATTTATTTCAATGCAAATTTAAATATTTTATGTGTATTTTGGTATATATATTTTTATAAGATTACGAAAAATTTAATGAAAATATATACAAAAAAAACAAAAAAATAAATTTATATTTGTATGAAAATAGATATACAAAATACATATATAATTAGTTAAATTTGTATTTAAATACATGTACAAAATACACATAAAATAGTTTAAATTTGTATGAAATGAAAACAAATTCACAAAATTCGCGTCAAAATAAATAAACAAAATATTAATAAAAGAATGTGTATTTGTATGAAAATAGATATACGAAATACACATAAAATAACCTAAATTTGTATCAAACTATATACAAAAATACACAAAAATATTTTAAATTTGTATGAAAATAAGTATACAAAATACACATAAAATTTGGTAAATTTGTATTGAAATACATACACAAAATACACATAAAATAATGTAAATTTGAATGAAAATACATAAACAAATACACTTGAAATAACGTAGATTTGTATAAAAAAATATGTACAAAACACAAATAGAATAATGTAAAATCGTATCAAAATAAATACACAGAATATTAATAAAATAATGTAAATTTGTATGAAAATAAAGAAGCAAAATACAAATAAAATAACGCATTTTTTTCATTTATAAAAATATCTATACCAAAATACACATAAAAAAATTAAATTTGTATTAAAATAAATATACAAAAAACACATACAATAAGGTAAATTTGTATTGAAATAGATATGCAAAATACATATAAAAGAATGTAAATTTGTTTCAAAATATATATACGAACACACATAAAATAACGTAGATTTCTAAAAAAATATATATACAAAATACACATAAAATGAAGTAAATACGTATAAAAAAATGTATACAAAATACACATAAAATAATGTAAATTCGTATCAAAATAAATAAACAAAATACCAATAAAAGAATGAGTATTTGTATAAATATAAATATACAAAATACACATAAAATAACGTAAATTTATATAAAAATATATACAAAAATACACAGAAGTATTTTAATTTGTATGAAAATAGATATACAAAATAAGGTAAATTCGTTTCAAATTCAATAAACAAAATTCAGATTTTATAAAAATAATATAAAATCAGATTATCAGATTTTGTATATCTATTTTCATACAAACTCAAATTATTTCTATGTATTTTTGTATATATTTTAATACAAATTTTAGTTATGTTATGTGTATTTTGTAAATTTATTTTCATTCAAATATATATTATTTTATTGGTGTTTTGTTGATTTATATTGATACGAATTTACATTATTTTATATGTACTTTGTATATATATTTTTATACGCTTTTACATTATTTAATATTTATTTTGAATATATATTTTTATACAAATTCATGGTATTTTATATGTATTTGTATATATATTTTCATATAAATTTACATTATTTTATGTGTATTTTGTACATATATTTTTTTACAAATCTACCTTATTTTATGTATATTTTGTATGTGTATTTTGTATATTTATATTTATCCAAATACACATTCTTTTATTGGTATTTTGTATATTTATTTTAATTCGAATTTACATTATTTTATGTGTATTTTGTATACATTTTTTTATACGTATTTACTTAATTTTATGTGTATTTTGTATATATATTTTTATAGAAATCTACGTTTTTTTATTTGTATTCGTATATATATTTTGAAACAAATTTACATTGTTTTATATGTATTTTTGCATATCTCTTTCAATGCAAATTTACCTTATTGTATGTGCATTTTGTATATTTATTTCAATGCAAATTTAAATATTTTATGTGTATTTTGGTATATATATTTTTATAAGATTACGAAAATTTGTATAAAAATATATATAAAAAAACAAAAAAATAAATTTCAATTTGTATGAAAATAGATATACAAAATACAAATATAATTAGTTAAATTTGTATTTAAATACATGTACAAAATACACATAAAATAATGTAAATTTGAATGAAATGAAAACAAATTCACATAAAATAACGTACATTTGTATAAAATAGATATACAAAATATACATAGAATAATGTAAAATCGCATCAAAATAAATACACAGAATATCAATAAAATAATGTAATTTTGTATGAAAATAAAGATGCAAAATACCCATAAAATAAAGCACATTTTTTTTTAAATACATATACAAGAATACACATAGAATAATTAAATTTGTATTAAAATTAATATACAAAATGCACGTACAATAAGGGAAATTTGTTTTGAAAATATATACAAAATGCACATAAAACAATGTATATTTGTTTCAAAATATATATACGAATACACATAAAATAACGCATATTTCTTTAGAAATATATATGCAAAATACACATGAAATGACGTAAATACGTATAAAAATATATATACACAATACACATTAAATAATGTAAATTCGCATCAAAATAAATAAACAAAATATCAATAAAAGAATGTGTATTTGTATGAAAATAGATATACAAAATACACATAAATATTGCAAATTTGTATAAAACTCTATTAAAAAATACACAAAATAATTTAAATTTGTATAAAAAATATATACAAAATACATATAAAACTAGGTAAATTTATATTGAAATACATATACAAAACACACATAAAATAATGTAAATTTGAATGAAAATATATAAACAAATACACTTAAAATAACATAAATTTGTATGAAATATATATAGAAAATACACATTAAATAATGTAAATATGTATAAAAAAATATATACAAAACACAAATAGAATAATGTAAAATAGTATCAAAATAAATACACAGAATATTAATAAAATAATGTAAATTTGTATGAAAATAAAGATGCAAAATACCCAAAAAACAACGCATTTCTTATGAAAATATATATACCATAATACACATAAAATATTTAAATTTGTATTAATATAAATATACAAAATGCACATACAATAAGGTATGTGCATTTATATTGAAACAATATAAATTTGTTTCAAAATATATATACGAATACACAGAAAATAACGTAGATTTCTATAAAAATATATATACAAAATACACATGAAATGAAGTAAGTACGTATAAGACAATGTATACAAAATACACATAAAATAATGTAAATTCGTATCAAAATAAATAAGCTAAATGCCAATAAAAGAATGTTTACTTGTATAAATATAAATATACAAAATACACATAAAATAACGTAAAATTGTATAAAACTATATACAAAAATAAACAATAATAATTAAATTTGTATGAAAATAAATATACAAAAGACACATAAAATAAGCTAAATTTGAATTGAAATAAATATAGAAAATACATAAAATAATGTAAATTTGTATCAAAATATATATTCAAATACACATATATTAAAATTAATATACAAAATGCGTATATAATAAGGTAAATTTGTATTGAAAAATATGCAACATACACGTTTACTCACACAAATTTATATTACTTTATTGGTATTTTGTTCATTCATTTTGATACGAATTACATGTTTATATGTGTATTTTGTACATATTTCTTTATACATATTTACATTATTTAAAGTGTATTTTGTTTATATATTTTCATACAAATTTACGTTATTATATGTGAATTTGTATAAATATTTTGATACAAATTTACTTAATTTCATGTATTTTGTATATATATTTCAATTCAAATTTAGCTTATTTTGTGTGTATTTTGTATATATTTTCATACAAATTTAATTACTTCTGTGTATTTTTGTATATAGTTTTATACAAATTTACGTGATTTTATGTGTATTTTGTATATTTATATTTATACAAATACACATTCTTTTATTGGTATTTTGTTAATTTATTTTGATACGAATTTGCATTATTTTATGTGTATTTTGTATACATTTTTTTATAAGTATTTACTTCATTTTATGTGTATTTTGTATATATATTTTTATAGAAATCTACGTTATTTTATGTGTATTCGTATATATATTTTGAAACAAATTTACATTGTCTTATATGTATTTTGCATATCTATTTCAATACAAATTTACCTTATTGTATGTGTTTTTTGTATATTTATTTTAATACAAATTTAATTTTTTGATTTGTATTTTGGTATATATATTTTTATAAATGCGTTATTTTATGGGTATTTTGCTTCTTTATTTTCATACAAATTTACATTATTTTATTAATATTCTGTGTATTTATTTTGATACGATTTTACATTATTCTATTTGTGTTTTGTACATATTTTTTTATACAAATTTACGTTATTTTAAGTGTATTTGTTTATGTATTTTCATTCAAATTTACATTATTTTATGTGTATTTTGTGTATGTATTTCAATACAAATTTACCTAATTTTATGTGTATTTTGTATATTTATTTTCATACAAATTTAAAACATTTTTGTTTATTTTTGTATATAGTTTGATACAAATTTAGGTTATTTTATGTGTATTTTGTATATCTATTTTCATACAAATACACATTCTTTTATTGATATTTTGTTTATTTATTTTGACGCGAATTTTATGTGAATTTGTTTTCATTTCATACAAATTTACATTATATAAACAAATACACTTAAAATGACGTTAATTTGTATAAAATATATATAAAAAATACACATTAAATAATGAAAATATGTATAAAAAGATATATACAAAACACAAATAGTATAATATAAAATCGTATCAAAATATATACACAGAATATTAATAAAATAATGTACATTTGTATAAAAACTAAGATGCAAAATACCTATAAAATAACGCATTTTTTATTAAATTATATATACCAAAATACACATAAAATATTTGAATTTGTATTAAAATAAATATACAAAATGCACATACAATAAGGTAAATTTGTATTGAAATAGGTATGCAAAAAACATATAAAACAATGTAAATTTGTTTCAAAATATATATACGAATACACATAAAATAACGTAGATTTCTATAAATATATATATACAAAATACAAATAAAATTAAGTAAATACGAATCAAAAATGTATACAAAATACACATAAAATAATGTAAATTCGTATAAATATAAATAAACAAAATACCAATAAGAGAATGTGTATTTGTATAAATATAAATATACAAAATGCACATAAAATAACGTAAATTTGTATAAAACTATATACAAAAATACACAGAAGTAATTAAATTTGTATGAAAATAGATATACAAAATACACACAAAATAAGCTAAATTTGAATTGAAATATATATACAAAATACATAAAATAAAGTAAATTCGTTTCAAAATATTTTTAACAAATACACATATAACAACGTAAATTTATAAAAAAAAATTATAAACAAAATACACATTAAGTAATGTAAATACGTATAAAAAAATATTTACAAAAAATACCAATAATCAGGTCATTCGTATCAAAATAAATAAACAAAAAACTAATTAAATAATGTAAATTTGTATGAGAAAACATATTCAAAATACACATAAAATAACGTTTTAAGTTTCTATAAAAATATATGTACAAAAATGCACATAAAATTAGTTTGCATAAAAAATATATATACAAAACACACATTAGATAATGTAAATGAGTATAAGAATATGTATACAAAATACCTATGAAATAATCTAAATTCGTATCGAGTTAAATTAAGAAAATAACAATAAAATAATGTAATTTTGGATGAAAATATATATAGAAAACACACATAAAATAACCTAAATACAAATACAAATATACACATTAAATTTAAATTTAAAATTGAATGAAATAAATATACAAAATAAACATAGAATAAGGTAAATTTGTAATAAAATATATGAAAGAATACACATAAAATAATATAAATTTGTATGAAAATATATATACAAATACACATAAAATAACATGAATTTGTGTAAAATGTTTCAAAATATATACGAATACACACAATCAAATAACGTAATTTTTTATGAAAATGTATGTATAAAATACACATAAAATAGTTTAAATACGTAGAAAAATATATATACAAAATACACATAAAATAATGTAAATTCGTAAAAAATTATATACACAAAATTCCAATAATAGAATGTATATTTTTAGGAAAATATATATACAAAAAACAATTAAAATAACTAAAATTTGTATAAAAATATATACAAATATACACAAAAATAATTTAAATTTGCTTGAAAATAGATATGCAAAATACACATAAAGTTAGGCAAATTTGTATTGAAATACATATAGAAAACTCACATAAAATAATGTAAATTTGTATGAAAATATATAAACAAATACATATAAAATCACGTAAATTTGGATAAAATATATAGATGCAAAATATACATTAAATATTTTAAATAAGTATAAATATATATTATATTATATATATTTTTATTGATATTTGCGTTATTTCTGTGTATTTTGTATGTTTTCTCATAGAAATTTACATTATTTTATTGGTATTTTGTCTGTTTATTTTGATACGAATTACATGATTATTTGTGTATTTTTTACATTTTTTTATACGTATTTACATTATTTAATGTGTATTTTTTTTATATATTTTTATAAAAATTTACGTTATTATATGTGTATTTTATAGGTATTTTGATACAAATTTACATTATTTTATGTATTTTGAATATATATTTCAATTCAAATTTAGCTTATTTTATGTGTATTTTGTATATCTATTTATTTTAATACAAAATCAAATATTTTATGTTTTTTCGTATATATATTTTTATAAAAAATGCGTTATTTTATGGGTATTTTGATTCTTAATTTTCATACATATTTACATTATTTTATTAATATTTTCTGTATTTATTTTGATACGATTTTACATTATTTTATTTGTGTTTTGTATATATATATTTTTTTTATACATATTTACATTATTTAATGTTTTTTTTGTATATATATTTGATACAAATTTACGTTATTTTAAGTCTATATGTTTATATATTTTCATTCAAATTTACATTATTTTATGTGTATTTTGTATATGTATTTCAATACAAATTCACATATTTTTATATGTTTTTTGTATATTTATTTTCATACAAGTTTAAATTATTTTTGTGTATTTTTGTTTATAGTTTTATACAAATTTAGGTTATTTTATGTGTATTTTGTATATCTATTTTCATACAAATACGCATTCTTTTCATGATATTTTGTTTATTTAATTTGACACGAATTAACATTATTTAATGTGTATTTTTTATATATATTTTTATACGTATTTACATTATTTCAAGTGTATTTTGTATATATATTTCTATAGAAATCTGCGTTATTTTATGTGTATTCGTATATATATTTTGAGACAAATTTACATTGTTTTATGTGTATTTTGCATATTTTTTCAATACAAATTTACCTTATTGTATGTGCATTTTGTATATTAATTTTAATACAAATTTGATTAATCTATGTGTATTTTTGTATATGTATTTTTATAAAAATATGCTTTATTTTATGGGTATTTTGCATATTTATTTTCATGCAAATTTACATTATTTTATTGATATTCTGTTTACATTATTCTATGTGTATTATGTATATATATTTTATATAAAATGTATTTGTTTTCATTTCATACAAATCTACATTATTTTATGTGTTTTTTTACATGTATTTAGTTACAAATTTAACTAGTTATATGTGTATTTTGTATATCTATTTTGTATGTATATTTTCATAGAAATTTACTCTATTTTTTGAGTAATTGTATATATATTTTGATACAAATTTACATTATTGATGTGTATTTTGCATATCCATTTCAATACAAATTTACTTTATTGTACGTGCATTTTGTATATTTATTTTAATACAAATTTAACTGTTTTATATGTATTTTTGTATATATATTTTTATGCAAATATGCGTTATTATATGGATATTTTGCATCTTTATTTTCATACAAATTTACTTTATTTTATTGATATTCTCTTTATTTATTTTGATACGATTTAACATTATTCTATGTGTATTTTGTATATTTTTTTTATACATATTTACATTATTTAATGTTCATTTTGTATATATATTTTATCCAAATTTACATTATTTTATGTGTATTTGTTTATATATTTTCATATAAATTTACATTATTTTATGTGTTTTTTGTATATATATTTTTCTACGTATTTAAATTATTTTATGTGTATTTTGTATATACATTTTCAGTATATATTTTGATACAAATTTTATACAAATTCATGTTATTTAGTGTGTATTTGTATATATATTTTCATACAAATTTATATTATTTTATGTGTATTTTTTCATATATTTCATTACAAATTTACCTTATTTTTTGTTTATTTTGTATATTTATTTCATTCAATTTTAAATTATTTTATGTGTATATTTGTATTTGTATTTAGGTTATTTTATGTGTATTTTGTATATATATTTTTATCCAAAATTACATTATTTTATTGATATTTTCTTAATTTAATTCGATACGAATTTAGATTATTTCATAGGTATTTTGTATACATATTTTTATACTCATTTACATTATCTAAAGTGTATTTTGTATATATATTTTTATGCAAATTTATTTTATGTTCATTTTTGTACATATATTTTTATAGAAATTTGAGTTATTTTATGTATATAGTTTTATATAAATTTACGTTATTTTATGTGCATTTTGTATATTTATATTTATACAAATACACATTCTTTTATTGGTATATTGTTTATTTAAATTTATACAAATTTACATTATTTTATGTGTATTTTGTATACATTTTTTATACGTATTTACTTAATTTTATGTGTATTTTGTATATGTATTTTTATAGAAATCTACGTTATTTTATGTGTATTCGTATATATATTTTGAAACAAATTTACATTATTTTATATGTATTTTGCATATCTATTTCAATACAAATTTACCTTATTGTATGTGCATTTTGTATATTTATTTTAATACAAATTCAAATATTTCATGTGTATTTTGGTATCAATATTTTTTATAAAAAAAGTGTTATTTTATAGGTATTTTGCATCTTAATTTTCATACAAATTTACATTATTTTATTAATATTCTGTGTATATATTTTGATACGATTTTACACTATTCTATTTGTGTTTTGTATATATTTTTTTATTCATATTTACATTATTTAATGTGTATTTTGATTATATATTTCTTATAAATTTACATTATTATATGTGTATTTGTTTATATATTTCTTTCAAATTTACATTATTTTATATGTATTTTGTATATGTATTTCAATACAAATTAACCTAATTTTATGTGTATTTTGTATATTTCTTTTCATACAAATTTAAATTATTTTTGTGTATTTTTGTATATAGTTTTATACAAATTTAGGTTATTTTATGTACGCATTTACATTATTTAATGTGTGTTTTGTATATATATTTTTATCCAAAGTTACTTTATTTTACGTTCATTTTTGGACATATATTTTTATGGAAATTAGCGTTATTTTATATGTATTTGCATATGTTTTCTCATACAAATTTACATTATTTTATTGATATTTTGTTTATTTACTTTGATACGAATTACATGATTATTTGTGTATTTTGTACATATTTTTTATACGTATTTACATTACTTAATGTGTTTTTTGTTTATATATTTTTAAACAAATTTACGTTATTATATGTATTTTTTTTAATATTTTGATACAAATTTACTTTATTTCATGTATTTTGTATATATATTTCAATTCAAATTTAGCTTATTTTGTGTGTATTTTGTATATATTTTCATACAAATTTAATTACTTCTGTGTATTTTTGTATATAGTTTTATATAAATTTACGTTATTTTATGTGTATTTTGTATATTTATATTTATACAAATACACATTCTTTTATTGCTCTTTTGTTTATTAATTTGATACGAATTTACATTATTTTATGTGTATTTTGTATACATTTTTTTATACGTATTTACTTCATTTTGTGAATTTTGTATATATATTTTTATGGAAATCTACGTTATTATATATGTATTCGTATATATATTTTGAAACAAATTTACTTTGTTTTATATGTATTTTGCATATCTATTTCAATACAAATTTATCTTATTGTATGTGTTTTTTGTATATTTATTTTAAGACAAATTTAATTTTTTGATGTGTATTTTGGTATATATATTTTTATAAATAAAAAAAATGTGTTATTTTATGGGTATTTTGCATCTTTATTTTCATACAAATTTACATTATTTTATTAATATTCTGTGTATTTATTTTGATACGATTTTACATTATTCTATTTGTGTTTTGTACATATTTTTTTTAAACAAATTTACGTTATTTTAAGTGTATTTGTTTATGTATTTTCATTCAAATTTACATTATTTTATGTGTATTTTGTTTATATATTTTCATACAAATTTACGTTATTATATGTGTATTTGTATAAATATTTTGATACAAATTTACTTTATTTCATGTGTTTTGTATATATATTTCAATTCAAATTTTGCTTATTTTGTGTGTATTTTGTATATATTTTCATACAAATTTAATTACTTCTGTGTATTTTTGTATATAGTTTTATATAAATTTACGTTATTTTATGTGTATTTTGTATATTTATTTTTATACAAATACACATTCTTTTATTGGTATTTTGTTTATTTATTTTGATACGAATTTACATTATTTTATGTGTTTTTTGTATACATTTTTTTATACGTATTTCCTTCATTTTATGTGTATTTTGTATATATATTTTTATAGAAATCTACGTTATTTTATGTGTATTCGTATATATATTTTGAAACAAGTTTACATTATTTTATATGTTTTTTGCACATCTATTTCAATACAAATTAACCTTATTGTATATGTATTTTGTATATTTATTTTAATACAAATTAATTTTTTCATGTGTATTTTGGTATATATATTTTTATAAAAAATGCGTTATTTAATGGGTATTTTGCATCTTTATTTTCATACAAATTTACATTGTTTTATTAATATTCTGTGTATTTATTTTAATACGATTTTACATTATTCTATTTGTGTTTTGTATATATTTTTTTTATACATATTTACATTATTTAATGTGTATTTTGTATATTTTAAGACAAATTTACGTTATTTTATGCGCATCTGTTAAAATATTTTGATACAAATTTACATTATTTTATGTATTTTGTATATATATTTCAATACAAATTTAGTTTATTTTATGTATATTTTGTATATCTATTTTCATTCGTATCAAAATAAATAAACAAAATAGCAATCAAATAATGTAAATTTGTATGAGAAAACATATACAAATACACATAAATTAACGCAAATTTCTAAAAATATATGTACAAAAATGCACATAAAATAAAGTAAATTTGCATAAAAATATATATACAAAACACACATTAAATAAAGTAAATGCGTACATAAAATAACCTAAATTTGTATAAAACTATATAAAAAATACACAAAAATATATAAAATTTGTATAAAAAGAAATATACAAAATACACATAAAATTAGGTAAATTTGTATTGAAATACATATACAAAATACACATAGAATAATGTAAATTTGAATGAAAATATATAAACAAATACACTTAAAATAACGTAAATTTGTATAAAATATATATGCAAGATACACATTTAATAATGTAAATGTGTATAAAAAAAATATTTACAAAAAAGAAATAGAATAATGTAAAATCCTATCAATATAAATACACAGAATATCAATAAAATAATGTAAATTTGTATGAAAAGAAAGATGCAAAATTCCTATAAAATAGCGCATTTTTATAAAAATATATATACCCAAATACATATAAAATATTTAAATTTGTATTGAAATAAATATACAAAATGCATATACAGTAAGATAAATATGTATTGAAAGAGATATTCAAAAATACATATAAAACAAAGTAAATTTGTTTCAAAATATATATACGAATACACATAAAATAACGTAGATTTCTATAGAAATATATATACAAAATACACATGAAATTATGTAAACTCGTAAAAAAAATATATATACAAAATACATATCTAATTAAATTCGTGTCAAAATAAATAAACAAAATATCATGAAAAGAATGTGTATTTGTATGAAAATAAATAATAGATAATAACTTTGTATGAAATATATATGCAAGATACACATTAAATAATTTAAATATGAATAAAAAATATATATACAAAAAACAAATAGAATAATGTGAAATCGTATCAAAATAAATACACCGAATATTAATAAAATAATGTAAATTTGTATGAAAATAAAGATGCAAAATTCTCATCAAATAGCGCATTTCTTATAAAAATATATATACAAAATACACATAAATTAAGTAAATACGTATAAAAATAGATATATTTGTATGAAAATAAAAATGCAAAATAACCATAAAATAAAGCATATTTTTATAAAAATACATATACAAAAATACACATAGCATAATTAAATTTGTATTACAATTAATATACAAAATGCATATACAATAAGGTAAATTTGTATTGAAAAAATATGCAAAATACACATAAAACAGTGTAAACTTATTTCAAAATCTATATACGAATACTCATAAATCAACGTAGATTTCTATAGAAATATATATACAAAATACATATCAAATGATGTAAACACGTATAAAAATATATATATAAAAAACACATTAAAAAATGTAAATTCGCGTCAAAATAAATAAACAAAATATCAATAAAAGAATGTGTATTTGTATGAAAATAGATATACAATATACACATAAAATCACCAAAATTTGTATAAATCTATATACAAAAATACACAAAAATATTTTTCATTTGTATGAAAATAAATATACAAAATACACATAAAATTAGGTAAATTTGTATTGAATTACATTTACAAAATACACATGAAGTAATGTAAATTTGAATGAAAATATATATATAAATACACTTAAAATAACGTAAATTTGTATAAAATATATATAAAAAATACACATTAAATAATGTAAATATGTATGAAAAAATATATACAAAACACAAATAGAATAATATAAAATCGTATCAAAATAAATACACAGAATATTAATAAAATAATGTAAATTTGTATGAAAATTAAGATGCAAAATACCCATAAAATAACGCATTTTTAAAAAAATATTTATACCAAGACACACATAAAATATTTGAATTTGTATGAAAATAAATATACAAAATGCATATACAATAAGGTAAATTTGTATTGAAATAGATATGCAAATTACATATAAAACCATGTAAATTTTTTTCAAAATATATATACGAATACACATAAAATAACGTAGATTTCTGTGAAAATAAATATACAAAATACACATAATTTACTTTATTTCATGTATTTTGTATATATATTTCAATTCAAATTTAGCTTATTTCGTGTGTATTTTGTATATATTTTCATACAAATTTAATTACTTCTGTGTATTTTTGTATATAGTTTTATATAAATTTACGTTATTTTATGTGTATTTTGTATATTTATATTTATACAAATACACATTCTTTTATTGGTATTTTGTATATTTATTTTGATACGAATTTACATTATTTTATGTGTATTTTGTATACATTTTTTTATACGTATTTACTTCATTTTATGTGTATTTTGTATATATATTTTTATAGAAATCTACGTTATTTTATGTGTATTCGTATATATATTTTGAAACAAATTTACATTGTTTTATATGTATTTTGCATATCTATTTCAATACAAATTTACCTTATTGTATGTGTTTTTTGTATATTTATTTTAATGCAAATTTAATTTTTTGATGTGTATTTTGGTATATATATTTTTATAAATAAAAAAAATGCGTTATTTTATGGGTATTTTGCTTCTTTATTTTCATACAAATTTACATTATTTTATTAATATTCTGTGTATTTATTTTGATACGATTTTACATTATTCTATTTGTGTTTTGTACATATTTTTTTTATACAAATTTACGTTATTTTAAGTGTATTTGTTTATGTATTTTCATTCAAATTTACATTATTTTATGTGTATTTTGTGTATGTATTTCAATACAAATTTATAAATATATAAACAAATACACTTAAAATAACGTAAATTTAAATAAAATATATATAAAAAATACACATTAAATAATGTAAATATGTATAAAAAAATATATACAAAACACAAATAGAATAATATAAAATCGTATCAAAATAAATACACAGAATATTAATAAAATAATGTAAATTTGTATGAAAATTAAGATGCAAAATACCCATAAAATAACGCATTTTTTATAAAAATATAAATACCAAGACACACATCAAATATTTGAATTTGTATTAAAATAAATATATAAAATGCACATACAATAAGATAAATTTGTATTGAAATAGATATGCAAAATACATATAAAACCATGTAAATTTTTTTCAAAATATATGTACGAATACACATAAAATAACGTAGATTTCTATGAAAATAAATATACAAAATACACATAAAATGAAGTAAATACGTATAAAAAAAAGGATACAAAATACACATAAAATAATGTAAACTCGTATCAAAATAAATAAACAAAATACTAATAAAAGAATGTGTATTGTATAAATATAAATATACAAAATACAAATAAAATAACGTAAATTTATATAAAACTATATGCAAAAATGCACAAAAGTAATTAAATTTGTGTGAAAATAGATATACAAAATACATATGTATTTTGTATTTTTATTTTCATACAAATTGAAATTATTTTTGTAAATTTTTTTATATATTTTCAAACAAATTTTCGTTATTTTATGTGTATTTTGTATATTTATTTATTCTACATATATACTTTCTTTTATCTGAATTTTGTTTATTGAATTTGAAACGAATTTACCTTATTTTGTATATCTATTTTCATACAAATTAAAATACTTCTGTGTATTTTTGTATATAGTTTTATATAAATTTACGTTATTTTATGTGTATTTTGTATATTTATATTTATACAAATACACATTCTTTTATTGGTATTTTGTATATTTATTTTGATACGAATTTACATTATTTTATGTGTATTTTGTATATATTTTTTTTTATATGTATTTACTTCATTTTATGTGTATTTTGTATATATATATTTATAGAAATCTACGTTATTTTATGTGTATTCGTATATATATTTTGAAACAAATTTACATTGTTTTATATGGTATATTAATTTTAATACAAATTTAATTATTCTATGTGTATTTTTCTATTTGTATTTTTATAAAAATATGCTTTATTTTATGGGTATTTTGCATCTTTATTTTCATACAAATTTACGTTATTTTATTGATATTCTGCTTATTCATTTTGATACGATTTGACATTATTCTATGTGTATTTTGTATATATTTTTCATACAAATTTACGTTATTTTATGTGTATTTGTTTATATATTTTGACACAAATTTACAATATTTTATGGGTATTTTGTATATATATTTCAAAGAAATTTACCTAGTTTTATGTGTATTTTGTATATCTATTTTCATTCAAATATATATAATTTTATTGGTATTTTGTTGATTTATATTGATACGATTTTACATTATTTTATATGTACTTTGTATATATGTTTTTATACGCATTTACATTATTTAATATTTATTTTGAGTATATAATTTTATACAAATTCATGGTATTTTATGTGTATTTGTATATATATTTTCATATAAATTTACATTATTTTATGTGTATTTTGTACATATATTTCATTACAAATTTACCTTATTTTATGTTTATTTTGTATGTGTATTTTGTACATTTATATTTATACAAATACACATTCTTTTATTGGTATTTTGTTTATTTATTTTGTTTCGAATTTACATTATTTTATTTGTATTTTGTTTACATTTTTTTTATACGTATTTACTTAATTTTATGTGTATTTTGTATATATATTTTTATAGAAATCCACGTTATTTTATGTGTATTCGTACATATATTTTGAAACAAATTTACATTGTTTTATATGTACAATAAGGTAAATTTGTATTGAAATAGATATGCAAAATACAAATAAAGCAATGTAAATTTGTTTCAAAATATGTATACGAATACACCTAAAATAACGTAGATTTCTATAAAAATATATATACAAAATACACATAAAATGAAGTAAATACGTATAAAAAATGTATACAAAATACACATAAAATAATGTATAAATAAAATAAATAAACAAAATACCAATAATTGTGTATTATAAATATAAATATACAAAATACATAAAATAACGTAAATTTATATAAAACTATATACAAAGTAATTAAATTTGTATGAAAATATATACAAAACACACAGAAAATAAGCTAAATTTGAATTGAAATATATATACAAAATACATGAAATAAAGTAAATTTGTATCAAAATATTTAAACAAATACACATATAATAACGTAAATTTGTATGAAAATATATAAACAAAATACACATTAAATAATGTAAATACGTATAAAAAATATGTACAAAATACACATATAATCATGTAGTTCGTATCAAAATAAATAAACAAAATACCAATAAAATAATATAAATTTGTATGAGTAAACGTGTATGTTGCATATTTTTTCAATACAAATTTTCCTTATTATATACGCATTTTGTACATTAATTTTAATACAAATTTATTTATTCGATGTGTATTTTTGTATCTGTATTTTTATAAACATATGCTTTATTTTTTGGGTATTTTGCATCTTTATTTTCATACAAATTTACATTATTTTATTGATATTCTGCTCATTCATTTTGCTACGAATTGACATTATTCTATGTGTATTTTGTATATATTTTTCATACAAATTTACGTTATTTTATGTGTATTTGCTTATATATTTTGACACAAATTTACAATATTTTATGGGTATTTTGTATATATATTTCAAAAGAAATTTACCTAGTTTTATGTGTATTTTGTATATCTATTTTCATACAAACTCAAATTATTTCTATGTATTTTTGTATATATTTTAATACAAATTTTAGTTATGTTATGTGTATTTTGTAAATTTATTTTCATTCAAATATATATTATTTTATTGGTGTTTTGTTGATTTATATTGATACGAATTTACATTATTTTATATGTACTTTGTATATATATTTTTATACGCTTTTACATTATTTAATATTTATTTTGAATATATTTTTATACAAATTCATGGTATTTTATGTGTATTTGTATATATATTTTTATATAAATTTACATTATTTTATGTGGATTTTGTACATATATTTTTTTACAAATCTACCTTATTTTATGTTTATTTTGTATGTGTATTTTCTATATTTATATTTATCCAAATACACATTCTTTTATTGGTATTTTGTTTATTTATTTTAATTCGAATTTACATTATTTTATGTGTATTTTGTATACATTTTTTTATACGTATTTACTTAATTTTATGTGTATTTTGTATATATATTTTCATAGAAATCTACGTTTTTTTATTTGTATTCGTATATATATTTTGAAACAAATTTACATTGTTTTATATGTATTTTTGCATATCTCTTTCAATACAAATTTACCTTATTGTATGTGCATTTTGTATATTTATTTCAATGCAAATTTGAATATTTTATGTGTTTTTTTGTATATATATTTTTATAAGATTACGAAAATTTGAATAAAAATATATACAAAAAAACAAAAAAATAAATTTAAATTTGTATGAAAATAGATATACAAAATACACATATAATTAGTTAAATTTGTGTTTAAATACATGTACAAAATACACATAAAATAATGTAAATTTGTATGAAATGAAAACAAATTCACATAAAATTCGCGTCAAAATAAATAAAAAACATATCAATAAAAGAATGTGTATTTGTATGAAAATAGATATACAAAATACGCATAAAATAACCTAAATTTGTATCAAACTATATACAAAAATAAACAAAAATATTTTTAATTTGTATGAAAATAAATATACAAAATACACATAATATTAGGTAAATTTATATTGAAATACATACACAAAATACACATAAAATAATGTAAATTTGAATGAAAATACATAAACAAATACACTTAAAATAACGTAAATTTGTATAAAAAAAATATGTACAAAACACAAATAGAATAATGTAAAATCGTATCAAAATAAATACACAGAATATTAATAAAATAATGTAAATTTGTATGAAAATAAAGAAGCAAAATACCCATAAAATAACGCATATATAAAAGTCTATATACCAAAATACACATAAAAAAATTAAATTTGTATTAAAATAAATATACAAAAAACACGTACAATAAGGTAAATTTGTATTGAAATAGATATGCAAACTACATATAAAACAAAGTAAATTTGTTTCAAAATATATATACGAATACACATAAAATAACGTAGATTTCTATAGAAATATATATACAAAATACACATAAAATGAAGTAAATACCTATAAAAAAATGTATACAAAATACACATAAAATAATGTAAATTCGTATCAAAATATATAAACAAAATACCAATAAAAGAATGTGTATTTGTATAAATATAAATATACAAAATACACATAAAATAACGTAAATTTATATAAAACTATTTACAAAAATACACAGAAGTAATTAAATTTGTATGAAAATATATACAAAAATACACAAAATAAGCTAAATTTGAATTGAAATATATATACAAAATACATGAAATAAAGTAAATTTGTATCAAAATATTTATACAAATACACATATAATAACGTAAATTTGTATGAAAATATATAAACAAAATACACATTAAATAATGTAAATACGTATAAAGAAATATGTACAAAATACACATATAATCATGTAATTCGTATCAAAATAAATAAACAAAATACCAATAAAATAATATAAATTTGTATGAGTAAACGTGTATGTTGCATATTTTTTCAATACAAATTTACCTTATTATATACGCATTTTGTATATTAATTTTAATATATGTGTATTTGAATATATATTTTGATACAAATTTACATTATTTTATGTATTTTCTATATTTATTTCAATTCAAATTTAGCTTATTTTATGTGTCTTTTGTATATCTATTTTCATACAAATTTAATTATTTTTGTTTATTTTTGTATATAGTTTTATACAATTTTACGTTATTTTATGTGTATTTTGTATATTTATATTTATACAAGTAAACATTCTTTTATTGGCATTTAGTTTATTTATTTTGATACGAATTTACATTATTTTATGTGTATTTTGTATACATTTTCTTATACGTATTTACTTCATTTTATGTGTATTTTGTATATATATTTTTATAGAAATCTACGTTATTTTATGTGTATTCGTATATATATTTTGAAACAAATTTACATTGTTTTATGTGTATTTTGCATATCTATTTCAATACAAATTTACCTTATTGTATGTGCATTTTGTATATTTATTGTAATACAAATTTAAATATTTTGTGTATTTTCGTATATATTTTCATAAAAAATGCGTTGTTTTATGGGTATTTTGCATCTTTATTTTCATACAAATATACATTATTTTATTAATATTCTGTGTATTTATTTTGATACTATTTTACATTATTCTATTTGTGTTTTGTATATATTTTTTTATACATATTTACATTATTTAATGTGTATTTTCTATATATATTTCATACAAATTTACGTTATTTTAAGTGTATTTGTTTATATATTTTCATTCAAATTTACAGTATTTTATGTGTATTTTGTATATGTATTTCAATAGAAATTTAACTAGTTTTATGTGTATTTTGTATATATATTTTTATACAAATTTAAATTATTTTTGTGTATTTTTTTAATAGAGTTTTATACAAATTTACAATATTTTATGTGTATTTTGTATATCTATTTTCATACAAATACACATTCTTTTATTGATATTTTGTTTATTTATTTTGATGCGAATTTACATTATTTAATGTGTATTGTGTATATATATATATTTTTATACGTATTTACGTCATTTCATGTGTAATTTGTATATATATTTCCATAGAAATATACGTTATTTTATGTGTTTTCGTATATATATTTTGAAACAAATATACATTGTTTTATGTGCACTTTGTATATTTTGTATATGCAAAATACACATAAAGTTAGGCAAATCTGTATTGAAATACATATACAAAACTCACATAAAATAATGTAAATTTGTATGAAAATATATAAACAAATACATATAAAATCACGTAAATTTGGATAAAATATATATATACAAAATATACATTAAATATTTTAAATATGTATAAAAATATATTATATTATGTATATTTTTATTGATACTTGCGTTATTTATGTGTATTTTGTATATGTTTTCTCATAGAAATTTACATTATTTTATTGGTATTTTGTCTATTTATTTTGATACGAATTACATGATTATTTGTGTATTTTTAACATCTTTTTTATACGTATTTACATTATTTAATGTGTATTTTGTTTATATATTTTTATACAAATTTACGTTATTATATGTGTATTTGTATAGATATTTTGATACAAATTTACATTATTTTATGTATTTTGTATATATATTTCAATTCAAATTTAGCTTATTTTATGTGTATTTTGTATATCTATTTATTTTAATACAAAATCAAATATTTTATGTTTTTTCGTATATATATTTTTATAAAAAATGCGTTATTTTATGGGTATTTTACATATTAATTTTCATACAAATTTACATTATTTTATTAATATTTTCTGTATTTATTTTGATTCGATTTTACATTATTTTATTTGTTTTGTATATATTTTTTTTATACATATTTACATTATTTAATGTTTTTTTTGTATATATTTGATACAAATTTACGTTATTTTAAGTCTATATGTTTATATATTTTCATTCAAATTTACATTATTTTATGTGTATTTTGTATATGTATTTCAATACAAATTTACCTATTTTTATATGTTTTTTGTATATTTATTTTCATACAAGTTTAAATTATTTTTGTGTATTTTTGTATATAGTTCTATACAAATTTAGGTTATTTTATGTGTATTTTGTATATCTATTTTCATACAAATACACATTCTTTTCATGATATTTTGTTTATTTATTTTGACACGAATTAACATTATTTAATGTGTATTTTTTATATATATTTTTATACGTATTTACATTATTTCAAGTGTATTTTGTATATATATTTCTATAGAAATCTGCGCTATTTTATGTGTATTCGTATATATATTTTTAGACAAATTTACATTGTTTTATGTGTATTTTGCATATTTTTTCAATACAAATTTACCTTATTGTATGTGCATTTTGTATATTAATTTTATTACAAATTTGATTAATCTGTGTATTTTTGTATATGTATTTTTATAAAAATATGCTTTATTTTATGGGTATTTTGCATCTTTATTTTCATACAAATTTACATTATTTTATTGATATTCTGTGTATTTATTTTAAAATGATTTTACATTATTCCATGTGTATTTTGTATATATATTTTATATAAAATGTATTTGTTTTCATTTCATACAAATCTACATTATTTTATGTGTTTTTTTGTACATGTATTTAAATACAAATTTAAGTAGTTATATGTGTATTTTGTGTATCTATTTTGTATGTATATTTTTATAGAAATTTACTCTATTTTATGAGTATTCGTATATATATTTTGATACAAATTTACATTATTGATGTGTATTTTGCATATCTATTTCAATACCAATTTACTTTATTGTACGTTCATTTTGTATATTTATTTTAATACAAATTTAACTATTTTATATGTATTTTTGTATATATATTTTTATGCAAATATGCGTTATTATATGGATATTTTGCATCTTTATTTTCATACAAATTTACATTATTTTATTGATATTTTCTTTATTTATTTTGATACGATTTAACATTATTCTATGTGTATTTTGTATATTTTTTTTACACATATTTACATTATTTAATGTTCATTTTGTATATATATTTTATCCAAATTTACATTATTTTATGTGTATTTGTTTATATATTTTCATACAAATTTACATTATTTTATGTGTTTTTTGTATATATATTTTTCTACGTATTTAAATTATTTTATGTGTATTTTGTATATACATTTTCATAAAAAAAATTACGTTATTTTATTGTGTATATAAGTATATATTTTGATACAAATTTTATACAAATTAATGTTATTTAATGTGTATTTGTATACATATTTTCATACAAATTTATATTATTTTATGTGTATTTTTTCATATATTTCATTACAAATTTACCTTATTTTATATTTATTTTGTATATTTATTTCATTCAATTTTAAATTATTTTATGTGTATATTTGTATTTGTATTTAGGTTATTTTATGTGTATTTTGTATATATATTTTCATCCAAAATTACATTATTTTATTGATATTTTCTTAATTTAATTCGATACGAGTTTAGATTATTTTATATGTATTTTGTATACATATTTTTATACTCATTTACATTATCTAAAGTGTTTTTTCCATATATATTTTTATGCAAATTTATTTTGTGTTCATTTTTGTACATCTATTTTTATAGAAATTTGCGTTATTTTATGTATATAGATTTATATAAATTTACGTTATTTTATGTGCATTTTGTATATTTATATTTATACAAATACACATTCTTTTATTGGTATATTGTTTATTTACATTTATACGAATTTACATTATTTTATGTGTATTTTGTATACATTTTTTTATACGTATTTACTTAATATTATGTGTATTTTGTATATGTATTTTTATAGAAATCTACGTTATTTCATGTGTATTCGTATATATATTTTGAAACAAATTTACATTATTTTATATGTATTTTGCATATCTCAATACAAATTTACCTTATTGTATGTGCATTTTGTATATTTATTTTAATACAAATTCAAATATTTTATGTGTATTTTGGTATCAATAATTTTATAAAAAAAGCGTTATTTTATAGGTATTTTGCATCTTAATTTTCATACAAATTTACATTATTTTATTAATATTCTGTGTATATATTTTGATACGATTTTGCATTATACTATTTGTGTTTTGTATATATTTTTTTATACATATTTACATTATTTAATGTGTATTTTGAATATATATTTTATACAAATTAACGTTATTATATGTGTACTTGTTTATATATTTTCTTTCAAATTTACATTATTTTATATGTATTTTGTATATGTATTTCAATACAAATTAACCTAATTTTATGTGTATTTTGTATATTTCTTTTCATACAAATTTAAATTATTTTTGTGTGTTTTTGTATATAGTTTTATACAAATTTAGGTTATTTTATGTGCGCATTTACATTATTTAATGTGTGTTTTGTATATATATTTTTATCCTAAGTTACTTTATTTTACGTTCATTTTTGGACATATATTTTTATGGAAATTAGCGTTATTTTATATGTATTTGTATATGTTTTCTCATACAAATTTACATTATTTTATTGCTATTTTGTTTATTTAGTTTGATACGAATTACATGATTATATGTGTATTTTGTACATATTTTTTTATACGTATTTACATTACTTAATGTGTATTTTGTTTATATATTTTAAAACAAATTTACGTTATTATATGTATTTTTATAAATATTTTGATACAAATCTACATTATTTTATGTATTTTGTATATACATTTCAATTCAAGTTTAGCTTATTTTATCTGTATTTTGTCTATCTATTTTCATACGAATTTAATAACTTTTGTGTATTTTTGTATATAGTTTTATACAAATTTACGTTATTTTATGTGTATTTTGTATATTTATATTTATACAAATACACATTCTTTTATTGGTATTTTGTTTATTTATTTTGAAACGAATTTACATTATTTTATGTGTATTTTGTATACATTTTCTTATACGTATTTACTTCATTTTATGTGTATTTTGTATATATATTTTTATACAAATCTACGTTATTTTATGTGTATTCGTATATATATTTTGAAACAAATTTACTTTGTTTTATATGTATTTTGCATATCTATTTCAATACAGATTTACCTAATTGTATGTGTATTTTGTATATTTATTTTAATACAAATTAATTTTTTCATGTGTATTTTGGTATATATATTTCTATAAAAAATGCGTTATTTAATGGGTATTTTGCATCTTTATTTTCATAGAAATTTACATAGTTTTATTAATATTCTGTGTATTTATTTTGATACGATTTTACATTATTCTATTTGTGTTTTGTATATATTTTTTCATACATATTTACATTATTTAATGTGTATTTTGTATATTTTAAAACAAATTTACGTTATTTTATGCGCATCTGTTAAAATATTTTGATTCAAATTTACATTATTTTATGTATTTTGTATATATATTTCAATACAAATTTAGTTTATTTTATGTATATTTTGTATATCTATTTTCATTCGTATCAAAATAAATAAACAAAATAGCAATAAAATAATGTAAATTTGTATGAGAAAACATATACAAATACACATAAAATAACGCAAATTTCTAAAAAAATATATGTACAAAAATGCACATAAAATAAAGTAAATTTGCATAAAAATATATATACAAAACACACATTAAATAATGTAAATGCGTACATGAAATAACCTAAATTTGTATAAAACTATATACAAAAATACACAAAAATATTTAAAATTTGTATGAAAAGAAATATACAAAATACACATAAAATTAGGTAAATTTGTATTAAAATACATATACAAAATACACATAAAATAATGTAAATTTGAATGAAAATATATAAACAAATACACTTAAAATAACGTAAATTTGTATAAAATATACATGTATATAAATATATATATAAATATATATAAAAAAGAAATAGAATAATGTAAAATCCTATCAATATAAATACACAGAATATCAATAAAATAATGTAAATTTGTATGAAAAGAAAGATGCAAAATTCCCATAAAATAGCGCATTTTTTATAAAAATATATATACCAAAATACACATAAAATATCTAAATATGTATTGAAATAAATATACAAAATGCATATACAGTAAGGTAAATATGTATTGAAAGAGATATTCAAAAATACATATAAAACAAAGCTAATTTGTTTCAAAATATATATACGAATACACATAAAATAACGTAGATTTCTATAGAAATATATATACAAAATACACATGAAATTATGTAAATACGTGTAAAAATATATATACAAAATACATATCTAGGTAAATTCGTGTCAAAATAAATAAACAAAATATCATGAAAAGAATGTGTATTTGCATGAAAATAAATAATAGATAATAAATTTGTATGAAATAAATATGCAAGATACACATTTTTTATGTGTATTTTGTATATATTTTTATAGAAATCAACGTTATTTTATGTGTATTCGTATATATATTTTGAAACAAATTTACATTGTTTTATATGTATTTTGCATATCTATTTCAATACAAATTTACCTTACAGTATGTGCATTTTTTAAATTTATTTTAATACAAATTTTAATATTTTATGTGTATTTTGGTATATATATTTTTATAAAAAATGCGTTATTTTATGGCTATTTTGCATCTTTATTTTCATACAAATTTACATTATTTAATTAATATTCTGTGTATTTATTTTGACACGATTTTACATTATTCTATTTGTGTTTTGTATATATTTTTTTTATACATATTTACATTATTTAATTAGTATTTTGTATATATATTTGATACAAATTTACGTTATTTTAAGTGTATATGTTTATATATTTTCATTCAAATTTCCATTATTTTATGTGTATTTTGTATATGTATTTCAATACAAATTTACCTAATTTTATGTGTATTTTGTATATTTATTTTCATACAAATTTAAATTATTTTTGTGTATTTTTGTATATAGTTTTATACAAACTTAGGTTATTTTATGAGTATTTTGTATATCTATTTTCATACAAATACACATTCTTTTATTGATATTTTGTTTATTTATTTTTACGAGAATTTAAATTATTTAATGTGTATTTTGTATATATATATATATATATATATATATATATATATATATATATATATATATATATATATATATATATATATATATATATATATATATATATATATATATATATATATTTTTATACGTATTTACATCATTTCATGTGTATTTTGTATATATATTTCTATTGAAATCTACGTTATTTTATGTGTATTCGTATATAGATTTTTAAACAAATTTACGCTTTAATGTGCATTTTGTATATTTTTTCAATACAAATTTACCTTATTGTACGTGCATTTTGTATATTAATTTTAATTTTAATTTTATGGGTATTTTGCATCTTTATTTTCATACAAAATTACATTATTTTATTGATATTCTGTGTATTTATTTTGATACGATTTTACATTATTCTATGTGTATTTTGTATATATTTTTCATTTAATTAGCTTATTTTATGTGTATTTTGTATATCTATTTATTTTAATACAAAATCAAATATTTTATGTTTTTTCGTATATATATTTTTATAAAAAATGCGTTATTTTATGGGTATTTTGCATCTTAATTTTCATTCAAATATACATTATTTTATTAATATTTTCTGTATTTATTTTCATACGATTTTACATTATTTTATTTGTGTTTTGTATATATTTTTTAATACATATTTACATTATTTAATATGTTTTTTGTATATACGTTATTTTAAGTCTATATGTTTATATATTTTCATTCAAATTTACATTATTTTATGTGTTTTTTTTGTCTATGTATTTCAATACAATTTTACCTAATTTTATATGTTTTTTAATATTTATTTTCATACAAGTTTAAATTATTTTTGTGTATTTTTGTTTATAGTTTTATACAAATTTAGGTTATTTTATGTGTATTTTGTATATCTATTTTCATACAAATAAACATTCTTTTCATGATATTTTGTTTATTTATTTTGACACGAATTAACATAATTTAATGGGTATTTTGTATATATATTTGTATACGTATTTACATTATTTCAAGTGTATTTTGTATATATATTTCTATAGAAATCTGCGTTATTTTATGTGTATTCGTTTAAATATTTTGAAACAAATTTACATTGTTTTATGTGTATTTTGCATATTTTTACAATACAAATTTACCTTATTGTATGTGCATTTTGTATATTAATTTTAATACAAATTTGATTAATCTATGTGTATTTTTGTATATGTATTTTTATAAAAATATGCTTTATTTTATGGGTATTTTGCATCTTTATTTTCGTACAAATTTACATTATTTTATTGATATTCTGTGTATTTATTTTAATATGATTTTACATTATTCTATGTGTATTTTGTATATATATTTTATATAAAATGTATTTGTTTTCATTTCATACAAATCTACATTATTTTATGTATTTTTTGTACATGTATACACATAAAATATTTAAATTTGTATTGAAATAAATATACAAAATGCACATACAATAAGGTAAACTTGTATTTAAAGAGATATGCAAAAATACATATAAAACAATGTAAATTTGTTTCAAAATATATATACGAATACACATAAAATAACGTAGATTTCTATAAAAATATATATACAAAATACACATAAAATTAAGTAAATACGTATAAAAAAATGTAAACAAAATACACATAAAACAATGTAAACTCGAAACAAAATAAACAAACAAAATACCAATAAAAGAATTTGTATTTGTATAAATATAAATGTACAAAATACACATACAAAATAAACATAAAATAAGGTAAATTTGTAATGAAATATATGTACAAAATACACATAAAATAATGTAAATTTATATGAAAATATATATACAAATACACATAAAATACCATGAATTTGTATAAACTTATATATTCAAAATAAATATTAAATAATGTAAATGCGTATAAAAATATATATACAAAGTACATATAAAATAATGTAAATTCGTATCAATATAAATCAACAAAATACCAATAAAATAATATATATTTGAATGAAAATAGATTTACAAAATACACATAACATAACTAAAATTTGTATTGAAATATATACAAAAATAAATAAAAATAATTTGAGTTTGTATGAAAATAGATATTCAAAATACATATAAAACTAAGTAAATTTCTTTTGAAATATATATACAAAATACCCATAAAATATTGTAAATTTGTGTCAAAATATATAAACAAATACACATAAAATAACTTAAAATAACATAAATATGTATCAAATATATATACAAAAAACACATTAAATAATGTAAATATGTATAAAATATATATACAAAACATAAATAAAATAATGTAAAATCGTATCAAAATAAATACAGAAAATATTAATAAAATAATGTAAATTTGTATGAAAATTAAGATGCAAAATACCCATAAAATAACACATTTTTTATAAAAATAAATATACGAAAAAACACAAAATATTAGATTTTGTATTAAAATAAATAGATATACATACTTTTATTGGTATTTTGTTTATTTATTTTGTTTCGAATTTACATTATTTTATGTGTATTTTGTTTACATTTTTTTATACGTATTTACTTAATTTTATGTGTATTTTGTATACATATTTTTATAGAAATCTACGTTATTTTATGTGTATTCGTATATATATTTTGAAACAAATTTACATTGTTTTATATGTATTTTTGCATATCTCTTTCAATAGAAGTTTATCTTATTGTATGTGCATTTTGTATATTTATTTCAATACAAATTTAAATATTTTATGTGTATTTTGGTATATATATTTTTATAAGAAATGCGCTATTTGATGGGAATTTTGTATCTTTATTTTCATACAAATTTGCATTATTTTATTAATATTCGGTGTATTTATTTTGATACGATTTTACATTATTCTATTTGTTTTTTGTATATATATTTTTTATACATATTTACATTATTTAAATGTATCTTGCATATATATTACATACAAATTTATTATCTATTATTTATTTTCATACAAATACACATTCTTTTCATGATATTTTGTTTATTTATTTTGTCACGAATTTACATTACTTAATATGTATTTCATATATATATTTCTATACGTATTTACATAATTTCATGTGTATTTTGTATATATATTTCTATAGAAATCTCTGTTATTTTATGTGTATTCGTATATATATTTTGAAGCAAATTTACAGTTTTATTTGAATTTTGCGTTTTTTTTTCAATACAAATTTACCTTATTTTATATGTGCTTTTTGTATATTAATTTTAATACAAATTTAATTATTCTATGTGTATTTTTGTATATGTATTTAAAAAAAATGCTTTATCTGATGGGTATTTTGCATCTTTATTTTCATACAAATTTAAATTATTTTATTGATATTCTGTGTACTTATTTTGATACGATTTTACATTATTCTATGTATAACAAAAATAAATACAGAATACACAAAAATAGATATGCAAAATACATATAAATAATGTAAATTTGTTTCAAAATATATATACGAATACACATGAAATAAGGTAGATTTCTATAAAAATATATATTCAAAATACACATAAAACTAAGTAAATACGTATAAAAAATGTATACAAAATACACATAAAATAATGTAAATTAGTATCAAAATAAATAAACAAAATACCAATAAAAGAATGTGTATTTGTATATATATATATATATATATATATATATATATATATATATATATATATATATATATATATATATATATATATATATATATATATATATATATATATATATATATATATATATATATATATATACAAAATACACATTAAATAATATAAATTTCTTTAAAACTATACAAAATACACATGAAATGATGTAAATACGTATAAAAATATATATACAAAATACACATTAAATAATGTAAATTCGCGTCAAAATAAATAAACAAAATGTCAGTAAAAGAATGTGTATTTGTATGAAAATAGATATACAAAATACACATAAAATAACCTAAATTTGTATCAAACTATATACAAAAATACACAAAAATATTTTAAATTTGTATGAAAATAAATATTCAAAATACACATAAAATTAGGTAAATTTGTATTGAAATACATACACAAAATACACATAAAATAATGTAAATTTGAATGAAAATACATAAACAAATACACTTAAAATAACGTAAATTTGTATAAAAATACATGTACAAAACACAAATAGAATAATGTAAAATCGTATCAAAATAAATACACAGAATATTAATAAAATAATGTAAATTTGTATGAAAATAAAGAAGCAAAATACCCATAAAATAACACATTTTTTTTATTTATAAAAATATATATACCAAAATACACATCAAAAAATTAAATTTGTATTAAAATAAATATACAAAAAACACATACAATAAGGTAAATTTGTATTGAAATAGATATGCAAAATACATATAAAACAATGTAAATTTTTTTCAAAATATATATACGAATACACATAAAATAACGTAGATTTCTATAAAAATATATGTAGAAAATACACATAAAATGAAGTAAATACGTATGTAAAAATGTATACAAAATACACATAAAATAATGTAAATTCGTATCAAAATAAAGAAACAAAATATCAATAAAAGAATGTGTATTTGTATGAATATAAATATAGAAAATACACATAAAATAACGTATATTTATATAAAACTATATACAAAAATACACAGAAGTAATTAAATTTGTATGAAAATATATACAAAATACACACGAAATAAGCTAAATTTGAATTGAAATATATATACAAAATACATGAAATAAAGTAAATTTGTATCAAAATATTTATACAAATACACATATAATAACGTAAATTTGTATGAAAATATATAAACAAAATACACATTAAATAATGTAAATACGTATAAAAAATATGTACAAAATACACATATAATCATGTAATTCGTATCAAAATAAATAAACAAAATACCAATAAAATAATATAGATTTGTATGAGTAAACGTGTATGTTGCATATTTTTTCAATACAAATTTACCTTATTATATACGCATTTTGTATATTAATTTTAATACAAATTTAATTATTCGATGTGTATTTTTGTATCTGTATTTTTATAAACATATGCTTTATTTTTTGGGTATTTTGCATCTTTATTTTCAAACAAATTTACATTATTTTATTGATATTCTGCTCATTCATTTTGATACGAATTGACATTATTCTATGTGTATTTTGTATATATTTTTCATACAAATTTACGTTATTTTATGTTTAAAAATATCTACAAAATACACATATAATCATGTAATTCATATCAAAATAAATAAATAAAATACCAATAAAATAATATAAATTTGTATGAGTAAACGTGTATGTTGCATATTTTTTCAATACAAATTTACCTTATTATATACGCATTTTGTATATTAATTTTAATAGAAATTTAATTATTCGATGCGTATTTTTGTATCTGTATTTTTATAAACATATGCTTTATTTTTTGGGTATTTTGCATCTTTATTTTCATACAAATTTACATTATTTTATTGATATTCTGCTCATTCATTTTGATACGAATTGACATTATTCTATGTGTATTTTGTATATATTTTTCATACAAATTTACGTTATTTTATGTGTATTTGTTTATATATTTTGACACAAATTTACAATATTTTATGGGTATTTTGTATATACTTTTCAAAAGAAATTTACCTAGTTTTATGTGTATTTTGTATATCTATTTTCATACAAAATGAAATTATTTCTATGTATTTTTGTATATATTTTAATACAAATTTTTGTTATGTTATGTGTATTTTGTAAATTTATTTTCATTCAAATATATATTATTTTATTGGTGTTTTGTTGATTTATATTGATACGAATTTACATTATTTTATATGTACTTTGTATATATATTTTTATACGCTTTTACATTATTTAATATTTATTTTGAATATATATTTTTATACAAATTCATGGTATTTTATATGTATTTGTATATATATTTTTATATAAATTTACATTATTTTATGTGTATTTTGTACATATATTTTTTTACAAATCTACCTTATTTTATGTTTATTTTGTATGTGTATTTTGTATATTTATATTTATCCAAATACACATTCTTTGATTGGTATTTTGTTTATTTATTTTAATTCGAATTTACATTATTTTATGTGTATTTTGTATACATTTTTTTATACGTATTTACTTAGTTTTAAGTGTATTTTGTATATATATTTTTTATAGAAATCTACGTTTTTTTATTTGTATTCGTATATATATTTTGAAACAAATTTACATTGTTTTATATGTATTTTTGCATATCTCTTTCAATACAAATTTACCTTATTGTATGTGCATTTTGTATATTTATTTCAATGCAAATTTTAATATTTTATGTGTATTTTGGTATATATATTTTTATAAGATTAAGAAAATTTGAATAAAAATATATATAAAAAAACAAAAAAATAAATTTCAATTTGTATGAAAATAGATATACAAAATACACATATAATTAGTTAAATTTGTATTTAAATACATGTACAAAATACACATAAAATAATGTAAATTTGTATGAAATGAAAACAAATTCACATAAAATTCGCGTCAAAATAAATAAACAAAATATCAATAAAAGAATGTGTATTTGTATGAAAATAGATACACAAAATACACATAAAATGACCTAAATTTGTATCAAACTATATACAAAAATACACAAAAATATTTTAAATTTGTATGAAAATAAATATACAAATTACACATAAAATTAGGTAAATTTGCATTGAAATACATACACAAAATTCACATAAAATAATGTAAATTTGAATGAAAATACATAAACAAATACACTTAAAATAACGTAAATTTGTATAAAAAAAATATGTACAAAACACAAATAGAATAATGTAAAATCGTATGAAAATAAATACACAGAATATTAATAAAATAATGTAAATTTGTATGAAAATAAAGAAGCAAAATACCTATAAAATAACGCATTTTTTTTATTTATAAAAATATATATACCAAAATACACATCAAAAAATTAAATATGTATTAAAATAAATATACAAAAAACACATACAATAAGGTAAATTTGTATTGAAATAGATATGCAAAATACATATAAAACAATGTAAATTTGTTTCAAAATATATATACGAATACATATATAATAACGTAGATTTCTATAAAAATATATATAGAAAATACACATAAAATATAGTAAATACGTATAAAAAATGTATACAAAATACACATAAAATAATGTAAATTCGAATCAAAATAAATAAACAAAATAGCAATAAAAGAATGTGTATTTGTATAAATATAAATATTCAAAATACACATAAGATAACGTAAATTTATATAAAACTATATACAAAAATACACAGAAGTAATTAAATTTGTATGAAAATATATACAAAATACACACAAAATAAGCTAAATTTGAATTGAAATATATATACAAAATACATGAAATAAAGTAAATTTGTATCAAAGTATTTATACAAATACACATATAATAACGTAAATTTGTATGAAAATATATGAACAAAATACACATTAAATAATGTAAATACGTATAAAAAAATATGTACAAAATACACATATAATCATGTAATTCGTATCAAAATAAATAAACAAAATACCAATAAAATAATATAAATTTGTATGAGTAAACGTGTATGTTGGATATTTTTTCAATACAAATTTACCTTATTATATACGCATTTTGTATATTAATTTTAATATATGTGTATTTGAATATATATTTTGATACAAATTTACATTATTTTATGTATTTTCTATATTTATTTCAATTCAAATTTAGCTTATTTTATGTGTCTTTTGTATATCTATTTTCATACAAATTTAATTAGTTTTGTTTATTTTTGTATATAGTTTTATACAATTTTACGTTATTTTATGTGTATTTTGTATATTTATATTTATAAAAGTAAACATTCTTTTATTGGCATTTAGTTTATTTATTTTGATACGAATTTACATTATTTGATGTGTATTTTGTATACATTTTCTTATACGTATTTACTTCATTTTATGAGTATTTTGTATATATATTTTTATAGAAATCTACGTTATTTTATGTGTATTCGTATATATATTTTGAAACAAATTTACATTGTTTTATGTGTATTTTGCATATCTATTTCAATACAAATTTACCTTATTTTATGTGCATTTTGTATATTTATTGTAATACAAATTTAAATATTTTATGTGTATTTTGGTATATATATTTTCATAAAAATTGCGTTGTTTTATGGGTATTTTGCATCTTTATTTTCATACAAATTTACATTATTTTATTAATATTCTGTGTATTTATTTTGATACTATTTGATTTGATTACATTATTCTATTTGTGTTTTGTATATATTTTTTTATAGATATTTACATTATTTAATGTGTATTTTCTATATATATTTCATACAAATTTACGTTATTTTAAGTGTATTTGTTTATATATTTTCATTCAAATTTACATTATTTTATGTGTATTTTGTATATGTATTTCAATAGAAATTTAACTAGTTTTATGTGTATTTTGTATTTATATTTTTATACAAATTTAAATTATTTTTGTGTATTTTGTATATCTATTTTCGTACAAATACACATTCTTTTATTGATATTTTGCTTATTTATTTTGATGCGAATTTACATTATTTAATGTGTATTGTGTATATATATTTTTATACGTATTAACGTCATTTCATGTGTATTTTGTATATATATTTCTATAGAAATATACGTTATTTTATGTGTATTCGTATATATATTTTAAAACAAATATACATTGTTTTATGTGCATTTTGTATATTTTTTCAATACAAATTTCCCTTATGGTACGTGCATTTTGTATATTAATTTTAATACAAATTTAATTATTCTATGTGTATTCTTGTATATGTATTTAAAAAAAAATATGCCTGTATTTAAATACAAATTTAACTAATTATATGTGTATTTTGTATATCTATTTTCATACAAATTGAAATTTTTTTTTTTTTGTATATACTTTTATTCAAATGTTCGTAATTTTATGTGTATTTTGTATATTTATTTTCCTACAAATATACGTTCTTTTATCGGAATTTTGTTTATTTATTTTGATACGAATTTTCATTTTTTTAGTTGTATTTGATATATATATTTTTATACTTATTTACATAATTTTATATGTATTTTGAATATATATTTTCACAGAAATTTACTCTATATGTATATACAAAAAAACACAAAAACTATTTAAATTTGTATAAATATAAATATAAAAAATACACATAAAATTAGGTTAATTTGTATTGAAATACATATACAAAATACACTTAAAATAATGTAAATTTGAATGAAATTATATAAACAAATACACTTAAAATGACGTTAATTTGTATAAAATATATATAAAAAATACACATTAAATAATGAAAATATGTATAAAAAAATATATACAAAACACAAATAGTATAATATAAAATCGTATCAAAATATATACACAGAATATTAATAAAATAATGTACATTTCAATGAAAACTAAGATGCAAAATACCTATATAATAACGCATTTTTTTAAAATTATATATACCAAAAAACACATAAAATATTTGAATTTGTATTAAAATAAATATACAAAATGCACATACAATAAGGTAAATTTGTATTGAAATAGATATGCAAAAAACATATAAAACAATGTAAATTTGTTTCAAAATATATATACGAATACACATAAAATAACGTAGATTTCTATAAATATATACGAAATACGAATCAAAAATGTATACGAAATACACATAAAATAATGTAAATTCATATAAATATAAATAAACAAAATACCAATAAGAGAATGTGTATTTGTATAAATATAAATATACAAAATGCACATAAAATAACGTAAATTTGTATAAAACTATATACAAAAATACACAGAAGTAATTAAATTTGTATGAAAATAGATATACAAAATACACACAAAATAAGCTAAATTTGAATTGAAATATATATACAAAATACATAAAATAAAGTAAATTCGTTTCAAAATATTTTTAACAAATACACATATAATAACGTAAATTTGTAAAAAAAAAATATATAAACAAAATACACATTAAGTAATGTAAATACGTATAAAAAGATATTTACAAAATACACCAATAATCAAGTCATTCGTATCAAAAAAATTAACAAAAAACTAATTAAATAATGTAAATTTGTATGAGAAAACATATACAAAATACACATAAAATAACGTTTTAAGTTTCTATAAAAATATGTACAAAATGCACATAAAATTAGTTTGCATAAAAATATTTACAAAACACACATTAGATAATGTAAATTAGTATATAAATATTTATACAAAATACCTATGAAATAATCTAAATTCGTATCGAGTTAAATTAAGAAAATAACAATAAAATAATGTAATTTTGGATGAAAATATATATAAAAAACACTCATAAAATAACCTAAATACAAATACAAATATACAGATTAAATAATTTAAAATTGAATGAAATAAATATACAAGATAAACATAAAATAAGGTAAATTTGTAATAAAATATATGTAAGAATACACATAAAATAACATAAATTTGTATGAAAATATATATACAAATACACATAAAATAATTTTACGTGTATTTTGTATATTTCTTTTCATACAAATTTAAATTATTTTTGTGTATTTTTTTATACAATAAGGTAAATTTATATTGAAATAGATATGCAAAATACATACAAAACAATGTAAAATTTGTTTGAAAATATATATACGAATACACATAAAATAACGTAGATTTCTATAAAAATATATATACAAAATACACATAAAATGAAGTAAATACGTATAAAAAAATGTATACAAAATACACATAAGATAATGTAAATTCGTATCAAAATAAATAAACAAAATACCAATAAAAAAAATGTGTATTTGTATAAAAATAAATATACAAAATACACATAAAATGTCGTAAATTTATATAAAACTATATAAAAAAATACACAAAAGTAGTTAAATTTGTATGAAAATAGATATACAAAATACACATAAAATAAACTAAATTTTTGTATTTTTGTATATACTTTTATATCAATTTACGTTATTTTATGTGTATTTTGTATATTTATATTTATACAAATACACATTCTTTTATTAATATTTTGTTTATTTATTTCGATACGAGTTTACATTATTTTATGTGTAATTTGAACACATATTTTTATACGTATTTACTGCATTTTATGTGTATTTTGTATATATATCTTTATTGAAATATGCGTTATTTTAAGTGTATTCGTATATATATATTTTGAAACAAATTTACATTGTTTTATATGTATTTTGCATATCTATTTCAATACAAATTTTCCTTATTATGTGTGCATTTCGTATATTTATTTTAATACAAATTCAAATATTTTATGTGTTTTGGTATATAAATTTTTTTAAAAAATGCGCTACTTTTGGGGTATTTTGCATCTTAATTTTCATACAAATTTACATTATTTTATTAATATTCTGTTTATTTATTTTGATACGATTTTACATTATTCTATTTGTGTTTTGTATATATTTTTCTATACATATTTACATTATTTAATGTGATTTGATATATATATATATATATATATATATATATATATATATATATATATATATATATATACATATATATATATATATATATATATATATATATATATATATATATATATATATATATATATATATATATATATTTTTTATACAAATTTACGTTAATTTAAGTGTATTTGTATATATATTTTAACTCAAATTTACACTATTTGATGTGTATTTTGTAAATGTATTTAAATACATTGTTTATATATTTTCATACAGATTTACATTATTTTATGAGTGTTTTGTATATGTATTTCAATCCAAATTTGCCTAATTTTATGTGTATTTTGCCTATCTATTTTCAAACAAATTTAAATTATTTTTGCGTATTTTTTTATTATTTTTTATACAAATTTTAGTTAATTTATTTGTTTTTTGTATATATATTTTCTTTCATATATACATTCTATTATTGCAATTTTGTTTATTTATTTTGATTCGAGTTTCCATTACTTTATGTGTATTTTGTATATATATGTTTCTACGTATTTACATTATTTTATGTGTATTTTGGATATATATTTTCATAAAAATTTACGTTATTTTATTGTGTGCTCTCGTATATATTTTGATACAAATTTTATACAAATTCATCTTATTTTATGTGTATTTGAATACATATTTTCATACAAATTTAAATTATTTTATGTGTATTTTTACATTTATTTCATTACAAATTTACCTTATTTTATGTTTGTTTCATATATTCATTTTATGCAATTTTAAATTATTTTATGTGTATATTTGTATTTGTATTTAGGTTATTTTATTTGTATTTTCTATATACATTTTCATCCAAAACTACATTATTTTATTGGTATTTTGTTAATTTAATTCGATACGAATTTAGATTATTTTAAAGGTATTTTTTATACATTTTTTTATACGCATTTACATTATTTAATGTGTGTTTTGTATATAGATTTTGATGCAAATTTACTTAATTTAATGTGCATTTTTGTACATATATTTTTAAAGAAATTAGCGTTATTTTATATGTATTTTGTATATGCTTTCTCATATAAATTTACATTATATTATTGGTATTTTGTTTATTTATTTTGATACGAATTACATGATTATATGTGTATTTTCTACATATTTTTTTTATACGTATGTACATTATTTAATGTGTATTTTTTTATGTGTTTTTATACAAATCTACGTTATTATATGTGCATTTGTATAAATATTTTGATACAAATTTACATTATTTGATGTATTTTGTAAATATATATATATATATATATATATATATATATATATATATATATATATATATATATATATATATATATATATATATATATATATATATATAGATATATATATATATATATATATATATATATATATATTTATATATATATATATATATATATATTTTTTTTATTATTTTTTGTATTTTATTTATATATTTTATATAAATTTTTTTTTATTTTTTATATGTATTTTTTTTTTTTTTTTTTTTTTTTTTTTATTGGTATTTTTTTATTTATTTTTTTAGTTTATGTGTATTTTGTATTATTTTTTTTTTTTTTATTTACTTCATTTGATGCATATTTTGCATATATATTTTTATAGAAATCTACGTTATTTTATGTGTTTTCGTATATATATTTTGAAACAAATTTTACATTGTTTTATATGTATTTTGCATATCAATATAAATTTACCTTATTGTATGCATTGTATATGTATTTATATATATATATTAAAAAAATGCGTTATTTTATGGATATTTTGCTACTTTATTTTCATACAAATTTACATTATTTTATTAATATTCTGTGTATTTATTTTGTTACGATTTTACATTATTCTATTTGGGTTTTGTATATATATTTTTTTATACATATTTACATTACTTAATGTGTATTTTGTATATATATTTTATACAAATTTACGTTATTTTAAGTGTATTTGTTTATATATTTTCATTCAAATTTACATTATTTTATGTGTATATTGTAAATGTATTTCAATACAAATTTACCTAATTTTATGTGTATTTTGTATACTTATTTTCAAACAAATTTAAATTATTTTTGTGTATTTTTGTGTATAGTTTTATACAAATTTACGTTATTTTATGTGTATTTTGTATATCTATTTTCATACAAATACACATTCTTTTATTGATATTTTGTTCATTTATTTTGACACGAATTTACATTATTTAATGTCTATTTTGTATATATATTTTTATACGTATTTACAGCATCTCAAGTGTATTTTGTATATTTATTTCTATAGAAATCTGCGTTATTTTATGTGTATTCGTATATATATTTTTAAACAAATTTACATTGTTTTATGTGTATTTTGCATATTTTTTTAATAAAAATTTATCTTATTGTATGTGCATTTTGTATATTAATTTTACTACAAATTTAGTTATTGAATGTATATTTATGTCTATGTATTTTTATAAAAATATGCTCTATTTTATTGGTATTTTGCATCTTTATTTTCATACAAATTTACATTATTTTATTAATATTTTGTGTATTTATTTTGATACGATTTTACATTATTTTCTATGTGTATTTTGTATATATATTTAATACAAATGTACGTTATTTTATGTGTATTTGTTTTCATTTCATACAAATTTTCATTATTATATGTGTATTTTGTACATGTACAAATTTTTACAAATTTAACTAATTATATGTGTATTTTGTATATCTATTTTCATAAAAATTGAAATTATTTTTGTTTTTTTTTGTATATATTTTTTATACAAATTTTCGTTATTTTATGTGTATTTTGTATATTTATTTTCCTACAAATTATACGTTCTTTTATCGGAATTTTTTTTGTTTATTTTGATACGAATTTACATTATTTTAGATGTATTTGGTATATATATTTTTATACTATTTACATCATTTTATATGTATTTTGTATGTATATTTTCATAGAAATTTACTCTATTTTATGTGTATTCGTATATATATTTTGATACAAATTTACATTATTGATGTGTATTTTGCATATGTATTTCAATACAAATTTACTTTATTGTATACCCATTTTGTATATTTATTTCAATACAAATTTAATTATTTCATGTGTATTTTTGTATATATATTTTTATGCATATATGCGTTATTATATGGGTATTTTGCATCTTTATTTTCATACAAATTTAAATTATTTTATTGATATTCTGTTTATTTATTTTTGAACGATTTAACATTATTCTATGTGTATTTTGTATATATATTTTTATATGCATTTACATTATTTAATGTATATTTTGTATATATATTTTATGCAAATTTACGTTATTTTATGGGTATTTGTTTATATATTTTCATACAAATTTACATTATTTTATGTGTATTTTGTATATGTATTTCAATACAAATTTGCCTAACTTTATGTGTATTTTGCATATCTATTTTCAAACAAATTTAAACTATTTTTGTGTATTTTTTTATTTATTTTTTTACAAATTTTAGTTATTTTATTTGTATTTTGTATATATATTTTCCTACAAATATACAATCTTTTATAATAATTTTGTTTATTTATTTTGATACGAGTTTACATTATTTTATGTGAATTTTGTATATATATTTTTCTACGTATTTATATTATTTTATGTGTATTTTGTATATATATTTTATTAAAAATTTACATTATTTTATTGTGTGTATTCCTATTTATTTTGATACAAATTTTATACAAATTCATGTTATTTTATGTGTATTTGTATATATATTTTCATACAAATTTATATTATTTTACGTGTATTTTTACATATTTTTCATTACAAATTTACCTTATTTTATGATTATTTTGTATATTTATTTCATTCAATTTTAAATTATTTTATGTGTATATTTGTATTTGTATTTACGTAATTTTATGTGTATTTTCTATATATATTTTCATCCAAAATTACATTATATTATTGGTATTTTCTTTATTCAACTCGATACGAATTTAGATTTTTTCAAAGGTATTTTGTATACATATGTTTATACTCATTTACATTATGTAATGTGTGTTTTGTATATATTTTTTAATGCAAATTTATTTTATGTGCATTTTTGTACATATATTTTTATAGAAATTTATTTATTTTATGTGTATTTTGTATATGTTTTCTCATAAAAATTTACATTATTTTATTGGTATTTTGTTTATTTATTTTGATACGAATTACATGATTATATGTGTATTTTGTATATATTTTTTATACGTAATTACATTATTTAATGTGTATTTTGTTTATATATTTTTATATAAAATTTACGTAATTATATGTGTATTTGTAAAAATATTTTGATACAAATTTACTTTATTTTATGTATTTTGTACATATATTTCAATTCAAATTAAGCTTATTTTGTGTGTATTTTGTATATCTATTTTCATATAAATTTAATTACTTTTTTGTATCTTTGGATATTGTTTTATATAAATTTACCTTATTTTATGTGCATTTTGTATATATATATTTGTACAAATACACATAAAATAAAGTAAATTTGCATAAAATAAATATACAAAACACACATTAAATAATGTAAATGCGTATAAAAATATGTATACAAAATACCTATGAAATAATCTAAATTCGTATCGAATTAAACTAACAAAAACCAATAAAATAATGTAATTTTTGTTGAAAAAATATATAGAAAATACACATAAAATAACCTAAATACAAATACATATATACACATCAAAAAATTTAAAATTGAAGGAAATAAATATTCAAAGTAAACTTAAAATAAGGTAAATTTGTAATGAAATATATGTAAAAATGCACATAAAATAATGTAGATTTGTATGAAAATATATATACAAATACACATAACATAACATGAATTTGTATAGAATTTGTATCAAATTATATACGAATACACACAATAAAATAAAGTAAATTTTTATGAAAATATATATACAAAATACACATAAAATAATGTAAATACGTAGAAAAATATATATATATATATATATATATATATATATATATATATATATATATATATATATATATATATATATATATACATATATATATATATATATACAAAATACACATTAAATAAAGTAAATTCGTATTAGAATAAATAGATAAAATTCCAATAAAACAATGTATATATGTAGGAAAATAGATATTGAAAATACAAATAAAATAACTAAAATTTGTATAAAAATATTTACAAAAACACACAAAAATTATTTAAATTTGTTTGAAAATAGATATGCAAAATACACATAAAATTAGGCAAATTTTTATTGAAATACATATACAAAATACACATAAAATAATGTAAGTTTGAATGAAAATATATAAACAAATACACTTAAAATAACGTAAAATTGAATGAAATATATATACAAAATACATATTAAATAATGTAAATATGTATAAAAAAATATATACAAAACACAAATAGAATAATGTAAAATCGTATCAAAATAAATACACAGAATATTAATAAAATAATATAAATTTGCATGAAAATAAAGATGCAAAATACCCATAAAATAACGCATTTTTTTTAAATATATATACCAAAACACACATAAAATATTTGAATTTGTATTAAAACAAATATATGAAATGCACACACAATAAGGTAAATTTGTATTGAAATATATATGCAAAATACATATAAAACAATGTAAATTTGTTTCAAAATATATATACGAAAACACATAAAATAACGCAGATTTCTATAAAGATATATATACAAAATACACATAAAATGAAGTAAATACGTATAAAAAAAATGTGTACAAAATACACATAAAATAATGTAAACTCGTATCGAAATAAATAAACAAAATACTAATAAAAGAATGTGTATTTGTATAAATATAAATATACAAAATACACATAATATAAAGTAAATTGATATAAAAGTATATACAAAAATACACAAAATTAATTAAATTTGTATGAAAATAGATATACAAAATACACATAAAATAACTCATATTTAAAAAAAATATATACAAAAATACACATAAAATAATTAAATTTGTATTAAAATAAATATACAAAATACACATACTATATGGTAAATTTGTATTGAAATAGAAATGAAAAATACATATAAAATAATGTAAATTTGTATCAAAATAGATACAAATACACACAATAAGATAACGTAATTTTTTATGAAAATATATATATATATATATATATATATATATATATATATATATATATATATATATACATATATATATATATATATATATATATATATATATATATATATATATATATATATATATATGTATATATATACAAAATACACATAAAATAATGTAAATACGTAGAAAAATACATATACAAAAAACACATAAAATAATGTAAACTCGTATCAAAATAAATAAACAAAATTCCAATGAAAGAATGTATATTTGTAGGAATATATATATATATATATATATATATATATATATATATATATATATATATATATATATATATATATATATATATATATATATATATATATATATATATATATATATATATATATATATATATATATATATATATATATATATATATATATATATATATATACAAAATGCACATACAATAAGGTAAATTTGTATATTAAAATAAATATACTTAATACACATACCATAAGGTAAATCTGTATTGAAATAGATATGCAAAATACATATTAAACAATGTAAATTTGTTTCAAAATATATGTACGAATACACATAAAATAACGTAGATTTGTATAAAAATATATATACAAAATACACATAAAATGAAGTAAATACGTATAAGAAAATTTATACAAAATACACATAAAATAATGTAAATTCGTATCAAAATAAATAAACAAAATACCAATAAAAGAATGTGTATTTGTATAAATATAAATATACAAAATAAACATAAAATAACGTAATAATAAGCTAAATTTGAATTGAAATGTATATACAAAATACAATATTTTATGTGTATATTTGTATTTGTATTTAGGTTATTTTATGTGTATTTTGTATATATATTTTTATCCAAAATAACATTATTTTATTGGTATTTTCTTAATTTAATTTGATACGAATTTAGATTATTTCATAGGTATTTTCTATACATATTTTTATACTCATTTACATTACCTAATGTGTGTTTTGTATATATATTTTTATGCAAATTTATTTTATGTTCATTTTTGAACATATATTTTTATAGAAATTTGTGATATTTTATGTATATAGTTTTATATAAATTTACGTTATTTTATGTGCATTTTGTATATTTATATTTATACAAATACACATTCTTTTATTGGTATATTGTTATTTACATTTATACGAATTTACATTATTTTATGTGTATTTTGTATACATTTTTTTATACGTATTTACTTAATTTTATATGTATTTTGTATATGTATTTTTATAGAAATCTACGTTATTTTATGTGTATTCGTATATATATTTTGAAGCAAATTTACATTATTTTATATGTATTTTGCATATCTATTTCAATACAAATTTACGTTATTGTATGTGCATTTTGTATATTTATTTTAATACAAATTTAAATATTTTATGTGTATCTTGGTATCAATAATTAAAAAAAAAAACGAAAATTTGTATAAAAAATTATGTACAAAACACAAATAGAATAATGTAAAATCGTATCAAAATAAATACACAGAATATTAATAAAATAATGTAAAATTGTATGAAAATAAAGAAGCAAAATACCCATAAAATAACGCATTTTTTTTATTATAAAAATATATATACCAAAATACACATCAAAAAATTAAATTTGTATTAAAATAAATATACAAAAAACACATACAATAAGGTAAATTTGTATTGAAATAGATATAAAATATACATATAAAATAATGTAAATTTGTTTCAAAATATATATACGAATACACATAAAATAACGTAGATTTGTATAAAAATATATTTACAAAATACACATAAAATGAAGTATATACGTATAAAAAAATGTATACAAAATACGCATAAAATAATGTAAATTCGTATCAAAATAAATAAACAAAATACCAATAAAAGAATGTGTATTTGTATAAATATATATATACAAAATACACATAAAATAACGTAAATTTATATAAAACTATATACAAAAATACACAGAAGTAATTAAATTCGTATGAAAATAGATATACAAAATACAGATAAAATAAGCTAAATTTGAATTGAAAGTTTATACAAAATACATAAAATAATGTAAATTTGTATCAAAATATTTACAAAAATACATATAATAACGTAAATTTGTTTAAAAATATATGAACAAAATACACATTAAGTAATGTAAATACGTATAAAAAATATGTACAAAATACATATATAATCATTTAATTCGTATCAAACTAAATAAACAAAATTTCAATAAAATAATGTAAATTTGTATGAGAAAACATATACAAATACATATAAAATAACGCTAATTTCTATAAAAATATATGTCCAAAAATGAACGTAAAATAAAGTAACTATAGATAAAAATATATATACAAAACACACATTAAATAATGTAAATGCGTACATAAAATAACCTAAATTTGTATGAAACTATATACAAAAATACACAAAAATAATTTAAATTTGTATGAAAAGAAATATACAAAATACACATAAAATTAGGTTAATTTGTATTGAAATACATATACAAAATACACATAAAATAATGTAAATTTGAAAGAAAATATATAAACAAATACACATATAATAACGTAAATTTGTATGATATATATATACAAAATACACATTAAATAATGTAAATATGTATAAAAAAAATATATAGAAAACACAAATAGAATAATGTAAAATCGTATCAAAATATATACACAGAATATTAATAAAATAATGTAAATTTGTATGAAAATTAAGATGCAAAATACCTATAAAATAACGCTTTTTTATATAAAATTATTGATACCAAAATACACATAATATATTTGAATTTGTATTAAAATAAATATACGAAATGCACATACAATAAGGTAAATTTGTATTGAAATAGATATGCAAAATACATATAAAATAATGTAAATTTGTTTCAAAATATATAGACGAATACACATAAAATAACGTAGATTTCTATAAAAATACATATACAAAATACACATAATATTATAAAAATATATGTACAAAAATGAACATAAAGTAAATTTGCATAAAAATATATATACAAAACACACTTTAGATAATGTAAATGAGTATAAAAATATGTATACAAAATACCTATGAAATAATGTAATTTTGGATGAAAATATATATACAAAATACACATAAAATAACATAAATACAAATACAAATATACACATAAAATAATTTAAAATTGAAAGAAATATATATACAAAATAAACATAAAATAAGGTAACCTAAAGATAACCTAAGATAACCTAAATACAAATAAAAAAATACACATTAAATAATTTAAAATTGAATGAAATAAATATACAAAATAAACATAAAATAAGGTAAATTTGTAATAAAATATATGTAAGAATACACATAAAATAATATAAATTTGTATGAAAATATATATGCAAATACACATAAAATAACATGAATTTGTATAAAATTTGTTTCAAAATATATACGAATACACTCAATAAAACAACGTAAATTTTTATGAAAATATATATATAAAATACACATAAAATAATTTAAGTAGCATAATATATATACAAAATACACATAAAATAATGTAAATTCGTAAAAAATTAAATACACAAGATTCCAATAAAAGAATGTATATTTCTAGGAAAATATATATATAAAAAACAAATAAAATAACTAAAATTTGTATAAAAATATATACAAAAATACACATAAATAATTTAAATTTGTTTGAAAATAGATATGCAAAATACACATAAAGTTAGGCAAATTTGTATTGAAATACATATACAAAACTCACATAAAATAATGTAAATTTGTATGAAAATATATAAACAAATACATATAAAATAACGTAAATTTGGATAAAATATATATACAAAATATTCATTAAATATTTTATATATGTATAAAAATATATTATATTATAAATATATTTATTGATATTTGCGTTATTTATGTATATTTTGTATATGTTTTCTCATAGAAATTTACATTATTTTATTGGTATTTTATATATTTATTTTGATAGGAATTCCATGATTATTTGTGTATTTTGTACATTTTTTTATACGTATTTCCATTATTTAATGTGTATTTTGTTTATATATTTTTATACAAATTTACGTTATTATATGTGTATTTGTATAAGTATTTTGATACAAATTTACATTATTTTATGTATTTTGTATTTATATTTTAACTCAAATTTAGCTTATTTTATGTGTATTTTGTAAATCTATTTATTTTAATACAAAATCAAATATTTTATGTTTTTTCGTATATATATTTTTATAAAAAATGCGTTATTTTATGGGTATTTTTCATCTTAATTTTCATACAAATTTACATTATTTTATTAATATTTTCTGTATTTATTTTGATACGATTTTACATTATTTTATTTGTGTTTTGTATATATTTTTTATACATATTTACATTATTTAATGCGTTTTTTGTATATATATTTGATACATATTTACGTTATTTTAAGTTATTTTATGTGTATTTGTTTATATATTTTGACACAAATTTACAATATTTCATGGGTATTTTGTATATATATTTCAAAAGAAATTTACCTAGTTTTATGTGTATTTTGAATATCCTTTTTCATACAAACTCAAATTATTTTAATGTATTTTCGTATATATTTCAATACAAATTTTAGTTATGTTATGTGTATTTTGAAAATCTATTTTCATTCAAATATATATTATTTTATTGGTATTTTGTTGATTTATATTGATACGAATTTACATTATTTTTATATGTGCTTTGTATATATATTTTTAGACGCATTTACATTATTTAATATTTATTTTGAATATATAATTTTATACAAATTCATGGTATTTTATGTGTATTTGTATATATATTTTCATATAAATTTACATTATTTTATGTGTATTTTGTACATATATTTCATTACAAATTTACTTTATTTAATGTTTATTTGTATGTGTATTTTGTACATTTATATATATACAAATACACTTTCTTTTATTGGTATTTTGTTTATTTATTTTGTTTCGAGTTTACATTATTTTATGTGTATTTTGTTTACATTTTTTTATACGTATTTACTTAATTTTATGTGTATTTTGTATATATGTTTTGTATAGAAATCTACGTTATTTTATGTGAATTCGTATATATATTTTGAAACAAATTTACATTGTTTTATATGTATTTTTGCATATCTCTTTTAATAGAAGTTTACCTTATTGTATGTGCATTTTGTATATTTATTTCAATACAAATTTAATTATTTTATGTGTATTTTGGTATATATATTTTTATAAGATATGCGCTATTTGATGGGAGTTTTGCATCTTTATTTTCATACAAATTTACATTATTTTATTAATATTCGGTGTATTTATTTTGATACAATTTTACATTATTCTATTTGTTTTTGTATATATATTTTTGTGTATTCTTGTACATAGTTTTATACAAATTTAGGTTATTTTATGTACGCATTTACATTATTTAATGTGTGTTTTGTATATATATTTTCATGCAAATTTACGTTATTTTATGTGCATTTTTGTACATATATTTTTTTAGAAATTTGCGTTATTTTATGTGTATTTGTATATGTTTTCTCATACAAATTTACATTATTTTATTGCTATTTTGTTTATTTATTTTGATACGAATGAAAATAGATATACAAAATATACATGAAATAAACAAAATTTGTATTGAAATATATATACAAAATACATAAAATAATGTAAATTTGTATCAAAATATTTTAACAGATGCGCATAAAATTTGTTTTAAAATATACAAAATACACATTAAATAATGTAAATATGTATAAAAAATATATATACAAAACACAAATAGAATAATGTAAAATCGTATCAAAATAAATACACAGAATATTAATAAAACAATGTAAATTTGTATGAAAATAAAGATGCAAAATACCTATTAAATAACGCATTTTTTTATAAAAATATATATACCAAAATACACATGAAAAAAATAATTTGTATTAAAATAAATATACAAAATACACATACAATAACGTAAATCTGTATTGAAATAGATATGGAAAATACATATAAAACAATGTAAATTTGCTTCAAAATAGATATACGAATACACATAAAATAACGTAGATTTTTTTTAAAAATATATATACAAAATACACATAAACTGAAATAAATACGTATAAGAAAATGTATACAAAATACACATAAAATAATGTAAATTCGTATCAAAATAAATAAACAAAATACAAATAAAAGAATGTGTATTTGTATAAACATAAATATATTAACACAAAAATAACGTAAATTTGTATAAAACTATATACAAAAATATACAGATGTAATTAAATTCGTATGAAAATAGATATACAAAATACAAATAAAATAAGCTAAATTTGAATTGAAATGTATGTACAAAATACATAAAATAATGTAGATTTGTATCAAAATATTTTTAAAAATACATATAATAACGTAAATTTTGATACGATTTTACATTATTCTATTTGGGTTTTGTATATATATTTTTTATACATATTTACATTATTTAATGTGTATTTTGTATATATATTTCATACAAATTTACATTATTATATGTGTATTTTTTTATGTATTTTCTTTCAGATTTACATTATTTTATGTGTATTTTGTATATGTATTTCAAAACAAATTAACCTAATTTTATGTGTATTTTGTATATTTCTTTTCATACAAATTTAAATTATTTTTGTGTATTTTTGTACATAGTTTTATACAAATTTAGGTTATTTTATGTAGGCATTTACATTATTTAATGTGTGTTTTGTATATATATTTTTATCCATAAATACTTTATTTTACGTTCATTTTTGGACATATATTTTTATAGAAATTAGCGTTATTTTATATGTATTTGTATATGTTTTCTCATACAAATTTACATTATTTTATTGATATTTTGTTTATTTAGTTTGATACGAATTACATGATTATATGTGTATTTTGTACATATTTTTTATACGTATTTACATTACTTGATGTGTATTTTGTTTACATATTTTTAAACGAATTTACGTCATTATATGTATTTTTATAAATATTTTGATACAAATTTACATTATTTTATGTATTTTGTATATACATTTCAATTCAAATTTAGCTTATTTTATCTGTATTTTGTATATTTATTTTCATACGAATTTAATTACTTCTGTGTATTTTTGTATATAGTTTTATACAAATTTACGTTATTTTATGTGTATTTTGAATATTTATATTTATACAAATACACATTCTTTTCTTGGTATTTTGTTTATTTATTTTGATACGAATTTACATTATTTTTTGTGTATTTTGTATACATTTTCTTATACGTATTTACTTCATTTTAAGTGTATTTTGTATATATATTTTTATACAAATCTACGTTATTTTATGTGTATTCGTATATATATTTTGAAACAAATTTACATTGTTTTATATGTATTTTGCATATCTATTTCAATACAGATTTACCTTATTGTATGTGTATTTTGTATATTTATTATAATATAAATTAGTTTTTTCATGTGTATTTTGGTATAATTAATTTTTTTTAAAAATGCGTTATTTAATAGGTATTTTGCATCTTTATTTTCATACAAATTTACATTGTTTTATTAATATTCTGTGTATTTATTTGGTACGATTTTACATTATTCGATTTCTGTTTTGTATATATTTTTTCATACATATTTACATTATTTAAGGTGTATTTTGTATATTTTAAAACAAATTTACGCTATTTTATGCGCATCTGTTAAAATATTTTGATAGAAATTTACATTATTTTATGTATTTTGTATATATATTTCAATACAAATTTAGTTTATTTTATGTATATTTTGTATATCTATTTTCATTCGTATGAAAATAAATAAATAAAATAGGACTAAAATAATCTAAATTTGTATGAGAAAACATATACAAATACACATAAATTAACGCAAATTTCTAAAAAAATATATGTACAAAGATGCACATAAAAAAAGTAAATTTGCATAAAAATATATATATATATATACAAAACACACATTAAATAATGTAAATGCGTACATAAAATAACCTAAATTTGTATTAAACTATATACAAAAATACACAAAAATATTTAAAATTTGTATGAAAAGAAATATACAAAATACACATAAAATTAGGTAAATTTGTATTAAAATACATATACAAAATACACATAGAATAATGTAAATTTGAATGAAAAAATATAAACAAATACACTTAAAATAACGTAAATTTGTATAAAATATATATGCAAGATACACATTAAATAATGTAAATGTGTATAAAAAAATATATACAAAAAAGAAATAGAATAATGTAAAATCCTATCAATATAAATACACAGAATATCAATAAAATAATGTAAATTTGTATGAAAAGAAATATGCAAAATTCCCATAAAATAGCGCATTTTTTATAAAAATATATATACCAAAATACACATAAAATATTTAACTTTGTATTGAAATAAATATACAAAATGCATATACAGTAAGGTAAATATGTATTGAAAGAGATATTCAAAATACATATAAAACAAAGTAAATTTGTTTCAAAATATATATACGAATACACATAAAATATCGTAGATTTCAATAGAAATATATATTAAAAATACACATGAAATTATGTAAATACGTATAAAAATATATATACAAAATACATATCTAGGTAAATTCGTGTCAAAATAAATAAACAAAATATCATGAAAAGAATGTGTATTTGTATGAAAATAAATAATAGATAATAAATTTAAAAAATATATATGCAAGATACACATTAAATAATGTAAATATGTATAAAAAAATATATACAAAAAACAAATAGAATAATGTGAAATCGTATCAAAATAAATACACCGAATATTAATAAAATAATGTAAATTTGTATGAAAATAAAGATGCAAAATTCCCATCAAATAACGCATTTCTTATAAAAATATATATACCAAAATACACATAAAATATTTAAATTTATATTGAAATAAATATACAAAATGCACATACAATAAGGTAAAATTGTATCGATAGAGATATGCAAAAATACATATAAAACAATGTAAATTTGTTTCAAAATATATATACGAATACACATAAAATAACGTATATTTCTATAAAAATATATATACAAAATACACATAAAATTCAGTAAATACGTATAAAAATAGATATACAAAATACACATAGAATAATGTAAAATTGTTTAAAACAAATAAACAGAATATAAATAAAATAATGTAAATTTGTATGAAAATAAAAATGCAAAATACTTATAAAATAAAGCATATTTAAAAAAAAATATATATATATACAAAAATACACATAACATAATTAAATTTGTATTAAAATTAATATACAAAATGCATATACAATAAGGTAGATTTGTATTGAAAAAATATGCAAAATACACATAAAACTGTAAATTTATTTCAAAATCTATATACGAAAACTCATAAATCAACGTAGATTTCTATAGAAATATATATACAAAATACACATCAAATGATGTAAACACGTATAAATATATATATATATATATATATATATATATATATATATATATATATATATATATATATATATATATATATATATATATATATATATATATATATATATATATATATATATATATATATATATATATATATATATATATATATATATATATATATATAAAATACACATTAAATAATGTAAATTCGCGTCAAAATAAATAAACAAAATATCAATAAAATAATGTGTATTTGTATGAAAATAGATATACAATATACACTTAAAATCACGTAAATTTGTATAAAACTATATACAAAAATACACATATATAATTTTAATTTGTATGAAAATAAATATACAAAATACACATAAAATTAGGTAAATTTGAATTGAAATACATTTACAAAATACACATAAAATAATGTCAATTTGAATGAAAATATATAAAAAAATACACTTAAAATAACGTAAATTTGTATAAAATATATATAAAAAAAATACACATTAAATAATGTAAATATGTATAAAAAAATATATACAAAACACAAATAGAATAATATAAAATCGTATCAAAATAAATACACAGAATATTAATAAAATAATCTAAATTTGTATGAAAATTAAGATAAAATAACGCATTCTTTATAAAAATATTTATACCAAGACACACATAAAATATTTGAATTTGTATTAAAGTAAATATACAAAATGCACATACAATAAGGTAAATTTGTATTGAAATAGATATGCAAAATACATATAAAACCATGCAATTTTTTTTCAAAATATATATACGAATACACATAAAATAACGTAGATTTCTATGAAAATAAATATACAAAATACACATAAAATGAAGTAAATACCTATAGAAAAAAGGTATACAAAATACACATGAAATAATGTAAACTCGTATCAAAATAAATAAGCAAAATACTAATAAAAGAATGTGTATTGTATAAATATAAATATACAAAATACAAATAAAATAACGTAAATTTATATAAAACTATATGCAAAAATACACAAAAGTAATTAAATTTGTGTGAAAATAGATATACAAACTACATGTGTATTTTGTATATTTATTTTCATACAAATTGAAATTTTTATATTTTTTTTATATATTTTCATACAAATTTTCGTTATTTTATGTGTATTTTGTATATTTATTTTTTCTACAAATATACGTTCTTTTATCTGAATTATGTTTATTGAATTTGAAACGAATTTACCTTATTTTGTATATCTATTTTCATACAAATTAAAATACTTCTGTGTATTTTTATATATAGTTTTATATAAATTTACGTTATTTTATGTGTATTTTGTATATTTATATTTATACAAATACACATTCTTTTATTGGTATTTTGTATATTTATTTTGATACGAATTTATATTATTTTATGTGTATTTTGTATACATTTTTTTATACGTATCTAATTCATTTTATGTGTATTTTGTATATATATTTTTATAGAAATCTACGTTATTTTATGTGTATTCATATATATATTTTGAAACAAATTTACATTGTTTTATATGTATTTTGCATTTCTATTTCAATACAAATTTACCTTATTGTATGTGTTTTTTATATATTTATTTTAATTCAGATTTAATTTTTTTAAGTGTATTTTGGTAAATATATTTTTATAAATAAAAAAAATGCGTTATTTTATGGGTATTTTGCCTCTTTATTTTCATACAAATTTACATTATTTTATTAATATTCTGTGTATTTATTTTGATACGATTTTACATTATTCTATTTGTGTTTTGTATATATTTTTTTACACAAATTTACGTTATTTTAAGTGTATTTGTTTATGTCTTTTCATTCAAATTTATATTATTTTATGTGTATTTTGTATATGTATTTCAATACAAATTTACCTAATTTTATGTGTATTTTCTATATTTATTCTCATACAAATTTAAAATATTTTTATGTATTTTTGTATATAGTTTGATACAAATTTAGGTTTTTTTATTTGTATTTTGTATATCTATTTTCATAGAAATACACATTCTTTTATTGATGTTTTGTTTATTTATTTTGACGCGCATTTACATTATTTAATGTGTATTTTGTATATATATTTTTATACGTATTTACATCATTTCATGTGTATTTTGTATAGTTTTAAACAAATTTATATTATTTAATGTGTATTTTGTATATATATATTTATACAAATACACATTCTTTCATTGGTATTTTGTTTATTTATTTTGATACTAATTTACATTATTTTATGTGTATTTTGTATACATTTTTTATACGTATTTATTTAATTTTATGTGTATTTTGTATATATATTTTTATAGAAATCTACCTTATTTCATGTGTATTCGTATATATATTTTGAAACAAATTTACATTGTTTATATGTATAATTAAATTTGCATTAAAATTAATATACAAAATGCGTATATAATAAGGTAAATTTGTATTGAAAAAATATGCAACATACACGTTTACTCATACAAATTTATATTATTTATTGGTATTTTGTTTATTTGTTTTGATACGAATTACATGATTATAAGTGTATTTTGTACATATTTTTTTATACGTATTTACATTATTTAATGTTTATTTTGTTTATATATTTTCATACAAATTTACGTTATTATATGTGTATTTGTATAAATATTTTGATACAAATTTACTTTATTTCATGTATTTTGTATATATATTTCAATTCAAATTTAGCTTATTTTGTGTGTATTTTGTATATATTTTCATACAAATTTAATTACTTCTGAGTAATTTTGTGTATAGTTTTATATAAATTTACGTTATTTTATGTGTATTTTGTATATTTATATTTATACAAATACACATTCTTTAATTGGTATTTTGTTTATTTATTTTGATACGAATTTACATTATTTTATGTGTATTTTGCATACATTTTTTTTATACGTATTTACTTCATTTTATGTGTATTTTGTATATATATTTTTATAGAAATCTACGTTATTTTATGTTATTTTATTTATATTTTGAAACAAATTTACATTGTTTTATATGTATTTTGCATATCTATTTCAATACAAATTTACCTTATTGTATGTGTTTTTTGTATATTTATTTTAATACAAATTTAATGTTTTGATGTGTATTTTGGTATATATATTTTTATAAATAAAAAAAATGCGTTATTTTAAGGGTATTTTGCTTCTTTATTTTCATAAAAATTTACATTATTTTATTAATATTCTGTGTATTTATTTTGATACGATTTTACATTATTCTATTTGTGTTTTGTACATATTTTTTTATACAAATTTACGTTATTTTAAGTGTATTTGTTTATGTATTTTCATTCAAATTTACATTATTTTATGTGTATTTTGTGTATGTATTTCATCACAAATTTACCTAATTTTATGTGTATTTTGTATATTTATTTTCATACAAATTTAAAATATTTTTGTGTATTTTTGTATATAGTTTGATACAAATTTAGGTTATTTTATGTGTATTTTGTATATCTACTTTCATACAAATAAACATTCTTTTATTGATATTTTGTTTATTTATTTTGACGCTAATTTACAGTATTTAATGTGTATTTTGTATATATATTTTTATACGTATTTACATCATTCGCGTCAAAATAAATAAACAAAATATCAATAAAAGAATGTGTATTTGTATGAAAATAGATATACAAAAAACACATGAAATAACCTAAATTTGTATCAAACTATATACAAAAATACACAAAAATATTTTAAATTTGAATGGAAATAAATATACAAAATACACATAAAATTAGGTAAATTTCTATTGAAATATATAAACGTGTATGTTGCATATTTTTTCAATACAAATTTACCTTATTATATACGCATTTTGTATATTAATTTTAATGCAAATTTAATTATACATATAAACAATGTAAATTTGTTTCAAAATATATATACGAATACACATGAAATAAGGTAGATTTCTATAAATATATATATACAAAATACACATAAAATTAAATAAATACGTATAAAAAATGTATACAAAAAACACATAAAATAATGTAAATTAGTATCAAAATAAATAAACAAAATACCAATGAAAGAATGTGTATTTGTATAAATATATATATACAAAATACACATTAAATAATGTAAATACGTATATAAAAATATATACAAAATACACATATAATCATGTAATTCGTATCAAAATAAATAAACAAAATACCAATAAAATAATATAAATTTGTATGAGTAAACGTGTATGTTGCATATTTTTTCAATACAAATTTACCTTATTATACGCATTTTGTATATTAATTTTAATATATGTGTATTTGAATATATATTTTGATACAAATTTACATTATTTTATGTATTTTCTATATTTATTTCAATTCAAATTTAGCTTATTTTATGTGTCTTTTGTATATCTATTTTCATACAAATTTAATTATTTTTGTTTATTTTTTTATATAGTTTTATACATTTTTACGTTATTTTATGTGTATTTTGTAAATTTATATTTATACAAGTAAACATTCTTTTATTGGCATTTAGTTTATTTATTTTGATACGAATTTACATTATTTTATGTGTATTTTGTATACATTTTCTTATACGTATTTACTTCATTTTATGTGTATTTTGTATATATATTTTTATAGAAATCTACGTTATTTTATGTGTATTCGTATATATATTTTGAAACAAATTTACATTGTTTTATGTGTATTTTGCATATCTATTTCAATACAAATTTACCTTATTGTATGTGCATTTTGTATATTTATTGTAATACAAATTTAAATATTTTGTGTATTTTGGTATATATTTTCAAAAAAAAATGCGTTGTTTTATGGGTATTTTGCATCTTTATTTTCATACAAATATACATTATTTTATTAATATTCTGTGTATTTATTTTGATACTATTTTACATTATTCTATTTGTGTTTTGTATATATTTTTTTTATACATATTTACATTATTTTATGTGTATTTTCTATATATATTTCATACAAATTAACGTTATTTTAAGTGTATTTGTTTATATATTTTCATTCAAATTTACAGTATTTTATGTGTATTTTGTATATGTATTTCAATAGAAATTTAACTAGTTTTATATGTATTTTGTATATATATTTTTATACAAATTTAAATTATTTTTGTGTATTTTTTTAATTGAGTTTTATACAAATTTACAATATTTTATGTGTATTTTGTATATCTATTTTCATACAAATACACATTCTTTTATTGATATTTTGTTGATTTATTTTGATGCAAATTTACATTATTTAATGTGTATTGTGTATATATATTTTTATACGTATTTACGTCATTTCATGTGTATTTCGTATATATATTTCTATAGAAATATACGTTATTTTATGTGTATTCGTATATATATTTTGAAACAAATATACATTGTTTTATGTGCATTTTGTATATTTTATATATGCAAAATACACATAAAGTTAGGCAAATTTGTATTGAAATACATATACAAAACTCACATAAAATAATGTAAATTTGTATGAAAATATATAAACAAATACATATAAAATCACGTAAATTTGATAAAATATATATACAAAATATACAGTAAATATTTTAAATATGTATAAAAATATATTATATTATGTATATTTTTATTGATGCTTGCGTTATTTATGTGTATTTTGTATATGTTTTATCATAGAAATTTACATTATTTTATTGGTATTTTGTCTATTTATTTTGATACGAATTACATGATTATTTGTGTATTTTTAACATCTTTTTTATACGTATTTACATTATTTAATGTGTATTTTGTTTATATATTTTTATACAAATTTACGTTATTATATGTGTATTTGTATAGATATTTTGATACAAATTTACATTATTTTATGTATTTTGTATATATATTTCAATTCAAATTTAGCTTATTTTATGTGTATTTTGTATATCTATTTATTTTAATACAAAATCAAATATTTTATGTTTTTTCGTATATATATTTTTATAAAAAATGCGTTACTTTATGGGTATTTTGCAAAATAATTTTCATACAAATTTACATTATTTTATTAATATTTTCTGTATTTATTTTGATACGATTTTACATTATTTTATTTGTTTTGTATATATTTTTTTATACATATTTACATTATTTAATGTTTTTTTTGTATATATTTGATACAAATTTACGTTATTTTAAGTCTATATGTTTATATATTTTCATTCAAATTTACATTATTTTATGTGTATTTTGTATATGTATTTCAATACAAATTTACCTATTTTTATATGTTTTTTGTATATTTATTTTCATACAAGTTTAAATTATTTTTGTGTATTTTTGTATATAGTTCTATACAAATTTAGGTTATTTTATGTGTATTTTGTATATCTATTTTCATACAAATACACATTCTTTTCATGATATTATGTTTATTTATTTTGACACGAATTAACATTATTTAATGTGTATTTTTTATGGTAAATTTGTAGCACTTCACCAGTCTCATTTTGAACGAAACTAGTTTTCGGAAGTTTGGCCTGTTTTGAATGAATATGCGTGTCATTTCTATCGCAAATCACGGGTTTTTTTTACCCCCCTTCCAACCAAGAGACTAATGATTTGCGATAAAAAATTTAGAGCACATTCATTCAAAACAGACCGAAATCTACCAGAAAAAACTAGTTTCGTCCACACAGGTGCATTTAAACTAAACATAACCCTAACATAACCTAACCTAACCTAACCTAAAACTAACCTAACCTAACACTAACCTAACCTAACACTAACCTAACCTAACCTAACCTAACCTAACCTAAAACTAACCTAACCTAACCTAACCTAACATAACCTAACCTAACCTAACCTAACCTAACCTAAAACTAACCTAACCTAACCTAACCTAACATAACCTAACCTAACCTAACCTAAAACTAACCTAACCTAACCTAACCTAACCTAACCTGGTAAATTTGTAGCCCTTCACCAGTCTCTAGAGCGGTCGTGTGTCACGTCCTGGCCTTGACCGCCCTCCCTCCCTCCCTCCGTTATAAATGATTTCCGAGGGGTTTTTATGGGGATGAATTTACTCAGAATGCGGAGCTCTTTCTAATGGTCAGGGTAAGAAAAGCCATCTCTAGACTGGTGTACTCCTACAATAATACCTTTTTATATATATTTTTATACGTATTTACATTATTTCAAGTGTATTTTGTATATATATTTCTATAGAAATCTCCGTTATTTTATGTGTATTCGTATATATATTTTTAGACAAATTTACATTGTTTTATGTGTATTTTGCATATTTTTTCAATACAAATTTACCTTATTGTATGTGCATTTTGTATATTAATTTTATTACAAATTTGATTAATCTATGTGTATTTTTGTATAAGTATTTTTATAAAAATATGCTTTATTTTATGGGTATTTTGCATCTTTATTTTCATACAAATTTACATTATTTTATTGATATTCTGTGTATTTATTTTAAAATGATTTTACATTATTCTATGTGTATTTTGTATATATATTTTATATAAAATGTATTTGTTTTCATTTCATACAAATCTACATTATTTTATGTGTTTTTTTGTACATGTATTTAAATACAAATTTAAGTAGTTATATGTGTATTTTGTGTATCTATTTTGTATGTATATTTTTATAGAAATTTTCTCTATTTTATGAGTATTCGTATATATATTTTGATACAAATTTACATTATTGATGTGTATTTTGCATATCTATTTCAATACCAATTTACTTTATTGTACGTTCATTTTGTATATTTATTTTAATACAAATTTAACTATTTTATATGTATTTTTGTATATATATTTTTATGCAAATATGCGTTATTATATGGATATTTTGCATCTTTATTTGCATACAAATTTACATTATTTTATTGATATTCTCTTTATTTATTTTGATACGATTTAACATTATTCTATGTGTATTTTGTATATTTTTTTTACACATATTTACATTATTTAATGTTCATTTTGTATATATATTTTATCCAAATTTACATTATTTTATGTGTATTTGTTAATATATTTTCATACAAATTTACATTATTTTATGTGTTTTTTGTATATATATTTTTCTACGTATTTAAATTATTTTATGTGTATTTTGTATATACATTTTCATAAAAAAAATTACGTTATTTTATTGTGTGTATAAGTATATATTTTGATACAAATTTTATACAAATTCATGTTATTTAATGTGTATTTGTATATATATTTTCATACAAATTTATATTATTTTATGTGTATTTTTTCATATATTTCATTACAAATTTACCTTATTTTATATTTATTTTGTATATTTATTTCATTTAATTTTAAATTATTTTATGTGTATATTTGTATTTGTATTTAGGTTATTTTATGTGTATTTTGTATATATATTTTCATCCAAAATTACATTATTTTATTGATATTTTCTTAATTTAATTCGATACGAGTTTAGATTATTTTATTTGTATTTTGTATACATATTTTTATACTCATTTACATTATCTAAAGTGTGTTTTGTATATATATTTTTATGCAAATTTATTTTGTGTTCATTTTTGTACATACATTTTTATAGAAATTTATTTTATTTTATGTATATAGATTTATATAAATTTACGTTATTTTATGTGCATTTTGTATATTTATATTTATACAAATACACATTCTTTTATTGATATATTGTTTATTAACATTTATACGAATTTACATTATTTTATGTGTATTTTCTATACATTTTTTTATACGTATTTACTTAATATTCTGTGTATTTTGTATATGTATTTTTATAGAAATCTACGTTATTTAATGTGTATGTATTTATTTTATTTAGTATATATATTTTGAAACAAATTTACATTATTTTATATGAATTTTGCATATCTCAATACAAATTTACCTTATTGTATGTTCATTTTGTATATTTATTTTAATACAAATTCAAATATTTTATGTGTATTTTGGTATCTATAATTTTATAAAAAAAGCGTTATTTTATAGGTATTTTGCATCTTAATTTTCATACAAATTTACATTATTTTATTAATATTCTGTGTATATATTTTTATACGATTTTACATTATACTATTTGTGTTTTGTATATTTTTTTTTATACATATTTACATTATTTAATGTGTATTTTGAATATATATTTTATACAAATTAACGTTATTATATGTGTACTTGTTTATATATTTTCTTTCAAATTTACATTATTTTATATGTATTTTGAAAATGTATTTCAATACAAATTAACCTAATTTTATGTGTATTTTGTATATTTCTTTTCATACAAATTTAAATTATTTTTGAGTGTTTTTGTATATAGTTTTATACAAATTTAGGTTATTTTATGTGCGCATTTACATTATTTAATGTGTGTTTTGTATATATATTTTTATCCAAAGTTACTTTATTTTACGTTCATTTTTGGACTTATATTTTTTATGGAAATTAGCGTTATTTTATATGTATTTGTATATGTTTTCTCATACAAATTTACATTATTTTATTGCTATTTTGTTCATTTAGTTTCATACGAATTACATGATTATATGTGTATTTTGTACATATTTTTTATACGTATTTACATTACTTAATGTGTATTTTGTATATCTATTTTTATAGAAATCTACGTTATTTTATGTGTATTCGTATATATATTTTGAAACAAATTTACATTGTTTTATATGTATTTTGCATATCTATTTCAATAGAAATTTACCTTATTGTATGTGTTTTTTGTATATTTATTTTAATACAATTTTAATTTTTTGATGTCTATTTTGGTATATATATTTTTATAAAAAAAAATGCGTTATTTTATGGGTATTTTGCTTCTTTATTTTCATACAACTTTACATTATTTTATTAATATTCTGTGTATTTATTTTGATACGATTTTACATTATTCTATTTGTGTTTTGTACATATTTTTTTATACAAATTTACATTATTTTAAGTGTATTTGTTTATGTATTTTCATTCAAATTTACATTATTTTATGTGTATTTTGTGTATGTATTTCAATACAAATTTACCTAATTTTATGTGTATTTTGTATATTTATTTTCATACAAATTTAAAATATTTTTGTGTTTTTTGGATTTAGTTTAATTCATTTTTTGGTTATTTTTTGTGTATTTTGTTTTTCTATTTTCATACAAATATACATTGTTTTATTGATATTTTGTTTATTTATTCTGACGCGAATTTACATTATTTAATGTGTATTTTGTATATATATTTTTATACGTATTTACATCATTTCATGTGTATTTTGTATAGTTTTAAACAAATTTATATTATTTAATGTGTATTTTGTATATATATATATTTATATATATACATATTCTTTTATTTGTATTTTGTTTATTTATTTTGATACTAATTTACATTATTTTAAGTGTATTTAGTATACATTTTTATACGTATTTACTTATTTATGTATTTTGTATATATATTTTTATAGAAATCTACCTTATTTCATGTGTATTCGTATATATTTTGAAACAAATTTACATTGTTCATATGTATTTTGCATATCTATTTTGTGTATGTATTTATTTTTGTTATACATAGAATAATGTAAAATGTATCACAGAATATCAATAAAATAATTTAAATTTGTATGAAAATAAAGATGCAAAATACCCATAAGATAAAGCATATTTTTTTTTAAAAATACATATACAAAAATACACATAGAATAATTAAATTTGTATTAAAATTAATATACAAAATGCACACATACAATAAGGTAAATTTGTATTGAAAAAAAACACAAAATACAAATAAAACAGTGTAAATTTGTTTCAAAATATATATACGAATACATGTAAAATAACGTAGATTTCTATAGAAATATATAAACAAAATACACATGAAATTATGTAAATACGTATAAAAATATATATATAAAATACATATTAAGTAATGTAAATTCGTGACAAAATAAATAAACAAAATATCATGAAAAGAATGTGTATTTGTATGAAAATAAATAATAGATAATAAATTTGTATGTAATATATATGCAAGATACATTTAAATAATGTAAATATGTATAAAAAATATATACAAAAACAAATAGAATAATGTAAAATCGTATCAAAATAAATACACTGAATATTAATAAAATAATGTAAATTTGTATGAAAATAAAGATGCAAAATTCTATCAAATAGCGCATTTCTAAAAAATATATATACCAAAATACATATAAAATATTTAAATTTGTATTGAAATAAATATACAAAATGTACATACAATAAGGTAAACTTCTATTGAAAGAAATATGCAAAATACATATAAACAATGTAAATTTGTTTCAAAATATATATACACACATAAAATAACGTAAATTTCTATAAAATATATATACAAAATACACATAAAATTAAGTAAATACGTATAAAAAATGTAAACAAAATACACAAATAATATAAATTCAAACAAAATAAATAAACAAAATACCAATAAAAGAATGTATATCTATTTATTTTAATACAAATCAAATATTTTATGTTTTTCGTATATATATTTTTATAAAATGTTATTTTATGGGTATTTTTCATCTTTATTTTCATACAAATTTACATTATTTTATTAATATTCTGAGTATTTATTTTGATACGATTTTAAATTATTTTATTAATGTTTTGTATAAATTTTTTAATACATATTTACATTATTTAATGTGTTTTGTATATATATTTGATACAAATTTACGTTATTTTAAGTTATTTTATGTGTATTTGTTTATATATTTTGACACAAATTTATAATATTTTATGTGTATTTTGTATATGTATTTCAAAAGAAATTTACCTAATTTTATATGTATTTTAAATATTTATTTTCATACAAATTTAAATTATTTTTATGTATTTTGTATATATTTCAATACAAACTTTAGTTATTTTATGTGTATTTTGTATATCTATTTTCATTCAAATATATATTATTTTATTGATATTTTGTTGATTTATTTTGATACGAATTTACATTATTTTATATGTATTTTGTATATATATTTTATACGCATTTACATCATTTCATATTTATTTTGTATATATATTTTATAGAAATTCATGTTATTTTATGTGTATTTGTATATATATTTCATATAAATTTATATTATTTTATGTATTTTTATATATATTTCAATACAAATTTACATTATTTCATGTTTATTTTGTATATGTATTTTAAAAAATATGCTTTATATTTATACATTATTATTATATATATTTTCTTTATTTATTTTGATACGATTTTACATTATTATATTTGTATTTTGTACATATTTTTTATACGTATTTACATTACTTAATGTGTATTTTGTATATATATTTATAGAAATTTACGTTATTTTAAGTCTATATGTTTATATATTTTCAAACAAATTTACATTGTTTTATGTGTATTTTGTATATATTTCAATAGAAATTTACCTATTGTATGTTTTTTGTATATTTATTTCAATACAAATTTAAATATTTTATGTATACATGTACAAAAAATACATAAAATTATGTAGATTTGAATGATTTTCATACAAATACACATTCTTTTATATAAAATTTTGTTATTTATTTTGACATAATTAACATTATTTAATGTGTATTTTGTACATATATTTTATACGTATTTGCATTATTTCAATGTATTTTGTATATATATTTCTATAGAAATCTGCGTTATTTTATGTGTATTCGTATATATATTTTGAAACAAATTTACATTGTTTTATGTGTATTTTGCATATTTTTTCCATACAAATTTACCTTATTGTATGTGCATTTTGTATATTAATTTTAATACAAATTTGATTAATCTATGTGTTTATTTTTATATGTATTTTTATAAAAATATGCTTTATTTTAGGGGTATTTTGCATCTTTATTTTCATACAAATTTACATTATTTTATTGATATTCTGTGTATTTATTTTAATATGATTTTACATTATTCTATGTGTATTATGTATATATATTTTATATAAAATGTATTTGTTTTCATTTCATTCAAATCTACATTATTTTATGTATTTTTTGTACATGTATACACATAAAATATTTAAATTTGTATTGAAATAAATATACAAAATGCACATACAATAAGGTAAACTTCTATTGAAAGAGATATGCAAAAATACATATAAAACAATGTAAATTTGTTTCAAAATATATATACGAATACACCTAAAATACCGTAGATTTCTATAAAAATATATATACAAAATACACATGAAATTAAGTAAATACGTATAAAAAAATGTAAACAAAATACACATAAAATAATGTAAACTCGAATCAAAAAAAAAAAAAATACCAATAAAAGAATGTGTATTTGTATAAATATAAATGTACAAAATACACATACAAAATAAACATGAAATAATGTAAATTTGTAATGAAATATATGTAAAAAATACACATAAAATAATATAAATTTATATGAAAATATATATACAAATACACATAAAATACCATGAATTTGTATAAAATTATATATTCAAAATAAATATTAGATCATGTAAATGCGTATAAAAATATATATACAAAGTACATATAAAATAATGTAAATTCGTATCAATATAAATCAACAAAATACCAATAAAATAATATATATTTGAATGAAAATAGATTTACAAAATACACATAACATAACTAAAATTTGTATTGAAATATATACAAAAATACATAAAAATAATTTAAGTTTGTATGAAAATAGATATTTAAAATACATATAAAACTAGGTAAATTTCTTTTGAAATATATATACAAAATACCCATAAAATATTATAAATTTGTGTCAAAATATATAAACAAATACACATAAAATAACTTAAAATAACGTAAATATGTATCAAATATATATACAAAAAACACATTAAATAATGTAAATATGTATAAAAAAATTTATACAAAACATAAATAAAATAATGTAAAATCGTATCAAAATAAATACAGAAAATATTAATAAAATAATGTAAATTTGTATGAAAATTAAGATGCAAAATACCCATAAAATAACGCATTTTTTATAAAAATATATATACGAAAAACATAAAATATTTGATTTTGTATTAAAATAAATAGATATACATTCTTTTATTGGTATTTTGTTTATTTATTTTGTTTTGAATTTATATTATTTAATGTGTATTTTGTTTACATTTTTTTATACGTATTTACTTAATTTTATGTGTATTTTGTATATATATTTTTATAGAAATTTACGTTATTTTATGTGTATTCGTATATATATTTTGAAACAAATCTACATTGTTTTATATGTATTTTTGCATATTTCTTTCAATAGAAGTTTACCTTATTGTATGTACATTTTGTATATTTATTTCAATACAAATTTAAATATTTTATGTGTATTTTGGTATATATATTTTTTTAAGAAATGCGCTATTTGATGGGAATTTTGCATCTTTATTTTCATACAAATTTACATTATTTTATTAATATTCGGTGTATTTATTTTGATACGATTTTACATTATTCTATTTGTTTTTTGTATATATTTTTTTATACATATTTACATTATTTAAATGTATCTTGCATATATATTACATACAAATTTATTATCTATTATTTATTTTCATACAAATACACATTCTTTTCATGATATTTTGTTTATTTATTTTGTCACGAATTTACATTACTTAATATGTATTTTATATATATATTTTTATACGTATTTACATAATTTCATGTGTATTTTGTTTATATATTTCTATAGAAATCTACGTTATTTTACATGTATTCGTATATATATTTTGAAACAAATTTACACTGTTTTATTTGTATTTTGTGTTTTTTTTCAATACAAATTTACCTTATTGTATGTGTGCATTTTGTATATTAATTTTAATACAAATTTAATTATTCTATGTGTATTTTTGTATATGTATTTTAAAAAAAAAAATGCTTTATCTTATGGGTATTTTGCATCTTTATTTTCATACAAATTTAAATTATTTTATTGATATTCTGTGATATTACATTATTCTATGTATAACAAAAATAAATACATACACAAAAATAGATATGCAAAATACATATGAACAATGTAAATTTGTTTCAAAATATATATACGAATACACATGAAATAAGGTAGATTTCTATAAAAATATATATACAAAATACACATAAAATTAAGTAAATACGTATAAAAAATGTATACTAAATACACTTAAAATAATGTAAATTAGTATCAAAATAAATAAACAAAATACCAATAAAAGAATGTGTATTTGTATAAATATATATATACAAAATATACATTAAATAATATAAATTTGTTTAAAACTATACAAAATACACATGAAATGATGTAAATACGTATAAAAATATATATACAAAATACACATTAAATAATGTAAATTCGCGTCAGAATAAATAAACAAAATATCAATAAAAGAATGTATATATGTATGAAAATAGATATACAAAATACACATAAAATAACCTAAATTTGTATTAAACTATATGCAAAAAAACACAAAAATATTTTAAATTTGTATGAAAATAAATATACAAAATACACATAAAATTAGGTAAATTTGTATTGAAATACATACACAAAATACACATAAAATAATGTAAATTTGAATGAAAATACATAAACAAATACACTTAAAATAATGTAAATTTGTATAAAAAAATATGTACAAAACACAAATAGAATAATGTAAAATCGTATCAAAATAAATACACAGAATATTAATAAAATAATGTAAAGTTGTATGAAAATAAAGAAGCAAAATACCCATAAAATAACGCATTTTTTTTTATAAAAATATATATACCAAAATAGACATCAAAAAATTAAAATTGTATTAAAATAAATATACAAAAAACACATACAATAAGGTAAATTTCTATTGAAATAGATATGCAAAATACATATAAAACAATGTAAATTTGTTTCAAAATATATATACGAATACACATAAAATAACGTAGATTTCTATAAAAATAGATATACAAAATACACATTAAGTAATGTAAATACGTATAAAAAATATGTACAAAATACACATATAATCATGTAATTCGTATGAAACTAAATGAACAAAATAGCAATAAAATAATGTAAATTTGTATGAGAAAACATATACAAATACATATAAAATAACGCTAATTTCCATAAAAAATATAAGTCCAAAAATGAACGTAAAATAAAGTAACTTTGGATAAAAATATATATACAAAACACATTAAATAATGTAAATGCGCACATAAAATAACCTAAATTTGTATAAAACTATATACAAAAACACTCAAAAATAATTTAAATTTGTATGAAAAGAAATATACAAAATACACATAAAATTAGGTTAATTTGTATTGAAATACATTTTCAAAATACATATAAAATAATGTAAATTTGAAAGAAAATATATAAACAAGTACACATATAATAACGTTAATTTGTATAAAATATATATTCAAAATACACATTAAATAATGTAAATATGTATAAAAAAAAATATACAAAACACAAATAGTATAATGTAAAATCGTATAAAAATATATACACAGAATATTAATAAAATAATGTAAATTTGTATGAAAATTAAGATGCAAAATACCTATAAAATAACGCTTTTTTTATAAAATTATAGATACCAAAATACACATAAAATATTTGAATTTGTATTAAAATAAATATACAAAATGAACATACAATAAGGTAAATTTGTATTGAGATATGCAAAATTCATATAAAATAATGTAAATTTGTTTCAAAATATATATACTAAATAAAATAAATACATACACATTAAATAACGTAGATTTCTATAAAAATACATATACAAAATACACAGAATATTAAGTAAATACGTATAAAAAAATGTATAGAAAATACACATAAAATAATGTAAATTCGTATAAATGTTAATAAAAAATATATCAATAAAAGAATGTGTATTTGTATAAATATAAATATACAAAATGCACATAAAATAACGTAAATTTATATAAATCTATATACATAAAATAACGCAAATTTCTATAAAAATGTATGTACAAAAATGAACACAAAATAAATTTGCATAAAAATATATATACAAAACACACTTTAGATAATGTAAATGAGTATAAAAATATGTATACAAAATACAAATAAAATAATCTAAACTCGTATCGAATTAAATTAAGAAAATATCAATAAAATAATGTAATTTTGGATGAAAATATATATACAAAATACACATAAAATAACCTAAATACAAATACAAATATACACATAAAATAATTTAAAATTAAATGAAATAAATATACAAAATAAATATAAAATAAGGTAAATTTGTAATGAAATATATGAAAAAATACACATAAAATAATATAAATTTGTATGAAAATATATATACAAATACACATTAAATAACATGAATTTGTATAAAATTTGTATCAAAATATATACTTATACACACAATAAAATAACGTAATTTTTTTATGAAAATGTATATACAAAATATATAACGTAGAAAAATATATATACAAAAACACATAAAATAATGTAAATTTGTATGAAAATATATAAACAAATACACATAAAATAATGTAAATTTGGATAAAATATATATACAAAATGAACATTAAATAATGTAAATATGTGTAAAAAAAATATACAAAATACACATAGAATAATGTTAAATCGTATCAAAATAAATAAAGAGAATATCAATAAAATAATGTAAATTTGTATGAAAATAAAGATGCAAAATATCCATATAATAACGCATATTTGCATAAAAATATATATACAAAAATACATATAAAATAGATAAATTTGTATTAAAATAAATATACAAAATGCACGTACAATAAAGTAAATTGGTATTGAAATAGATATGCAAAATACACATCAATAATGTAAATTTGTATCAAAATATATATACGAATACTCATAAAATAGAGTAAATTTCTATAAATATATACATACAAAATAGATACACAAAACACATATAACTACTTAAATTTGTATTTAAATACATGTACAAAAAAACACATAAAATAATGTAGATTTGTATGAAATGAAAACAAATACATTTTATATAAAATATATATACAAAATACACATAGAATAATGTAAAATCATTTTAAAATAAATACACAGAATATCAATAAAATAATGTAAATTTGTATGAAAATAAAGATGCAAAATACCCATAAAATAAAGCATATTTTTATAAAATACTTATACAAAATACACATAGATTAATCAAATTTGTAATAAAATTAATATACAAAATGCACATACAATAAGGTAAATTTGTATTGAAAAAATATGCAAAATACACATAAAACAATGTAAATTTGTCTAAAAATATATATACGAATACACATAAAATAACGGAGATTTCTATAGAAATATATATACAAAATACACTTGAAATAATGTAAATACGTATAAAAATATATATAAAAAGGTATTATTGTAGGAGTACACCAGTCTAGAGATGGCTTTTCTTACCCTGACCATTAGAAAGAGCTCCGCATTCTGAGTAAATTCATCCCCATAAACACCCCTCGGAAATCATTTATAACGGAGGGAGGGAGGGAGGGCGGTCAAGGCCAGGACGTGACACACGACCGCTCTAGAGACTGGTGAAGTGCTACAAATTTACCAGGTTAGGTTAGGTTAGGTTAGGTTAGGTTAGTTTTAGGTTAGGTTAGGTTAGGTTAGGTTAGGTTAGGTTAGGTTAGGTTAGGTTAGGTTAGGTTAGGTTATGTTAGGTTAGGTTAGGTTAGGTTAGTTTTAGGTTAGGTTAGGTTAGGTTAGTGTTAGGTTAGGTTAGTGTTAGGTTAGGTTAGTTTTAGGTTAGGTTAGGTTAGGTTATGTTAGGGTTATGTTTAGTTTAAATGCACCTGTGTGGACGAAACTAGTTTTTTCTGGTAGATTTCGGTCTGTTTTGAATGAATGTGCTCTAAATTTTTTATCGCAAATCATTAGTCTCTTGGTTGGACGGGGGGGGGGGTCAAAAAAAACCCCGTGATTTGCGATAGAAATGACACGCATATTCATTCAAAACAGGCCGAAAACTACCGAAAAAAACTAGTTTCGTTCGGAAATGCGAGACTGGTGAAGTGCTACAAATTTACCATAAAAAATACACATTAAATAATGTTAATTCGTGTCAAAATAAATAAACATAATATCATGAAAAGAATGTGTATTTGTATGAAAATAGATATACAAAATACACATAAAATAACCTAAATTTGTATAGAACTATATACAAAAATACACAAAAATAATTTAAACTTGTATGAAAATAAATATACAAAAAACATATAAAAATAGGTAAATTTGTATTGAAATACATATACAAAATACAGATAAAATAATGTAAATTTGAATGAAAATATATAAACATATAGACTTAAAATAACGTAAATTTGTATCAAATATATACAAAAAAAACATTAAATAATGTAAATATGTATAAAAAAATATATACAAAACAAATAAAATAATGTAAAATCGTATCAAAATAAATACAGAAAATATTAATAAAATAATGTAAATTTGTATGAAAATTATTTTGCAAAATACCCATAAAGTAACGCATTTTTTATAAAAATATATATACGAAAAAACATAAAATATTTGATTTTGTATTAAAATAAATAGATATACAAAATACACATAAAATAAGCTAAATTTGAATTGAAATATATATATAAAATACATAAAATAATGTAAATTTGTATCAAAATATCTATACAAATACACATATAATAACCTAAATTTGTATAAAAATATATAAACAAAATACACATTAAATAATGTAAATACGTATAAAAAAGATGTTAAAAATACACAAATAATCATGTAATTCGTATCAAAATAAATAGACAAAATACCAATAAAATAATGAAAATTTCTATGAGAAAACATATACAAAATACACATAAATAACGCAAGTATCAATAAAAATATACATAATATAATATATTTTTATACATATTTAAAATATTTACTGTATATTTTGTATATATATTTTATCCAAATATACGTGATTTTATATGTATTTGTTTATATATTTTCATACAAATTTACATTATTTTATGTGAGTTTTGTATATGTATTTCAATACAAATTTGCCTAACTTTATGTGTATTTTGCATATACAAAATATACAAAATGCACATAAAACAATGTATATTTGTTTCAAAATATATATACGAATACACATAAAATAACGTATATTTCTATAGAAATATATATACAAATTACACATGAAATGACGTAAATACGTATAAAAATATATATATACACAATACACATTAAATAATGTAAATTCGCATCAAAATAAATAAACAAAATATCAATAAAAGAATGTGTATTTGTATGAAAATAGATATACAAAATACACATAAAATATTGTAAATTTGTATAAAACTCTATTAAAAAAATACACACAAATAATTTAAATTTGTATAAAAATATATATACAAAATACACATAAAACTAGTTAAATTTCTATTGAAATACATATACAAAATACACATAAAATACTGTAAATTTGAATGAAAATATATAAACAAATACACTTAAAATAACGTTAATTTGTATGAAATATATATAGAAAATACACATAAAATAATGTAAATATGTATAAAAAAAATATATACAAAACACAAATAGAATAATGTAAAATAGTATCAAAAAAAATACACAGAATATAAATAAAATAATGTATATTTGTATGAAAATAAAGATGCAAAATACCCATAAAACAACGCATTTTTTTTGAAAATATATACCAAAATACACAAAATATTTAAATTTGTATTACAATAAATATACAAAATGCACATACAATAAGGTAAATTTGTATTGAAATAGATATGCAAAATACACATAAAACAATGTAAATTTGTTTCAAAATATATATACGAATACACATAAAATAACGTAGATTTCTATAAAAATATATATACAAAATACACATAAAATGAAGTAAATACGTATAAGAAAATGTATACAAAATACACATAAAATAATGTAAATTCGTATCAAAATAAATAAACTAAATGCCAATGAAAGAATGTTTACTTGTATAAATATAAATTTACAAAATACACATAAAATAACGTAAAAATGTATAAAACTATATACAAAAATAAACAAAAATAATTAAATTTGTATGAAAATAGATATACAAAAGACACATAAAATAAGCTAAATTTGAATTGAAATAAATATAGAAAATACATAAAATAATGTAAATTTGTATCAAAATATATATTCAAATACACATATATTAAAATTAATATACAAAATGCGTATATAATAAGGTAAATTTGTATTGAAAAAATATGCAACATACACGTTTACTCATACAAATTTATATTATTTTATTGGTATTTTGTTTATTTATTTTGATACGAATTACATGATTATATGTGTATTTTGTATATATTTTTATATACGTATTTACATTATTTAATGTGTATTTTGTATATATATATTTATACAAATACACATTCTTTCATTGGTATTTTGTTTATTTATTTTGATACTAATTTACATTATTTTATGTGTATTTTGTATACATTTTTTATACGTATTTATTTAATTTTATGTGTATTTTGTATATATATATTTATAGAAATCTACCTTATTTCATGTGTATTCGTATATATATTTTGAAACAAATTTACATTGTTTATATGTATAATTAAATTTGCATTAAAATTAATATACAAAATGCGTATATAATAAGGTAAATTTGTATTGAAAAAATATGCAACATACACGTTTATATATTTCAATATTTCATTTATTTATTTGTATATTTATTAATTTAGGTTATTTCATGTGTTTTGTATATTTATTTATACATTCTTTTATTGATATTTTGTTTATTTATTTTGACGCGAATGATGTAAATACGTATAAAAATATATATACAAAATACACATTAAATACTGTAAAATCGTGTCAAAATAAATAAACAAAATATCAATAAAAGAATGTTTATTTGTATGAAAGTAGATATACAAAATACACATAAAATAACCTAAATTTGTATCAAACTATATACAAAAATACACAAAAATATTTTAAATTTGTATGAAAATAAATATACAAAATACACATAAAATTAGGTAAATTTGTGATGAAATACATACACAAAATACACATAAAATAATGTAAATTTGAATGAAAATACATAAACAAATACACTTAAAATAACGTAAATTTGTATAAAAAAATATGTACAAAACACAAATAGAATAATGTAAAATCGTATCAAAATAAATACACAGAATATTAATAAAATAATGTAAATTTTTATGAAAATAAAGAGGCAAAATACCCATAAAATAACGCATTTTTTTTATTTATAAAAATATATATACCAAAATACACATAAAAAAATTAAATTTGTATTAAAATAAATATATAAAAAACACATACAAAAAGGAAAATTTGTATGAAATAGATATGCAAAATACATATAAAACAATGTAAATTTGTTTCAAAATATAAATAAAATATAATAAAAAAAATAAAAATATATATACAAAATACACATACAATGAAATAAATACGTATAAAAAAATGAATACAAAATACACATAAAATAATGTAAACTCGTATCAAAATAAATAAACAAAATACCAATAAAAGAGTGTGTATATGTATAAATATAAATATACAAAATACACATAAAATAACGAAAATTTATATAAAACTATATACAAAATTACACAGAAGTAATTAAATTTGTATGAAAATATATACAAAATACACACAAAATAAGCTAAATTTGAATTGAAATATATATACAAAATACATGAAATAAAGTAAATTTGTATCAAAATATTTATACAAATACACATATAATAACGTAAATTTGTATGAAAATATATAAACAAAATAAACATTAAATAATGTAAATACGTATAAAAAAATATGTACAAAATACACTTATAATCATGTAATTCGTATCAAAACAAATAAACAAAATACCAATAAATAATATAAATTTGTATGAGTAAACGTGTATGTTGCATATTTTTTCAATACAAATTTACCTTATTATATACGCATTTTGTATATTAATTTTAATGCAAATTTAATTATACATATAAACAATGTAAATTTGTTTCAAAATATATATACGAATACACATGAAATAAGGTAGATTTCTATAAAAATATATATACAAAATACACATAAAATTAAATAAATACGTATAAAAAATGGATACAAAATACACATAAAATAATGTAAATTAGTATAAAAATAAATAAACAAAATACCAATGAAAGAATGTGTATTTGTATAAATATATATATATACAAAATACACATTAAATAATATAAATTTGTTTAAAACTATACAAAATACACATGAAATGATGTAAATACGTATAAAAATATATATACAAAATACACATTAAATAATGTAAATGCGCGTCAAAATAAATAAACAAAACATCAATAAAAGAATGTGTATTTCTATGAAAATAGATATACAAAATACAAATAAAAAAACCTAAATTTGTATCAAACTATATACAAAAATACATAAAAATATTTTAAATTTGTATGAGAATAAATATACAAAATACACATAAAATTAGGTAAATTTGTATTGAAATACATATACAAAATACACATAAAATAATGTAAATTTGAATGAAAAGACATAAACAAATACACTTAAAATAACGTAAATTTGTGTAAAAAAATATATACAAAACACAAATAGAATAATGTAAAATCGTATCAAAATAAATACACAGAATATTAATAAAATAATGTAAATTTGTATGAAAATAAAGAGGCAAAATACCCATAAAATAACGCATTTTTTTATTTATAAAAATATATTTACCAAAATACACTTAAAAAAATTAAATCTGAATTAAAATAAATATATAAAAAACGCATAGAATAAGGTAAATTTGTATTGAAATAGATATGCAAAATACATATAAAACAATGTAAATTTGTTTCAAAATATATATATGAATACACATAAAATAACGTAGATTTCTATAAAAATATATATACAAACACATAAATGAATTAGATACGTATAAACAATGTATACAAAATACACATAAAATAATATAAATTCGTATCAAAATAAATATACAAAATACCAATAAAAGAATGTGTATTTGTATAAATATAAATATACAAAATACACATAAAATAACGTAAATTGATATAAAACTATATATAAAAATACACAGAAGTATTTTAATTTGTATGAAAATAGATATACAAAATAAGGTAAATTCGTTTCAAATTCAATAAACATAATTCAGATAAAAGAACGTATATTTGTAGAACAAATACATATACAATATACAGTTAAAATATGGATAATTTGTATGATTATATATAAAAAAAAAATAATTTCAATTTGTATGAAAATAAATATACAAAATACACATGTAGTTTGTATATCTATTTTCACACAAATTCAATTACTTTTGTGTATTTTTGCATATAGTTTTATATAAATTTACGTTATTTTATTTGTATTTTGTATATTTATATTTATACAATACACATTCTTTTATTAGTATTTTGCTTATTTATTTTGATACGAGTTTACATTATTTCATGTGTATTTTGTATACCTTTTTTTATAGGTATTTACTTCATTTTATGTGTATTTTGTATATTTATTTTCATAGAAATCTACGTTATTTTATGTGTATTCGTATATATATTTTGAAAAAAATTTGCATGGTGTTATATGTATTTTGCATATCTATTTCAATACAAATTTACCTTATTGTATGTGCATTTTGTATATTTACTTTAATACAAATTCAAATATTTTATGTGTGTCTTGGTATAAATATTTTTATAAAGAATGCGTTATTTTATGGGTATTTTGCATCTTAATTTTCATACAAATTTAGATTATTTTATTAATATTCTGTGTATTTATTTTGATACGATTTTATATTATTCTATTTGTGTTTTGTATATATATTTTTTTTATACATATTTACATTATTTAATGTGTATTTTTTTATATATATTTTATACAAATTTACGTTATTTTAAGTGTATTTTTTTATATATTTTCATTCAAATTGACATTATTTTATGTGTATTTTGTAAATGTATTTCAATTCAAATTTACCTAATTTTATGTGTATTTTGTATATTTATTTTCATACAAATTAAAATTATATATGTGTATTTTTGTATATAGTTTTATACAAATTTGCGTGATTTTAAGTGTATATTGTAGATCTATTTTCATACAAATACACATTCTTTTATTGATATTTTGTTTATTTATTTTGACGCGAATTTACATTATTTAATGTGTATTTTATATATATATATATATATATATATATATATATATATATATATATATATATATATATATATATATATATATATATATATATATATATATATATATATATATATATATATATATATATATATATATATATATATATATATATATATATATATATATATATTTATACGTGTTTACATCATTTGATGTGTATTTTGTATATATATTTCTATAGAAATCTACGTTGATTTATGAGTTTTCGTATATAGATTTTGAAATAAATTTACACTGTTTTATGTGTATTTTGCATATTTTTTCAATACAAATCTACCTTATTGTATATGCATTTTGTATATTAATTTTAATACAAATTTAATTATGTTATGTGTATTTTTGTATATATATTTTTTTTTTTAAATATGCTTTATTTTATAAGTATTTTGCATTTTTATTTTCATACAAATTTACATTATTTTATTTATATTCTATTTATTTTTTTTTAAACAATTTTACATTATTCTATGTGTATTTTGTATATCTATTTTTATACGTATTTATTGAATTTTATGTGTATTTTGTATATATATTTTTATAGAAATCTACGTTATTTTATGTGTATTCGTATATATATTTTGAAACAAATTTACATTGTTTTATATGTATTTTTGCATATCTCTATCGATACAATTTTACCTTATTGTATGTGCATTTTGTATATTTATTTCAATACAAATTTAAATATTTTATGTGTATTTTGGTATATATATTTTTATAAGAAATGCGTTATTTGATGGGAATTTTGCATCTTTATTTTCATACAAATATACATTATTTTATTAATATTCGGTGTATTTATTTTGATACGATTTCACATTATTCTATTTGTTTTTTGTATATATTTTTTTATACATATTTACATTATTTAATGTGTATCTTGCATATATATTTTTTAAATTTATTATCTATTATTTATTTTCATACAAATACACATTCTTTTCATGATATTTTGTTTATTTATTTTGACACGAATTTACCTAGATATGTATTTTGTATATATATTTTTATTCGTATTTACATAATTTCATGTGTATTTTTAATATATATTTCTATTGAAATCTACGATATTTTATGTGTATTCGTATATATATTTTGAAACAAATTTACTTTGTTTTATATGTATTTTGAATATCTCTTTCAATACATATTTACCTTACTGTATATGCATTTTGTATATTTATTTCAATACAAAGTTAAATATTTTATGTGCATTTTGGTTTATATATTTTTATAAAAAATGCGCTATTTTATGGGAATTTTGCATATTTCTTTTCATACAAATTTACATTATTTTATTGATATTCTGTGTATTTATATTGATATGATTTTACATTATTCTATTTCTTTTTTGTATATATTTTTTTATACACATTTACATTATTTAATGTGTATCTTGCATATATATTTTATACAAATTTACGTTATTTTAAGTGTATTTGTTTATATTTTTTCATTCAAATTTACATTATTCTATGTGTATTTTGTATATGTATTTTAATACAAATTTACCTAATTTTATGTGTATTTTGTATATTTCTTTTCATACAAATTTTAAATATTTTTGTGTATTTTTGTATATAGTTTAATACAAATTTAGGTTATTTTATGTACGCATTTACATTATTTAATGTGTGTTTTGTATATATATATATTTTTATGCAAATTTACTTTTTTTATGTGCATCTTTGTACATATATTTTTTTAGAAATTTGCGTTAATTTATGTGTATTTGTATATGTTTTCTCATACAAATTTAGATTATTTTAGTCCTATTTTCTTTATTTATTTTCATACGAATGAAAATAGATATACAAAATATACATAAAATAAACTAAATTTGTATTGAAATATATATACAAAATACATAAAATAATGTAAATTTCTATCAAAATATTTTAACAGATGCGCATAAAATAGCGTAAATTTGTTTTAAAATATACAAAATACACCTTAAATAATGTAAATATGTATGAAAAAATATATACAAAACAGAAATCGAATAATGTAAAATCGTACCAAATAAATACACAGAATATTAATAAGACAATGTAAATTTGTATGAAAATAAAGATGCAAAATACCTATTAAATAACGCATTTTTTAAAAAAATTAATTATACCAAAATACACATGAAAAAATTAATTTATATTATAATAAATATACAAAATACACATACAATAAGGTAAATCTGTATTGAAATAGATATGCAAAATACATATAAAACAATGTAAATTTGTTTCAAAATATATATACGAATACACATAAAATAACGTAGATTTGTATAAAAATATATATACAAAATACACTTAAAATGAAGTAAATACGTATAAGAAAATGTATACAAAATACACAAAAAATAATGCAAATTCGTATCAAAATAAATAAACAAAATACCAATGAAAGAATGTGTATTTGTATAAATATAAATATACAAAATACACTTAAAATAACAAAAATTTGTATAAAACTATATACAAAAATACACAGAAGTAATTAAATATGTTTGAAAATAAATATACAAAATACAGATAAAATAAGCTAAATTTGAATTGAAATGTATATACAAAATACATAAAATAATGTAAATTTGTATCAAAATATTTATACAAAAACATATAATAACGTAAATTTGTTTAAAAATATGTAAAAAAAAATGCACATTGAGTAATGTAAATACGTATAAAAAATATGTACAAAATACACATATAATCATGTAATTCGTATCAAACTAAATAAAGAAAATATCAATAAAATAATGTAAATTTGTATGAGAAAACATATACAAATACATATAAAATAACGCTAATTTCTATAAAAATATATGTCCAAAAATGAACGTAAAATAAAGTATTTATGGATAAAAATATATATACAAAACACACATTAAATAATGTAAATGCCTACATAAAATAACCTAAATTTGTATAAAACTATGTACAAAAATACACAAAAATAATTTAAATTTGTATGAAAAGAAATATACAAAATACACATAAAATTAGGTTAATTTGTTTTGAAATACATTTACAAAATACACATAAAATAATGTAAATCTGAAAGAAAATACATAAAAAAATACACATATAATAACGTAAATTTGTATGAAATATATATACAAAATACACATTAAATAATGTAAATATGTATAAAAAAATATATACAAAACACAAATAGAATAATGTAAAATCGTATCAAAATTTACGTTATTATATGTATTTTTAAAAATATTTTGATACAAATCTACATTATTTTATGTATTTTGTACATACATTTGAATTCAAATTTAGCTTATTTTATTTGTATTTTGTATATCTATTTTCATACGAATTTAATTACATCTGTATATTTTTGTATATAGTTTTATACAAATTTACGTTATTTTTTGTGTGTTTTGTATATTTATGTTTATACAAATACACATTCTTTTATTTGTATTTTGTTTATTTATTTTGATACGAATTTACATTATTTTATGTGTTTTGTATACATTTTCTTATACGTATTTATTTCATTTTATGTGTATTTTGTATATATATTTTTTTTTTTTAAATCTACGTTATTTTATGTGTATTCGTATATCTATTTTGAAGCAAATTTACATTGTTTTATATGTATTTTCCATATCTATTTCAATACAGATTTACGTTATTGTATGTGTATTTTGTATATTTATTTTAATACAAATTATTTTTTTCATGTGTATTTTGGTATATATATTTTTATAAAAAAAATGCGTTATTTAATAGGTATTTTGCATCTTTATTTTCATACAAATTTACATTGTTTTATTAATATTCTGTGTATTTATTTTGATACGATTTTACATTATTCTATTTGTGTTTTGTATATATTTTTTTTATACATATTTACATTATTTAATGTGTATTTTGTATATTTTAAAACAAATTTTATGCGCATCTGTTAAAATATTTTGATACAAATTTACATTATTTTATGTATTTTGTATATATATTTCAATACAAATTTTGTTTATTTTATGTATATTTTGTATATCTATTTTCATTCGTATCAAAATAAATAAACAAAATAGCAATAAAATAATGTAAATTTGTATGAGAAAATATATACAAATACACATAAAATAACGCAAATTTCTAAAAAAAATATATGTACAAAAATGCACATAAAATAACGTAAATTTGCATGAAAATATATATACAAAACACACATTAAATAATGTAAATGCGTACATAAAATAACCTAAATTTGTATAAAACTATGTACAAGAATACACAAAAATATATATACAAAAACAAATAGAATAATGTAAAATTGTATCAAAATAAATACACCGAATATTAATAAAATAATGTAAATTTGAATGAAAATAAAGATGCAAAACTCCCATCAAATAGCGCATATCTTATAAAAATATATATACCAAAATACACATAAAATAATTAAATTTGTATTGAAATAAATATACAAAATGCACATACAATAAGGTAAACTTCTATTAAAAGAGATATGCAAAAATACATATAAAACAATGTAAATTTGTTTCAAAATATATATACGAATTCACATAAAATAACGTAGATTTCTATTCAAACATATATACAAAATACACATAAAATTAAGTAAATACGTATAAAAAAATGTAAACAAAATACACATAAAATAATGTAAACTCGAAACAAAATAAATAAACAAATTACCAATAAAAGAATGTGTATTTGTATATATATAAATGTACAAAATACACATACAAATAAACATAAAATAAAGTAAATTTGTAATGAAATATATGTACAAAATACACATAAAATAATGTAAATTTATATGAAAATATATATACAAATACACATAAAATACCATGAATTTGTATAAAATTATATATTCAAAATAAATATTAAATAATGTAAATGCGTCTAAAAATATATATACAAAGCACATATAAAAATAATGTAAATTCGTATCAATATAAATCAACAAAATACCAATAAAATAATATATATTTGAATGAAAATAGATTTTCAAAATACACATAACATAACTAAAATTTGTATTGAAATATATACGAAAATACATTAAAATAATTTGAGTTTGTATGAAAATAGATATTCAAAATTCACATAAAACTAGGTAAATTTTTTTGAAATATATATACAAAATACCCATGAAATATTGTAAATTTGTGTCAAAATATATAAACAAATACACATAAAATAACTTAAAATAACGTAAATATGTATCAAATATATATACAAAAAACGCATTAAATAATGTAAATATGTATAAAAAATATATACAAAACACAAATAAAATAATGTAAAATCGTATCAAAATAAATACAGAAAATATTAATAAAATAATGTAAATTTGTATGAAAATTAAGATGAAAAATACCCATAAAATAACGCATTTTTTATAAAAATATATATACGAAAAAACATAAAATATTTGATTTTGTATTAAAATAAATAGATTTACAAAATACACATAAAATAAGCTAAATTTGAGTTAAAATATAAATACAAAATACATAAAATAATGTAAATTTGTATCAAAATACTTATACAAATACACATATAAACGTAAATTTGTATAAAAATATATAAACAAAATACACATTAAATAATGGAAATACGTATAAAAAATGTACAAAATACACAAATAATCATGGAATTCCTATCAAAATAAATATATAATAATAAAATAATGTAAATTTCTATGAGAAAACATATACAAAATATACATAAATAACGCAAATATCAATAAATATATATATAATATAATATATTTTTATACATATATAAAATATTTAATGAATATTTTGTATATATATTTTATCCAAATTTACGTTATTTTATATGTATTTGTTTATATATTTTCATACAAATTTACATTATTTTATGTGAGTTTTGTATATGTATTTCAATACAAATATGCCTAACTTTATGTGTATTTTGCATATCTATTTTCAAACAAATTTAAATTATTTATGTGTATTTTTGTATATATTTTTATACAAATTTTAGTTATTTTATTTGTTTTTTATATATATATTTTCCTAGAAATATACATTCTTTTATTGGAATTTTGTGTATTTAATTTTTTACGAATTTACAGTATTTTATGTGTATTTTGTATATATATTTTGCTACGTATTTAAATTATTTTATGTGTATTTTATATATATATTTTCATAAAAATTTACGTTGTTTTATTGAGTGTATTCGTATATATTTTGAAACAAATTTTATACAAATTCATGTTATTTTATGTGTATTTGCATATATATTTTCATACAAATTTATATTATTTTATGTGTATTCTTACATATATTTTATTACAAATTCACCTTATTTTATGTTTATTTTGTATATTTATTTCATTCAATTTTAAATTATTTAATGTGTATTTTTTTATTTGTATTTAGGTTATCTTAGGTTATCTTTAGGTTACCTTATTTTATGTTTATTTTGTATATATATTTCTTTCAATTTTAAATTATTTTATGTGTATATTTGTATTTGTATTTAGGTTATTTTATGTGTATTTTGTATATATATTTTCATCCAAAATTACATTATTTCATAGGTATTTTGTATACATATTTTTATACTCATTTACATTATCTAAAGTGTGTTTTGTATTTATATATTTTTATGCAAATTTATTTTATGTTCATTTTTGTACATATATTTTTATAGAAATTTGCGTTATTTTATGCATATAGTTTTATATAAATTTACGTTATTTTATGTGCATTTTGTATATTTATATTTATACAAATACACATTATTTTATGTGTATTTTGTATACATTTTTTTATTCGTATTTACTTAATATTATGTGTATTTTGTATATGTATTTTTATAGAAATCTACGTTATTTTATGTGTATTCGTCTATATATTTTGAAACAAATTTACATTATTTTATATGTATTTTGCATATCTATTTCAATACAAATTTACCTTATTGTATGTGCATTTCGTATATTTATTTTAATACAAATTCAAATATATTATGTGTATTTTGGTATCAATAATTTTATATAAAAAAGCGTTATTTTATAGGTATTTTGCATCTTAATTTTCATACAAATTTACATTATTTTATTAATATTCTGTGTATATATTTTGATACGATTTTACATTATTCTATTTGTGTTTTCTATATATTTTTTTTATACATATTTACATTATTTAATGTGTATTTTGTATATATATATCATACAAATTTACGTTATTATATGTGTATTTGTTTATATATTTTCTTTCAAATTTACATTATTTTATGTGTATTTTGTATATGTATTTCAATACAAATTAACCTAATTTTATGTTTATTTTGTATATTTCTTTTCATACAAATTTAAATTATTTTTGTGTATTTTTGTATATAGTTTCATACAAATTTAGGTTATTTCATGTACGCATTTACATTATTTAATGTGTGTTTTGTATATATATTTTATCTATAGTTACTTTATTTTACGTTCATTTTGGACATATATTTTATAGAAATTAGCGTTATTTTATATGTATTTGTATATGTTTTCACACAAATTTACATTATTTTATTGAAATTTTGTTTATTTAGTTTGATACGAATTAAATGATTATATATGTATTTTGTACATATTTTTTATACGTATTTACATTACTTAATGTGTATTTTGTTCATATATTTTTAAACAAATTTACGTTATTATATGTATTTTTGTAAATATTTTGATACAAATTTACATTATTTTATGTATTTTGTATAAACTTTCAATTCAAATTTAGCTTATTTTATCTGTATTTTGTATATCTATTTTCATACGAATTTAATTACTTCTGTGTATTTTTGTAAATAGTTTTATATAAATTTACGTTATTTTATTTGTATTTTGTATATATATATTTATACAAATACACATTCTTTTATTGGTATTTTGTTTATTTATTTTGATACGAATTTACATTATTTTATGCGTATTTTGTATACATTTTTTTATACGTATATACTTCATTTTATGTGTATTTTGTAAATATATTTTTATACAAATCTACGTTATTTTATGTGTATTCGTATATATATTTTGAAACAAATTTACATTATTTTATATGTATTTTTTATATCTATTTCAATACAAATTTACCTTATTGTATGTGTTTTTTGTATATTTATTTTAATACAAATTTAATTTTTTGATGTGTATTTTGGTATATATATTTTTATAATAAAAAAAATGCGTTATTTTATGGGTATTTTGCTTCTTTATTTTCATACAATTTTACATTATTTTATTAATATTCTGTGTATTTATTTTGATACGATTTTACATTATTCTATTTGTGTTTTGTACATAATTTTTTATACAAATTTTCGTTTTTTTTTTATTATTGATACCAAGATACACATAAAATATTTCAATTTGTATTGAAATAAATATACAAAATGCACATACAATAACGTAAATTTGTATTGAAATAGATATGCAAAATACATATAAAATAATGTAAATTTGCCTCAAAATATATATACGAATACACATAAAATAACGTAGATTTCTATAAAAATACATATACAAAACACATATAAAATTAAGTAAATACGTATAAAAAAATGTATACAAAATACACATAAAATAATGTAAATTCGTATAAATGTAAATAACAATATACCAATAAAAGAATGTGTATTTGTATAAATATAAATATACAAAATGCACATAAAATAACGTAAATTTATATAAAACTATATACATAAAATATCACAAATTTCTATAAAAATATATGTTCAAAAATGAACATAAAATAAATTTGCATAAAAATATATATACAAAACACACATTAGGTAATGTAAATGAGTATAAAAATATGTATAGAAAATACCTATGAAATAATCTAAATTCGTATCAAATTAAATTAAGAAAATACCAATAAAATAATGTTATTTTGGATAAAAATATATATACAAAATACACATAAAATAACCTAAATACAAATACAAATATACACATAAAATATTGTATTTTGTATATACATTTCAATTCAAATTTAGCTTATTATTACGTTATTTTATGTTTATTTTGTATATTTATATTTATACAACACACATTCTTTTATTGGTATTTTGTTTATTTATTTTGATACGAATTTACATTATTTTATGTGTATTTTGTATACATTTTCTTATACGTATTTACTTCATTTTATGTGTATTTTGTATATATATTTTTATACAAATCTACGTTATTTTATGTGTATTCGTACATATATCTTGAAACAAATTTACATTGTTTAATATGTATTTTGCATATCTATTTCAATACAGATTTACCTTATGGTATGTGTATTAAGTATATCTATTTTAATATACAATTTATTGTATATATATATATATATATATATATATATATATATATATATATATATATATATATATATATATATATATATATATATATATATATATATATATATATATATATATATATATATATATATATATATATATATATATATATATATATATATATATATTCATACAAATTTATATTATTTTATTGATATACATATATATATTTATTTTATGTATTTTACATTATTTTATATGTGTATTTTGTATATATTTTTATACAAATTTACATTATTTATATGTATTTTGCATATATATATATATATATATATATATATATATATATATTTGTATATATATTTTCATACAAATTTAATTATATTTTATGTGTATTTTGTATATATTTTATATCAATTTATTTATTATGTATTTGCATTTATATTTATACAATTACATTATTGTTTTATTATATATTTGTTTTATTTTCACATTTACATTATTTTATGTGTATTTTGAACATTTTTTATATATATTTACTATTTTATATTTATATATATATTTATACATATATTTATTTTATATATATATATATATTATATATATATTTTTTTATTATTTATTTGTATATATATATTTGCATAAAATTTTCACAAATTTTATTGTGTGTATTCATATATTTTGATACAAATTCATATACAAATTCAATATGTTATGTGTATATATATTTTCATACAATCTACATTATTTTATGTGCATTTTACATATATTTCATTACAAATTTACCTTATTTTAAGTTTACTTTGAATATTTATTCTTCAATTTTAAATTTTTGATGTGTATATATGTATTTAGAAAGATTTATGTGTATTTTCTATATTTTTTCAATAAAATTACATTATTTTATTGGTTTTTGTTAGTTTAATTCGATACGAATTTAGATTATTTCATAGGTATTCTGTATACATATTTTTATACGCATTTACATTATTTAATGTGTGTTTTGTATATTTATTTTATGCAAATTTACTTTATTTTATGTGTATTTGTACAAATATAAATATACAAAATGCACATAAAATAAGGTAAATTTATATAAAGCAATATACAAAGATACAAAAAAGTAATTAAATTTATATGAAAATAGATATACAAAATACACACAAAATAAGCTTAATTTGAATTGAAATATATGTACAAAATACATAAAAAAAAGTAAATTTGTATCAAAATATTTTTACAAATACACATTTAATTACGTAAATTTTATATAAAAATATATAAACAAAATACACATTAAATAATGTAATTACGTATAAAAAAAATATATACAAAATACACATATAATCATGTAATTCGTATCAAAATAAATAAACAAAATACCAATAAAATAATGTAAATTTTTATGAGAAAATATACAAAATTCACAAAATAAATAAATTTATATCAAAATATATGTACAAAAATGCACATAAAATAAATTTGCATTAAAAAATATATACAAAACACACATTACATAATGTAAATGAGTATAAACATATGTATACAAAATACCTTTGAAAAAATCTAAATTCGTATCGAGTTGAATAAAGAAAATACCAATAATATAATGTAATTTTGGATGAAAATATATATAGAAAATACACATAAAATTACGTAAATACAAATACAAATATACACATAAAATAATTTAAAATTGAATGAAATAAATATACAAAATAATCATAAAATAAGGTAAATTTGTAATGAAAAATATGTAAAAATACACGTAAAATAATATAAATTTGTATGAAAATATATATACAAATACACATAAAATAACATGAATTTGTATAAAATTTGAATCAAAATAAATAGGAATACACACAATAAAATAATGTAAATTTTTAATAAAATATATATACAAAATACACATAAAATAATATAAATACGTAGAAAAATATATATACAAAATTCACATAAAATAATGTAAACTCGTATCAAAATAAATAAACAAAATTATTATAAAAGATTGTATATTTGTAGGAAAATATATATACAAAATACAAATAAAATAACAAAAATTTGTAAAAAAATAAATAAAAAAATACACAAAAATAGTTTAAATTTCTTTGAAAATAGATATGCAAAATACACATAAAGTTAGGCAAATTTGTATTGAAATACATATACAAAATACACATAAAATAATGTAAATTTGTATGAAAATATATAAACAAATACACATAAAATAACGTAAATTTGCATAATATATATATACAAAATATACATTAAATAATGTAAATGCATATAAAAATATATATACAAAATACACATAGAATAATGTTAAATCGTTCAAAAGTAAATAAACAGAATATCAATAAAATAATTTAAATTTGTATGAAAATAAAGATGCAAAATACCCATATAATAACGCATATATGCATAAAAATATATATACAAAAATACACATGAAATAATTAAATTTGTATTGAAATAAATATACAAAATGGGTATACAATAAAGTAAATTTGTATTGAAATACATATGCAAAATACACATCAATAATGTAAATTTGTATCAAAATATATATACGAATACACATAAAATAGAGTAAATTTCTATGAAAATATACATACAAAATACATATAAAATGATGTAAATAGTATAAAAATATATATACCAAATACATCTAAAATAATGTAAATTCGTATCAAAAGAAACAAAAAAAATTCCGATAAAAGAACGTATAATTTGTAGGAAAATAAATATACAAAATACACATAAAATAACGAAAATTTGTATAAAAAATATATACAAAAAAAAAACAAAAATAATTTCAATTTTTATGAAAATAGATATACAAAATACACATATAATTAGTTAAATTTGTAAAAATTTGTACATGTACAAAATACACATATAATAATGAAAATTTGTATGAAATGAAAACAAATACACATAAAATAACGTACATTTGTATTAAATATATATACAAAATACACATAGAAAATAATGTAAAATCGTATCAAAATAAATACACAAAATATTAATAAAATAATGTAAATTTGTATGAAAATAAAGATGCAAAATACCAATAAAATAGAGCATATTTTTATAAAAATACATAGACATAAATATACATTCAATAACTAAATTTGTAGTAAAATTAATATACAAAATGCACATACAATAAGATAAATTTTTATTAAAAAAATATGCAAAATACACATAAAACAATGTAAATTTGTTTAAAAATATATTTACGAATACACATAAAATAACGCAGATTTCTATAGAAATAAATATACAAAATACACTTGAGATGCTGTAAATACGTATAAAAATATATATACAAAATAGACATTAAATAATGTAAATTCGTGTCAAAATAATTAAACAAAATATCAATAAAAGAATGTGTATTTGTATGAAAATAGATATACAAAATACACATAAAATAACGTAAATTTGTATTAAACTATACACAAAAATACACAAAAATAATTTAAATTTGTTTGAAAATAAGTATACAAAATACACATAAAATTAGGTAAATTTGTATTGAAATACATTTACAATATACACATAAAATAATGTAAATTTGAATGAAAATATATAAACAAATACACTTAAAATAACGTAAATTTGTATAAAATATATATACAAAATACACATTAAGTAATGTAAATATGTATAAAAAAATATATATACAAAACCCAAATAGAATAATGTAAAGTCGTAACAAAATAAATACACATAATATTAATAAAATAATGTAAATTTGTATGAAAATAAAGTAGCAAAATATCCATAAAATAACGCATTTTTTTAATATATATACCAAAATACATATAAAAATTTTGAATTTGTATTAAAATAAATATACAAAATGCATATACAATAAGGTAAATTTATATTGATATGCAAAATACATATAAAACAATGTAAAATTTGTTTCAAAATATATATACGAATACACATAAAATAACGTAGATTTCTATAAAAATATATATGCAAAATATGCATAAAATGAAGTAAATACGTATAAAAAAATGTATACAAAATACACATAAAATAATGTAAATTCGTATCAAAATAAATAAACAAAATACCAATAAAAAAATGTGTATTTCTAAAAAAATAAATATACAAAATACACATAAAATATCGTAAATTTATATAAAACTATATACAAAAATACACAAACGCAGTTAATTTGTATGAAAATAGATATACAAAATACACATAAAATGAACTAAATTTGAATTGAAATATATATATATATATATATATATATATATATATATATATATATATATATATATATATATATATATATATATATATATATATATATATATATATATATATATATATATATATATATATATATATATATATATATATATATATATATATATATATATATATATATATATATATATATATATATATATATATATATTTACAAAATACATCAAATAATGTAAATTTGTATCAAAATATTTATACAAATGCACATATAATAACGTAGATTTGTATAAAAACACATAAAAAAATACACATTAAATAATGTACATACGTATAAAAAAATATGTAGAAAATACACATATAATCATGTAATTCGTATAAAAATAAATAAACAAAATACCAATAATATAATGTAAATTTATATGAGAAAGCATATACAAAATACATATAAAATAACGCTAATTTCTTTAAAAATATATGTACAAAAATGCACATTAAATTAAGTAAATTTGCATCAAAATCTATATACAAAACACACATTAAATAATGTAAATGCGTATAAAAAAATGTATAAAAAATACCTTTAAAATAATCTAAATTCGTATCGAATTAAATTAACAAAATACCAATAAAATAATGTAGTTTTGGATGAAAATGTATATAGAAAATACAAATAAAATAACCTAAATACAAATACAAATATACACATAAAATAATTTAAAATTGCTTAAAATGAATATATGAAACAAACATAAAATAAGGTAAATTTGTAATGAAATAAATGTAAAAATACACATAAAATAATTTAAATTTGTATGAAAATTTGTAATAAAATAAGATGAATTTGTATAAAATTTGTATCAAAATATATACGAGAGCACACAATAAAATAACGTAAATTTTTATGAAAATATATATCCAAAATACACATAAAATAATGTAAATACGTAGAAACATATATATACAAAATACACATAAAGTAATGGAAACTCGAATCAAAATAAATAAACAAAATGGCAATAATAGAATGTATATATGTAAGAAAATATATATACAAAAAACAAATAAATTAACTAAAATTTGTATAAAAAATAATAAAAAAATACGCAAAAATAATTTAAATTTGTTTGAAAATAGATAGGCAAAATACACATAAAATTAGGCAAATTTGGATTGAAATACATATACAAAACACTCATAAAATAATGTAAATCTGTATGAAAATATATATAAACAATGTATTTAAATACATTTACAAAATACACATCAAATAGTGTAAATTTGAATTAAAATATATATACAAATACACTTAAATTAACGTAAATTTGTATAAATATATATATATATATATATATATATATATATATATATATATATATATATATATATATATATATATATATATATATATATATATATATATATATATATATATATATATATATATATATATATATATATATATATATATATATATATATATATATATATATATATATATATATAATCACATTAAATAATGTAAATATGTATAGAAAAATATATACAAAACGCAAATAGAATAATGTAAAATCGTATCAAAATAAATAAACAGAATATTAATAAAATAATGTAAATTTGTATGAAAATTAAGATGCAAAATACCCCAAAAGTAGCGCATTTTTTTTAAAAAATATATATACCAAAACACATAAAATATTTGAATTTGTATTAAAATAAATATACGAAATGCACACACAATAAGGAAAATTTGTATTGAAATAGATATGCAAAATACATATAAAACAATGTAAATTTGTTTCAAAATATATATATACGAATACACTTAAAATAACGCATATTTCAATAAAGATATATATACAAAATACACATAAAATGCAGTAAATACGTATAAAAATATGTGTTCAAATTACACATAAAATAATGTAAACTCGTATCGAAATAAATAAACAAAATATTAATAAAAGAATGTGTATTTGTATAAATATAGATATACAAAATACACATAAAATAACGTAAATTGATATAAAAGTATATACAAAAATACAAAAATTTTGTTTATTTTATGTGTATTTTGTATATCTATTTTCATACAAATTTAACTACTTTTGTGTATTTTTTTATATAGTTTTATATAAATTTACCATCGCGTTCAGGAGGACGCGAGTTCAATCCCCGCCCGAGTGGCTTAAAACTACCCACATGCTGTCCAGAAGACCACCTATCAACCCGGACTCTAGATTCTAGGATTAAAGATGAGCTCCGGGAGGGCAGCATGAGCCAATGCAAGATGGCGCCACTATAAACACTCGCCTGCGCCAGAACGGGCTGGGCCGACCATCAGGACCCACCGGGAAGAAGCCTAGGGCCGACCATCAGGCCCCACCGGGAAAAAGCCTACCGGCGCTATAGGCCGCGACGTAAAAAAAAAAAAATTGTATATTTATTTTTATACAAATACACATTTTTTTTATTGGTATTTTGTTTATTTATTTTGATACGAGTTTACATTATCTTATGTGTATTTTGTATACATTTTTTTATACGTATTTACTTCATTTTATGTGTATTTTGTATATATATTTTTATAGAAATCTACGTTATTTTATGTGTATTCGTATATATATTTTCAAACAAATTTTACATTGTTTTGTATGTATTTTGCATATCTATTTCAATATAAATTTATTTTATTAAAATAAAAAATAATTTAAATTTGTATGAAAAGAAATATACAAAATACACGTAAAATTATTTTATGTGTATTTGTATATATATTTTCATACAAATTTATGTTATTTTATGTGTATTCTTACATATATTTTATTACAAATTTACCTTATTTTATGTTTATCTTGTATATTTATTTCATTCAATTTTAAATTATTTAATCTGTATATTTGTATTTGTATTTAGGTTATTTTATGTGTGTTTTTATATATATTTTCATCCAAAATTACATTATTTTATTGTTATTTTCTTAATTTAACTCGATACGAATTTAGATTATTTCATAGGTATTTTGTATACATATTTTTATACTCATTTACATTATCTAATGTGTGTTTTGTAAATATTTTTTTATGCAAACTAATTTTATGTGCATTTTTGTACATATATTTTTATAGAAACTTAAAACGTTATTTTATGTGTATTTTGTATATGTTTTCTCATACAAATTTACATTATTTAATTAGTTTTTTGTTAATTTTTTTGATACGAATGACTTGATTATTGGTGTATTTTGTAAATATCTTTTTATACGTATTTACATTACTTAATGTGTATTTTGTTTATATATTTTTTTTTACAAATTTACGTTATTATATGTGTATTTGTTAAAAATATTTTGAAACGAATTTACTTTATTTTATGTATTTTGTATATATATTTCAATTCAAATTTAGCTTATTTTGTGTGTATTTTGTATATCTATTTTCATACAAATTTAATTACTTCTGTGTATTTTTGTATATAGTTTTATACAAATTTACGTTATTTTATGTGCATTTTGTATATTTATATTTATACAAATACACATTCTCTTATTGGTATTTTGTTTATTTATATTTATATGAATTTACATTATTTTATGTGTATTTTGTATACATTTTTGATTCGTATTTACATAATTTTATTTGTATTTTGTATATATATATTTATAGAAATCTACGTTATTTTATGTGTATTCGTATATATATTTTGAAACAAATTTACATTGTTTTATATGTTTTTTGCATATCTATTTCAATACAAATTTACCTTATTGTATGTGCATTTTGTATATTTATTTTAATACAAATTCAAATATTTTATGTGTATTTTGGCATAAATAATTAAAAAAAAATGCGTTATTTTATAGGTATTTTGCATCTTAGTTTTCATAGAAATGTACATTATTTTATTAATATTCTGTGTATATATTTTGATACGATTTTCTTTATACTATTTGTGTTTTGTATATATTTTTTTTATACATATTTTCATTATTTAATGTGTATTTTTTATATATATTTTATACAAATTAACGTCATTTTAAGTGTATTTGTTTATATAATTTCATTCAAATTTACATTATTTTAAGTGTATTTTGTATATGTATTTCAATACAAATTAACCTAATTTTATGTGTATTTTTTATATTTATTTTTATACAAATTTAAATAGTTTTTGTGTTTTTTTGTATATACATATAGAGTAAATTTCTGTGAAAATATATATTCAAAATACATATAAAATTATGTAAATAAGTATAAAAATATATATATATCAAATACAACTAAAAAAATGAAAATTCGTATCAAAATAAATAAACAAAATTCCGATAAAAGAACGTATATTTGTAGGAAAATAAATATACAAAATACACATAAAATTACGAACATTTGAATAAAAGTATATACAAAAAAAAAAATTTCAATTTGTATGAAAATAGATATACAAAATACACATATAATTAGTTAAATTTGTATTTAAATACATGCATATTTTTTTTAAATACATATACAAGAATACACATAGAATAATTAAACTTGTATTAAAATTAATATACAAAATGCACGTACCATAAGGGAAATTTGTATTGAAAAAATATACAAAATGCACATAAAACAATGTATATTTGTTTTAAAATATATATACGAATACACATAAAATAACGTATATTTCTATAGAAATATATATACAAAATACACATGAAATGACGTTAATACGTATAAAAATATATATACACAATACACATTAAATAATGTAAATATGTATAAAAAAATATATACAAAACACAAATAGAATAATGTAATCAAATCAAATAGTATCAAAATAAATACACAGAATATTAATAAAATAATGTAAATTTGTATGAAAATAAAGATGCAAAATACCCATAAAACAACGCAATTTTTATGAAAATATATATACCAAAATACACATAAAATATTTAAATTTGTATTACAATAAATATAAAAATGCACATACAATAAGGTAAATTTGTATTGAAATAGATATACAAAATACACATAAAACAATGTAAATTTGTTTCAAAATATATATACGAATACACATAAAATAACGTAGATTTCTATAAAAATATATATACAAAATACACATAAAATGAAGTAAATACGTATAAGAAAATGTATACAAAATACACATCAAATAATGTAAATTCGTATCAAAATAAATAAACTAAATGCCAATAAAAGAATGTTTACTTTTATAAATATAAATATACAAAATACACATAAAATAACGTAAAATTGTATAAAACTATATACAAAAATAAACAAAACTAATTAAATTTGTATGAAAATAGATATACAAAAGACATAAAATAAGCTAAATTTGAATTGAAATAAATATAGAAAATACATAAAATAATGTAAATTTGTATCAAAATATATATTCAAATACACATATATTAAAATTAATATACAAAATGCGTATATAATAAGGTAAATTTGTATTGAAAAAATATCCAACATACACGTTTACTCATACAAATTTATATTATTTTATTGGTATTTTGTTTATTTATTTTGATACGAATTACATGAGTATATGTGTATTTTGTATATATTTTTTTTATACGTATTTACATTATTTAATGTGTATTTTGTTTATATATTTTCATACAAACTTACGTTATTATATGTGTATTTGTATAAATACTTTGATACAAATTTACTTTATTTCATGTATTTTGTATATATATTTCAATTCAAATTTAGCTTATTTTGTGTGTATTTTGTATATATTTTCATACAAATTTAATTACTTCTGTGTATTTTTGTATATAGTTTTATATAAATTTACGTTATCTTATGTGTATTTTGAATATTTATATTTATACAAATACACATTCTTTTATTGCTATTTTGTTTATTTATTTTGATACGAATTTACATTATTTTATGTGTATTTTGTATACATTTTTTATACGTATTTACTTCATTTTATGTGAATTTTCTATATATATTTTTATAGAAATCTACGTTACTATATATGTATTCGTATATATATTTTGAAACAAATTTACATTGTTTTATATGTATTTTGCATATCTATTTCAATACAAATTTACCTTATTGTATGTGTTTTTTGTATATTTATTTTAATACATATTTAATTTTTTGATGTGTATTTTGGTATATATATTTTTATAAATAAAAAAAATGCGTTATTTTATAGGTATTTTGCTTCTTTATTTTCATACAAATTTACATTATTTTATTAATATTCTGTGTATTTATTTTCATACGATTTTACATTATTCTATTTGTGTTTTGTACATATTTTTTTTTATACAAATTTACGTTATTTTAAGTGTATTTGTTTATGTATTTTCATTCAAATTTACATTATTTTATGTGAATTTTGTGTATGTATTTCAATGTAAATTTACCTAATTTTATGTGTAATTTGTATATTTATTTTCATGCAAATTTAAAATATTTTTGTGTATTTTTGTATATAGTTTGATACAAATTTAGGTCATTTTATGTGTATTTTGTGTATCTATTTTCATACAAATACACATTCTTTTATTGATCTTTTGTTTATTTATTTTGACGCGAATTTTATGTGAATTTATTTTCATTTCATACAAATTTACATTATTTTATGTGTATTTTGTACATGTATTTAAATACAAATTTAACTAATTATATGTGTATTTTGTATATCTATTTTCATACAAATTGAAATTTATTTTTTTGTTTTTTTGTATATATTTTTATTCAAATTTTCGTAATCTTATAAAAATATATATACCAAAATACACATAAAATATTAAAATTTGCATTGAAATAAATATACAAAGTGCACATACAATAAGGTAAATTTGTATTGAAAGAGATACGCAAAAATACATATAAAACAATGTAAATTTGTTTCAAAATATATATACGAATACAAATAAAAAAACGTAGATTTCTATAAAAAATATATATACAAAATACACTTAAAACTAAGTAAATACGTATAAAAAAATGTATACAAAATACACATAAAATAATGTAAATTCGAATTAAAATAAATAAACAAAATACCAATCAAAGAATGTGTATTTGGATAAATATAAATCTACAAAATACACATACAAAATAAACATAAAATAAGGTAGATTTGTAAAAAAAATATATGTACAAAATACACATAAAATAATGTAAATTTATATAAAAATATATATACAAATACATATAAAATACCATGAATTTGTATAAAAATATATATTCAAAATAAATATTAAATAATGTAAAAGCGTATAAAAATATATATACAAAGTACATATAAAATAATGTAAATTCGTATCAATATAAATCAACAAAACACCAATAAAATAATATATATTTGAATGAAAATAAATTTACAAAATACACATAACATAACAAAAATTTGTATTAAAATACATACAAAAATACATAGAAATAATTTGAGTTTGTATGAAAATAGATATACAAAATACACATAAAACTAGGTAAATTTCTTTTGAAAAGTATATACAAAATACCCATAAAATATTGTAAATTTGTGTCAAAATATATAAACAAATACACATAAAATAACGTAAATTTGTATGAAAAATATATACAAAATACACATAGAATAATGTCAATTCGTATCAAAATGAATGAGCAGAATATCAATAAAATAATGTAAATTTGTATGAAAATAAAGATGCAAAATACCCAAAAAATAAAGCATATGTTTATAAAAATAAAGATACAAAAATACGCATCGAATAATTAAATTTCTATTAAAATTAATATACAAAATGCGTATATAATAAGGTAAATTTGTATTGAAAAAATATACAACATACACGTTTACTCATACAAATTTATATTATTTTATTGGTATTTTATTTATTTATTTTGATATGAATTACATGATTATATGTGTATTTTGTACATATTTTTAAACATAAAATAACGTAAATTTGTATGAAAAATATATACAAAATACACATAGAATAATGTCAATTCCTATCAAAATGAATGAGCAGAATATCAATAAAATAATGTAAATTTGTTTGAAAATAAAGATGCAAAATACCCAAAAAATAAAGCATATGTTTATAAAAATACAGATACAAAAATACACATCGAATAATTAAATTTATATTAAAATTAATATACAAAATGCGTATATAATAAGGTAAATTTGTATTGAAAAAATATGCAACATACACGTTTACTCATACAAATCTATATTATTTTATTGGTATTTTGTTTATTTATTTTGATGCGAATTACATGATTATATGTGTATTTTGTACATATTTTTTATACGTATTTACATTATTTAATGTGTATTTTGTTTATATATTTTCATACAAATTTACGTTATTATATGTGTATTTGTATAAATATTTTGATACAAATTTACTTTATTTCATGTATTTTGTATATATATTTCAATTCAAATTTAGCTTATTTCGTGTGTATTTTGTATATATTTTCATACAAATTTAATTACTTCTGTGTATTTTTGTATATAGTTTTATATAAATATACGTTATTTTATGTGTATTTTGTATATTTATATTCATACAAATACACATTCTTTTATTGGTATTTTGTTTCTTTATTTTGATACGAATTTACATTATTTTATGTGTATTTTGTATACATTTTTACATACGTATTTACTTCATTTTATGTGTATTTTCTACATATATTTTTATAGAAATCTACGTTATTTTATGTGTATTCGTATATATATTTTGAAACAAATTTACATTGTTTTATATGTATTTTGCATATCTATTTCAATACAAATTTACCTTATTGTATGTGTTTTTTGTATATTTATTTTAATACAAATTTAATTTTTTGATGTGTATTTTGGTATATATATTTTTATAAATAAAAAAATGTGTTATTTTATGGGTATTTTGCTTCTTTATTTTCATACAAATTTACATTATTTTATTAATATTCTGTGTATTTATTTTGATACGATTTTACATTATTCTATTTGTGTTTTGTACATGTATTTTTATACAAATTTACGTTATTTTAAGTGTATTTGTTTATGTATTTTCATTCAAATTTACATTATTTTATGTGTATTTTGAGTATGTATTTCAATACAAATTTACCTAATTTTATGTGTATTTTGAATATTTATTTTCATACAAATTTAAAATATTTTTGTGTATTTTTGTATATAGTTTGATACAAATTTAGGTTATTTTATGTGTATTTTGTATATCTATTTTCATACAAATACACATTCTTTACTGACATTTTGTTTATTTATTTTGATGAATTTACATTATTTAATGTATTTTGTATATATATTTTATACGTATTTACATCATTTCATGTGTATTTTGTATAGTTTTAAAGAAATTTATATTATTTAATGTGTATATATATATATATATATATATATATATATATATATATATATATATATATATATATATATATATATATATATATATATATATATATATATATATATATATATATATATATATATATATATATATATATATACAAATACACATTCTTTTATTGGTATTTTGTTTATTTATTTTGATACTAATTTACATTATTTTATGTGTATTTTGTATACATTTTTTATACGTATTTACTTAGTTTTATGTGTATTTTGTATATATATTTTTATAGAAATCTACCTTATTTCATGTGTATTCGTATATATATTTTGAAACAAATTTACTTTGTTTATATGTATTTTGCATATCTATTTTTGTGTATTCTGTATTTATTTTTGTTATACATAGAATAATGTAAAATCGTATCAAAATAAGTACACAGAATATCAATAAAATAATTTAAATTTGTATGAAAATAAAGATGCAAAATACCCATCAGATAAAGCATTTTTTTTTAAATACATATACAAAAATACACATTGAATAATTAAATTTGTATTAAAATTAATATACAAAATGCACACATACAAAAACGCAAAATTCAAATAAAACAGTGTAAATTTGCTTCAAAATATATATACGAATACACATAAAATAACAGAGATTTCTATAGAAATATATATACAAAATACACATGAAATTATGTAAATACGTATAGAAATATATATATGAAATACATATTAAGTAATGTAAATTCGTGACGAAATAAATAAACAAAATATCATGAAAAGAATGTGTATTTGTATGAAAATAAATAATAGATAATAAATTTGTATGTAATATATATGCAAGATACATTTAAATAATGTAAATATGTATAAAAAAAATATATATACAAAAAACAAATAGAATAATGTAAAATCGTATCAAAATAAATACACCGAATATTAATAAAATAATGCAAATTTGTATGAAAATAAAGATACAAAATACAATCAAAAAGCGCATTTTATAAAATTATATATACCAAAATACACATAAAATATTTAAATTTGTATTGAAATAAATATACAAAATGCACATACAATAAGATAAACTTCTATTGAAAGAGATATGCAAAAATACATATAAAACAATGTAAATTTTTTTCAAAATATATATACGAATACACATAAAATAACGTAGATTTCTATAAAAATATGTATACAAAATACACATAAAATTAAGTAAATACGTATAAAAAAATGTAAACAAAATACAAATAAAATAATGTAAATTCGAAACAAAATAAAAAAACAAAATACCAATAAAAGTATGTATATCTATTTATTTTAATACAAAATCTAATATTTTGTGTTTTTTCGTATATTTATTTTTATAAAAAATGTGTTATTTTATGGGTATTTTGCATCTTAATTTTCATACAAATTTACATTATTTTATTAATATTTTCTGTATTTATTTTGATACGATTTTACATTATTTTATTTATGTTTTGTATATATATTTTATACATATTTACATTATTTAATGTGTTTTTTGTATATATATTTGATACATATTTATGTTATTTTAAGCTATTTTATGTGTATTTGTTTATATATTTTGACACAAATTTACAATATTTTATGGGTATTTTGTATATATATTTCAAAAGAAATTTACTTAGTTTTATATGTATTTTGAATATCTATTTTCATACAAACTCAAATTATTTTTATTTATTTTTGTATATATTTCAATACAAATTTTAGTTATGTTATGAGTATTTTGTAAATCTATTTTCATTCAAATATATATTATTTTATTGGTATTTTGTTGATTTATATTGATACGAATTTACATTATTTTATATGTACTTTGTATATATATTTTTATACGCATTTACATTATTTAATATTTATTTTGAATATATAAGTTTATACAAATTCATGGTATTTTATGTGTATTTGTATATATATTTTCATATAAATTTACATTATTTTATGTGTATTTTGTACATATATTTCATTACAAATTTACCTTATTTTATGTTTATTTTGTATGTGTATTTTGTACATTTATATTTATACAAATACAAATTCTTTTATTGGTATTTTGTTTGTTTATTTTGTTTCGAGTTTACATTGTTTTATGTGTATTTTGTTTACATTTTTTTATACGTATTTAATTTTATGTATTTTGTATATATTTTTATAGAAATTACGTTATTTTATGTGTATTGCATATATTTTGAAACAAATTTACATTGTTTTATATGTATTTTGCATATCTTTAAATACAAGTTTACCTTTTGTATGTGCATTTTGTATATTTATTTCAATACAAATTTAAATATTTTATGTGTATACATATACAAAAATACATAAAATAATGTAGATTTGTATGAAATGAAAACAAATACATTTTATATAAAATAGATATACAAAATAAACATAGAATAATGTAAAATTGTTTAAAAAAAATAAACAATATAAATAAAATAATGTAAATTTGTATGAAAATAAAAATGTAAAATACCCATAAAATAAAGCATATTTTTTTAAAAATACATATACAAAAATACACATAGCATAATTAAATTCGTATTAAAATTAAAATACAAAATGCATATACAATAAGGTAAATTTATATTGAAAAAATATGCAAAATACACATAAAACATTGTAAATTTATTTCAAAATCTATATACGAATACTCATAAATCAACGTAGATTTCTATAGAAATATATATACAAAATACACATCAAATGATGTAAATATATATAAAAATATATATATATATATATATATATATATATATATATATATATATATATATATATATATATAAAATACACATTAAATAATGTAAATTCGCGTCAAAATAAATAAACAAAATATCAATAAAAGAATGTGTATTTGTATGAAAATAGATATACAATATACACATAAAATCACCTAAATGTGTATAAAACTATATAAAAAAATACACAAAAATAATTTTAATTTGTATGAAAATAAATATGCAAAATACACATAAAATTAGGTAAATTTGTATTGAAATACATTTACAAAATACACATAAAATAATGTAAATTTGAATGAAAATATATATTTAACAAATACACTTAAAAAAACGTAAATTTGTATAAAATATATATAAAAAATACATATTAAATAATGTAAATATGTATAAAAAAATATATACGAAACACAAATAGAATAATATAAAATCGTATCAAAATAAATACACAGAATATTAATAAAATAATGTAAATTTGTATGAAAATTAAGATGCAAAATACCCATAAAATAACGCATTTCTTATAAAAATATATATACCAAGACACACATCAAATATTTGAATTTGTATTAAAATAAATATACAAAATGCACATACAATAAGGTAAATTTGTATTGAAATAGATATGCAAAATACGTATAAAACCATGTAAATTTTTTTCAAAATATATATACGAATACACATAAAAAAACGTAGATTTCAATGAAAATAAATACACAAAATACACATAAAATGAAGTAAATACGTATAAAAAAAGGTATACAAAATACACATAAAATAATGTAAATTCGCGTCAAAATAAATAAACAAAATATCAATAAAAGAATGTGTATTTGTATGAAAATAGATATACAATATACACATAAAATCACCTAAATTTGTATAAAACTATATAAAAAAATACACAAATATAATTTTAATTTGTATGAAAATAAATATGCAAAATACACATAAAATTAGGTAAATTTGTATTGAAATACATTTACAAAATACACATAAAATAATGTAAATTTGAATGAAAATATATATTTAACAAATACACTTAAAAAAACGTAAATTTGTATAAAATATATATAAAAAAAACATATTAAATAATGTAAATATGTATAAAAAAATATATACGAAACACAAATAGAATAATATAAAATCGTATCAAAATAAATACACAGAATATTAATAAAATAATGTAAATTTGTATGAAAATTAAGATGCAAAATACCCATAAAATAACGCATTTCTTATAAAAATATATATACCAAGACACACATCAAATATTTGAATTTGTATTAAAATAAATATACAAAATGCACATACAATAAGGTAAATTTTTATTGAAATAGATATGCAAAATACGTATAAAACCATGTAAATTTTTTTCAAAATATATATACGAATACACATAAAATAACGTAGATTTCAATGAAAATAAATACACAAAATACACATAAAATGAAGTAAATACGTATAAAAAAAGGTATACAAAATACACATAAAATAATGTAAACTCGTATCAAAATAAATAAACAATATACTAATAAAAGAATGTGTATTGTATAAATATAAATATACAAAATACAAATAAAATAACGTAAATTTATATAAAACTCTATGCAAAAATACACAAAAGTAATTAAATTTGTGTGAAAATAGATATACAAAATACATGTGTATTTTGTATATTTATTTACATACAAATTGAAAGTATTTTTGTTGATTTTTTTATATATTTTCATACAAATTTTCGTTATTTTATGTGTATTTTGTATATTTTTTTTCTACAAATATACGTTCTTTTATCTGAATTTTGTTTATTGAATTTGAAACGAATTTACCTTATTTTGTATATCTATTTTCATACAAATTTTTGTATATAGTTTTATATAAATTTACGATATTTTATGTGTATTTTGTATATTTATATTTATACAAATACACATTCTTTTATTGGTATTTTGTATATTTAATTTGATGCGAATTTACATTATTTTATGTGTATTTTGTATACATTTTTTTATACGTATTTACTTCATTTCATGTGTATTTTGTATATATATTTTTATAGAAATCTACGTTATTTTATGTGTATTCGTATATATATTTTGAAACAAATTTACATTGTTTTATATATATTTTGCATATCTATTTCAATACAAATTTACCTTATTGTATGTGTTTTTTATATATTTATTTTAATACAAATTTAATTTTTTTATGTGTATTTTGGTATATATATTTTTATAAATAAAAGAAATGCGTTATTTTATGGGTATTTTGCCTCTTTATTTTCATACAAATTTAAATTTTTTTTTAATATTCTGTGTATTTATTTTGATACGATTTTACATTATTCTATTTGTGTTTTGTATATATTTTTTTTATACAAATATACGTTATTTTAAGTGTATTTGTTTATGTCTTTTCATTCAAATTTACATTATTTTATATGTATTTTGTATATGTATTTCAATGCAAATTTACCTAATGTTATGTGTATTTTGTATATTTATTTTCATACAAATTTAAAATATTTTTGTGTATTTTTGTATATAGTTTGAGACAAATTTAGGTTATTCTATGTGTATTTTGTATATCTATTTTCATACAAATACACATTCTTTTATTGATATTTTGTTTATTTATTTTGACGCGAATTTACAGTATTTAATGTGTATTTTGTATATATATTTTTATACGTAATAACATCATTTCATGTGTATTTTGTATATATATTCCTATAGAAATGAACGTTATTTTATGTGTATTCGTATATATATTTTGAAAGAAATTTACACTGTTTTATGTGTATTTTGCGTTTTTTTTTTCAACACAAATTTACCTTATTGTATGTGCATTTTGTACAAATTTACGTTATTTTATGTGTATTTTGTATATTTATATTTATACAAATACACATTCTTTTATTGGTATTTTGTTTATTTATTTTGATACGAATTTCCATTATTTTATGTGTATTTTGTATACATTTTCTTATACGTATTTACTTCATTTAATGTGTATTTTGTATATATATATTTATACAAATCTACGTTATTTTATGTGTATTCATATATATATTTTGAAACAAATTTACATTGTTTTATATGTATTTTGCATATCTATTTCAATACAGATTTACCTTATTGTATGTGTATTTTGTATATTTATTTTAATACAAATTATTTTTTTCATGTTTATTTTGGTATATATATTTTTATAAAAAATGCGTTATTTAATGGGTATTTTGCATCTTTATTTTCATACAAATTTATATTATTTTATTAATATTCTGTGTATTTATTTTTGATACGATTTTACATTATTCTATTTGTGTTTTGTATATATTTTTTTATACATATTTACATTATTTAATGTGAATTTTGTATATTTGATACAAATTTACGTTATTTTAAGTGTTTATATTTATATATTTTCATTCAAATTTCGATTATTTTATGTGTATTTTTTATATGTATTTCAATACAAATTTACCTAATTTTATGTGTATTTTTGTATATATATTTTCATACAAATTTAAATTATTTTTGTGTATTTTCGTATATAGTTTTATACAAACTTAGGTTATTTTATGAGTATTTTGTATATCTATTTTCATACAAATACACATTCTTTTATTGATATTATGTTTATTTATTTTGACGAGAATTTAAATTATTTAATGTGTATTTTGTATATATATATTTTTATACGTATCTACGTCATTTCATGTGTGTTTTGTATATATATTCTATAGAAATCTACGTTATTTTATGTGTATTCGTATATAGATTTTTAAACAAATTTAAACTTTTATGTGCCTTTTTATATATTTTTTCAATACAAATTTACCTTATTGTACGTGCATTTTGTATATTAATTTTAATACAAATTTAATTATTCTATGTGTATTTTTGTATATGTATTTTTAAAAAAATATGCTTTATTTTATGGGTATTTTGCATCTTTATTTTCATACAAAATTACATTATTTTATTGATATTCTGTGTATTTATTTTCAAACGATTTTACATTATTCTATGTATATTTTGTATATCTATTTTATACAAATGTACGTTATTTTATGTGAATTTGTTTTCATTTCATACAAATTTACATTATTTTATGTGTATTTTGTACATGTATTTAAATACAAATTTAACTAATTATATGTGTATTTTGTATATCTATTTTCATACAAATTGAAATTAATTTTTTTTGTTTTTTTGTATATATTTTTATTCAAATTTTCGTAATTTTATTTGTATTTTGTATATTTATTTTCCTACAAATATACGTTCGTTTATCGGAATTTTGTTTATTTATTTTGATATATATATTTTTATACTTATTTACATAATTTTATATGTATTTTGAATATATATTTTCATAGAAATTTACTCTATATGTTTATACAAAAAAACACAAAAATAATTTAAATTTGTATGAAAATAAATATACAAAATACACATAAAATTAGGTAAATTTGTATTGAAATACATATACAAAATACACTTAAAATAATGTAAATTTGAATGAAATTATATAAACAGATACACTTAAAATAACGTTAATTTGTATAAAATATATATAAAAAATACACATTAAATAATGAAAATATGTATAAAAAAATATATACGAAACACAAATAGTAAAATATAAAATCGTATCAAAATATATACACAGAATATTAATAAAATAATGTACATTTGTATGAAAACTAAGATGCAAAATACCTATAAAATAACGCTTTTTTTTTAATTATATATACCAAAATACACATAAAATATTTGAATTTGAATTAAAATAAATATACAAAATGCACATACAATAAGGTAAATTTGTATTGAAATAGATATGCAAAATACATATAAAACAACGTAAATTTGTTTCAAAATATATATACGAATACACATAAAATAACGTAAATTTCTATATATATATATATATATATATATATATATATATATATATATATATATATATATATATATATATATATATATATATATATATATATATATATATATATATATATATATATAAAATACAAATAAAATTAAGTAAATACGAATCAAAAATGTATACAAAATACACATAAAATAATGTAAATTCGTATAAATATAAATAAACAAAATACCAATGAGAGAATGTGTATTTGTATAAATATAAATATACAAAATGCACATAAAATAACGTAAGTTTGTATAAAACTATATACAAAAATACACAGAAGTAATTAAATTTGAATGAAAATAGATATATAAAATACACACAAAATAAGCTAAATTTGAATTGAAATATATATACAAATCCTTATTTCATGTGTATTCGAATATATATTTTGAAACAACTTTACATTGTTTATATGTATTTTGCATATCTATTTTTGTGTATTCTGTATTTATTTTTGTTATACATAGAATAATGTAAAATCGTATCAAAATAAGTACACAGAATATCAATAAAATAATTTAAATTTGTATGAAAATAAAGAAGCAAAATATCCATAAAATAAAGCATATTTTTTTTAAAAATACATATACAAAAATACACATAGAATAATTAAATTTGTATTAAAATTAATATACAAAATGCACATACAATAAGGTAAGTTTGTATTTAAAAAAACGCATAAAATACATAAAACAGTGTAAATTTGTTAAAATATATATACGAATACACATAAAATAGCGTTGATTTCTAAAGGAATATATATACAAAATACACATGAAATGATGTAAATACGTATAAAATATATATACAATATACACATTAAATACTGTAAACTCGCGTCAAAATAAATAAACAAAATATCAATTAAAGAATGTGTATTTGTATGAAAATAGATATACAAAATATTCATAAAATAACCTAAATTTGTATCAAACTATATACAAAAATACAGAAAAATATTTTAAATTTGTATGAAATTAAATATACAAAATACACATAATATTAGGTAAATTTGTATTGAAATAAATATACAAAATACACATAAAATAATGTAAATATGAATGAAAAGACATAAACAAATACACTTAAAATAACGTAAATTTGTATAAAAATAATATATACAAAACACAAATAGAATAATGTAAAATCGTATCAAAAGAAATACACAGAATATTAATAAAAATAATGTAAATTTGTATGAAAATAAAGAGGCAAAATACCCATAAAATAACGCATTTTTTTTTATTTATAAAAATATATATACCAAAATACACATAAAAAAAATGTTTTGAATTAAAATAAATATATAAAAAACACATACAATAAGGTAAATTTGTATTGAAATAGATATGCAAAATACATATAAAACAATGTAAATTTGTTTCAAAATATATATACGAATACACATAAAATAACGTAGATTTCTATAAAAAATATATATACAAAATACACATAAAATGAAGTAAATACGTTTAAAAAAATGTATACAAAATACACATAAAATAATGTAAATTCGTATCAAAATAAATATACAAAATACCAATAAAAGAATGTGTATTTGTATAAATATAAATATACAAAATACACATAAAATAACGTAAATTTGTATAAAACTATATACAAAAATACACAGAAGTAACTAAATTTGTATGAAAATAGATATACAAAATACACACAAAATAAGATAAATTTGAATTGAAATATATATACAAAATACATGAAATAAAGTAAATTCGTTTCAAAAGATTTTTAAGAAATACACATATAATAACGTAAGTTTGTAAAAAAATATATATAAACAAAATACACATTAAGTAATGTAAATACGTATAAAAAAATATTTACAAAATACACAAATAATCAAGTCATTCGTATCAAAATAAGTAAACAAAAAACTAATTAAATAATGTAAATTTGTATGAGAAAACATATACAAAATACACATAAAATAACGTTTTAAGTTTCTATAAAAATATATGTACAAAAATGCACATAAAATTAGTTTGCATAAAAAAATATATACAAAACACACATTAGATAATGTAAATGAGTATAAAAATATGTATACAAAATACCTATGAAATAATCTAAATTCGTATCGAGTTAAATTAAGAAAATAACAATAAAATAATGTAATTTTGGATGAAAATATATATAGAAAACACACATAAAATAACCTAAATACAAATACAAATATACAAATTAAATAATTTAAAATTGAATGAAATAAATATACAAAATAAACATAAGATAAGGTAAATTTGTAATAAAATATATGTAAGAATACACATAAAATAATATAAATTTGTATGAAAATAAATATACAAATACACATAAAATAACATGAATTTGTATAAAATTTGTTTCAAAATATATACGAATACACACAATAAAATAACGTAAATTTTTATGAAAATGTATATATAAAATACACATAAAATAGTTTAAATACGTAGAAAAATATATATACAAAATACATATAAAATAATGTAAATTCGTAAAAAATTAAATACACAAAATTCCAATAAAATAATGTATATTTGAAGGAAAATATATATACAAAAAACAAATAAAATAACTAAAATTTGTATAAAAATATATACAAAAATACACAAAAATAATTTAAATTTGTTTGAAAATATATATGCAAAATACATATAAAGTTAGGCAAATTTGTATAGAAATACATATACAAAACTCACATAAAATAATGTAAATTTGTATGAAAATATATAAACAAATACATATAAAATCACGTAAATTTGGATAAAATATATATATACAAAATATATATTAAATATTTTAAATATGTATAAAAATATATTATATTATATATATTTTTATTGATATTTGCGTTATTTATGTGTTTTTTGTATATGTTTTCTCATAGAAATTTGCATTATTTTATTTTTATTTTGTCTATTTATTTTGATACGAATTACATGATTATTTGTGTATTTTGTACATTTTTTATACGTATTTACATTATTTAATGTGTATTTTGTTTATATATTTTTATACAAATTTACGTTATTATATGTGTATTTGTATAGGTATTTTGATACAAATTTACATTATTTTATGTATTTTGTATATATATTTCAACTCAAATTTAGCTTATTTTATGTGTATTTTGTATATCTATTTATTTTAATACAAAATCAAATATATTATGTTTTTTCGTATATATATCTTTATAAAAAATGCGTTATTTTATGGGTATTTTGCATCTTAATTTTCATACAAATTTACATTATTTTATTAATATTTTCTGTATTTATTTTGATACGATTTTACATTATTTTATTTGTGTTTTGTATATATTTTTTTATACATATTTACATTATTTAATGTTTTTTTTGTATATATATTTGATACAAATTTATGTTATTTTAAGTCTATATGTTTATATATTTTCATTCAAATTTACATTATTTTATGTGTATTTTGTATATGTATTTCAATACAAATTTACCTAATTTTATATGTTTTTTGTATATTTATTTTCATACAAGTTTAAATTATTTTTGTGTATAGTTTTATACAAATTTAGGTTATTTTATGTGTATTTTGTATATCTATTTTCATACAAATACACATTCTTTTCATGATATTTTGTTTATTTATTTTGACACGAATTAACATTATTTAATGTGTATTTTGTATATATATTTTTATACGTATTAACATTATTTCAAGTGTATTTTGTATATATATTTCTATAGAAATCTGCGTTATTTTATGTGTATTCGTATATATATTTTGAAACAAATTTACATTGTTTTATGTGTATTTTGCATATTTTTTCAATACAAATTTACCTTATTGTATGCGCATTTTGTATATTAATTTAATACAAATTTGATTAATCAATGTGTATTTTTGTATATGTATTTTTATAAAAATATGCTTTATTTTATGGGTATTTTGCATCTTTATTTTTATACAAATTTTCATTATTTTATTGATATTCTGTGTATTTATTTTTATATGATTTTACATTATTTTATGTGTATTTTGTATATATATTTTTATATAAAATGTATTTGTTTTCATTTCATACAAATCTACATTATTTTGTGTTTTTTGTATATGTATTTAAAAACAAATTTAACTAGTTATATGTGTATTTTGTATATCTATTTTTTATGTATATTTTCATAGAAATTTACTCTATTTTATGAGTATTCGTATATATATTTTGATACAAATTTACATTATTAATGTGTATTTTGCATATCTATTTCAATACGAATTTACTTTATTGTACGTGCATTTTGTATATTTATTTTAATACAAATTTATTTATTTTATATGTATTTTTGTATATATATTTTTATGCAAATATGCGTTATTATATGGATATTTTGCATCTTTATTTTCATACAAATTTACATTATTTTATTGATATTCCCTTTATTTATTTTGATACGATTTAACATTATTCTATGTGTTTTTTGTATATATTTTTTTATACATATTTGCATTATTTAATGTTCATTTTGTATATATATTTTATCCAAATTTACATTATTTTATGTGTATTTGTTTATATATTCTCATACATATTTACATTATTTTATGTGTTTTTTGTATATATATTTTTCTACGTATTTAAATTATTTTATGTGTATTTTGTATATACATTTTCAAAAAAAAATTACGTTATTTTATTGTGTGTATAAGTATATATTTTGATACAAATTTTATACAAATTCATGTTATTTAATGTGTATTTGTATATATATTTTCATACAAATTTATATTATTTTATGTGTATTTTTTCATATATTTCATTACAAATTTACCTTATTTTATGTTTATTTTGTATATTTATTTCATTCAATTTTAAATTATTTTATGTGTATATTTGTATTTGTATTTAGGTTATTTTATGTGAATTTTGTATATATATTTTCATCCAAAATTACATTATTTTATTGGTATTTCTCAATTTAATTCGATACGAATTCAGATTATTTCATAGGTATTTTGAATACATATTTTTATATTCATTTACATTATCTAATGTGTGTTTTGTATATATATTTTTAAGCAAATTTATTTAATGTTCATTTTTGTACATATATTTTTATAGAAATTTGCGTTATTTTATGTATATAGTTTTATATAAATTCACGTTATTTTATGTGCATTTTGTATATTTATATTTATACAAATACACATTCTTTTATTGGTATATTATTTATTTACATTTATACGAGTTTACATTATTTTATGTGTATTTTGTATACATTTTTTTATACGTATTTACTTAATTTTATGTGTATTTTGTAAATGTATTTTTATAGAAATCTACGTTATTTTGTGTATTCGTATATATATTTTGAAACAAATTTACATTATTTTATATGTATTTTGCATATCTATTTCAATACAAATTTACCTTATTGTATGTGCATTTTGTTTATTTATTTTAATACAAGTTCAAATATTTTATGTGTATTTTGGTATCAATAATTTTATAATAAATGCGTTATTTTATAGGTATTTTGCATTTTAATTTTCTTACAAATTTACATTATTTTATTAATATTCTGTGTATATATTTTGATACGATTTTACATTATTCTATTTGTGTTTTGTATATATTTTTTTTATACATATTTACATTATTTAATGTGTGTTTTGTATATATATTTCATACAAATTTACGTTATTATATGTGTATTTGTTTATATATTTTCTTTCAAATTTACATTATTTTATGTGTATTTTGTATATGTATTTCAATACAAATTAACCTAATTTTATGTGTATTTTGTATATTTCTTTTCAGACAAATTTAAATTATTTTTGTGTATTTTTGTAAATAGTTTTATACAAATTTAGGTTATTTTACGTACGAATTTACATTATTTAATGTGTGTTTTGTATATATATTTTTATCCAAAGCTACTTTATTTTACGTTCATTTTTGGACATATATTTTTATAGAAATTAGCGTTATTTTATATGTATTTGTATATGTTTTCTCATACAAATTTACATTATTATATTGATATTTTGTTTATTTAGTTTGATACGAATTACATGATTATATATGTATTTTGTACATATTTTTTATACGTATTTACATTACTTAATGTGTATTTTGTTTATATATTTTTAAACAAATTTACGTTATTATAAGTATTTTTATAAATATTTTGATACAAATTTATATTATTTTATGTATTTTGTATATACATTTCAATTCAAATTTAGCTTATTTTATCTGTATTTTGTATATCTATTTTCATACGAATTTAATTACTTCTGTGTATTTTTGTATATAGTGTTATACAAATTTACGTTAGTTTATGTGTATTTTGTATATTTATATTTATACAAATACATTCTTTTATTGGTATTTTTTTTATTTTTTTTTATACGAATTTACATTATTTTATGTGTATTTGGTATACATTTTCTTATACATATTTTCTTCATTTTATGTGTATTTTGTATATATATTTTTATACAAATCTACGTTATTTTATGTGTATTCGTATATATATTTTGAAACAAATTTACATTGTTTTATATGTATTTTGCATATCTATTTCAATACAGATTTACCTTATTGTATGTGTATTTTGTATATTTATTTTAATACAAATTCATTTTTTTATGTGTATTTTGGTATATATATTTTTATAAAAAATGCGTTATTTAATGGGTATTTTGCATCTTTATTTTCATACAAATCTACGTTGTTTTATTAATATTCTGTGTATTTATTTTGATACGATTTTACATTATTCTATTTGTTTTTGTATATATTTTTTTATACATATTTACATTATTTAATGTGTATTTTGTAAATTTTAAAACAAATTTACGTTATTTTATGCGCATCTGTTAAAATATTTTGATACAAATTTACATTATTTTATGTATTTTGTATATATATTTCAATACAAATTTAGTTTATTTTATGTGTATTTTGTATATCTATTTTCATTCGTATCAAAATAAATAAACAAAATAGCAATAAAATAATGTAAATTTGTATGAGAAAACATATACAAATACACATTAAATAACGCAAATTTCTAAAAAAATATATGTACAAAAATGCACATAAAATAAAGTAAATTTGCATAAAAATATATATACAAAACACACATTAAAGAATGTAAATGCGTACATAAAATAACCTAAATTTGTATAAAACTATATACAAAAATACACAAAAATATTTAAAATTTGTATGAAAAGAAATATACAAAATACACATAAAATTAGGTAAATTTGTATTGAAATACATATACAAAATACACATAAAATAATGTAAATTTGAATGAAAATATATAAACAAATACACTTAAAATAACGTAAATTTGTATAAAATATATATGCAAGATACACATTAAATAATGTAGATGTGTATAAAAAAATAAATACAAAAAAGAAATAGAATAATGTAAAATCCTATCAATATAAATATACAGAATATCAATAAGATAATGTAAATTTGTATGAAAATAAAGATGCAAAATTCCCATAAAATAGCGCATTTCTTATAAAAATATATATACCAAAATACGCTGAAATATTTAAATTTTTATTGAAATAAATATACAAAATGCATATACAGTAAGGTAAATATGAATTGAAAGAGATATTCAAAAATACATATAAAACAAAGTAACGAATACACATAAAATAACGTAGATTTCTATAGAAATATATATACAAAATACACTTGAAATTATGTAAATACGTATAAAAATATATATACAAAATACATATCTTGGTAAATTCGTGTCAAAATAAATAAACAAAATATCATGAAAAGAATGTGTATTTCTATGAAAATAAATAATAGATAATAAATTTGCATGAAATATATATGCAAGATACACATTAAATAATGTAAATATGTATAAAAAAATATATACAAAAAACAAATAGAATAATGTGAAATCGTATCAAAATAAATACACCGAATATTAATAAAATAATGTAAATTTGTATGAAAATAAAGATGCAAAATTCCCATCAAATAGCCCATTTCTTATAAAAATATATATACCAAAATACACATAAAATATTTAAATTTGTATTGAAATAAATATACAAAATGCACATACAATAAAGTAAACTTGTATTGAAAGAGATATGCAAAAATACATATAAAACAATGTAAATTTGTTTCAAAATACGAATACACATAAAATAACGTAGATTTCTATAAATATATATATACACAGTACACATAAAATTAAGTAAATACGTATAAAAATAGATATACAAAATACACATAGAATAATGTAAAATTGTTTAAAAAAAATAAACAATATAAATAAAATATTGTAAATTTGTATGAAAATAAAAATGTAAAATACCCATAAAATAAAGCATATTTTTTTAAAAATACATATACAAAAATACACATAGCATAATTAAATTCGTATTAAAATTAAAATACAAAATGCATATACAATAAGGTAAATTTATATTGAAAAAATATGCAAAATACACATAAAACATTGTAAATTTATTTCAAAATCTATATACGAATACACATAAATCAACGTAGATTTCTATAGAAATATATATACAAAATACACATCAAATGATGTAAACACGTATAAAAAAAAAATATATATATATATATATATATATATATATATATATATATATATATATATATATATATATATATATATATATATATATATATATATATATATATATATATATATATATATATATATATATATATATATATATATATAATACACATTAAATAATGTAAATTCGCGTCAAAATAAATAAACAAAATATCAATAAAAGAATGTGTATTTGTATGAAAATAGATATACAATATACACATAAAATCACCTAAATTTGTATTAAACTATATAAAAAAATACACAAAAATAATTTTAATTTGTATGAAAATAAATATGCAAAATACACATAAAATTAGGTAAATTTGTATTGAAATACATTTACAAAATACACATAAAATAATGTAAATTTGAATGAAAATATATATTTAACAAATACACTTAAAAAAACGTAAATTTGTATAAAATATATATAAAAAATACATATTAAATAATGTAAATATGTATAAAAAAATATATACGAAACACAAATAGAATAATATAAAATCGTATCAAAATAAATACACAGAATATTAATAAAATAATGTAAATTTGTATGAAAATTAAGAAGCAAAATACCCATAAAATGACGCATTTCTTATAAAAATATATATACCAAGACACACATCAAATATTTGAATTTGTATTAAAATAAATATACAAAATGCACATACAATAAGGTAAATTTGTATTGAAATAGATATGCAAAATATATATACGAATACACATAAAATAACGTAGATTTCAATGAATATAAATACACAAAATACACATAAAATGAAGTAAATACGTATAAAAAAAGGTATACAAAATACACATAAAATAATGTAAACTCGTATCAAAATAAATAAACAAAATACTAATAAAAGAATGTGTATTGTATAAATATAAATATACAAAATACAAATAAAATAACGTAGATTTATATAAAACTCTATGCAAAAACACACAAAAGTAATTAAATTTGTGTGAAAATAGATATACAAAATACATGTGTATTTTGTATATTTATTTACATACAAATTGAAAGTATTTTTGTTGATTTTTTTATATATTTTCATACAAATTTTCGTTATTTTATGTGTATTTTGTATATTTTTTTTTCTACAAATATACGTTCTTTTATCTGAATTTTGTTTATTGAATTTGAAACGAATTTGCCTTATTTTGTATATCTATTTTCATACAAATTAAAATACTTCTGTGTATTTTTGTATAAAGTTTTATATAAATTTACGATATTTTATGTGTATTTTGTATATTTATATTTATACAAATACACATTCTTTTATTGGTATTTTGTATATTTAATTTGATGCGAATTTACATTATTTTATGTGTATTTTGTATACATTTTTTTATACGTATTTACTTCATTTCATGTGTATTTTGTATATATATTTTTATAGAAATCTACGTTATTTTATGTGTATTCGTATATATATTTTGAAACAAATTTACATTGTTTTATATATATTTTGCATATCTATTTCAATACAAACTTACCTTATTGTATGTGTTTTTTATATATTTATTTTAATACATATTTAATTTTTTTTATCTGTATTTTGGTATATATGGTAAGGTAAATTTGTATTGAAAGAGATATTCAAAAATACATATAAAACAATGTAAATTTGTTTCAAAATATATATACGAATACACATAAAATAACGTAGATTTCTAAAAAATATATATACAAAATACACATAAAATGAAGTAAATACGTATAAAAAAAAGAATACAAAATACACATAAAAATCGTATCAAAATAAATAAACAAAATACCAGTAAAAGAATGTGTATTTGTATAAATATAAATATACAAAATACACAAAAAATATCGTAAATTTGTATAAAACTATATACAAAAATACACAGAAGTATTTAAATTTGTATGAAAATATATATACAAAATACAGCTAAAATATGCTAAATTTGAATTGAAATGTACATACAAAATACATAAAATAATGTAAATCTGTATCAAAATATTTATACAAATACATATAATAACGTAGATTTGTTTAAAAATATATAAACAAAATACACATTAAGTAAAGTAAATACGTATAAAAAATATGTATAAAATACATATATAATCATGTAATTCGTATCAAAATAAATGAACAAAATAAGAATAAAATAATGTAAATTTGTATGAGAAAACATATACAAATAACGCAAATTTCTAAAAAAACATATGTACAAAAATGCACATATAATAAAGTAAATTTGCATAAAAATATATATACAAGACACACACTATATAATGTAAATGCGTACATAAAATAACCTAAATTTGTATAAAACTATATACAAAAATACACAAAAATAATTTAAATTTGTTTGAAAAGAAATATACAAAATACACATAAAATTAGGTAAATTTGTATTGAAATACATATACAAAATGCACATCAAATAATGTAAATTTGAATGAAAAAATATAAACAAATACACTTAAAATAACGTAAATTTGTATAAAATATATATGCAAGATACACATTAAATAATGTAAATGTGTAAAAAAAAATATATACAAAAAACAAATAGAATAATGTAAAATCGTATCAAAATAAATACGCAAAATATCAATAAAATAATGTAAATTTGTATGAAAATAAAGATGCAAAATTCCCCAAAATTATCGCATTTTTTATAAAAATATATTTACCAAAATACACATAAAATATTTAAATTTGTATTGAAATAAATATACAAAATGCATATACAGTAAGGTAAATTTGTATTGAAAGAGATATTCAAAAATACATATAAAACAATGTAAATTTGTTTCAAAATATATATACGAATACACATAAAATAAAGTAGATTTCTATAGAAATATATATACAAAATACATATGAAATTATGTAAATACGTATAAAAATATATATACAAAATACATATCAAATAATGTAAATTCGTATCAAAATAAATAGACAAAATATCATGAAAAGAATGTGTATTTGTATGAAAATAGATAATAGATAATAAATTTGCATAAAATATATATGCAAGATACACATTAAATAATGTAAATATGTATAAAAAAGTATATACAAAAAACAAATAGAATAAAGTTACATCGTATCAAAATAAATATTTATTTTGAATATATATTTTTATACAAATTCATGGTATTTTATGTGTATTTGTATATATATTTTTATATAAATTTACATTATTTGATGTGTATTTTGTACATATATTTTTTTTTTAAATCTACCTTATTTTATGTTTATTTTGTATGTGTATTTTGTATATTTATATTTATCCAAATACACATTCTTTTATTGGTATTTTGTTTATTTATTTTAATTCGAATTTACATTATTTTATGTGTATTTTGTATACATTTTTTCATACGTATTTACTTAATTTTATGTGTATTTTGTAAAATATATTTTTATAGAAATCTACGTTTTTTTATTTTTATTCGTATATATATTTTGAAACAAATTAACATTGTTTTATATGTATTTTGCATATCTATTTCAATACAAATTTACCTTATTATATACGCATTTTGTATATTAATTTTAATACAAATTTAATTATTCGATGTGTATTTTTGTATCTGTACTTTTATAAACATATGCTTCATTTTTTTTGGGTATTTTGCATCTTTATTTTCATACATATTTACATTATTTTATTGATATTCTGCTCATTCATTTTGATACGAACTGACAATATTCTATGTGTATTTTGTATATATTTTTCATACAAATTTACGTTATTTTATGTGTATTTGTTTATTTATTTTGACACAAATTTACTATATATTATGGGTATTTTGTATATACATTTCAAAAGAAATTTACCTAGTTTTATGTGTATTTTGTATATCTATTTTCATACAATTATTATTTCTATATATTTTTGTATATATTTTAATACAAATTTTAGTTATGTTATTTGTATTTTGTAAATTTATTCTCATTCAAATATATATTATTTTATTGGTGTTTTGTAGATTTATATTGATACGAATTTACATTATTTTATATGTACTTTGTATATATATTTTTATACGCTTTTACATTTTTTAATATTTATTTTGAATATATATTTTTATACAAATTCATGGTATTTTATGTGTATTTGTATATATATTTTTATATAAATTTACATTATTTTATGTGTATTTTGTACATATATATATATATTATATATAAATATATAAACAAATACACATAAAATAATGTAAATTTGGATAAAATATATATACAAAATGAACATTAAATAATGTAAATATGTATAAAAAATATAAATACAAAAAACACATAGAATAATGTTAAATCGTATCAAAATAAATAAAGAGAATATCAATAAAATAATGTAAATTTGTATGAAAATAAAGATGCAAAATATCCATATAATAACGCATATTTGCATAAAAATATATATACAAAAATACATATAAAATAATAAAATTTGTATAAAAATAAATATACAAAATGCACGTACAATAAAGTAAATTTGTATTGAAATAGATATGCAAAATACACATTAATAATGTAAATTTGTATCAAAATATATATACGAATACTCATAAAATAGAGTAAATTTCTATGAAAATATACATACAAAATAGATATACAAAATACACATATAACTAGTTAAATTTGTATTTAAATACATGCACAAAACATATAAAATAATGTAAATTTGTATGAAATGAAAACAAAAAATAGATATACAATATACATAAAAAAAACAAATTAAATCAAAATATACAAAATACACATAAAATAATGTAAATTTGGATGAAAATGCATAAACAAATACACTTTATATTTTATATAAAAAATATATACAAAACACAAATAGAATAATGTAAAATCATATGAAAATAAATACACACAAAATTAATAAAATAATGAAAATTTATATGAAAATAAAGAAGCAAAATACCCATAAAATAAAGCATTTTTTATTTATAAATATATATACCAAAGTACACATCAAAAATTAAATTTGTATTAAAATAAATATACAAAAACACATACAATAAGGTAAATTTGTATTGAAATAGATATGCAAAATACATATAAACAATGTAAATTTGTTTCAAAATATATATACGAATACTCATATAATAACGCAGATTTCTATAAAATATATATACAAAATACACATAAAATGAAGTAAATACGTATAAAAAGGTATACAAAAAACACATAAAATAATGTAAATTCGTATCAAAATAAATAAACAAAATACCAATAAAAGAATGTGTATTTGTATAAATATAAATATACAAAATACACATAAAATAACGTAAATTTATATAAAACTATATACAAAAATACACAGAAGTAATTAAATTTGTATGAAAATATATACAAAATACACACAAAATAAGCTAAATTTGAATTGAAATATATATACAAATTACATGAAATAAAGTAAATTTGTATCAAAATATTTATACAAATACACATATAATAACGTAAATATGTATGAAAATATATAAACAAAATACACATTGAATAATGTAAATACGTATAAAAAATATGTACAAAATACACATATAATCATGTAATTTGTATCAAAATAAATAAAAAAAATACCAATAAAATAATATAAATTTGTATGAGTAAACGTGTATGTTGCCTATTTTTTCAATACAAATTTACCTTATTATATACGCATTTTGTATATTAATTTTAATACAAATTCAAGTATTCGATGTGTTTTTTTGTATCTGTATTTGTATATATATTTTTATACGCTTTTACATTATTTAATATTTATTTTGAATATATATTTTTATACAAATTCATGGTATTTTATGTGTATTTGTATATATATTTTTATATAAATTTACATTATTTGATGTGTATTTTGTACTTTTTTTTTTTTAAATCTACCTTATTTTATGTTTATTTTGTATGTGTATTTTGTATATTTATATTTATCCAAATACACATTCTTTTATTGATATTTTGTTTATTTATTTTAATTCGAATTTACATTATTTTATGTGTATTTTGTATACATTTTTTTATACGTATTTACTTAATTTTATGTGTATTTTGTATATATATTTTTATAGAAATCTACGTTTTTTTATTTGTATTCGTATATATATTTTAAAACAATTTACATTGTTTTATATGTATTTTTGCATATCTCTTTCAATACAAATTTACCTTATTGTATGTGCATTTTGTATATTTATTTCAATGCAAATTTAAATATTTTATGTGTATTTTGGTATATATATTTTTATAAGATTACGAAAATTTGAATAAAAATATATACAAAAAAACAAAAAAATAAATTTCAATTTGTATGAAAATAGATATACAAAATACACATATAATTAGTTAAATTTGTATAGTTAAAATTGTACAAAATACACATAAAATAATGTAAATTTGTATGAAATGAAAACAAATTCACATAAAATTCGCGTCAAAATAAATAAAAAAAATATCACTAAAAGAATGTGTATTTGTATGAAAATAGATATACAAAATACACATAAAATAACCTAAATTTGTATCAAACTATATACAAAAATACACAAAAATATTTTAAATTTGTATGAAAATAAATATACAAAATACACATAAAATTAGGTAAATTTGTATTGAAATACATGCACAAAATTCACATAAAATGATGTAAATTTGAATGAAAATACATAAACAAATACACTTAAAATAACGTAAATTTGTATAAAAAAATAAGTACAAAACACAAATAGAATAATGTAAAATCGTATCAAAATAAATACACAGAATATTAATAAAATAATGTAAATTTGTATGAAAATAAAGATGCAAAATACCCATTAAATAACGCATTTTTTATAAAAATATATATACCAAAATACACATGAAAAAATTAATTTGTATTAAAATAAATATACAAAATACACATACAATAAGGTAAATTTGTATTGAAATAGATGTGCAAAAAACATATAAAACAATGTAAATTTGTTTCAAAATATATATACGAATACACATAAAATAACGTAGATTTCTATAAAAATATATATACAAAATACACATAAAATGAAGTAAATACGTATAAAAAAAGGTATACAAAAAACACATAAAATAATGTAAATTCGTATCAAAATAAATAAACAAAATACCAATAAAAGAATGTGTATTTGTATAAATATAAATATACAAAATACACATAAAATAACGTAAATTTATATAAAACTATATACAAAAATACACAAAAGTAATAAAATTTTTATGAAAATATATACAAAATACACACAAAATAAGCTAAATTTGAATTGAAATATATATACAAAATATATGAAATAAAGTAAATTTGTATCAAAATATTTATACAAATACACATATAATAACGTAAATTTGTATGAAAATATATAAACAAAATACACATTAAATAATGTAAATATATTCTTATAGAAATTAGCGTTATTTTATATGTATTTGTATATGTTTTCTCATACAAATTTACATTATTTTATTGTTATTTTGTTTATTTAGTTTGATACGAATTACATGATTATATGTGTATTTTGTACATATTTTTTGTACGTGTTTACATTACTTAGTGTGTATTTTGTTTATATATTTTTAAACAAATTTAAGTTATTATATGTATTTTTATAAATATTTTGATACAAATTTACATTATTTTATGTATTTTGTATATACATTTCAATTCAAATTTAGCTTATTTTAGCTGTATTTTGTATATCTATTTTCATACGAATTTAATTACTTCTGTGTATTTTTGTATATAGTTTTAAACAAATTTACGTTATTTTATGTGTATTTTGTATATTTATATTTATACAAATACACATTCTTTTATTGGTGTTTTGTTTATTTATTTTGATACGATTTTACATTATTTTATGTGTATTTTGTATACATTTTTTTATACGTATTTACTTCATTTTACGTGTATTTTGTATATATATTTTTATACAAATCTACGTTATTTTATGTGTATTCGTATATATATTTTGAAACAAATTTACATTGTTTTATATGTATTTTGCATATCTATTTCAATACAGATTTACCTTATTGTATTTGTATTTTGTATATTTATTTTAATACAAATAAATTTTTTTATGTGTATTTTTGTATATATATTTTTAAAAAATGTGTTATTTTATGGGTATTTTGCTTCTTTATTTTCATACAAATTTACATTATTTTATTAATATTCTGTGTATTTATTTTGATACGATTTTACATTATTCTATTTGTGTTTTGTATATATATTTTTTTATACAAATTTACGTTATTTTAAGTGTATTTGTTAATGTATTTTCATTCAAATTTACAGTATTTTATGTGTATTTTGTATATGTATTTCAATACAAATTTACCTAATTTTATGTGTATTTTGTATATATATTTTCATACAAATTTAAATTATTTTTGTGTATTTTTGTATATAGTTTTATACAAATTTATGCTATCTTATGTGTATTTTGTATATTTATTTTCATACAAATACACATTCTTTTTTGACATTTTATTTATTTATTTTGACGCGAATTTACATTATTTAATGTGTATTTTGTATATATATTTTTATACGTATTTACATCTTTTCATGTGTATTTTGTATATTTATAAAAAATGCGTTATTTTATGGGTATTTTGCATCTTTATTTTCACAAAAATTTACATTATTTTATTTACATTCTGTGTATTTATTTTAATACGATTTTACATTATTCTATTTGTGTTTTGTATATATTTTTTTTATACATATTTACATTTTTTAATGAGTATTTTTTATATATATTTTATACAAATTTATGTTAATTTAAGTGTATTTGTTTATATATTTTCATTCAAATTTACATTATTTTATGTGTATTTTGTATATGTAATTCTTTACAAATTTACCTAATTTTATGTGTATTTTGTATATTTATTTTCATACAAATTTAACTTATTTTTGTGTATTTTTATATATTGTTTTATACAAATTTACGTTATTTTATGTGTATTTTGTAAATGTATTTTCATACAAATACTCATTCTTTTATTGATATTTTAATTATTTATTTTGACACGAATTTATATTATTTAATGTGTATTTTGTATATATATTTTTATACGTATTTACAACATTTTATGTGTATTTTGTATATATATTTCTATAGAAATCTACGTTACTTTATGTGTATTCGTATATATATTTTGAAACAAATCTACATTATTTTAGCTGTATTTTGTATATCTATTTTCATACGAATTTAATTACTTCTGTGTATTTTTGTATATAGTTTTAAACAAATTTACGTTATTTTATGTGTATTTTGTATATTTATATTTATACAAATACACATTCTTTTATTGGTGTTTTGTTTATTTATTTTGATACGATTTTACATTATTTTATGTGTATTTTGTATACATTTTTTTATACGTATTTACTTCATTTTACGTGTATTTTGTATATATATTTTTATACAAATCTACGTTATTTTATGTGTATTCGTATATATATTTTGAAACAAATTTACATTGTTTTATATGTATTTTGCATATCTATTTCAATACAAATTTACCTTATTGTATTTGTATTTTGTATATTTATTTTAATACAAATAAATTTTTTTATGTGTATTTTTGTATATATATTTTTAAAAAATGTGTTATTTTATGGGTATTTTGCTTCTTTATTTTCATACAAATTTACATTATTTTATTAATATTCTGTGTATTTATTTTGATACGATTTTACATTATTCTATTTGTGTTTTGTATATATATTTTTTTATACAAATTTACGTTATTTTAAGTGTGTTTGTTAATGTATTTTCATTAAAATTTACAGTATTTTATGTGTATTTTGTATATGTATTTCAATACAAATTTACCTAATTTTATGTGAATTTTGTATATATATTTTCATACAAATTTAAATTATTTTTGTGTATTTTTGTATATAGTTTTATACAAATTTATGCTATCTTATGTGTATTTTGTATATTTATTTTCATACAAATACACATTCTTTTATTGACATTTTGTTTATTTATTTTGACGCGAATTTACATTATTTAATGTGTATTTTGTATATATATTTTTATACGTATTTACATCTTTTCATGTGTATTTTGTATATTTATAAAAAATGCGTTATTTTATGGCTATTTTGCATCTTTATTTTCATACAAATTTACATTATTTTATTTACATTCTGTGTATTTATTTTAATACGATTTTACATTATTCTATTTGTGTTTTGTATATATATTTTTTATACAGCATTTTTTATATATATTTTATACAAATTTATGTTAATTTAAGTGTATTTGTTTATATATTTTCATTCAAATTTACATTATTTTATGTGTATTTTGTATATGTAATTCTTTACAAATTTACCTAATATTATGTGTATTTTGTATATTTATTTTCATACAAATTTAACTTATTTTTGTGTATTTTTATATATTGTTTTATACAAATTTACGTTATTTTATGTGTATTTTGTAAATGTATTTTCATACAAATACTCATTCTTTTATTGATATTTTAATTATTTATTTTGACACGAATTTACATTATTTAATGTGTATTTTGTATATATATTTTTATACGTATTTACAACATTTTATGTGTATTTTGTATATATATTTCTATAGAAATCTACGTTACTTTATGTGTATTCGTATATATATTTTGAAACAAATCTACATTATTTTATGTGTATTTTGTATATATATTTCATTATAAATTTGCCTTTTTTTAAGTTTATTTTTATATCTATTTTTATTCAAATTCAAATCATTTTATGTGTATATATTTATTTCTATTTACGTTATATTATGTGTATTTTCTATATATATTTTCATTCAAAATTACATTATTTTATCTGTATTTTGTTAATTTATTTCGATACGAATTTAGATTATTTCATGTGTATTTTCTATACATATACATATAGAGTAAATTTCTATGAAAATATATATTCAAAATACATATAAAATTATGTAAATAAGTATAAAAATATATATATCTAATACACCTAAAAAAAATGAAAATTCGTATCAAAATAAGTAAACAAAATTCCGATAAAAGAACGTAAATTCGAATTAAAATAAATAAACAAAATACCAATAAAAGAATGTGTATTTGGATAAATATAAATATACAAAATACACATACAAAATAAACATAAAATAAGGTAGATTTGTAATAAAATATATGTACAAAATACACATAAAATAATGTAAATTTATATGAAAATATTTATACAAATACACATAAAATACCATGAATTTGTATAAAAATATATATTCAAAATAAATATTAAGTAATGGAAAAGCGTATAAAAATATATATACAAAGTACATATAAAATAATGCAAATTCGTATCAATATAATTCAACAAAACACCAATAAAAGAATATATATTTGAATGAAAATAAATTTACAAAATACACATAACATAACTAAAATTTGTATTAAAATATATACAAAAATACATAGAAATAATTTGAATTTGTATGAAAATAGATATACAAAATACACATAAAACTAGGTAAATTTCTTTTGAAATGTTTATACAAAATACCCATAAAATATTGTAAATATGTGTCAAAATATAAACAAATACACATAAAATAACGTAAATTTGCATGAAAAATATATACAAAATACACATAGAATAATGTCAATTCCTATCAAAATGAATGAGCAGAATATCAATAAAATAATGTAAATTTGTATGAAAATAAAGAGACAAAATACCCCAAAAATAAAGAATATGTTTATAAAAATACAGATACAAAAATACACATCGAATAATTAAATTTGTATTAAAATTAATATACAAAATGCGTATATAATAAGGTAAATTTGTATTGAAAAAATATGCAACATACACGTTTACTCGTACAAATTTATATTATTTTATTGGTATTTTGTTTATTTATTTTGATAATATTTACATGATTATATGTGTATTTTGTACATATTTTTTTATACGTATTTTCATTATTTAATGTGTATTTTGTTTATATATTTTCATACAAATTTACGTTATTATATGTGTATTTGTATAAATATTTTGATACAAATTTACTTTATTTCATGTATTTTGTATATATATTTCAATTCAAATTTAGCTTATTTCGTGTGTATTTTGTATATATTTTCATACAAATTTAATTACTTCTGTGTATTTTTGTATATAGTTTTATATAAATTTACGTTATTTTATGTGTATTTTGTATATTTATATTCATACAAATACACATTCTTTTATTGGTATTTTGTTTATTTATTTTGATACGAATTTACATTATTTTATGATATATATATTATCCAAATTTACATTATTTTATGTGTATTTGTTTATATATTTTCATACATATTTACATTATTTTATGTGTTTTTTGTATATATATTTTTCTACGTATTTAAATTATTTTATGTGTATTTTGTACATACATTTTCATAAAAAAATTGTATAAGTATATATTATGATACAAATTTTATACAAATTCATGTTATTTAATGTGTATTTGTATATATATTTTCATACAAATTTATATTATTTTATGTGTATTTTTTCATATATTTCATTACAAATTTACCTTATTTTATGTTTATTTTGTATATTTATTTCATTCAATTTTAAATTATTTGATGTGTATATTTGTATTTGTATTTAGGTTATTTTATGTGTATTTGGTATATATATTTTCATCCAAAATTACATTATTTTATTGGTATTTCTTAATTTAATTCGATACGAATTTAAATTATTTCATAGGTATTTTGTATACATATTTTTATACTCATTTACATTATCTAATGTGTGTTTTGTATATATATTTTTATGCAAATTTATTTAATGTTCATTTTTGTACATATATTTTTATAGAAATTTGCGTTATTTTATGTATATAGTTTTATATAAATTTACGTTATTTTATGTGCATTTTGTATATTTATATTTATACAAATAAACATTCTTTTATTGGTATATTGTTTATTTTCATTTATACGAATTTACATTATTTTATGTGTATTTTGTATACATTTTTTTATACGTATTTACTTAATTTTATGTGTATTTTGTATATGTATTTTTATAGAAATCTACGTTATTTTATGTGTATTCGTATATATATTTTGAAACAAATTTACATTATTTTATATGTATTTTGCATATCTATTTCAATACAAATTTACGTTATTGTATGTGCATTTTGTATATTTATTTTAATACAAGTTCAAATATTTTATGGTTATTTTGGTATCAATAATTTTAAAAAAATGCGTTATTTTATAGGTATTTTGCATCTTAATTTTCATTTTATATGTACTTTGTATATATATTTTTATACGCTTTACATTATTTAATATTTATTTTGAATATATATTTTTATACAGATTCATGGTATTTTATGTGTATTTGTATATATATTTTCTTATAAATTTACATTATTTTATGTGTATTTTGTACATATATTTTATTACAAATCTACCTTATTTTATGATTATTTTGTATGTGTATTAGGTATATTTATATTTATCCAAAGACACATTCTTTTATTGGTATTTTGTTTATTTATTTTAATTCGAGTTTACATTATTTTATGTGTATTTTGTATACATTTTTTTATACGTATTTACTTAATTATATGTGTATTTTGTATATATTTTTATAGAAATCTACGTTTTTTTTATTTGTATTCGTATATATATTTTGAAACAAATTTACATTGTTTTATATGTATTTTTGCATATCTCTTTCAATACAATTTTACCTTATTGTATGTGCATTTTGTATATTTATTCCAATACAAATTTAAATATATTATATGTATTTTGGTATATATATTTTTATAAGAAATGCGCTATTTTATGGGAATTTTGCATCTTTATTTTCATACAAATTTACATTATTTTATTAATATTCGGTGTATTTATTTTGATACGATTTTACATTATTCTATTTGTTTTTTGTATATACTTTTTTTATACATATTTACATTATTTAATGTGTATCTTGCATATATATTTTATACAAATTTATTATCTATTATCTATTTTCATACAAATACACATTCTTTTCATGATATTTTGTTTATTTATTTTGACACGAATTTACATTATTTGATATGTATTTTGTATATATATTTTTATACGTATTTACATAATTTCATATGTATTTTGTATATATATTTCTATAGAAATCTACTTTATTTTATGTGTATTCGTATATATATTTAAAAACAAATTTACATTGTTTTATATGTATTTTTTAATATCTCTTTCAATACAAATTTACCTTACTGTATATGCATTTTGTATATTTATTTCAATACAAATTTGAATATTTTATGTGTATTTTGGTATATATATTTTTATAAGAAATGCGAAAATTTTTGGGAATTTTGCATCTTTATTTTCATACAAATTTACATTATTTTATTGATATTCTGTGCATTTATTTTGATACGATTTTACATTATTCTATTTGTTTTTTGTATATATTTTTTATACACATTTACATTATTTAATGTGTATCTTGCATATATATTTTATACAAATTTACGTTATTTCAAGTGTATTTGTTTATATATTTTCATTCAAATTTACATTATTTGATGTGTATTTTGTATATGTATTTCCATACAAATTTACCTAATTTTATGTGTATTTTGTGTATTTCTTTTCAAACAAATTTAAATTATTTTTGTGTATTTTTGTATATAGTTTTATACAAATTTAGGTTATTTTATTTACGCATTTACATTATTTAGTGTGTGTTTTGTATATATATTTTTATGCTAATTTACTTTATTTTATGTGCATTTTTGTACATATATTTTTATAGAAATTTGCGTTATTTGTATATGTTTTCTCATACAAATTTACATTATTTTATTGCTATTTTGTTTATTTATTTTGATACGAATTACATGATTATATGTGTATTTTGTACATATTTTTTATACGTATTTACATTACTTAATGTGTATTTTGTTTATATATTTTTAAACAAATCTACGTTATTATATGTATTTGTATAAATATTTTGATACAGATTTACATTATTTTATGTATTTTGTAGGTACATTTCAATTCAAATTTAGCTTATTTTAACTGTATTTTGTATATATATTTTCATACAAATTTAATAACTTCTGTGTATTTTTGTATATAGTTTTATACAAATTTACCATATTTTATGTGTATTTTGTATATTTATATTTATTCAAATACACTTTCTTTTACTAGTATTTTGTTTATTTATTTTGATACGATTTTTATGTGTATTTTGTATTCATTTTTTATACGTATTTACTTCATTTTATGTGTATTTTGTATATATTTTTATAGAAATCAACGTTATTTTATGTGTATTCGTATATATATTTTGAAACAAATTTACATTGTTTTATATGTATTTTGCATATCTATTTCAATACAAATTTACCTTACAGTATGTGGATTTTTTATATTTATTTTAATACAAATTTTAATATTTTATGTGTATTTTGGTATATATATTTTTATAAAAAAATGCGTTATTTTATGGCTATTTTGCATCTTTATTTTCATACAAATTTACATTATTTTATTAATATTCTGTGTATTTATTTTGATACGATTTTACATTATTCTATTTGTGTTTTGAATATATTTTTTTATACATATTTACATTATTTAATTACTATTTTGTATATATATTTGATACAAATTAACGTTATTTTAAGTGTATATGTTTATATATTTTTATTCAAACTTCCATTATTTTATGTGTATTTTGTATATGTATTTCAATACAAATTTACGTAATTTTATGTGTATTTTGTATATTTATTTTCATACAAATTTAAATTGTTTTTGTGTATTTTTGTATATAGTTTTATACAAACTTAGGTTATTTTATGAGTATTTTGTATATCTATTTTCATACAAATACACATTCTTTTATTGATATTTTGTTTATTTATTTTGACGAGAACTTAAATTATTTAATGTGTATTTTGTATATATATTTTTGTACGTATTTACATCATTTCATGTGTATTTTGTATATATATTTCTATAGAAATCTACGTTATATTATGTGTATTCGTATATAGATTTTTAAACAAGTTTACACTTTTATGTGTATTTTGCATATTTTTTCAATAGAAATTTACCTTATTGTATATGCATTTTGTATATTAATTTTAATACAAATTTAATTATTCTATGTGTATTTTTGTATATGTATTTTTATAAAAATATGCTTTATTTTATGGGTATTTTGCATCTTTATTTTCATACAAATTTACGTTATTTTATTGATTTTCTGCTCATTCATTTTGATACGATTTGACATTATTCTATGTGTATTTTGTATATATTTTTCATACAAATTTGTATTAAAATTAAAATACAAAATGCATATACAATAAATTTAAATTTGATTATATTAAATGAAATAAATATACAAAATAAACATAAAATAACGTAAATTTGTAATAAAATATATGTAAGAATACACATAAAATAATATAAATTTGTATGAAAATATATACAAATACACATAAAATAACATGAATTTGTATAAAATTTGTTTCAAAATATATACGAATACACACAATAAAATAACGTACATTTTTATGAAAATGTATATATAAAATACACATAAAATAATTTAAATACGTAGAAAAATATATATACAAAATACACATAAAATAATGTAAATTCGTAAAAAATTAAATACACAAAATTCCAATAAAAGAATGTTTATTTGTAGGAAAATATATATACAAAAAACAAATAAAATAACTAAAATTTGTATAAAAATATATACAAAAATACACAAAAATAATTTAAATTTGTTTGAAAATATATATGCAAAATACACATAAAGTTAGGCAAATTTGTATTGATATACATACACAAAACTCACATAAAATAATGTAAATTTGTATGAAAATATATAAACAAATACATATAAAATAACGTAAATTTGGATAAAATATATATACAAAATATACATTAAATATTTTAAATATGTTTAAAAATATATTATATTATATATATTTTTATTGATATTTGCGTTATTTATGTGTATTTTGTATATGTTTTCTCATTGAAATTTACATTATTTTATTGGTATTTTGTCTATTTATTTTGATACGAATTACATGATTATATGTGTATTTTGTACATTTTTTTATACGTATTTACATTATTTAATGTGTTTTTTGTTTATATATTTTTATACAAATTTACGTTATTATATGTGTATTTGTATAAGTATTTTGATACAAAATTACATTATTTTATGTATTTTGTATATATATTTCAATTCAAATTTAGCTTATTTTATGAGTATTTTGTATATCTATTTATTTTAATACAAAATCAAATATTTTAAGTTTTTTCGTATATATATTTTTTTTAAAAATGCATTATTTTATGGGTATTTTGCATCTTAATTTTCATACAAATTTACATTATTTTATTAATATTTTCTGTATTTATTTTGATACGATTTTACATTATTTTAATTGTGTTTTGTATATATTTTTTTATACATATTTACATTATTTAATGTGTTTTTTGTATATATATTTGATACAAATTTACGTTATTTTAAGTCTATATGTTTATATATTTTCATTCAAATTTACATTATTTTATATGTATTTTGTATATGTATTTCAATACAAATTTACCTAATTTTATATGTTTTTTGTATATTTATTTTCATACAAGTTTAAATTATTTTTGTGTATTTTTGTATATAGTTTTATACAAATTTAGGTTATTTTATGTGTATTTTGTATATCTATTTTCATACAAATACACATTCTTTTCATGATATTTTGTTTATTTATTTTGACACGAATTAACATTATTTAATGTGTATTTTGTATATATATTTTTATGCGTATTTACATTATTTCAAGTGTATTTTGTATATATATTTCTAAAGAAATCTGCGTTATTTTATGTGTATTCGTATATATATTTTGAAACAAATTTACATTGTTTTATGTGTATTTTGCATATTTTTTTAATAGAAATTTACATTATTGTATGTGCATTTTGTATATTAATTTAATACAAATTTGATTAATCTATGTGTATTTTTGTATATGTATTTTTATAAAAATATGCTTTATTTTATGGGTATTTTGCATCTTTATTTTCATAAGAATTTACATTATTTTATTGATATTCTGTGTATTTATTTTGATATGATTTTACATTATTCTATGTGTATTTTGTATATATATTTTATATAAAATGTATTTGTTTTCATTTCATACAAATCTACATTATTTTATGTGTTTTTTGTACATGTATTTAAATACAAATTTAACTAGTTATATGTGTATTTTGTATATCTATTTTGTAAATATATTTTCATAGAAATTTACTCTATTTTATGAGTATTCGTATATATATTTTGATACAAATTTACATTATTAATGTGTATTTTGCATATCTATTTCAATACAAATTTACTTTATTGTACGTGCATTTTGTATATTTATTTTAATACAAATTTAATTATTTTATATGTATTTTTGTATATATATTTTTATGCAAATATGCGTTATTATATGGATATTTTGCATCTTTATTTTCATACAAATTTACATTATTTTATTGATATTCTCTTTATTTATTTTGATACGATTTAACATTATTCTGTGTTTTTTGTATATATTTTTTTATATATATATATATATATATATATATATATATATATATATATATATATATATATATATATATATATATATATATATATATATATATATATATATATATATATATATATATATATATATATATTTACAATATTTAGTGTTCTTTTTGTATATATTTTTTATCCAAATTTGCATTATTTTATGTGTATTTGTTTATATATTTTCATACATATTTACACTATTTTATGTGTTTTTTGTATATATATTTTTCTACGTATTTAAATTATTTTATGTGTATTTTGTATATACATTTTCATTAAAAAAATACGTTATTTTATTGTGTGTATAAGTATATATTTTGATACAAATTTTATACAAATTCATGTTATTTAATGTGTATTTGTGTATATATTTTCATACAAATTTATATTATTTTATGTGTATTTTTTCATATATTTCATTACAAATTTACCTTATTTTATGTTTATTTTGTATATTTATTTCATTCAATTTTAAATTATTTTATGTGTATATTTGTATTTGTATTTAGGTTATTTTATGTATTTTGTATATATATTTTCATCCAAAATTACATTATTTTATTGGTATTTCTTAATTTAAATCGATACGAATTTAGATTATTTCATAGGTATTTTGTATACATATTTTTATACTCATTTACATTATCTAATGTGTGTTTTGTATATATATTTTTATGCAAATTTATCTAATGTTCATTTTTGTACATATATTTTTATAGAAATTTGCGTTATTTTATGTATATAGTATTATATAAATTTAAGTTATTTTATGTGCATTTTGTATATATATATATATATATATATATATATATATATATATATATATATATATATATATATATATATATATATATATATATATATATATATATATATATATATATATATATATATATATATATATATATATATATATATATATATATATATATATATATTTATACAAATACACATTCTTTTATTGGTATATTGTTTATTTACATTTATACGAATTTACATTATTTTATGTGTATTTTGTATACATTTTTTTATACGTTTTTACTTAATTTTATGTGTATTTTGTATATGTATTTTTATAGAAATCTACGTTATTTTATGTGTATTCGTATATATATTTTGAAACAAATTTACATTATTTTATATGTATTTTCCATATCTATTTCAATACAAATCTACCTTATTGTATGTGCATTTTGTATATTTATTTTATTACAAGCTCAAATATTTTATGTGTATTTTGGTATCAATAATTTTATAAAGAAATGCGTTATTTTATAGGTATTTTGCATCTTAATTTTCATTTTATTTGTACTTTGTATATATATTTTTATACGCTCTTACATTATTTAATATTTATTTTGAATATAATTTTTTATACAAATTCATGGCATTTTATGTGTATTTGTATATATATTTTCATATAAATTTACATTATTGTATGTGTATTTTGTACATATATTTTATTACAAATCTACCTTATTTTATGTTTATTTTGTAAGTGTATTTTGTACATTTATATTTATCCAAATACACATTCTTTTATTGGTATTTTGTTTATTTATTTTAATTCGAATTTACATTATTTTATGTGTATTTTGAATACATTTTTTTATACGTATTTACTTAATTTTATGTGTATTTTGTATATATATTTTTAGAGAAATCTACGTTTTTTTATTTGTATTCGTATATATATTTTGAAACAAATTTACATTGTTTTATATGTATTTTTGCATATCTCTTTCAATACAAATTTACCTTATTGTATATGCATTTTGTATATTTATTTCAATACAAATTTAAAAATTTTATGTGTATTTTGTTATATTTTATAAGAAATGCGCTATTTTAGAATTTTGCATCTTTATTTTCAAACAAATTTACATTATTTTATTAATATTCGGTGTATTTATTTTGATACGATTTTACATTATTCGATTTGTTTTTTGTATATACTTTTTTATATATATTTACATTATTTAATGTGTATCTTGCATATATATTTTATACAAATTTATTATCTATTATCTATTTTCATACAAATACACATTCTTTTCATGATATTTTGTTTATTTATTTTGACACGAATTTACATTATATGATATGTATTTTGTATATATATTTTATACATATTTACATAATTTCATATGTATTTTGTATATATATTTAATAGATATTCAAATACACATAAAATAACCTCAATTTGTATCAAACTTTATACAAAAATACATAAAATATTTTCAATTTGTATGAAAATAAATATACAAAATACACATAAAATTAGGTAAATTTGTATGGAAATACATATACAAAATACACATAAAATAATGTAATTTGAATGAAAATACATAAACAAATACACTTAAAATAACGTAAATTTGGATAAAAAATATATACAAAACACAAATAGAATAATGTAAATCGTATCAAAATAAATACACAGAATACTAATAAAATATTGTAAATTTCTATGAAAATAAAGAGGCAAAATACCCATACAATAACGCATTATTTTTTATAAAAATATATATACCCACATACACATAAAATAATAAGATTTTTATTAAAATAAATATATAAAAAACACTTACAATACGGTAAATTTGTATTGAAATAGATACGCAAAATACATATAAAGCAAAATAAATACGTATAAAAATGTATACAAAATACACATAAAATAATGTAAATTCATCAAATAAATAAACAAAATACCCATAAAAGAATGTGTATTTGTATAAATATAAATATACAAATACACATAAAATAACGTAAATTTATATAAAACTATATACATAAATACAAGTAATTAAATTTGTATGAAATATATACAAAATACACACAAAATAAGCTAAATTTGAATTGAAATATATATACAAAATACATGAAATAAAATAATTTGTATCAAAATATTTATACAAATACACATATAATAAATATATAAACAAATACACATTAAATAATGTAAATACGTATAAAATGTGTACAAAATACACATATAATCATGTAATTCGTATCAAAATAAATAAACAAAATACCAATAATATAATATAAATTTGTATGAGTAAACGTGTATGTTGCATATTTTTTCAATACAAATTTACCTTATTATATACGCATTTTGTATATTAATTTTAATACAAATTTAATTATTCGATGTGTACTTTTGTGTCTGTTTTTTTATAAACATATGCTTAATTTTTTGGGTATTTTGCATCTTTATTTTCATACAAATATACATTATTTTATTGATATTCTGCTCATTCATTATATTTTGACAAATTTACAATATATTTTGAATATCTAGTTATGTTATGTGTATTTTGTAAATTTATTTTAATTCATATATATATTATTTTTCTTGTTTTTTGTTGATTTATATTGATAAGAATTTACATTATTTTATATGTAATTTGTATATATATTTTTATACGATTTTCCATTATTTAATATTTATTTTGAATATATATTTATACAAATTCATGGTATTATATGTATTTGTATATATATTTTCATATAAATTTACATTATTTTATGTGTATTTTGTACATATATTTTATTACAAATCTACCTTATTTTATGTTTATTTTGTATATGTATTTTGTTTTTTATATTTATCCAAATACACATTCTTTTATTGGTATTTTGTTTATTTATTTTAAATCGAATTTACATTATTTTGATACGATTTTACATTATTCTATGTATATTATGTATATATATTTCATACAAATGAACGTTATTTTATGTGAATTTGTTTTCATTTCATACAAATTTACATTATTTTATGTGTATTTTGTACATGTACAAATTTAACTAATTATATGTGTATTATGTATATCTATTTTCATACAAATTGAAATGAATTTTGTGTATTTTAGTATATATTTTTATTCATATTTTCGTAATTTTATGTGAATTTTGTATATTTATTTTCCTACAAATATACGTTCTTTTATCGGAATTTTGTTTATTTATTTTAATACGAGTTTTCATTATTTTAGGTGTATTTGATATATATATTTTTATACTTATTTACATAATTTTATATGTATTTTGAATATATATTTTCATAGAAATTTACTCTATTTTATGTGTATTCGTATATATATTTTGATACAAATTTACATTATTTATGTGTATTTCGCAAATCTATTTCAATACAAATTTTCTTTATTGTATGTGCCTTTTGTATATTTATTTTGATGCAAATTTAATTATTTTATGTGTATTTTGTATATATATTTTTAAACAAATATGCGTTATTATATGGGTATTTTGCATCTTTATTTTCATACAAATTTACATTATTTTATTGATTGTCTGTTTATTTATTTTGATACGATTTTACGTTATTGTGTGTATTTTGTATATATATTTTTGAACATATTTACATTATTTAATATATATTTTGTACATATATTTTATGGAAATTTACGTTATCTTATGTATTTGTTTATATTTTCATACAAATTTACATTATTTTATGTATTTTGTATATGTATTTCAATAAAATTTGCCTAATTTCATTTGTATTTTGCATATCTATTTTCAAACAAATTTAAATTATTTTTGTGTATATTTGTATTATTTTTATACAATTTTTTTTTTTAATTTTAATTTTGTAAATATATTTTCATACACAAATACATTCTTTATTAGTAATTTTGGTTTATTTATTTTTATACTAATTTATATTATTTTATTTGTATTTTTTATATTTATTTTCTATGTATTTACATTATTTTATGTGTATTTGTATATATATTTTCATAAAATTTACGTAATTTTTATTGTGTGTATTCGTATATATTTACATAAAAATTTTCATTATTTTATGTGTTTTTGCATATCTATTTCAATAAAATCTACCTTATTGTATGTGTATTTTGTATATTTATTTTAATACAAATTTAATTATTTTATGTGTTTTTTTGTATATATATATTTTTTAAATATAAGATATTTTAAGGGTAATTTGCATCTTTAATATACTTTGTATATATATTTTTATACGCTCTTACATTATTTAATATTTATTTTGAATATAATTTTTTATACAAATTCATGGTATTTTATGTGTATTTGTATATATATTTTCATATAAATTTACTTTATTGTACGTGTATTTTGTACATATATTTTATTACAAATCTACCTTATTTTATGTTTATTTTATATGTGTATTTTGTATATTTATATTTATCCAAATACACATTCTTTTATAGTATTTGGTTTATTTAATGTATAAGTACATAATACGTATTTACATTATTTAATGTGTATTTTGTTTATATATTTTTATACAAATTTACGTTATTATATGTGTATTTGAATATATATTTTGATACAAATTTACATTATTTTATGTATTTTCTATATTTATTTCAATTCAAATTTAGCTTATTTTATGTGTCTTTTATATATCTATTTTCATACAAATTTAATTATTTTTGTTTATTTTTGTATATAGTTTTATACAATTTTACGTTATTTTATGTATTTTGTATATTTATATTTATACAAGTAAACATTCTTTTATTGGCATTTAGTTTATTTATTTTGATACGAATTTACATTATTTTATGTGTATTTTCTATACATTTTCTTATACGTATTTACTTCATTTATATTGTATTTTGTATATATATTTTATAGAAATCTACGTTATTTTATAGTATTCGTATGTATATTTTGAAACAAATTTACATTGATTTATATGTATTTTGCATATCTATTTCAATACAAATTTACCTTGTGTATGTGCATTTTGTATATTTATTGTAATACAAATTTAAATATTTTATATGCATTTTGGTATATATTTTCATAAAATACGTTGTTTTATGGGTATTTTGCATCTATTTTCATACAAATTTACATTATTTTATTAATATTCTGTGTATTTATTTTGATACTATTTTACTTTATTCTATTTGTGTTTTGTATATATTTTTTTATACATATTTACATTATTTATAATGTATTTTCTATATATATTTCATACAAATTTTCGTTATTTTAAGTGTATTTGTTTATATATTTTTATTCAAATTTACATTATTTTATGTGTATTTTGTATCTGTATTTCAATGAAATTTACCTAATTTCATGTGTATTTTGTATATATATTTTATACAAATTTAAATTATTTTTGTGTATTTTGTATAGAGTTTTATTCAAATTTACAATATTTTATGTATTTTGTATATCTATTTTTTCTACAAATACATTCTTTTATTGATATTTTGTTTATTTATTTTGATGCGAATTTCATTATTTAATGTGTATTGTAAATATATTTTATACGTATTTACGTCATTTCATATGTGTATTTTGTATATATATTTCTATAGAAATATACGTTATTTTATGTGTATTCGTATATATATTTTGAAACAAATATACATTGTTTTTATGTGCCTTTTGCATATTTTTCAATACAAATTTATCTTATTGTACGTGCATTTTGTATATCAATTTTACAAATTTAGCTATTCTATGTGTATTTTTGTATATATATTTTATAAATATGCTTTATTTTATGGGTATTTTGCATCTTTATTTTCATACAAAATTACATTATTTTATTGATATTCTCTGTATTTATTTTGATACATTTTACATTATTCTATGTATATTTTGTATATATTTTATACCAATGCACGTTATTTTATGTGAATTTGTTTTCATTTCATACAAATTTACATTATTTTATGTGAATTTTGTACATGTATTTAAATACAAATTTAACTAATTATATGTGTATTTTGTATATCTATTTTCATATAAATTGAAATTTTGTATTTTGTATTTTGTATATATTTTATTCAAATTTTCGTAATTTTATGTGTTTTTGTATGTTTATTTTCCTACAAATATACGTTCTTTTATCAGAATTTTATTTATTTATTTTGATACAATTTTCATTTTTTTAGGTGTATTTGATATATATATTTTTATACTTATTTACATAATTTTATATGTATTTTGAATATATATTTTCATAGAAATCTACTCTATATGTATATGTATAGAAAATACACATGAAATAATCTAAATTTGTATTGAAATAAATGAACAAAATACATATAAAATAATGTAAATTTGTTTCAAAATATATATACGAATACACATAAAATAACGTAGATTTCTATAAAATACATATACATATACAAAATACAAATAAATACGTATAAAAAAAATGTATACTAAATACACATAAAATAATGTAAATTCGTATAAATGTAAATAAACAATATACCAATAAAAGAATGTGTATTTGTATAAATATAAATATACAAAATGCACATAAAATAACGTAAATTTATATAAAATATATACATAAATAACATAAATTTCTATAAAATATTTGTACAAAATGAACATTAGATAAATTTGCATAACAATATATATACAAAACACACATTAGATAATGTAAATGAGTATAAAAATATGTATACAAAATACCTATGAAATAATCTAAATTCATCGAATTAAATTAAGAAATACTAATAAAATAATGTAATTTTGGATGAAAATATATATACAAAATACACATAAAATAACCTAAATACAAATACAAATATACACATAAAATAATTTAAAATTGAATGAAATAAATGTACAAAATAAACATAAAATAAGGTAAATTTGTAATGAAATATATGAAAAAAATACACATAAAATAATATAAATTTGTATGAAAATATATATACAAATACACATTAAATAACATGAATTTGTATAAAATTTGTATCAAAATATATACTTATACACAATAAAATAACGTAATTTTTTTATGAAAATGTATATACAAAATACACATAAAATAATTTAAATACGTTGAAAAATATATATACAAAAAACACATAAAATAGTGTAAATATAAAAATAAAATATATAAACAAATACACATAAAATAATGTAAATTTGGATAAAAAATATATACAAAATTAACATTAAATAATGTAAATATATATATAAAAAAATATATACAAAAAACACATAGAATAATGTTAAATCGTATCAAAATAAATAAAGAGAATATCAATAAAATAATGTAAATTTGTATGAAAATAAAGATGCAAAATATCCATATAATAACGCATATTTGCATAAAAATATATATACAAAAAATGCATATGAAATAATTAAATTTGTATTAAAATAAATATACAAAATGCACGTACAATAAAGTAAATTTGTATTGAAATAGATATGCAAAATACACATTAATAATGTAAATTTGTATCAAAATATATATACGAATACTCATAAAATAGAGTAAATTTCTATGAAAATATACATACAAAATAGATATACAAAATACACATATAACTAGTTAAATTTGTATTTAAATACATGTACAAAAAACACATAAAATAATGTAGATTTCTATGAAATGAAAACAAATACATTTTATATAATATATATATACAAAATACACATAGAATAATGTAAAATAATATCAAAATAAATACACAGAATATCAATAAGATAATGTAAATTTTTATGAAAATAAAGATGCAAAATATCCATAAAATAAAGCATATTTTTATAAAAATACATATACAAAAATACACATAGATTAATCAAATTTGTATTAAAATTAATATACAAAATGCACATACAATAAGGTAAATTTGTATTGAAAAAATATGCAAAATACACATAAAATAATGTAAATATGTTTCAAAATATATATATACGAATACACATAAAATAACGCAGATTTCTATAGAAATATATATACAAAATACACTTGAAATAATGTAAATACGTATAAAAATATATATTCAAAATACACATTAAATAATGTTAATTCGTGTCAAAATAAATAAACAAAATATCATGAAAAGAATGTGTATTTGTATGAAAATAGATATACAAAATACACATAAAATAACCAAAAATTGTATAAAACTATATACAAAAATACACAAAAATAGTTTAAACTTGTATGAAATAAATATACAAAAAACATATAAAATTAGGTAAATTTGTATTGAAATACATATACAAAATACACATAAAATAATGTAAATTTGAAAGAAAATATATAAACATATAGACTTAAAATAACGTAAATTTGTATCAAATATATATATATATACAAAAAATACATTAAATAATGTAAATATGTAAAAAAAATATATACAAAACACAAATAAAATAATGTAAAATCGTATCAAAATAAATACAGAAAATATTAATAAAATAATGTAAATTTGTATGAAAATTAAGATGCAAAATACCCATAAAATAATGCATTTTTTATAAAAATATATATACGAAAAAACATAAATTATTTGATTTTGTATTAAAATAAATAGATATACAAAATACTCATAAAATAAGCTAAATTTGAATTGAAATATATATACAAAATATATAAAATAATGTAAATTTGTATCAAAATACTTATACAAATACACATATAATAACGTAAATTTTTATAAAAATATATAAACAAAATACACATTAAATAATGTAAATACGTATAAAAAAATGTACAAAATACACAAATAATCATGTAATTCGTATCAAAATAAATAGACAAAATACCAATAAAATAATGTAAATTTCTATGAGAAAACATATACAAAATACACATAAATAACGCAAATATCAATAAAAATATATATAATATAATTTATTTTTATACATATTTAAAATATTTAATGTATATTTTGTATATATATTTTATCCAAATTTACGTTATTTTATATGTATTTGTTTATATATTTTCATACAAATTTACATTATTTTATGTGAGTTTTGTATATGTATTTCCATACAAATTTGCCTAACTTTATGTGTATTTTGCATATCTATTTTCAAACAAATTTAAATTATTTATGTGTATTTTTGTATATATTTTTATACAAATTTTAGTTATTTTATTTGTTTTTTGTATATATATTTTCCTACAAATATACATTCTTTTATTGGAATTTTGTGTATTTAATTTTCTACGAATTTACATTATTTTATGTGTATTTTGTATATATATTTTTCTACATATTTAAATTATTTTATGTGTATTTTATATATGCATTTTCATAAAAATTTACGTTATTTTATTGTGTGTATACGTGTATATTTTGAAACAAATTTTATACAAATTCATGTTATTTTATGTGTATTTGTATATATATTTTCATACAAATTTATATTATTTTATGTGTATTCATACATATATTTTATTACAAATTTACCTTATTTTATGTTTATTTTGTATATTTATTTCATTTAATATAATCAAATTTAAATTTATTGTATATGCATTTTGTATATTAATTTTAATACAAATTTAATTATTCTATGTGTATTTTTCTATTTGTATTTTTATAAAAATATGCTTTATTTTATGGGTATTTTGCATCTTTATTTTCATACAAATTTACGTTATTTTATTGATATTCTGCTCATTCATTTTGATACGATTTGACATTATTCTATGTGTATTTTGTATATATTTTTCATACAAATTTACGTTATTTTATGTGTATTTGTTTATATATTTTGACACAAATTTACAATATTTTATGGGTATTTTGTATATATATTTCAAAGAAATTTACCTAGTTTTATGTGTATTTTGAATATCTATTTTCATTCAAACTCAAATTATTTTTATGTATTTTTGTATATATTTCAATACAAATTTTAGTTAGGTTATGTGTATTTTGTAAATCTATTTTCATTCAAATATATATTATTTTATTGGTATTTTGTTGATTTATATTGATACGAATTTACATTATTTTATATGTATTTTGTATATATATAATGTTATACGCATTTACATTATTTAATATTTATTTTGAGTATATAATTTTATACAAATTCATGGTATTTTATGTGTATTTGTATATATATTTTCTTATAAATTTACATTATTTTATGTGTTTTTTGTACATATATTTCATTACAAATTTACCTTATTTTATGTTTATTTTGTATGTGTATTTTGTACATTAATATTTATACAAATACACATTCTTTTATTGGTATTTTGTTTATTTATTTTGTTTCGAATTTACATTATTTTATGTGTATTTTGTTTACATTTTTTATACGTATTTACTTAATTTTATGTGTATTTTGTATATATATTTTTATAGAAATCAACGTTATTTTATGTGTATTCGTACATATATTTTGAAATAAATTTACATTGTTTTATATGTACAATAAGGTAAATTTGTATTGAAATAGATATGCAAAATACATATAAAGCAATGTAAATTTGTTTCAAAATATGTATACGAATACACCTAAAATAAGGTTGATTTCTATAAAAATATATATACAAAATACACATAAAATGAAGTAAATACGTATAAAAAATATACAAAATACACATAAAATAACGTAAATTTATATAAAACTATATACAAAAATACACAAAAGTAATTAAATTTGTATGAAAATATATACAAAATACACACAAAATAAGCTAAATTTGAATTGAAATATATATACAAAATTCATGAAATAAAGTAAATTTGTATAAAAATACTTATACAAATACACATATAATAACGTTAATTTGTATAAAAATATATAAACAAAATACACATTAAATAATGTAAATACGTATAAAAAATATGGACAAAATACACAAATAATCATGTAATTCGTATCAAAATAAATAGACAAAAAACCAATAAAATAATGTAAATTTCTATGAGAAAACATATACAAAATACACATAAATAACGCATATATCAATAAAAATATATATAACATAATATATTTTTATACATATTTAAAATATTTAATGTATATTTTGTATATATATATTTTATCCAAATTTACATGATTTCATATGTATTAGTTTATGTATTTTCATACAAATTTACATTATTTTATGTGAGTTTTGTATATGTATTTCAATACAAATTTGCCTAACTTTATGTGTATTTTGCATATCTATTTTCAAACAAATTTAAATTATTTTTGTGTATTTTTGTATATATTTTTATACAAATTCTAGTTATTTTATTTGTTTTTTTGTATATATATTTTCCTACAAATATACATTCTTTTATTGGAATTTTGTGTATTTAATTTTTTACGAATTTACATTATTTTATGTGTATTTTGTATATATATTTTTCTACGTATTTAAACTATTTTATGTGTATTTTATATATACATTTTCATAAAAATTTACGTTATTTCATTGTGTGTATTCGTATATATTTTGAAACATTTTATACAAATTCATGTTATTTTATGTGTATTTGTATATATATTTTCATACAAATTTATATTATTTTATGTGTATTCTTACATATATTTTATTAAAAATTTACTTTATTTTATGTTTATTTTGTATATTTATTTCATTCAATTTTAAATTATTTAATGTGTATATTTGTATTTGTATTTAGGTTATTTTATGTGTGTTTTCTATATATATTTTCATCCAAAATTACATTATTTTTTTGTTATTTTCTTAATTTAACTCGATACGAATTTAGACTATTTCATAGGTATTTTGTATTCATATTTTTATACTCATTTACATTATCAAATGTGTGTTTTGTATATATTTTTTTATGCAAACTAATTTTATGTGCATTTTTGTACATATATTTTTATAGAAACTTAAAACGTTATTTTATGTGTATTTTGTATATGTTTTCTCATACAAATTTACATTATTTAATTAGTTTTTTGTTTATTTATTTTGATACGAATGACTTGATTATTGGTGTATTTTGTAAAAAAAAATTTATACGTATTTACATTAGTTAATGTGTATTTGTTAAAAATATTTTGAAACGAATTTACTTTATTTTATGTATTTTGTATATATATTTCAATTCAAATTTAGCTTATTTTGAGTGTATTTTGTATATCTATTTTCATGCAAATTTAATTACTTCTGTGTATTTTTGTATATAGTTTTATACAAATTTACGTTATTTTATGTACATTTTGTATATTTATATTTATACAAATACACATTCTCTTATTGGTATTTTGTTTATTTATATTTATACGAATTTACATTATTTTATGTGTATTTTGTATACATTTTTGATTCGTATTTACTTAATTTTATTTGTATTTTGTATATATATATTTATAGAAATCTACGTTATTTTATGTGTATTTGTATATATATTTTGAAACAAATTTACATTGTTTTATATGTTTTTTGCATATCTATTTCAATACAAATTTACCTTATTGTATTTCAATACCTTATTGTATTTCAATACCTTATTGTATTTCAATACAAATTTACCTTATTGTATGTGCATTTTGTATATTTATTTTAATACAAATTCAAATATTTTATGTGTATTTTGGCATATATAATTTTATAAAAAATGCATTATTTTATAGGTATTTTGCATCTTAGTTTTCATACAAATGTACATTATTTTATTATTATTCTGTGTATATATTTTGATACGATTTTATATTATACTATTTGTGTTTTCTATATATTTTTTTATACATATTTTCATTATTTAATGTGTATTTTTTATATATATTTTATACAAATTAACGTCATTTTAAGTGTATTTGTTTATATAATTTCATTCAAATTTACATTATTTTAAGTGTATTTTGTATATGTATTTCAATACAAATTTACCTAATTTTATGTGTATTTTGTATATTTATTTTCATACAAATTTAAATTATTTTTGTGTTTTTTTGTATATACATATAGAGTAAATTTCTATGAAAATATATATTCAAAATACATATAAAATTATGTAAATAAGTATAAAAATATATATATCAAATACACCTAAAAAAAATGAAAATTCGTATCAAAATAAATAAACAAAATTCCGATAAAAGAACGTATATTTGTAGAAAAATAAATATACAAAATATACATAAAATTACGAAAATTTGAATAAAAATATATACAAAAAAACAAAAAAATAAATTTCAATTTATATGAAAATAGATATACAAAATACACATATAATTAGTTAAATTTGTATTTAAATACATGTACAAAATACACATAAAATAATGTAAATTTGTATGAAGTGAAAACAAAGTCACATAAAATAACGTACATTTGTATAAAATAGATATACAAAATATACATAGAATAATGTAAAATCGTATCAAAATAAATACACAGAATATCAATAAAATAATGTAATTTTGTATGAAAATAACGATGCAAAATACCCATATAATAAAGCATATTTTTTTTAAAAATACATATACAAGAATACACATAGAATAACTAAATTTGTATTAAAATTAATATACAAAATGCACGTACAATAAGGGAAATTTGTATTGAAAAAATATACAAAATGCACATAAAACAATGTATATTTGTTTCAAAATATATATACGAATACACATAAAATAAAGTATATTTCTATAGAAATATATATAAAAAATACACATGAAATGACGTAAATACGTACAAAAATATATATACACAATACACATTAAATAATATAAATTCGCAACAAAATAAATAAACAATATATCAATAAAAGAATGTGTATTTGTATGAAAATAGATATACAAAATACACATAAAATATTGTAAATTTGTATAAAACTCTATTAAAAAAATACACAAAAATAATTTAAATTTGTATAAAAATATATATACAAAATACACATAAAACTAGTTAAATTTCTATTGAAATACATATACAAAATACACATAAAATAATGTAAATTTGAATGAAAATATATAAACAAATTCACTTAAAATAACGTAAATTTGTATGAAATATAAATAGAAAATACACATTAAATAATGTAAATATGTATAAAAAAGTATATCCAAACCCCAAATAGAATAATGTAAAATAGTATCAAAATAAATACACAGTATATTAATAAAATAATGTAAATTTGTATGAAAATAAAAACGCAAAATACCCATAAAACAACGCATTTTTTTAAAATATATATACCAAAATACACATAAAATATTTAAATTTGTATTACAATAAATATAGAAAATGCACATACAATAAGGTAAATATAGATACACATAAAACAATGTAAATTTGTTTCAAAATATATATACGAATACACATAAAATAACGTAGATTTCTATAAAAATATATATACAAAATACACATAAAATGAAGTAAATACGTATAAGAAAATGTATACAAAATACACACAAAATAATGTAAAATCGTATCAAAATAAATAAACTAAATGCCAATAAAAGAATGTTTACTTGTATAAATATAAATATACAAAATACACATAAAATAACGTAAAATTGTATAAAACTATATACAAAAATAAACAAAAATAATTAGATTTGTATGAAAATAGATATACAAAAGACACATAAAATAAGCTAAATTTGAATTGAAATAAATATAGAAAATACTTAAAATAATGTAAATATGTATCAAAATATATATTAAAATACACATATATTAAAATTAATATACAAAATGCGTATATAATAAGGTAAATTTGTATTGAAAAAATATGCAACATACACGTTAACTCATACAAATTTATATTATTTTATTGGTATTTTGTTTATTTATTTTGATACGAATTACATGATTATATGTGTATTTTGTACATATTTTTTTATACGTATTTACATTATTTAATGTGTATTTTGTTTATACATTTTCTTACAAATTTACGTTATTATATGTGTATTTGTATAAATACTTTGATACAAATTTACTTTATTTCATGTATTTTGTATATATAGTTCAATTCAAATTTAGCTTATTTTGTCTGTATTTTGTATATATTTTCATACAAATTTAATTATTTCTGTGTATTTTTGTATATAGTTTTATATAAATTTACGTTATTTTATGTGTATTTTGTATATTTATATTTATACAAATACACATTCTTTTATTGCTATTTTGTTTATTTATTTTGATACGAATTTACATTATTTTATGTGTATTTTGTATACATTTTTTTATACGTATTTACTTCATATTATGTGTATTTTGTATATATATTTTTATAGAAATCTACGTTATTATATGTGTATTCGTATATATATTTTGAAACAAATTTACATTGTTTTATATGTATTTTGCATATCTATTTCAATACAAATTTACCTTATTGTAAGTGTTTTTTGTATATTTATTTTAATACAAATTTAATTTTTTGATGTGTATTTTGGTATATATATTTTTATAAATAAAAAAATGCGTTATTTTATGGGTATTTTGCTTCTTTATTTTCATACAAATTTACATTATTTTATTAATATTCTGTGTATTTATTTTGATACGATTTTACATTATCCTATTTGTGTTTTGTATATATTTTTTTATACAAATTTATGTGATTTTAAGTGTATTTGTTTATGTATTTTCATTCAAATTTACATTATTTTATTTGTATTTTGTGTATGTATTTCAATACAAATTTACCTAGTTTTATGTGTATTTTGTATATTTATTTTCATACAAATTTAAAAAAAAATTGTGTATTTTTGTATATAGTTTGATACAAATTTAGGTTATTTTATGTGTATTTTGTATATCTATTTTCATACAAATACACATTCTTTTATTGATATTTTGTTTATTTATTTTGACGCGAATTTTATGTGAATTTTTTTCATTTCATACAAATTTACATTATTTTATGTGTATTTTGTATATGTATTAAAATACAAATTTAACTAATTATATGTGTATTTTGTATATCTATTTTCATACAAATTGATTTTTTGTTTTGTTTTTTTGTATATATTTTTATTCAAATTTTCGTAATCTGATAAAAATATATATACCAAAATACACATAAAATATTAAATTTGCATTGAAATAAATATACAAAATGCACATACAATAAGGTAAATTTGTATTGAAAGAGATATGGAAAAATACATATAAAAGAATGTAAATTTGTTTTAAAATATGTATACGAATACAAATAAAAAAACGTAGATTTCTATAAAAATATATATTCAAAAAACACATCAAATTAAGTAAATACGTATAAAAAAATGTATACAAAATACACATAAAATAATGTAAATTCGAATTAAAATAAATAAACAAAATACCAATAAAAGAATGTGTATTTGGATAAATATAAATATACAAAATACACATACAAAATAAACATAAAATAAGGTAGATTTGTAAAAAAATAGATGTACAAAATACACATAAAATAATGTAAATTTATATAAAAATATATATACAAATACACATAAAATAACATGAATTTGAATAAAAATATATTCAAAATAAATATTAAATAATGTAAAAGCGTATAAAAATATATATACAAATACAGATACAAAAATACACATAGAATAATTAAATTTGTATTAAAATTAATATACAAAATGCGTGTATAATAAGGTAAATTTGTATTGAAAAAATATGCAACATACACGTTTACTCATACAAATTTATATTATTTTATTGGTATTTTGTTTATTTATTTTGATACGAATTACAAGATTATATGTGTATTTTGTACATATTTTTTATACGTATTTACATTATTTAATGTTTATTTTGTTTATATATTTTCATACAAATTTACGTCATTATATGTGTATTTGTATAAATATTTTGATACAAATTTACTTTATTTCATGTATTTTGTATATATATTTCAATTCAAATGTAGCTTATTTTGTGTGTATTTTGTATATATTTTCATACAAATTTAATTACTTCTGTGTATTTTTGTATATAGGTTTATATAAATTTACGTTATTTTATGTGTATTTTGTATATTTATATTTATACAAATACACATTCTTTTATTGGTATTTTGTTTATTTATTTTTATATTTATTTATTTTTATACGTATTTACTTCATTTTATGTGTATTTTGTAAATATATTTTTATAGAAATCTACGTTATTTTATGTGTATTCGTATATATATTTTGAAACAAATTTACATTGTTTTATATGTATTTTGCATATCTATTTCAATACAAATTTACCTTATTGTATGTGTTTTTTGTATATTTATTTTAATACAAATTTAATTTTTTGATGTGTATTTTGGTATATATATTTTTATAAATAAAAAAATGTGTTATTTTATGGGTATTTTGCTTCTTTATTTTCATACAAATTTACGTTATTTTATTAATATTCTGTGTATTTATTTTGATACAATTTTTCATTATTCTATTTGTGTTTTGTACATATATTTTTTATACAAATTTACATTATTTTAAGTGTACTTGTTTATGTATTTTCATTCAAATTTACATTATTTTATGTGTATTTTGTGTATGTATTTCAATACAAATTTACCTAATTTTATGTGTATTTTGTATATTTATTTTCATACAAATTTAAAATATTTTTGTGTATTTTTGTATATAGTTTGATACAAATTTAGGTTATTTTATGTGTATTTTGTATGTCTATTTTCATAGAAATACACATTCTTTTATTGATATTTACTTATTTATTTTGACGGGAATTTTATGTGAATTTGTTTTCATATCATACAAATTTACATTATCTTATGTGTATTTTGTACATGTATTTAAATACAAATTTAACTAATTATATGTGTATTTTGTATATCTATTTTCATACAAATTGAAATTTATTTTTTTGTTTTTTTGTAAATATTTTTATTCAAATTTTCGTTATCTTATAAAAATATATATAGCAAAATACATATAAAATATTTAAATTTGCATTGAAATAAATATACAAAATGCACTTAAAATAAGGTAAAAGAGATATGCAAAAATACATATAAAACAATGTAAATTTGTTTCAAAATATATATACGAATACAAATAAAAAAACGTAGATTTCTATAAAAATATATATACAAAATACACTTAAAATTAAGTGAATACGTATAAAAAAATATATACAAAATACACATAAAATAATGTAAACTCGAATTAAAATAAATAAACAAAATACCAATAAAAGAATGTGTATTTGGATAAATATAAATATACAAAATACACATAATAAATAAACATAAAATAAGGTAGATTTGCAAAAAAATATATGTGCAAAATACACATAAAATAATGTAAATTTATATAAAAATATATATACAAATACACATAAAATACCATGAATTTGTATAAAAATATATATTCAAAATAAATATTAAATAATGTAAAAGCGTATAAATATATATATATATATATATATATATATATATATATATATATTTATATATATATATATATATATATATATATATATATATATATATATATATATATATATATATATATATATATATATATATATATATATATATATATATATATATATATATATATATATATATATAAATATATATATATATATATATACAAAGTACATATAAAATAATGTAAACTCGTATCAATATAAATCAACAAAACACCAATAAAATAATATATATTTGAATGAAAATAAATTTACAAAATACACATACCATAACTAAAATTTGTATATAAATATATACAAAAATACATAGAAATAATTTGAGTTTGTATGAAAATAGATATACAAAATACACATAAAACTAGGTAAATTTCTTTTGAAATGTATATACAAAATACCCATAAAATATTGTAAATTTGTGTCAAAATACATAAACAAATACTCATAAAATAACGTAAATTTGTATGAAAAATATATACAAAATATACATAGAACAATGTCAATTTGTATCAAAATGAATGAGCAGAATATCAATAAAATAATGTAAATTTGTTTATAAAAATACAGATACAAAAATACACATCGAATAATTAAATTTGTATTAAAATTAATACACAAAATGCGTATATATTAAGGTAAATTTGTATTGAAAAAATATGCAACATACACGTTTACTCATACTAATTTATATTATTTTATTGGTATTTTGTTTATTTATTTTGATACGAATTACATGATTATATGTGTATTTTGTACATATTTTTAAACATAAAATAACGTAAATTTGTATGAAAAATATATACAAAATACACATAAAATAATGTCAATTCGTATCAAAATGAATGAGCAGAATATCAATAAAATAATGTAAATTTGTATGAAAATAAAGATGCAAAATACCCAAAAAATAAAGCATATGTTTATAAAAATACAGATACAAAAATACACATCGAATAATTAAATTTATATTAAAATTAATATACAAAATGCGTATATAATAAGGTAAATTTGTATTGAAAAAATATGCAACATACACGTTTACTCATACAAATTTATATTATTTTATTGGTATTTTGTTTATTTATTTTGATACGAATTACATGATTATATGTGTATTTTGTACATATTTTTTTATACGTATTTACGTTACTTAATGTGTATTTTGTTTATATATTTTTAAACAAATTTACCTTATTATATGTATTTTTATAAAAATTTTGATACAAATTTACATTATTTTATGTATTTTGTATATACATTTCAATTCAAATTTTGCTTATTTTATCTGTATTTTGTATATCTATTTTCATACGAATTTAATTACTTCTGTGTATTTTTGTATATAGTTTTATATAAATTTACGTTATTTTATGTGTATTTTGTATATTTATATTTATACAAATACACATTCTTTTATTGGTATATTGTTTATTAATTTTGATACTAATTTACTTTATTTTTATGTGTATTTTGTATACATTTTTTTATACGTATTTACTTCATTTCATGTGTATTTTGTATATATATTTTTATAGAAATCTACGTTATTTTATGTGTATTCGTATTAATATTTTGAAACAAATTTACATTGTTTTATATGTATTTTGCATATCTATTTCAATACAAATTTACCTTATTGTATGTGTTTTATGTATATTCATTTTAATACAAATTTAATTTTTTGATGTGTATTTTGGTATATATATTTTTATAAATAAAAAAAAATGCGTTATTTTATGGGTATTTTGCTTCTTTATTTTCATACAAATTTACATTATTTTATTAATTTTCTGTGTTTTCATTTTGATACGATTTTACATTATTCTATTTGTGTTTTGTACATATTTTTTTTATACAAATTTACGTTATTTTAAGTGTTTTTGTTTATGTATTTTCATTCAAATTTACATTATTTTATGTGTATTTTGTGTATGTATTTCAATACAAATTTACCTAATTTTATGTGAATTTTGTATATTTATTTTCATACAAATTTAAAATATTTTTGTGTATTTTTGTATATAGTTTGATACAAATTTAGGTTATTTTATGTGTATTTTGTATATCTATTTTCATACAAATACACATTCTTTTATTGATATTTTGTTTATTTATTTTGACGGGAATTTTATGTGAATTTGTTTTCATTTCATACAAATTTACATTATTTTATGTGTATTTTGTACATGTATGTAAATACAAATTTCACTAATTATATGTGTATTTTGTATATCTATTTTCATACAAATTGAAATTTATTTTTTAGTTTTTTTGTATATATTTTTATTCAAATTTTCGTTATCTTATAAAAATATATATACCAAAATACACATAAAATATTTAAATTTGCATTGAAATAAATATATAAAATGCACTGAAAATAAGGTAAAAGAGATATGCAAAAATACATATAAAACAATGTAAATTTGTTTCAAAATATATATACGAATACAAATAAAAAAAACGTAGATTTCTATAAAAATATATATATACAAAATACACTTAAAATAAAGTGAATACGTATAAAAAAATACATACAAAATACACATAAAATAATGTAAATTCGAATTAAAATAAATAAACAAAATACCAATAAAAGAATGTGTATTTGGATAAATATAAATATACAAAATACACATACAAAATAAACATAAAATAATGTAGATTTGTAAAAAAATATATGTACAAAATACACATAAAATAATGTAAATTTATATAAAAATATATATACAAATACACATAAAATACCATGAATTTGTATAAAAATATATATTCAAAATAAATATTAAATAATGTAAAAGCGTATAAATATATATATACAAAGTACATATAAAATAATGTAAATTCGTATCAATATAAATCAAGAAAACACCAATAAAATAATATATATTTGAATGAAAATAAATTTACAAAATACACATACCATAACTAAAATTTGTTTATAAATATATACAAAAATACATAGAAATAATTTGAGTTTGTATGAAAATAGATATACAATATACACATAAAACTAGGTAAATTTCTTTTGAAATGTATATACAAAAATACCCATAAAATATTGTAAATTTGTGTCAAAATACATAAACAAATACACATAAAATAACGTAAATTTGAATGAAAAATATATACAAAATATACATAAAATAATGTCAATTCGTATCAAAATGAATGAGCAGAATATCAATAAAATAATGAAAATTTGTATGAAAATTAAGATGCAAAATACCCAAAAAATAAAGCATATGTTTATAAAAATACAGATACAAAAATAAACATCGAATAATTAAATTTGTATTAAAATTAATACACAAAATGCGTATATAATAAGGTAAATTTGTATTGAAAAAATATGCAACATACACGTTTACTCATACAAATTTATATTATTTTATTGGTATTTTGTTTATTTATTTTGATACGAATTACATGATTATATGTGTGTTTTGTACATATTTTTAAACATAAAATAACGTAAATTTGTATGAAAAATATATACAAAATACACATAAAATAATGTCAATTCGTATCAAAATGAATGAGCAGAATATCAATAAAATAATGTAAATTTGTATGAAAATAAAGACGCAAAATACCCAAAAAAATAAAGCATATGTTTATAAAAATACAGATACAAAAATACACATCGAATAATTAAATTTATATTAAAATTAATATACAAAATGCGTATATAATAAGGTAAATTTGTATTGAAAAAATATGCAACATACACATTTACTCATAAAAATTTATATTATTTTATTGGTATTTTGTTTATTTATTTTGATACGAATTATATGATTATATGTGTATTTTGTACATATTTTTTTTATACGTATTTACATTACTTAATGTGTATTTTGTTTATATATTTTTAAACAAATTTACGTTATTATATGTATTTTTATAAATATTTTTATACAAATTTACATTATTTTATGTATTTTGTATATACATTTCAATTCAAATTTTGCTTATTTTATCTGTATTTTGTATATCTATTTTCATACGAATTTAATTACTTCTGTGTATTTTTGTATATAGTTTTATATAAATTTACGTTATTTTATGTGTATTTTGTATTATTATATTTATACAAATACACATTCTTTTATTGCTATTTTGTTTATTTATTTTGATACGAATTTACATTATTTTATGTGTATTTTGTATACATTTTTTTATACGTATTTACTTCATTTTATGTGTATTTTGTATATATATATTTTTATAGAAATCTACGTTATTATATGTGTATTCGCATATATATTTTGAAACAAATTTACATTGTTTGATATGTATTTTGCATAACTATTTCAATACAAATTTACCTTATTGTATGTGTTTTTTGTATATTTATTTTAATACAAATTTAATTTTTTGATGTGTATTTTGGTATATATATTTTTATAAATAAAAAAATGCGTTATTTTATGGGTATTTTGCTTCTTTATTTTCATACAAATTTACAATATTTTATTAATATTCTGTGTATTTATTTTGATACGATTTTACCTTATTCTATTTGTGTTTAGTACATATTTTTTTATACAAATTTATGTTATTTTAAGTGTATTTGTTTATGTATTTTCATTCAAATTTACATTATTTTATGTGTATTTTGTGTATGTATTTCAATACAAATTTACCTAGTTTTATGTGTATTTTGTATATTTATTTTCATACAAATTTTAAAAAAATTTGTGTATTTTTGTATATAGTTTGATACAAATTTAGGTTATTTTATGTGTATTTTGTATATCAATTTTCATACAAATACACATTCTTTTATTGATATTTTGTTTATTTATTTTGACGCGAATTTTATGTGATTTTTTTTCATTTCATACAAATTTACATTATTTTATGTGTATTTTGTACATGTATTAAAATACAAATTTAACTAATAATATTTGTATTTGTATATCTATTTTCATACAAATTGAAATTTTGTTTTTGTTTTTTTGTATATATTTTTATTCAAATTTTCGTAATCTTATAAAAATATATATACCAAAATACACATAAAATATTTAAATTTTCATTGAAATAAATATACAAAATGCACATACAATAAGGTAAATTTGTATTGAAAGAGATATGCAAAAATACATATAAAAGAATGTAAATTTGTTTCAAAATATATATACGAATACAAATAAAAAAACGTAGATTTCTATAAAAATATATATTCAAAATACACATAAAATTAAGTAAATACGTATAAAAAATGTGTACAAAATACACATAAAATAATGTAAATTCGAATTAAAATAAATAAACAAAATACCAATAAAAGAATGTGTATTTGGATAAATATAAATATACAAAATACACATACAAAATAAACATAAAATAAGGTAGATTTGTAAAAAAATATATGTAGAAAATACAATTAAAATAATGTAAATTTATATAAAAATATATATACAAATACACATAAAATACCATGAATTTGTATAAAAATATATTCAAAATAAATATTAAATAATGTAAAAGCGTATAAAAATATATATACAAATACAGATACAAAAATACACATAGAATAATTAAATTTGTATTAAAATTAATATACAAAATGCGTGTATAATAAGGTAAATTTGTATTGAAAAAATATGCAGCATACACGTTTACTTATACAAATTTATATTATTTTATTGGTATTTTGTTTATTTATTTTGATACGAATTACAAGATTATATGTGTATTTTGACCATATTTTTTATACGCATTTACATTATTTAATGTGTATTTTGTTTATATATTTTCATACAAATTTACGTTATTATATTTGTATTTGTATAAATATTTTGATTCAAATTTTCTTTATTTCATGTATTTTGTATATATATTTCAATTCAAATTTAGCTTATTTTGTGTGTATTTTCTATATATTTTCATACAAATTTAATTACTTCTGTGTATTTTTGTATATAGGTTTTTATAAATTTACGTTATTTTATGTGTATTTTGTATATTTATATTTATACAAATACACATTCTTTTATTGGTACTTTGTTTATTTATTTTGATACAAATTTACATTATTTTATGTGATTTTTGTATACATTTTTTTATACGTATTTACTTCATTTTATGTGTATTTTGTAAATATATTTTTATAGAAATCTACGTTATTTTATGTGTATTCGTATATATATTTTGAAACAAATTTGCATTGTTTTATATGTATTTTGCATATCTATTTCAATACAAATTTACCTTATTGTATGTGTTTTTTGTATATTTATTTTAATACAAATTTAATTTTTTGATGTGTATTTTGGTATATATATTTTTATAAATAAAAAAATGCGTTATTTTAATGGTATTTTGCTTCTTTATTTTCATACAAATTTACATTATTTTATTAATATTCTGTGCATTTATTTTGATACAATTTTACATTATTCTATTTGTGTTTTGTACATATATTTTTTATACAAATTTACGTTATTTTAAGTGTACTTGTTTATGTATTTTCATTCAAATTTACATTATTTTATGTGTATTTTGTGTATGTATTTCAATACAAATTTACCTAATTTTATGTGTATTTTGTATATTTATTTTCATACAAATTTAAAATATTTTTGTGTATTTTTGTATATAGTTTGATACAAATTTAGGTTATTTTATGTGTATTTTGTATATCTATTTTCACACAAATACACATTCTTTTATTGATATTTTGTTTATTTATTTTGACGGGAATTTTATGTGAATTTGTTTTCATATCATACAAATTTACATTATTTTATGTGTATTTTGTACATGTATTTAAATACAAATTTAACTAATTATATGTGTATTTTGTATATCTATTTTCATACAAATTGAAATTTATTTTTTTGTTTTTTTGTATATATTTTTATTCAAATTTTCGTTATCTTATAAAAATATATATACCAAAATACACATAAAATATTTAAATTTGCATTGAAATAAATATACAAAATGCACTTAAAATAAGGTAAAAGAGATATGCAAAAATACATATAAAACAATGTAAATTTGTTTCAAAATATGTATACGAATACAAATAAAAAAACGTAGATTTCTATAAAAATATATATACAAAATACACTTAAAATTAAGTGAATACGTATAAAAAAATATATACAAAATACACATAAAATAATGTAAACTCGAATTAAAATAAATAAACAAAATACCAATAAAAGAATGTGTATTTGGATAAATATAAATATACAAAATACACATACAAAATAAACATAAAATAAGGTAGATTTGTAAAAAAATATATGTGCAAAATACACATAAAATAATGTAAATTTATATAAAAATATATATACAAATTCACATAAAATACCATGAATTTGTATAAAAATATATATTCAAAATAAATATTAAATAATGTGAAAGCGTATAAATATATATATACAAAGTACATATAAAATAATGTAAATTCGTATCAATATAAATCAACAAAACACCAATAAAATAATATATATTTGAATGAAAATAAATTTGCAAAATACACATACCATAAATAAAATTTGTATATAAATATATACAAAAATACATAGAAATAATTTGGGTTTGTATGAAAATAGATATACAAAATACACATAAAACTAGGTAAATTCCTTTTGAAATGTATATACAAAATACCCATAAAATATTGTAAATTTGTGTCAAAATACATAAACAAATACACATAAAATAACGTAAATTTGTATGAAAAATATATACAAAATATACATAGAATAATGTCAATTTGTATCAAAATGAATGAGCAGAATATCAATAAAATAATGTAAATTTGTATGAAAATAAAGATGCAAAATACCCAAAAAATAAAGGATATGTTTATAAAAATACAGATACAAAAATACACATCGAATAATTAAATTTGTATTAAAATTAATACACAAAATGCGTATATATTAAGGTAAATTTGTATTGAAAAAATATGCAACATACACGTTTACTCATACTAATTTATATTATTTTATTGGTATTTTGTTTATTTATTTTGATACGAATTACATGATTATATGTGTATTTTGTACATATTTTTAAACATAAAATAACGTAAATTTGTATGAAAAATATATACAAAATACACATAAAATAATGTCAATTCGTATCAAAATGAATGAGCAGAATATCAATAAAATAATTTAAATTTGTATGAAAATAAAGATGCAAAATACCCAAAAAATAAAGCATATGTTTATAAAAATACAGATACAAAAATACACATCGAATAATTAAATTTATATTAAAATTAATATACAAAATGCGTATATAATAAGGTAAATTTGTTTTGAAAAAATATGCAACATACACGTCTACTCATACAAATTTATATTATTTTATTGGTATTTTGTTTATTTATTTTGATACGAATTACATGATTATATGTGTATTTTGTACATATTTTTTTATACGTATTTACGTTACTTAATGTGTATTTTGTTTATATATTTTTAAACAAATTTACGTTATTATATGTATTTTTATAAATATTTTGATACAAATTTACATTATTTTATGTATTTTGTATATACATTTCAATTCAAATTTTGCTTATTTTATCTGTATTTTGTATATCTATTTTCATACGAATTTAATTACTTCTGTGTATTTTTGTATATAGTTTTATATAAATTTACGTTATTTTATGTGTATTTTGTATATTTATATTCATACAAATACACATTCTTTTATTGGTATTTTGCTTATTTATTTTGATACTAATTTACATTATTTTTATGTGTATTTTGTATACATTTTTTTATACGTATTTACTTCATTTCATGTGTATTATGTATATATATTTTTATAGAAATCTACGTTATTTTATGTGTATTCGTATTAATATTTTGAAACAAATTTACATTGTTTTATATGTATTTTGCATATCTATTTCAATACAAATTTACCTTATTGTATGTGTTTTTTGTATATTTATTTTAATACAAATTTTATTTTTTGATGTGTATTTTGGTATATATATTTTTATAAATAAAAAAATGCGTTATTTTATGGGTATTTTGCTTCTTTATTTTCATACAAATTTACATTATTTTATTAATATTCTGTGTATTCATTTTGATACGATTTTACATTATTCTATTTGTGTTTTGTACATATTTTTTTATACAAATTTACGTTATTTTAAGTGTATTTGTTTATGTATTTTCATTCAAATTTACATTATTTTATGTGTATTTTGTGTATGTATTTCAATACAAATTTACCTAATTATAAGTGTATTTTATATATTTATTCTCATACAAATTTAAAATATTTTTTGTGTATTTTTGTATATAGTTTGATACAAATTTAGGTTATTTTATGTGTATTTTGTGTATCTATTTTCATACAAATACACATACTTTTATTGATATTTTGTTTATTTATTTTGACGCGAATTTTATGTGAATTTGTTTTCATTTCATACAAATTTACATTATTTTATGTGTATTTTGTACATGTATTTAAATACAAATTTAACTAATTATATGTGTATTTTGTATATCTATTTTCAAACAAATTGAAATTTATTTTTTTGTTTTTTTGTATATATTTTTATTCAAATTTTCGTAATCCTATAAAAATATATATACCAAAATACACATAAAATATTTAAATTTGCATTGAAATAAATATACAAAATGCACATACAATAAGGTAAATTTGAATTGAAAGAGATATGCAAAAATACATATAAAACAATGTAAATTTGTCTCAAAATATATATACAAATACAAATAAAAAAACGTAGATTTCTATAAAAATATATATATACAAAATACACTTAAAATTAAGTAAAAACGTATAAAAAAATGTATACAAAATACACATAAAATAATGTAAATTCGAATTAAAATAAATAAACAAAATACCAATAAAAGAATGTGTATTTGGATAAATATAAATATAGAAAATACACATACAAAATAAACATAAAATAAGGTAGATTTGTAAAAAAAATATATGTACAAAATACACATAAAATAATGTAAATTTATATAAAAATATATATACAAATACACATAAAATACCATGAATTTGTATAAAAATATATATTCAAAATAAATATTAAATAATGTAAAGTATAAAATATATATACAAAGTACATATAAAATAACGTAAATTCGTATCAATATAAATCAACAAAACACCAATAAAATAATATATATTTGAATGAAAATAAATTTACAAAATACACATAACATAACTAAAATTTGTATTAAAATATGTACAAAAATACATAGATATAATTTGAGTTTGTATGAAAATAGATATACAAAATACACATAAAACTAGGTAAATTTCTTTTGAAATGTATGTACAAAATACCCATAAAATATTGTAAATTTGTGTCAAAATATATAAACAAATACACATAAAATAATGTAAATTTGTATGAAAAATATATACAAAATACACATAGAATAATGTCAATTCGTATCAAAATGAATGAGCAGAATATCAATAAAATAATGTAAATTTGTATGATAATAAAGATGCAAAATACCCAAAAAATAAAGAATATGTTTATAAAAATACAGATACAAAAATACACATCGAATAATTAAATTTGTATTAAAATTAATATACAAAATGCGTATATAATAAGGTAAATTTGTATTGAAAAAAAATGCAACATACACGTTTACTCATACAAATTTATATTATTTTATTGGTATTTTGTTTATATATTTTGATACGAATTACATGATAATATGTGTATTTTGTACATATTTTTAAACATAAAATAACGTAAATTTGTATGAAAAATATATACAAAATACACATAGAATAATGTCAATTCGTATCAAAATGAATGAGCAGAATATCAATAAAATAACATAAATTTGTATGAAAATAAAGATGCAAAATACCCAAAAAATAAAGCATATGTTTATAAAAATACAGATACAAAAATACACATCGAATAATTAAATTTGTATTAAAATTAATATACAAAATGCGTATATAATAAGGAAAATTTGTATTGAAAAAATATGCAACATACACGTTTACTCATACAAATTTATATTATTTTATTGGTATTTTGTTTATTTATTTTGATACGAATTACATGATTATATGTGTATTTTGTACATATTTTTTTTTTCGTATTTACATTATTTAATGTGTATTTTGTTTATATATTTTCATACAAATTTACGTTATTATATGTGTATTTGTATAAATATTTTGATACAAATTTACTTTATTTCATGTATTTTGTATATATATTTCAATTCAAATTTAGCTTATTTTGTGTGTATTTTGTATATATTTTCATACAAATTTAATTACTTCTGTGTATTTTTGTATATATTTTTATATAAATTTACGTTATTTTATGTGTATTTTGTATATTTATATCCATACAAATACACATTCTTTTATTTGTATTTTGTTTATTTATTTTGATACGAATTTACATTATTTTATGTGTATTTTGTATACATTTTTTTATACGTATTTACTTCATTTTATGTGTATTTTCCATATATATTTTTATAGAAATCTTCGTTATTTTATGTGTATTCGTATATATATTTTGAAACAAATTTACATTGTTTTATATGTATTTTGCATATCTATTTCAAAACAAATTTACCTTATTGTATGTGTTTTTTGTATATTTATTTTAATACAAATTTAATTTTTTGATGTGTCTTTAGGTATATATATTTTTATAAATAAAAAAAATGCGTTATTTTATGGGTATTTTGCTTCTTTATTTTCATACAAATTTACATTATTTTATTAATATTCTGTGTATTTATTTTGATACGATTTTACATTATTCTACTTGTGTTTTGTATAAATTTTTTTTTATACAAATTTACGTTATTTTAAGTGTATTTGTTTATGTATTTTCATTCAAATTTACATTAATTTATGTGTATTTTGTGTATGTATTTCAATACAAATTTACCTAATTTTATGTGTATTTTGCATATTTATTTTCATACAAATTTAAAATATTTTTGTGTATTTTTGTATATAGTTTGATACAAATTTAGGTTATTTTATGTGTATTTTGTATATCTATTTTCATACAAATACACATTCTTTTCATGATATTTTGTTTATTTATTTTGACACGAACTAACATTATTTAATGTGTATTTTGTATATATATTTATATACGTATTTACATTATTTCAAGTGTATTTTGTATATATATTTTTATAGAAATCTGCGTTATTTTATGTGTATTCGTATATATATTTTGAAACAAATTTACATTGTTTTATGTGTATTTTGCATATTTTTTCAATACAAATTTACCTTATTGTATGTGCATTTTGTATATTAATTTTAATACAAATTTGATTAATGTATGTGTATTTTTGTATATGTATTTTTTGCATCTTTATTTTCATACATATTTACATTATTTTATTGATATTCTGTGTATTTATTTTAATATGATTTTACATTATTCTAGGTGTAATTTGTATACATATTTTATATAAAATGTATTTGTTTTCATTTCATAAAAATCTACATTATTTTATGTATTTTTTGTACATGTATACACATAAAATATTTAAATTTGTATTGAAATAAATATACAAAATGCACATACAATAAGGTAAACTTCTATTGAAAGAGATATGCAAAAAGTACATATAAAACAATGTAAATTTGTTTCAAAAATATATATACGAATACACATAAAATAACGTATTTCTCTATAAAATATATATACAAAATACACATAAAATTAAATAAATACGTATAAAAAAATGTAAACAAAATACACATAAAATAATGTAAACTCGAAACAAAATAAATAAACAAAATACCAATAAAAGAATGTATTTGTATAAATATAAATGTACAACATACAAAATAAACATAAAATAAGTTAAATTTGTAATGAAAATATATACAAATACATGCATAAAATAATGTAAATATATGAAAATATATATAAATACACATAAAATACCATTTGTATTAAAAGTATATATTCAAAATAAATGTTAAATAATGTATCAAATATATATACAAAATACATAAAATAATATAAATTTGTATGAAAATATATACAAAATACATAAAATAATTTGAGTTTGTATGAAAATAGATAGGTATTCAAATACATATAAAACTAGGTAAATTTCTTTTGAAATATATATACAAAATACACATAAAATAAATATTGTAAATATGTATCAAATATATAACTAAATAATGTAATATATAAAAAATATATACAAACATAAATACATTAAATAATGTAAAATCGTATATAAAAAAACATAAAAATATTAATAAAATAATGTAAATTTGTATAAAAATTTAGATAAAATACCCATAAAATAACGCATTTTTATATACATTCTTTTATTGGTATTTTGTTTATTTATTTTGTCTCATTTACATTATTTTATGTGTATTTTTTACATTTTTTTATACGTATTTACTTAATTTTATATGTATTTTGTATATATATTTTATAGAAATCTACGTTATTTTATGTGTATCATATATATATTTTGAAACAAATTTACATTGTTTTATGTATTTTGCATATTTTTTTCAAGAGAAGTTTACCTTATTGTATGTGCATTTTGTATATTTATTTCAATACAAATTTAAATATTTTATGTGTATTTTGGTATATATATTTTTATAAGAAATGTGCTATTTGATGGGAATTTTGCATCTTTATTTTCATACAAATAATATTATTTTATTAATATTCGGTGTATTTATTTTGACACGATTTTACATTATTCTATTTGTTTTTTGTATACATTTTTTTTTATACATATTTACATTATATACGTTTACTCATACAAATTTATATTATTTTATTCGTATTTTGTTTAGTTATTTTGATACGAATTACATGATTATATGTGTATTTTGTAAATATTTCTTTATACGTATTTACATTATTTAATGTGAATTTTGTTTATATATTTTCATACAAATTTACGTTATTATATGTGTATTTGTATAAATATTTTGATACAAATTTACTTTATTTCATGTATTTTGTATATATATTTCAATTCAAATTTAGCTTATTTTGTGTGTATTTTGTATATATTTTCATACAAATTTAATTACTTTTGTGTATTTTTGTATATAGTTTTATATAAATTTACGTTATTTTATGTGTATTTTGTATATTTATATTTATACAAATACACATTCTTTTATTGGTATTTTGTTTATTTATTTTGACGTGAATTTACATTATTTAATGTGTATTTTGTATATATATTTTTATACATATTTACATCCTTTCATGTGTATTTTGTATATTTATAAAAAATGCGTTATTTTATGGGTATTTTGCATCTTTATAATCATACAAATTTACATTATTTTATTTACATTCTGTGTATTTATTTTAATACGATTTTACATTATTCTATTTGTGTTTTGTATATATATTTTTTATACATATTTACATTGTTTAATAAGTATTTTTTATATATATTTTATACAAATTTATGTTAATTTAAGTGTATTTATTTATATATTTTCATTCAAATTTACATTATTTTATGTGTATTTTGTATATGTATTTCTTTACAAATTTACCTAATTTTAGGTGTATTTTGTATATTTATTTTCATACAAATTTAACTTATGTTTGTGTATTTTTATATATAGTTTTATACAAATTTACGTTATTTTATGTGTATTTTGTATATGTATTTTCATACAAATACACATTCTTTTATTGGTATTTTAATTATTTATTTTGACACGAATTTACATTATTTAATGTGTATTTTGTATATATATATATATATATATATATATATATATATATATATATATATATATATATATATATATATATATATATATATATATATATATATATATATATATATATATATATTATACGTATTTACAACATTTCATGTTTTTTGTATATATATTTCTATAGAAATCTACGTTATTTTATGTGTATTCGTATATATATTTTGAAACAAATCTACATTATTTTATGTGTATTTTGTACATATATTTCATTATAAATTTGCCTTATTTTAAGTTTTTTTTTTATATCTATTTTCATTCAAATTCAAATCATTTTATGTGTATATATTTATTTGTATTTACGTTATTTTATGTGTATTTTCTATATTTATTTTCTTTCAAAATTACATTATTTTATCGGTATTTTGTTCATTTATTTCGATAAGAATTTAGATTATTTCATGTGTATTTTCTATACATATACATATAGAGTAAATTTCTATGAAAATATATATTCAAAATACATATAAAATTATGTAAATAAGTATAAAAATATATATATCAAATACACCTAAAAAAAATGAAAATTCGTATCAAAATAAATAAATAAAATTCCGATAAAAGAACGTATATTTGTCGGGAAATAAATATACAAAATACATAAAAAAATTACGAAAATTTGAATAAAAATATAAACAAAAATACACAAAATTAATTTCAATTTGTATGAAAATAGATATACAAAATACAAGTATAATTAATTAAATTTGTATTTAAATGCATGTACAAAATTCACATAAAATAATGTAAATTTGTATGAAATGAAAAGAAATTCATATAAAATAACGTACATTGGTATAAAATAGATATACAAAATATACATAGAATAATGTAAAATCGTATCAAAATAAATACACAGAATATCAATAAAACAATGTAATCTTGTATGAAAATAAAGATGGAAAATACCCATAAAATAAAGCATATTTTTATAAAAATACATATACAAAAATACACATAGAATAGCTAAATTTGTATTAAAATTAATTTACAAAATGCACGTACAATAAGGTAAATTTGTATTGAAAAAATATGCAAAATGCACATAAAACAATGTATATTTGTTTCAAAATATATATACGAATACATATAAAATAACGTATATTTCTATAGAAATATATATACAAAATACACATGAAATGACGTAAATACGTATAAAAATATATATACACAATACACATTAAATTATGTAAATTCGCATCAAAATAAATAAACAAAATATCAATAAAAGAATGTGTATTTGTATGAAAATAGATATACAAAATACACATAAAATATTGTAAATTTGAATAAAACTCTATACAAAAATACACAAAAAATAATTTAAATTTGTATAAAATATATATACAAAATACACATGAGATTAGGTAAATTTCTATTGAAATACATATGCAAAATACTCATAAAATAATATATATTTGAATAAAAATATATAAACAAATACACTTAAAATAACGAAAATTTGTATGAAATATATATTGAAAATACACATTAAATAATGTAAATATGTATAAAAAAATATATACAAAACTCAAATAGAATAATGTAAAATAGTATCAAAATAAATACACAGAATATTAATAAAATAATGTAAATTTGTATGAAAATAAAGATGCAAAATACCCATAAAACAACGCATTTTTTATGTAAATATATATACCAAAATGCACATAAAATATTTAAATTTGTATTACAATAAATATACAAAATGCACATACAATAAGGTAGATTTGTATTGAAATAGATATGCAAAATACATATAAATCAATGTAAATTTGTTTCAAAATATACATACGAATACACATAAAATATTGTAGATTTCTATAAAATATATATACAAAATACACATAAAATGAAGTAAATACGTATAAGAAAATGTATACAAAATACACATAAAATAATGTAAATTCGTATCAAAATAAATAAACTAAATGCCAATAAAAGAATGTTTACTTGTATAAATATAAATATACAAAATACACATAAATTAACGTAAAATTGTATAAAACTTAATACAAAAATAAACAAAAATAATAAAATTTGTATGAAAATAGATATACAAAAGACATAAAATAAGCTAAATTTGAATTGAAATAAATATAGAAAATACATAAAATAGTGTAAATTTGTATCAAAATATATATTCAAATACATATAATAACGTAAATTTGTATAAAATATATAAACAAAATACATATTAAATAATGTATATACGTATAAAAGATATGTACGTAATGTAAAATTTTTTAAAATTAAATATGCAATATAACCATAAAATAAATCATATTTAAAAAAAATATATATACAAAAATACACATAAAATAATTAAATTTGTATTAAAATAAATATACAAAATACACATACAATAAGGTAGATTTTTATTGAAATAGATATGCAAAAAACACATAAAATAATGAAAATTTTTATCAAAATATATACGAATACACACAATAAAATTACGTAAATTTTTATGAAAATATATATACAAAATACACATAAAATAAGTAAATACATAGAAAAATATATATAAAAAATGCACATAAAATAATGTAAATTCGTATCAAAATAAATAAACAAAATTTCCTCTAAAAGAATGTATCTGTGTAGGAAAATATATATACAAAATACAAATAAAAAAAAAATGTATAAAAATAATACAAAAATACACAAAAAATAATTTAAATTTGTTTGAAAATAGATATGCAAAATACAAATGAAATTAGGCAAATTTTATTGAAATACATATACAAAATACACATAAAATAATGTAATTTGTATGAAAATATATAAACAAATACACATAAGATAACGTAAATTTCCATAAAATATATGTACAAAATATACATTAAATAATGTAAATATATCTAAAAATATATATACAAAATACACAGAATAACGTAAAATCGTATCAAAATAAATAAACAGACAATCAATAAAATAATGTAAATTTGTATGAAAATAAAGATGCAAAATACCCATATAATAAAGCATATTTGTTTAAAAATATATATACAAAAATACACATAAAATAATTAAATTTGCATCAAAATAAATATACAAAAGGCACATACAATAAAGAAAATTTGTATTGAAATAGATATGCGAAATACACATAAATAATGTAAATTTGTATCAAAATATATTACGAATACACATAAAATAGAGTAAATTTCTATGAAAATATATATTCAAAATCCATATAAAATTATGTAAATAAGTATAAAAATATATGTATATATCAAATACACCTAAAATAATGAAAATTCGTATCAAAATAAATAAACAAAATTCCGATAAAAGAACGTATATTTGTAGGAAAATAAATATACAAAATTCACATAAAATTACGAAAATTTGAATAAAAATATATACTAAAATACACAAAATTTATTTCAATTTGTATGAAAATAGATATACATAATACACATATAATTAGTTAAATTTGTATTTAAATACATGTACAAAATACATATAAAATAGTGTAAATTTGTATGAAATGAAAACAAATTCACATAAAATTACGTTCATTTGTATGAAATATATATACAAAATATACATAGAATAATGTAAAATCGTATCAAAATAAATACACAGAATATCAATAAAATAAGGTAAATTTGTATGAAAATAAAGATGCAAAATACCCATAAAATAAAGCATTTTTTTAATGAAAATACATATACAAAAATACACATAGAATAATTAAATTTGTATTAAAATTAATATACAAAATGCACGTACAATAAGGTAAATTTATATTGAAAAAATATGCAAAATGCACATAAAACAATGTATATTTGTTTCAAAATATATACACGAATACACATAAAATAACATATATTTCTATAGAAATATATATACAAAATACACATGAAATGACGTAAATACGTATAAAAATATATATACATAATACACATTAAATAATGTGAAATCGCGTCAAAATAAATAAACAAAATATCAATAAAAAATGTGTATTTGTATGAAAATAGATATACAAAATACACATAAAATATTTTATATTTATATAAAACTCTTTTTATTAAAATATATATACCAAAATAATAAAATATTTAAATTTGTCTTACAATAAATATACAAAATGCACATACAATAAGGTAGATTTATATTGAAATAGATATGCTAAATACATATAAAACAATGTAAATTTGCTTCAAAATATATATACCAATACACATAAAATAACGTAGATTACTATAAAAATATATATACAAAATACACATATAATACATATAATACACGTATAAGAAAATGCATACAAAGTACACATAAAATAATTAAATTTGTGTTAAAATAAATATACAAAAGACACATACTGTGTATTTTGTATATCTTTTTTCATACAAATACACATTCTTTTCATGATATTTTGTTTATTTATTTTGACACAAATTAACATTATTTAATGTGTATTTTGTATATATATTTTTATACGTATTTACATTATTTCAAGTGTATTTTGTATATATATTTCTATAGAAATCTACGTTATTTTATGTGTATTCGTATATATATTTTGAAACATATTTACATTATTTTATGTGTTTTTTGCATATTTTTTCAATACAAATTTACCTTATTGTATGTGCATTTTGTATATTAATTTTAATACAAATTTGATTAATCTATGTGTATTTTTGTATATGCATTTTTATAAAAATATGCTTTATTTTATGGGTATTTAGCATCTTTATTTTCATACAAATTTACATTATTTTATTGATATTCTGTGTATTTATTTTGATATGATTTTACATTATTCTATGTGTATTTTGTATATACATTTTATATAAAATGTATTTGTTTTTATTTCATACAAATCTACATTATTTTATGTGTTTTTTGTACAAGTATTTAAATACAAATTTAACTAGTTATATGTGTATTTTGTATATCTATTTTGTATGTATATTTTCTTAGAAATTTACTCTATTTTATGAGTATTCGTATATATATTTTGATACAAATTTACATTATTGATGTGTATTTTGCATATCTATTTCAATACAAATTTACTTTATTTTACGTGCATTTTGTATATTTATTTTAATACAAATTTAACTATTTTATATGTATTTTTGTATATATATTTTTATGCAAATATGCGTTATTATATGGATATTTTGCATCTTTATTTTCATACAAATTTACATTATTTTATTGATATTCTCTTTATTTATTTTGATACGATTTAACATTATTCTATGTGTATTTTGTATATTTTTTTTTATACATATTTACATTAGTTAATGTTCATTTTCTATATATATTTTATCCAAATTTACATTATTTTATGTGTATTTGTTTATATATTTTCATACAAATTTACATTATTTTATGTGTTTTTTTGTATATATATTTTTCTACGTATTTAAATTATTTTATATGTATTTTGTATATACATTTTCATAAAAAAATTACGTTATTTTATTGTGTGTATAAGTATATATTTTGATACAAATTTTATACAAATTAATTTTATTTAATGTGTATTTGTTTATATATTTTCATACAAATTTATATTATTTTATGTGTATTTTTTCATATATTTTATTACAAATTTACCTTATTTTATGTTTATTTTGTATATTTATTTCATTCAATTTTAAATTATTTTATGTGTATATTTGTATTTGTATTTAGGTTATTTTATGTGTATTTTGAATATATATTTTCATCCAAAATTACATTATTTTATTGATATTTTCTTAATTTAATTCGATACGAATTTAGATTATTTCATACGTATTTTGTATACATATCTTTATACTCATTTACATTATCTAAAGTGTGTTTTGAATATATATTTTTATGCAAATTTATTTAATGTTCATTTTTGTACATCTATTTTTATAGAAATTTGCGTTATTTTATGTATATAGTTTTTATAAATTTACGTTATTTTATGTGCATTTTGTATATTTATATTTATACAAATACACATTCTTTTATTGGTATATTGCTTATTTACATTTATACGAATTTACATTATTTTATGTGTATTTTGTACACATTTTTTTATACGTATTTACTTAATATTATGTGTATTTTGTATATGTATTTTTATAGAAATCTACGTTATTTTATGTGTATTCGTATATATATTTTGAAACAAATTTACATTGTTTTATATGTATTTTGCATATCTATTTCAATACAAATTTACCTTATTGTATGTGCATTTTGTATATTTATTTTAATACAAATTTAAATATTTTATGTGTATTTTGGTATCAATATTTTTATAAAAAATGCGTTATTTTATGGGTATTTTGCATCTTAATTTTCATACAAATTTACATTATTTTATTAATATTCTGTGTATATATTTTGATACGATTTTACATTATTCTATTTGTGTTTTGTATATATTTTTTTTATACATATTTACATTATTCAATTTGTATTTTGATTATATATTTCATACAAATTTACCTTATTATATGTGTATTTGTTTATATATTTTCTCTCAAATTTACATTATTTTATATGTATTTTGTATATGTATTTCAATACAAATTAACTTAATTTTATGTGTATTTTGTATATTTTTGTGTATTTTTGTATATATTTTTATACAAATTTAGGTTATTTTATATACGGATTTGCATTATGTATAGTGTGTTTTGTATATATATTTTTATCCAAAGCTACTTTATTTTACGTTCATTTTTGGACATATATTTTTATGGAAATTAGCGTTATTTTATTTGTATTTGTATATGTTTTCTCATACAAATTTACATTATTTTATTGCTATTTTGTTTATTTCGTTTGATACGAATTACATGATTATATGTGTATTTTGTACATATATTTTATACGTATTTACATTACTTAATGTGTATTTTGTTTATATATTTTTAAACAAATTTACGTTATTATATGTATTTTTATAAATATTTTCATACAAATTTACATTATTTTATGTATTTTCTATATACATTTCAATTCAAATTTAGCTTATTTTATCTGTATTTTGTATATCTATTTTCATACGAATTTAATAACTTCTGTGTATTTTTGTATATAGTTTTATAAAAATTTACGTTATTTTATGTGTATTTTGTATATTTATATTTACACAAATACACATTCTTTTATTGGTATTTTGTTTATTTATTTTGAAACGAATTTACTTTATTTTATGTGTATTTTGTATACATTTTCTTATACGTATTTTCTTCATTTTATGTGTATTTTGTAAATATATTTTTATACAAATCTACGTTATTTTATGTGTATTCGTATATATATTTTGAAGCAAATTTACATTGTTTTATATGTATTTTGCATATCTATTTCAATACAGATTTACCTTCTTGTATGTGTATTTTGTATATTTATTTTAATACAAATTAATTTTTTCATGTGTATTTTGGTATATATATTTTTATAAAAAAAATGCGTTATTTAATGGGTATTTTGCATCTTTATTTTCATACAAATTTACATTGTTTTATTAATATTCAGTGTATTTATTTTGATACGATTTTACATTATTCTATTTGTGTTTTGTGTATATTTTTTTATACATATTTACATTATTTAATGTGTATTCTGTATATTTTAAAACAAATTTACGTTATTTTATGCGCATCTGTTAAAATATTTTGATACAAATTTACATTATTTTATGTATTTTGTATATATATTTTAATACAAATTTAGTTTATTTTATGTATATTTTGTATATCTATTTTCATTCGTATCAAAATAAATAAACAAAATAGCAATAAAATAATGTAAATTTGTATGAGATAACATATACAAATACACATAAAATAACGCAAATTTCTAAAAAAATATATGTACAAAAATGCGCATAAAATAAAGTAAATTTGCATAAAAATATATATACAAAACACACATTAAATAATGTAAATGCGTACATAAAATAAACTAAATTTGTATAAATCTATATACAAAAATACACAAAAAATTTTAAAATTTGTATGAAAAGAAATATACAAAATACACGTAAAATTAGGTAAATTTGTATTGAAATACATATACAAAATACACATAAAATAATGTAAATTTGAATGAAAATATATAAACAAATACACATAAAATAACGTAAATTTGTATAAAATATATATGCAAGATACACATTAAATAATGTAAATGTGTATAAAAAAATATATACAAAAAAGAAATAGAATAATGTAAAATCCTATCAATATAAATACACAGAATATCAATAAAATAATGTAAATTTGTATGAAAAGAAAGATGCAAAATTCCATAAAATAGCGCATTTTTATAAAATATATATACAAAATACACATAAAATATTTAAATTTGTAGTGAAATAAATATATAAAATCCATATACCGCAAGGCAAATCTGTTTTGAATGAGATATTCATATTTACATATAAAACAAAGTTAATTTGTTTCAAAATATATATACGAATACACATAAAATAACGTAGATTTCTATAGAAATATATATACAAAATACACATGAAATTATGTAAATACGTATAAAAATATATATACAAAATACATATCTAGGTAAATTCGTGTCAAAATAAATAAACAAAATATCATGAAAAGAATGTGTATTTGCATGAAAATAAAAATTAGATAATAAATTTGTATGAAATATATATGCAAGATACACTTTAAATAATGTAAATATGTAAAAAAATTATATATACAAAAAACAAATAGAATAATGTGAAATCGTAACAAAATAAATACACCGAATATTAATAAAATAATGTAAATTTGTATGAAAATAAAGATGCAAAATTCCCATCAAATAGCGCATTTCTTATAAAAATATATATACCAAAATACACATAAAATATTTAAATTTGTATTGAAATAAATATACAAAATGCACATACAATAAGGTAAACTTGTATTGAAATAGATATGCAAAATACATATAAAACAATGTAAATTTGTTCCAAATATATATACGAATACACATAAAATAACGTAGATTTCTATAAAAATATATATACAAAATACACATAAAATTAAGTAAATACGTATAAATATAGATATACAAAATACCCATAGAATAATGTAAAATTGTTTAAAAAAAAAAAACAGAATATAAATAAAATAATGTAAATTTGTATGAAAATAAAAATGCAAAATACCCATAAAATAAAGCATATTTTTATAAAAATACATATACAAAAATACACATAGAATAATTAAATTTGTATTGAGATTAATATACAAAATGCATATACAATAAGGTAAATTTGTATTGAAAAAATATGCAAAATACACATAAAACAGTGTAAATTTATTTCAAAATCTATATACGAATACTCATAAATCAACGTAGATTTCTATAGAAATATATATACAAAATACACATCAAATGGTGTAAAATATATATATATATATATATATATATATATATATATATATATATATATATATATATATATATATATATATATATATATATATATATATATATATATATATATATATATATATATATATATATATATATATATATATATATATATATATATATATATATATATATATATATATATATATATATATATATATATATATATATATATTAAATAATGTAAATTCGCGTCAAAATAAATAAACAAAATATCAATAAAAGAATGTGTATTTGTATGAAAATATATATACAATATACACGTTATTTTATGTGTATTCGTATATATATTTTGAAACAAATATACACTGTTTTATTTGTATTTTGCTTTTTTTTTCAATACAAATTTACCTTTTTGTATGTGTGCATTATGTATATTAATTTTAATACAAATTTAATTATTCTATGTGTATTTTTGTATATGTATTTAAAAAAAAAAAAACTTTATCATATAGGTATTTTGCATATTTATTTTCATTCAAATTTAAATTATTTTATTGATTTTCTGTGTACTTATTTTGATACGATTTTACATTATTCTATGTATAACAAAAATAAATATATACAAAAATACACAAAAATAATTTAAATTTGTTTGAAAATAGATTTGCAAAATATGTGTATTTTGAATATATATTTCAATTCAAATTTAGTTTATTTTGTGTGTATTTTGTTTATATTTTCATACAAATTTAATTACTTCTGTGTATTTTTGTATATAGATTTATATAAATTTACGTTATTTTATGTGTATTTTGTATATTTATATTTATACAAATACACATTCTTTTATTGGTATTTTGTTTATTTATTTTGATACGAGTTTACATTATTTTATGTGTATTTTGTATACATTTTTTTATACGTATTTACTTCATTTTATGTGTATTTTGTATATATATTTTTATAGAAATCTACGTTATTTTATGTGTATTCGTATATATATTTTGAAACAAATTTACATTGTTTTATATGTATTTTGCATATCTATTTCAATACAGATTTACCTTATTGTATGTGTTTTTTGTATATTTATTTTAATACAAATTTTATTTTTTGATGTGTATTTTGGTATATATATTTTTATAATTAAAAAAAATGCGTTATTTAATGGGTATTTTGCATCTTTATTTTCATACAAATTTACATTGTTTTATTAATATTCTGTGTATTTATTTTAATACGATTTTATATTATTCTATTTGTGTTTTGTATATATTTTTTTATACATATTTACATTATTTAATGTGTATTTTGTATATTTAAAAAAAAATACGTTATTTTATGCGCATCTGTTAAAATATTTTGATACAAATTTAAATTATTTTATGTATTTTGTATATATATTTCAATACAAATTTAGTTTATTTTATGTATATTATGTATATCTATTTTCATTCGTATCAAAATAAATAAACAAAATTGCAATCAAATAATGTAAATTTGTGTGAGAAAACATATACAAATACACATAAATTAACGCAAATTTCTAAAAAAATATATGTACAAAAATGCACATAAAATAAAGTAAATTTGCATAAAAATATATATACAAAACACACATTAAATAAAGTAAATGCGTACATAAAATAACCTAAATTTGTATAAAACTATATACAAAAATACACAAAAATATTTAAAATTTGTATGAAAAGAAATATACAAAATACATATAAAATTAGGTAAATTTGTATTGAAATACATATACAAAATTCACATCAAATAATGTAAATTTGAATGAAAATATATAAACAAATACACTTAAAATAACGTAAATTTGTATAAAATATATATGCAAGATACACATTTACATTATTTAATGTGTATCTTGCATATATATTTATAAAAAAAATATATACAAAAAACAAATAGAATAATGTAAAATCGTATCAAAATAAATGCACAGAATATCAATAAAATTATGTAAATTTGTATGAAAATAAAGATGCAAAATTCACAAAAATTATCGCATTTTTTATAAAAATATATTTACCAAAATACACATAAAATATTTAAATTTGTATTGAAATAAATATACAAAATGCATATACAGTAAGATAAATTTGTATTGAAAGAGATATTCAAAAATACATATAAAACAATGTAAATCTGTTTCAAAATATATATACGAATACACATAAAATAAAGTAGATTTCTATAGAAATATATATACAAAATACATATGAAATTATGTAAATACGTATAAAAACATATATACATAATACATATCAAATAATGTAAATTCGTGTCAAAATAAATAAACAAAATATCATGAAAAGAATGTGTATTTGTATGAAAATAGATAATAGATAATAAATTTGTATAAAATATATATGCAAGATACACATTAAATAATGTAGATATGTATAAAAAAGTATATACAAAAAACAAATAGAATAATGTAACATCGTATCAAAATAAATACACCGAATATTAATAAAATAATGTAAATTTGTATGAAAATAAAGATGCAAAATTCCCATAAAATAGCGCATTTCTTATAAAAATATATATACCAAAATACACATAAAATATTTAAATTTGCATTGAAATAAATATACAAAATGCACATACAATACAAATAAAAAAAAGTAGATTTCTATAAAAATATATATACAAAATACACATAAAATTTAGTAAATACGTATAAAAAAATGTATACAAAATACACATAAAATAATGTAAATTCGATTTAAAATAAATAAACAAAATACCAATAAAAGAATGTGTATTTCAATAAATATAAATATACAAAATACATATACAAAATAAACATAAAATAAGGTAGATTTGTAATAAAATATATTTACAAAATACACATAAAATAATGTAAATTTATATGAAAATATATATACAAATACACATAAAATACCATGAATTTGTATATATTTATTTGTATACGAATACAAATAAAAAAAAGTAGATTTCTATAAAAATATATATACAAAATACACATAAAAATTAGTAAATACGTATAAAAAAATGTATACAAAATACACATAAAATAATGTAAATTCGATTTAAAATAAATAAACAAAATACCAATAAAAGAATGTGTATTTGAATAAATATAAATATACAAAATACATATACAAAATAAACATAAAATAAGGTAGATTTGTAATAAAATATATTTACAAAATACACATAAAATAATGTAAATTTATATGAAAATATATATACAAATACACATAAAATACCATGAATTTGTATAAAAATATATATTCAAAATAAATATTAAATAATGTAAAAGCGTATTAAAATATATATATATATATATACAAAGTACATGTAAAATAATGTAAATTCGTATCAATATAAATCAACAAAACACCAATAAAATAATATATATATATGAATGAAAATTAATTTACAAAATACACATAACATAACTAAAATATGTATTAAAATATATACAAAAATACATAGAAATAATTTGAGTTTGTATGAAAATAGATATTCAAAATATACATAAAACTAGGTAAATTTCTTTTGAAATGTATATACAAAATAGCCATATAATATTGTAAATTTGTGTCAAAATATGTAAACAAATACACATAAAATAACGTAAATTTGTATGAAAAATATATACAAAATACACATAGAATAACGTTAATTCGTATCAAAATGAATGAGCAGAATATCAATAAAATAATGTATATTTGTATGAAAATAAAGATGCAAAATACCCAAAAAATAAAACATATGTTTATAAAAATACAGATACAAAAATACACATCGAATAATTAAATTTGTATTAAAATTAATATACAAAATGCGTATATAATATGGTAAATTTGTATTGAAAAAATATGCAACATACACGTTTATTCATACAAATTTATATTATTTTATTGGTATTTTGTTTATTTATTTTGATACGAATTACATGATTATATGTGTATTTTGTACATATTTTTTTATACGTATTTAATGTATTTTGTTTATATATTTTCATACAAATTTACGTTATTATATGCGTATTTGTATAAATATTTTAATACAAATTTACTTTATTTCATGTATTTTGTATATATATTTCAATTCAAATTTAGCTTATTTTGTGTGTATTTTGTATATCTTTTCATACAAATTTAATTACTTCTGTGCATTTATGTATATAGTTTTATATAAATTTACGTTATTTTATGTGTATTTTATATATTTATATTTATACAAATACACATTCTTTTATTGGTATTTTGTTTATTTATTTTCATACGATTTTACATTATTTTATGTGTATTTTGTATACATTTTTTTTATACGTATTTACTAAATTTTATGTGTATTTTGTATATATATATATTTATAGAAATCTACGTTATTTTATGTGTATTCGTATACATATTTTGAAAGAAATTTACATTGCTTTATACGTATTTTGCGTATCTATTTCAATACAAATTTACCTTATTGTAAGTGTTTTTTATATATTTATTTTAATACAAATCTTATTTTTTTATGTGTATTTTGGTATATATATTTTTATAAATAATAAAAATGCGTTATTTTACGGGTATTTTGCCTCTTTATTTTCATACAAATTTACATTATTTTATTAATATTCTGAGTATTTATTTTGATACGATTTTACATTATTCTATTTGTGTTTTGTATATATTTTTTTTATCAAATATACGTTATTTTAAGTGTATTTGTTTATGTATTTTTTGTGTATTATGTATATGTATTTCCATACAAATTTACCTAATTTTATATGTATTTTGTATATTTATTTTCATACAAATTTAAAATATTTTTGTGTATTTTTGTATATAGTTTGATACAAATTTAGGTTATTTTATGTGTTTTTTTAATATCTATTAAATATATATACAAAATACATATGAAATTATGTAAATACGAATAAAAATATATATTCAAAATACATATCAAATAATGTAAATTCGTGTCAAAATAAATAAACAAAATATCATGAAAAGAATGTGTATTTGTATGAAAATAGATAATAGATAATAAATTTGTATAAAATATATATGCAAGATACACATTAAATAATGTAAATATGTATAAAAAAGTATATACAAAAAACAAATAGAATAATGTAAAATCGTATCAAAATAAATACACCGAATATTAATAAAATAATGTAAATTTGTATGAAAATAACGATGCAAAATTCCCATAAAATAGCGCATTTCTTATAAAAATATATATACCAAAATACACATAAAATTTTTAAATTTGTATTGAAATAAATATACTAAATGCATATACAATAAGGTAAATTTGTATTGAAAGAGATATGCAAAAATGCATATAAAACAATGTAAATTTGTTACAAAATATATATACGAATACAAATAAAAAAACGTAGATTTCTATAAAAATATATATACAAAACACACATAAAATTAAGTAAATACGTATAAAAAAATGTATTCAAAATACACATACAATAATGTAAATTCGAATTAACATAAATAAACAAAATACCAATAAAAGAATGTGTGTTTGGATAAATAAAAATATACAAAATACACATACAAAATAAACATAAAATAAGGTAGATTTGTAATAAAATATATGTACAAAATACACATACAATAATGTAAATTTATATGAAAATATATATACAAATACACATAAAATACCATGAATTTGTATAAAAAATTATATTCAAAATAAATATTAAATAATGTAAGAGCGTATAAAAATATATATACAAAGTACATATAAAATGAAAATTAAGATGCAAAACACCTATAAAATAACGCATTTTTTTATAAAATTATTGATACCAAAATACACATAAAATATTTGAACTTGTATTAAATTAAATATACAAAATGCACATATAATAAGGTTAATTTGTATTGAAATAGATATGGAAAATACATATAAAATAAAGTAAATTTGTTTCAAAATATATATATGAATATACATAAAATAACGTAGATTTGTATAAAAATACATATACAAAATACACATAAAATTAAGTAAATACGTATAAAAAAATGTAAACAAAATACACATAAAATAATGTAAATTCGTATAAATGTAAATAAACAATATACCAATAAAAGAATGTGTATTTGTATAAATATAAATATACAAAATGCACATAAAATAACGTAAATTTATATAAAACTATATACATAAAATAATGCAAATTTCTATAAAAATATATGTACAAAAATGAACATTAGATAAATTTGCCTAAAAATATATATACAAAACACACATTAGATAATGTAAATTAGTATAAAAATATGTATACAAAATACCTATAAAATAATATAAATTCGTATCGAATTAAATTAAGAAATACCAACAAAATAATGTAATTTTGGATGAAAATATATATACAAAATACACATAGAATAACCTAAATACAAATACAAATATACACATAAAATAATTTAAAATTGAATGAAATAAATATACAAAATAAACATAAAATAAGGTAAATTTGTAATGAAATATATGAAAAAATACACATAAAATAATATAAATTTGTATGAAAATATATATACAAATACACATTAAATAACATAAATTTGTATAAAATTTGTATCAAAATATATACTTATACACACAATAAAATAACGTAATTTTTTTATGAAAATATATAAACAAATACACATAAAATAATGTAAATTTGGATAAAAAACATATACAAAACTAACATTAAATAATATATATATATATATATATATATATATATATATATATATATATATATATATATATATATATATATATATATATATATATATATATATATATATATATATATATATATATATATATATATATATATATATATATATATATATATATATATATATATATATATATATATATATATATATATATATATATATATATATATATATATATATATATATATATATATATATATATATATATATATATATATATATATATATATATATATATATATACAAAAAACACATAGAATAATGTTAAATCGTATCAAAATAAATAGAGAGAATATCAATAAAATAATGTAAATTTGTATGAAAATAAAGATGCAAAATATCCATATAATAACGCATATTTGCATAAAAATATATATACAAAAATACATATAAAATAATTAAATTTGTATAAAATAAATATACAAAATGCACGTACAATAAAGCAAATTTGTATTGAAATAGATAAGCAATGCACACATTAATAATGTAAATTTGTATCAATATATATATACGAATACTCATAAAATAGAGTAAATTTCTATGAAAATATACATATAAAATAGATATACAAAATACACATATAACTAGTTAAATTTGTATTTAAATACATGTACAATAATGTACAATAATGTAAATACGTATAAAAAAAATGTACAAAATACACAAATAATTATGTAATTCGTATCAAAATAAATAGACAAAATACCAATAAAATAATGTAAATTTCTATGAGAAAACATATACAAAATACACATAAATAACGCAAATATCAATAAAAATATATATAATATAATATATTTTTAAACATATTTAAAATATTTAATGTATATTTTGTATATATATTTTATCCAAATTTACGTTATTTTATATGTATTTGTTTATATATTTTCATACAAATTTACATTATTTCATGTGAGTTTTGTGTATGTATTTCAATACAAATTTGCCTAACTTTATGTGTATTTTGCATATCTATTTTCAAACAAATTTAAATCATTTTTGTGTATTTTTGTATATATTTTTATGCAAATTTTAGTTATTTTATTAGTTTTTTGTATATATATTTTCATACAAATATACATTATTTTATTGGAATTTTGTGTATTTCATTTTTTACGAATTTACATTATTTTATGTGTATTTTGTATATATATTTTTCTACGTATTTAAATTATTTTATGTGTATTTTATATATACATTTTCATAAAAATTTACGTTATTTTATTGTGTGTATTCGTATATATTTTGAAACAAATTTTATACAAATTCATGTTATTTTATGTGTATTTGTATATATATTTTCATACAAATTTATATTATTTTATGTGTATTCTTACATATATTTTATTACAAATTTACCTTATTTTATGTTTATTTTGTATATTTATTTCATTTAATATAGTCAGATTTAAATTTATTGTATATGCATTTTGTATATTAGTTTTAATACAAATTTAATTATTCTATGTGTATTTTTCTATATGTATTTTTAAAAAAATATGCTTTATTTTATGGGTATTTTGCATCTTTATTTTCATACAAATTTACGTTATTTTATTGATATTCTGCTCATTCATTTTGATACGATTAGACATTATTCTATGTGTATTTTGTATATATTTTTCATACAAATTTACGTTATTTTATGAGTATTTGTTTATATATTTTGACACAAATTTACAATATTTTATGGGTATTTTGTATATATATTTCAAAAGAAGTTTACCTAGCTTTATGTGTATTTTGAATATCTATTTTCATTCAAACTCAAATTATTTTTATGTATTTTTGTATATATTTCAATACAAATTTTAGTTAGGTTATGTGTATTTTGTAAATCAATTTTCATTCAAATATATATTATTTTATTGGTATTTTGTTGATTTATATTGATACGAATTTACATTATTTTATATGTACTTTGTATATATATTTTTATACGCATTTCCATTATTTAATATTTATTTTGAGTATATAATTTTATACAAATTCATGGTATTTTATGTGTATTTGTATATATATTATCATATAAATTTACATTATTTTATATGTATTTTGTACATATATTTCATTACAAATCTACCTTATTTTATGTTTATTTTGTATGTGTATTTTGTACATTTATATTTATACAAATACACATTCTTTTATTGGTATTTTGTTTATTTATTTTGTTTCGAATTTACATTATTTTATGTGTATTTTGTTTACATTTTTTATACGTATTTACTTAATTTTATGTGTATTTTGTATATATATTTTATAGAAATCTACGTTATTTTATGTGTATTCATATATTTTGAAACAAATTTACATTGTTTTATATGTACAATAAGGTAAATTTGTATTGAAATAGATATGCAAAATACATATAAAGCGATGTAAATTTGTTTCAAAATATGTATACGAATACACATAAAATAACGTAGATTTCTTTAAAAATATATACAAAATACACATAAAATGAAGTAAATACGTATAAAAAATGTATACAAAATACACATAAAATAATGTAAATTCGTATCAAAATAAATAAACAAAATACCAATAAATGAATGTGTATTTGTATAAATATAAATTTACAAAATACACATAAAATAACGCAAATTTATATAAAACTATATAAAAAATACACAGAAGTAATTAAATTTGTATGAAAATATATACAAAACACACACAAAATAAGCTAAATTTGAATTGAAATATATATACAAAATACATGAAATAAAGTAAATTGGTATCAAAATATTTATACAAATACACATATAATAACGTAAATTTGTATGAAAATATATAAACAAAATACACATTAAATAATGTAAATACGTATAAAAAAATGTGTACAAAATACACATATAATCATGTAATTCGTATCAAAATAAATAAACAAAATACCAATAAAATAATATAAATTTGTATGAGTAAACGTGTATAAATATAAATGTACAAAATACACATACAAAATAAACATAAAATAAGTTAAATATGTAATGAAATATATGTACAAAATACACATAAAATAATGGAAATTTATATGAAAATATATATACAAATACACATAAAATACCATGAATTTGTATAAAATTATATATTCAAAATAAATATTAATAATGTAAATGCGTGTAAAAATATATATAAAAAGTACATATAAAATAATATAAATTCGTATCAATATAAATCAACAAAATACCAATAAAATAATATATATTTGAATGAAAATAGATTTACAAAATACACATAACATAGCTAAAATTTGTATTGAAATATATACAAAAATACATAAAAACAATTTGAGTTTGTATGAAAATAGATATTCAAAATACACATAAAACTAGGTCAATTTCTTTTGAAATATATATACAAAATACCCATAAAATATTGTAAATTTGTGTCAAAATATATAAACAAATACACATAAAATAATGTCAAATCGTATCAAAATGAATGAGCAGAATATCAATAAAATAATGTAAATTTGTATGAAAATAAAGATGCAAAATACCCATAAAATAAAGCATATTTTTATAAAAATACATATACAAAAATACACATAGAATAATTAAATTTGTATTAAAATTAATATACAAAATGCATATACAATAAGGTAAATTTGTATTGAAAAAATATGCAAAATACACATAAAAGTGTAAATTTGTTTAAAAATCTATATACGAATACACATAATATAACGTAGATTTCTATAGATATATATATATATACAAAACACACATGAAATGATGTAAATACGTTTAAAAATATATATACAAAATACACATTAAATACTTTAAATTCTCGTCAAAATAAATAAACAAAATATCAATAAAAGAATGTGTATTTGTATGAAAATAGATATACAAAATACTCATAAAAAAACCTAAGTTTGTATAAAACTATATACAAAAATACACAAAAATAATTTAAATTTGTTTGAAAATAAATATACAAAATACACATAAAATTAGGTAAATTTGTATTGAAATACATATACAAAATACACATAAAATAATGGAAGTTTGAATGAAAATATATAAACATATACACTTAAAATAACGTAAATTTGTATCAAATATATATACAAAATACTAATTAAATAATGTAAATATGTATAAAAAAATATATTCAAAACACAAATAGAATAATATAAAATCGTATCAAAATAAATACACAGAATATTAATAAAATAATGTAAATTTGTATGAAAATAGAGATGCAAAATAGCCATAAAATAACGAATTTTTTATAAAAATATATATACCAAAATACACATAAAATATTAAAATTTGTATTAAAATAAATATAAAAAATGCACATACTGTAAAGTAAATTTGTATTGAAATAGATATGCAAAATACATATAAAACAATGTAAATTTGTTTCAAAATATATATACGAATACACATAAAATAACGTTGATTTCTATAAAAATATATACAAAATACACATAAAATGAAGTAAATACGTATAAAAAAATGAATACAAAATACACATAAAAATCGTATCAAAATAAATAAACAAAATACTAGTAAAAGAAAGTGTATTTGTATAAATATAAATATACAAAAAGCACATAAAATATCGTAAATTTGTATAAAACTATATACAAAAATACACAGAAGTTATTAAATTTGTATGAAAATATATATACAAAATACAGCTAAAATAAGCTAAATTTGAATTGAAATGTACATACAAAATACATAAAATAATGTAAATCTGTATCAAAATATTTATACAAATACATATAATAACGTAGATTTGTTTAAAATTATAAAAAATACACATTAAGTAATGTAAATGTATAAAATATTTACAAAATACACATATAATCATGTAATTCGTATCAAAATAAATAAACAAAATAGCAATAAAATAATGTAAATTTGTATGAGAAAATATATACAAATAACGCTAATTTCTATAAAAATATATGTACAAAAATGCACATAAAATAAAGTAAATTAGCATAAAAATATATATACAAAACACACACTAAATAATGTAAATGCGTACATAAAATAACCTAAATTTGTATAAAACTATATACAAAAATACACAAAAATAATTTAAATTTGTTTGAAAAGAAATATACAAAATACACATAAAATTAGGTAAATTTGTATGAAATACATATACAAAATACACATCAAATAATGTAAATTTGAATGAAAATATATAAACAAATACACTTAAAATAACGTAAATTTGAATAAAATATATATGCAAGATACACATTAAATAATGTAAATGTGTATAAAAAAATATATACAAAAAACAAATAGAATAATGTAAAATCGTATCAAAATTAATACACAGAATATCAATAAAATAATGTAAATTTGTATGAAAATAAAGATGCAAAATTCCCAAAAATTATCGAATTTTATAAAAAACTATATATACCAAAATACACATAAAATATTTAAATTTGTATTGAAATAAATATACAAAATGCATATACAGTAAGGTAAATTTGTATTGAAAGAGATATTCAAAAATACATATAAAACAATGTAAATTTGTTTCAAAATATATATACGAATACACTTAAAATAAAGTAGATTTCTATAGAAATATATATACAAAATACATATGAAATTATGTAAATACGTATAAAAATATATATACAAAATACATATCAAATAATGTAAATTCGTGTCAAAATAAAAAAACAAAATATCATGAAAAGAATGTGTATTTGTATGAAAATAGATAATAGATGATAAATTTGTATAAAATATATATGCAAGGTACACATGAAATAATGTAAATATGTATAAAAAAGTATATACAAAAAACAATTAGAATACTGAAAAATCGTATCAAAATAAATACACCGAATATTAATAAAAGAATGTAAATTTGTATGAAAATAAAGATGCAAAATTCCCATAAAATAGCGCATTTCTTATAAAAATATATATACCAAAATACACATAATATATTTAAATTTGTATAGAAATAAATATATAAAATGCTCATACAATAAGGTAAATTTGTATTGAAAGAGATATGCAAAAATACATATAAAACAATGTAAATTTGTTTCAAAATATATATACGAATACAAATAAAAAAAACGTAGATTTCTATAAAAATATATTTACAAAATACATATAAAATTAAGTAAATACGTATAAAAAAATGTATTCAAAATACACATAAAATAATGTAAATTCGAATTAAAATAAATAAACAAAATACCAATAAAAGAATGTGTATTTGGATAAATAAAAATATACAAAATACACATACAAAATAAACATAAAATAAGGTAGATTTGTAATAAAATATATGTACAAAATACACATACAATAATGTAAATTTATATGAAAATATATATACAAATACACATAAAATACCATGAATTTGTATAAAAAATTATATTCAAAATAAATATTAAATAATGTAAGAGCGTATAAAAATATATATACAAAGTACATATAAAATGAAAATTAAGATGCAAAACACCAATAAAATAACGCATTTTTTTATAAAATTATTGATACCAAAATACACATAAAATATTTGAACTTGTATTAAATTAAATATACAAAATGCACATATAATAAGGTAAATTTGTATTGAAATACATATACAAAATACATATAAAATAATGTAAATTTGAAAGAAAATATATAAACAAATACACATATAATAACGTAAATTTGTATGAAATATATATTCAAAATACACATTCAATAATGTAAATATGTATAAAAAAATATATACAAAACACAAATAGTATAATGTAAAATCGTATCAAAATATATACACAGAATATTAATAAAATAATGTAAATTTGTATGAAAATTAAGATGCAAAATACCTATAAAATAACGCATTTTTTATAAAATTATTGATACCAAAATACACATAAAATATTTGAATTTTTATCAAAATAAATATACAAAATGCACATACAATAAGGTAAATTTGTATTGAAATAGATATGCAAAATACATATAAAATAATGTAAATTTGTTTCAAAATATATATTCGAATACACATAAAGTAACGCAGATTTCTATAAAAATATATATACAAAATACACATAATATTAAGTAAATACGTATAAAAAAGTGTATACAAAATACACATAAAATAATGTAAATTCGAATTAAAATAAATAAACAAAATACCAATAAAAGAATGTGTATTTGGATAAATATAAATATACAAAATACACATACAAAATAAACATAAAATAAGGTAGATTTTTAAAAAAAATATATGTACAAAATACACATCAAATAATGTAAATTTATATAAAAATATATATACAAATACACATAAAATACCATGAATTTGTATAAAAATATATATTCAAAATAAATATTAAATAATGTAAAAGCGTATAAAAATATATATACAAATACAGATACAAAAATACACATCGAATAATTAAATTTGTATTAAAATTAATATACAAAATGCGTATATAATAAGGTAAATTTGTATTGAAAAAATATGCAACATACACGTTTACTCATACAAATTTATATTATTTTATTGGTGTTTTGTTTATTTATTTTGATACGAATTACATGATTATATGTGTATTTTGTACATATTTCTTTATACGTATTTACATTATTTAATGTGTATTTTGTTTATATATTTTCATACAAATTTACGTTATTATATCTGTATTTGAATAAATATTTTGATACAAATTTACTTTATTTCATGTATTTTATATATATATTTCAATTCAAATTTAGCTTATTTTGTGTGTATTTTGTATATATTCTCATACAAATTTAATTACTTCTGTGTATTTTTGTATATAGTTTTATATAAATTTACGTTATTTTATGAGTATTTTGTATATTTATATTTATACAAATACATATTCTTTTATTGGTATTTTGTTTATTTATTTTTATACGAATTTACATTATTCTACGTGTATTTTGTATATATTTTTTTTATATGTATTTACTTCATTTTATGTGTATTTTGTATATATATTTTTATAGAAATCTACGTTATTTTATGTGTATTCGTATATATATTTTGAAACAAATTTACATTGTTTTATATGTATTTTGCATATCTATTTCAATACAAATTTACCTTATGTATGTGTTTTTTGTATATTTATTTTAATACAAATTTAATTTTTTGATGTGTATTTTGATATATATATTTTTTTAATAAAAAAAATGCGTTATTTTATGGGTATTTTGCTTCTTTATTTTCATACAAATTTACATTATTTTATTAATATACTGTGTATTTATTTTGATACGGTTTTACATTATTCTATTTGTGTTTTGTACATATTTTTTTATACAAATTTACGTAATTTTAAGTGTATTTGTTTATGTATTTTCATTCAAATTTACATTATTTTATGTGTATTATGTGTATGTATTTCAATACAAATTTACTTAATTTTATGTGTATTTTGTATATTTATTTTCATACAAATTTAAAATATTTTTGTTTATTTTTGTATATAGTTTGATACAAATTTAGGTTATTTTATATGTATTTTGTATATGTATTTTCATACAAATACACATTCTTTTATTGATATTTTGTTTATTTATTTTGACGCGAATTTTATGTGAATTTGTTTTCATTTCATACAAATTTACATTATTTTATGTGTATTTTGTACATGTATTTAAATACAAATTTAGCTAATTATATGTGTATTTTGTATATCTATTTTCATACAAATTGAAATTTATTTTTTTGTTTTTTTGTATATACTTTTATTCAAATTTTCGTAATCTTATAAAAAAAATATATACCAAAAAACACATAAAATATTTAAATTTGCATTGAAATAAATATACAAAATGCACATACAATAAGGTAAATTTGTATTGAAAGAGATATGCAAAAATACATATAAAACAATGTAAATTTGTTTAAAAATATATATACGAATACAAATAAAAAAACGTAGATTTCTATAAAAATATATATACAAAATACACATAAAATTAAGTAAATAAGTATAAAAAAATGTATACAAAATACACATAAAACAATGTAAACTCGAATTAAAATAAATAAACAAAATACCAATAAAAGAATGTGTATTTGGATAAATATAAATATACAAAATACACATACAAAATAAACATAAAATAAGGTAGATTTGTAAAAAAATATATGTACAAAATACACATAAAATATTGTAAATTTATATAAAAATAAATATACAAATACACATAAAATACCATGAATTTGTATGAAAATATATATTCAAAATAAATATTAAATGTTTTAGCGTATAAAAATATATATTCAAAGTACATATAAAATAATGCAAATTCGTATCAATATAAATCAACAAAACACCAATAAAATAATATATATTTGAATGAAAATAAATTTACAAAATACACATAACATAGCTAAAATTTGTATTAAAATATATATAAAACTAGGTAAATTTTTTTTGAAATGTATATACAAAATACCCATAAAATATTGTAAATTTATGTCAAAATATATAAGCAAATACACATAAAATAACGTAAATTTGTATGAAAAATATATACAAAATACACATAGAATAATGTCAATTCGTATCAAAATGAATGAGCAGAATATCAATAAAATAATGTAAATTTGTATAAAAATAAAGATGCAAAATACCCAAAAAATAAAGCATATGTTTATAAAAATACAGATACAAAAATACACATCGAATAATTAAATTTGTATTAAAATTAATATACAAAATGCGTATATAATAAGGTAAATTTGTATTGAAAAAATATGCAACATACACGTTTACTCATACAAATTTATATTATTTTATTGGTATTTTGTTTATTTATTTTGATACGAATTACATGATTATATGTGTATTTTGTACATATTTTTTATACGTATTTACATTATTTAATGTGTATTTTGTTTATATATTTTCATACAAATTTACGTTATTTAATGTGTATTTGTATAAATATTTTGATACAAATTTACTTTATTTCATGTATTTTGTATATATATTTCAATTCAAATTTAGCTTATTTTGTGTGTATTTTGTATATATTTTCATACAAATTTAATTACTTCTGTGTATTTTTGTATATAGTTTTATATAAATTTACGTTATTTTATGTGTCTTTTGTATATTTATATTTATACAAATACACATTCTTTTATTGGTATTTTGTTTATTTATTTTGATACGAATTTACATTATTTTATGTGTTTTTTGTATACATTTTTTTATACGTATTTACTTCATTTTCTGTGTATTTTGTATATATCTTTTTATAGAAATCTACGTTATTTTATGTGTATTCTTATATATATTTTGAAACAAATTTACATTGTTTTATATGTATTTTGCATATCTATTTCAATACAAATTTACCTTATTGTATGTGTTTTTTGTATGTTTATTTTAATACAAATTTAATTTTTTGATGTGTATTTTGGTATTTATATTTTTATAAATAAAAAATGCGTTATTTTATGGGTATTTTGCTTCTTTATTTTCATACAAATTTACATTATTTTATTAATATTCTGTGTATTTAGTTTGATACGATTTTACATTATTCTATTTGTGTTTTGTACATATTTTTTTTATACAAATTTACGTTATTTCAAGTGTATTTGTTTATGTATTTTCATTCAAATTTACATTATTTTATGTGTATTTTGTGTATCTATTTCAATACAAATTTACCTAATTGTATGTGTATTTTGTAAATTTATTTTCATGCAAATTTAAAATATTTTTGTGTATTTTTGTATATAGTTTGATACAAATTTAGGTTATTTTATGTGTATTTTGTATATCTATTTTCATACAAATACACATTCTTTTACTGATATTTTGTTTATTTATTTTACATTATTTAATGTTTATTTTGTATATATATTTTTATACGTATTTACATCATTTCATGTGTATTTTGTATAGTTTTAAACAAATTTATATTATTTAATGTGTATTTGGTATATATATATATATATATATATATATATATATATATATGTATATATATATATATATATATATATATATATATATATATATATATATATATATATATATATATATATATATATATATATATATATATATATATATATATATATATATATATATATATATATATATATATATATATATATATATATATATATATATATATATATATATATATATATATATATATATATATATATATATATATATATATATATATATATATATATATATATATTATATATATTTACATTCTTTATTATTTATTTTGACATTTTTTTACTAATTTACATTATTTTGTATTTTTTATTATGTGTATTTTGTATATATATTTTATAGAAATCTACTTTATTTCATGAGTATTCGTATATATATTTTGTAACAAATTTACATTGTTTATATGTATTTTGCATATCTATTTTTGTGTATTCTGTATTTATTTTTGTTATACATAGAATAATGTAAAATCGTATCAAAATAAGTACACAGAATATCAATAAAATAATTGAAATTTGTATGAAAATAAAGATGCAAAATACCCATAAGATAAAGCATATTTTTTTTTAAAATACATATACAAAAAAACACATAGAATAATAAAAATTGTATTAAAAATAATATACAAAATGCACACATACAATAAGGTAAATTTGTATTGAAAAAAAAACGCAAAATACAAATAAAACAGTGTAAATTTGTTTCAAAATATATATACGAATACACATAAAATAACGTAGATTTGTATAGAAATATATATACAAAATACACATGAAATTATGTAAATACGTATAAAAATATATATAAAATACATATTAAGTAATGTAAATTCGTGACAAAATAAATAAACAAAATATCATGAAAAGAATGTGTATTTGTATGAAAATAAATAATAGATAATAAATTGACATAAAATAACGTAGATTTCTATAGAAATATATATACAAAATACACATGAAATTATGTAAATACGTATAAAAATATATATATAAAATACATATTAAGTAATGTAAATTCGTGACAAAATAAATAAATAAAATATCATGAAAAGATTGTGTATATGTATGAAAATAAATAATAGATAATAAATTTGTATGTAATATATATGCAAGATACATTTAAATAATGTAAATATGTATAAAAAAAAATATATACAAAAAACAAATTGAATAATGTAAAATCGTATCAAAATAAATACACCGAATATTAATAAAATAATGCAAATTTGTATGAAAATAAAGATGCAAAATTCCCATCAAATAGCGCATTTCTTATAAAAATATATATACCAAAATACACATAAAATATTTAAATTTGTATTAAAATAAATATACAAAATGCATATACAATAAGGTAAACTGCTATTGAAAGAGATATGCAAAAATACATATAAAACAATGTAAATTTGTTACAAAATATATATACGAATACACATAAAAAACGTAGATTTCAAAAAAAATATATATTCAAAATACATATAAAATTAAGTAAATTCGTATAAAAAAAATGTAAACAAAATACACATAAAATAATGTAAACTCGAAACAAAATAAATAAACAAAATACCAATAAAAGAATGTATATCTATTTATTTTAATACAAAATCAAATATTTTATGTTTTTTCGTATATATATTTTTATAAAAAATGTGTTATTTTATGGGTATTTTGCATCTTAATTTTCATACAAATTTACATTATTTTATTAATATTTTCTGTATTTATTTTGATACGATTTTACATTATTTTATTTATGTTTTGTATATATTTTTTTATACATATTTACATTATTTAATGTGTTTTTTGTATATATATTTGATACATATTTACGTTATTTTAAGTTATTTTATGTGTATTTGTTTATATATTTTGACACAAATTTACAATATTTTATGGGTATTTTGTATATATATTTCAAAAGAAATTTACTTAGTTTTATATGTATTTTGAATATCTATTTTCATACTCAAATTATTTTTATGTATTTTTGTATATATTTCAATACAAATTTTAGTTATGTTATGTGTATTTTGTAAATCTATTTTCATTCAAATATATGTTATTTTATTGGTATTTTGTTGATTTATATTGATACGAATTTACAATATTTTATATGTACTTTGTATATATATTTTTATACGCATTTACATTATTTAATATTTATTTTGAATATATAATTTTATACAAATTCATGGTATTTTATGTGTATTTGTATATATGTTTTCATATAAATTTACATTATTTTATGTGTATTTTGTGCATATATTTCATTACAAATTTACCTTATTTTATGTTTATTTTGTATGTGTATTTTGTACATTTATATTTATACAAATACACATTCTTTTATTGGTATTTTGTTTATTTATTTTGTTTCGAGTTTACATTATTTTATGTGTATTTTGTTTACTTTTTTTATACGTATTTACTTAATTTTATGTGTATTTTGTATATATATTTTTATAGAAATCTACGTTATTTTATGTGTACTCGTATATATATTTTGAAACAAATTTACACTGTTTTATTTGTATTTTGCGTTTTTTTTCAATACAAATTTACCTTATTGTATGTGCGCATTTTGTACATTAATTTTAATACAAATTTAATTATTCTATGTGTATTTTTGTATATGTATTTAAAAAAAAAAAGCTTTATCTTAAGGGTATTTTGCATCTTTATTTTCATACAAATTTAAATTATTTTATTGATATTCTGTGGACTTATTTTGATACGATTTTACATTATTCTATGTATAACAAAAATAAATACATAATACACAAAAATAGATATGCAAAATACATATAAACAATGTAAATTTGTTTCAAAATATATATACGAATACACATGAAATAAGGTAGATTTCTATAAAAATATATATACAAAATACACATAAAATTAAGTACATACGTATGAAAAATGTATACAAAATACACATAAAATAATGTAAATTAGTATCAAAATAAATAAACAAAATACCAATAAAAGAATGTGTATTTTATTAAATATATATATACAAAATACACATTAAATAATATAAATGTGTTTAAAACTATACAAAATACACATGAAATGATGTAAATACGTATAAAAATATATATACAAAATAGACATTAAATAATGTAAGTTCGCGTCAGAATAAATAAACAAAATATCAAAAAAAGAATGTGTATTTGTATGAAAATAGATATACAAAATACATATAAAATAACCTAAATTTGTATCAAACTATATACAAAAATACACAAAAATATTTTAAATTTGTATGAAAATAAATATACAAAATACACATAAAATTAGGTAAATTTGAATGAAAATACATAAACAAATACACTTAAAATAACGTAAATTTGTATAAAAAAATATGTACAAAACACAAATAGAATAATGTAAAATCGTATCAGAATAAATACACAGAATATTAATAAAATAATGTAAATGTGTATGAAAATAAAGAAGCAAAATACTCATAAAATAACGCATTTTTTTTATTTATAAAAATATATATACCAAAATACACATCAAAAAATTAAATTTGTATTAAAATAAATGTACAAAAAACGCATACAATAAGGTAAATTTGTATTGAAATAGATATGCAAAATACATATAAAACAATGTAAATTTGTTTCAAAATATATATACGAATACACATAAAATAACGTAGATTTCTATAAAAAGATATATACAAAATACACATAAAATGAAGTAAATACGTATAAAAAAATGTATACAAAATACACATAAAATAATGTAAATTCGTATCAAAATAAATAAACAAAATACCAATAAAAGGATGTGTATTTGTATGAATATAAATATACAAAATACACATAAAATAACGTAAATTTATATAAAACTATATACAAAAATACACAGAAGTAATTAAATTTGTATGAAAATATATACAAAATACACACGAAATAAGCTAAATTTGAATTGAAATATATATACAAAATACATGAAATAATATAAATTTGTATCAAAATATTTATACAAATACAAAATACACATAAAATAACGTAAATTTGTATCAAAATATATAAACAAAATACACATTAAATAATATAAATACGTATAAAAAAATATGTACAAAATACACATATAATCATGTAATTCGTATCAAAATAAATAAACAAAATACCAATAAAATAATATAAATTTGTATGAGTAAACGTGTATGTTGCATATTTTTTCAATACAAATTTACCTTATTATATACGCATTTTGTATATTAATTTTAATACAAATTTAATTATTCGATGTGTATTTTTGTATATGTATTTTTATAAACATATGCTTGATTTTTTGGGTATTTTGCATCTTTATTTTCATACAAATTTACATTATTTTATTTACAAAATAATGTAAATTCATTTTGATACGAATTGACATTATTCTATGTGTATTTTGTATATATTTTTCATACAAATTTACGTTATTTTATGTTTAAAAATATGTACAAAATACACATATAATCATGTAATTCGTATCAAAATAAATATACAAAATACCAATAAAATAATATAAATTTGTATGAGTAAACGTGTATGTTGCATATTTTTTCAATACAAATTTTCATTATTATATACGCATTTTGTATATTAATATTAATACAAATTTAATTATTCGATGTGTATTTTTGTATCTGTATTTTTATAAACATATGCTTTATTTTTTGGGTATTTTGCATCTTTATTTTCATACAAATTTACAATATTTTATTGATATTCTGCTCATTCATTTTGATACGAATTGACATTATTCTATGTGTATTTTGTATATATTTTTCATACAAATTTACGTTATTTTATGTTTAAAAATATGTACAAAATACACATATAATCATGTAATTCGTATCAAAATAAATATACAAAATACCAATAAAATAATATAAATTTGTATGAGTAAACGTGTATGTTGCATATTTTTTCAATACAAATTTTCATTATTATATACGCATTTTGTATATTAATATTAATACAAATTTAATTATTCGATGTGTATTTTTGTATCTGTATTTTTATAAACATATGCTTTATTTTTTGGGTATTTTGCATCTTTATTTTCATACAAATTTACATTATTTTATTGATATTCTGCTCATTCATTTTGATACGAATTAACATTATTCTATGTGTATTTTGTATATATTTTTCATACAAATTTACGTTATTTTATGTGTATTTGTTTATATATTTTGACACAAATTTACAATATTTTATGGGTATTTTGTATATACATTTCAAAAGAAATTTACCTAGTTTTATGTGTATTTTGTACATCTATTTTCATACAAACTCAAATTATTTCTATGTATTTTTGTATATATTTTAATCCAAATTTATTTATGTTATGTGAATTTTGTAAATTTATTTTCTTTCAAATATATATTATTTTATTGGTGTTTTGTTGATTTATATTGATACGAATTTACATTATTTTATATGTACTTTGTATATATATTTTTATACGCTTTTACATTATTTAATATTTATTTTGAATATATATTTTTATACAAATTCATGGTATTTTATGTGTATTTGTATATATATTTTTATATAAATTTACATTATTTTATGTGTATTTTGTACATATATTTTTTTACAAATCTACCTTATTTTATGTTTATCTTGTATGTGTATTTTGTATATTTATATTTATCCAAATACACATTCTTTTATTGGTATTTTGTCTATTTATTTTAATTCGAATTTACATTATTTTATGTGTATTTTGTATACATTTTTTTATACGTATTTACCTAATTTTATGTGTATTTTGTATATATATTTGTATAGAAATCTACGTTTTTTTATTTGTATTCGTATATATATTTTGAAACAAATTTACATTGTTTTATATGTATTTTTGCATATCTCTTTCAATACAAATTTACCTTATTGTATGTGCATTTTGTATATTTATTTCAATGCAAATTTAAATAATTTGTGTATTTTGGTATATATATTTTTATAAGATTACGAAAATTTGAATAAAAATATATACAAAAAAACAAAAAAATAAATTTCAATTTGTATGAAAATAGATATACAAAATACACATATAATTAGTTAAATTTGTATTTAAATACATGTACAAAATACACATAAAATAATGTAAATTTGTATGAAATGAAAACAAATTCACATAAAATTATGTCAAAATAAATAAACAAAATATCAATAAAAGAATGTGTATTTGTATGAAAATAGATATACAAAATACACATAAAATAACCTAAATTTGTATCAAACTATATACAAAAATACACAAAAATATTTTAAATTTGTATGAAAATAAATATACAAAATACACATAAAATTAGGTAAATTTGTATTGAAATACATACACAAAATACACATAAAACAATGTAAATTTGAATGAAAATACATAAACAAATACACTTAAAATAACTTAAATTTGTATAAAAAAATATGTACAAAACACAAATAGAATAATGTAAAATCGTATCAAAATAAATACACAGAATATTAATAAAATAATGTAAATTTGTATGAAAATAAAGAAGCAAATAACCATAAAATAACGCATTTTTTTTAAATATATATACCAAAATACACATCAAAAAAGTAAATTTGTATTAAAATAAATATACAAAAAACACATGCAATAAGGTAAATTTGTATTGAAATAAATATGCAAAATACATATAAAACAATGTAAATTTGTTTCAAAATATCTAAACGAATACACATATAATAACGTAGATTTCTATAAAAATATATATACAAAATACACATAAAATGAAGTAAATACGTATAAAAATACACATAAAATAATGTAAATTCGTATCAAAATAAATAAACAAAATAGCAATAAAAGAATGTGTATTTGTATAAATATAAACATACAAAATACACATAAAATAACGTAAATTTATATAAAACTATATACAAAAATACACAGAAGTAATTAAATTTGTATGAAAATATATACAAAATACACAGAAAATAAGCTAAATTTGAATTGAAATATATATACAAAATACATGAAATAAAGTAAATTTGTATCAAAATATTTATACAAATACACATATAATAACGTAAAATTGTATGAAAATATATAAACAAAATACACATTAAATAATGTAAATACGTATAAAAAATATGTACAAAATACACATATAATCATGTAATTCGTATCAAAATAAATAAACAAAACACCAATAAAATAATATAAATTTGTATGAGTAAACGTGTATGATGCATATTTTTTCAATACAAATTTACCTTATTATATACGCATTTTGTATATTAATTTTAATATATGTGTATTTGAATATATATTTTGATACAAATTTACATTATTTTATGTATTTTCTATATTTATTTCAATTCAAATTTAGCTTATTTTATATGTCTTTTGTATATCTATTTTCATACAAATTTAATTATTTTTGTTTATTTTTGTATAAAGTTTTATACAATTTTACGTTATTTTATGTGTATTTTGTATATTTATATTTATACAAGTAAACATTCTTTTATTGGCATTTAGTTTATTTATTTTGATACGAGTTTACATTATTTTATGTGTATTTTGTATACATTTTCTTATACGTATTTACTTCATTTTATGTGTATTTTATATATATATTTTTATAGAAATCTACGTTATTTAATGTGTATTCGTATATATATTTTGAAACAAATTTACATTGTTTTATGTGTATTTTGCATATCTATTTCAATACAAATTTACCTTATTGTATGTGCATTCTGTATATTTATTGTAATACAAATTTAAATATTTTATGAGTATTTTGGTATATATATTTTCATAAAAAATGCGTTGTTTTATGGGTATTTTGCATCTTTATTTGCAAACAAATTTACATTATTTTATTAATATTCTGTGTATTTATTTTGATACTATTTAACATTATTCTATTTGTGTTTTGTATATATTTTTTTATACATATTTACATTATTTAATGTGTATTTTCTATATATATATTTCATGCAAATTTACGTTATTTTAAGTGTATTTGTTTATATATTTTCATTCAAATTTACATTATTTTATGTGTATTTTGTATGTATTTCAATAGAATTTAAACTAGTTTGATATTTTGTTTATTTATTTTGATGCGAATTAACATTATTTAATGTGTATTGTGTATATATATTTTTATACGTATTTACGTCATTTTATGTGTATTTTTTATATATATTTCTATAGAAATATATGTTATTTTATGTGTATTCGTATATATATTTTGAAACAAATATACATTGTTTTATGTGCATTTTGTATTTTTTTTCAAAACAAATTTCCCTTATTGTACGTGCATTTTGTATATTAATTTTAATACAAATTTGATTATTCTATGTGTATTCTTGTATATGTATTTAAAAAAAATGCTTTATTTTATGGGTATTTTGCATCTTTATTTTCATACAAAATTACATTATTTTATTGATATTCTGTGTATTTATTTTGATACGATTTTACATTATGTATATTTTGTATATCTATTTTATACAATTGTACGATATTTTATGTGAATTTGTTTTCATTTCATACAAATTTACATTATTTTATGTGTATTTTCTACATGTATTTAAATACAAATTTAACTAGTTATATGTGTATTTTGTATATCTATTTTCATACAAATTGAAATTAGTTTTTTTTTTTGTATATATTTTTATTCAAATTTTTGTCACTTTATGTGTATTTTGTATATTTATTTTTCTACAAATATACGTTCTTTAATCGGAATTTTGTTTATTTATTTTGATGCGAATTTTCATTTTTTTGGTGTATTTGATATATATATTTTTATACTTATTTACATAATTTTATATGTATTTTGAATATACATTTTCATAGAAATTTACTCTATATGTATATACAAACAATCACAAAAAATAATTTAAATTTGTATGAAAATAAATATACAAAATACACATATAATTAGGTAAATTTGTATTGAAATACATATACAAAATACACTTAAAATAATGTAAATTTAAATGAAATTATATAAACAAATACACTTAAAATGACGTTAATTTGTATAAAATATATATAAAAAATACACATTAAATAATGAAAATATGTATAAAAAATATATACAAAACACAAATAGTATAATATAAAATCGTATCAAAATATATACACAGAATATTAATAAAATAATGTACATTTGTATGAAAACTAAATACCTATAAAATAACGCATTTTTTATAAAATTATATATACCAAAATACACATAAAATATTTGAATTTGTATTAAAATAAATATACAAAATGCACGTACCATAAGGTAAATTTGTATTGAAATAGATATGCAAAAAATATATAAAACAATGTAAATTTGTTTCAAAATATATATACGAATACACATAAAATAACTTAGATTTCTATAAATATATATATACAAAATACAAATAAAATTAAGTAAATAGGAATCAAAAATGAATACAAAATACACATAAAATAATGTAAATTCGTATAAATATAAATAAACAAAATACCAATAAGAGAATGTGTATTTGTATAAATATAAATATACAAAATGCACATAAAAGAACGTAAATTTGTATAAAACTAAATACAAAAATACACAGAAGTAATTAAATTTGCATGAAAATAGATATACAAAATACATACAAAATAAGCTAAATTTGAATTGAAATATATATACAAAATACATAAAATAAAGTAAATTCGTTTCAAAATATTTTTAACAAATACACATATAATAACGTAAATTTGTAAAAAAAAATTATAAACAAAATACACATTAAGTAATGTAAATACGTATAAAAAAATATTTACAAAATACATCAATAATCAAGTCATTTGTATCAAAATAAATAAACAAAAAACTAATTAAATAATGTAAATTTGTACGAGAAAACATATACAAAATACACATAAAATAACGTTTTAAGTTTCTATAGAAATATATGTCCAAAAATGCACATAAAATTAGTTTGCATAAAAAAATATATACAAAACACACATTAGATAATGTAAATGAGTATAAAAATATGTATACAAAATACCTATGAAATAATCTAAATTCGTATCGAGTTAAATTTAGAAAATAACAATAAAATAATGTAATTTTGGATGAAAATATATATAGAAAACACACATAAAATAACCTAAATACAAATGCAAATATACACATTAAATAATTTAAAATTGAATGAAATAAATTTACAAAACAAACATAAAATAAGGTAAATTTGTAATAAAATATATGTAAGAATACACATAAAATAATAAAAATTTGTATGAAAATATATATACAAATACACATAAAATTACATGATTTTGTATAAAATGTTTAAAAATATATACGAATACACACAATAAAATAACGTAAATTTTTATGAAACTGTATTTATAAAATACACATAAAATAGTTGAAAAACGTAGAAAAATATATATACAAAATACACATAAAATAATGTAAATTCGTAAAAAATTAAATACACAAAATTCCAATAAAAAATGTATATTTGTAGGAAAATATATATCCAAAAAACAAAAAAAATAACGAAAATTTGTATAAAAATATTTACAAATATACACAAAAATAATTTAAATTTGTTTGAAAATAGATATGCAAAATACACATAAAGTTAGGCAAATTTGTATTGAAATACATATACAAAACTCACATAAAATAATGTAAATTTGTATAAAAATATATAAACAAATACATATAAAATCACGTAAATTTGGATAAAATATATATATACAAAATATACATTAAATATTTAAAATATGTATAAAATATATTATATTATACATATTTTTATTGATATTTGTGTTATTTATGTGTATTTTGTATATGTTTTCTCATAGAAATTTACATTATTTTATTGGTATTTTGTCTATTTATTTTGATACGAATTACATGATTATTTGTGTATTTTTTACATTTTTTTATACGTATTTACATTATTTAATGTGTATTTTGTTTATATATTTTTATACAAATTTACGTTATTATATGTATATTTGTATAGGTATTTTGATACAAATTTACATTATTTTATGTATTTTGTATATATATTTCTATTCAAATTTAGCTTATTTTATGTGTATTTTGTTTATCTATTTATTTTAATACAAAATCAAATATTTTATGTTTTTTCGTATATATATTTTTATAAAAAATGCGTTATCTTATGGGTATTTTGCATCTTAATTTTCATACAAATTTACATTATTTTATTAATATTTTCTCTATTTATTTTGATACGATTTTACATTACTTTATTTGTGTTTTGTATATATATTTTTTATACATATTTACATTATTTTTTGTATATATATTTGATACAAATTTACGTTATTTTAGGTCTATATGTTTATATATTTTCATTCAAATTTACATTATTTTATGTGTATTTTGTATATGTATTTCAATACAAATTTACCTATTTTTATATGTTTTTTGTATATTTATTTTCATACAAGTTTAAATTATTTTTGTCTATTTTTGTATATAGTTTTATACAAATTTAGGTGATTTTATTTGTATGTTGTATATCTATTTTCATAGAAATACACATTTTTTTCATGATATTTTGTTTATTTATTTTGACACGAATTAACATTATTTAATGTGTATTTTTTATATATATTTTTATACGTATTTACATTATTTCAAGTGTATTTTGTATATATATTTCTACAGAAATCTGTGTTATTTTATGTGTATTCGAATATATATTTTGAAATAACTTTACATTGTTTTATGTGTATTTTGCATATTTTTTCAATACAAATTTACCTTATTGTATGTGCATTTTGTATATTAATTTTAATACAAATTTGATTAATCTATGTGTATTTTTGTATATGTATTTTTATAAAAATATGTAATTAGTTGAATTTGTATTTAAATACATGTACAAAATACACATAAAATAATGTAAATTTGTATGAAATGAAAACAAATTCACATAAAATAACGTACATTTGTATAAAATAGATATACAAAATAATTTTATGTGTATTTTGTATATTTATTTTCATACAAATTTAAATTATTTTTGTGTATTTTTGTATATAGTTTTATACAAACATGTTATTTTATGAGTATTTTGTATATCTATTTTCATACAAATACACATTCTTTTATTGTTATTTTGTTTATTTATTTTGACGAGAATTTAAATTATTTAATGTGTATTTTGTATATATATTTTTATACGTATTTACATCATTTCATGTGTATTTTGTATATATCTTTCTATAGAAATCTACGTTATATTATGTGTATTCGTATATAGATTTTTAAACAAATTTACACTTTTATGTGTATTTTGCATATTTTTTCAATACAAATTTACCTTATTGTATATGCATTTTGTATATTAATTTTAATACAAATTTAATTATTCTATGTGTATTTTTGTATATGTATTTTTATAAAAATATGCTTTATTTTATGGGTATTTTGCATCTTTATTTTCATACAAATTTACGTTATTTTATTGATATTCTCCTCACTCATTTTGATACGATTTGACATTATTCTATGTGTATTTTGTTTATATTTTTCAAACAAATTTACGTTATTTTATGTGTATCTGTTTATATATTCTGACACAAATTTACAATATTTTATGGGTATTTTGTATATATATTTCAAAAGAAATTTACCTAGTTTTATGTGTATTTTGAATATCTATTTTCATACAAACTCAAAATATTTTTATGTATTTTTGTGTATATTTCAATACAAATTTTAGTTATGTTATGTGTATTTTGTAAATCTATTTTCATTCAAATATATATTATTTTATTGGTATTTTGTTGATTTATATTGATACGAATTTACATTATTTTATATGTACTTTTTATATATATTTTTATACGCATTTACATTATTTAATATTTATTTTGAATATATAATTTTATTCAAATTCATGGTATTTTATGTGTATTTGTATATATATTTTCATATAAATTTACATTAGTTTGTGTGTATTTTGTACATATATTTCATTACAAATTTACCTTATTTTATGTTTATTTTGTATGTGTATTTTGTACATTTATATTTATACAAATACACATTCTTTTATTGGTATTTTGTTTATTTATTTTGTTTCGAATTTATATTATTTTATGTGTATTTTGTTTACATTTTTTTATACGTATTTACCTAATTTTATGTGTATTTTGAATATATATTTTTATAGAAATCTACGTTATTATATGTGTATTCGTATATATATTTTGAAACAAATTTACTTTGTTTTATATGTATTTTTGCATATCTCTTTCAATAGAAGTTTACCTTATTGTATGTGCATTTTGTATATTTATTTCAATACAAATTTAAATATTTTATGTGTATTTTGGTATATATATTTTTATAAGAAATGCGCTATTTGATGGGAATTTTGCATCTTTATTTTCATACAAATTTACATTATTTTATTAATATTCGGTGTATTTATTTTGATACGATCTTACATTATTCTATTTGTTTTATATATATATATATATATATATATATATATATATATATATATATATATATATATATATATATATATATATATATATATATATATATATTTTTTATACATATTTACATTATTTAATGTATATCTTGCATATATATTTCATACAAATTTATTATCTATGATTTATTTTCATACATATACACATTCTTTTCATTATATTTTGTTTATTTATTTTGACACGAGTTTACATTACTTAATTTGTATTTTATATATATATTTTTATACGTATTTACATAATTTCATGTGTATTTTGTATATATATTTCTATAGAAATCTACGTTATTTTATGTGTATTCGTATATATATTTTGAAACAAATTTACAATGTTTTATTTGTATTTTGCGTTTTTTTTCAATACAAATTTACCTTATTGTGTGTGTGCATTTTGTATATTAATTTTAATACAAATTTAATTATTCTATGTGTTTTTTTGTATATGTATTTTAAAAAAAAAATATGCTTTATCTTATGGGTATTTTGCATCTTTGTTTTCATACAAATTTAAATTATTTTATTGATATTCTGTGTACTTATTATGATACGATTTTACATTATTCTATGTATAACAAAAATAAACACAGAATACACAAAAATAGATATGCAAAATACATATAAAAAATGTAAATTTGTTTCAAAATATATATACGAATACACATGACATGGGTATTTTGAATCTTAATGTTCATACAAATTTACATTATTTTATTAATATTTTCTGTATTTATTTTGATACGATTTTACATTATTTTATTTGTGTTTTGTATGTATTTTTTATACATATTTAAATTATTTAATGTGTTTTTTGTATATATATTTGATACAAATTTACGTTATTTTAAGTCTATATGTTTATATATTTTCATTCAAATTTACATTATTTTATGTGTATTTTGTATATGTATTTCAATACAAATTTACCTAATTTTATGTTTTTTGTATATTTATTTTCATACAAGTTTAAATTATTTTTGTTTATTTTTGTATATAGTTTTATACAAATTTAGGTTATTTCATGTGTATTTTGTATATCTATTTTCATACAAATACACGTGCATTTTGTATATTAATTTTAATACAAATTTAATTATTCTATGTGTATTCTTGTATATGTATTTACAATTACATTATTTTATTGATATTCTGTGTATTTATTTTGATACGATTTTACATTATTTTATGTATATTTTGTATATCTATTTTATACAAATGTACGTTATTTTATGTGAATTTGTTTTCATTTCATACAAATTTACATTATTTTATGTGTATTTTGTACACGTATTTAAATACAAATTTAACTAGTTATATGTGTATTTTGTATATCTATTTTCATACAAATTGAAATTTATTTTTTTGTTTTTTTGTATATATTTTTATTCAAATTTTCGTAATTTTATGTGTATTTTGTATATTTATTTTCCTACAAATATACGTTCTTTTATCGGAATTTTTTTTATTTATTTTGATACGAATTTTCATTTTTAGTTGTATTTGATGTATATATATTTTATACTTATTTTATATGTATTTTGAATATATATTTTCATAGAAATTTACTCTATATGTATATACAAAAAAACACAAAAATAATTTAAATTTGAATGAAAATAAATATACAAAATACACATAAAACTAAGTAAATTTGTATTGAAATACATATACTTAATACACTTAAAATAATGTAAATTTGAATGAAATTATATAAACAAATACACTTAAAATAACGTTAATTTGTATAAAATTTATATAAAAAATACACATTAAATAATGAAAATATGTATAAAAAAATATATACAAAACACAAATAGTATAATATAAAATCGTATCAAAATATATACACATAATATTAATAAAATAATTACATTTGACTAAACTGCAAACTCCTATAAATAACGCATAACGTATTTTTTATAATATTATATATACCCAAAATAAATAAAATATTTGAATTTGTATTAAAATAAATAAACAAAATGCACAAGGTAAATTTGTATTGAAATATATATGCAAAAACATATAAAACACTCTATATTTGTGTCAAAATATATATACGAATACACATAAAAAACCCTATATTTATATATATATATATATATATATATATATATATATATATATATATATATATATATATATATATATATATATATATATATATATATATATATATATATATATATATATATATATATATAAATACAAATAAAATTCAGTAAATACGAATCAATCAAAATGTATACAAAAATAACAAAATATAAATTCGTATAAATATAAATAAACAAAATAATTAATAAGAATGTGTATTTTATAAATATAAATATACAAAATACATAAAAAATAAATTTGTACAAACTATATACAAAATACACAGAAGTATAAGTAATTAAATTTGTATGAAAATAGATATACAAAATACACACAAAATAACCTAAATTTGAATTGAAATATATATACAAAATACATAAAATAAATTAAATTCGTTTCAAAATATTTTTAACAAATACACATGTGTATTTTGTATATCTATTTTGTATGTATATTTTACTAGATATTTACTCTATTTTATGAGTATTCGTATATATATTTTGATACAAATTTACATTATTAAAGTGTATTTTGCATATCTATTTCAATACAAATTTACTTTATTGTACGTGCATTTTGTATATTTATTTTAATACAAATTTAATTATTTTATAAGTCTTTTTGTATATATATTTTTATGCAAATATGCGTTATTATATGGATATTTTGCATCTTTATTTTCATACAAATTTACATTATTTTATTGATATTCTCTTAATTTATTTTGATACGATTTAACATTATTCTATGTGTTTTTTGTATATATTTTGTTAGATATATATTTATAGTATTTAATGTTCATTTTGTCTATATATTTTATCCAAATTTACATTATTTTATGTGTATTTGTTTATATATTTTCATACATATTTACATTATTTTATGTGTTTTTTGTATATATATTTTTCTACGTATTAAAATTATTTTATGTGTATTTTGAATATACATTTTCATAAAAAAAATTACATTATTTTATTGTGTGTATAAGTATATATTTTGATACAAATTTTATACAAATTCATGTTATTTAATGTTTATTTGTGTCAAAATAAATTAACAAAATATCATGAAAAGAATGTGTATTTGTATAAAAATAGATAATAGATAATAAATTTGTATAAAATATATATGGAAGATACACATTAAATAATGTATATATGTATAAAAAAGTATATACAAAAAACAAATAGAATAATGTAAAATCGTATCAAAATAAATACACCGAATATTAATAAAATAATGTAAATTTGTATGAAAATAAAGATGCAAAATCCCCATAAAATAGCGCATTTCTTATAAAAATATATATACCAAAATACACATAAAATATTTAAATTTGTATTGAAATAAATATACAAAATGCACATACAATAAGGTAAATTTGTATTGAAAGAGATATGCAAAAATACATATAAAACAATGTAAATTTGTTTCAAAATATATATACGAAAACAAATAAAAAAACGTAAATTTCTATAAAAATATATATACAAAATACATATAAAATTAAGTAAATACGTATAAAAAAATGTATACAAAATGCACATAAAATAATGTAAATTCGATTTAAAATAAATAAGCAAAATACCAATAAAAGAATGTGTATTTGGATAAATATAAATATACAAAATACATATACAAAATAAACATAAAATAAGGTAGATTTGTAATAAAATATATGTACAAAATACACATAAAATAATGTAAATTTATATGAAAATATATATACAAATACACATAAAATACCATGAATTTGTATAAAAATATATTTTTAAAATAAATATTAAATAATGTAAAAGCGTATAAAAATATATAAACAAAGTACATATAAAATAATGTAAATTCGTATCAATATAAATCAACAAAACACCAATAAAATAATATATATTTGAATGAAAATAAATTTACAAAATATATATACCATAACTAAAATTTGTATTAAAATATATACAAAAATACAGAGAAATAATTTGAGTTTGTATGAGAATAGATATACAAAATACACATAAAACTAGGTAAATTTCTTTTGAAATGTATATACAAAATAGCCATAAAATATTGTAAATTTGTGTCAAAATATATAAACAAATACACATAAAATAACGTAAATTTGTATGAAAAATATATACAAAATACATATAGAATAATGTCAATTCGTATCAAAATGAATGAGCAGAATATCAGTAAAATAATGTAAATTTGTATGAAAATAAAGATGCAAAATACCCCAAAAATAAAGCATATGTGTTATTTTATGGGTATTTTGCCTCTTTATTTTCATACCCATAAAATAACGCATTTTTTTTTATTTATAAAAATATATATACCAGAATACACATAAAAAAAAAATTGAATTAAAATAAATATATAAAAAACACATACAATAAGGTAAATTTGTATTGAAATAGATATGCAAAATACATATAAAGCAATGTAAATTTGTTTCAAAATATGTATACGAATACACATAAAATAACGTAGATTTCTATAAAAATATATACACAAAATACACATAAAATGAAGTAAATACGTATAAAAAAATGTATACAAAAAACACATAAAATAATGTAAATTCGTATCAGAATAAATAAACAAAATACCAATAAAAGAATGTGTATTTGTATAAATATAAATATACAAAATACACATAAAATAACGTAAATTTATATAAAACTCTATACAAAAATACACAGAAGAAATTAAATTTGTATGAAAATATATACAAAATACACACAAAATGAGCTAAATTTGAATTGAAATATATATACAAAATACATGAAAAAAAGTAAATTTGTATCAAAATATTTATACAAATACACATATAATAACGTAAATTTGAATGAAAATATATAAACAAAATACACAATAAATAATGTAAATACGTATAAAAAAATTTGTACAAAATACACATATAATCATGTAATTCGTATCAAAATAAATAAACAAAATACCAATAAAATAATATAAATTTGTATGAGTAAACGTGTATATATATAAATGTACAAAATACACATACAAAATAAACATAAAATAAGGTAAATTTGTAATGAAATATATGTACAAAATACACATAAAATAATGTAAATTTATATGAAAATATATATACAAATACACATAAAATACCATGAATTTGTAGAAAATTATATATTCAAAATAAATATTAAATAATGTAAATGCGTATAAAAATATATATAAAAAGTACATATAAAATAATGTACATTCGTATCAATATAAATCAACAAAATACCAATAAAATAATATATATTTGAATGAAAATAGATTTACAAAATACACATAATATAACTAAAATTTGTATTGAAATATATACAAAAATACATATAAATAATTTGAGTTTGTATGAAAATAGATATTCAAAATACACATAAAACTAGGTAAATTTCTTTTGAAATATATATACAAAATACCCATAAAATATTGTAAATTTGTGTCAAAATATATAAACAAATACACATAAAATAACATAAATTTGTATGAAAAATATATACAAAATACACATAGAATAATGTCAAATCGTATCAAAATGAATGAGCAGAATATCAATAAAATAACGTAAATTTTGTATGAAAATAAAGATGCAAAATACACATAAAATAAAGCATATTTTTATAAAAATACATATACAAAAATACACATAGAATAATTAAATTTGTATTAAAATTAATATACAAAATGCATATACAATAAGGTAAATTTGTATTGAAAAAATATGTAAAATACACATAAAAGAGTAAATTTGTTTAAAAATCTATATACGAATACACATAATATAACGTAGATTTCTATAGAAATATATATACAAAATACACATGAAATGATGTAAATACGTATAAAAATATATATACAAAATACACATTAAATAATTTAAATTCTCGTCAAAATAAATAAACAAAATATCAATAAAAGAATGTGTATTTGTATGAAAATAGATATACAAAATACTCATGAAATAACCTAAGCTTGTATAAAACTATATACAAAAATACACAAAAATAATTTGAATTTGTATGAAAATAAATATACAAAATACACATAAAATTAGGTAAATTTGTATTGAAATACATATACAAAATACACATAAAATAATGGAAATTTGAATGAAAATATATAAACATATACACTTAAAATAACGTAAATTTGTATCAAATATATATACAAAATACTAATTAGATAATGTAAATATGTATAAAAAAATATATACAAAACACAAATAGAATAATGTAAAATCGTATCAAAATAAATACACAGAATATTAATAAAAAAAATGTAAATTTGTATGAAAATAAAGATGCAAAAAGCCAAAAAATAACGCATTTTTTCTAGAAATATATATACCAAAATACACATAAAATATTAAAATTTGTATTAAAATAAATATAAAAAATGCACATACTGCAAGTTAAATTTGTATTGAAAAAGATATGCAAAATACATATAAAACAATGTAAATTTGTTTCAAAATATATATACGAATACACATAAAATAACGTTGATTTCTAAAAAAATATATACAAAATACACATAAAATGAAGTAAATACGTATAAAAAAATGAATACAAAATACACATAAAAATTGTATCAAAATAAATAAACAAAATACCAGTAAAAGAATGTGTAATTGTATAAATATATATTTACAAAATACACATAAAATATCGTAAATTTGTATAAAACTATATACAAAAATACACAGAACAAATACACATTCTTTTATTGGTATTTTGTTTATTTATTTTGTTTCGAGTTTACATTATTTTATGTGTATTTTGTTTACATTTTTTTATACGTATTTACTTAATTTTATGTGTATTTTGTATATATATTTTTATAGAAATCTACGTTATTTTATATGTATTCGAATATATATTTTGAAACAAATTTACATTGTTTTATATGTATTTTTGCATATCTCTTTCAATAGAAGTTTACCTTATTGTATGTGCATTTTGTATATTTATTTCAATACAAATTTAAATATTTTATGTGTATTTTGGTATATATATTTTTATAAGAAATGCGCTATTTGATGGGAATTTTGCATCTTTATTTTCATACAAATTTACATTATTTTATTAATATTCGGTGTATTTATTTTGATACGATTTCACATTATTCTATTTGTTTTTTGTATATATATTTTTGTGTATTTTTGTACATAGTTTTATACAAATTTAGGTTATTTTATGTACGCATTTACATTATTTAATGTGTGTTTTGTATATATATTTTTATGCAAATTTACTTTATTTTATGTGCATTTTTGTAAATATATTATTTTAGAAATTTGCGTTATTTTATGTGTATTTGTATATGTTTTCTCATGCAAATTTACAATATTTTACTGCTATTTTGTTTATTTAATTTGATACGAATGAAAATAGATGTACAAAATATACATAAAATAAACAAAATTTGTATTGAAATATATATATATACAAAATACATAAAATAATGTAAATTTGTATCAAAATATTTTAACAGATGCGCATAAAATAACGTAAATTTGTTTTAAAATACACAAAATATACATTAAATAATGTAAATATGTATAAAAAAATATATACAAAACACAAATAGAATAATGTAAAATCGTATCAAAACAAATACACAGAATATTAATAAAACAATGTAAATTTGTAAGAAAATAAAGATGCAAAATATCCATTAAATAACGCATTTTTTATAAAAATATATATACCAAAATACACATGAAAAAATTAATTTTTATTAAAATAAATATACAAAATACACATACAATAATGTAAATCTGTATTGAAATAGATATGCAAAATACATATAAAACAATGTAAATTTGTTTCAAAATATATATACGATTACACATAAAATAACGTCGATTTGTATGAAGATATATATACAAAATACACATAAAATGAAGTAAATACGTATAAGAAAATGTATACAAAATACACATAAAATAATGTAAATTCGTATCAAAATAAATAAACAAAATACCAATAAAAGAATGTGTATTTGTATAAATATAAATATACAAAATACACATAAAATAACGTAAATTTGTATAAAACTATATACAAAAATACACAGAAGTAATTAAATTCGTATGAAAATAGATATACAAAATACAGATAAAATAAGCTAAATTTGAATTGAAATGTATATACAAAATACATAAAATAATGTAGATTTGTATCAAAATATTTATAAAAATACATATAATAACGTAAATTTTGATACGATTTTACATTATTATATTTGTGTTTTGTATATATTTTTTTATACATATTTACATTATTTAATGTGTATTTTGTATATATATATTTCATACAAATTTACGTTATTATATGTGTATTTGTTTATATATTTTCTTTCAAATTTACATTATTTTATGTGTATTTTGTATATGTATTTCAATACAAATTAACCTAATTTTATGTGTATTTTGTATATTTCTTTTCATACAAATTTAAATTATTTTTGTGTATTTTTGTATATAGTTTTAAACAAATTTAGGTTATTTTATGTACGCATTTACATTATTTAATATGTGTTTTGTATATATATTTTTATCCATAGTTACTTTATTTTACGTTCATTTTTGGACATATATTTTTATAGAAATTAGCGTTATTTTATATGTATTTGTATATGTTTTCTCATACAAATTTACATTATTTTATTGATATTTTGTTTATTTAGTTTGATACGAGTTAAATGATTATATGTGTATTTTGTACATATTTTTTATACGTATTTACATTACTTAATGTGTATTTTGTTTATATTTTTTTAAAAAAATTTACGTTATTATATGTATTTTTATAAATATTTTGATACAAATTTACATTATTTTATGTATTTTGTATATACATTTCAATTCAAATTTAGCTTATTTTATCTGTATTTTGTATATCTATTTTCATACGAATTTAATTACTTCTGTGTATATAGTTTTATATAAATTTACGTTATTTTATGTGTATTTTGAATATTTATATTTATACAAATACACATTCTTTTATTGGTATTTTTTATATTTTTTTTTATACGAATTTACATTTTTTTATGTGTATTTTGTATACATTTTTTTATACGTATTTACTTCATTTTATGTGTATTTTGTATATATATTTTTATAGAAATCTACGTTATTTTATGTGTATTCGTATATATATTTTGAAACAAATTTACATTGTTTTATATGTATTTTGCATATCTATTTCAATACAAATTTACCTTATTGTATGTGTTTTTTGTATATTTATTTTAATACAAATTTAATTTTTTGATGTGTATTTTGGTATATATATTTTTATAAATAAAAAAAATGCGCTATTTTATGGGTATTTTGCTACTTTATTTTTTTATACAAATTTACATTATTTTATTAATATTCTGTGTATTTATTTTGATACGATTTTACATTATTCTATTTGTATTTTGTACATATTTTTTTTATACAAATTTACGTTATTATAAGTGTATTTGTTTATGTATTTTCATTCAAATCTACATTATTTTATGTGTATTTTGTGTATGTATTTCAATACAAATTTACCTAATTTTATGTGTATTTTGTATATTTATTTCCATACAAATTTTAAATATTTTTGTGTATTTTTGTATATAGTTTGATACAAATTTAGGTTATTTTATGTGTATTTTGTATATCTATTTTCATACAAATACACATTCTTTTATTTATATTTTGTTTATTTATTTTGACGCGAATTTACATTATTTAATGTGTATTTTGTATATATATTTTTATACGAATTTACATCATTTCATGTGTATTTTGTATAGTTTTAAGCAAATTTATATTATTTAATGTGTATTTTGTATATATATATATATATATATATATATATATATATATATATATATATATATATATATATATATATATATATATATATATATATATATATATATATATATATTTATATTTATACAAATACACATTCTTTTATTGGTATTTTGTTTATTTATTTTGGTACTAATTTACATTATTTTGTGTATTTTGTATACATTTTTTATACGTATTTACATAATTTTCTGTTTATTTTGTATATGTATTTTTATAGAAATCTACCTTATTCCATGTGTATTCGTATATATATTTTGAAACAAATTTTCATTGTTTATATGTATTTTGCATATCTATTTTTGTGTATTCTGTATTTATTATTGTTATACATAGAATAATGGAAAATCGTATCAAAATAAGTACACAGAATATCAATAAAATAATTTAAATTTGTATGAAAATAAAGATGCTAAATACCCATAAAATAAAGCATATTTTTTTTTTAAATACATATACAAAAATACACATAGAATAATTAAATGTGTTAAAATTAATAGACAAAATGCACATACAATAAGGTAAGTTTGTATTGAAAAAAAAACGCAAAATACACATAAAACAGTGTAAATTTGTTTCAAAATATATATACGAATACACATAAAATAACGTTGATTTCTATATATATATATATATATATATATATATATATATATATATATATATATATATATATATATATATATATATATATATATATATATATATATATATATATATATATATATATATATATATATATATATATATATATATAAATATATATACAAATACACATGAAATGATGTAAATACGTATAAAAATATATATACAAAATACACATTAAATACTGTAAATTCGCTTCAAAATAAATAAACAAAATATCAATAAAAGAATGTGTATTTGTATGAAAATAGATATACAAAATACATAAATAACCTAAATTTGTATCAAACTATATACAAAAATACACAAAAATATTTTAAATTTGTATGAAAATAAATATACAAAATACACATAAAATTAGGTAAATTTGTATTGAAATACATATACAAAATACACATAAAATAATGTAAATTTGAATGAAAAGACATAAACAAATACACTTAAAATAACGAATTTACATTATTTTATGTGTATTTTGTATACATTTTTTTATACGTATTTACTTAATTTTATGAGTATTTTGTATATGTATTTTGATAGAAATCTACGTTATTTTATGTGTATTCGTATATATATTTTGAAACAAATTTACATTATTTTATATGTATTTTGCATATATATTTAAATACAAATTTACCTTATTGTATGTGCATTTTGTATATTTATTTTAATACAAGTTCAAATATTTTATGTGTATTTTTGTATCAATAATTTTATAAAAAATGCGTTATTTTATAGATATTTTGCATCTTAATTTTCATTTTATATGTACTTTGTATATATATATTTTTATACGCTCTTACATTATTTAATATTTATTTTGAATATATATTTTTATACAAATTCATGGTATTTTATGTGTATTTGTATATATATTTTCATATAAATTTACATTATTGTATGTGTATTTTGTACATATATTTTATTACAAATCTACCTTATTTTATGTTTATTTTGTATGTGTATTTTGTATATTTATATTTATCCAAAAACACATTCTTTTATTGGTATTTTTTTATTTTTTTTAATTCGAATTTACATTATTTTACGTGTATTTTGTATACATTTTTTAATACGTATTTACTTAATTTTATGTGTATTTTGTATATATATTTTTAAAGAAATCTACGTTTTTTTATTTGTATTCGTATATATATTTTGAAACAAATTTACTTTGTTATATATGTATTTTTGCATATCTCTTTCAATACAAATTTACCTTATTGTATGTGTATTTTGTATATTTATTTCAATATATATTTTTATAAGAAATGCGCTATTTTATGGGAATTTTGCATCTTTATTTTCATACAAACTTACATTATTTTATTAATATTCGGTGTATTTATTTTGATACGATTTTACATTATTCTATTTGTTTATTGTATATACCTTTTTATACATAGTTACATTATTTAATGTGTATCTTGCATATATATTTTATACAATTTTATTATCTATTATCTATTTTCATACAAATACACATTCTTTTCATGATATTTTGTTTACTTATTTTGACACGAGTTTATATTATTTGATATGTATTTTGTATATATATTTTTATACGTATTTACATAATTTCATATGTATTTTGTATATATATTTAATAGATATTCAAAATACACATAAAATAACCTAAATTTGTATCAAACTATATACAAAAATACACAAAAATATTTTAAATTTGTATGAAAATAAATATACAAAATACACATAAAATTAGGTAAATTTGTAATGAAATACATACACAAAAAACACATAAAATAATGTAAATTTGAATGAAAATACATAAACAAATACACTTAAAATAACGTAAATTTATATAAAAAAATATGTACAAAACACAAATAGAATAATGTAAAATCGTATCAAAATAAATACACAGAATATTAATAAAATAATGTAAATTTGAATGGAAATAAAGAAGCAAAATACCCATAAAATAACGCATTTTTTTTTATAAAAATATATATACCAAAATACACATCAAAAAATTAAATTTGTATTAAAATAAATATACAAAAAACACATACAATAAGGTAAATTTGTATTGAAATAGCAATGCAAAATACATATAAAACAATGTAAATTTGTTTCAAAATATTTATACGAATACACATATAATAACGTAGATTTCTATAAAAACATATATATAAAATACACATAAAATGAAGTAAATACGTATAAAAAAATGTATCAAAATACACATAAAATAATGTAAACTCGTATCAAAATAAATAAACAAAATAGCAATAAAAGTATGTGTATTTGTATAAATATAAATATACAAAATACACATAAAATAACGTACATTTATATAAAACTATATACAAAAATACACAGAAGTAATTAAATTTGTATGAAAATATATACAAAATACACACAAAATAAGCTAAATTTGAATTGAAATATATATACAAAATACATGAAATAAAGTAAATTTGTATCAAAATATTTATACAAATACACATATAATAACGTAAATTTGTATGAAAATATATAAACAAAATACACATTAAATAATGTAAATACGTATAAAAAAATATGTACAAAATACACATATAATCATGAAATTCGTATCAAAATAAATAAACAAAATACCAATAAAATAATATAAATTTGTATGAGTAAACGTGTATGTTGCATATTTTTTCAATACAAATTTACCTTATTATATACGCATTTTGTATATTAATTTTAATATATGTGTATTTGAATATATATTTTGATACAAATTTACATTATTTTATGTATATTCTATATAAATTTCAATTTAAATTTAGCTTATTTTATGTGTCTTTTGTATATCTATTTTCATACAAATTTAATTATTTTTGTTTATTTTTGTATATAGTTTTATACAATTTTACGTTATTTTATGTGTATTTTGTATATTTATATTTATACAAGTAAACATTCTTTTATTGGCATTTAGTTTATTTATTTTGATACGAGTTTACATTATTTGTATAAATTTTCTTACACGTATTTACTTCATTTTATGTGTATTTTGTATATATATTTTTCTAGAAATCTACGTTATTTTATGTGTATTCGTATATGTATTTTGAAACAAATTTACATTGTTTTATGTGTATTTTGCATATCTATTTCAATACAAATTTACCTTATTGTATATGCATTTTGTATATTTATTGTAATACAAATTTAAATATTTTATGTGTATTTTGGTATATATATTTTCATAAAAAATGCGTTGTTTTATGGGTATTTTGTATCTTTATTTTTATACAAATTTACATTATTTTATTAATATTCTGTGTATTTATTTTGATACTATTTTACATTATTCTATTTGTGTTTTGTATATATTTTTTTATACATATTTACATTATTTAATGTGTATTTTCTATATATATTTCATACAAATTTACGTTATTTTAAGTGTATTTGTTTATATATTTTCTTTCAAATTTACATTATTTTATGTGTATTTTGTATAAGTATTTCAATAGAAATTTAAGTAGTTTTCTGTGTATTTTGTATATATATTTTTATGCAAATTTAAATTATTTTTGTGTATTTTTTTAATAGAGTTTTATACAAATTTACAATATTTTATGTGTATTTTGTATATCTATTTTCATACAAATACACATTCTTTTATTGATATTTTGTTTATTTATTTTGATGCGAATTTACATCATTTAATGTGTATTGTGTATATATATTTTTATACGTATTTACGTCACTTTATGTGTATTTTTTATATATATTTCTATAGAAATATACGTTATTTTATGTGTATTCGTATAAATATTTTGAAACAAATATGCATTGTTTTATGTGCATTTTGTATATTTTTTCAATACAAATTTCCCTTATTGTACGTGCATTTTGTATATTAATTTTAATATAAATTTTATTATTCTATGTGTATTCTTGTATATGTTTAAAAAAACAATGCTTTATTTTATGAGTATTTCGCATCTTTATTTTCATACAAAATTATATTATTTTATTGATATTCTGTGTATTTATTTTGATACGATTTTACATTATTCTATGTATATTTTGTATATCTATTTTATACAAATGTACGTTATTTTATGTGAATTTGTTTTCATTTCATACAAATTTACATTATTTTATGTGTATTTTGTACATGTATTTTAATACAAATTTAACTAATTATATGTGTATTTTGTATATCTATTTTCATACAAATTGAAATTTTGTTTTTTTGTTTTTTTGTATATATTTTTTTTCAAATTTTCGTAACTTTATGTGTATTTTGTATACTTATTTTCCTACAAATATACGTTCTTTTATCGGAATTTTGTTTATTTATTTTGATACGAATTTTCATTTTTTTAGGTGTATTTGATATATATATTTTTATACTTATTTACATAATTTTATATGTATTTTGAATATATATTTTCATAGAAATTTACTCAATATGTATATACAAAAAAACACAAAAATAATTTAAATTTGTATGAAAATAAGTGTACAAAATACACATAAAATTAGGTAAATATGTATTGAAATACATATACAAAATACACTTAAAATAATGTAAATTTGAATGAAATTATATAAACAAATACACTTAAAATGACGTTAATTTGTATAAAATATATAAAAAAAAATACACATTAAATAATGAAAATATGTATAAAAGAATATATACAAAACACAAATAGTATAATATAAAATCGTATCAAAATATATACACAGAATATTAATAAAATAATGTACATTTGTATGAAAAGTAAGATGCAAAATACCTATAAAATAACGCATTTTTTTTATAAAATTATATATACCAAAAAACACATAAAATATTTGAATTTGTATTAAAATAAATATACAAAATGCACATACTATAAGGTAGATTTGTATTGAAATAGATATGCAAAAAATATATAAAACAATGTAAATTTGTTTTAAAATATATATACGAATGCAGATAAAATAACGTAGATTTCTATATATATATATATTTATATATATATATATATATATATATATATATATATATATATATATAAATATATATATATATATATATATATATATATATACAAAATACAAATAAAATTAAGTAAATACGAATCAAAAATGTATACAAAATACACATAAAATAATGTAAACTCGTGTAAATATAAATAAACAAAATACCAATAAGAGAATGTGTATTTGTATAAATATAAATATACAAAATGCACATAAAATAACGTAAATTTGTATAAAACTATATACAAAAATATACAGAAGTAATTAAATTTGCATGAAAATAGATATACAAAATACACACAAAATAAGCTAAATTTGAATTGAAATATATATACAAAATACATAAAATAAAGTAAACTCGTTTCAAAATATTTTTAACAAATACACATATAATAACGTCAATTTGTAAAAAAAAATATATAAAGAAAATACACATTAAGTAATGTAAATACGTATAAAAAAATATTTACAAAATACACCAATAATCAAGTCATTCGTATCAAAATAAATAAACAAAAAACTAATTAAATAATGTAAATTTGTATGAGAAAACATATACAAAATACACATAAAATAACGTTTTAAGTTTCTATAAAAATATATGTACAAAAATGCACATAAAATTTGTTTGCATAAAAAAATATATACAAAACACACATTACATAATGTAAATGAGTATAAAAATATGTATAAAAAATACCTATGAAATAATCTAAATTCGTATCGAGTTAAATTAAGAAAATAACAATAAAATAATGTAATTTTGGATGAAAATATATATAGAAAACACACATAAAATAACCTAAATACAAATACAAATATATACACATTAAATAATTTAAAATTGAATGAAATAAATATACAAAAAAACATAAAATAAGGTAAATTTGTAATAAAATATATGTAAGAATACACATAAAATAATATAAATTTGTATGAAAATATATATACAAATACACATAAAATAACATGAATTTGTATAAAATGTTTCAAAATATATATGAATACACACAATAAAATAACGTAAATTTTTATGAAAATGTATATATAAAATACACATAAAATAGTTTAAATACGTAGAAAAAGATATATACAAAATACACATAAAATAATGTAAATTCGTAAAAAATTAAATACACAAAATTCCAATAAAAGAATGTATATTTGTAGATAAATATATATACAAAAAACAAATAAAATAACTAAAATTTGTATAAAAATATATACAAAATTACACAAAAATAATTTAAATTTGTTTGAAAATAGATATGCAAAATACACATAAGGTTAGGCAAATTTGTATTGAAATACATATACAAAACTCATATAAAATAATGTAAATTTGTATGAAAATATATAAACAAATACATATAAAATCACGTAAATTTGGATAAAATATATATATACATAATATACATTAAATATTTTAAATATGTATAAAAATATATTATATTATATATATTTTTACTGATATTTGCGTTATTTATGTGTATTTTGTATATGTTTTCTCATAGAAATTTACATTATTTTATTGGTATTTTGTCTATTTATTTTGATACGAATACATGATTATTTGTGCATTTTTTACATATTTTTATACGTATTTACATTATTTAATGTGTATTTTGTTTATCTATTTTTATACAAATTTACGTTATTATATGTGTATTTGTATAAGTATTTTGATACAAATTTACATTATTTTATGTATTTTGTATATATATTTCAATTAAAATTTAGCTTATTTTATGTGTATTTTGTATATCTATTTATTTTAATACAAAATCAAATATTTTATGTTTTTTCGTATATATATTTTTATAAAAAATGCGTTATTTTATGGGTATTTTGCATCTTAATTTTCATACAAATTTACATTATTTTATTAATATTTTCTGTATTTATTTTGATACGATTTTACATTATTTTATTTGTGTTTTGTATATATTTTTTTATACATATTTACATTATTTAATGTTTTTTTTGTATGTATATTTGATACAAATTTACGTTATTTTAAGTCTATATGTTTATATATTTTCATTCAAATTTACATTATTTTATGTGTATTTTGTATATGTATTTCAATACAAATTTACCTATTTTTATATGTTTTTTGTATATTTATTTTCATACAAGTTTAAATTATTTTTGTGTATTTTTATATATATTTTTATACAAATTAAGGTTATTTTATGTGTATTTTGTATATCTATTTTCGTACAAATACACATTCTTTTCAAGATATTTTGTTTATTTATTTTGACACGAATTAACATTATTTAATGTGTATTTTGTATATATATTTTTATACGTATTTACATCATTTCAAGTGTATTTTGTATATATATTTCTATAGAAATCTGTGTTATTTTATGTGTATTCGAATATATATTTTGAAACAAATTTACATTGTTTTATGTGTATTTTGCATATTTTTTCAATACAAATTTACCTTATTGTATATGCATTTTGTATATTAATTTTAATACAAATTTAATTATTCTATGTGTATTTTTGTATATGTATTTTTATAAAAATATGCTTTATTTTATGGGTATTTTGCATCTTTATTTTCATACTAATTTACGTTATTTTATTGATATTCTGCTCATTCATTTTGATACGATTTGACATTATTCTATGTGTATTTTGTATATATTTTTCAAACAAATTTACGTTATTTTATGTGTATTTGTTTATATATTCTGACACAAATTTACAATATTTTATGGGTATTTTGTATATATATTTCAAAAGAAATTTACCTAGTTTTAGGTGTATTTTGAATATCTATTTTCATACAAACTCAAATTATTTTTATGTATTTTTGTATATATTTCAATACAAATTTTAGTTATGTAATGTGTATTTTGTAAATCTATTTTCATTCAAATATATATTATTTTATTGGTATTTTGTTGATTTATATTGATACGAATTTACATTATTTAATATGTACTTTGTATATATATTTTTATACGCATTTACATTATTTAATATTTATTTTGAATATATATTTTTTTACAAATTCATGGTATTTTATGTGTGTTTGTATATATATTTTCAAATAAATTTACATTATTTTATGTGTATTTTTTACATATATTTCATCACAAATTTACCTTATTTTATGTTTATTTTGTATGTGTATTTTGTACATTTATATTTATACAAATACACATTCTTTTATTGGTATTTTGTTTATTTATTTTGTTTCGAATTTATATTATTTTATGTGTATTTTGTTTACATTTTTTTTATACGTATTTACCTAATTTTATGTGTATTTTGTATATATATTTTTATAGAAATCTACGTTATTTTATGTGTATTCGTATATATATTTTGAAACAAATTTACTTTGTTTTATATGTATTTTTGCATATCTCTTTCAATAGAAGTTTACCTTATTGTATGTGCATTTTGTATATTTATTTCAATACAAATTTAAATATTTTATGTGTATTTTGGTATATATATTTTTATAAGAAATGCGCTATTTGATGGGAATTTTGCATCTTTATTTTCATACAAATTTACATTATTTTATTAATATTCGGTGTATTTATTTTGATACGATCTTACATTATTCTATTTGTTTTATGTGTATATTTGTTTTTATACATATTTACATTGTTTAATGTATATCTTGCATATATATTTCATACAAATTTATTATCTATTATTTATTTTCATACAAATACACATTCTTTTCATGATATTTTGTTTATTTATTTTGACACGAATTTACATTACTTAATATGTATTTTATATATATATTTTTATACGTATTTACATAATTTCATGTGTATTTTGTATATATATTTCTATAGAAATCTACGTTATTTTATGTGTATTCGTATATATATTTTGAAACAAATTTACAATGTTTTATTTGTATTTTGCGTTTTTTTTTAATACAAATTTACCTTATTGTATGTGTGCATTTTGTATATTAATTTTAATACAAATTTAATTATTCTATGTGTATTTTTGTATATGTATTTTAAAAAAATGCTTTCATTTATGGGTATTTTGAATATTTGTTTTAATAAAAATTTAAATTATTTCATTGATATTCTGTGTACTTATTTTGATACGATTTTACATTATTCTATGTATAACAAAATAAATACATATTACACAAAATATATATGCATTTACATATGTAAATTTGTTTCAAAATATATATACAAATTTACGTTATTTTAAGTGTATTTGTTTATATATTTTCATTCAAATTTACATTATTTTATTACATTATTTTATGTCTATTTTGTATACATTTTTTTGATACGTATTTACATTATTTTATTTGTGTTTTGTATATATATTTTTATACATATTTACATTATTTTATGTGTATTTGTATATATATTTTGATACAAATTTACGTTATTTTATATCTATATGTTTATATATCTTTCAATTCAAATTTACATTATTTTATGTGTATTTTGTATATGTATTTCAATACAAATTTAAATATTTTATGTTTTTGTATATTTATTTTCATACAAGTTCAAATTATTTTGTTTATTTTTGTATATAGTTTTATACATATTAAGGTTATTTAATGTATTTTGTATATATTTTATTATTATCTATTTTCATACAAATACACATTCTTTTCATGATATTTTTTTTGACACGAATTAACATTATTTAATGAGTATTTTGTATATATATTTTATACGTATTTACAAGTGTATTTTGTATATATATTTCTATAGAAATCTACGTTATTTTATGTACATATATATATGTATATATATTTTGAAACAAATTTACATTGTTTTATGTGTATTTTGCATATTTTTTCAATACAAATTTACATTATTGTATGTGCATTTAGTATATTAATTTTAATGCAAATTTGATTAGTCTATGTGTATTTTTGTGTATGTATTTTTATAAAAATATGCTTTATTTTATGGGTATTTTGCATCTTTATTATCATACAAATTTACATTATTTTATTGATATTCTGTGTATTTATTTGGTATGATTTTACATTATTCTATGTGTATTTTGTATATGTATTTAAATACAAAATTAACTAGTTATATTTGTATTTTGTATATCTATTTTCATACAAATTGAAATTTTTTATGAGTATTTTTGTATATATTTTATACAAATTTTCATTATTGATGTGTATTTTGTATATTTATTTTCCTTCAAATATTCGTTCTTTTATCGTAGTTTTGTATATTTATTTTAATACAATTTTAATTTTTTATATGTATTTGTATATTTTATATTTATTTACATAATTATTATATGTATTTTGCAGCTTTATTTTCATACAAATTAACATTATTTTATATGTTATTCAAAAATTTTGTTCCGACACAACATTATTTAAATTTGTATGAAGATAAATATACATATTTACATTATTAGGTAAATTTGTATATATATTTATACAAATTTACATTATTTTATGTAAATTTGAATGAAATTATATACAAATACATTAAATAATGTGTATTTTGTATAAATTATATAAAAATTACGTTATTTTAATGAAAATATGTATATATATATATACAAATTTTATACAAATTCAGTATAATATAAAATCATATCAATATATTTTCATACAAATATTAATAAAATTATGTACATTTTTCATATATTTCATTACAAAATACCTTATTTTATGTTTTTTTATATATTTATATACCAAATTCACATAAATTATTTGAATTTGTATATAATATTTGTATATTTAGGTTAATTTGTATTTTGTAAATAGATATCCAAAATTACATATAAATATTGTAAATTTGTTTAAATATATATGCGAATACACATAAAATAACGTAGATTTCTATAAAATATATATACAAAATACACATAAAATTAGGTAAATACGTATAAAAATGAAAACAAAATACGCATAAATAATATAAACTCGAAACAAAATAAATAAACAAAATACCAATAAAAGAATGTATTTGTTCTGTTATTTTGTATATAGTTTTATATAAATTAACGATATTTTATGTGTATTTTGTATATTTATATTTATACAAATACACTTTCTTTTATTGCTATTTTGTTTATTTATATTGATACGATTTTTATGTGTATTTTGTATTCATTTTTTATACGTATTTACTTAATTTTATGTGTATTTTGTATATATTTTAGGGAAATCAACGTTATTTTATGTGTATTCGCATATATATTTTGAAACAAATTTACATTATTTTATATGTATTTTGCATATCTATTTCAATACAAATTTACCTTACAGTATGTGCATTTTTATATTTATTTTAATACAAATTTTAATATTTTATGTGTATTTTGGTATATATATTTTATAAAAAATGCGTTATTTTATGGGTATTTTGCATCTTTATTTTCATACAAATTTACATTATTTAATCAATATTCTGTGAATATATTTTGATACGATTTTACATTATTCTATTTGTGTTTTGTATATATATTTTTTTTTATACATATTTACATTATTTAATGTGTATTTTGTATATATATATCATTCAAATTTACGTTATTATATGTGAATATGTTTATATATTTTCATTCAAATATCCATTATTTTATATGTATTTTGTATATGTATTTCAATACAAATTTACCTAATTTTATGTGTATTTTGTATATTTATTTTCATACAAATTTAAATTATTTTTGAGTATTTTTGTATCTTGTTTTATACAAACTTAGGTTATTTTATGAGTATTTTGTATATCTATTTTCATACAAATACACATTTTTTTATTGATATTTTGTTAATTTATTTTGACGAGAATTTAAATTATTTAATGTGTATTTTGTATACATATTTTTATACGTATTTACATCATTTCATGTGCATTTTGTATATTTATTTCAATAGAAATCAACGTTATTTTATGTGTATACGAATAAAGATCATTTATCATATTTACGCTTTAATGTGCATTTTGTATATTTTTTCAATACAAATTTACCTTATTGTACGTTCATTTTGTATATTAATTTTAATACAAATTTAATAATTCTATATATATTTAAAAAAAAAATGCTTTATATTATGGGTATTTTGCATCTTTATTTTCAGACAAAATTACATTATTTTATTGATATTCTGTGTATTTATTTTGATACGATTTTACATTATTCTATGTGTATTTTGTATATATTTTTCATTTAATTTAGCTTATTTTATGTGTATTTTGTATATCTATTTATTTTAATACAAAATCAAATATTTCATGTTTTTTCGTATATATATTTTTATAAAAAATGCGTTATTTTATGTGTATTTTGCATCTTAATTTTCATACAAATTTACATTTTTTTATTAATATTTTCTGTATTTATTTTGATACGATTTTACATTATTTTATTTGTGTTTTGTATATATTTTTTCATACATATTTACATTATTTAATGTGTTTTTTGTATATATATTTGATACAAATTTACGTTATTTTAAGTCTATATGTTTATATATTTTCATTCATATTTACATTATTTTATGTGTATTTTGTATATGTATTTCAATACAAATTTACATAAAAATATATGTTTTTTGTATATTTATTTTCATACAAGTTTAAATTATTTTTTTGTATTTTTGTTTAGAGTTTTATACAAATTTAGGTTATTTTATGTGTATTTTGTATATCTATTTTCATACAAATACACATTCTTTTCATGATATTTTGTTTATTTATTTTGACACGAATTAACATTATTTAATGTGTATTTTGTATATATATTTTTATACGTATTTACATTATTTCAAGTGTTTTTTGTATATATATTTCTATAGAAATCTGCGTTATTTTATGTGTATTCGTATATATATTTTGAAACAAATTTACATTGTTTTATGTGTATTTTGCATATTTTTTCAATACAAATTTACCTTATTGTATGTGCATTTTGTATTAATTTTAATACGAATTTGATTAATCTATGTGTATTTTGTATATATATTTTATATAAAATATGCTTTATTTTATGGGTATTTTGCATCTTTATTTTCATACAAATTTACATTATTTTATTGTTATTCTGTGTATTTATTTTGATATGATTTTACATTATTCTGTGTATTTTGTATATATATTTTATATAATATGTATTTGTTTTCATTTCATACAAATCTACCTAATTTTATGTGTCTTTTCTACATGTATACACATAAAATATTTAAATTTGTATTTAAATAAATATACAAAATGAACATACAATAAGGTAAACTTCTATTGAAAGAGATATTAAAAAATACATATAAAACAATGTAAATTTGTTTCAAAATATATATACGAATACACATAAAATAACGTAGATTTCAATAAAATATATATACAAAATACGCATAAAATTAGGTAAATACGTACAAAAAATGTAAACAAAATACACATAAAATAATGTAAATTGAAACAATAAATAAACAAAATACCAATAAAAGAATGTGTGTATAAATATAAATGTACAAAATACACATACAAAATAAACATAAAATAAGGTAAATTTGTAATGAAATATATGTACAAAATACACATAAAATAATGTAAATTTATATGAAAATATATATACAAATACACATAAAATACCATGAATTTGTATAAAATTATATATTCAAAATAAATATTAAATAATGTAATGCGTATAAAAATATATATAAAAAGTACATATAAAATAATGTAAATGCGTATAAAAATAAATCAACAAAATACCAATAAAATAATATATATTTGAATGAAAATAGATTTACAAAATACACATAACATAACTAAAATTTATATTGAAATATATGCAAAAATACATAGAAATAATTTGAGTTTATATAAAAATAGATATTCAAAATACACATAAAACTAGGTAAATTTCTTTTGAAATATATATATAAAATACCCATAAAATATTGTAAATTTGTGTCAAAATACATATAAAATGACTTAAAGGAACGTAAATATGTATCAAATATATATACAAAAAACACATTAAATAATGTAAATATGTATAAAAAAATATATTCAAAACATAAATAAAATAATGTAAAATCGTATCAAAATAAATACAGAAAATATTAATAAAATAATGTAAATTTGTATGAAAATTAAGATGCAAAATACCCATAAAATAACGCATTTTTTATAAAAATATATACGAAAAAACATAAAATATTTGATTTGTATTAAAATAAATAGATATACATTCTTTAATTGGTATTTTGTTTATTTATTTTGTTTCGAATTTACATTATTTTATGAGTATTTTGTTTACATTTTTTTTATACGTATTTACTTAATTTTAAGTGTATTTTGTATATATATTTTTATAGAAATCTACGTTATTTTTTGTGTATTCGTATATATATTTTGAAACAAATTTACATTGTTTTATATGTATTTTTGCATATCTCTTTCAATAGAAGTTTACCTTATTGTATGTGCATTTTGTATATTTATTTCAATACAAATTTAAATATTTTATGTGTATTTTGGTATATATATTTTTATAAGAAATGCGCTATTTGATGGGAATTTTGCACCTTTATTTTCATACAAATTTACATTATTTTATTATTACTCGGTGTATTTATTTTGATACGATTTTACATTATTCTATTTGTTTTTTTTTTATATATTTTTTTTTATACATATTTACATTATTTAATGTGAATCTTGCATATATATTACATACAAATTTATCATCTATTATTTATTTTCATACAAATACACATTCTTTTCATGATATTTTGTTTATTTATTTTGTCACGAATTTACATTACTTAATATTTTTTTTTTTTTTTTTTTTTACAGCGTGAGAGGATGAAGGGGTGAAGATGCTGTTAACTCTTGCAGAAAGAGTTGAACAGTATAAGGATGAGCAGAAGTAAGAAAAGTCGAGTGCAGCGGGGCCGCATTTACATAATTTCATGTGTATTTTGTATATATATTTCTATAGAAATCTACGTTATTTTATGTGTATTCGTATATATATTTTGAAACAAATTTACACTGTTTTATTTGTATTTTGCGTTTTTTTCAATACAAATTTACCTTATTGTATGTGTGCATTTTGTATATTAATTTTAATACAAATTTAATTATTCTATGTGTATTTTTGTATATGTATTTAAAAAAAAATGCTTTATCTTATGGGTATTTTGCATCTTTATTTTCATACAAATTTAAATTATTTTATTGATATTATGTGTACTTATTTTGATACGATTTTACATTATTCTATGTATAACAAAAATAAATACAGAATACACAAAAATAGATATGCAAAATACATATAAACAATGTAAATTTGTTTCAAAATATATATACGAATACACATGAAATAAGGTAGATTTCTATAAAAATATATATACAAAATAACCTAAAATTAAGTAAATACGTATAAAAAATGTATACAAAATACACATAAAATAATGTAAATTAGTATCAAAATAAATAAACAAAATACCAATAAAAGAATGTGTATTTGTATAAATATATATATACAAAATACACATTAAGTAATATAAATTTGTTTAAAACTATACAAAATACACATGAAATGACGTAAATACGTATAAAAATATATATTCAAAATACATATTAAATAATGTAAATTCGCGTCAAAATAAATAAACAAAATATCAATAAAAGAAGGTGTATTTGTATGAAAATAGATATACAAAATACACATAAAATAACCTAAATTTGCATCAAACTATATACAAAAATACACAAAAATATTTTAAATTTGTATGAAAATAAATATACAAAATACACATAAAATTAGGTAAATTTGTATTGAAATACATTCACAAAATACACATAAAATAATGTAAATTTGAATGTAAATACATAAAAAAATACACTTAAAATAACGTAATTTTGTATAAAAAAAAAATGTACAAAACACAAATAGAATAATGTAAAATCGTATCAAAATAAATACACAGAATATTAATAAAATAATGTAAATTTGTATGAAAATAAAGAAGCAAAATACCCATAAAATAACGCATTTTTTTTTATTTATAAAAATATATATACCAAAATACACATCAAAAAATTAAATTTGTATTAAAATAAATATACAAAAAACACATACAATAAGATAAATTTGTATTGAAATAGATATGCAAAATACATATAAAACAATGTAAATTTGTTTCAAAATATATATACGAATACACATAAAATAACGTAGATTTCTATAAAAATATATATACAAAATACACATAAAATGATGTAAATACGTATAAAAAAATGTATTCAAAATACACATATAATTATGTAAACTCGTATCAAAATAAATAAACAAAATACCAATAAAAGACTGTGAATTTCTATGAATATAAATATACAAAATACACATAAAATAACGTAAATTTATATAAAACTATATACAAAAATACACAGAAGTAATTAAATTTGTTTGAAAATATATACAAAATACACACGAAATAAGCTAAATTTGAATTGAAATATATATACAAAATACATGAAATAAAGTAAATTTGTATCAAAATATTTATACAAATACACATATAATAACGTAATGAAAATATATAAACAAAATACACATTAAATAATGTAAATACGTATAAAAAAATATGTACAAAATACACATATAATCATGTAATTCGTATCAAAATAAATAAACAAAATACCAATAAAATAATATAAATTTGTATGAGTAAACGTGTATGTTGCATATTTTTTCAATACTAATTTACCTTATTATATACGCATTTTGTATATTAATTTTAATACAAATTTAATTATTCGATGTGTATTTTGTATCTATATTTTATAAACATATGCTTTATTTTTGGGTATTTTGCATCTTTATTTTCATACAAATTTACATTATTTTATTGATATTCTGCTCATTCATTTTTATACGAATTGACATTATTCTATGTGTATTTTGTATATATTTTTCATACAAATTTACGTTATTTTATGTGTATTTTTTTTTATATATTTTGACACAAATTTACAATATTTTATGGGTATTTTATATATACATTTCAAAAGAATTTTACCTAGTTTTATGTGTATTTTGTATATCTATTTTCATACAAACTCAAATTATTTCTATGTATTTTTGTATATATTTTAATACAAATTTTAGATATGTTATGTGTATTTTGTAAATTTATTTTCATTCAAATATATATTATTTTATTGGTGTTTTGTTGATTTATATTGATACGAATTTACATTATTTTATATGAACTTTGTATATATATTTTTATACGCTTTTCCAGTATTTAATATTTATTTTGAATATATATTTTTATACAAATTCATGGTATTTTATGTGTATTTGTATATATATTTTCATATAAATTTACATTATTTTATGTGTATTTTGTACATATATTTTATTACAAATCTACCTTATTTTATGTTTATTTTGTATGTGTATTTTTTATATTTATATTTATTAAAATACACATTCTTTTATTGGTATTTTGTTTATTTATTTTAATTCGAATTTACATTATTTTATGTGTATTTTGTATAAAAATTTTTATACGTAGTTACTTAATTTTATGTGTATTTTGTATATATATATATATATATATATATATATATATATATATATATATATATATATATATATATATATATATATATATATATATATATATATATATATATATATATATATATATATATATATATATATATATATATATATATATATATATATATATATATATATATATATATATATATATATATATATATATATATATATATATATATATATATATTCTCTTTAAGCATACGAGATTGAATGAAACTGCTGGATGGCACGGACAAAACTGACTAGGCGCTTAACATGCCACCTACAAAATGGTGCTATCAAGAACCATTACACAGTCAAGCACAAAACCTTAGCACGCAGCCACCAAGAAGATTCAACGAAAATGCTTGACAGGAAACTGACCCACGCCGACTGTTGTTCCTGGAAGCCCTCTACATTGAAGATCTAGGGCCAACGATGAACACTCAAGCCCAAGATCTGCAAATCTTACCAACGAAGAGAAGTAGCAGAAAAACAACACCTGAACACCTGCGCAGCGAGGGACGCCGCGTAGCATTTACCGAGCTACTTGTACACGCCACCGGCCAATCACAAGCCAGAACGCGCATATAAAAGGAGCAACCCAGACGACCCAGCTCCATTCAGCCTGAAGATGTTCCCTGAGCAGGAACGAAACGTTGCAACCAACAACCCAACTTTTGGACAGCTCCTCAGGGCTTTAGACACCGTCAAAAGAGAGTTGATAAGACTAATAGAAAAAAAACGCAGCAGAAGCTGAATAATGCAGAAACAGCAGTTTCATTCAATCTCGTATAGCAAAGAGAATATATATATATATATATATATATATATATATATATATATATATATATATATATATATATATATATATATATATATATATATATATATATATATATATATATATATATAAAATCTACGTTTTTTTATTTGTATTCGTATATATATTTTGAAACATATTTACATTGTTTTATATGTATTTTGCATATCTCTTTCAATACAAATTTACCTTATTGTATGTGCATTTTGTATATTTATTTCAATGCAAATTTAAAAATTTTATGTGAATTTTGGTATATATATTTTTATAAGATTACGAAAATTTGAATAAAAAAATAAATTTCAATTTGTGAAAATAGAAATACAAAATACAACTATAATTAGTTAAATTTGTATTTAAACAAGTACAAATACACATAAAATAATGTAAATTTGTATGAAATGATAACAAGTTCACATAAAATAACGTACATTTGTATAAAATAGATATACAAAATAATTTTATGTGTATTTTGAATATTTATTTTCATACAAATTTAAATTATTTTGTGTATTTTTATATAGTTTTATACAAACTTAGGTTATTTTATGAGTATTTTGTACATCTATTTTCATACAAATACACATTCTTTTATTGATATTTTGTTTATTTATTTTGACGAGAATTTAAATTATTTAATGTGTATTTTTGCATATCTCTTTCAACAGAAGTTTACCTTATTGTATGTGCATTTTGTATATTTACTTCAATACAAATTTAAATATTTTATGTGTATTTTGGTATATATATTTTATAAGTTATGCGCTATTTGATGGGAACTTTGCATCTTTATTTTCATACAAATTTACATTATTTTATTAATATTCAGTGTATTTATTTTGATACGATTTCACATTATTCTATTTGTTTTTGTATATATTTTTTATACATATTTACTTTATTTAATGTGTATCTTGCATATATATTTCATACAAATTTATTATCTATTATTTATTTTCATACAAATACACATTCATTTCTTGATATTTTGTTTATTTATTTTGACACGAATTTACCTAGATATGTATTTTGTAAAAATATTTTATACGTATTTACATAATTTCATGTGTATTTATATATATATTTCTATAGAAATCTACGTTATTTTATGTGTATTCGTATATATATTTTGAAACAAATTAACTTTGTTTTATATGTATTTTTGAATATCTCTTTCAATACATATTTACCTTACTGTATATGCATTTTGTATATTTATTTCAATACAAATTTAAATATTTTATGTGTATTTTGGTATATATATTTTTATAAGAAATGCGCTATTTCATGGGAATTTTGCATCTTTCTTTTCATACAAATTTACATTATTTTATTGATATTCTGTGTATTTATATTGATAGGATTTTACATTATTCTATTTCTTTTTTGTATATATTTTTTTATACACATTTACATTATTTAATGTGTATCTTGCATATATATTTTATACAAATTTACGTTATTTTAAGTGTATTTGTTTATATATTTTCTTTCAAATTTACATTATTCTATGTGTATTTTGTAAATGTATTTCAATACAAATTTACCTAATTTTATGTGTATTTTGTATATTTCTTTTCATACAAATTTTAAATATTTTTGTGTATTTTTGTTTATAGTTTTATACAAATTTAGGTTATTTTATGTACGCATTTACATTATTTAATGTGTGTTTTGTATATATATTTTTATGCAAATTTACTTTATTTTATGTGCATTTTTGTATATATATTTTTTTAGAAACTTGCGTTATTTTTTTGTGTATTTGTATATGTTTTCTCATACAAATTTACATTATTTGATTGCTATTTTGTTTTTTTATTTTGATACGAATGAAAATAGATATACAAAATATACATAAAATAAACTAAATTTGTATTGAAATATATATACAAAATACATAAAATAATGTAAATTTGTATCAAAATATTTTAACAGATGCGCATAAAATAACGTAAATTTGTTTTAAATATACAAAATACACATTAAATAATGTAAATATGTATAAAAAAATATATACAAAACACAAATAGAATAATGTAAAATCGTATCAAAATAAACACACAGAATATTAATAAAACAATGTAAATTTGTATGAAAATAAAGATGCAAAATACCCATTAAATAACGCATTTTTTATAAAAATATATGTAAAAATACACATGAAAAATTAATTTGTATTAAAATAAATATACAAAATACACATACAATAAGGTAAATCTGTATTGAAATAGATATGCAAAATCCATATAAAACAATGTAAATTTGTTTCAAAATATATATACGAATACACATAAAATAACGTAGATTTGTATAAAAATATATATTCAAAATACACATAAAATTAAGTAAATACTTATAAGAAAATGTATACAAAATACACATAAAATAATGTAAATTCGTATCAAAATAAATAAACAAAATACCAATAAAAGAATGTGTATTTGTATAAATATAAATATACAAAATACACATAAAATAACGTAAATTTGTATAAAACTATATACAAAAATACACAGAAGTTATTAAATTCGTATGAAAATAGATATACAAAATACAGATAAAATAAGCTAAATTTGAATTGAAAGGTATATACAATATAGAATATTTTATGTGTATATTTGTATTTGTATTTAGGTTATTTTATGTATTTTGTATATATATTTTCATCCAAAATTACATTATTTTATTGGTATTTTCTTAATTTAATTCGATACGAATTTAGATTATTTCATAGGTATTTTCTATACATATTTTTATACTCATTTACATTATCTAATTTGTGTTTTGTATATATATTTTTATGCAAATATATTTTATGTTCATTTTTGTACATATATTTTTATAGAAATTTGCGTTATTTTATGTATATAGTTTTATATAAATTTACGTTATTTTATGTGCATTTTGTATATTTATATTTATACAAATACACATTCTTTTATTGGCATATTGTTTATTTACATTTATACGAATTTACATTATTTTATGTGTATTTTGTAAACATTTTTTTATACGTATTTACTTAATTTTATATGTATTTTGAATATGTATTTTTTATAGAAATCTACGTTATTTTATGTGTATTCGTATATATATTTTGAAACAAATTTACAAAATTTTATATGTATTTTGCATATCTATTTCAATACAAATTTACCTTATTGTATGTGCATTTTGTATATTTATTTTAATACAATTTGAAATATTTTATGTGTATTTTGGTATCAATAATTTTATAAAAAAACGTAAATTTGTATAAAAAAATATGTACAAAACACAAATAGAATAATGTAAAATCGTATCAAAATAAATACACAGAATATTAATAAAATAATGTAAATTTGTATGAAAATAAAGAAGCAAAATATCCATAAAATAACGCATTTTTTTTATTTATAAAAATATATATACCAAAATACACATCAAAAAATTAAATTTGTATTAAAATAAATATACAAAAACACATACAATAAGGTAAATTTGTATTGAAATAGATATGCAAAATACATATAAAACAATGTAAATTTGTTTCAAAATATATATACGAATACACATAAAATAACGTAGATTTCTATAAAAATATATATACAAAAAACACATAAAATGAAGTAAATACGTATAAAAAATGGATACAAAATACACATAAAATAATGTAAATTCGTATCCAAATAAATAAACAAAATACCAATAAAAGAATGTGTATTTGTATAAATATAAATATACAAAATACACATAAAATAACGTAGATTTATATAAAACTATATACAAAAATACACAGAAGTAATTAAATTTGTATGAAAATATATACAAAATACACACAAAATAAGCTAAATTTGAATTGAAATATATATACAAAATACACATATTTTGCATATCTATTTTCAAACAAATTTAAATTATTTTTATTTTTAATATATATTTTTGTTATACATAGAATAATGTAAAATCGTATCAAAATAAGTACACAGAATATCAATAAAATAATTTAAATTTGTATGAAAATAAAGATGCAAAATACCCATAAGATAAAGCATATTTTTTTTTAAAAATACATATACAAAAATACACATAGAATAATTAAATTTGTATTAAAATTAATATACATTAGGCACACATACAAAAAGGTAAATTTGTATTGAAAAAAAACGCAAAATACAAATAAAACAGTGTAAATTTGTTTCAAAATATATATACGAATACACATAAAATAACGTGTATACTGTATATCTATTTTCATACAAATACACATTCTTTTATTGATATTTTTTTTTTATTTTGACGCGAATTTACATTATTTAATGTGTATTTTATATATATATATTTTTTTATACGTGTTTACATCATTTGATGTGTATTTTGTATATATATTTCTTTAGAAATCTACGTTGATTTATGAGTATTCGTATATAGATTTTGAAATAAATTTACACTGTTTTATGTGTATTTTGCATATTTTTTCAATACAAATTTACCTTATTGTATATGCATTTTGTATATTAATTTTAATACAAATTTAATTATGCTATGTGTATTTTTGTATCTGTATTTTTATAAAAATATGCTTTATTTTATGGGTATTTTGCATTTTTATTTTCATACAAATTTAAATTATTTTATTTATATTCTGTTTATTTATTTTTAAACAATTTTACATTATTCTATGTGTATTTTGTATATCTATTTTTATACGTATTTACTTAATTTTATGTGTATTGTGTATATATTTTTTTTTATATAAATCTACGTTATTTTATGTGTATTCGTATATATATTTTGAAACAAATTTACATTGTTTTATATGCATTTTTGCATATCTCTTTCAATACAAGCTTACCTTATTGTATGTGCATTTTGTATATTTATTTCAATACAAATTTAAATATTTTATGTGTATTTTGGTATATATATTTTTATAAGAAATGCGCTATTTGATGGGAATTTTGCATCTTTATTTTCATACAAATTTACATTATTTTATTAATATTCGGTGTATTTATTTTGTTACGATTTCATATTATTCTATTTGTTTTTTGTATATATTTTTTTTTACATATATACATTATTTAATTATTTATTTATTTATCATAAAATATTATGTGTAATACACATAATATTTTATGTGTGTTTTCTATATATATTTTCATCCAAAATTACATTATTTTATTGTTATTTTCTTAATTTAACTCGATACGAATTTAGATTATTTCATAGGTATTTTGTATACATATTTTTATGCTCATTTACATTATCTAATGAGTGTTTTGTATATATTTTTTTATGCAAACTAATTTTATGTGCATTTTTGTACATATATTTTTATAGAAACTTAAAACGTTATTTTATGTGTATTTTGTATATGTTTTCTCATACAAATTTACATTATTTAATTAGTTTTTTGTTTATTTATTTTGATACGAATGACTTGATTATTGGTGTATTTTGTAAATATTTTTTTATACGTATTTACATTTCTTAATGTGTATTTTGTTTATATATTTTTTTTACAAATTTACGTTATTATATGTGTATTTGTTAAAAATATTTTGAAACGAATTTACTTTATTTTATGTATTTTGTATATATATTTCAATTCAAATTTAGCTTATTTTGTGTGTGTTTTGTAAAAGTATTTTCATACAAATTTAATTACTTGTGTAGTTTTGTATATAGTTTTAAACAAATTTACGTTATTTTATGTGCATTTTGTATATTTATATTTATACAAATACACATTCTCTTATTAGTATTTTGTTTATTTATATTTATACAATTTACATTATTTTATGTATTTTGTATAAATTTTGATTCGTATTTACTTAATTTTATTAGTATTTTGTATATATATATTTATAGAAATCTACGTTATTTTATGTGTATTCGTATATATATTTTGAAACAAATTTACATTGTTTTATATGTATTTTGCCTATCTATTTCACTACAAATTTACCATATTGTATGTACATTTTGTATATTTGTTTTAATACAAATTCAAATATTTTATGTGTATTTTGGTATACATAATTCTATAAAAATGCGTTATTTTATAGGTATTTTGCATCTTAATATTCATACAAATTTACATTATTTTATTAATATTCTGTGTATATATTTTGATACGATTTTATATTATTCTATTTGTGTTTTGTATATGTTTTTTTATACATATTTACGTTATTTAATGAGTATTTTGTATATATATATTATACAAATTTACGTAATTTTAAGTGTATATGTTTATATATTTTCATTCAAATTTACATTATCTTAAGTGTATTTTGTATATGTATTTCAATACAAATTTACTTACTTTTATGTGTATTTTGTATATTTATTTTCATACAAATTTAAATTATTTTTGTGTTTTTTTGTATATTCATATAGAGTAAATTTCTATGAAAATATTTATTCAAAATACATATAAAATTATGTAAATAAGTATAAAAATATATATATCAAATACACCTAAAATAATGAAAATTCGTATCAAAATAAATAAACAAAATTCCGATAAAAGAACGTATATTTGTAGGAAAATAAATATACAAAATACACATAAAATTACGAAAATTTGAATAAAAGTATATAAAAAAAACAAAAACAAAAATTTCAATTTGTATGAAAATAGATATACAAAATACACATATAATTAGTTAAATTTGTATTTAAATACATGTACAAAATACACATAAAATAATGTAAATTTGTATGAAATGAAAACAAATTCACATAAAATAACGTACATTTGTATAAAATAGATATACAAAATATACATAGAATAATGTAAAACGAATCAAAATAAATACACAGAATATCAATAAAATAATGTAATTTTGTATGAAAATAAAGATGCAAAATACCCATAAAATAAAGCATATTTTTTTTTTAAAATACATATACAAGAATACACATAGAATAATTAAATTTGTATTAAAATTAATAAACAAAATGCACGTACAATAAGGGAAATTTGTATTGAAAAAATATACAAAATGCACATAAAACAATGTATATTTGTTTCAAAATATATATACGAATACACATAAAATAACGTATATTTCTAAAGAAATATATATACAAAATACACATGAAATGACGTAAATACGTATAAAAATATATATACACAATACACATTAAATAATGTAAATTCGCATCAAAATAAATAAACAAAATATCAATAAAAGATTGAGTATTTGTATGCAAATAGATGTACAAAATACACATAAAATATTGTAAATTTGTATAAAACTCTATTAAAAAAAATACACAAAAATAATTTAAATTTGTATAAAAATATATATACAAAATGCACATAAAACTAGTTAAATTTCTATTGAAATACATATACAAACTACACATAAAATAATGTAAATTTGAACGAAAATATATAAACAAATACACTTAAAATAACGTAAATTTGTATAAATATATATAGAAAATACACATTAAATAATGTAAATATGTATAAAAAAATATATACAAAACACAATTAGAATAATGTAAAAAAGTATCAAAATAAATACTCAGAATATTAATAAAATAATGTAAATTTGTATGAAAATAAAGATGCAAAATACCTATAAAAGAACGCATTTTTTATGAAAATATATATACCAAAATACACATAAAATATTTAAATTTGTATTACAATAAATATACAAAATGCACATAAAATAAGGTAAATTTGTATTGAAATACATATGCAAAATACACATAAAACAATGTAAATTTGTTTCAAAATATATATACGAATACACATAAAATAATGTAGATTTCTATAAAAATATATATACAAAATACACATAAAATGAAGTGAATACGTATAAGAAAATGGATACAAAATAAACATAAAATAATGTAAATTCGTATCAAAATAAATAAACAAAATGCCAATAAAAGAATGTTTACTTGAATAAATATAAATATACAAAATACACATAAGATAACGTAAAATTATATAAAACTATATACAAAAATAAACAAAAATAATTAAATTTGTCTGAAAATAGATATACAAAAGACACATAAAATAAGCTAAATTTGAATTGAAATAAATATAGAAAATACATAAAATAATGTAAATTTGTATCAAAATATATATTCAAATACACATATATTAAAATTAATATACAAAATGCGTATATAATAAGGTAAATTTGTATTGAAAAAATATGCAACATACACGTTTACTCATACAAATTTATATTATTTTATTGGTATTTTGTTTATTTATTTTGATACGAATTACATGATTATATGTGTATTTTGTACATATTTTTTATACGTATTTACATTATTTAATGTGTATTTTGTTTATATATTTTCATACAAATTTACGTTATTATATGTGTATTTGTGTAAATATTTTGATACAAATTTACTTTATTTCATGTATTTTGTATATATATTTCAATTCAAATTTAGCTTATTTTGTGTGTATTTTGTATATATTTTCATACAAATTTAATTACTTCTGTGTATTTTTGTAAATAGTTTTATATAAATTTCCGTTATTTTATGTGTATTTTGTATATTTGTATTTATACAAATACACATTCTTTTATTGGTATTTTGTTTATTTATTTTGATACGAATTTACATTATTTTATGTGTATTTTGTATACATTTTTTTATGCGTATTTGCTTCATTTTATGTGTATTTTGTATATATATTTTTATAGAAATCTACGTTATTTTATGTGTATTCATATATGTATTTTGAAACAAATTTACATTGTTTTGTATGTATTTTGCATATCTATTTCATTACAAATTTACCTTATTGTATGTGTTTTTTGTATATATATTTTAATATAAATTTAATTTTATGATGTGTATTTTGGTATATATATTTTTATAAATAAAAAAAATGCTTTATTTTATGGGTATTTTGCTTCTTTATTTTCATACAAATTTACATTATTTTATTAATATTCTGTGTATTTATTTTGATACGATTTTACATTATTCTATTTGTGTTTTGTACATATTTTTTTATACAAATTTACGTCATTTTAAGTGTATTTGTTTATGTATTTTCATTCAAATTTACATTATTTTATGTGTATTTCGTGTATGTATTTCAATACAAATTTACCTAATTTTATGTGTATTTTGTATATTTATTTTCAAACAAATTTAAAATATTTTTGTTTATTTTTGTATATAGTTTGATACAAATTTAGGTTATTTTATGTGTATTTTGTATATCTATTTTCATACAAATACACATTCTTTTATTGATATTTTGTTTATTTATTTTGACGCGAATTTTATGTGAAATTGTTTTCATTTCATACAAATTTACATTATTTTATGTGTATTTTGTACATGTATTTAAATACAAATTTAACTAATTATATGTGTATTTTGTATATCTATTTTCATACAAATTGAAATTTTTTTTTTTATTATTTGTATATATTTTTATTCAAATTTTTGTAATCTTATAAAAATATATATACCAAAATACACATAAAATATTTAAATTTGCATTGAAATAAATATACAAAATGCACATACAATAAGGTAAATTTGTATTGAAAGAGATATGCAAAAATACATATAAAGCAATGTAAATTTGTTTCAAAATATATATACGAATACAAATAAAAAAACGTAGATTTCTATAAAAATATAAATACAACATACACATAAAACTAAGTGAATTCGTATAAAAAAATGTATACAAAAAACACATAAATTAATGTATATACGAATTAAAATAAATAAACAAAATACCAATAAAAGAATGTGTATTTGGATAAATATAAATATACAAAATACACATACAAAATAAACATAAAATGAGGTAGATTTGTAAAAAAATATATGTGCAAAATACACATAAAATAATGTAAATTTATATAAAAATATATATACAAATACACATAAAATACCATGAATTTGTATAAAATATATATTCAAAATAAATATTAAATAATGTAAAAGCGTATAAAAATATGTATACAAATACAGATACAAAAATACACATCGAATAATTAAATTTGTATTAAAATTAATATACAAAATGCGTATATAATAAGGTAAATTTGTATTGAAAAAATATGCAACATACACGTTTACTCATACAAATTTATATTATTTTATTGGTTTTTTGTTTATTTATTTTGATACGAATTACATGATTATATGTGTATTTTGTACATATTTTTTATACGTATTTACATTCTTTAATGTGTATTTTGTTTATATATTTTCATACAAATTTACGTTATTATATGTGCATTTGCGTAAATATTTTGATACAAATCTACTTTATTTCATGTATTTTGTATATATCTTTCAATTCAAATTTAGCTTATTTTGTGTGTATTTTGTATATATTTTCATACAAATTTAATTACTTCTGTGTATTTTTGTATATAGTTTTATATAAATTTACGTTGTTTTATGTGTATTTTGTATATTTATATTTATACAAATACACATTCTTTTATTGGTATTTTGTTTATTTATTTTGATACGAATTTACATTATTTTATGTGTTTTTTGTATGCATTTTTTCATACGTATTTACATCATTTTATGTGTATTTTGTATATATATTTTTATAGAAATCTACGTTATTTTATGTGTATTCGTATATATATTTTGAAACAAATTTACATTGTTTTATATGTATTTTGCATATCTATTTCAATACAAATTTACCTTATTGTAAGTGTTTTTTGTATATTTATTTTAATACAAATTTAATTTTTTGATGTGTATTTTGGTATATATATTTTTATAAATAAAAAAAATGCGTTATTTTATGGGTATTTTGCTTCTTTATTTTCATACAAATTTACATTATTTTATTAATATTCTGTGTATTTATTTTGATACGATTTTACATTATTCTATTTGTGTTTTGTACATATTTTTTTATACAAATTTACGTTATTTTAAGTGTATTTGTTTAAGTATTTTCATTCAAATTTACATTATTTTATGTGTATTTTGTGTATGTATTTCAATACAAATTTACCTAATTTTATGTGTATTTTGTATATTTATTTTCATACAAATTTAAAATATTTTTGTGTATTTTTGTATATAGTTTGCTACAAATTTAGGTTATTTTATGTGTATTTTGAATATCTATTTTCATACAAATACACATTCTTTTATTGATATTTTGTTTATTTATTTTGACGCGAATTTTATGTGAATTTGTTTTCATTTCATACAAATTTACATTATTTTATGTGTATATTGTACTTGTATTTAAATACAAATTGACCTAATTATATGTGTATTTTGTATATCTATTTTCATACAAATTGAAATTTATTTTTTTGTTTATTTGTATATATTTTTATTCAAATTTTCGTAATCTTATAAAAATATATATACCAAAATACACATAAAATATATTAAATTTGCATTGAAATAAATATACAAAATGCACATACAATAAGGTAAATTTGTATTGAAAGAGATATGCAAAAATACATATAAAACAATGTAAATTTGTTTCAAAATATATATACGAATACAAATAAAAAAACGTAGATTTCTATAAAAATATATATACAAAATACACATAAAATTAAGTAAATACGTATAAAAAAATGTATACAAAATACACATAAAATAATGTAAATTCGAATTAAAATAAATAAACAAAATACCAATAAAAGAATGTGTATTTGGATAAATATAAATATACAAAATACACATACAAAATAAACATAAAATAAGGTAGATTTGTAATAAAATATATGTACAAAATACACATAAAATAATGTAAATATATATATAAATATATATACAATGTACATATAAAATAATGTAAATTCGTATCAATATAAATCAACAAAACACCAATAAAATAATATATATTTGAATGAAAATAAATTTACAAAATACACATAACATAACTAAAATTTGTATTAAAATATATACAAAAATACATAGAAATAATTTGAGTTTGTATGAAAATAGATATACAAAATACACATAACACTAGGTAAATTTCTTTTGAAATGTATATACAAAATACCCATAAAATATTGTAAATTTGTGTCAAAATATATAAACAAATACATATAAAATAACGTAAATTTGTATGAAAAATATATACAAAATACACATAGAATAATGTCAAATCGTATGAAAATGAATGAGCAGAATATCAATAAAATAACGTAAATTTTGTATGAAAATATAGATGCAAAATACCAATAAAATAAAGCATATTTTTATAAAAATACATATACAAAAATACACATAGAATAATTAAATTTGTATTAGAATTAATATACAAAATGCATATACAATAAGGTAAATTTGTATTGAAAAAATATGCAAAATACACATAAAAGTGTAAATTTGTTTAAAAATCTATATACGAATACACATAATATAACGTAGATTTCTATAGAAATATATATACAAAATGCACATGAAATGATGTAAATACGTATAAAAATATATACAAAATACACATTAAATAATTTAAATTCTCGTCAAAATAAATAAACAAAATATCAATAAAAGAATGTGTATTTGTATGAAAATAGATATACAAAATACTCATAAAATAACCTAAATTTGTATAAAACTATATACAAAAATACACAAAAATAATTTAAATTTGTATGAAAATAAATATACAAAATACACATAAAATTAGGTAAATTTGTATTGAAATACATATACAAAATACACATAAAATAATGGAAATTTGAATGAAAATATTTAAACATATACACTTAAAATAACGTAAATTTGTATCAAATATATATACAAAATACTAATTAAATAATGTAAATATGTATAAAAAAATATATACAAAACACAAATAGAATAATGTAAAATCGTATCAAAATAAATACACAGAATATTAATAAAATAATGTAGATTTGTATGAAAATAAAGATGCAAAATATCCATAAAATAACGCATTTTTTATAAAAATATATATACCAAAATACACATAAAATATTAAAATTATTATTAAAATAAATATAAAAAATGCACATACTATAAGGTAAATTTGTATTGAAATAGATATGCAAAATACATATAAAACAATGTAAATTTGTTTCAAAATATATATACGAATACACATAAAATAACGTTGATTTCTATAAAAATATATACAAAATACACATAAAATGAAGTAAATACGTATAAAAAAATGAATACAAAATACACATAAAAATCGTATCAAAATTAATAAACAAAATACCAGTAAAAGAATGTGTATTTGTATAAATATTAATATACAAAATACACATAAAATATCGTAAATTTGTATAAAACTATATACAAAAATACACAGAACAAATACACATTCTTTTATTGGTATTTTGTTTATTTATTTTGTTTCGAATTTACATTATTTTATGTGTATTTTGTTTACATTTTTTTATACGTATTTACATAATTTTATGTGTATTTTGTATATATATTTTTATAGAAATCTACGTTATTTTATATGTATTCGTATATATATTTTGAAACAAATTTACATTGTTTTAAATGTATTTTTGCATATCTCTTTCAATAGAAGTTTATCTAATTGTATGTGCATTTTGTATATTTATTTCAATACAAATTTAAATATTTTATGTGTATTTTGGTATATATATTTTTATAAGAAATGCGCTATTTGATTGGAATTTTGCATCTTTAATTTCATACAAATTTACATTATTTTATTAATATTCGGTGTATTTATTTTGATACGAATTTACATTATTCTACTTGTTTTTTGTATATATATTTTTGTGTATTTTTGTGTATAGTTTTATACAAATTTAGGTTATTTTATGTACGCATATACATTATTTAATGTGTGTTTTGTATATATATTTTATGCAAATTTACTTTATTTTATGTGCATTTTTGTATATATATTTTTTTAGAAATTTGCGTAATTTTTTTGTGTATTTGTATATGTTTTCTCATACAAATTTACATTATTTTATTGCTATTCTGTTTATTTATTTTGATACGAATGAAAATAGATATACAAAATATACATAAAATAAACTAAATTTGTATTGAAATATATGTACAAAATACATAAAATAATGTAAATTTGTATCAAAATATTTTAACAGATGCGCATAAAATAACGTAAATTTGTTTTAAAATATACAAAATACACATTAAATAATGTAAATATGTATAAAAAAATATATACAAAACACAAATAGAATAATGTAAAATCGTATCAAAACAGATACACAGAATATTAATAAAACAATGTAAATTTGTATGAAAATAAAGATGCAAAATACCCATTAAATAACGCATTTTTTTTTTAAATTATATATACCAAAATACACATGAAAAAAATAATTTGTATTAAAACAAATATACAAAATACACATACAATAAGGTAAATCTGTATTGAAATAGATATGCAAAATACATATTAAACAATGTAAATTTGTTTCAAAATATATATACGAGTACACATAAAATAACGTAGATTTCTATAAATATATATATACAAAATACAAATAAAATTAAGTAAATACGAATCAAAAATGTATACAAAATACACATAAAATAATGTAAATTCGTATAAATATAAATAAACAAAATACCAATAAGAGAATGTGTATTTGTATAAATATAAATATACAAAATTCACATAAAATAACGTAAATTTGTATAAAACTATATTCAAAAATACACAGAAGTAATTAAATTTGCATGAAAATAGATATACAAAATACACACAAAATAAGCTATATTTGAATTGAGATATATATACAAAATACATAAAATAAAGTAAATTCATTTCAAAATATTTTTAACAAATACACATATAATAACGTAAATTTGTAAAAAAAATATATAAACAAAATACACATTAAGTAATGTAAATACGTATAAAAAATATTTACAAAATACACAAATAATCAAGTCATTCGTATCAAAATAAATAAACAAAAAACTAATTAAATAATGTAAATTTGTATGAGAAAACATATACAAAATACACATAAAATAACGTTTTAAGTTTCTATAAAAATATATGTACAAAAATGCACATAAAATTAGTATGCATAAAAAAAAATATATACAAAACACACATTAGATAATGTAAATGAGTATAAAAATATGTATACAAAATACCTATGAAATAATCTAAATTCGTATCGAGTTAAATTAAGAAAATAACAATATAATAATGTAATTTTGGATGAAAATATATGTAGAAAACACACATAAAATAACCTAAACACAAATACAAATATACACATTAAATAATTTAAAATTGAATAAAATAAATATACAAAATAAACACAAAATAAAATTAAATTTGTAAAAAATATATGTAAATACACATAAAATAATATAAATTTATGAAAATATATATACAAATACACATAAAATAACATGAATTTGTATAAAATTTGTTTCAAAATATACACGAATACACACAATAAAATAATGTAAATTTTTATGAAAATGTATATATAAAATAAACATAAAATAGTTTAAATACGTAGAAAAATATATATACAAAATACACATAAAATAATGTATATTAGTAAAAAATGAAATACACAAAACTCCAATAAAAGAAGTTATATTTGTAGGAAAATATATATACAAAAAACAAATAAAATATCTAAAATTTGTATAAAAATATACAAAATACTAAAATAATTTAAATTTGTTTGAAAATAGATATGCAAAATACACATAAAGTTAGGCAAATTTGTATTGAAATACATATACAAAACTCACAAAAAATAATGTAAATTTGTATGAAAATATATAAACAAATACATATAAAATCACGTAAATTTGGATAAAATATATATATACAAAATATACATTAAATATTTTAAATATGTATAAAATATATTATATTATATATATTTTTGATATTTGCGTTATTTATGTATTTTTTGTATGTTTTCTCATAAAAATTTCATTATTTATATTTATTTATTATTGTTGATTTTCAGAGTATGATTATTATTTGTTTTTTTTATTTTTATTTTTCGTATTACGTATTTACATTATATGTGTATTTCTATAAGTATTTTGATACAAATTTACATTATTTTATGTATTTTGTATATATATTTCAATTCAAATTTAGCTTATTTTATGTGTATTTTGTATATCTATTTATTTTAATACAAAATCAAATATTTTATGTTTTTTCGTATATATATTTTTATAAAAAATGCGTTATTTTATGGGTATTTTGCATTTTAATTTTCATACAAATTTACATTATTTTATTAATATTTTCTGTATTTATTTTGATACGATTTTACATTATTTTATTTGTGTTTTGTATATATTTTTTTATACATATTTACATTATTTAATGTGTTTTTTGTATATATATTTGAAACAAATTTACGTTATTTTAAGTCTATATGTTTATATATATTTTTATTCAAATTTACATTATTTTATGTATATTTTGTATATGTATTTCAATACAAATTTACCTGATTTTATATGTTTTTTGTATATGTATTTTCATACAAGTTTAAATTATTTTTGTGTATTTTTGTTTATAGTTTTATACAAATTTAGGTTATTTTATGCGTATTTTGTATATCTATTTTCATACAAATTCACATTCTTTTCATGATATTTTGTTTATCTATTCTGACACGAATTAACATTATTTAATGTGTGTTTTGTATATATATTTTTATACGTATTTACATTATTTCAAGTGTATTTTGTATATATATTCCTATAGAAATCTGCGTTATTTTATGTGTATTCGTATATATATTTTTAAACAAATTTACATTGTTTTATGTGTATTTTGCATATTTTTTCAATACAAATTTACCTTATTGTATGTGCATTTTGTATATTAATTTTAATACAAATTTGATTAATCTATGTGTATTTTTGTATATGTATTTTTATACAAATATGCTTTATTTTATGGGTATTTTGCATCTTTATTTTCATACAAATTTACATTATTTTATTGATATTCTGTATATTTATTTTGATATGATTTTACATTATTCTATATGTATTTTGTATATATATTTTATATAAAATGTATTTGTTTTCATTTCATACAAATCTACATTATTTTATGTTTTTTTTGTACATGTATTTAAATACAAATTCAACTAGTTATATGTGTATTTTGTATATCTATTTTGTATGTATATTTTCATAGAAATTTCCTCTATTTTATGAGTATTCGTATATATATTTTGATACAAATTTACATTATTAATGTGTATTTTGCATATCTATTTCAATACAAATTTACTTTATTGTACGTGCATTTTGTATATTTATTTTAATACAAATTTAATTATTTTATATGTATTTTTGTATATATATTTTTATGCAAATATGCGTTATTATATGGATATTTTGCATCTTTATTTTCATACAAATTTACATTATTTTATTGATATTCTCTTTATTTATTTTGATACGATTTAACATTATTCTATGTGTTTTTTGTATATATATTTTTTTATACATATTTACTTTAGTTAATGTTCATTTTGTATATATATTTTATCCATATTTCCATTATTTTATGTGTATTTGTTCATATATTTCCATACATATTTACATTATTTTATATGTTTTTTGTATATATATTTTTCTACGTATTTAAATTATTTTATGTGTATTTTGTATATACATTTTCATAAAAAAATTACGTTATTTTATTGTGTGTATAAGTATATATTTTGATACAAATTTTATACAGATTCATGTTATTTAATGTGTATTTGTATATATATTTTCATACAAATTTATATTATTTTATGTGTATTTTTTCATATATTTCATTACAAATTTACCTTATTTTATATTTATTTTGTATATTTATTTCATTCAATTTGAAATTATTTTATGTGTATATTTGTATTTGTATTTAGGTTATTTTATGTGTATTTTGTATATATATTTTCATCCAAAATTACATTATTTTATAGGTATTTCTTATTTTAATTCGATACGAATTTAGATTATTTCATAGGTATTTTGTATACATATTTTTATACTCATTTACATTATCTAATGTGTGTTTTGTATATATATTTTTATGCAAATTTATTTAATGTTCATTTTTGTAAATATATTTTTATAGAAATTTGCGTTATTTTATGTATATAGTTTTATATAAATTTACGTTATTTTATGTGCATTTTGTATATTGATATTTATACAAATACACATTCTTTTATGTGTATTTTGAATACATTTTTTTATACGTATTTACTTAATTTTATGTGTATTTTGTATATGTATTTTTATAGAAATCTACGTTATTTTATGTGTATTCGTATATATATTTTGAAACAAATTTACATTATTTTATATGTATTTTTGCATATCTCTGTCAATACAAATTTACCTTATTGTATGTGCATTTTGTATATTTATTTCAATACAAATTTAAATATTTTGTGTATTTTGGTATATATATTTTTATAAGAAATGCGCTATTTTATGGCAATTTTGCATCTTTATTTTCATACAAATTTACATTATTTTATTAATATTCGGTGTATTTATTTTGATACGATTTTACATTATTCTATTTGTTTTTTGTATATACTTTTTTATACATATTTACATTATTTAATGTGTATCTTGCATATATGTTTTATACAAATTTATTATCTATTATCTATTTTCATACAAATACACATTCTTTTCATGATATTTTGTTTATCTATTTTGACACGAATTTACATTATTTGATATGTATTTTGTATATATATTTTTATACGTATTTACATAATTTCATATGTATTTTGTATGTATATTTCTATAGGAATCTACTTTATTTTATATGTATTCGTATATATATTTTGAAACAAATTTACATTGTTTTATATGTATTTTTGAATATCTCTTTCAATACAAATTTACCTTACTGTATATGCATTTTGTATATTTATTTCAATACAAATTTAAATATTTTATGTGTATTTTGGTCTATATATTTTTATAAAAAATGCGATAATTTTTGGGAGTTTTGCATCTTTATTTTCATACAAATTTACATTATTTTATTTTGATACGATTTTACATTATTCTATTTGTTTTTTGTATATATTTTTTTATACACATTTACATTATTTAATGAGTATCTTGCATTTATATTTTATACAAATTTACGTTATTTTAAGTGTATTTGTTTATATGTTTTCATTCAAATTTACATTATTTGATGTGTATTTTGTATATGTATTTCAATACAAATTTACCTAATTTTATGTGTATTTTGTATATTTCTTTTCAAACAAATTTAAATTATTTTTGTGTATTTTTGTATATAGTTTTATACAAATTTAGGTTATTTTATGTACGCATTTACATTATTTAGTGTGTGTTTTGTATATAAATTTTAATGCAAATTTACTTTATTTAATGTGCATTTTTGTACATATAGTTTTATAGAAATTTGCGTTATTTGTATATGTTTTCTCATACAAATTTACATTATTTTATTGCTATTTTGTTTATTTATTTTGATACGAATTACATGATTATATGTGTATTTTGTACATATTTTTTATACGTATTTACATTACTTAATGTGTATTTTGTTTATATATTTTTAAACAAATCTACGTTATTATATGTATTTATATAAATATTTTGATACATATTTACATTATTTTATGTATTTTGTATGTACATTTCAATTCAAATTTAGCTTATTTTAGCTGTATTTTGTATATATATTTTCATACAAATTTAATAACTTCTGTGTATTTTTGTATATAGTTTTATACAAATTTACGATATTTTATGTGTATTTTGTATATTTATATTTATACAAATACACTTTCTTTTACTGGTATTTTGTTTATTTATTTTGATTTTTATGTGTATTTTGTATTCATTTTTTTATACGTATTTACTTCATTTTATTTGTATTTTGTATATATTTTTATAGAAATCAACGTTATTTTATGTGTATTCGTATATATATTTTGAAACAAATTTACATTGTTTTATATTTATTTTGCACATCTATTTCAATACAAGTATTTTGAATATGTATTTTCATACTAACTCAAATTATTTTTATATGTATTTTTGTATATATTTCAGTACAAATTCTAGTTATGTTATGTGTATTTTGTAAATCTATTTTCATTCATATATATATTATTTTATTGGTATTTTGTTGATTTATATTGATACGAATTTACATTATTTTATATGTACTTTTTATATATATTTTTATACGCATTTACATTATATAATATTTATTTTGAATATATAATTTTATACAAATTCATGGCATTTTATGTGTATTTGTATATATATTTTCATATAAATTTACATTATTTTATGTGTATTTTGTACATATATTTCATTACAAATTTACCTTATTTTATGTTTATTTTGTATGAGTATTTTGTACATTTATATTTATACACGTTTACTCATACAAATTTATATTATTTTATTGGTATTTTGTTTATTTATTTTGATACGAATTACATGATTATATGTGTATTTTGTACACATTTTTTTTATCCGTATTTACATTATTTAATGTGTATTTTGTTTATATATTCTCATACAAATTTACGTTATTATATGTATATTTGTATAAATATTTTGATACAAATTTACTTTATTTCATGTATTTTGTATATATATTTCAATTCAATTTTAGCTTATTTTGTGTGTATTTTGTATATATTTTCATACAAATTTAATTGCTTCTGTGTATTTTTGTATATAGTTTTATATAAATTTACGTTATTTGAATGAATAAAATGAAATAAACACGTATAAAAAAATGAATACAAAATACACATAAAATAATGTAAAATCGTATCAAAATAAATAAAAAAAATACCAATAAAAGAATGTGTATTTGTATAAATATAAATATAAAAAGTCCACATAAAATATCGTAAATTTGTATAAAACTATATACAAAAATACACAGAAGTAATTAAATTAAATAAATGTTAAATAATGTAAATGCGAATAAAAATATATATACAAAGTACATATAAAATAATACAAATTTAATTATTCTATGTGTATTTTTGTATATGTATTTTCATAAAAAAATGCTTTATTTTATTAGTATTTTGCATCTTTATTATCATACAAATTTACTTTATTTTATTGATATTCTGTGTATTTATTTTGATATGATTTTTCATTATTCTATGTATATTTTGTAAATATATTTCATACAAATGAACGTTATTTTATGTGAATTTGTTTTCATTTCATACAAATTTACATTATTTCATATGTATTTTGTACATGTATTTAAATGCAAATTTAACTAATTATATGTGTATTATGTATATCTATTTTCATACAAATCGAAATTAGTTTTGTGTATTTTAGTATATATTTTTATTCAAATTTTCGTAATTTTATGTGTATTTTGTATATTTATTTTCCTACAAATATACGTTCTTTTATTGGAATTTTGTTTATTTATTTTGATACGAATTTTCATTATTTTAGGTGTATGTGATATATATATTTTTATACTTATTTACATAATTTAATATGTATTTTGAATATACATTTTCATAGAAATTTACTCTATTTTATGTGTATTCGTATATATATTTTGATACAAATTTACATTATTTATGTGTATTTCGCATATCTATTTCAATACAAATTTTTTTTATTGTATGTGCCTTTTGTATATTTATTTTGATGCAAATTTAATTATTTTATGTGTATTTTTGTATATATATTTTTAAACAAATATGCGTTATTATATGGGTATTTTGCATCTTTATTTTCATACAAATTTACATTATTTTATTGATAGTCTGTTTATTTATTTTGAGACGATTTTACGTTATTCTGTGTATTTTGTATATATATTTTTAGACATATTTACATTATTTAATGTATATTTTGTACATATATTTTATGGAAATTTACGTTAACTTATGTGTATTTGTTTATATATTTTCATACAAATGTACATTATTTTATGTGTATTTTGTATATGTATTTCAATAAAAATTTGCCTAATTTCATGTGTATTTTCCATATCTATTTTCAAACAAATTTAAATTATTTTTGTGTATTTTTGTATATATTTTTATACAAATTTTTGTTATTTTATTTGTATTTTGTATATATATTTTCCTACAAATATACATTCTTTTAGAGGATATTTTGTTTATTTATTTTGATACGAATTTACATTATTTTATGTGTATTTTGTATATATATTTTTCTATGTATTTACATTATTTTATGTGTATTTTGTATATATTTTCATAAAAGTTTACGTAATTTTATTGTGTGTATTCTTATATATTTTGATAAAAAATTTCATTATTTTATGTGTTTTTTACATATCTATTTCAATAAAAATCTACCTTATTGTATGTGTATTTTGTATCTTTATTTTAACACAAATTCAATTATTTAATATGTATTTTTGTATATATTTTTTTTATAAATATGAGTTATTTTATGGGTATTTTGCATCTTTAATTTTATAAATTTTTACATTACGTACATATCTTTTATACGTATTTACATTATTTAATGTGTATTTTGTTTATATATTTTTATACAAATTTACGTTATTATATGTGTATTTGAATATATATTTTGATACAAATTTACATTATTTTATGTATTTTCTATATTTATTTCAATTCAAATTTAGCTTATTTTATGTGTCTTTTGTATATCTATTTTCATACAAATTTAATTATTTTTGTTTATTTTTGTATATAGTTTTATACAATTTTACGTTATTTTATGTGTATTTTGTATACATTTTCTTATACGTATTTACTTCATTTTATGTGTATTTTGCATATCTATTTCAATACAAATTTACCTTATTGTATGTGCATTTTGTATATTTATTGTAATACAAATTTAAATATTTTATGTGTATTTTGGTATATATATTTTCATAAAAAATGCGTTGTTTTATGGGTATTTTGCATCTTTATTTTCATACAAATTTACATTATTTTATTAATATTCTGTGTATTTATTTTGATACTATTTTACATTATTCTATTTGTGTTTTGTATATATTTTTTTATACATATTTACATTATTTAATGTGTATTTTCTATATATATTTCATACAAATTTACGTTATTTTAAGTGTATTTGTTTATATATTTTCATTCAAATTTACATTATTTTATGTGTATTTTGTATATGTATTTCAATAGAAATTTAACTAGTTTCATGTGCATTTTGTATATTTTTTTTTATACAAATTTTAATTATTTTTGTGTATTTTTTGAATAGAGTTTTATACAAATTTACAATATTTTATGTGTATTTTGTATATCTATTTTCATACAAATACACATTCTTTTATTGATATTTTGTTTATATATTTTGATGCGAATTTACATTATTTAATGTGTATTGTGTATATATATTTTTATACGTATTTACGTCATTTCATGTGTATTTTGTATATATATTTCTATAGAAATATACGTTATTTTATGTGTATTCGTATATATATTTTGAAACAAATATACATTGTTTTATGTGCATTTTGTATATTTTTTCAATACAAATTTACCTTATTGTACGTGCATTTTGTATATTAATTTGAATACAAATTTAATTATTCTATGTGTATTCTTGTATATGTATTTTTAAAAAAATATGCTTTATTTTATGGGTATTTTGCATTTTTATTTTCATACAAAATTACATTATTTTATTGGTATTCTGTGTATTTATTTTGATACGATTTTACATTATTCTATGTATATTTTGTATATCTATTTTATACAAATGTACGTTATTTTATGTGAATTTGTTTTCATTTCATACAAATTTACATTATTTTATGTGTATTTTGTACATGTATTTAAATACAAATTTAACTAATTATATGTGTATTTTGTATATCTATTTTCATACAAATTGAAATTTATTTTTTTGTTTTTTGTATATATTTTTATTGAAATTTTCGTAATTTTATACGTATTTTGTATATATATTTTCCTACAAATATACGTTCTTTTATCGGAATTTTGTTTATTTATTTTGATACGAGTTTTCATTTTCTTAGGTGTATTTGATATATATATTTTTATACATATTTACATAATTTTATATGTATTTTGAATATATATTTTCATAGAAATTTACTCTATATGTATATACAAAAAAACACAAAAATAATTTAAATTTGTATGAAAATAAATATACAAAATACACATAAAATTAGGTAAATTTGTATTGAAATAGATATACAAAATACACTTAAAATAATGTAAATTTGAATGAAATTATATAAACAAATACACTTAAAATAACGTTAATTTGTATAAAATATATATAAAAAATACACATTAAATAATGAAAATATGTATAAAAAAATATATACAAAACACAAATAGTATAATATAAAATCGTATCAAAATATATACACAGAATATTAATAAAATAATGTACATTTGTATGAAAACTAAGATGCAAAATACCTATAAAATAACGCATTTTTTATAAAATTATATATACCAAAATACACATAAAATATTTGAATTTGTATTAAAACAAATATACAAAATGCACATACTATAAGGTAAATTTGTATTGAAATAGATATGCAAAAAACATAAAAAACAATGTAAATTTGTTTCTAAATATATATACGAATACACATAAAATAACGTAGATTTCTATAAATATATATACAAAATACAAATAAAATTAAGTAAATACGAATCAAAAATGTATACAAAATACACATAAAATAATGAAAATTCGTGTAAATATAAATAAAAAAAATACCAATAAGAGAATGTGTATTTGTATAAATATAAATATACAAAATACACATAAAATAACGTAAATTTGTATAAAACTATATACAAAAATACACAGAAGTAATTAAATTTGTATGAAAATAGATATACAAAATACACACAAAATAGGCTAAATTTTAAATGAAATATATATACAAAATACATAAAATAAAGTAAACTCGCTTCAAAATATTTTTAACAAATACACATATAATATTTGTAAAAAAAATATATAAACAAAATACACATTAAGTAATGTAAATACGTATAAAAAAATATTTACAAAATACACAAATAATCAAGTCATTCGTATCAAAATAAATAAACAAAAAACTAATTAAATAATGTAAATTTGTATGAGAAAACATATACAAAATACACATAAAATAGCGTTTTAAGTTTCTAAAAAATATATGTACACAAAATGCACATAAAATTAGTTTGCATAAAAAAATATATACAAAACACATTAGATAATGTAAATGAGTATAAAAATATGTATACAAAATACCTATGAAAAAATCTAAATTCGTATCGAGTTAAATTAAGAAAATAACAATAAAATAATGTAATTTTGGATGAAAATATATATAGAAAATACACATAAAATAACCTAAATACAAATACAAATATACACATTAAATAATTTAAAATTGAATGAAATAAATATACAAAATAAACCTAAACTAAGGTAAATTGGTAATAAAATATATGTAAGAATACACATAAAATAATATAAATTTGTATGAAAATATATATACAAATACACATAAAATAACATGAATTTGTATAAAATTTATTTCAAAATATATACGAATACACACAATAAAATAACGTAAATTTTTATGAAAATGTGTATATAAAATACACATAAAATAGTTTAAATACGTAGAAAAATATATATACAAAATACACATAAAATAATGTAAATTCGTAAAAAATTAAATACACAAAATTCAATAAAAGAATGTATATTTGAAGGAAAATATATATATACAAAAAACAAATAAAATAACTAAAATTTGTATATAAATATATACAAAAATACACAAAAATAATTTAAATTTGTTTGAAAATAGATATGCAAAATACACATAAAGTTAGGCAAATTTGTATTGAAATACATATACAAAACTCACATAAAATAATGTAAATTTGTATGAAAATATATAAACAAATACATATAAAATCACGTAAATTTGGATAAAATATATATATACAAAATATACATTAAATATTTTAAATATGTATAAAAATATATTATATTATATATATTTTTATTGATATTTGCGTTATTTATGTGTATTTTGTATATGTTTTCTCATAGAAATTTACATTATTTTATTGGTACTTTGTCTATTTATTTTGATACGAATTACATGATTATTTGTGTATTTTGTACATTTTTTTTTATACGTATTTACATTATTTAATGTGTATTTTGTTTATATATTTTTATACAAATTTACGTTATTATATGTGTATTTGTATAGGGATTTTGATACAAATTTACATTATTTTATGTATTTTATATATATATTTCAATTCAAATTTAGCTTATTTTATGTTTATTTATGTTATTTATCTATTTATTTTAATACAAAATCAAATATTTTATGTTTTTTCGTATATATATTTTTATAAAAAATGCGTTATTTTATGGGTATTTTGCATCTTAATTTTCATACAAATTTACATTATTTTATTAATATTTTCTGTATTTATTTTGATACGATTTTACATTATTTTATTTGTGTTTTCTATATATTTTTTTATACATATTTACATTATTTAATGTTTTTTTTGTATATATATTTGATACAAATTTACGTTATTTTAAGTCTATATGTTTATATATTTTCATTCAAATTTACATTATTTTATGTGTATTTTGTATATGTATTTCAATACAAATTTACCTATTTTTATATGTTTTTTGTATATTTATTTTCATACAAGTTTAAATTATTTTTGTGTATTTTTGTATATAGTTTTATACAAATTTAGGTTATTTATGTGTATTTTGTATATCTATTTTCATACAAATACACATTCTTTTCATGATATTTTTTTATTTATTTTGACACGAATTAACATTATTTAATGTGTATTTTGTATATATATTTTTATACGTATTTACATTATTTCAAGTGTATTTTGTATATATATTTCTATAGAAATCTGCGTTATTTTATGTGTATTCGTATATATATTTTTAAACAAATTTACATTGTTTTATGTGTATTTTGCATATTTTTTCAATACAAATTTACCTTATTGTATGTGCATTTTGTATATTAATTTTAATACAAATTTGATTAATCTATTTGTATTTTTGTATATGTATTTTTATAAAAATATGCTTTATTTTATGGGTATTTTGCATCTTTATTTTCATACAAATTTACATTATTTTATTGATATTCTGTGTATTTATTTTGATATGTTTTTACATTATTCTATGTGTATTTTGTATATATATTTTATATAAAATGTATTTGTTTTCATTTCATACAAATCTACATTATTTTATGTGTTTTTTGTACATGTATTTAAATACAAATATAACTAGTTATATGTGTATTTTGTATATCTATTTTGTATGTATATTTTCATAGAAATTTACTCTATTTTATGAGTATTCGTATATATATTTTGATACAAATTTACATTATTAATGTGTATTTTGCATATCTATTTCAATACAAATTTACTTTATTGTACGTGCATTTTGTATATATATTTTAATACAAATTTAATTATTTTATATGTATTTTTGTATATATATTTTTATGCTAATATGCGTTATTATATGGATATTTTGCATCTTTATTTTCATACAAATTTACATTATTTTATTGATATTCTCTTTATTTATTTTGATACGATTTAACATTATTCTATGTGTTTTTTGTATATATTTTTTTTATACATATATACATTATTTAATGTTCATTTTGTATATATATTTTATCCAAATCTACATTATTTTATGTGTATTTGTTTATATATTTTCATACATATTTACATTATTTTATGTTTTTTTTGTATATATATTTTTCTACGTATTTAAATTATTTTATGTGTATTTTGCATATACATTTTCATAAAAAAATTACATTATTTTATTGTGTGTATAAGTATATATTTTGAAACAAATTTTATACAAATTCATGTTATTTAATGTGTATTTGTATATATATTTTCATACAAATTTATATTATTTTATGTGTATTTTTTTTTATATTTCATTACAAATTTACCTTATTTTATATATATTTTGTATATTTATTTCATTCAATTTTAAACTATTTTATGTGTATATTTGTATTTGTATTTAGGTTATTTTATGTGTATTTAGTATATATATTTTCACCCAAAATTACATTATTATATTGGTATTTTCTTAATTTAATTCGATACGAATTTAGATTATTTAATAGGTATTTTGTATACATATTTTTATACTCATTTACATTATCTAATGTGTGTTTTGTATATATATTTTTATGCAAATTTGTTTTATGTTCATTTTTGTACATATATTTTTATAGAAATTTGCGTTATTTTATGTATATAGTTTTATATAAATTTACGTTATTTTATGTGCATTTTGTGTATTTATATTTATACAAATACACATTCTTTTATTGCTATATTGTTTATTTATGTTTATACGAATTTACATTATTTTATGTGTATTTTGTATACTTTTTTGATACGTATTTACTTAATATTATGTGTATTTTGTATATGTATTTTTATAGAAATCTACGTTATTTTATGTGTATTCGCATATATATTTTGAAACAAATTTAAAACTTTTTATATGTATTTTGCATATCTATTTCAATACAAATTTACCTTATTGTATGTACATTTTGTATATTTATTTTGATACAAATTCAAATATTTTATGTGTATTTTGGTATCAATAATTTTATAAAAAATGCGTTATTTTATAGGTATTTTGCATCTTAATTTTCATACAAATTTACATTATTTTATTAATATTCTGTGTATATATTTTGATTCGATTTTACATTATTCTATTTGTGTTTTGTATATATTTTTTTATACATATTTACATTATTTAATGTGTATTTTGTATATATATTTCATACAAATTTACGTTATTATATGTGTATTTGTTTATATATTTTCTTTCATATTTACATTATTTTATGTGTACTTTGTATATGTATTTCCATAGAAATTAACCTAATTTTATGTGTATTTTGTATATTTCTTTTCATACAAATTTAAATTATTTTTGTGTATTTTTGTATATAGTTTTATACAAATTTAGGTTATTTTATGTACGCATTTACATTATTTAATGTGTGTTTTGTATATATATTTTTATCCAAAGTTAATTTATTTTACGTTCATTTTTGGACGTTTATTTTTATAGAAATTAGCGTTATTTTATATGTATTTGTAAATGTTTTCTCATACAAATTTACTTTATTTTTTTGTTATTTTGTTTATTTAGTTTGATACGAATTACATGATTATATGTGTATTTTGTACATATTTTTTATACGTATTTACATTACTTAATATGTATTTTGTATATACATTTCAATTCAAATTTAGCTTATTTTATCTGTATTTTGTATATCTATTTTCATACGAATTTAATTACTTCTGTGTATTTTTGTATATAGTTTTATACAAATTTACGTTATTTTATGTGTATTTTGTATATTTATATTTATACAAATACACATTCTTTTATTGGTATTTTGTTTATTTATTTTGATACGAATTTACATTATTTTATGTGTATTTTGTATACATTTTTTATACGTATTTACTTCATTTTACGTGTATTTTGTATATATATTTTTATACAAATCTACGTTATTTTATGTGTATTCGTATATATATTTTGAAACAAATTTACATTGTTTTATATGTATTTTGCATATCTATTTCAATGCAGATTTACCTTATTGTATGTATTTTGTATATTTATTTTAATACAAATAAATTTTTTATGTATTTTGTATATATATTAAAAAAAAATGTGTTATTTTATGGGTATTTTGCTTCTTTATTTTCATACAAATTTACATTATTTTATTAATATTTTGTGTATTTATTTTGATACGATTTTACATTATTCTATTTGTATTTTGTATATATATTTTTTTTATACAGATTTACGTTATTTTAAGTGTATTTGTTTATGTATTTTCATTCAAATTTACAGTATTTTATGTGTATTTTGTATATGTATTTCAATACAAATTTACCTAATTTTATGTGTATTTTGTATATTTATTTTCATACAAATTTAAATTATTTTGTGTATTTTGTATATAGTTTTATACAAATTTATATTTATCTTATGTATTTTGTATATTTATTTTCATACAAATACACATTCTTTTATTGACATTTTGTTTATTTATTTTGACGCGAATTTACATTATTTAATGTGTATTTTGTATATATATACTTTTATACGTATTTACATCCTTTCATGTGTATTTTGTATATTTATAAAAAATGCGTTATTTTATGGGTATTTTGCATCTTTATTTTCATACAAATTTACTTTATTTTATTTACTTTCTGTGTATTTATTTTAATACGATTTTACATTATTCTATTTGTGTTTTGTATATATATTTTTTTATACATATTTACATTATTTAATGAGTATTTTTTATATATATTTTATACAAATTTATGTTAATTTAAGTGTATTTGTTTATATATTTTTATTCAAATTTACATTATTTTATGTATTTTGTATATATTTCTTTACAAATTTACCTAATTTTATGTATTTTGTATATTTATTTTCATACAAATTTAACTTATGTTTGTGTATTTTTATATATAGTTTTATACAAATTTACGTTATTTTATGTGTATTTTGTATATGTATTTTCATACAAATACACATTCTTTTACTGATATTTTAATTATTTATTTTGACACGAATCTACATTATTTAATGTGTATTTTGTATATATATTTTTATACGTATTTACAACATTTCATGTGTATTTTGTATATATATTTCTATAGAAATCTACGTTATTTTATGTGTATTCGTATATATATTTTGAAACAAATCTACATTATTTTATGTGTATTTTGTATATATATTTCATTATAAATTTGCCTTATTTTAAGTTTATTTTTATATCTATTTTCATTCAAATTCAAATCATTTTATGTGTATATATTTATTTGTATTTACGTTATTTTATGTGTATATTCTATATATATTTTCATTCAAAATTATATTATTTTATCGGTATTTTGTTCATTTATTTCGATACGAATTTAGATTATTTCATGTGTATTTTCTATACATATACATATAGAGTAAATTTCTATGAAAATATATATTCAAAATACATATAAAATTATGTAAATAAGTATAAAAATATATATATCAAATACACCTAAAAAAAATGAAAATTCGTATCAAAATAAATAAATAAAATTCCGATAAAAGAACGTATATTTGTAGGAAAATAAATATACAAAATACACATAAAATTACGAAAATTTGAATAAAAATATACAAAATACACAAAATTAATTTCAATTTGTATGAAAATAGATATACAAAATACACATATAATTAGTTAAATTTGTATTTAAATACATGTACAAAATTTACATAAAATAATGTAAATTTGTATGAAATTAAACCAAATGTACATAAAATAACGTACATTGGTATACAATAGATATACAAAATATACATAGATAATAAAATCGTATCAAAATAAATACACAGAATATCAATAAAATAATGTAATTTTGTATGAAAATAAAGATGCAAATACCCATAAAATAAAGCATATTTTATAAAATACATATACAAAAATACACATAGAATAGCTTAATTTGTATTAAATTTAATATACAAAATGCACGTACAATAAGATAAATTTGTATTGAAAAAATATGCAAAATGCACATAAGACAATGTATATTTGTTTCAAAATATATATACGAATACACATAAAATAACGTATATTTCTATAGAAATATATATACAAAATACACATGAAATGCCGTAAATCTGTATAAAAATATATATACACAATACACATTAAATAATGTAAATTCGCATCAAAATAAATAAACAAAATATCAATAAAAGAATGTGTATTTGTATGAAAATAGATATACAAAATACACATAAAATATTGTAAATTTGTATAAAACTCTATACAAAAATACACAAAAAATAATTTAAATTTGTATAAAATATATATACAAAATACACATGAAATTAGTTAAATTTCTATTGAAATACATATACAAAATACACATAAAATAATGTAGATATGAATAGAAATATATAAACAAATACACTTAAAATAACGAAAATTTGTATGAAATATATATAGAAAATACACATTAAATAATGTAAATATGTATAAAAAAATATATACAAAGCACAAATAGAATAATGTAAAATAGTATCAAAATAAATACACAGAATATTAATAAAATAATGTAAATTTGTATGAAAATAAAGATGCAAAATACCCATAAAACAACGCATTTTTTATGAAAATATATATACCAAAATGCACATAAAATATTTAAATTTGTACTACAATAAATATACAAAATGCACATACAATAAGGTAAATTTGTATTGAAATAGATATGCAAAATACATATAAAACAATGTAAATTTGTTTCAAAATATACATACGAATACACATAAAATAACGTAGATTTCTATAAAATATATATACAAAATACACATAAAATGAAGTAAATACGTATAAGAAAATGTATACAAAATACACATAAAATAATGTAAATTCGTATCAAAATAAATAAACTAAATGCCAATAAAAGAATGTTTACTTGTATAAATATAAATATACAAAATACACATAAATTAACGTAAAATTGTATAAAACTATACAAAAATAAACAAAATAATTAAATTTGTATGAAAATAGATATACAAAAGACACATAAAATAAGCTAAATTTGAATTGAAATAAATATAGAAAATACATAAAATAATGTAAATTTGTATCAAAATATATATTCAAATACACATATAATAACGTAAATTTGTATAAAAATATATAAACAAAATACACATTAAATAATGTAAATACCTATAAAAGATATGTACGTAATGTAAAAAATTTTAAAATTAAAGATGCAAAATACCCATCAAATATCTCATATTTAAAAAAAAAAATATATACAAAAATACACATAAAATAATTAAATTTGGATTAAAATAAATATACAAAATACACATACAATAAGGTACATTTTTATTGAAATAGATATGCAAAAAACACATAAAATAATGAAAATTTTTATCAAAATATATACGAATACACACAATAAAATTACGTAAATTTTTATGAAAATATATATACAAAATACACATAAAATAATGTAAATACATAAAAAAATATATATACAAAATACACATAAAATAATGTAAATTCGTATCAAAATAAATAAACAAAATTTCCTCTAAAAGAATGTATATGTGTAGGAAAATATATATACAAAATACAAATAAAAAAAAAATTGTATAAAAATAATACAAAAATACACAAAAATAATTTAAATTTGTTTGAAAATAGATATGCAAAATACAAATGAAATTAGGCAGATTTTTATTGAAATACATATACAAAATACACATAAAATAATGTAAATTTGTATGAAAATATATAAACAAATACACATAAGATAACGTAGATTTCCATAAAATATATGTACAAAATATACATTAAATAATGTAAATATGTCTAAAAATATATATACAAAATACACAGAATAACGTAAAATCGTATCAAAATAAATAAACAGACAATCAATAAAATAATGTAAATTTGTATGAAAATAAAGATGCAAAATACCCATATAATAACGCATATTTGTTTAAAAATATATATACAAAAATACACATAAAATAATTAAATTTGCATCAAAATAAATATACAAAAGGCACATACAATAAAGAAAATTTGTATTGAAATAGATATGCGAAATACACATAAATAATGTAAATTTGTATCAAAATATATATACGAATACACATAAAATAGAGTAAATTTCTATGAAAATATATATTCAAAATACATATAAAATTATGTAAATAAGTATAAAAATATATATATCAAATACCCCTAAAATAATGAAAATTCGTATCAAAATAAATAAACAAAATTCCGATAAAAGAACATATATTTGTAGCAAAATAAATATACAAAATTCACATAAAATTACGAAAATTTGAATAAAAATATATAATAAAACACACAAAATTAATTTCAATTTGTATGAAAATAGATATACATAATACACATATAATTAGTTAAATTTGTATTTAAATACATGTACAAAATACACATAAAATAATGTAAATTTGTATGAAATGAAAACAATTTCACATAAAATAACGTTCATTTGTATGAAATATATATACAAAATATACATAGAATAATGTAAAATCGTATCAAAATAAATACACAGAATATCAATAAAATAAGGTAAATTTGTATGAAAATAAAGATGCAAAATACCCATAAAATAAAGCATTTTTTTATGAAAATACATATACAAAAATACACATAGAATAATTAAATTTGTATTAAAATTAATATACAAAATGCACGTACAATAAGGTAAATTTATATTGAAAAAATATGCAAAATGCACATAAAACAATGTATATTTGTTTCAAAATATATATACGAATACACATAAAATAACATATATTTTTATAGAAATATATATACAAAATACACATGAAATGACGTAAATACGTATAAAAATATATATACACAATACACATTAAATAATGTGAATTCGCGTCAAAATAAATAAACAAAATCTCAATAAAAAATGTGTATTTGTATGAAAATAGATATACAAAATACACATAAAATATTTTAAATTTATATAAAACTCTTTTTATAAAAATATATATACCAAAATAGTAACATATTTAAATTTGTATTACAATAAATATACAAAATGCACATACAATAAGATAGATTTATATTGAAATAGATATGCTAAATACATATAAAACAATGTAAATTTGCTTCAAAATATATATACCAATACACATAAAATAACGTAGATTACTATAAAAATATATATACAAAATACACATTAAATGAAGTAAATACGTATGAGAAATTTAATACAAAGTACACATACAATAATTAAATTTGTGTTAAAATAAATATACAAAATACACATACAATAAGGTAAATCTATATTGAAATAGATATGCAAAATAAACATAAAATAATGTAAATTTGTATCAAAACATATACGAATACACACAATAAAATAACGTAAATTTTTATGAAAATATATATAAAAAATACACATAAAATAATGTAAATACGTAAAAAAATATATATACAAAATACACATAAAATTATGTAAATTCTTATGAAAATAAATGAACAAAATTCCACTAAAAGAATGTATATTTGTTTGAAAATATAAATACAAAATACAAATAAAATAACAAAAATTTGTATAAAAATATATAAAAAATACATAAAAATAATTTAAATTTATTTGAAAATAGATATGCAAAATACACATAAAATTAGGCAAATCTGTATTGAAATACATATACAAATTACACATAAAATATTGTAAATTTGTATGAAAATATATAAACAAATACACATAAAATAGCGTAAATTTATATAAAATATATATACAAAATATACATTAAATAATGTAAATGTGTATAAAAATATATATACAAAATACACATAGAATAATGTAAAATCGTATCAAAATAAATAAACAGAATATCAATAAAATAATGTAAATTTGTATGAAAATAAAGATGCAAAATACCCAAATAATAACACATATTTTTACAAAAATACACATAAAATAATTAAATTTGTATTAAAATAAATATACAAAATACACATACAATATGGTAAATTTGTATTGAAATAGATATACAAAATAAACATAAACAATTTTAATTTGTATCAAAATATATATACGAATACCCATAAAATAGAGTAAATTTCTATGAAAATATATGTTCAAAATACAAAAAAATTATATAAATAAGTATAAGAATATACATATCAAATACACCTAAAATAATGTAAATTCGTATCAAAATAAATAAACAAAATTACGATCAAAGAACGTATATATGTAGGAAAATAAATATACAAATATAAATATATATATATATATATATATATATATATATATATATATATATATATATATATATATATATATATATATATATATAATATAATATAAAAATATATACAAAAATACACAAAATTAATTTCAATTTGTATGAAAATAGATATACAAAATACTCATATAATTAAATAAATTTGTATTTAAATACATGTACAAAATATACATAAAATTAGGTAGATTTGTATTGAAATACATATACAAAATACACATAAAATAATATTTAAATTTGAATGAAAATATATAAAAAATACACCTAAAATTACGTAAATTTGTATAAAATATATATAAAAAATACATTATGTAATTATAAGGTAATTATGTAAATATGTATAAAAAAATATATATATAGAAAACACAAATAGAATAATATAAAATAGTATCAAAATAAATACACAGAATCTTAATAAAATAATGTAAATTTGTATGTAAATTAAGATGCAAAATACCCATAAAGAAACGCATTTTTTTTAAATATATATACCAAAATACACATAAAATATTTGAATTTGTATTAAAATAAATATACAAAATGCACATACAATAAGGTAAATTTGTATTGAAATAGATATGCAAAATACATATAAAACAATGTAAATTTGTTTCAAAATATATATACGAATACACACAAAATAACGTAGATTTCTATAAAAATATATACAAAATACACATAAAAAGAAGTAAATACGTATAAACAAATGTATACAAAATACAGATAAAATAATGTAAATTCGTATCAAAATAAATAAACAAAATACCAATAAAAGAATGTGTATTTGTATAAATATAAATATACAAAATACACATAAAATAACGTAAATTTGTATTAAACTATATACAAAAATACACAGAAGTAATTAAATTTGTATGAAAATATATATACAAATTAAAAATAAAATAAGCTAAATTTGAATTGAAATGTATATACAAAATACATAAAATAATGTAAATTTGTATCAAAATATTTACACAAATACACATTTAATAACGTTAATATGTTTAAACAAAACACATTAAGTAATGTAAATACGTAAAAAAATATGTACAAAATACACATATAATCATGTAATTCGTATCAAAATAAATAAACAAAATAGCAATAAAATAATAATAATAATAATAAATGGTCTATTCATTTGTAGGAAGCCATTAAATAATGTAAACTCGAGTCAAAATAAATAAACAAAATATCAATAAAAGAATGTGTATTTGTATGAAACTAGATATAGAAAATACACATAAAATAAGCTAAATTTGTATAAAACTATATACAAAAAAACACAAAAATAATTTAAATTTGTATGAAAATAAATATACAAAATACACATAAAATTAGGTAAATTTGTATTGAAATACATATACAAAATACATTTAAAATAATGTAAATTTGAATGAAATTATATAAAGAAATACACTTAAAATAACGTAAATTTGTATAAAATATGTATAAAAAATAAACATTAAATAATGAAAATATGTATAAAAAAATATATACAAAACACAAATAGTATAATATAAAATCGTATCAAAATATATACACAGAATATTAATAAAATAATGTAAATTTGTATGAAAACTAAGATGCAAAATACCTAAAAAATAACGCATTTTTATAAAATTATATATACCAAAATAGACATAAAATATTTGAATTTGTATTAAAATAAATATACAAAATGCACATACAATAAGGTAAATTTGTATTGAAATAGATATGCAAAATACATATAAAACAATGTAAATTTCTTTCAAAACATATATACGAATACACATATAATAACGTAGATTTCTATAAAAATATATATACTAAATACACATAAAATTAAGTAAATACGAATAGAAAAAGTACACAAAATACACATAAAATAATGTAAATTCGTATAAATATAAATAAACAAAATACCAATAAAAGAATGTGTATTTGTATAAATATAAATATACAAAATGCACATAAAATAACATAAATTTGTATAAAACTATATACAAAAATACACAGAAGTAATTAAATTTGTTTGAAAATAGATATACAAAATACACACAAAATAAGCTAAATTTGAATTGAAATATATATACAAAATACATAAAATAAAGTAAATTTGTTTCAAAATATTTTTAACAAATACACATATAATAACGTAAATTTGTATAAAAATATATAAACAAAATACACATTAAGTAATGTAAATACGTATAAAAAAATATGTACAAAATACACAAATAATCATGTCATTCGTATCAAAATAAATAAACAAAAAACTAATTAAATAATGTCAATTTGTGTGAGAAAACATATACAAAATACACATAAAATAACGCAAATTTCTATAAAAATATATGTACAAAAATGCACATAAAATTAATTTGCATAAAAATATATATACAAAACACACATTAGATAATGTAAATGAGTATAAAAATATGTATACAAAATACCTATGAAATAATCTAAATTCGTATCGAGTCAAATTAAGAAAATAACAACAAATTAATGTAATTTTGGATGAAAATATATATAGAAAACACACATAAAATAACCTAAATACAAATACAAATAAACACATTAAATAATTTAAAATTAAATGAAATAAATATACAAAATAAACATAAAATAAAGTAAATTTGTAATAAAATATATGTAAAAATACACATAAAATAATATAAATTTGTGTGAAAATATATATACAAATACACATAAAATAACATGAATTTGTATAAAATTTGTTTCAAAATATATACGAATACACACAATAAAATAGCATAAATTTTTATGAAAATGTATATATAAAATACACATAAAATAATTTAAATACGTAGAAAAATATATATACAAAATACACATAAAATAATGTAAACTCGTAACAAAATAAATACACAAAATTCCAATAAAAGAATGTATATTTGTAGGAAAATATATATACAAAAAACAAATAAAATAACTAAAATTTGTATAAAAATATATACAAAAAAACACAAAAATAATTAAAATTTGTTTGAAAATAGATATGCAAAATACACATAAAGTTAGGCAGTTATTGAAATACATATACAAAACTCACATAAAATAATGTAAATTTGTATAAAAATATATATACAAATACACATAAAATAACGTAAATTTGGATAAAATATATATATACAAAATATACATTAAATATTTTAAATATGTATAAAAATGTATTATATTATATATATTTTTATTGACATTTGCGTTATTTATGTGTATTTTGTATATGTTTTCTCATAGAAATTTACATTATTTTATTGGTATTTTGTCTATTTATTTTGATACGAATTACATGATTGTTTATTTTGTACATTTTATACGTATTTACATTATTTAATGTGTATTTTATATATTTTTTACAAATTACGTTATATATATGTGTATTTTTTATATATATTTCAATTCAAATTTAGCTTATTTTATGTATTTTTATATCTATTTTAATACAAATTTAATTACTTTTATGTATTTTACATAGTTTTATATAAATTTACGTTATTTTATGTGTATTTAGTATATTTATATTTATACAAACACATTCTTTTATTAGTATTTTGTTTATTTATTTTGATACGAGTTTACATTATTTTATGTATTTTGTATACATTTTTATACGTTTTACTTAATTATATGTATTTTGTATATATTTTATAGAAATCTACGTTATTTTAGGTGTATTCCTTTATATATTTTGAAACAAATTTACATTGTTTTATATGTATTTTATATCTATTTCAATACAAATTTACCTTATTGTATGCATTTGTATACTTATTTTAATACAAAATCAGATATTTTATGTGTTTTCGTATATATATTTTTATAAAAAATGCGTTATTTTATGGGTATTTTGCATCTTAATTTTCATACAAATTTACATTATTTTATAAATATACAAAATACACATGAAAGGATGTAAATACGTATAAATATATATATATATATATATATATATATATATATAGATATATATATATATATATATATATATATATATATATATAGATATATATAAATATATATATCTAAATATATATATACAAAATACATTAAATAATGTAAATTCGTGTCAAAATAAATAAACAAAATATCAATAAAAGAATGTGTATTTGTATGAAAATATATATACAAAATACACATAAGATAACATAAATTTGTATAAAACTATATACAAAAATACACAAAAATAATTTAAATTTGTATGAAAATACATAAACAAATATACTTAAAATAACGTAAATTTGAATAAAAAAATATATACAAAACACAAATAGAATAATGTAAAATCGTATCAGAATAAATACACAGAATATTAATAAAATAATGTAAATTTGTATGAAAATAAAGATGCAAAATACCCATAAAATAACGCTTTTTTTTATAGAAATATATCTATACAAAAATACAAAAAAAAAATTAATTTGTATTAAAATATATATACAAAATACACATACAATAAGGTAAATCTGTATTGAAATAGATATGCAAAATACACATCAATAATGTAAATTTGTATCAAAATATATATACGAATACTCATAAAATATAGTAAATTTCTATGAAAATAAAATAATGTAAGTTTGTACGAAAATAAAGATGCAAAATTCCCATAAAATAGGTCATTTCTTATAAAAATATATATACCAAAATACACATAAAATATTTAAATTTGTATTGTAATAAATATACAAAATGCACATACAATAAGGTAAATTTATATTGAATTTTCATTTTTTTAGGTGTATTTGATATATATATTTTTATACTTATTTACATAATTTTATATGTTTTTTCAATATATATTTTCATAGAAATTTACTCTATATGTATAAATATAGAAAATACACATGAAATAATCTAAATTCGTATCGAAAAAAATGAACAAAATACCGATAAAATAATGTAATTTTGAATGAAAATATATATAGAAAATACACATAAAAGAACGTATATACAAATAAATATATACACATAAAATAATTTGAATTTGAATGAAAATAGATATAAAAATAAACATAAAATAAAGCAAATTTGTAATGAAATATATATACAAAATACACATAAAATAATGAGGATTTGTTTCAAAATATATATACGAATACACTTAAAATAACGTAGATTTCTATAGAAATATATATACAAAATACACATGAAATGATGTAAATACGTATAAAAATATATATACAAAATACACATTAAATAATGTAAATTCGTGACAAAATAAATAAGGAAAATATCAATAAGAGAATATGTATTTGTATGAAAATACACATAAAATAACGTAAATTTGTATAAAACTATATATAAAAATACACAAAAATAAACTAAATTTGTATGAAAATAAATATACAAAATACATATAAAATTAGGTAAATTTGTATTGAAATACATATACAAAATACACATAAAATAATGTAAATTTGAATAAAAATATATAAACAAATACACTTCAATTAACGTAAATTTGTATAAAATATACATACAAAATACTCATTAAATAATGTAAATATGTATAAAAAATATATATACAAAACACAAATAGAATAATGTAAAATCGTATCAAAAAAAATACACAGAATGTTAATAAAATAATGTAAATTTGTATGAAAATAAAGATGCAAAATACCCATAAAATAACGCATTTTTTTTATAAAAATATATTTACAAAAATACACATAAAAAATTAATTTGTATTAAAATAAATATACAAAATACACATACAATAAGGTAAATCTGTATTGAAATAGATATGCAAAATACATATAAAACAGTGTAAATTTGTTTCAAAATATATATACGAATACACATAAAATAACGTAGATTTCTATAAAAATATATATACAAATAAATAAATGAATAAATGAAGTAAATACGTATAAAAAAAATGTATACAAATTACACATAAAATAATGTAAATTCGTATCAAAATAAATAAACAAAATACCAAAAAAAGAATGTGTATTTGTATAAATATAAATATACAAAATACACATAAAATAACGTAAATTTGTATAAAACTATATACAAAAATACACAAAAGTAATTAAATTTGTATGAAAATAGATATACAAAATAGACACAAAATAAACTAAATTTGAATTGAAATATATATATATATATATATATATATATATATATATATATATATATATATATATATATATATATATATATATATATATATATATATATATATATATATATATATATATATATATATATATATATATATATACAAAATACATAAAATAAAGTAAATTTGTATCAAAATATTTATACAAATACACACACAATAAGGTAAATTTGTATGAAAATATATAAACAAAATACACATTAAATAATGTAAATACGTATAAAAAATATGTACAAAATACACATATAATCATGTAATTCGTATCAAAATAAATAAACAAAACACCAATGAAATAATATAAATTTGTATAAAAAAACATATACAAAAAACACATAAAATAACGTAAATTTCTATGAAAATATATGTACAAAAATGCACATCAAATAAATTTGCATAAAAATATGAGTATAAAAAAAATATGAGTATAAAAATATGTATACAAAATACCTATGAAATAATCTAAATTCGTATCGAATTAAATTAAGAAAATACCAATAAACTAATGTAGTTTTGGATGAAAATATATATAGAAAAAACACATAAAATAACCTAAATACAAATACAAATATACACATAAAATAATTTAAAATTGAATGAGATAAATATACAAAATAAACATAAAATAAGGTAAATTTGTAATGAAATATATGTAAAAATACACATAAAATAATATAAATTTGTATCAAAATACATATATACAAATATACATTAAATAACAAGAATTTGTATAAAATTTGTATCAAAATATATACGAATACACACAATAAAATAACGTATCAAAATAAATAAACAGAATATCAATAAAATAATGTAAATTTGTATGAAAATAAAAATGCAAAATATCCATATAATAACGCATATTTGCATAAAAATATATACAAAATACATATAAAATAATTAAATTTGTATTAAAATAAATATACAAAATGCATACAATAAAGTAAATTTGTATTGAAATAGATATGCAAATACACATCAATAATGTAAATTTGTATCAAAATATATATACGAATACTCATAAAATAGAGTAAATTTCTATGAAAATAAAATAATGTAAGTTTGTATGAAAATAAAGATGCAAAATTCCCATAAAATAGCGCATTTCTTATAAAAATATATATACCAAAATGCACATAGAATATTTAAATTTGTATTGAAATAAATATACAAAATGCACATACAATAAGGTAAATTTGTATTGAAAGAGATATGCAAAAATACATATAAAACAATGTAAATTTGTTTCAAAATATATATACGAATACAAATAAAATAACGTAATTTCTATAAAAATATATATACAAAATACACATAAAATTAAGTAAATACGTATAAAAAAATGTATACAAAATACACATAAAATAATGTAAATTCGAATTAAAATAAATAAACAAAATACCAAGAAAAGAATGTGTATTTGGATAAATATAAATATACAAAATACACATACAAAATAAACATAAAATAAGGTAGATTTGTAATAAAATATATGTACAAAATACATATAAAATAATGTAAATTTATATGAAAATATATATACAAATACACATAAAATACCATGAATTTGTAAAAAAATATATATTCAAAATAAATATTAAATAATGTAAATGCGTATAAAAATATATATACAAAGTACATATAAAACAATGTAAATTCGTATACAAAATATACTTAAAATAATGTAAATTTGAATGAAAATATATAAACATATACACTTAAAATTACGTAAATTTGTATCAAATATATATACAAAAAAATATTAAATAATGTAAATATCTATAAAAAATATATATACAAAACAAAAATAAAATCATGTAAAATCGTATCAAAATAAATACAGAAAATATTAATAAAATAATGTAAATTTGTATGAAAATTAAGATGCAAAATACCCATAAAATAACGCATTTTTTATAAAAATATATTTACGAAAAAACATAAAATATTTGATTTTGTATTAAAATAAATAGATATACAAAATACACATAAAATAAGCTAAATTTGAATTGAAATATATATACAAAATACTTAAAATAATGTAAATTTGTATCAAAATACCTATACAAATACACATATAATAACGTAAATTCGTATAAAAATATATAAACAAAATACACATTAAATAATGTAAATACGTATAAAAAAATGTAAAAAATACACAAATAATCATGTAATTCGTATCAAAATAAATAGACAATATACCAATAAAATAATGTAAATTTCTATGAGAAAACATATACAAAATACACATAAATAACGCAAATATCAATAAAAATATATATAATATAATATATTTTTATACATATTTAAAATATTTAATGTATATTTTATATATATATATATATTTTATCCAAATTTACGTGATTTTATATGTATTTGTTTATATATTTTCATACAAATTTACATTATTTTATGTGAGTTTTGTATATGTTTTTCAATACAAATTTGCCTAACTTTATGTGTATTTTGAATATCTATTTTCAAACAAATTTAAACTATTTTTGTGTATTTTTGTATATATTTTTATACAAATTTTAGTTATTTTATTTGTTTTTTGTATATATATTTTCCTACAAATATACATTCTTTTATTGGAATTTTGTGTATTTAATTTTTTACGAATTTATATTATTTTATGTGTATTTTGTATATATATTTTTCTACATATTTAAACTATCTTATGTGTATTTTATATAAACATTATCATAAAAATTTACGTTATTTTATTGTGTGTATTCGTATATATTTTGAAACAAATTTTATACAAATTCATGTTATTTTATGTGTATTTGTATATATATTTTCATGCAAATTTATATTATTTTATGTGTATTCTTACATATATTTTATTACAAATTTACCTTATTTTATGTTTATTTTGTATATTTATTTCATTTAATATAATAAAATTTAAATTTATTGTATATGCATTTTGTATATTAATTTTAATACAAATTTAATTATTCTATGTGTATTTTTCTATATGTATTTTTATAAAAATATGCTTTATTTTATGGGTATTTTGCATCTTTATTTTCATACAAATTTACGTTATTTTATTGATATTCTGCTCATTCATTTTGATACGATTTGACATTATTCTATGTGTATTTTGTATATATTTTTCATACAAATTTACGTTATTTTATGTGTATTTGTTTATATATTTTGACACAAATTTATAATATTTTATGGGTATTTTGTATATATATTTCAAAAGAAATTTACCTAGTTTTATGTGTATTTTGAATATCTATTTTCATACAAACTCAAATTATTTTTATGTATTTTTGTATATATTTCAATACAAATTTTATTTAGGTTATGTGTATTTTGTAAATCTATTTTCATTCAAATATATATTATTTTATTGGTATTTTGTTGATTTATAATGATACGAATTTACATTATTTTATATTTACTTTGTATATATATTTTTATACGCATTTACATATTTAATATTTATTTTGAAAATATAATTTTATACAAATTCATGGTATTTTATGTGTATTTGTATATATATTTTCATATATATTTACATTATTTTATGTGTATTTTGTACACATTAAATACTGTAAATTCGCGTCAAAATAAATAAACAAAATATCAATAAAAGAATGTGTATTTGTATGAAAATAGATATACAAAATACACATAAAATAACCTAAATTTGTATCAAACTATATACAAAAATACACAAAAATATTTTAAATTTGTATGAAAATAAATATACAAAATACACATAAAATTAGGTAAATTTGTATTGAAATACATATACAAAATACACATAAAATAATGTAAATTTGAATGAAAAGACATAAACAAATACACTTAAAATAACGTAAATTTGTATAAAAAAATATATACAAAACACAAATAGAATAATGTAAAATCGTATCAAAATAAATACACAGAATATTAATAAAATAATGTAAATTTGTATGAAAATAAAGAGGCAAAATACCCATAAAATAACAATTTTTTTTTATTTATAAAAATATATATACCAAAATACACATAAAAAATTAAATTTGAATTAAAATAAATATATAAAAAACACATACAATAAGGTAAATTTGTATTGAAATAGATATGTAAAATACATATAAAACAATGTAAATTTGTTTCAAAATATATATACGACTACACATAAAATAACGTAGATTTCTATAAAAATATATATACAAAATACACATAAAATGAAGTAAATACGTATAAAAAAATGTGTACAAAATACACATAAAATAATGTAAACTCGTATCAAAATAAATATACAAAATACCAATAAAAGGATGTGTATTTGTATAAATATAAATATACAAAATACACATAAAATAACGCAAATTTATATAAAACTATATACAAAAATACACAGAAGTATTTTAATTTGTATAAAAATAGATATACAAAATAAGGTAAATTCGTTTCAAATTCAATAAACAAAATTCAGATAAAAGAAAGTATATTTGTAGAAAAAATAAATATACAAAATACACATAAAATAACGAAAATTTGTTTGAAAATATATAAAAAAATAAACAAAAATAATTTCAATTTGTATGAAAATAAATATACAAAATACACATGTATTTTGTATATCTATTTTCACACAAATTTAATTACTTTTGTGTATTTTTGCATATAGTTTTATATAAATTTACGTTATTTTATTTGTATCTTGTATAATTATATTTATACAATACACATTCTTTTATTGCTATTTTGTATGAGTAAACGTGTATGTTGCATATTTTTTCAATACAAATTTACCTTATTATATACGCATTTTGTATATTAATTTTAATATATGTGTATTTGAATATATATTTTGATACAAATTTACATTATTTTATGTATTTTCTATACTTATTTCAATTCAAATTTAGCTTATTTTATGTCTTTTGTATATCTATTTTCATACAAATTTAATTATTTTTGTTTATTTTTGTATATAGTTTTATACAATTTTACGTTATTTTATGTGTATTTTGTATATTTATATTTATACAAGTAAACATTCTTTTATTGGCATTTAGTTTATTTATTTTGATACGAGTTTACATTATTTTATGTGTATTTTGCATGCCTTTTTTTATACGTATTTACTTCATTTTATGTGTATTTTGTATAATTATTTTCATAGAAATCTACGTTATTTTGTGTGTATTCGTATATATATTTTGAAAAAAAATTACATGGTTTTTATGTATTTTGCATATCTATTTCAATACAAATTTACCTTATTGTATGTGCATTTTGTATATTTATTTTAATACAAATTCAAATATTTTATGTGTGTCTTGGTATAAATATTTTTATAAAAAATGCGTTATTTTATGGGTATTTTGCATCTTAATTTTCATTCAAATTTACATTATTTTATTAATATTCTGTGTATTTATTTTGATACGATTTTATATTATTCTATTTGTGTTTTGTATATATTTTTTTATACATATTTACATTATTTAATGTGTATTTTTTATATATATTTTATACAAATTTACGTTATTTTAAGTGTATTTGTTTATATATTTTCATTCAAATTTACATTATTTTATGTGCATTTTGTAAATGTATTTCAATACAAATTTACCTAATTTTATGTGTATTTTGTATATTTATATTCACACAAATTAAAATTATTTTTGTGTATTTTTGTATATAGTTTTATACAAATTTAGGTGATTTTATGTGTATATTGTATATCTATTTTCATACAAATACACATTCTTTTATTGATATTTTGTTTATTTATTTTGACGCGAATTTACATTATTTAATGTGTATTTTATATATATATATATATTTTTATACGTGTTTACATCATTTAATGTGTATTTTGTTTATATTTCTATAGAAATCTACGTTGATTTATGAGTGTTCGTATATAGATTTTGAAATAAATTTACACTGTTTTATGTGTATTTTGCATATTTTTTCAATACAAATTTACCTTATTGTATAGGCATTTTGTATATTAATTTTAAAACAAATTTAAGTATGCTATGTGTATTTTTGTATATGTACTTTTATAAAAATATGCTTTATTTTATGGGTATTTTGCATTTTTATTTTCATACAAATTTACATTATTTTATTTATATTCTGTTTATTTTTTTTTAAACAATTTTACATTATTCTATGTGTATTTTGTATATCTATTTTTATACGTATTTACTTAATTTATGTGTATTTTGTATATATATTTTTATAGAAATCTACGTTATTTTATGTGTATTCGTATATATATTTTGAAACAAATTTACATTGTTTTATATGTATTTTTGCATATCTCTTTCAATGAATGTTTACCTTATTGTATGTGCATTTTGTATATTTAGTTCAATACAAATTTAAATATTTTATGTGTATTTTGGTATATATATTTTTATAAGAAATGCGCTATTTGATGGGAATTTTGCATCTTTATTTTCATACAAATTTACATTATTTTATTAATATTCGGTGTATTTATTTTGATACGATTTCACATTATTCTATTTGTTTTTTGTATATATTTTTTTATACATATTTACATTATTTAATGTGTATCTTGCATATATATTTCATAATGTAAATGAGTATAAAAATATGTATACAAAATACCTATGAAATAATCTAAATTCGTATCGAGTTAAATTAAGAAAATAACAATAAAATAATGTAATTTTGGATGAAAATATATATAGAAAACACACATAAAATAACCTAAATACAAATACAAATATACACATTAAATAATTTAAAATTGAATGAAATAAATATACAAAATAAACATAAAATAAGGAAAATTTGTAATAAAATATATGTAAGAATACACATAAAATAATATAAATTTGTATGAAAATATATATACAAATACACATAAAATAACATGAATTTGTATAAAATGTTTCAAAATATATACGAATACACACAATAAAATAACGTAAATTTTTATGAAAATGTATATATAAAATACACATAAAATAGTTTAAACACGAAGAAAAATATATATACATACATAATATAATGTAAATTCTTTAAATATTATATACTCAAAATTCCAATAAAATAATGTATATTTGTAGGAAAATATATCTAAAAAATACATATAAAATAACTTAAATTTTTATAAAAATATATACAAAAATACACAAAAATAATTTAAATTTGTTTGAAAATAGATAAGCAAAATACACATAAAGTTAGGCAAATTTGTATTGAAATACATATACAAAACTCACAAAAAATAATGTAAATTTGTATGAAAATATATAAACAAATACATATAAAATCACGTAAATTTGGATAAAATATATATATACAAAATATACATTAAATATTTTAAATATATATATAAAAATATATTATATTTTATATTTTTTTATTGATATTTGCGTTATTTATGTGTATTTTGTATATGTTTTCTCATAGAAATTTACATTATTTTATTGGTATTTTGTCTATTTATTTTCATACGTATTACATGATTATTTGTGTATTTTTTACATTTTTTTATACGTATTTACATTATTTAATGTGTATTTTGTTTATATATTTTTATACAAATTTACGTTATTATATGTGTATTTGTATAGGTATTTTGATACAAATTTACATTATTTTATGTATTTTGTATATATATTTCAATTCAAATTTAGCTTATTTTATGTGTATTTTGTATATGTATTTATTTTAATACAAAATCAAATATTTTATGTTTTTTCGTATATATATTTTTATAAAAAATGCGTTATTTTATAGGTATTTTGCATCTTAATTTTCATACAAATTTACATTATTTTATTAATATTTTCTGTATTTAGTTTGATACGATTTTACATTATTTTATTTGTGTTTTGTATATATTTTTTTATACATATTTACATTATTTAATGTTTTTTTGTATATATATTTGATACAAATTTACGTTATTTTAAGTCTATATGTTTATATATTTTCATTCAAATTTACATTATTTTATGTGTATTTTGTATATGCATTTCAATACAAATTTACTTATTTTTATATGTTTTTTGTATATTTATTTTCATACAAGTTTAAATTATTTTTGTGTATTTTTGTTTATAGTTTTATACAAATTTAGGTTATTTTATGTGTATTTTGTATATCTATTTTCATACAAATACACATTCTTTTCATGATATTTTGTTTATTTATTTTGACACGAATTAACATTATTTAATGTGTATTTTTTACGTATTTACATTATTTCAAGTGTATTTTGTATATATATTTCTATAGAAATCTGCGTTATTTTATGTGTATTCGTATATATATTTTGAGACAAATTTACATTGTTTTATGTGTATTTTGCATATTTTTTCAATACAAATTTATCTTATTGTATGTGCATTTTGTATATTAATTTTAATACAAATTTGATTAATCTATGTGTATTTTTGTATATGTATTTTTATAAAAATAGCTTTATTTTATGGGTATTTTGCATCTTTATTTTCATACAAATTTACATTATTTTATTGATATTCTGTGTATTTATTTTAATATGATTTTACATTATTCTATGTGTATTTTGCATATATATTTTATATAAAATGTATTTGTTTTCATTTCATACAAATCTACATTATTTTATGTGTTTTTTGTACATGTATTTAAATACAAATTTAACTAGTTATATGTGTATTTTGTATATCTATTTTACGTGCATTTTGTATATTTATTTTAATACAAATTTAACTATTTTATATGTATTTTTGTATATATATTTTTATGCAAATATGCGTTATTATATGGATATTTTGCATCTTTATTTTCATACAGATTTACATTATTTTATTGATATTCTCTTTATTTATTTTGATACGATTTAACATTATTCTATGTGTATTTTGTATATATTTTTTTATACATATTTACATTATTTAATGTTCATTTTGTATATATATTTTATCCAAGTTTACATTATTTTATGTGTATTTGTTTATATATTTTCATTCAAATTTACATTATTTTATGTGTTTTTTGTATATATATTTTTCTACGTATTTAAATTATTTTATGTGTATTTTGTATATACATTTTCATAAAAAATTACGTTATTTTATTGTGTGTATAAGTATATATTTTGATACAAATTTTATACAAATTCATGTTATTTAATGTGTATTTGTATATATATTTTCATACAAATTTATATTATTTTATGTGTATTTTTTCATATATTTCATTACAAATTTACCTTATTTTATGTTTATTTTGTATATTTATTTCATTCAATTTTAAATTATTTTATATGTATATTTGTATTTGTATTTAGGTTATTTTATGTGTATTTTGTATATATATTTTCATCCAAAATTACATTATTTTATTGATATTTTCTTAATTTAATTCGATACGAATTTAGATTATTTCATAGGTATTTTGTATACATATTTTTATACTCATTTACATTATCTAAAGTGTGTTTTGTATATATATTTTTATGCAAATTTATTTTATGTTAATTTTTGTACATATATTTTTATAGAAATTTGCGTTATTTTATGTATATAGTTTTATATAAATTTACGTTATTTTATGTGCATTTTTTACATTTATATTTATACAAATACACATTCTTTTATTGGTATATTGTTTATTTACATTTATACGAATTTACATTATTTTATGTGTATTTTGTATACATTTTTTATACGTATTTACTTAATATTATGTATATTTTGTATATGTATTTTTGTAGAAATCTACGTTGTTTTATGTGTATTCGTATATATATTTTGAAACAAATTTACATTATTTTATATGTATTTTGCATATCTATTTCAATACAAATTTACCTAATTGTATGTGCATTTTGTATATTTATTTTAATACAAATTCAAATATTTTATGTGTATTTTGGTATCAATAATTTTTAAAAAAATGCGTTATTTTATAGGTATTTTGCATCTTAATTTTCATACAAATTTACATTATTTTATTAATATTCTGTGTATATATTTTGATACGATTTTACATTATACTATTTGTGTTTTGTATATATTTTTTTATACATATTTACTTTATTTAATGTGTATTTTGAATATATATATTTCATACAAATTTACGTTATTATATGTGTATTTGTTTATATATTTTGTTTCAAATTTACATTATTTTAAATGTATTTTGTATATGAGTTTCAATACAAATTAACCTAATTTTATGTGTATTTTGTATATTTCTTTTCATACAAATTTAAATTATTTTTGTGTATTTTTGTATATAGTTTTATACAAATTTAGGTTATTTTATGTACGCATTTACATTATTTAATGTATGTTTTGTATATATATTTTTATCCAAAGTTAATTTATTTTACGTTCATTTTTGGACATATATTTTTATGGAAATTAGCGTTATTTTATATGTATTTGTATATATTTTCTCATACAAATTTACATTATTTTATTGATATTTTGTTTATTTAGTTTGATACGAATTACATGATTATATGTGTATTTTGTACATATTTTTTATACGTATTTACATTACTTAATGTGTATTTTGTTTATATATTTTTAAACAAATTTACGTTATTATATGTATTTTTATAAATATTTTGATGCACATTTTCATTATTTTATGTATTTTGTATATACATTTCAATTCAAATTTATCTTATTTTATCTGTATTTTGTATATCTATTTTCATACGAATTTAATAACTTCTGTGTATTATTGTATATAGTTTTATACAAATTTACGTTATTTTATGTGTATTTTGTATATTTATATTTATACAAATACACATTCTTTTATTGGTATTTTGTTTATTTATTTTGAAACGAATTTACATTATTTTTAGTGTATTTTGTATACATTTTCTTATACGTTTTTACTTCATTTTATGTGTATTTTGTATATATATTTTTATACAAATCTACGTTATTTTATGTGTATTCGTATATATATTTTGAAACAAATTTACATTGTTTTATATGTATTTTGCATATCTATTTCAATACAGATTTACCTTATTGTATGTGTATTTTGTATATTTATTTTAATACAAATTAATTTTTTCATGTGTATTTTGGTATATATATTTCTATAAAAAAATGCGTTATTTAATGGGTATTTTGCATCTTTATTTTCATACAAATTTACATTGTTTTATTAAGATTCTGTGTATTTATTTTGATACGATTTTACATTATTCTATTTGTGTTTTGTATATATTTTTTTATACATATTTACATTATTTAATTTGTATTTTGTATATTTTAAAACAAATTTACGTTATTTTATGCGCATCTGTTAAAATATTTTGATACAAATTTACATTATTTTATGTATTTTGTATATATATTTCAATACAAATTTAGTTTCTTTTATGTATATTTTGTATATCTATTTTCATTCGTATCAAAATAAATAAACAAAATAGCAACAAAATAATGTAAATTTGTATGAGAAAACATATACAAATACACATAAAATAACGCAAATTTCTAAAAAAATATATGTACAAAAATGCACATAAAATAAAGTAAATTTGCATAAAAATATATATACAAAACACACATTAAATAAAGTAAATGCGTATATAAAATAACCTAAATTTGTATAAAACTATATACAAAAATACACAAAAATATTTAAAATTTATATGAAAAGAAATATACAAAAAACACATAAAACTAGGTAAATTTGTATTGAAATACATATACAAAATACACATAGAATATGTTAAATTTGAATGAAAATATATAAATAAATACACTTAAAATAACGTAAATTTGTATAAAATATATATGCAAGATACACATTAAATAATGTAAATTTGTATAAAAAAATATATACAAAAAAAATAGAATAATGTAAAATCCTATCAATATAAATACACAGAATATCAATAAAATAATGTAAATTTGTATGAAAAGAGAGATGCAAAATTCCCATAAAATAGCGCATTTTTTTAAAAAATATATATACCAAAATACACATAAAATATTTAAATTTGTATTGAAATAAATATACAAAATGCATATACAGTAAGGTAAATATGTATTGAAAGAGATATTCAAAAATACATATAAAACAAAGTAAATTTGTTTCAAAATATATATACGAATACACATAAAATAACGTAGATTTCTATAGAAATATATATACAAAATACACATGAAATTATGTAAATACGTATAAAAATATATATACAAAATACATATTTAGGTAAATTCGTGTCAAAATAAATAAAAAAAATATCATGAAAAGAATGTGTATTTGTATGAAAATAAATAATAGATAATAAATTTGTATGAAATATATATGCAAGATACACATTAAATAATGTAAATATGTATAAAAAAAAAATATATACAAAAAACAAATAGAATAATGTGAAATCGTATCAAAATAAATACACCGAATATTAATAAAATAATGTAAATTTGTATGAAAATAAAGATGCAAAATTCCCATAAAATAGCGCATTTCTTATAAAAATAAATATACCAAAATACACATAAAATATTTAAATTTGTATTGAAGTAAATATACAAAATGCACATACAATAAGGTAAACTTCTATTGAAAGAGATATACAAAAATACATATAAGACAATGTAAATTTGTTTCAAAATATATATACGAATACACATAAAATAACGTAGATTTCTATAAATATATATATACAAAATACACATAAATTAAGTAAATACGTATAAAAAAGATATACAAAATACAAATTGGCCTAACTTTATGTGTATTTTGCATATCTATTTTCAAAAAAGCTTAAATTATTTTTGTGTATTTTTGTATATATTTTTATACAAATTCTGGTTATTTTATTTGTTTTTTGTATGTATGTTTTCCTACAAATATACATTCTTTTATTGGAATTTCGTGTATTTAATTTTTTACGAATTTACATTATTTTATGTGTATTTTGTATATATATTTTTCTACGTATTTAAATTATTTTATGTGTATTTTATATATACATTTTCATAAAAAATTACGTTATTTTATTGTGTGTATTCGTATATATTTTGAAACAAATTTTATGTTATTTATGTGTATTTGTATATATATATTCATACAAATTTATATTAGTTCATGTGTATTCTTACATATATTTTATTACAAATTTACCTTATTTTATGTTTATTTTGTGTATTTATTTCATTCAATTTTAAATTATTTAATGTGTATATTTGTATTTGTATTTGTATCGTAAATTTGTATAAAACTATATACAAAAATACACAGAACAAATACACATTCTTTTATTGGTATTTTGTTTATTTATTTTGTTTCGAATTTATATTATTTATGTGTATTTTGTTTACATTTTTTTATACGTATTTACCTAATTTTATGTGTATTTTGTATACATATTTTTATAGAAATCTACGTTATTTTATGTGTATTCGTATATATATTTTGAAACAAATTTACAATTTTTTATATGTATTTTTGCATATCTCTTTCAACAGAAGTTTACCTTATTGTATGTGCATTTTGTATATTTATTTCATTACAAATTTAAATATTTTATGTGTATTTTGGTATATATATTTTTATAAGAAATGCGCTATTTGATGGGAATTTTGCATCTTTATTTTCATACAAATTTACATTATTTTATTAATATTCGGTGTATTTATTTTGATACGATTTTACATTATTCTATTTGTTTTTTATATATATTTTTTTTTATACATATTTACATTATTTAATGTGTATCTTGTATATATATTACATACAAATTTATTATCTATTATTTATTTTCATACAAATACACATTTTTTTCATGATATTTTGTTTATTTATTTTGTCACGAATTTAGATTACTTAATATGTATTTTATATATATATTTTTATACGTATTTACATAATTTCATGTGTATTTTGTATATATATTTCTATAGAAATCTACGTTATTTTATGTGTATTCGTATATATATTTTGAAACAAATTTACACTGTTTTATTTGTATTTTGCGTTTTTTTTTCAATACAAATTTACCGGATTGTATGTGTGCATTTTGTATATTAATTTTAATACAAATTTAATTATTCTATGTGTATTTTTGTATATGTATTTTTAAAAAAAAAAAAATGCTTTATCTTATGGGTATTTTATTTTCATACAAATTTAAATGATTTTATTGATATTCTCTGTACCTATTTTGATACGATTTTACATTATTCTATGTATAACAAAAATAAATACAGAATACACAAAAATAGATATGCATACCCAAATAATAACGCATATTTTTCCAAAAATACACATAAAATGATTAAATTTGTATTAAAATAAATATACAAAATACACATTCAATATGGTAAATTTGTATTGAAATAGATATGCAAAATAAACTTAAATAATGTAAATTTGTATCAAAATATATATACGAATACCCATAAAATAGAGTAAATTTCTATGAAAATATATATTCAAAACACAAGTAAAATGATATAAATAAGTATAAAAATATACATATCAAATACACCTAAAATAATGTAAATTCGTATAAAAATAAATAAACAAAATTACGATAAAAGATGCAAGATACACATTAAATAATGTAAATATTTATAAAAAAATATATACAAAAAACAAATAGAATAATGTGAAATCGTATCAAAATAAATACACCGAATATTAATAAAATAATGTAAATTTGTATGAAAATAAAGATGCAAAATTCCCATAAAATAGCGCATTTCTTATAAAAATATATATACCAAAATACACATAATATATTTAAATTTGTCTTGAAATAAATATACAAAATACACATACAATAAGGTAAATTTGTATTGAAATAGATATGCAAAATACATATAAAATAATGTAAATTTGTTTCAAAATATATATACGAATACACATAAAATAACGTAGATTTCTATAAAAATATATACACAAAATACACATAAAATTAAGTAAATACGTATAAAAAAATGTATACAAAATATACATAAAATAATGTAAATTCGTATAAATGTAAATAAACAATATACCAATAAAAGAATGTGTATTTGTATAAATATAAATACACAAAATGCACATAAAATAACGTAAATTTATATAAAACTATATACATAAAATAACGCAAATTTCTATAAAAATATATGTACAAAAATGAACATTAAATAAATTTGCATAAAAATATATATACAAAACACACATTAGATAATGTAAATGAGTATAAAAATATGTATACAAAATACCTATGAAATAATCTAAATTCGTATCGAATTAAATTAAGAAATACCAATAAAATAATGTAATTTTGGATGAAAATATATATACAAAATACACATAAAATAACCTAAATACAAATACAAATATACACATAAAATAATATAAAATTGAATGAAATAAATATACAAAATAAACATAAAATAAGGTAAATTTGTAATGAAATATATGAAAAAATACACATAAAATAATATAAATTTGTATGAAAATATATATACAAATACACATTAAATAACATGAATTTGTATGAAATTTGTATCAAAATATATACTTATACACACAATAAAATAACGTAATTTTTTTATGAAAATGTATATACAAAATACACATAAAATAATTTAAATACGTAGAAAAATATATATACAAAAACACATAAAATAATGTAAATATGTATGAAAATATATAAACAAATACACATAAAATAATGTAAATTTGGATAAAATATATATCATAAAATAATGTAAATTCGTATCAAAATAAATAAACAAAATACCAATAAAAGAATGTGTATTTGTATGAATATAAATATACAAAATACACATAAAATAACGTAAATTTATATAAAACTATATAAAAAATATACAGAAGTAATTAAATTTGTATGAAAATATATACAAAATACACACGAAATAAGCTAAATTTGAATTGAAATATATATACAAAATACATGAAATAAAGTAAATTTGTATCAAAATATTTATACAAATACACATATAATAACGTAAATTTGTATGAAAATATATAAACAAAATACACATTAAATAATGTAAATACGTATAAAAAATATGTACAAAATACATATAATCATGTAATTCGTATCAAAATAAATAAACAAAATACCAATAAAATAATATAAATTTGTATGAGTAAACGTGTATGTTGCATATTTTTTCAATACAAATTTACCTTATTATATACGCATTTTGTATATTAATTTTAATACAAATTTAATTATTCGATGTGTATTTTTGTATCTGTATTTTTATAAACATATTCTTTATTTTTGGGGTATTTTGCATCTTTATTTTCATACAAATTTACATTATTTTATTGATATTCTGCTCATTCATTTTGATAGGAATTGACATTATTCTATGTGTATTTTGTATATATTTTTCATACAAATTTACGTTGTTTTATGTGTATTTGTTTATATATTTTGACACAAATTTACAATATTTTATGGGTATTTTGTATATACATTTCAAAAGAAATTTACCTAGTTTTATGTGTATTTTGTATATCTATTTTCATACAAACTCAAATTATTTCTATGTATTTTTGTATATATTTTAATACAAATTTTAGTTATGTTATGTGTATTTTGAAAATTTATTTTCATTGAAATATATATTATTTTATTAGTGTTTTGTTGATTTATATTGATACGAATTTACATTATTTTATATGTACTTTGTATATATATTTTTATACGCTTTTCCATTATTTAATATTTATTTTGAATATATATTTTTATACAAATTCATGGTATTTTATGTGTATTTGTATATATATTTTCATATAAATTTACATTATTTTATGTGTATTTTGTACATATTTTATTACAAATCTACCTTATTTTATGTTTATTTTGTATGTGTATTTTGTATATATATATTTATCCAAATACAGATTCTTTTATTGGTATTTTGTTTATTTATTTTAATTCGAATTTACGTTCTTTTATCGGAATTTAATTTATTTATTTTGATACGAATTTTCATTTTTCTTAGGTGTATTTGATATATATATTTTCATACATGTTTACATAATTTTATATGTATTTTGAATATATATTTTCATAGAAATTTACTCTATATATATATATGTATAGAAAATACACATGAAATAATCTAAATTCGTATCGAAATAAATGATCAAAATACCGATAAAATAATGTAATTTTGAATGAAAATATATATAGAAAAAACACATAAAATAACGTAAATACAAATAAATATATACACATAAAATGATTTGAATTTGAATGAAAATAGATATAAAAATAAACTTAAAATAAGGCAAATTTATAATGAAATATATATACAAAATACACATAAAATAATGTAGATTTGTTTCAAAATATATATACGAATACACATAAAATAACGTAGATTTCTATAGAAATATATATACAAAATACACATGAAATGTTGTAAATACGTATAACAATATATATACAAAATACACATTAAATAATGTAAATTCGTGTCAAAATAAATAACTAAAATATCATTAAAAGAATGTATTATTTGTGAAAATACATATACAAAATACACATAAAATAGCGTAAATTTGTATAAAACTATATATAAAATACACAAAATAAGTTAAATTTGTATGAAAATAAATATACAAAATACACATAAAATTAGGTAAATTTGTAAAGAAATACATATACAAAATACACATAAAATAATGTAAATTTGAATGAAAATATATAAACAAATACACTTAAATTAATATAAATTTGTATAAAATATATATAAAAAATACTCATTAAATAATGTAAATATGTATAAAAAATATATATGCAAAACACAAATAGAATAATGTAAAATCGTATTAAAATAAATACACAGAATGTAAATAAAATAATGTAAATTTGTATGAAAATAAAGATGCAAAATACCCATAAAATAACGCATTTTTTTTAAATATACAAAATACACATGAAAGGATGTAAATACGTATAAAAACATATATACAAAATACACATTAAATAATGTAAGTTCGCGTCAAAATAAATAAACAAAATGTCAATAAAAGAATGTGTATTTGTATAAAAATAAATATACAAAATACACATAAAATTAGGTAAATTTGTATTGAAATACATATACAAAATACACATAAAATACTGTAAATTTGAATGAAAATACATAAACAAATACACTTAAAATAACGTAAATTTGAATAAAAAAAATATATACAAAACACAAACAGAATAATGTAAAATCGTATCAAAATAAATACACAGAATATTAATAAAATAATGTAAATTTGTATGAAAATAAAGAAGCAAAATACGCATAAAATAACGCATTTTTTTTTTTAAATATATATACAAAAATACACAAAAAAATTTATTTGTATTAAAATAAATATACAAAATACACATACAATAAGGTAAATCTGTATTGAAATAGATATGCAAAATACATATAAAACAATGTAAATTTGTTTCAAAATATATATACGAATACACATAACATAACGTAGATTTGTATAAAAATATATATACAAAATACACGTAAAATGGAGTAAATACGTATAAAAAAATGTATACAAAATACACTTAAAATAATGTAAATTCGTATCAAAATGAATAAACAAAATACCAATAAAAGAATGTGTATTTGTATAAATATAAATATAGAAAATACACATAAAATAACGTAAATTTGTATAAAACTATAAAAAAAAATACACAGAAGTAATTAAATTCGTATGAAAATAGATATACAAAATACAGATAAAATAAGCTAAATTTGAATTGAAATGTATATACAAAATACATAAAATAATGTAAATCTGTATCAAAATATTTATAAAAATACATATATTAACGTAAATTTGTTTAAAAATAGATAAACAAAATACACATTAAGTAATGTAAATACGTATAAAAAATATGTACAAAATACATATATAATCATGTAATTCGTATCAAACTAAATAAACAAAATAGCAATAAAATAATGTAAATTTGTATGAGAAAACATATACAAATACATATAAAATAACGCTAATTTTTATAAAAATATATGTCCAAAAATGAACGAAAAATAAATTAACTTTGGATAAAAATATATATACAAAACACACATTAAATAATGTAAATGCGTACATAAAATAACCTAAATTTGTACAAAACTATATACAAAAATACACAAAAATAATTTAAATTTGTATGAAAAGAAATATACAAAATACACATAAGATTAGGTTAATTTCTATTGAAATACATATACAAAATACACATAAAATAATGTAAATTTGAAAGAAAATATATAAACAAATACACATATAATAACGTAAATTTGTATGAAATATATATACAAAATACACATTAAATAATGTAAATATGTATAAAAAAATATATACAAAACACAAATAGAATAATGTAAAATCGTATCAAAATATATACGCAGAATATTAATAAAATAATGTAAATTTGTTTTAAGATGCAAAATACCTATAAAATAACGCATTTTTTATAAAATTATTGATACCAAAATACACATAAAATATTTGAATTTGTATCAAAATAAATATACAAAATGCACATACAATAAGTTAAATTTGTATTGAAATAGATATGCAAAATACATATAAAATAATGTAAATTTGTTTCAAAATATATATGCGAATACACATAAAATATCGTAGATTTCTATAAAAATACATATACAAAATACACATAAAATTAAGTAAATACGTATAAAAAAATGTATACAAAATACACATAAAATAATATAAATTCGTATAAATATAAATAAACAATATAGCAATAAAAGAATGTGTATTTGTATAAATATAAATATGCAAAATACACATATAATAACGTAAATTTATATAAAACTATATACAGAAAATAACGCAAATTTCTATAAAAATACATGTACAAAAATGAACATTAAATAAATTTGCATAAAAATATATATACAAAACACTCATTAGATAATGTAAATGAGTATAAAAATATGTATACAAAATACCTATGAAATAATCTAAATTCGTATCGAGTTAAATTAAGAAAATACCAATATAATAATGTAATTTTGGATGAAAATATATATACAAAATACACATAAAATAACCTAAATACAAATACAAATATACACATAAAATAATTTAAAATTGAATGAAATAAATATACAAAATAAACATAAAATAAGGTAAATTTTTAATGAAATATATGAAAAAATACACATAAAATAATATAAATTTGTATGAAAATATATATACAAATACACATTAAATAACATGAATTTGTATAAAATCTGTATCAAAATATATACTTATACACACAATAAAATAACGTAATTTTTTTATGAAAATGTATATAAAAAATACACATAAAATTATTTAAATACGTAGAAAATATATATACAAATACACATAAAATAATGTAAATATGTATGAAAATATATAAACAAATACACATAAAATAATGTAAATTTGGATAAAATATATATACAAAATGAACATTAAATAATGTAAATATGTATAAAAAAAATATATACAAAAAACACATAGAATAATGTTAAATCGTATCAAAATAAATAAAGAGAGTATCAATAAAATAATGTAAATTTGTATGAAAATAAAATGCAAAATATCCATATAATAACGCATATTTGCATAAAATATATATACAAAATACATATAAAATAATTAAATTTGTATTAAAATAAATATACAAAATGCACGTACAACAAAGTAAATTTGTATTGAAATAGATATGCAAAATACACATTAATAATGTAAATTTGTATCAAAATATATATACGAATACTCATAAAATAGAGTAAATTTCTATGAAAATATACATACAAAATAGATATACAAAATACACATATAACTAGTTAAATTTGTATTTAAATACATGTACAAAAAACACATAAATTAATGTAGATTTGTATGAAATGAAAACAAATACATTTTATATAAAATATATATAAAAAATACACATAGAATAATGTAAAAACATATCAAAATAAATACACAGAATATCAATAAAATAATGTAAATTTGTATGAAAATAAAGATGCAAAATACCCATAAAATCAAGCATATTTTTATAAAAATACATATACATAAATACACATAGATTAATCAAATTTGTATTAAAATTAATATACAAAATGCACTTACAATAAGGTAAATTTGTATTGAAAAAATATGCAAAATACACATAAAACAATGTAAATTTGTTTCAAAATATATATTCGAATACACATAAAATAACGCAGATTTCTATAGAAATATATATATAAAATACACTTGAAATAATGTAAATACGTATAAAAATATATATACAAAATACACATTAAATTATGTTAATTCGTGTCAAAATAAATAAACAAAATATCATGAAAAGAATGTGTATTTGTATGAAAATAGATATACAAAATACACATAAAATAACCTAAATTTGTATAAAACTATATACAAAAATACACACAAATAATTTAAACTTGTATGAAAATAAATATACAAAAAACATATAAAAATAGGTAAATTTGTATTGAAATACATATACAAAATACACATAAAATAATGTAAATTTGAATGAAAATATATAAACATATAGACTTAAAATAACGTAAATTTGTATCAAATATATATACAAAAAAAAACATAATATAATGTAAATATGTATAAAAAATATATATACAAAACACAAATAAAATAATGTAAAATCGTATCAAAATAAATACAGAAAATATTAATAAAATAATGTAAATTTGTATGAAAATTCAGATGCAAAATACCCATAAAATAACGCATTTTTTTTAAAAATATATATACGAAAAAACATAAAATATTTGATTTTGTATTAAAATAAATAGATATACAAAATACACATAAAATAAGCTAAATTTGAATTGAAATATATATACAAAATACATAAAATAATGTAAATTTGTATCAAAATACCTATACAAATACTCATATAATAACGTAAATTTGTATAAAAATATATAAACAAAATACACATTAAATAATGTAAATACGTATAAAAAAAATGTAAAAAATACACAAATAATCATGTAATTCGTATCAAAATAAATAGACAAAATACCAATAAAATAATGTAAATTTATATGAGAAAACATATACAAAATACACATAAATAACGCAAATATCAATAAAAATATATATAATATATTTAAATATTTAAAATATTTAATGTATATTTTGTATATATATTTTATCCAAATTTACGTTATTTTATATGTATTTGTTTATATATTTTCATACAAATTTACATTATTTTATGTGAGTTTTGTATATGTATTTCAATACAAATTTGCCTAACTTTATGTGTATTTTGCATATCTATTTTCAAACAAACTTAAATTATTTTTGTGTATTTTTGTATATATTTTTATACAAATTTTAGTTATTTTATTTGTTTTTTGTATATATAATTTCCTACAAATATACATTCTTTTCTTGGAATTTCGTGTATTTAATTTTTTACGAATTTACATTATTTTATGTGTATTTTGTATATATATTTTTCTACGTATTTAAATTATTTTATGTGTATTTTATATATACATTTTCATAAAAATTTACGTTATTTTATTGTGTGCATTCGTATATATTTTGAAACAAATTTTATACAAATTTATGTTATTTTATGTGTATTTGTATATATTTTCATACAAATTTATATTATTTCATGTGTATTCTTACATATATTTTATTACAAATTTACCTTATTTTATGTTTATTTTGTATATTTATTTCATTCAATTTTAAATTATTTAATGTGCATATTTGTATTTTTATTTAGGTTATTTTATGTGTGTTTACTATATATATTTTCATCCAAAATTACATTATTTTATTGTTATTTTCTTAATATAACTCGATACGAATTTACATTATTTCATAGGTATTTTGTATACATATTTTTATACTCATTTACATTATCTAATGTGTGTTTTGTATATATTTTTTTATGCAAACTAATTTTATGTGCATTTTTGTACATATATTTTTATAGAAACTTAAAACGTTATTTTATGTGTATTTTGTATATGTTTTCTCATACAAATTTACATTATTTAATTAGTTTTTTGTTTATTTTGATACGAATGACTTGATTATTTGTGTATTTTGTAAATATTTTTTTATACGTATTTACATTACTTAATGTGTTTTTTGTTTATATATTTTTTTACAAATTTACGTTATTATATGTGTATTTGTTAAAAATATTTTGAAACGAATTTACTTTATTTTATGTATTTTGTATATATATTTCAATTCAAATTTAGCTTATTTTGTGTGTATTTGTATATCTATTTTCATACAAATTTAATTACTTCTGTGTATTTTTGTATACAGTTTTATACAAATTTACGTTATTTTATGTGCATTTTGTATATTTATATTTATACAAATACACATTCTCTTATTGGTATTTTGTTTATTTATATTTATACGAATTTACATTATTTTATGTGTATTTTGTATACATTTTTGATTCGTATTTACTTAATTTTATTTGTATTTTGTATATATATATTTATAGAAATCTACGTTATTTTATGTGTATTCGTATATATATTTTGAAACAAATTTTCATTGTTTTATATGTATTTTGCATATCTATTTCAATACAAATTTACCTTATTGTATGTGCATTTTGTATATTTATTTTAATACAAATTCAAATATTTTATGTGTATTTTGGTATATATAATTTTATAAGAAATGCGTTATTTTATAGGTATTTTGCATCTTAGTTTTCATACAAATGTTCCTTATTTTATTAATATTCTCTGTATATATTTTGATACGATTTTATATTATACTATTTGTGTTTTGTATATATTTTTTTATACATATTTTCATTATTTAATGTGTATTTTTATATATATTTTATACAAATTAACGTTATTTTAAGTGTATTTGTTTATATAATTTCATTCATATTTACATTATTTTAAGTGTATTTTGTATATGTATTTAAATACAAATTTACCTCTTTTTATGTGTATTTTGTATATTTATTTTCATACAACTTTAAATTATTTGTGTGTATTTTTGTATATAGTTTTATACAAATTTAGGTTATTTTATGTGTATTTTGTATATCTATTTTTATACAAATACACATACTTTTATTGATATTTTGTTTATTTATTTTGACGCGAATTTACATATACATATAGAGTAAATTTCTATGAAAATATATATTAAAAATACATATAAAATTATGTAAATAAGTATAAAAATATATATATCAAATACACCAAAAAAAATGAAAATTCGTATCAAAATAAATAAACAAAATTCCGATAAAAGAACGTATATTTGTAGGAAAATAAATATACAAAATACACATAAAATTACGAAAATTTGAATAAAAATATATACAAAAAAACAAAAAAATAAATTTCAATTTGTGTGAAAATAGATATACAAAATACACATATAATTAGTTAAATTTCTATTTAAATACATGTACAAAAAACACATAAAATAATGTAAATTTGTACGTTCTTTTATCGGAATTTTGTTTATTGATTTTGATACGAATTTTCATTATTTTAGGGGTATTTGATATATATATATATATATATTTTTTTTTTAATTATTTACATAATTTTATATGTAATTTTAATATATATTTAATATATTTATATATATATTTATGTGTATTATTTATATATATTTTGATACAAATTAACATTATTTATGTGTATTTCGTATATTTATTTTGATACAAATTTTCTATATATATATATATATATATATATATATATATATATATATATATATATATATATATATATATATATATATATATATATATATATATATATATATATATATATATATATATATATATATATATATATATATATATATATATATATATATATATATATATATATATATATATATATATATATATATATATATATATATATATATATATATATATATTTTAAACAAATATGCGTTATTATATGGGTATTTTGCATCTTTATTTTCATACAAATTTACATTATTTTATTGATAGTCTGTTTATTTATTTTGATACGATTTTACGTTATTCTGTGTATTTTGTATACATATTTTTAGACATATTTACATTATTTAATGTATATTTTGTACATATATTTTATGGAAACTTAGGTTATCTTATGTGTATTTGTTTATATAGTTTCATACAAATTTACATAATTTTATGTGTATTTTGTATATGTATTTCAATGAAAATTTGACTAATTTCATGTGTATTTTGCATATCTATTTTCAAACAAATTTAAATTATTTTTGTGTATTTTTGTATATATTTTTATACAAATTTTTGTTATTTTATTTGTATTTTGTATATATATTTTCCTACAAATATACATTCTTTTAGAGGAAGTTTTGGTTATTTATTTTGATACGAATTTACATTATTTTATGTGGATTTTGTATATATATATTTTTCTATGTATTTACATTATTTAATGTGTATTTTGTATATATATTTTCATAAAAATTTACGTTATTTTTTTGTGTGTATTCGTATATATTTTGATACAAATTTACTTTATTTTATGTGTTTGTTGCATTTCTATTTCCATAAAAATCTACCTTATTGTATGTGTATTTTGTATATTTATTTTAATACAAATTTAATTATTTTATGTGTATTTTTGTATATATATTTTTTTTAATATGAGTTATTTTATGGGTATATTGCATCTTTAATTTTATAATTTTCTACATTACGTACATATAAAATAATACAAATTTAATTATTCTATGGTAAATTTGTTTCAAAATATATATACGAATACACATCAAATAACGTTGATTTCTATAGGAATATATATACAAAATACACATGAAATGATGTAAATACGTATAAAAATATATATACAAAATACACATTAAATACTGTAAATTCGCGTCAAAATAAATAAACAAAATATCAATAAAAGAATGTGTATTTGAATGAAAATAGATATACAAAATACACATAGAATAACCTAAATTTGTAACAAACTATATACAAAAATACACAAAAATAAATGAATGAATGAAAATAAATATACAAAATACATATAAAATTAGGTAAACTTGTATTGAAATACATATACAAAATACACATAAAATAATGTAAATTTGAATGAAAAGACATAAACAAATGCACTTAATATAACGTAAATTTGAATAAAAAAAATATATACAAAACACAAATAGAATAATGTAAAATCGTATCAAAATAAATACACAGAATATTAATAAAATAATGTAAATTTGTATGAAAATAAAGAGGCAAAATACCCATAAAATAACGCATTTTTTTTTTATTTATAAAAATATATATACCAAAATACACATAAAAAAAATTAAATTTGAATTGAAATAAATATATAAAAAACACGTACAATAAGGTAAATTTGTATTGAAATAGATATGCAAAATACATATAAAACAATGTAAATTTGTTTCAAAATATATATACGAATACACATAAAATAACGTAGATTTCTATTAAAATATATATACAAAATACACATAAAATGAAGTAAATACGTATAAAAAAAATGTATACAAAATGCACATAAAATAATGTAAATTCGTATCAAAATATATATACAAAATACCAAAAAAAGAATGTGTATTTGTATAAATATAAATATACAAAATACACATAAAATAACGTAAATTTATATAAAACTATATACAAAAATACACAGAAGTATTTTAATTTGTATGAAAATAGATATACAAAATAAGGTAAATTCGTTTCAAATTCAATAAACAAAATTCAGATAAAAGAACGTATATTTGTAGAAAAAATAAATATACAAAATACACATAAAATCACGAAAATTTGTATGAAAATATATAAAAAAATAAACAAAAATAATTTCAATTTGTATGAAAATAAACATACAAAATACACATGTATTTTGAATATCTATTTTCACACAAATTTAATTACTTTTGTGTATTTTTGCATATAGTTTTATATAAATTTACGTTATTTTATTTTTATTTTGTATATTTATATTTATACAATACACATTCTTTTATTAGTATTTTGTTTATTTATTTTGATACGAGTTTACATTATTTTATGTGTATTTTGTATACCTTTTTTATACGTATTTACTTCATTTTATGTGTATTTTGTATATTTATTTTCATAGAAATCTACGTTATTTTATGTGTATTCGTGTATATATTTTCAAAAAAATTTACATGGTTTTATATGTATTTTGCGTATGTATTTCAATACAAATTTACTTTATTGTATGTGCATTTTGTATATTTATTTTAATACAAATTCAAATATTTTATGTGTGTCTTGGTATAAATATTTAAAAAAAAAATGCGTTATTTTATGGGTATTTTGCATCTTAATTTTCATACAAATTTACATTATTTTATTAATATTCTGTGTATTTATTTTGATACGATTTTATATTATTCTATTTGTGTTTTGTATATATTTTTTTATACATATTTAAATTATTTAATGTGTATTTTTTATATATATTTTATACAAATTTACGTTATTTTAAGTGTATTTGTTTATATATTTTCATGCAAATTTACATTATTTTATGTGTATTTTGTAAATGTATTTCAATACAAATTTACGTAATTTTATGTGTATTTTGTATATTTATTTTCATACAAATTAAAATTATTTTTGTGTATTTTTGTATATAGTTTTATACAAATTTAGGTGATTTTATGTGTATATTGTATATCTATTTTTATACAAATACACATTCTTTTATTGATATTTTGTTTATTTATTTTGACGCGAATTTACATTATTTAATGTGTATTTTATATATATATTTTTATACGTGTTTACATCATTTGATGTGTATTTTGTATATATATTTCTATAGAAATCTACGTTGATTTATGAGTATTCGTGTATAGATTTTGATATAAATTGACACTGTTTTCTGTGTATTTTGCATATTTTTTCAATACAAATTTGCCTTATTGTATATGCATTTTGTATATTAATTTTAATACAAATTTAATTATGCTATGTGTATTTTTGTATATGTATTTTTATAAAAATATGCTTTATTTTAATGGTAATTTGGATTTTTATTTTCATTCAAATTTACATTATTATATTTATATTTTGTTTTTATTTTATACGTATTTACTTAATTTTATGTGTATTTTGTATATATATTTTTATAGAAATCTACGTTATTTTATGTGTATTCGTATATATATTTTTAAACAAATTTACATTGTTTTATATGTATTTTTGCATATCTCTTTCAATACAAGTTTACCTTATTGTACGTGCATTTTGTATATTTATTTCAATACAAATTTAAATATTTTTTGTGTATTTTGGTATTTATATTTTTATAAGAAATGCGCTATTTGATGGGAATTTTGCATCTTTATTTTCATACAAATTTACATTATTTTATTAATATTCGGTGTATTTATTTTGATACGATTTCACATTATTCTATTTGTTTTTTGTACATATTTTTTTTATTCATATTTACATTATTTAATGTGTTTCTTGCATATATATTTCATACAAATTTATTATCTATTATTTATTTTCATACAAATACACATTCTTTTCATGATATTTTGTTTATTTATTTTGACACGAATTTACCTAGATATGTATTTTGTATATATTTTTTTATACGTATTTACATAATTTCATGTGTATTTTGTATATATATTTCTATAGAAATCTACGTTATTTTATGTGTATTCGTATATATATTTTGAAACAAATTTACTTTGTTTTATATGTATTTTTGAATATCTCTTTCAATACATATTTACCTTACTGTATATGCATTTATATGTATATGCATTTATATGTATATGTATTTGCATCTTTCTTTTCATACAAATTTACATTATTTTATTGATATTCTGTGTATTTATATTGATAGGATTTTACATTATTCTATTTCTTTTTTGTATATATTTTTTTATACACATTTACATTATTTACGTTATTTTAAGTGTATTTGTTTATATCTTTTCATTCAAATTTACATTATTCTATGTGTATTTTGTATATGTATTTCAATACAAATTTACCTAATTTTATGTGTATTTTGTATATTTCTTTTCATACAAAATTTAAATATTTTTGTGTATTTTTGTATATAGTTTTATACAAATTTAGCTTATTTTATGTACGCATTTACATTATTTACTGTGTGTTTTGTATATATATTTTTATGCAAATTTACTTTATTTTATGTGCATTTTTGTACATATTTTTTTAGAAATTTGCGTTAATTTATGTGTATTTGTATATGTTTTCTCATACAAATTTACATTATTTTATTGCTATTTTGTTTATTTATTTTGATACGAATGAAAATAGATGTACAAAATATACATAAAATAAACTAAATTTGTATTGAAATATATATATAAAATAATGTAAATTTGTATCAAAATATTTTAACAGATGCGCATAAAATAACGTAAATTTCTTTTAAAATATACAAAATACACATTAAATAATGTAAATATGTATAAAAAAATATATACAAAACACAAATAGAATAATGTAAAATCGTATCAAAATAAATACACAGAATATTAATAAAACAATGTAAATTTGTATGAAAATAAAGATGCAAAATACCCATTAAATAACGCATTTTTTATAAAAATATATATACCAAAATACACATGAAAAAATTAATTTGTATTAAAATAAATATACAAAATACACATACAATAAGGTAAATCGGTATTGAAATAGATATGCAAAATACATATAAAACAATGTAAATTTGTTTCAAAATATATATACGAATACACATAAAATAACGTAGATTTGTATAAAAATATATATACAAAATACACATAAAATGAAGTAAATACGTATAAGATAATGTATACAAAATACACATAAAATAATCTAAATTCGTATCAAAATAAATAAACAAAAGACCAATAAAAGAATGTGTATTTGTATGAATATAAATATACAAAATACACATAAAATAACGTAAATTTGTATAAAACTATAAAAAAATACACAGAAGCAATTAAATTCGTATGAAAATAGATATACAAAGTACAGATAAAATAAGCTAAATTTGAATTGAAATGTATATACAAAATACAAAATTTTATGTGTATATATATATATATATATATATATATATATATATATATATATATATATATATATATATATATATATATATATATATATATATATATATATATATATATATATATATATATATATATATATATATATATATATATATATATATATATATATATATATATATATATATATATATATATATATATATATATATATATACAAAATATTTTTAACAAATACACATATAATAACGTAAATTTGTAAAAAAAATATATAAACAAAATACACATTAAGTAATGTAAATACGTATAAAAAAAAATATTTACAAAATACACAAATAATCAAGTCATTCGTATCAAAATAAATAAACAAAAAACTAATTAAATAATGTAAATTTGCATGAGAAAACATAAACAAAATACACATAAAATAACGTTTTAAGTTTCTATAAAAATATATGTACAAAAATGCACATAAATTTAGTTTGCATAAAAAAATATATACAAAACATACATTAGATAATGTAAATGAGTATAAAAATATGTATACAAAATACCGTTGAAATAATCTAAATTCGTATCGAGTTAAATTAAGAAAATAACTATAAAATAATTTAATTTCGGATGAAAATATATATAGAAAACACACATAAAATAACCGAAATACAAATACAAATATACACATTAAATAATTTAAAATTGAATGAAATAAATATACAAAATAAACATAAAATAAGATAAATTTGTAATAAAATATATGTAAGAATACACATAAAATAATATCAATTTGTATGAAAATATATATACAAATACACATAAAATAACATGAATTTGTATAAAATTTGTTTCAAAATATATACGAATACACACAATAAAATAACGTAAATTTTTTTGAAAATGTATATATAAAATACACATAAAATAGTTTAAATACGTAGAAAAATATATATACAAAATACACATAAAATAATGTAAATTCGTAAAAAAATAAATACACAAAATTCCAATAAAAGAATGTATATTTGTAGGAAAATATATATACAAAAAACAAATAAAATAACTAAAATTTGCATAAAAATATATACAAAAATACACAAAAATAATTTAAATTTGTTTGAAAATAGATATGCAAAATACACATAAAGTTAGGCAAATTTGTATTGAAATACATATACAAAACTCACATAAAATAATATAAATTTGTATGAATATATATAAACAAATACATATAAAATAACGTAAATTTCGATAAAATATATATACAAAATATACATTAAATATTTTAAATATGTATAAAAATATATTATATTATATATTTTTTTATTGATATTTGCGTTATTTATGTGTATTTTGTATATGTTTTCTCATAGAAATTTACATTATTTTATTGGTATTTTGTCTATTTATTTTGATACGAAATACATGATTATTTGTGTATTTTGTACATTTTTTTTATACGTATTTACATTATTTAATGTGTATTTTGTTTATATATTTTTATACAAATTTACGTTATTATATGTGTATTTTTATAAGTATTTTGATACAAATTTACTTTATTTTATGTATTTTGTATATATTTCAATTCAAATGTAGCTTATTTTATGTGTATTTTGTATATCTATTTATTTTAATACAAAATCAAATATTTTATGTTTTTTCGTATATATATCTTTATAAAAAATGCGTTATTTTATGGGTATTTTGCATCTTAATTTTCATACAAATTTACATTATTTTATTAATATTTTTTGTATTTATTTTGATACGATTTTACATTATTTTATTTGTGTTTTGTATATATTTTTTTATACATATTCATATTATTTAATTTGTTTTTTGTATATATATTTGATACAAATTTACGTTATTTTAAGTCTATATGTTTATATTTTCATTCATATTTACATTTTTTTATGTGTATTTTGTATATGTATTTCAATACAAATTTACCTAGTTTTATATGTTTTTTGTATATTTATTTTCATAGAAGTTTAAATTATTTTTGTGTATTTTTGTTTATAGTTTTATACAAATTTAGGATATTTTATGTGTATTTTGTATATCTATTTTCATACAAATACACATTCTTTTTATGATATTTTGTTTATTTAATTTGACACGAATTAACATTATTTAATATGTATTTTGTATATATATATTTATACGTATTTACATTATTTCAAGTGTATTTTGTATATATATTTCTATAGAAATCTGCGTTATTTTATGTGTATTCGTATATATATTTTGAAACAAATTTACATTGTTTTATGTGTATTTTGCATATTTTTTTAATACAAATTTACCTTATTGTATGTGCATTTTGTATATTAATTTTAATACAAATTTGATTAATCTATGTTTATTTTTGTATATGTATTTTTTAAAAAAATATGCTTTATTTTATGGGTATTTTGAATCTTTATTTTCATACAAATTTGCATTATTTTATTGATATTCTGTGTATTTATTTTGATATGATTTTATATTATTCTATGTGTATTTTGTATATATATTTTATATAAAATGTATTTGTTTTCATTTCATACAAATCTACATTATTTTATGTGTTTTATGTACATGTACTTAAATACAAATTTAACTAGTTATATGTGTATTTTGTATATCTATTTTGTATGTATATTTTCATAGAAATTTACTCTATTTTATGAGTATTCGTATATATATTTTGATACAAATTTACATTATTAATGTGTATTTTGCATATCTATTTCAATACAAATTTACTTTATTTTACGTGCATTTTGTATATTTATTTTAATACAAATTTAATTATTTTATATGTCTTTTTGTATATATATTTTTATGCAAATATGCGTTATTATATGGATATTTTGCATCTTTATTTTCATACAAATTTACATTATTTTATTGATATTCTCTTCATTTATTTTGATACGATTTAACATTATTCTATGTGTTTTTTGTATATATTTTTTTATATATATATATTTACATTATTTAATGTTCATTTTGTATATATATTTTATCCAAATTTACATTATTTTATGTGTATTTGTTTATATATTTTCATACATATTTACATTATTTTATGTGTTTTTTGTATATATATATATATATTTTTCTACGTATTTAAATTATTTTATGTGTATTTTGTATATACATTTTCATAAAAAATTACGTTATTTTATTGTGTGTATAAGTATATATTTTGATACAAATTTTATACAAATTAATGTTATTTAATGTGTATTCGTGTCAAAATAAATTAACAAAATATCATGAAAAGAATGTGTATTTGTATAAAAATAGATAATAGATAATAAATTTGTATAAAATATATATGCAAGATACACATTAAATAATGTAAATATGTATAAAAAAGTATATACAAAAAACAAATAGAATAATGTAAAATCGTATCAAAATAAATACACCGAATATTAATAAAATAATGTAAATTTGTATGAAAATAAAGATGCAAAATTCCTATAAAATAGCGCATTTCTTATAAAAATATATATACCAAAATACACATAAAATATTTAAATTTGTATTGAAATAAATATACAAAATGCACATACAATAAGGTAAATTTGTATTGAAAGAGATATGCAAAAATACATATAAAACAATGTAAATTTGTTTAAAAATATATATACGAATACAAATAAAAAAACGTAAATTTCTATAAAAATATATATACAAAATACACATAAAATTAAGTAAATACGTATAAAAAAATGTATACAAAATACACATAAAATAATGTAAATTCGATTTAAAATAAATAAACAAAATACCAATAAAAGAATGTGTATTTGGATAAATATAAATATACAAAATACATATACAAAATAAACATAAAATAAGGTAGATTTGTAATAAAATATATGTACAAATTACACATAAAATAATGTAAATTTATATGAAAATATATATACAAATACACATAAAATACCATGAATTTGTATAAAAATATATAATCAAAATAAATATTAAATAATGTAAAAGCGTATAAAAATATATATACAAAGTACATATAAAATAATGTAAATTCGTATCAATATAAATCAACAAAACACCAATAAAATAATATATATTTGAATGAAAATAAATTTACAAAATATACATAACATAACTAAAATTTGTATTAAAATATATACAAAAATACATAGAAATAATTTGAGTTTGTATGAAAATAAATATACAAAATACACATAAAACTAGGTAAATTTCTTTTGAAATGTATATACAAAATAGCCAAAAAATATTGTAAATTTGTGTCAAAATATATAAACAAATGCACATAAAATAACGTAAATTTGTATGAAAAATATATACAAAATACACATAGAATAATGTCAATTCGTATCAAAATGAATGAGCAGAATATCAATAAAATAATGTAAATTTGTATGAAAATAAAGATGCAAAATACCCAAAAAATAAAGCATATGTTTATATAAATACAGATACAAAAATACACATCGAATAACTAAATTTGTATTAAAATTAATATACAAAATGCGTATATAATAAGGTAAATTTGTATTGAAAAAATATGCAACATACACGTTTACTCATACAAATTTATATTATTTTATTGGTATTTTGTTTATTTATTTTGATACGAATTACATGACTATATGTGTATTTTGTACACATTTTTTTTATACGTATTTACATTATTTATTGTGTATTTTGTTTATATATTTTCATACAAATCTACGTTATTATATGTGTATTTGTATAAATATTTTGATACAAATTTACTTTATTTCATGTATTTTGTATATATATTTCAATTCAAATTTAGCTTATTTTGTGTGTATTTTGTATATATTTTCATACAAATTTAATTACTTCTGTGTATTTTTGTATATAGTTTTAAATAAATTTACGTTATTTTATGTGTATTTTGTATATTTATATTTATACAAATACACATTCTTTTATTGGTATTTTGTTTATTTATTTTGATACGAATTTATATTATTTTATGTGTATTGTGTATACATTTTTTTATACGTATTTACTTCATTTTATGTGTATTTTGTATATATATATTTATAGAAATCTACGTTATTTTATGTGTATTCGTATACATATTTTGAAACAAATTTACATTGCTTTATATGTATTTTGCATATCTATTTCAATACAAATTTACCTTATTGTATGTGTTTTTTATATATTTATTTTAATACAAATCTATTTTTTTTATGTGTATTTTGGTATATATATTTTTATAAATAAAAAAAATGCGTTATTTTATGGGTATTTTGCCTCTTTATTTTCATACAAATTTACATTATTTTATTAATATTCTGTGTATTTATTTTGATACGATTTTACATTATTCTATTTGTGTTTTGTATATATTTTTTTATACAAATTTACGTTATTTTAAGTGTATTTGTTTATGTATTTTCATTCAAATTTACATTATTTTATGTGTATTTTGTATATGTATTTCCATACAAATTTACCTAATTTTATGTGTATTTTGTATATTTATTTTCATACAAATATAAAATATTTTTGTGTATTTTTGTATATAGTTTGATACAAATTAAGGTATTTTATGTGTATTTTGAATATCTATTAAATATATATACAAAATACATATGAAATTATGTAAATACGTATAAAAATATATACAAAATTCATATCAAATAATGTAAATTCGTGTCAAAATAAATAAACTAAATATCATGAAAAGAATGTGTATTTGTATGAAAATAGATAATAGATAATAAATTTGTATAAAATATATATGCAAGATACACATTAAATAATGTAAATATGTATAAAAAAGTATATACAAAAAACAAATAGAATAATGTAAAATCGTATCAAAATAAATACACCGAATATCAATCAAATAATGTAAATTTGTATGAAAATAAAGATGCAAAATTCCCATAAAATAGCACATTTCTTATAAAAATATATATACCAAAATACACATAAAATATTTAAATTTGTATTGAAATAAATATACAAAATGCACATACAATAAGGTAAATTTGTATTGAAAGAGATATGCAAAATTACATATAAAACAATGTAAATTTGTTTCAAAATATATATACGAATACAAATAAAAAAACGTAGATTTCTATAAAATTATATATACAAAATACACATAAAATTAAGTAAATACGTATAAAAAAATGTATTCAAAATACACATAAAATAATGTAACTTCGAATTAAAATAAATAAAAAAATACCAATAAAAGAATGTGTATTTGGATAAATAAAAATATACAAAATACACATACAAAATACACATAAAATAAGGTAGATTTGTAATAAAATATATGTACAAAATACACATACAATAATGTAAATTTATATGAAAATATATATACAAATACACATAAAATACCATGAATTTGTATAAAAATATATATTCAAAATAAATATTAAATAATGTAAGAGCGTATAAAAATATATATACAAAGTACATATAAAATGAAAATTAAGATGCAAAATACCTATAAAATAACGCATTTTTTTTAAATTTATTGATACCAAAATACACATAAAATATTTGGACTTGTATTAAAATAAATATACAAATTGCACATACAATAAGTTAAATTTGTATTGAAATAGATATGCAAAATACATATAAAATAATGTAAATTTGTTTCAAAATATATATACGAATACACATAAAACAACGTAGATTTCTATAAAAATACATACAAAATACACATAAAATTAAGTAAATACGTATAAAAAAATGTATACAAAATACACATAAAATAATGTAAATTCGTATAAATGTAAATAAACAATATACCAATAAAAGAATGTGTATTTGTATAAATATAAATATACAAAATGCACATAAAATAACGTAAATTTATATAAAACTATATACATAAAATAACGCAAATTTCTATAAAAATATATTTACAAAAATGAACATTAGATAAATTTGCATAAAAATATATATACAAAACACACATTAGATAATGTAAATGAGTGTAAAAATATGTATACAAAATACCTATGAAATAATCTAAATTCGTATCGAATTAAATTAAGAAATACCAATAAAATAATGTAATTTTGGATGAAAATATATATACAAAATACACATAAAATAACCTAAATACAAATAAAAATATACACATAAAATAATCTAAATTTGAATTAAATAAATATACAAAATAAATATAAAATAAGGTAAATTTGTAATGAAATATATGAAAAAATACACATAAAATAATATAAATTTGTATGAAAATATATATACAAATACACATTAAATAACATGAATTTGTATAAAATTTGTATCAAAATATATACTTATACACATAATAAAATAACGTAATTTTTTTATGAAAATGTATATACAAAATACACATAAAATAATTTAAATACGTAGAAAAATATATACACAAAAAACACATAAAATAATGTAAATATGTATGAAAATATATAAACAAATACACATAAAATAATGTAAATTTGGATAAAATATATATACAAAATGAACATTAAATAATGTAAATATATATATAAAAAAATGTATACAAAAAACACATAGAATAATGTTAAATCGTATCAAAATAAATAAAGAGAATATCAATAAAATAATGTAAATTTGAATGAAAATAAAGATGCAAAATATCCATATAATAACGCATATTTGCATAAAAATATATATACAAAAAGACATATAAAATAATTAAATTTGTATTAAAATAAATATACAAAATGCACGTACAATAAAGTAAATTTGTATAGAAATAGATATGCAAAATTCACATTAATATTGTAAATTTGTACCAAAATATATATACGAATACTCATAAAATAGAGTAAATTTCTATGAAAATATGCATACAAAATAGATATAGAAAATACACATATAACTAGTTAAATTTGTATTTAAATACATGTACAAAAAACACATAAAATAATGTAGATTTGTATAAAATTAAAACAAATACATTTTATATAAAATATATATACAAAATACACATAGAATAATGTAAAATCATATCAAAATAAATACACAGAATATCAATAAAATAATGTAAATTTGTATGAAAATACACATAGATTAATCAGATTTGTCTTAAAATTAATATACAAAATGCACATACAACAAGGTAAATTTGTATTAAAAAAATATGCAAAATACACATAAAACAATGTAAATTTGTTTCAAAATATATATACGAATACACATAAAATAACGCAGATTTCTATAGAAATATATATACAAAATACACTTGAAATAATGTAAATACGTCTAAAAATATATATACAAAATACTCATTAAATAATGTTAATTCGTGTCAAAATAAATAAACAAAATATCATGAAAAGAATGTGTATTTTTTGGGTATTTTGCATCTTTATTTTCATACAAATTTACATTATTTTATTGATATTCTGCTCATTCATTTTGATACGAATTGACATTATTCTATGTGTATTTTGTATATATTTTTCATACAAATTTACGTTATTTTATGTGCATTTGTTTATATATTTTGACACAAATTTACAATATTTTTTGGCTATTTTGTATATACATTTCAAAAGAAATTTACCTAGTTTTATGTGTATTTTGTATATTTATTTTCATACAAACTCAAATTATTTCTATGTATTTTTGTATATATTTTAATACAAATTTTAGTTATGTTATGTATATTTTGTAAATTTATTTTCATTCAAATATATATTATTTTATTGGTGTTTTGTTGATTTATATTGATACGAATTTACATTATTTTATATGTACTTTGTATATATATATATATATTTTTATACGCTTTTACATTATTTAATATTTTTGATTATATATTTTATACAAATTCATGGTATTTATGTGTATTTGTATATATTTTCATATAAATTTACATTATTTTATGTGTAATTTGTACATATATTTTATTACAAATCTACCTTATTTTATGTTTATTTTGTATATGTATTTTGTATATTTATATTTATCCAAATACACATTCTTTTATTGGTATTTTGTTTATTTATTTTAAATCGAATTTACATTATTTTATGTGTATGTTGTATACATTTTGTATACGTATTTCCTTAATTTTATGTGTATTTTGTATATATATTTTATAGAAATTTACGTTTTTTATGTGTATTCATATATATATTTTTAAACAAATTTACATTGTTTTATATGCATTTTTGCATATCTCTTTCAATACAAATTAACTTTATTGTATGTGCATTTTGTATATTTATTTCAATACAAATTTAAATATTTTATGTGTATTTTGGTATATATATTTTTATAAGAAATGCGGTATTTTATAGGAATTTTGCATCTTTATTTTCATACAAATTTACATTATTTTATTAATATTCGGTGTATTTATTTTGATACGATTTTACATTATTCTATTTGTTTTTTTTTGTATATACTTTTTTATACATATTTACATTATTTAATGTGTATCTTGCATATATATTTTATAAATTTTTTTTATATATTATCTATTTTTATACAAATACACATTCTTTTCATGATATTTTGTTAATTTATTTTGACACGAATACACATTAAATAACATTAATTTGTATAAAATTTGTATCAAAATACATACTTATACACACAATAAAATAACGTAATTTTTTTATGAAAATGTATATACAAAATACACATAAAATAATTTAAATACGTAGAAAAATATATATATATAAAAAAAAACATAAAATAATGTAAATATGTATGAAAATATATAAACAAATACTCATAAAATAATGTAAATTTGGATAAAATATATAAAAAATGAACATTAAATAATGTAAATATATATATAAAAATATATATACAAAAACACATAGAATAATGTTAAATCGTATCAAAATAAATAAAGAGAATATCAATAAAATAATGTAATTTGTATGAAAATAAAGATGCAAAATATCCATATAATAACGCATATTTGCATAAAAATATATATACAAAAAGACATATAAAATAATTAAATTTGTATTAAAATAAATATACAAAATGCACGTAAAATAAAGTAAATTTGTATTGAAATAGATATGCAAAATACACATTAATAATGTAAATTTGTATCAAAATATATATACGAATACTCATAAAATAGAGTAAATTTCTATGAAAATATACATACAAAATAGATATACAAAATACACATATAACTAGTTAAATTTGTATTTAAGTACATGTACATAAAACACATAAAATAATGTAGATTTGTATGAAATGAAAACAAATACATTTTATATAAAATATATATACAAAATACACATAGAATAATGTAAAATCATATCAAAATAAATACACAGAATATCAATAAAATAATGCAAATTTGTATGAAAATAAAGATTCAAAATACCCATAAAATAAAGCATATTTTTTAAAAAATACATATACAAAAATAAACATAGATTAATCAAATTTGTATTAAAATTAATATACAAAATGCACATACAATAAGGTAAATTTGTATTAAAAAAATATGCAAAATACACATAAAACAATGTAAATTTGTTTCAAAATATATATACGAATACACATAAAATAACGCAGATTTCTATAGAAATATATATACAAAATACACTTGAAATAATGTAAAGACGTATAAATATATATATACAAAATACATATTAAATAATGTTAATTCGTGTCAAATTAAATAAACAAAATATCATAAAAAGAATGTGTATTTGTATGAAAATAGATATACAAAATACACATAAAATATCCTAAATTTGTATAAAACTATAAACAAAAATACACAAAAATAATTTAAACTTCTATGAAAATAAATATACAAAAAACATATAAAACTAGGTAAATTTGTATTGAAATACATATACAAAATACACATAAAAAAATGTAAATATGAATGAAAATATAAACATATAGACTTAAAATAACGTAAATTTGTATCAAATATATATACAAAAAACAAATTAAATAATATGAATATGTATAAAAAAATATATACAAAACACAAATAAAATAATGTAAAATCGTATCAAAATAAATACAGAAAATATTAATAAAATAATGTAAATTTGTATGAAAATTAAGATGCAAAATACCCATAAAATAACGCATTTAAATATTTTATGTGTATTTTGGTATATATATATTTTTATAACATTACGAAAATTTGAATAAACAAATATACAAAAAAACAAAAAAATAAATTTCAATTTGTATGAAAATAGATATACAAAATACACATATAATTAGTTAAATTTGTATTTAAATACATGTACAAAATACACATAAAATAATAAAAAAATTTGTATGAAATGAAAACAAATTCACATAAAACTCGCGTCAAAATAAATAAACAAAATATCAATAAAAGAATGTTTATTTTGTATGTGTATTTTGTATATTTATATTTATCCAAATACACATTCTTTTATTGGTATTTTGTTTATTTATTTTAATTCGAATTTACATGATTTTATGTGTATTTTGTATACATTTTTTTATACGTATTTACTTAATTTTATGTGTATATATATATATGTGTATATTTATATATATATATATATATATATATATATATATATATATATATATATATATATATATATATATATATATATATATATATATATATATATATATATATATATATATATATATATATATATATATATATATATATATATATATATATATATATATATATATATATATATATATATATATAGAAAAAAATTTAGATTCTTTTATATGTATTTTTGCATACTTCTTTCAATACAAATTTACCTTATTGTATGTGCATTTTGTATACTTATTTCAATGCAAATTTAAAAATTTTGTGTATTTTGGTATATATATTTTTTTAAGATTACGAAAATTTGAATAAAAATATATAAAAAAAAAACAAAAAAAATAAATTTCAATTTGTATGAAAATAGATATACAAAATACAACTATAATTAGTTAAATTTGTATTTAAATACATGTACAAAATACATATAAAATAATGTAAATTTGTATGAAATGAAAACAAATTCACATAAAATAACGTACATTTATATAAAATAAAAATACAAAATAATTTTATGTGTATTTTGCATATTTATTTTCATACAAATTTACATTATTTTTGTGTATTTTTGTATATAGTTTTATACAAACTTAGGCTATTTTATGAGTATTTTGTATATCTATTTTCATACAAATACACATTCTTTTATTGATATTTTGTTTATTTATTTTGACGAGAATTTAAATTATTTAATGTGTATTTTGTATATATATTTTTATACGTATTTACATCATTTCAAGTGTATTTTGTATATATATTTCTATAGAAATCTACGTTATATTATGTGTATTAGTATATATATTTTTTAACAAATTTACAATTTTATGTGTATTTTGCATATTTTTTCAATACAAATTTACCTTATTCTATATGCATTTTGTGTATTAATTTTAATACAAATTTAATTATTCTATGTGTATTTTTGTATATGTATTTTTATAAAAATATGCTTTATTTTATGGTTATTTTGCATCTTTATTTTCATACAAATTTACGTTATTTTATTGATATTCTGCTCATTCATTTTGATACGATTTGACATTATTCTATGTGTATTTTGTATATATTTTTCAAACAAATTTACGTTATTTTATGTGTATTTGTTTATATATTTTGACACAAATTTACAATATTTTATGGGTATTTTGTATATATATTTCAAAAGAAATTTACCTAGTTTTATGTGTATTTTGAATATCTATTTTCATACAAACTCAAATTATTTTTATGTATTTTTGTATATATATTTTCATATAAATTTACATTATTTTATGTGTATTTTGTACATATATTTCATTACAAATTTACCTTCTTTTATGTTTATTTTGTATATGTATTTTGTACATTTATATTTATACAAATACACATTCTTTTATTGGTATTTTGTTTATTTATTTTGTTTCGAATTTATATTATTTTATGTGTATTTTGTTTACATTTTCTTATACGTATTTACCTAATTTTATGTGTATTTTGTATATATATTTTTATAGAAATCTACGTTATTTTATGTGTATTCGTATATATTTTGAAACAAATTTACATTGTTTTATATGTATTTTTGCATATCTCTTTCAATAGAAGTTTACCTTATTGTATGTGCATTTTGTATATTTATTTCAATACAAATTTAAATATTTTATGTGTATTTTGGTATATATATTTTTAAAAGAAATGCGCTATTTGATGGGAATTTTGCATCTTTATTTTCATACAAATTTACATTATTTTATTAATATTCGGTGTATTTATTTTGATACGATCTTACATTATTCTATTTGTTTTTTGTATCTTTTTTTTATACATATTTACATTATTTAATGTATATCTTGCATATATGTTTCATACAAATTTATTATCTATTATTTATTTTCATGAAAATACACATTCTTTTCATGATATTTTGTTTATTTATTTTGACACGAATTTACATTACTTAATATATATTTTATATATATATATATATATATATATATATATATATATATATATATATATATATATATATATATATATATATATATATATATATATATATACTTTTATACGTATTTACATAATTTCATGTGTATTTTATATATATATTTCTATAGAAATCTACGTTATTTTATGTGTATTCGTATATATATTTTGAAACAAATTTACAATGTTTTATTTGTATTTTGCGTTTTTTTTTTCAATACAAATTTACCTTATTGTATGTGTGCTTTTTGTATATTAATTTTAATGCAAATTTAATTATTCTATGTGTATTTTTGTATATGTATTTTTAAAAAAGAATATGCTTTATCTTATGGGTATTTTGCATCTTTATTTTCATACAAATTTAAATTATTTTATTGATATTCTGTGTACTTATTTTGATACGATTTTACATTATTCTATGTATAACAAAAAAAAATACAGAATACACAAAAATAGATATGCAAAATACATATAAACAATGTAAATTTGTTTCAAAATATATATACGAATACACATGAAATAAGATAGATTTCTATAAAAATATATATACAAAATACACATAAAATTAATTAAATACGTATAAAAAATGTAAACAAAATACACATAAAATAATGTGAATTAGTATCAAAATAAATAAACAAAATACCAATAAAAGAATGTGTATTTGCATAAATATATATATACAAAATACACATTAAATAATATAAATTTGTTTAAAACTATACAAAATACACATGAAATTATGTAAATACGTAAAAATATATATATACAAAATACACATTAAATAATGTAAATTCGCGTCAAAATAAATAAACAAAATATCAATAAAAGAATGTGTATTTGTATGAAAATAGATGTACAAAATACACATAAAATATCCTAAATTTGTATTAAACTATATACAAAAATACACAAAAATATTTTAAATTTAAATTTAGCTTATTGTATTTGCATTTTGTATATTTATTTTAATACAAATTCAAATATTTTATGTGTATTTTGGTATATATAATTTTATAAAAAATGCGATATTTTATAGGTATTTTACATCTTAGTTTTCATACAAATGTACATTATTTTATTAATATTCTGTGTATATATTTTGATACGATTTTACATTATACTATTTGTGTTTGGTATATATTTTTTTATACATATTTTCATTATTTAATGTGAATTTTTATATATATTTTATACAAATTAACGTTATTTTAAGTGTATTTGTTTATATAATTTCATTCAAATTTATATTATTTTAAGTGTATTTTGTATATGTATTTAAATACAAACTTACCTAATTTTATGTGTATTTAGTATATTTATTTTCATACAAATTTAAATTATTTTTGTGTTTTTTTGTATAAACATATAGAGTAAATTTCTATGATAATATATATTCAAAATACATATAAAATTATGTAAATAAGTATAAAAATATATATATCAAATACACCTAAAAAAAAAAAATTCGTATTAAAATAAATAAACAAAATTCCGAGAAAAGAACGTATATTTGTAGGAAAATAAATATACAAAATACACATAAAATTACGAACATTTGAATAAAAATATATACAAAAAAACAAAAAAATAAATTTCAATTTGTATGAAAATAGATATACAAAATATACATATATATAGTTAGATTTGTATTTAAATACATGTACAAAATACACATAAAATAATGTAAATTTGTATAAAATGAAAATAAATTCACGTAAAATAACGTACATTTGTATAAAATAGATATACAAAATATACATAGAATAATGTAAAATCGTATCAAAATAAATACACAGAATATCAATAAAATAATGTAATTTTGTATGAAAATAAAGATGCAAAATACCCATAAAATAAAGCATATTTTTTTAAAAATACATATACAAAAATACACATAGAGCAATTAAATGTGTATTAAGATTAATATACAAAATGCACGTACAATAAGGTAATTTTGTACTGAAAAAATATACAAAATGCACATAAAAGTGTAAATTTGTTTCAAAATATATATACGAATACACATAAAATAACGTAGATTTCTATAGAAATATATATACAAAATACACATGAAATGATGTAAATACGTAAAAAATATATATATACAAAATACACATTAAATAATCTAAATTCTCGTCAAAATAAATAAACAAAATATCAATAAAAGAATGTGTATTTGTATGAAAATAGATATACAAAATACTCATAAAATAACCTAAGTTTGTATAAAACTATATACAAAAATACTCAAAAATATGTATTGAAATACATATACAAAATACACATAAAATAATGGAAATTTGAATGAAAATATATAAACATATACACTTAAAATAACGTAAATTTGTATCAAATATATATACAAAATACACATTAAATAATGTAAATATGTATAAAAAAATATATACAAAACACAAATAGAATAATGTAAAATCGTATCAACAATAAATACACAGAATATTAATAAAATAATGTAAATTTGTATAAAAATAAAGATGCAAAATAGCCATAAAATAACACATTTTTTATAAAAATTTATATACCAAAATACACATAAAATATTAAAATTTGTATTAAAATAAATATAAAAAATGCACATACTATAAGGTAAATTTGTATTGAAATAGATATGCAAAATACATATAAAACAATGTAAATTTGTTTCAAAATATATATACGAATACACATAAAATAACGTAGATTTCTATAAAAATATAAACAAAATACACATAAAATGAAGCAAATACGTATAAAAAAATGAATACAAAAAATACATAAAAATCGTATCAAAATAAATAAACAAAATACCAGTAAAAGAATGTGTATTTGTATAAATATAAATATACAAAATACGCATAAAATATCGTGTTTGTATAAAACTATATACAAAAATACACAGAAGTAATTAAATTTGTATGAAAATATATATACAAAATACAGCTAAAATAAGCTAAATTTGAATTGAAATGCACATACAAAATACATAAAATAATGTAAATCTGTATCAAAATATTTATACAAATACATATAATAACGTAGATTTGTTTAAAAATATATAAACAAAATACACATTAAGTAATGTAAATACGTATAAAAAATATGTACAAAATACACATATAATCATGTATTTCGTATCAAAATAAATAAACAAAATAGCAATAAAATAATGTAAATTTGTATGAGAAAACATATACAAATAACGCAAATTTCTATAAAAATATATGTACAAAAATGCATATAAAATAAAGTAAATTTGCAAAAATATATATATACAAAACACACACTAAATAATGTAAATGCGTACATAAAATAACCTAAATTTGTATAAAACTATATACAAAAATACACAAAAATAATTTAAATTTGTTTGAAAAGAAATATACAAAATACACATAAAATTAGGTAAATTTGTAATGAAATACATATACAAAATACACATCAAATAATGTAAAATTGAATGAAAATATATAAACAAATACACTTAAAATAACGTAAATTTGTATAAAATATATATGCAAGATACACATTAAATAATGTGAATGTGTATAAAAAATATATATACAAAAAACAAATAGAATAATGTAAAATCGTATCAAAATAAATACACAGAATATCAATGAAATAATGTAAATTTGTTTGAAAATAAAGATGCAAAATTCCCAAAAATTATCGCATTTTTTATAAAAATATATTTACCAAAATACACATAAAATATTTAAATTTGTATTGAAATAAATATACAAAATGCATATACAGTAAGGTAAATTTGTATTGAAAGAGATATTCAAAAATACATATAAAACAATGTAAATTTGTTTCAAAATATATATACGAATACACATAAAATAAAGTAGTTTTCTATAGAAATATATATGCAAAATACATATGAAATTATGTAAATACGTATAAAAATATATATACAAAATAAATATCAAATAATGTAAATTCGTGTCAAAATAAATAAACAAAATATCATGAAAAGAATGTGTATTTGTATGAAAATAGATAATAGATAATAAATTTGTATAAAATATATATGCAAGATACACATTAAATAATATAAATATGTATAAAAAAGTATATACAAAAAACAAGTAGAATAATGTAAAATCGTATCAAAATAAATACACCGAATATTAATAAGATAATGTAAATTTGTATGAAAATAAAGATGCAAAATTCCCATAAAATAGCGCATTTCTTATAAAAATATATACCAAAATACACATAAAATTTTTAAATTTGTATTGAAATAAATATACAAAATGCATATACAATAAGGTAAATTTGTATTGAAAGAGATATGCAAAAATACATATAAAACAATGTAAATTTGTTTTAAAATATATATACGAATACAAATAAAAAAACGTAGATTTCTATTAAAATATATATACAAAATACACATAAAATTAAGTAAATACGTATAAAAAAATGTATTCAAAATACACATAAAAGAATGTAAATTCGAATTAAAATAAATAAACAAAATACCAATAAAAAAATGTGTATTTGGATAAATATAAATATACAAAATACACATACAAAATAAACATAAAATAAGGTAGATTTGTAATAAAATATATGTACAAAATACACATACAATAATGTAAATTTATATGAAAATATATATACAAATACACATAAAATACCATGAATTTGTATAAAAATATACATTCAAAATAAATATTAAATAATGTAAGAGCGTATAAAAATATATATACAAAGTACATATAAAATGAAAATTAAGATGCAAAATACCTATAAAATAACGCATTTTTTATAAAATTATTGATACAAAAATACACATAAAATATTTGAACATGTATTAAAATAAATATACAAAATGCACATACAATAAGGTAAATTTGTATTGAAATATATATGGAAAATACATATAAAATAATGTAAATTTGTTTCAAAATATATATACGAATACACATAAAATAACGTAGATTTCTATAAAAATACATATATAAAATACACATAAAATTAAGTAAATACGTATAAAAAAATGTATACAAAATACACATAAAATAATGTAAATTCGAATAAATGTAAATAAACAATAAACCAATAAAAGAATGTGTATTTGTATTAATATAAATATACAAAATGCACATTAAATAACGTAAATTTATATAAAACTATATACATAAAATAACGCAAATTTCTATAAAATTATATAAACAAAAATTAACATGAGATAAATTTGCATAAAAATATATATACAAAACACACATTAGATAATGTAAATGAGTATAAAAATATGTATACAAAATACCTATGAAATAATCTAAATTCGTATCGAATTAAATTAAGAAATACCAATAAAATAATGTAATTTTTGATGAAAATATATATACAAAATACACATAAAATAACCTAAATACAAATACAAATATACACATAAAATAATTTAAAATTGAATTAAATAAATATACAAAATAAACATAAAATAAGGTAAATTTGTAATGAAATATATGAAAAAATACACATAAAATAATATAAATTTGTATGAAAATATATATACAAATACACATTAAATAATATGAATTTGTATAAAATTTGTATCAAAATATATACTTATACACACAATAAAATAACGTAATTTTTTTATGAAAATGTATATACAAAATACACATAAAATAATTTAAATACGTAGAAAAATATATATACAAAAAACACATAAAATAGTGTAAATTTTTATGAAAATATATAAACAAATACACATAAAATAATGTAAATTTGGATAAAATATATATACAAAATGAAAATTAAATAATGTACATATGAATAAAAAAAATATATACAAAATACACATAGAATAATGTTAATTCGTATCAAAATAAATAAAGAGAATATCAATAAAATAATGTAAATTTGTATGAAAATAAAGATGCAAAATATCCATATAATAACGCATATTTGCATAAAAATATATATACAAAAATACATATAAAATAATTAAATTTGTATTAAAATAAATATACAAAATGCACGTACAATAAAGTAAATTTGTATTGAAATAGATATGCAAAATACACATCAATAATGTAGATTTGTATCAAAATATATATACGAATACTCATAAAATTGAGTAAATTTCTATGAAAATATACATACAAAATAGATATACAAAATACACATATAACTAGTTAAATTTGTATTTAAATACATGTACAAAAAACACATAAAATAATGTAGATTTGTATGAAATGAAAACAAATACATTTTATTAAAATATATATACAAAATACACATAGAATAATGTAAAATCATATCAAAATAAATTCACAGAATATCAATAAAATAATGTAAATTTGTATGTAAATAAAGAAGCAAAATACCCATAAAATAAAGCATATTTTTATAAAAATACTTATACAAAAATACACATAGATTAATCAAATTTGTATTAAAATTAATATACAAAATGCACATTCAATAAGGTAAATTTGTATTGAAAAAATATGCAAAATACACATAAAACAATGTAAATTTGTTTCAAAATATATATACGAATACACATAAAATAACGTAGATTTCTATAGAAATATATATACAAAATACACTTGAAATAATGTAAATACGTATAAAAATATATATACAAAATACACATTAAATAATGTTAATTCGTGTCAAAATAAATAAACAAAATATCATGAAAAGAATGTGTATTTGTATGAAAATAGATATACAAAATACACATATAATAACCTAAATTTGTATAAAACTATATACAAAAATACACAAAATAATTTAAACTTGTATGAAAATAAATCTACAAAAAACATATAAAATTAGGTAAATTTGTATTGAAATACATATACAAAATACACATAAAATAATGTAAATTTGAATGAAAATATATAAACATATAGACTTAAAATATCGTAAATTTGTATCAAATATATATACAAAAAACTCATTAAATAATGTAAATATGTATAAAAAAATATATACAAAACACAAATAAAATAACGTAAAATCGTATCAAAATAAATACAGAAAATATTAATAAAATAATGTAAATTTGTATGAAAATTACGATGCAAAATACAATTAAATTAACCCATTTTTTATAAAAAATATATATACGAAAAAACATAAAATAATTGATTTTGTATTAGAATAAATAGATATACAAAATACACATAAAATAAGCTAAATTTGAATTGAAATATATATACAAAATACATAAAATAATGTAAATTTGTATCAAAATACTTATACAAATACACATATAATAACGTAAATTTGTATAAAAATATATAAACAAAATACACATTAAATAATGTAAAAACGTAAAAAAAAATGTACAAAATACACAAATAATCATGTAATTCGTATCAAAATAAATCGACAAAATACCAATAAATTAATGTAAATTTCTATAAGAAAACATATACAAAATACACATAAATAACGCAAATATCAATAAAAATATATATAATATAATATATTTTTATACATATTTAAAACATTTAATGTATATTTTGTATATATATTTTATCCAAATTTACGTGATTTTATATGTATTTGTTTATATATTTTCATACAAATTTACATTATTTTATGTGAGTTTTGTATATGTATCTCAATACAAATTTGCCTAACTTTATGTGTATTTTGAAAATATATTTTCAAAGAAATTTAAATTATTATTGTGTATTTTTGTATATATTTTTATACAAATTTCAGTTATTTTATTTGTTTTTTGTTTATATATTTTCCTTCAAATATACATTCTTTTATTGGAATTTTGTATATTTAATTTTTTACGAATTTACATTATTTTATGTGTATTTTGTATATATATTTTTCTACGTATTTAATTTATTTTATGTGTATTTTATATATACATTTTCATAAAAAAATTACGTTATTTTATTGTGTGTATTCGTATATATTTTGAAACAAATTTTATTCAAATTTATTATTTTATGTGTATTTGTATATATATTTTCATACAAATTTATATTATTTGATGTGTATTCTTACATATATTTTATTACATATTTACCTTATTTTATGTTTATTTTGTATATTTATTTCATTCAATTTTAAATTATTTAATGTGTATATTTGTATTTGTATTTAGGTTAATTTTATGTGTGTTTTCTATATATATTTTCATCCATAATTACATTATTTTATTGTTATTTTCTTAATTTAACTCGATGCGAATTTAGATTATTTCATAGGTATTTTGTATACATATTTTTTTACTCATTTACATTATCTAATGTGTGTTTTGTATATATTTTTTATGCAAACTAATTTTATGTGCATTTTTGTACATATATTTTTATTGAAACTTAAAACGTTATTTTTTGTGTATTTTGTATATGTTTTCTCATACAAATTTACATTATTTAATTAGTTTTTTGTTTATTTATTTTGATACGAATGACTTGATTATTTGTGTATTTTGTAAATATTTTTTTATACGTATTTACATTACTTAATGTGTATTTTGTTTATATATTTTTTAACAAATTTACGTTATTATATGTGTATTTGTTAAAAATATTTTGAAACGAATTTACTTTATTTTATGTATTTTGTATATATATTTCAATTCAAATTTAGCTTATTTTGTGTGTATTTTGTATATCTATTTTCACACAAATTTACTTACTTCTTTGTTTTTTTTGTATATATTTTATACAAATTTACGTTATTTTATGTGCATTTTGTATATTTATATATATACAAATACACATTCTCTTATTGGTATTTTGTTTATTTATATTTATACGAATTTACATTATTTTATGTGTATTTTGTATACATTTTTCATTCGTATTTATTTAATTTTATTTGTATTTTGTATATATATATTTATAAAAATCTACGTTATTTTATGAGTATTCGTATATATATTTTGAAACAAATTAACATTGTTTTATATTTATTTTGCATATCTATTTCAATACAAATTTACCTTATTGTATGTGCATTTTGTATATTTATTTTAATACAAATTCAAATATTTTATGTGTATTTTGGTATATATAATTTTTAAAAAAATGCGTTATTTTATAGGTATTTTTCATCTTAGTTTTCATACAAATGTACATTATTTTATTAATATTCTGTGTGTATATTTTGATACGATTTTATATTATACTATTTGTGTTTTGTATATATTTTTTTCATATATTATATATTATATTTATTTTCATACAAATTTTAATTATTTTTGTGTTTTTATGTATATACATATAGAGTAAATTTCTATGAAAATAAATATTCAAAATACATATAAGATTATGTAAATAAGTATAAAAATATATATATCAAATACACCTAAAAAAATGAAAATTCGTATCAAAATAAATAAACAAAATTCCGATAAAAGAACGTATATTTGTAGGAAAATAAATATATAAAATACACATAAAATTACGAAAATTTAAATAAAAATATATACAAAAAAACAAAAAAATAAATTTCAATTTGTATGAAAATAGATATACAAAATACACATATAATTAGTTAAATTTGTATTTAAATACATGTACAAAATACACATAAAATAATGTAAATTTGTACGTTCTTTTATCGGAATTTTGTTTATTGATTTTGATACGAATTTTAATTATTTTATGTGTATCTGATATATATATATATATATATATATATATATATATATATATATATATATATATATATATATATATATATATATATATATATATATATATATATATATATATATATATATATATATATATATATATATAGATATAGAGAGATAGATATAGAGATATATATAGATAGATATATATATATATATAGATATATATATATATTTATATATGTATTCGAATATATATTTTTATACAAATTTACATTATTTATGTGTATTTCGCATATCTGTTTCAATACAAATTTTCTTTAATGTATGTGTCTTTTCTATATTTATTTTGATACAAATTTAATTATTTTATGTGTATTTTTGTATATATATTTTTAAACAAATATGCGTTATTATATGGGTATTTTGCATCTTTTTCATACAAATTTACATTATTTTATTGATAGTTTGTTTATTTGTTTTGATACGATTTTACGTTATTCTGTGTATTTTTTATTCATATTTTTAGACATATTTACATTATTTAATGTATATTTTGTACATATATTTTATGGAAATTTACGTTATCTTATGTGTACTTGTTTATATAGTTTCATACAAATTTACATTATTTTATGTGTATTTTGTAAATGTATTTCAATAAAAATTTGCCTAATTTCATGTGTATTTTGCATATCTATTTTCAAACAAATTTAAATTTTTTTTTGTGTATTTTTGTATATATTTTTATACAAATTTTGTTATTTTATTTGTATTTTGTATATATATTTTCCTACAAATATACATTCTTTTAGAGGAAATTTTGTTTATTTATTTTGATACGAGTTTACATTATTTTATGTGTATTTTGTATATATATTTTTCTATGTATTTACATTATTTAATGTGTATTTTGTATATATATTTTCATAAAATTTACGTTATTTTATTGTGTGTATTCGTATATATTTTGATACAAATTTACTTTATTTTATGTTTTTTGCATATCTATTTCAATAAAAATCTTCCTTATTGTATGTGTATTTTGTATATTTATTTTAATACAAATTTAATTATTTTATGTGTATTTTTGTATATATATTTTTTTTAATATGAGTTATTTTATGGGTATATTGCATCTTTAATTTTATAAATTTTTACATTACGTACATATCTTTTATACGTATTTACATTATTTAATGTGTATTTTGTTTATATATTTTTATACAAATTTACGTTATTATATGAGTATTTGAATATATATTTTGATACAAATTTACATTATTTTATGTATTTTCTATATTTATTTCAATTCAAATTTAACTTATTTTATGTGTCTTTTGTATATCTATTTTCATACAAATTTTTTTTTTTTTTTTTTTTTTTGTATATAGTTTTATACAATTTTACGTTATTTTATGTGTATTTTGTATATTTATATTTATACAAGTGCACGTTCTTTTCTTGGCACTTAGTTTATTTATTTTGATACGAATTTACATTATTTTATGTGTATTTTGTATACATTTTCTTATACGTATTTACTTCATTTTATGTGTATTTTGTATATATATTTTTATAGAAATCTACGTTATTTTATGTGTATTCGTATATATATTTTGAAAGAAATTTACATTGTTTTATATGTATTTTGCATATCTCTTTCAATACAAATTTACCTTATTGTATGCTCATTTTGTATATCTATTGTAATACAAATTTAAATATTTTATGTGTATTTTGGTATATATTTTTTCATAAAAAATGCGTTGTTTTATGGGTATTTTGCATCTTTATTTTCATACAAATTTACATTATTTTATTAATATTCTGTGTATTTATTTTGATACTATTTTACATTATTCTATTTGTCTTTTGTATATATTTTTTTATACATATTTACATTATTTAATGTGTATTTTATATATATATATATTTCATACAAATTTACGTTTTTTTAAGTGTATTTGTTTATATATTTTCATTGATATTTACATTATTTTATGTGTATTTTGTATATGTATTTCAATACAAATTTACCTAATTTAATGTGTATTTTGTATACAATTAGGTAAATTTATATTGAAATATATATGCAAAATACATATAAAACAATGTAAAATTTGTTTCAAAATATATATACGAATACACATAAAATAACGTAGATTTCTATAAAAATATATATACAAAATACACATAAAATGAAGTAAATACGTATAAAAAAATGTATACAAAATACACATAAAATAATGTAAATTCGTATCAAAATAAATAAACAAAATACCAATAAAAAAATGTGTATTTGTATAAAAATAAATATACAAAATACACATAAAATATCGTAAATTTATATAAAACTATATACAAAAATACACAAAAGTAGTTAAATTTGTATGAAAATAGATATACAAAATACACAAAATAAACTAAATTTGTGTATTTTTTATATACTTTTATATCAATTTACGTTATTTTATGTGTATTTTGTATATTTATATTTATACAAATACACATTCTTTTATTAGTATTTTGTTTATTTATTTCGATACGAGCTTACTTTATTTTATGGTTAATTTGTACACATTTTTTTATACGTATTTACTTCATTTTATGTGTATTTTGTATATATATCTTTATAAAATATGCGTTATTTTATGTGTATTCGTATATATATTTTGAAACAAATTTACATTGTTTTATATGTATTTTGCATATCTATTTCAATACAAATTTACCTTATTGTGTGTGCATTTCGTATATTTATTTTAATACAAATTCAAATATTTTATGTGTGTTTTGGTATATATATTTTTATAAAAAATGCGCTATTTTGGGGGTATTTTGCATCTTAATTTTCATACAAATTTACATTATTTTATTAATACTCTGTTTATTTATTTTGATACGACTTTACATTATTCTATTTGGGTTTTGTATATATTTTTGTATACATATTTACATTATTTAATGTGATTTTATGAATATATTTTATACAAATTTACCTTAATTTAAGTGTATTTGTAAATATATTTTAATTCAAATTTACACTATTTGATGTGTATTTTGTAAATGTATTTAAATGCATTGTTTATATATTTTCATATAGATTTACATTATTTTATGAGTGTTTTGTATATGTATTTCAATCCAAATTTGCCTAATTTTATGTGTATTTTGCCTATCTATTTTCAAACAAATTTAAATTATTTTTGCGTATTTTTGTATAAATTTTTATACAAATTTTAGTTATTTTATTTGTATTTTGTATATATATTTTCCTACATATATACATTCTATTATTGCAATTTTGTTTATTTATTTTGATACGAATTTCCATTACTTTATGTGTATTTTGTATATATATGTTTCTACGTATTTACATTATTTTATGTGTATTTTGGATATATATTTTCATAAAAATTTACGTTATTTTATTGTGTGCTCTCGTATATATTTTGATACAAATTTTATACAAATTCATGTTATTTTGTGTATTTGAATACATATTTTCATACAAATTTAAATTATTTTATATGTATTTTTACATATATTTCATTACAAATTTACCTTATTTTATGTTTGTTTCATATATTCATTTCATGCAATTTTAAATTATTTTATGTGTATATTTGTATTTGTATTTAGGTTATTTTATTTGTATTTTCTATATACATTTTCATCCAAAACTACATTATTTTATTGGTATTTTGTTAATTTAATTCGATACGAATTTAGATTATTTCAAAGGTATTTTTTATACATTTTTTATACGCATTTACATTATTTAATGTGTGTTTTGTATATATATTTTGATGCAAATTTACTTTATTTGATGTGCATTTTTGTACATATATTTTTAAAGAAATTAGCGTTATTTTATATGTATTTTCTATATGTTTTCTCATACAGATTTACATTATATTATTGGTATTTTGTTTATTTATTTTGATACGAATTACATGATTATATGTGTATTTTCTACATATTTTTTTATACGTATTTACATTATTTAATGTGTATTTTGTTTATGTGTTTTTATACAAATTTACGTTATTATATGTGTATTTGTATAAATATTTTGATAAAAATTTACATTATTTGATGTATTTTGAAAAAAAAAAAATATATATATATATATATATATATATATATATATATATATATATATATATATATATATATATATATATATATATATATATATATATATATATATATATATATATATATATATATATATATATATATATATATATATATATATATATATATATATATATATATATATATATATGTATATCTATTTTCATACAAATTTAACTACTTTTGTGTATTTTGTATATATTTTATATAAATTTACGATATTTTTGTGTATTTTGTATATTTATTTTATATAAATTTCACATTTTTTATGTGTATTTTGTTTATTTATTTTATACAAATACATTTATTTTATGTGTATTTTGTTTATTTTTTTTATACGTATTTACTTCATTTTATGTGTATTTTGTATATATATTTTTATAGAAATCTACGTTATTTTATGTGTATTCGTATATATATTTTGAAACAAATTTTACATTGTTTTATATGTATTTTGCATATCAATATAAATTTACCTTATTGTATGTGCATTTTGTATATTTATTTTAATACAAATTTTAATTTTTTATATGTCTTTTGGTATATATATTAAAAAAAAACTTTATTTTATGGATATTTTGCTCCTTTATTTTCATACAAATTTACATTATTTTACTAATACTCTGTATTTATTTTGTTACGATTTTACATTATTCTATTTGGGTTTTGTATATATTTTTTTTATACATATTTACATTACTTAATGTGTATTTTGTATATATATTTTATACAAATTTACGTTATTTTAAGTGTATTTGTTTATATATTTTCATTCAAATTTACATTATTTTATGTGTATTTTGTAAATGTATTTCAATACAAATTTACCTAATTTTTTGTGTATTTTGTATACTTATTTTCAAACAAATTTAAATTATTTTTGTGTATTTTTGTATATAGTTTTATACAAATTTACGTTATTTTATGTGTATTTTGTATATCTATTTTCATACAAATACAAATTCTTTTATTGATATTTTGTTTATTTATTTTGACACGAATTTACATTATTTAATGTCTATTTTGTATATATATTTTTATACGTATTTACAGCATCTCAAGTGTATTTTGTATATATATTTCTATAGAAATCTGCGTTATTTTATGTGTATTCGTATATATATTTTGAAACAAATTTACATTGTTTTATGTGTATTTTGCATATTTTTTAATAAAGATTTTCCTTATTGTATGTGCATTTTGTATATTAATTTTACTACAAATTTAATTATTGAATGTGTATTTATGTATATGTATTTTTATAAAAATATGCTTTATTTTATTGGTATTTTGCATCTTTATTTTCATACAAATTTACATTATTTTATTGATATTTTGTGTATTTATTTTGATACGATTTTACATTATTTTCTATGTGTATTTTGTATATATATTTAATACAAATGTACGTTATTTTATGTGTATTTGTTTTCATTTCATACAAATTTTCATTATTTTATGTGTATTTTGTACATGTACAAATTTGTACAAATTTAACTAATTATATGTGTATTTTGTATATCAATTTTCATAAAAATTGAAATTATTTTTTTTTGTATATATTTTTATACAAATTTTCGTTATTTTATGTGTATTTTGTATATTTATTTTCCTACAAATATACGTTCTTTAACGGAATTTTGTTTGTTTATTTTGATACGAATTTACATTATTTTAGGTGTATTTGGTATATATATTTTTATACTATTTACATCATTTTATATGTATTTTGTATGTATATTTTCATAGAAATTTACTCTATTTTATGTGTATTCGTATATATATTTTGATACAAATTTACATTATTGATGTGTATTTTGCATATGTATTTCAATACAAATTTACTTTATTGTATAGTATGCATTTTGTATATTTATTTCAATACAAATTTAATTGTTTCATGTGTATTTTTGTATATATATTTTTATGCATATATGCGTTATTATATGGGTATTTTGCATCTTTATTTTCATACAAATTTAAATTATTTTATTGATATTCTGTTTATTTATTTTGATACGATTTAACATTATTCTATGTGTATTTTGTATAACTATTTTTATACATATTTACATTATTTAATGTATATTTTGTATATATATTTTATCCAAATTTACGTTATTTTATGTGTATTTGTTTATATATTTTCATACAAATTTACATTATTTTATGTGTATTTTGTATATGTATTTCAATACAAATTTGCCTAACTTTATGTGTATTTTGCATATCTATTTTCAAACAAATTTAAATTATTTTTGTGTATTTTTGTATTTATTTTTATACAAATTTTAGTTATTTTATTTGTATTTTGTATATATATTTTCCTACAAATATACAATCTTTTATTATAATTTTGTTTATTTATTTTGATACGAGTTTACATTATTTTATGTGTATTTTGTATATATATTTTTCTACGTATTTACATTATTTTATGTGTATTTTGTATATATATTTTAATAAAAATTTACATTATTTTATTGTGTGTATTCGTATTTATTTTGATAAAATTTTTATACAAATTCATGTTATTTTATGTGTATTTGTATATATATTTTCATACAAATTTATATTATTTTACGTGTATTTTTACATATTTTTCATTACAAATTTACCTTATTTTATGATTATTTTGTATATTTATTTCATTCAATTTTAAATTATTTTATGTGTATATTTGTATTTGTATTTACGTAATTTTATGTGTATTTTCTATATATATTTTCATTATTTTCATAATTACATTATTTTATTGGTATTTTCTTTATTTAACTCGATACGAATTTAGATTTTTTCATAGGTATTTTGTATACATATGTTTATACTCATTTACATTATGTAATGTGTGTTTTGTATATATTTTTTAATGCAAATTTATTTTATGTGCATTTTTGTACATATATTTTTATAGAAATTTATTTATTTTATGTGTATTTTGTATATGTTTTCTCATAAAAATTTACATTATTTTATTGGTATTTTGTTTATTTATTTTGATACGAATTACATGATTATATGTAATTACATTATTTAATGTGTATTTTGTCTATATATTTTTATATAAAATTTACGTAATTATATGTGTATTTGTAAAAATATTTTGATACAAATTTACTTTATTTTATGTATTTTGTACATATATTTCAATTCAAATTAAGCTTATTTTGTGTGTATTTTGTATATCTATTTTCATACAAATTTAATTACTTTTGTGAATCTTTGTATATTTTTTTTATATAAATTTACCTTATTTTATGTGCATTTTGTATATTTATATTTATACAAATACACATAAAATAAAGTAAATTTGCATAAAAATAAATATATAAAACACATTAAATAATGTAAATGCGTATAAAAATATGTATTCAAAACACCTATGAAATAATCTAAATTCGCATCGAATTAAACTAACAAAATACCAATAAAATAATGTAATTTTTTATGAAAATATATAGAAAATACACATAAAATAACCTAAATACAAATACATATATACACATAAAATAATTTAAAATTGAAGAAATAAATATTCAAAATAAAAATAAAATAAGGTAAATTTGTAATGAAATATATGTAAAATGCACATAAAATAATGTAGATTTGTGAAATATATAAATAATACACATAAAATAACATGAATTTGTATAAAATTTGTATCAAATTATATACGAATACACACAATAAAATAAATAAATTTTATGAAAATATATACAAAATACACATAAAATAATGTAAATACGTGAAAATATATATACAAAATACACATAAAATAAATTAAATTCGTATCAGAATAAATAGATAAAAATTCAATAAAAGAATATATTTGTAGGAAATATATATGCAAAATACAAATAAAATAACAAATTTGTATAAAATATATACAAACACACAAAATATTTAAATTTGTTTGAAAATAGATATGCAAAATACACATAAATTGGGCAATTTGTATTGAAATACATATAAAATACACATAAATAAATGTAAGTTTGAAAAAATATATAAACAAATACATAAAATAACGTAAAATTGTATGAAAATATATACAAAATACATTAAATAATGTAAATATGTATAAAAAAATATACAAAATACACATAAAATAACGTAAATTGATATATATACAAAAATACACAAAATAATTAAATTTGTGAAAATAGATATACAAAATACACATAAAATAACTCATATTTAAAAAATATACAAAAATACATAAAATAATTAAATTTGTATTAAAATAAATATACAAAATACACATACTATAAGGTAAATTTGTATTGAAATAGAAATGCAAAATACATAAAATAATGTAAATTTGTATCAAAATAGATACAAATACACAATAAAATAACGTAAAATATATATACAAAATACACATAAAATAATGTAAATAAGTATAAAAATATATATACAAAATACACCTAAAATAATGTAAATTCGTACCAAAATAAATAAACAAAATTCCAATAAAAGAATGTATGTATATATATATATATATATATATATATATATATATATATATATATATATATATATATATATATATATATATATATATATATATATATATATATATATATATATATATATATATATATATATATATATATACAAAATGCACATACAATAAGGTAAATTTGTATTGAAAGAATATGCAAAATACACATAAAACAATGTATATTCAAAATATATATACGAATACACATAAAATAACGTAGATTTCTATAGAAATATATATACAAAAAATAGATGAAATGATGTAAATACGTATAAAAATATATATACACAATACACATTAAATAATGTAAATTCGTGTCAAAATAAATAAACAAAATATCAATAAAAGAATGTGTATTTGTATGAGAATTAATATACAAAATACACATAAAATTAGGTAAATTTGTATTGAAATACATATACAAAATACACATAAAATAATGTAAATTTGAATGAAAATATATAAACAAATACACTTAAAAAAACGTAAATTTGTATGAAATATATATATAAAATACACATTAAATAATGTAAATATGTATAAAAAAATATATACAAAAGATAAATAGAATAATGTAAAATAGTATCAAAATAAATACACAGAATATTAAAAAAATAATGTAAAATTGTATGAAAATAAAGATGCAAAATACCCATAAAACAAAGCATTTTTTATGAAAATATATATACCAAAATACACATAAAATATTTAAATTTGTATTACAATAGATATACAAAATGAACATACAATAAGGTAAATTTGTATTGAAATAGATATGCAAAATACATATAAAACAATGTAAATTTCTTTCAAAATATATATACGAATACACATAAAATAACGTAGATTTCTATAAAAATATATATACAAAATACACATAAAATGAAGTAAATATGTATAAGAAAATGTATACAAAATACACATAAAATAATGTAAATTCGGATCAAAATTAATAAACTAAATGCCAATAAAAGAATGTGCACTTGTATAAATATAAATATACAAAATACACATAAAATAACGTAAAAGACATAAAATAAGCTAAATTTGAATTGAATAAATATAAGAAAATACATAAAATAATGTAAATTTGTATCAAAATATATATTCAAAATACATATAATAACGTAAATTTGTATAAAATATATACAAAAATACATTAAATAATGTAAATACGTATAAAAGATATGTACGTAATGTAAAAATTTATGAAATTAAAGATGCAATATACCCATAAAATAACTCATATTTAAAAAAATATATATACAAAAATACACATAAAATAATTAAATTTGTATTACAATAAATATACAAAATACGCATACAATAAGGTAGATTTTTATTGAAATAGATATGCAAAAAGCACATAAAATAAAGTAAATTTGTATCAAAATATATACGAATACACACAATAAAATAACAAAAATTTTTATGAAAATATATATACAAAATACACATTAAATAATGTAAATACATAAAAAAATATATATACAAAATACACATAAAATAATGTAAATTCCTATCAGAATAAATAAACAAAATTCCACTAAAAGAATATATATTTGTAGGAAAATATATATATATAAAATGCAAATAAAATAACAAGAATTTGTATAAAAATATATACAAAAATACAAATTTTTTTTTTTATTTGTTTGAAAATAGATATGGAAAATACACATGAGATTAGGCAAATTTTTATTGAAATACATTATACAAAATACACATAAAATAATGTAAATTTGTATGAAACTATATCAACAAATACACATAAGATAACGTAAATTTCCATAAACTATATGTACAAAATATATATTAAATAATGTAAACATGTCTAAAAATATGTATACAAAATACACAGATATATATATATATATATATATATATATATATATATATATATATATATATATATATATATATATATATATATATATATATATATATATATATATATATATATATATATATATATATATATATATATATATATATATATATATATATATATATATATATATATATATATATATATATATATATATATATATATATATATATATATATATATTTATATATATATATTTATTTATTTCATTCTAATTTAGCTTATTTATGTGTCTTTTTATATCTATTTTCATACAAATTTAATTATTTTTGTTTATTTTTGTATATAGTTTTTACAATTTTACGTTATTTTATGTGTATTTTATGTTTATATTTATACAAGTACACATTCTTTTATTGGCATTTTGTTTATTTATTTTGATACGAATTTACATTATTTTATGTGTATTTTGTATACATTTTCTTATACGTATTTACTTCATTTTATGTGTATTTTGTATATATATTTTTATAGAAATCTACGTTATTTTATGTGTATTCGTATATATATTTTGAAAGAAATTTACATTGTTTTATATGTTTTTTGCATATTTGTATAAATTTAAATATACAAAATGCACATAAAATAAGGTAAATTTATATAAAACAATATACAAAGATACACAAAAGTAATTAAATTTGTATGAAAATAGATATACAAAATACATACAAAGTAAGCTTAATTTTAATTGAAATATATGTACAAAGTACATAAAATAAATTAAATTTGTATCAAAATATTTTTACAAAAACACATATAATTACGTAAATTTTATATAAAATATATAAACAAAATACACATTAAATAATGTAATTAAGTATAAAAATATGTACAAAATACACATATAATCATGTAATTCGTATCAAAATAAATAAACAAAATAGCAATAAAATAATGTAAATTTTTATGAGAAAACATATACAAAATACACATAAAATAAATAAATTTCTATCAAATATATGTAAAAAATGCACATAAAATAAATTTGCATTAAAAAATATATACAAAACACACATTACATAATGTAAATGAGTATAAACATATGTATACAAAATACCTATGAAAAAATCTAAATTCGTATCGAGTTAAATAAAGAAAATACCAATAAAATAATGTAATTTTGGATGAAAATATATATAGAAAATACACATAAAATTACGTAAATACAAATACAAATATACACATAAAATAATTTAAAATTGAATGAAATAAATATACAAAATAATCATAAAATAAGGTAAATTTGTAATGAATTTTTTTTAAAAATACACGTAAAATAATATAAATTTGTATGAAAATATATATACAAATACACATAAAATAACATGAATTTGTATAAAATTTGTATCAAAATAAATAGGAATACACACAATAAAATAATGTAAATTTTTATTAAAATATATATACAAAATACACATAAAATAATGTAAATACGTAGAAAAATATATACAAAATACACATAAAATAATGTAAACTCGTATCAAAATAAATAAACAAAACTATAATAAAAGATTGTATATTTGTAGGAAAATATATATACAAAATACAAATAAAATAACTAAAATTTGTATAAAAATAAATACAAAAATACACAAAAAGAATTTAAATTTGTTTGAAAATAGATATGCAAAATACACATAAAGTTAGGCAAATTTGTATTGAAATACATATACAAAATACACATAAAATAATGTAAATTTGTATGAAAATATATAAACAGATACACATAAAATAACGTAAATTTGGATAAAATATATATACAAAATATACATTAAATAATGTAAATATGTATAAAAATATATATACAAAATACACATAGAATAATGTTAAATCGTATCAAAATAAATAAACAGAATATCAATAAAATAATTTAAATTTGTATGAAAATAAAGATGCAAAATACCCATATAATAACGCATATATGCATAAAAATATATATACAAAAATACACATGAAATAATTAAATTTGTATTGAAATAAATATACAAAATGCATATACAATAAAGTAAATTTGTATTGAAATACATATGCAAAATACACATCAATAATGTAAATTTGTATCAAAATATATATACGAATACACATAAAATAGAGTAAATTTCTATGAAAATATACATACAAAATACATATAAAATGATGTAAATAGTATAAAAATATATACCAAATACACCTAAAATAATGTAAATTCGTATCAAAATAAACAAACAAAATTCCGATAAAAGAACGTATATTTGTAGGAAAATAAATATACAAAATACACATAAAATAACGAAAATTTGTATAAAAATATATACAAAAAACAAACAAAAATAATTTCAATTTTTATGAAAATTGATATACAAAATACACATATAATTAGTTAAATTTGTACAAATTTGTACATGTACAAAATACACATAAAATAATGAAAATTTGTATGAAAGGAAAACAAATACACATAAAATAACGTACATTTGTATTAAATATATATACAAAATACACATAGAAAATAATGTAAAATCGTATCAAAATAAATACACAAAATATCAATAAAATAATGTAAATTTGTATGAAAATAAAGATGCAAAATATCAATAAAATAAAGCATATTTTTATAAAAATACATATACATAAATACACATTCAATAATTAAATTTGTAGTAAAATTAATATACAAAATGCACATAGAATATGGTAAATTTTTATTAAAAAAATATGCAAAATACACATAAAACAATGTAAATTTGTTTCAAAATATGTATACGAATACACATAAAATAACGCAGATTTCTATAGAAATATATATACAAAATACACTTGAGATGCTGTAAATACGTATAAAAATATATATACAAAATAGACATTAAATAATGTAAATTCGTGTCAAAATAAATAAACAAAATATCAATAAAAGAATGTGTATTTGTATGAAAATAGATATACAAAATACACATAAAATAACGTAAATTTGTATAAAACTATACAAAAATACACAAAAGTAATTTAAATTTGTTTGAAAATAAGTATACAAAATACACATAAAATTAGGTAAATTTGTATTGAAATACATTTACAAAATACACATAAAATAATGTAAATTTGAATGAAAATACATAAACAAATACACTTAAAATAACGTAAATTTGTATAAAATATATATACAAAATACACATTAAGTAATGTAAATATGTATAAATATATATACAAAACCCAAATAGTTACGTTATTTTAAGTGTATTTGTTTATATTTCATTCAAATTTACATTATTTGATGTGTATTTGTATATATTTCAATACCTAATTTTATTATTTTATATCTTTCAAACAAATTTAAATTATTTAATATTTTGTATATAATTTTATAAATTAATTTTATTTTACGCATTTACATTATTTAGTGTGTGTGTATATATATTTTATGCAAATTTACTTTATTTTATGTGCATTTTGTACATATATTTTATAGAAATTTATATTTGTATATGTTTTCTCATACAAATTTACATTATTTTATTGCTATTTTGTTTATTTATTTTGATACAATTACATGATTATATGTGTATTTTGTACATATTTTTATACGTATTTACATTACTTAATGTGTATTTTGTTTATATATTTTTAAACAAATCTACGTTATTATATATATTTGTATAAATATTTTGATACAGATTTACATTATTTTATGTATTTTGTATGTACATTTCAATTCAAATTTAGCTTATTTTAGCTGTATTTTGTATATATATTTTCATACAAATTTAATTATTTCTGTGTATTTTTGTATATAGTTTTATACAAATTGACGATATTTTATGTGTATTTTGTATATAAATATTTATACAAATACACATTCTTTTACTGGTAGATTTGTTTATTTATTTTGATACGATTTTTATGTGTATTTTGTATTCATTTTTTTATACGTATTTACTTCATTTTATGTGTATTTTGTATATATTTTTATAGAAATCTACGTTATTTTATGTGTATTCGTATATATATTTTGAAAAAAATTTACGTTATTTTATATGTATTTTGCATATCTATTTCAATACAAATTTACCTTATAGTATGTGCATTTTTTATATTTACTTTATTACAAATTTTAATATTTTATGTGTATTTTGGTATATATATTTTTATAAAAAATACGTTATTTTATGGCTATTTTGCATCTTTATTTTCATACAAATTTACATTATTTTATTAATATTCTGTGTATTTATTTTTGATACGATTTTACATTATTCTATTTGTGTTTTGTATATATTTTTTTATACATATTTACATCATTTAATGTGTATTTTGTATATATATTTGATACAAATTTATGTTATTTTAAGTGTATATGTTTATATATTTTCATTCAAATTTCCATTATTTTATGTGTATTTTGTATATGTATTTCAATACAAATTTACCTAATTTTATGTGTATTTTGTATATTTATTTTCATACAAATTTAAGTTATTTTTGTGTATTTTCGTATATAGTTTAATACAAACAGGTTATTTTATAAGTATTTTGTATATCTATTTTCATACAAATACACATTCTTTTATTGATATTTTGTCTATTTATTTTGACGAGAATTTAAATTATTTAATGTGTATTTTGTATATATATATTTTTATACGTATTTACGTCATTTCATGTGTATTTTGTATATATATTTCTATAGAAATCTACGTTATTTTATGTGTATTCGTATATAGATTTTTAAACAAATTTACACTTTTATGTGCATTTTGTATATTTTTTCAATACAAATTTACCTTATTGTACGTGCATTTTGTATATTAATTTTAATACAAATTTAATTATTCTATGTGTATTTTTGTATATGTATTTTTAAAAAAATATGCTTTATTTTATGGTTATTTTGCATCTTTATTTTCATACAAAATTACATTATTTTATTGATATTCTGTGTATTTATTTTGATACGATTTTACATTATTCTATGTATATTTTGTATATCTATTTTATACAAATGTACGTTATTTTATGTGAATTTGTTTTCATTTCATACAAATTTACATTATTTTATGTGTATTTTGTACATGTATTTAAATACAAATTTAACTAATTATATGTGTATTTTGTATATCTATTTTCATACAAATTGAAATTTTTTGTTTGTTTTTTGTATATATTTTTATTCAAATTTTCGTAATTTTATGTGTATTTTATATATTTATTTTCCTACAAATATACGTTCTTTTATCGGAATTTTGTTTATTTATTTTGATACGAATTTTCATTTTTTTAGGTGTTTTTAATATATATATTTTTATTCTTATTTACATAATTTCATATGTATTTTGAATATATATTTTCATAGAAATTTACTCTATATGTTTACACAAAAAAAACACAAAAATAATTTAAATTTGTATGAAAGTAAATATACAAAATACAAATAAAATTAGGTAAATTTGTATTGAAATACATATACAAAATACACTTAAAATAATGTAAATTTGAATGAAATTATATAAACAAATACACTCAAAATAACGTTAATTTGTATAAAATATATATAAAAAATACACATTAAATAATGAAAATATGTATAAAAAAATATATACAAAACACAAATAGTATAATATAAAATCTTATCAAAATATATACACAGAATATTAATAAAATAATGCACATTTGTATGAAAACTAAGATGCAAAATACATATAAAATAACGCATTTTTTATAAAATTATATATACCAAAATACACAAAATATTTGAATTTGTATTAAAATAAATATACAAAATGCACATACAATAAGGTAAATTTGAATTGAAATAGATATGCAAAATACATATAAAACAATGTAAATTTGTTTCAAAATATATATACGAATACACATAAAATAACGTAGATTTCTATAAATATATATATACAAAATACAAATAAAATTAAGTAAATACGAATCAAAAATGTATACAAAATACACATAAAATAATGTAAATTCGTATAAATTTTAATAAACGAAATACCAATAAGAGAGTGTGTATTTGTATAAATATAAATATACAAAATGCACATAAAATAACGTAAATTTGTATAAAACTATATACAAAAATACACAGAAGTAATTAAATTTGTATGAAAATAGATATACAAAATACACACAAAATAAGCTAAATTTGAATTGAAATATATATACAAAATACATAAAATAAAGTAAATTCGTTTCAAAATATTTTTAACAAATACACATATAATAACGTAAATTTGTAAAAAAATATATATAAACAAAATACACATTAAGTAATGTAAATACGTATAAAAAAATATTTACAAAATACATAAATAATCAAGTCATTCGTATCAAAATAAATAAACTAAAAACTAATAAAATAATGTAAATTTGTATGAGAAAACATATACAAAATACACATAAAATAACGCTTTAAGTTTCTATAAAAATATATGTACAAAAATGCACATAAAATTAGTTTGCATAAAAAAGTATATACAAAACACACATTAGATAATGTAAATGAGTATAAAAATTTGTATACAAAATACCTATGAAATAATCTAAAATCGTATCGAGTTAAATTAAGAAAATAACAATAAAATAATGTAATTTTTGATGAAAATATATATATAAAACACACATAAAATAACCTAAATACAAATACAAATATACACATTAAATAATTTAAAATTGAATGAAATAAATTTACAAAATAAACATAAAATAAGGTAAATTTGTAATAAAATATATGTAAGAATACACATAAAATAATATTAATTTGTATGAACATATATATACAAATACACATAAAATAACATGAATTTGTATAAAATTTGTTTAAAAATATATACGAATACACACAATAAAATAACGTAAATTTTTTTGAAAATGTATATATAAAATACACATAAAATAATTTAAATACGTAAAAAAATATATATACAAAATACACATAAAATAAAGTAAATTCGTAAAAAATTAAATACACAAAATTCCAATAAAAGAATGTATATTTGTAGGAAAATATATATACAAAAAACAAATAAAATAACTAAAATTTGCATAAAAATATATACAAAAATACACAAAAATAATTTAAATTTGTTTGAAAATAGATATGCAAAATACACATCAAGATAGGCAAATTTGTATTGAAATACATATACAAAACTCACATAAAATAATGTAAATTTGTATGAAAATATATAAACAAATACTTATAAAATAACGTAAATTTGGATAAAATATATATACAAAATATACATTAAATATTTTAAATATGTATAAAAATATATTATATTATATATATTTTTATTGATATTTGCGTTATTTATGTGTATTTTGTATATGTTTTCTCATAGAAATTTACATTAATTTATTGGTATTTTATCTATTTATTATGATTCGAATTACATGATTATTTGTGTATTTTGTAATTTTTTTTTATACGTATTTACATTATTTAATGTGTATTTTGTTTATATATTTTTATACAAATTTACGTTATTATATGTGTATTTATATAAGTATTTTGATACAAATTTACATTATTTTATGTATTTTGTATATATATATTTCAATTCAAGTTTAGCTTATTTTATGTGTATTTTGTATATATATTTATTTTAATACAAAATCAAATATTTTATGTTTTTTCGTATATATATTTTTATAAAAAATGCGTTATTTTATGGGTATTTTGCAACTTAATTTTCATACAAATTTACATTATTTTATTAATATTTTCTCTATTTATTTTGATACGATTTTACATTATTTTATTTGTGTTTTGTATATATATTTTTTATACATATTTACATTATTTAATGTGTTTTTTGTATATATATTTGATACATATTTATGTTATTTTAAGTTATTTTATGTGTATTTGTCTATATATTTTGACTCAAATTTACAATATTTTATGGGTATTTTGTATATATATTTCAAAAGAAATTTACCTAGTTTTATGTGTATTTTGAATATCTATTTTCATACAAACTCATATTATTTTTATGTATATTTGTATATATTTCAATACAAATTTTAGTTATGTTATGTGTATTTTGTAAATCTATTTTCATTCAAATATATATTATTTTATTGGTATTTTGTTGATTTATATTGATACGAATTTACATATAATTATGTGTATTTGTATATATATTTTCATATAAATTTACATTATTTTATGTGTATTTTGTACATATATTTCATTACAAATTTACCTTATTTTATGTTTATTTTGTATGTGTATTTTGTACATTTATATTTATACAAATACACATTCTTTTATTGGTATTTTGTTTATTTATTTTGTTTCGAGTTTACAATATTTTATGTGTATTTTGTTTACATTTTTTTATACGTATTTACTTAATTTTATGTGTATTTTTTATATATATTTTTATAGAAATCTACGTTATTTAATGTGTATTCGTATATATATTTTGAAACAAATTTACATTGTTTTATATGTATTTACTTTATTTTATGTGCATTTTTGTACATATATTTTTTTAGAAATTTGCGTTATTTTATGTGTATTTGCATATGTTTTCTCATACAAATTTACATTATTTTATTGCTATTTTGTTTATTTATTTTGATACGAAAGAAAATAGATATACAAAATATACATAAAATAAACTAAATTTGTATTGAAATATATATGCAAAATACATAAAATAATGTAAATTTGTATCAAAATATTTTAACAGATGCGCATAAAATAACGTAAATTTGTTTTAAAATATACAAAAAACACATTAAATAATGTAAATATGTATAAAAAAATATATACAAAACACAAATAGAATTATGTAAAATCGTATCAAAAGAAATACACAGAATATTAATAAAACAATGTAAATTTGTATGAAAATAAAGATGCAAAATACCCATTAAATAACGCATTTTTTATAAAAATATATATACCAAAATACACATGAAAAAATTAATTTGTATTAAAATAAATATCCAAAACAATGTAAATTTGTATCAAAATATATATACGAATACACATAAAATAACGTAGATTTGTATAAAAATATATATACAAAATACACATAAAATGAAGTAAATACGTATAAGAAAATGTATACAAAAAACATATAAAATAATGTAAATTCGTATCAAAATAAATAAACAAAATACCAATAAAAGAATGTGAATTTGAATAAATATAAATATACAAAATACACATAAAATAACGTAAATTTGTATAAAACTATATACAAAAATACATATATATATGTATATGTATAGAAAATACACATGAAATAATCTAAATTCGTATCGAAATAAATGAACAAAATACCGATAAATAATGTAATTTTGAATGAAAAAATATATAGAAAATACACATAAAATAACGTAAATACAAATAAATATATACACATAAAATGATTTGAATTTGAATGAAAATAGATATAAAAATAAACATAAAATAAGGCAAATTTGTAATGAAATATATATACAAAATACACATAAAATAATGTAGATTTGTTTCAAAATATATATACGAATACACATAAAATAACGTAGATTTCTCTAGAAATATATATACAAAATACACATGAAATGATGTAAATACGTATTAAAAATATATATTCAAAGCACACATTAAATAATGTAAATTCGTGTCAAAATAAATAATTAAAATATCAATAAAAGAATGTGTATATGTATGAAAATACATATAAAAAATACACATAAAATAACGTACATTTGTATAAAACTATATATAAAAATACACAAAAATAAATTAAATTTGTATGAAAATAAATATACAAAATACACATAAAATTAGGTAAATTTGTATAGAAATACATATACAAAATACACATAAAATAATGTAAATTTGAATGAAATATATAAAAAAATACACTTAAATTAACGTAAATTTGTATAAAATATATATACAAAATACTCATTAAATAATGTAAATATGTATCAAAAATATATAAACAAAACACAAATAGAATAATGTAAAATCGTATCAAAATAAATACAAAGAATTTCTATAGAAATATATATACAAAATACACATGAAATGATGTAAATACGTATTAAAAATATATATACAAAATACACATGAAATGATGTAAATACGTATTAAAAATATATATACAAAATACACATTAAATAATGTAAATTCGAGTCAAAATAAATAAACAAAATATGAATAAAAGAATGTTTATTTGTATGAAAATAAATATACAAAATACAAATAAGATAACATAAATTTGTATAAAACTATATACAAAAATACACAAAAATAGTTTAAATTTGTATGAAAATAAATATACAAAATACACATAAAATTAGGTAAATTTGTATTGAAATACATATACAAAATACACATAAAATACTGTAAATTTGAATGAAAATACATAAACAAATACACTTAAAATAACGTAAATTTGTATAAAAAAATATATACAAAACATAAATAGAATAATGTAAAATCATATCAAAATAAATACACAGAATATTAATAAAATAATGTAAATTTGTATGAAAATAAAGAAGCAAAATACCCATAAAATAACGCATTTTTTTTATAAAAATATATATATACAGAAATACACATAAAAGAATTAATTTGTATTAAAACAAATATACAAAATACACATACAATAAGGTAAATCTGTATTGAAATAGATATGCAAAATAAATATAAAACAATGTAAATTTGTTTCAAAATATATATACGAATACACATAAAATAACGTAGATTTGTATAAAAATATATATACAAACTATAAATAAAATGAACTAAATACGATTAAAAAAATATATACAAAATACACATAAAATAATGTAAATTCGTATCAAAATAAATAAACAAAATACCAATAAAAGAATGTGTATTTGTATAAACTATTTGTTTTTTGTATATATATTTTTTTTATACATATTTACATTATTTAATGTGTATCTTGCATATATATTTCATACAAATTTATTATCTATTATTCGTTTTCATACAAATACACATTCTTTTCATGATATTTTGTTTATTTATTTTGACACGAATTTACATTACTTAATATGTATTTTGTATATATATTTTTATACGTATTTACATAATTTCATGTTTATTTTGCATATATATTTCTATAGAAATCTACGTTATTTTCTGTGTATTCGTATATATATTTTGAAATAAATTTACATTTACATTACGTTTTTTTTCAATACAAATTTACCTTATTGTATGTGTGCATTTTGTATATTAATTTTAATACAAATTTAATTATTCTGTGTATTTTTGTGTATGTATTTAAAAAAAAAAATGCTTTATCTTATGGGTATTTTGCATCTTTATTTTTATACAAATTTTAATTATTTTATTGATATTCTGTGTACTTATTTTGATACGATTTTACATTATTCTATATATAACAAAAATAAATACAGAATACACAAAAATAGATATGCAAAATACATATAAACAATGTAAATTTGTTTCAAAATATATATACGAATACACATGAAATAAGGTAGATTTCTATAAAAATATATATACAAAATACACATAAAATTAAGTAAATACGTATAAAAAATGTATACAAAATACATATAAAATAATGAAAATTAGTATCAAAATAAATAAACAAAATACCAATAAAAGAATGTGTATTTGTATAAATATATATATATACAAAATACACATTAAATAATATAAATTTGTTTAAAACTATACAAAATACACATGAAATGATGTAAATACGTATAAAATATATATACAAAATACACATTAAATAATGTAAATTCGCGTCAAAATAAATAAACAAAATATCAATAAAAGAATGTGTATTTGTATGAAAATAGATATACAAAATACACATAAAATAACCTAAATTTGTATCAAACTATATACAAAAATACACAAAAATATTTTAAATTTGTATGAAAATAAATATACAAAATACACATAAAATTAGGTAGATTTGTATTGAAATACATACACAAAATACACATAAAATAATGTAAATTTGAATGAAAATACATAAACAAATACACTTAAAATAACGTAAATTTGTATAAAAAAAATATGTACAAAACACAAATAGAATAATGTAAAATCGTATCAAAATAAATACACAGAATATTAATAAAATAAAGTAAATTTGTATGAAAATAAAGAAGCAAAATACCCATAAAATAACGCATTTTTTTTATTTATAAAAATATATACACCAAAATACACATCAAAAAATTAAAGTTGTGTTAAAATAAATATACAAAAAACACATACAATAAGGTAAATTTGTATTGAAATAGATATGCAAAATACATATAAAACAATGTAAATTTGTTTCAAAAAATATATACGAATTCACATAAAATAATGTAGATTTCTATAAAAATATATATATAAAATACACATAAAATGAAGTAAATACGTATAAAAAAATGTATACAAAATACACATAAAATAATGTAAAATCGTATCAAAATAAATAAACAAAATACCAATAAAAGAATGTGTATTTGTATAAATATAAATATACAAAATACACATAAAATAACGTAAATTTATATAAAACTATATACAAAAATACACAGAAGTAATTCAATTTGTATGAAAATATATACAAAATACACACAAAATAAGCTAAATTTGAATTGAAATATATATACAAAATACATGAAATAAAGTAAATTTGCATCAAAATATTTATACAAATACACATATAATAACGTAAATTTGTATGAAAATATATAAATAAAATACACATTAAATAATGTAAATACGTATAAAAAAAATATGTACAAAATACACATATAATCATGTAATTCGTATCAAAATAAATAAACTAAATACCAATAAATAATATAAATTTGTATGAGTAAACGTGTATGTTGCATATTTTTTCAATACAAATTTACCTTATTATATACGCATTTTGTATATTAATTTTAATACAAATTTAATTATTCGATGTGTATTTTTGTATCTGTATTTTTATAAACATATGGTTTATTTTTTGGGTATTTTGCATCTTTATTTTCATAAAAATTTGCATTATTTTATTGATATTCTGCTCATCCATTTTGATACGAATTGACATTATTCTATGTGTATTTTGTATATATTTTTCATACAAATTTACGTTATTTTATGAGTATTTGTTTATATATTTTGACACAAATTTACAATATTTTATGGGTATTTTGTATATACATTTCAAAAGAAATTTACCTAGTTTTATGTGTATTTTGTATATCTATTTTCATACAAACTCAAATTATTTTTATGTATTTTTGTATATATTTTAATACAAATTTTAGTTATGTTATGTGTATTTTGAAAATTTATTTTCATTCAAATATATATTATTTTATTGGTGTTTTGTTGATTTATATTGATACGAGTTTACATTATTTCATATGTACTTTGTATATATAGTTTTATACGCTTTTACATTTTTTAATATTTATTTTGAATATATATTTTTATACAAACTCATGGTATTTTATGTGTATTTGTATATATATTTTCATATAAATTTACATTATTTTATGTGTATTTTGTAAATATATTTTATTACAAATCTACCTTATTTTATGTTTATTTTGTATGCGTATTTTGTATATTTATATTTATCCAAATACACATTCTTTTATTCGTATTTTCTTTATTTATTTTAATTCGAATTTACGTTATTTTATGTGTATTTTGTATACATTTTTTTATACGTATTTAATTAATTTTATGTGTATTTTGTATATATATTTTTATAGAAATCTACGTTTTTTTATTTGTATTCGTATATATATTTTGAAACAAATTTACATTGTTTTATATGTATTTTTGCATATCTCTTTCAATACAAATTTACCTTATTGTATGTGCATTTTGTATATTTATTTCAATACAAATTTAAGTATTTTATGTGTATTTTGGTATATATATTTTTATAAGAAATGCGCTATTTTATGGGAATTTTGCATCTTTATTTTCATACTAATTTACATTATTTTATTAATATTCGGGGTATTTATTTTGATACGATGTTACATTATTCTATTTGTTTTTTGTAGATACTTTTTTATACATATTTACATTATTTAATGTATATCTTGCATATATATTCTATACAAATTTATTATCTATTATCTATTTCCATAGAAATACACATTCTTTTCATGATATTTTGCTTATTTATTTTGACACGAATTTACATTATATGATATGTATTTTGTATATATATTTTTATACGTATTTACATAATTTCATGTGTATTTTGTATATATATTTCTATAGAAATCTACTTTATTTTATGTGTATTCGTATATATATTTTGAAACAAATTTACATTGTTTTATTTGTATTTTTGAATATCTCTTTCAATACAAATTTACCTTACTGTATATGCATTTTGTATATTTATTTCAATACAAATTTAAATATTTTATGTGTATTTTGGTATATATATTTTTATAAAAAATGCGATAATTTTTGGGAATTTTGCATCTTCATTTTCATACAAATTTACATTATTTTATTGATATTCTGTGTATTTATTTTGATACGATTTTACATCATTCTATATGTTATTTGTATATATTTTTTTATACACATTTACATTATTTAATGTGTATCTTGCATATATATTTTATAAAATTTACGTTATTTTAAGTGTATTTCTTTATATATTTTCATTCAAATTTACATTATTTGATGTGTATTTTGTATATGTATTTCAATACAAATTTACCTAATTTTATGTGTATTTTGTATATTTTTTTTCAAACAAATTTAAATTATTTGTGTGTACTTTTGTATAGAGTTTTATACAAATTTAGGTTATTTTATGTACGCATTTACATTATTTAGTGTGTGTTTTGTATATATATTTTTATGAAAATTTACTTTATTTTATGTGCATTTTTGTACATATATTTTTATAGAAATTTGCGTTATTTGTATATGTTTTCTCATACAAATTTACATTATTTTATTGCTATTTTGTTTATTTATTTTGATACGAGTTAAATGATTATATGTGTATTTTGCTCATATTTTTTATTCGTATTTACATTACTTAATGTGTATTTTGTTTATATATTTTTAAACAAATCTACGTTATTATATGTATTTGTATAAATATTTTGATACAGATTTACTTTATTTTTTGTATTTAGTATGTACATTTCAATTCAAATTTAGCTTATTTTAGCTGTATTTTGTATATATATTTTCATACAAATTTAATTACTTCTGTGGTTTTTTGTAAATAGTTTTACACAAATTTACGATATTTTTTGTGTATTTTGTATATTTATATTTATACAAATACATATTCTTTTACTGGTATATTTTTTATTTATTTTGATACGATTTTTATGTGTATTTTGTATTCATTTTTTTATACGTATTTACTTCATTTTATGTGTATTTTGTATATATTTTTATAGAAATCTACGTTATTTTATGTGTATTCGTATATATATTTTGAAACAAATTTACATTGTTTTATATGTATTTTTGAATATCTCTTTCAATACAAATTTACCTTACTGTATATGCATTTTGTATATTTATTTCAATACAAATTTAAATATTTTATGTGTGTTCTGGTATATATATTTTTATAAAAAATGCGATATTTTTGGGGAGTTTTGCATCTTTATTTTCATACAAATTTACATTATTTTATTGATATTCTGTGTATTTATTTTGATACGATTTTACATTATTCTATTTGTTTTTTGTATATATTTTTTATACACATTTACATTATTTAATGTGTATCTTGCATATATATTTTGTACAAATTTACGTTATTTTAAGTGTGTTTGTTTATATATTTTCATTCAAATTTACATTATTTGATGTGTATTTTGTATATGTATTTCAATACAAATTTACCTAATTTTACGTGTATTTTGTATATTTCTTTTCATACAAATTTAAATTATTTTTGTGTATTTTTGTATACAATAAGGTAAATTTATATTGAAATAGATATGCAAAATACATATAAAACAATGTAAAATTTGTTTCAAAATATATATACGAATACACATAAAATAACGAAGATTTCTATAAAAATATATATACAAAATACACATAAAATGAAGTAAATACGTATAAAAAAATGTATACAAAACACACATAAAATAATGTAAATTCGTATCAAAATAAATAAACAAAATACCAATAAAAAAATGTGAATTTGTATAAAAATAAATATACAAAATACACATAAAATATCGTAAATTTATATAAAACTTTATACAAAAATACACAAAAGTAGTTAAATTTGTATGAAAATAGATATACAAAATACACATTAAATAAACAAAATTTGTGTATTTTTGTATATACTTTTATATCAATTTACGTTATTTTATGTGTATTTTGTATATTTATATTTATACAAATACACATTCTTTTATTAGTATTTTGTTTATTTATTTCGATACGAGTTTACATTATTTTATGTGTAATTTGTACACATTTTTTTATACGTATTAACTTCATTTTATGTGTATTTTGTATATATATCTTTATAGAAATATGCGTTATTTTATGTGTATTCGTATATATATTTTGAAACAAATTTACATTGTTTTATATGTATTTTGCATATCTATTTCAATACAAATTTACGTTATTGTGTGTGCATTTCGTATATTTATTTTAATACAAATTCAAATATTTTATGTGTGTTTTGGTATATATATTTTTAAAAAAATGCGCTATTTTTGGGGTATTTTGCATCTTAATTTTCATACAAATTTACATTATTTTATTAATATTCTGTTTATTTATTTTGATACGATTTTATATTATTCTATTTGTGTTTTGTATATATTTTTGTATACATATTTACATTATTTAATGTGATTTTATATATATATTTTATAGAAATTTACGTTAATTTAAGTGTATTTGTATATATATTTTAAATGAAATTTACACTATTTGATGTGTATTTGGTAAATGTATTTATACATTGTTTATATATTTTCATACAGAATTTCATTATTTTATGAGTGTTTTGTATATGTATTTCAATCCAAATTTGTCTAATTTTATGTGTATTTTGCCTATCTATTTTGAAACAAATTTAAAATATTTTTGCGTATTTTTGTATAAATTTTTATACAAATTTTAGTTATTTTATTTGTATTTTGTATATATATTTTCCTACATATATACATTCTATTATTGCAATTTTGTTTATTTATTTTGATACGAATTTCCTTTACTTTATGTGTATTTTGTATATATATGTTTCTACGTATTTACATTATTTTATGTGTATTTTGGATATATATTTTCATAAAAATTTACGTTATTTCATTGTGTGCTCTCGTATATATTTTGATACAAATTTCATACAAATTCATGTTATTTTATGTGTATTTCAATACATATTTTCATACAAATTTAAATTATTTTATGTGTATTTTTACATATATTTCATTACAAATTTACCTTATGTTATGTTTGTTTCATATATTAATTTCATGCAATTTTTAATTATTTTATGTGTATATTTGTATTTGTATATAGTTTGTTTTATTTGTATTTTCTATATACATTTTCATCCAAAACTACATTATTTTATTGGTGTTTTGTTAGTTTAATTCGATACGAATTTAGATTATTTCAAAGGTATTTTTTATACATTTTTTTATACGCATTTACATTATTTAATGTGTGTTTTGAATATATATTTTGATGCAAATCTACTTTATTTGATGTGCATTTTTGTACATATATTTTTAAAGAAATTAGCGTTATTTTATAAGTATTTTGTATATGTTTTCTCATACAAATTTACATTATATTATTGGTATTTTGATTATTTATTTATTTACGAATTACATGATTATATGTGTATTTTCTACACATTTTTTTATACGTATTTAAATTATTTAATGTGTATTTTGTTTATGTGTTTTTATACAAATTTACGTTATTATATGTGTGTTTGGATAAATATTTTGATACAAATTTACATTATTTGATGTATTTTGTAAATATATATATATATATATATATATATATATATATATATTTAGATATATATATATATATATATATATATATATATATATATATATATATAGATATATATATATTATATATATATATGTATTTTGTATATCTTTTTTCATACAAATTTAACTACTTTTGTGTATTTTTGCATATAGTTTTATATAAATTTACGATATTTTATGTGTATTTTGTATATTTATTTTTATACAAATACACATTTTTTATTGGTATTTTGTTTATTTATTTTGATACGAATTTACATTATTTTATGTGTAGTTTGTATACATTTTTTATACGTATTTACTTCATTTTATGTGTATTTTGTATATATATTTTTATAGAAATCTACGTTATTTTATGCGTATTCGTATATATATTTTGAAACAAATTTTACATTGTTTTATATGTATTTTGCATATCAATATAAATTTACCTTATTGTATGTGCATTTTGTATATTTATTTTAATACAAATTAAAAAAAATTATATGTGTTTTGGTATATATATTTAAAAAAAATGCGTTATTTTATGGATATTTTGCTCCTTTATTTTCATACAAATTTACATTATTTTATTAATATTCTGGGTATTTATTTTGTTACGATTTTACATATTTCTGTTTGGGTTTTGTATATATTTTTTTTATACATATTTACAATACTTAATGTGTATTTTGTATATATATTTTATACAAATTTTCGTTATTTTAAGTGTATTTGTTTATATATTTGCATTCAAATTTACATTATTTTATGTGTATTTTGTAAATGTATTTCAATACAAATTTACCTAATTTTATGTGTATTTTGTATACTTATTTTCAAACAAATTTAAATTATTTTTGTGTATTTTTGTATATAGTTTTAAACAAATTTACGTTATTTTATGTGTATTTTGTATATCTATTTTCATACAAATACACATTCTTTTATTGATATTTTGTTTATTTATTTTGACACGAATTTACATTATTTAATGTCTATTTTGTATATATATTTTTATACGTATTTTCAGCATCTCAAGTGTATTTTGTATATATATTTTTATAGAAATCTGCGTTATTTTATATGTATTCGTATATATATTTTGAAAGAAATTTACATTGTTTTATGTGTATTTTGCATATTTTTTTAATAAAAAGTTACCTTATTGTATGTGCATTTTGTATATTAATTTTACTACAAATTTAATTATTGAATGTGTATTTATGAATATGTATTTTTATAAAAATATGCTTTATTTTATTGGTATTTTGCATCTTTATTTTCATACAAATTTACATTATTTTATTGATATTTTGTGTATTTATTTTGATACGATTTTACATTATTTTCTATGTGTATTTTGTATATATATTTAATACAAATGTGTGTTATTTTATGTGTATTTGTTTTCATTTCATACAAAATTTTCATTATTGTATGTGTATTTTTTACATGTACAAATTTGTACAAATTTAACTAATTATATGTGTATTTTGTATATCAATTTTCATAAAAATTGAAATTATTTTTGTCTTTTTTTGTATATATTTTTATACAAATTTTCGTTATTTTATGTGTATTTTGTATATTTATTTTCCTACAAATATACGTTCTTTTATCGGAATTTTGTTTGTTTATTTTGATACGAATATACATTATTTTACGTGTATTTGGTATATATTTTTTTTTACTATTTACATCATTTTATATGTATTTTGTATGTATATTTTCATAGAAATTTACTCTATTTTATGAGTATTCGTATATATATTTTGATACAAATTTACATTATTGATGTGTATTTTGCATATGTATTTCAATACAAATTTACTTTATTGTATATGCATTTTGTGTATTTATTTCAATACAAATTTTACTATTTCATGTGTATTTTTGTATATATATTTTTATGCATATATGCGTTATTATATGGGTATTTTGCATCTTTATTTTCATACAAATTGAAATTATTTTATTGATATTCTGTTTATTTATTTTGATACGATTTAACATTATTCTATGTGTATTTTGTATATATATTTTATCCAAATTTACGTTATTTTATGTGTATTTGTTTATATATTTTCATACAAATTTACATTATTTTATGTGTATTTTGTATATGTATTTCAATACAAATTTGCCTAACTTTATGTGTATTTTGCATATCTATTTTCAAACAAATTTAAATTATTTTTGTGTATTTTTGTATTTATTTTTATACAAATTTTAGTTATTTATTTGTATTTTGTATATATATTTTCCTACAAATATGCATTCTTTTATTGGAATTTTGTGTATTTAATTTTTTACGAATTTACACTATTTTATGTGTATTTTGTATATATATTTTTCTACGTACTTAAATTGTTTGATGTGTATTTTATATATACATTTTCATAAGAATTTACGTTATTTTTTTGTGTGTATTCGTATATATTTTGAAACAAATTTTATACAAATTCATGTTATTTTATGTGTATTTGTATATATATTTTCATACAAATTTATATTATTTTATGTGTATTCTTACATATATTTTATTACAAATTTACCTTATTTTATGTTTATTTTGTATATTTATTTCATTCAATTTTAAATTATTTAATGTGTATTTTTGTATTTGTATTTAGGTTATCTTAGGTTATCTTTAGGTTACCTTATTTTATGTTTATTTCGTATATTTATTTCATTCAATTTTAAATTATTTTATGTGTATATTTGTATTTGTATTTAGGTTATTTTATGTGTATTTTGTATATATATTTTCATCCAAAATTACATTATTTTAATGGTATTTTCTTAATTTAATTCGATACGAATTTAGATTATTTCATAGGTATTTTGTATACATATTTTTATACTCATTTACATTATCTAAAGTGTGTTTTGTATATATATTTTTATGCAAATTTATTTTATGTTCATTTTTGTACATATATTTTTATAGAAATTTGCGTTATTTTATGTATATAGTTTTATATAAATTTACGTTATTTTATGTGCATTTTGTATATTTATATTTATACAAATACACATTCTTTTATTGGTATTTTGTTTATTTTCATTTATACGAATTTACATTATTTTATTTGTATTTTATATACATTTTTTTATTCGTATTTACTTAATATTATGTGTATTTTGTATATGTATTTTTATAGAAATCTACGTTATTTTATGTGTATTCGTATATATATTTTGAAACAAATTTACATTATTTTATAAGTATTTTGCATATCTATTTCAATACAAATTTACCTTATTGTATGTGCATTTTGTATATTTATTTTAATACAAATTCAAATATTTTATGTGTATTTTGGTATCAATAATTTTATAAAAAATGCGTTATTTTATAGGTATGTTGCATATTAATTTTCATACAAATTAATATTCTGTGTATATATTTTGATACGATTTTACATTATTCTATTTGTGTTTTGTATATATTTTTTTATATATATTTACATTATTTAATGTGTATTTTGAATATATATTTCATACAAATTTACGTTATTATATGTGTATTTGTTTATATATTTTCTTTCAAATTTACATTATTTTATGTGTATTTTGTATATGTATTTCAATGCAAATTAACATAATTTTATGTGTATTTTGTATATTTCTTTTCATTCAAATTTAAATTATTTTTGTGTATTTTTGTATATAGTTTTATACAAATTTAGGCTATTTTATGTACGCATTTACATTTTTTAATGTGTGTTTTGTATATATATTTTTATCCAAAGTTACTCTATTTTACGTTCATTTTTGGACATATATTTTTCTAGAAACTAGCGTTATTTTCTATGTATTTGTATATGTTTTCTCATACAAATTTACATTATTTTATTGATATTTTGTTTATTTAGTTTGATACGAATTACATGATTATATGTGTATTTTGTACATATTTTTTATACGTATTTACATTACTTAATGTGTATTTTGTTTATATATTTTTTTACAAATTTACGTTATTATATGTATTTTTATAAATATTTTGATACAAATTTACATTATTTTATATATTTTGTATATACATTTCAATTCAAATTTAGCTTATTTTATCTGTATTTTGTATATCTATTTTCATACGAATTTATTTACTTCTGTGTATTTTTGTATATAGTTTTATACAAATTTCCGTTATTTTATGTGTATTTTGTATCTTTATATTAATACAAATACACACTCTTTTATTGGTATTTTGTTTATTTATTTTGATACGAATTTACATTATTTTGTGTATTTTGTATACATTTTCTTATACGTATTTACTTAATTTTATGTGTATTTTGTATATATATTTTTATACAAATCTACGTTATTTTATGTGTATTCGTATATATATTTTGAAACAAATTTACATTATTATATGTGTATTTTGTACACATTTTCTTATAAGTATTTACTTCATTTTATGTGTATTTTGTATATATATTTTTATGCAAATCTACGTTATTTTATGTGTATTCGTATATATATTTTGAAACAAATTTACATTGTTTTATATGTATTTTGCATATCTATTTCAATACAGATTTACCTTATTGTATGTGTATTTTGTATATTTATTTTAATACAAATTTATTTTTTCATGTGTATTTTGGTATATATATTTTTATAAAAAACGCGTTATTTAATGGGTATTTTGCATCTTTATTTTCATACAAATTTACATTGTTTTATTAATATTCTGTGTATTTATTTTGATACGATTTTACATTATTCTATTTGTGGTTTGTATATATTTTTCATACATATTTACATTATTTAATGAGTATTTTGTATATTTTAAAACAAATTTACGTTATTTTATGCGCATCTGTTAAAATATTTTGTTACAAATTTACATTATTTTATGTATTTTTTATATATATTTCAATACAAATTTAGTTTATTTTATGTATATTTTGTATATCTATTTTCATTCGTATCAGAATAAATTAACAAAATAGAAATAAAATAACGCAAATTTCTAAAAAAATATATGTACAAAAATGCACATAAAATATAGTAAATTTGCATAAAAATATATATACAAAACACACATTAAATAATGTAAATGCGTACATAAAATAACCTAAATTTGTATAAAACTATATACAAAAATACACAAAAATATTTAAAATTTGTATGAAAAGAAATATACAAAATACACATAAAATTAGGTAAATTTGTATTGAAATACATATACAAAATACACATAAAATAATGTAAATTTGAATGAAAATATATAAACAAATACACTTAATATAACGTAAATTTGTATAAAGTATATATGCAAGATACACATTAAATAATGTAAATATGTATAAAAAAAATATATACAAAAAAGAAATAGAATAATGTAAAATCCTATCAATATAAATGCACAGAATATCAATAAAATAATGTAAATTTGTATGAAAGAAAGATGCAAAATTCCATAAAATTGCGCATTTTTATAAAAATATATATACCAAAATACACATGAAATATTTAAATTTGTATTGAAATAAATATACAAAATGCATATACAGTAAGGTAAATATGTATTGAAAGAGATATTCAAAAATACATATAAAACAAAGTAAATTTGTTTCAAAATATATATACGAATACACATAAAATAACGTAGATTTCTATAGAAATATATATACAAAATACACATGAAATTATGTAAATACGTATAAAAATATATATACAAAATACATATCTAGGTAAATTCGTGTCAAATTAAATAAACAAAATATCATGAAAAGAATGTGTATTTGTATGAAAATAAATAATAGATAATAAATTTGTATGAAATATATATGCAAGATACACATTAAATAATGTAAATATGTATAAAAAAAATATATTAAAAAAACAAATAGAATAATGTGAAATCGTATTAAAATAAATACACCGAATATTAATAAAATAATGTAAATTTGTATGAGAATAAAGATGCAAAATTCCCATTAAATAGCGCATTTCTTATAAAAATATATATACCAAAATACACAAAATATTTAAATTTGTATTGAAATAAATATACAAAATGCACATACAATAAGGTAAACTTGTATTGAAAGAGATATGCAAAAATACATATAAAACAATGTAAATTTGTCTCAAAATATATATACGAATACACATAAAATAACGTAGATTTCTATAAAAATATATATACAAAATACACATAAAATTAAGTAAATACGTATAAAAATAGATATTCAAAATACACATAGAATAATGTAAAATTGTTTAAAAAAAATAAACAGAATATAAATAAAATAATATAAATTTGTATGAAAATAAAAATGCAAAATACCCATAAAATAAAGCATATTTTCATAAAAATACATATACAAAAAAACACATAGCATAATTAAATTTGTATTAAAATTAATATACAAAAGGCATATACAATAAGGTAAATTTGTATTGAAAAAATATGCAAAATACACATAAAACAGTGTAAATTTATTTCAAAATCTATATACGAATACTCATAAATCAACGTAGATTTCAATACAAATATATATACAAAATACACATCAAATGATGTAAACACGTATAAAGACATATATATAAAATACACATTAAATAATGTAAATTCGCGTCAAAATAAATAAACAAAATATCAATAAAAGAATGTGTATTTGTATGAAAATAGATATACAATATACACATAAAATCACCTAAATTTGTATAAAACTATATACAAAAAAACACAAAAATAATTTTAATTTGTATGAAAATAAATATACAAAATACACATAAAATTAGGTAAATTTGTATTGAAATACATTTAGAAAATACACATAAAATAATGTAAATTTGAATGAAAATATATAAACAAATACAATTAAAATAACGAAAATTTGTATAAAATATATATATAAAAAATACACATTAAATAATGTAAATATGTATAAAAAAATATATACAAAACACAAATAGAATAATATAAAATCGTATCAAAATAAATACACAGAATATTAATAAAATAATGTAAATTTGTATGAAAATTAAGATGCAAAATACCCATAAAATAACGCTATTTTTTATAAAAATATATATACCAAGACACACATAAAATATTTGAATTTGTATTAAAATAAATATACAAAATGCACATACAATAACGTAAATTTGTATTGAAATATATATGCAAAATACATATAAAACCATGTAAATTTTTTTCAAAATATATATATGAATACACATAAAATAACATAGATTTCTATGAAAATAAATAAACAAAATACAAATAAAATGATGTAAATACGTATAAAAAAAGGTATACAAAATACACATAAAATAATGTAAACTCGTATGAAAACAAATAAACAAAATACTAATAAAAGAATATGTATTGTATATATATATAAATATACAAAATACAAATAAAATAACGTAAATTTATATAAAACTATATGCAAAAATACACAAAAGTAATTAAATTTGTGTGAAAATAGATATACAAAATACATGTGAATTTTGTATATTTATTTTCATACCAATTTAAATTATTTTTGTTTATTTTTTTTTATATTTTCATACAAATTTTCGTTATCTTATGTGTATTTTGTATATTTATTTTTTCTACAAATATACGTTCTTTTATCTGAATTTTGTTTATTGAATTTGAAACGAATTTACCTTATTTTGTATATCTATTTTCATACAAATTAAAATACTTCTGGGTATTTTTGTATATAGTTTTATATAAATTTACGTTATTTTAAGTGTATTTTGTATATTTATATTTATACAAATACACATTCTTTTATTGGTATTTTTTTATTTATTTTGATACGAATTTACATTATTTTATGTGTATTTTGTATCCTTTTTTTTATACGTATTTACTTCATTTTATGTGTATTTTGTATATATATTTTTATAGAAATCTACGTTATTTTATGTGTATTTGTATATATATTTTGAAACAAATTTACATTGTTTTATATGTATTTTGCATATCTATTTCAATACAAATTTACTTTATTGTATGTGTTTTTTATATATTTATTTTAATACAAATTAAAAAAATTTATGTGTATTTTGGCATATATATTTTTATAAATAAAAAAAATGCGTTATTTTATGGGTATTTTGCCTCTTTATTTTCATACAAATTTACATTATTTTATTAATATTCTGTGTATTTATTATGATACGATTTTACATTATTCTATTTGTGTTTTGTATATATTTTTTTATACAAATTTATGTTATTTTAAGTGTATTTGTTTATGTCTTTTCATTCAAATTTACATTATTTTATGTGTATTTTGTATATGTATTTCAATACGAATTTACCTAATTTTGTGTGTATTTTGTATATTTATTTTCATACAAATTTAAAATATTTTTGTGTATTTTTGTATATAGTTTGATACAAATTTAGGTTATTTTATGTGTATTCTGTATATCTATTTTCATACAAATACACATTCTTTTATTGATATTTTGTTTATTTATTTTGACGCGAATTTACAGTATTTAATGTGTATTTTGTATATCTATTTTTATACGTATTTACATCATTTCAAGTGTATTTTGTATATATATTCCTAAAGAAAACAACGTTATTTTATGTGTATTCGTATATATATTTTGAAACAAATTTACACTGTTTTATGTGTATTTTTCAATACAAATTTACCTTATTGTATGTGCATTTTGTATATTAATTTTAATAAAAATTTAATTATTATATGTGTATTTTTGTATATGTATTTTAAAAAAAAATATTCTTTATTTTATGGGTATTTTCCATCTTTATTTTCATACAAATTTAAATTATTTTATTGATATTCTGTGTACTTATTTTGATACGATTTTACATTATTCTATGAATGACAAAAATAAATACAGAATACACAAAAATAGATATGCAAAATACATATAAACAATGTAAATTTGTTTCAAAATATATATACGAATACACTTGAAATAAGATAGATTTCTATAAAAATATATATACAAAATACACTACGTATAAAAATATATATACAAAATCCACATTAAATAATGTAAATTTGTATCAAACTATATACAAAAATACACAAAAATATTTTAAATTTGTATGAAAATAAATATACAAAATACACATAAAATTATTTAAATTTGTATTGAAATACATACACAAAATACACATAAAATAATGTAAATTTGAATGAAAATATTTAAACAAATACACATAAAATAACGTAAATTTGTATAAAAAAATATGTACAAAACACAAATAGAATAATGTAAAATCGTATCAAAATAAATACACAGAATATTAATAAAATAATGTAAATTTGTATGAAAATAAAGAAGCAAAATACCCATAAAATAATGCATTTTTTTATTTATAAAAATATATATACCAAAATACACATCAAAAAATTAAATTTGTATTAAAATAAATATACAAAAAACACATATAATAAGGTAAATTTGTATTGAAATACATATGCAAAATACATATAAAACAATGTAAATTTGTTTCAAAATATATATACGAATACACATAAAATAACGTAGATTTCTATAAAAATATATATACAAAATACACATAAAATTAAGTAAATGCGTATAAAAAAATGTAAACAAAATACACCTAAAATAATGTAAATTCGAATCAAAATAAATAAACAAAATACCAATAAAAGAATGTGTATTTCTATAAATATAAATGTACAAAATACACATACAAAATAAACATAAAAGAAGGTAAATTTGTAATGAGATATATGTACAAAATACACATAAAATAATGTAAATTTATATGAAAATATATATACAAATACACATAAAATACCATGAATTTGTATGAAATTATATATTCAAAATAAATATTAAATAATGTAAATGCTTATAAAAATATATATACAAAGTACATATAAAATAATACAAATTTAATTATTCTATGTGTATTTTTGTATATGTATTTTCATAAAAAAATGCTTTATTTTATGGGTATTTTGCATCTTTATTTTCATACAAATTTACATTATTTTATTGATATTCTGTGTATTTATTTTGATACGATTTTACATTATTCTATGTATATTTTGTATATATATTTTATACAAATGAAAGCTATTTTATGTGAATTTGTTTTCATTTCATACAAATTTACATTATTTTATGTGTATTTTGTACATGTATTTAAATGCAAATTTAACTAATTATATGTGTATTATTTATATCTATTTTCATACAAATCGAAATTATTTTTTTTTATTTTAGTATATATTTTTATTCAAATTTTCGTAATTTTATGTGTATTTTGTATATTTATTTTCCTACAAATATACGTTCTTTTATCGGAATTTTGTTTATGTATTTTGATACGAATTTTCATTATTTTAGGTGTATTTGATATATATATTTTTATACTTATTTACATAATTTTATATGTATTTTGAATATATATTTTCATAGAAATTTACTCTATTTTATGTGTATTCGTATATATATTTTGATATAAATTTACATTATTTATGTGTATTTCGCATATCTATTTCAATACAAATTTTCTTTATTGTATGTGCCTTTTGTATATTTATTTTGATACAAATTTAATTATATTATGTGTATTTTTGTATATATATTTTTAAACAAATATGCGTTATTATATGGGTATTTTGCATCTTTTTTTTCATACAAATTTGCATTATTTTATTGATAGTCTCTTTATTTATTTTGATACGATTTTACGTTATTCTGTGTATTTTGTATATATATTTTTAGACATATTTACATTATTTAATGTATATTTTGTACAAATGTTTTATGAAAATTTACGTTATGTTATGTGTATTTGTATATATATTTTCATAAAAATTTACATTATTTTATGTGTATTTTGTATATGTATTTCAATAAAAATTTGCCTAATTTCATGTGTATTTTGCATATCTATTTTCAAACAAATTTAAATTATTTTTGTGTATTTTTGTATATATTTTTATACAAATTTTTGTTATTTTATTTGTATTTTGTATATATATTTTCCTACATATATACATTCTTTTAGAGGAAATTTTTTTTATTTATATTGATACGAATTTACATTATTTTATGTGTATTTTGTATATATATTTTTCTATGTATTCACATTATTTTATGTGTATTTTGTATATATATTTTCATAAAAATTTACGTAATTTTATTGTGTGTATTCGTATATATTTTGATAAAAAAATTCATTATTTGATGTGTTTTTTGCATATCTATTTCAATAAAAATCTACCTTATTGTATGTGTATTTTGTATATTTATTTTAATACAAATTTAATTATTCTATGTTTATTTTTGTATATAATTTTTTTTTAAATATGAGCTATTTTATGGGTATATTGCTTCTTTAATTTTATAAATGTTTACATTACGTACATATCTTTTATACGTATTTACATTATTTAATGTGTATTTTGTTTATATATTTTTATACAAATTTACGTTATGATATGTGTATTTGAATATATATTTTGATACAAATTTACATTATTTTATGTATTTTCTATATTTATTACAATTCAAATTTAGCTTATTTTATGTGTCTTTTGTATATCTATTTTCATACAAATTTAATTATTTTTGTTTATTTTTGTATATAGTTTTATACAATTTTACGTTATTTTATGTGTATTTTGTATATTTATATTTATACAAGTAAACATTCTTTTATTGGCATTTATTTTATTTATTTTGATACGAATTTACATTATTTTATGTGTATTTTGTATACATTTTCTTATACGTATTTACTTCATTTTATGTGTATTTTGTATATATATTTTTATAGAAATCTACGTTATTTTATGTGTATTCGTATATATTTTTTGAAACAAATTTACATTGTTTTATGTGTATTTTGCATATCTATTTCAATACAAATTTACCTTATTGTATGTGCATTTTCTATATTTATTGTAATACAAATTTAAATATTTTATGTGTATTTTGGTATATATATTTTCATAAAAAATGCGTTGTTTTATGGGTATTTTGCATCTTTATTTTCATACAAATTTATATTATTTTATTAATATTCTGTGTATTTATTTTGATACTATTTTACATTATTCTATTTGTGTTTTGTATATATTTTTTTATACATTTTTACATTATTTAATGTGTATTTTCTATATATATTTCATACAAATTTACGTTGTTTTAAGTGTATTTGTTTATATCTTTTCATTCATATTTACATTATTTTATGTGTATTTTGTATATGTATTTCAATAGAAATTTACCTAATTTTATGTGTATTTTGTATATATATTCTTATACAAATTAAGATTATTTTTTGTGTATTTTTGTATAGAGTTTTATACAAATTTACAATATTTTATGTGTATTTTGTATATCTATTTTCATACAAATACACATTCTTTTATTGATATTTTGTTTATTTATTTTGATGCGAATTTACATTATTTAATGTGTATTGTGTATATATATTTTTATACGTATATACGTCATTTCATGTGTATTTTGTATATATATTTCTATAGAAATATATGTTATTTTATGTGTATTCGTATATATATTTTGAAACAAATATACATTGTTTTATGTGCATTTTGTATATTTTTTCAATACAAATTTACCTTATTGTACGTGCATTTTGTATATTAATTTTAATACAAATTTAATTATTCTATGTGTATTTTTGTATCTGTATTTTTAAAAAAATATGCTTTATTTTATGGGTATTTTGCATCTTTACTTTCATACAAAATTACATTATTTCATTTATATTCTGTGTATTTATTTTGATACGATTTTACATTATTCTATGTATATTTTGTATATCTATTTTATACAAATGTACGTTATTTTATGTGAATTTGTTTTCATTTCATACAAATTTACATTATTTTATGTGTATTTTGTACATGTATTTAAATACAAATTTAACTAATTATATGTGTATTTTGTATATCTATTTTCATACAATTTGAAATTTATTTTTTTGTTTTTTTGTATATATTTTTATTCAAATTTTCGTAATTTTATGTGTATTTTGTATATTTATTTTCCTAAAAATATACGTTCTTTTATCGGAATTTTGTTTATTTATTTGATACGAATTTTCATTTTTTTAGGTGTATTTGATATATATATTTTTTTACTTATTTACATAATTTTATGTGTATTTTGAATATATATTTTCATAGAAATTTACTCTATATGTATATACAAAAAAACACAAAAATAATTTAAATTTGTATGAAAATAAATATACAAAATACACATAAAATTAGGTAAATTTGTATTGAAATACATATACAAAATACACTTAAAATAATGTAAATTTGAATTAAATTATATAAACAAATACACTTAAATAACGTTAATTTGTATAAAATATTTAAAAAAAATGCACATTAAATAATGAAAATATGTATAAAAAAATTTATACAAAACACAAATAGTATAATATAAAATCGTATCAAAATATATACACAGAATATTAATAAAATAATGTACATTTGTATGAAAACAAAGATGCAAAATACCTATAAAATAACGCATTTGTTATAAAATTATATATACCAAAATACACATAAAATATTTGATTTTGAATTAAAATAAATATACAAAATGCACATACAATAAGGTAAATTTGTATTGAAATAGATATGCAAAATACATATAAAACAAAGTAAATTTGTTTCAAAATATATATACGAATACACATAAAATAACGTAGATTTCTATAAATATATATATACAAAATACAAATAAAATCATGTAAATACGAATCAAAAATGTATACAAAATACACATAAAATAATGTAAATTCGTATAAATATAAATAAACAAAATACCAATAAGAGAATGTGTATTTGTATAAATATAAATATACAAAATGTACATAAAATAACGTAAATTTGTATAAAACTATATACAAAAAAATACAGAAGTAATTAAATTTGTATGAAAATAGATATACAAAATACACACAAAATAAGCTAAATTTGAATTGAAATATATATACAAAATACATAAAATAAAGTAAATTCGTTTCAAAATATTTTTAACAAATACACATATAATAACGTAAATTTGTAAAAAATATATAAACAAAATACACATTAAGTAATGTAAATACGTATAAAAAAATATTTACAAAATACACAAATAATCAAGTCATTCGTATCAAAATAAATAAACAAAAAACTAATTAAATAATGTAAATTTGTATGAGAAAACATATACAAAATACACATAAAATAACGTTTTAAGTTTATATAAAAATATATGTACAAAAATGCACATAAAATTAGTTTGCATAAAAAAATATATACAAAACACACATTAGATAATGTAAATGAGTATAAAAATATGTATACAAAATACCTATGAAATAATCTAAATTCGTATCGAGTTAAATTAAGAAAATAACAATAAAATAATGTAATTTTGGATGAAAATATATAGAAAACACACATAAAATAACCTAAATACAAATACAAAAATACACATTAAATAATTTAAAATTGAATGAAATAAATATACAAAATAAACATAAGATAAGGTAAATTTGTAATAAAATATATGTAAGAATACACATAAAATAATATAAATTTGTATGAAAATATATATACAAATACACATAAAATAACATGAATTTGTATAAAATTTGTTTCAAAATATACGAATACACACAATAAAATAACGTAAATTTTTATGAAAATGTATATATAAAATACACATAAAATAATTTAAATACGTAGAAAAATATATATACAAAATACACATAAAATAATGTAAATTCGTAAAAAATTAAATACACAAAATTCCAATAAAATAATGTATATTTGTAGGAAAATATATATACAAAAAACAAATAAAATAACTAAAATTTGCATAAAAATATATACAAAAATACACAAAAAAAAATTAAATTTGTTTGAAAATAGATATGCAAAATACACATAAAGTTAGGCAAATTTGTATTGAAATACATATACAAAACTCACATAAAATAATGTAAATTTGAATGAAAATATAAACAAATACATATAAAATAACGTAAATTTGGATAAAATATATATACAAAAAATACATTGAATATTTTAAATATGTATAAAAATATATTATATTATATATATTTTTATTGAAATTTACATTATTTTATTGGTATTTTGTCTATTTATTTTGATACGAATTACATGATTATTTGTGTATTTTGTACATATTTTTTTTATACGTATTTACATTATTTAATGTGTATTTTGTTTATATATTTTTATACAAATTTACGTTATTATATGTGTATTTGTATAAGTATTTTGATACAAATTTACATTATTTTATGTATTTTGTATATATATTTCAATTCAAATTTAGCTTATTTTATGTGTATTTTGTATATCTATTTATTTTAATACAAAATCAAACATTTTATGTTTTCTCGTATATATATTTTTATAAAAAATGCGTTATTTTATGGGTATTTTGCATCTTAATTTTCATACAAATTTACATTATTTTATTAATATTTTCTGTACTTATTTTGATACGATTTTACATTATTTTATTTGTGTTTTGTATATATTTTTTTATACATATTTACATTATTTACTGTGTTTTTTGTATATATATTTGATACATATTTACGTTATTCTAAGTTATTTTATGTGTATTTGTTTATATATTTTGACACAAATTTACAATATTTTATGGGTATTTTGTATATATATTTCAAAAGAAATTTACCTAGTTTTATGTGTATTTTGAATATCTATTTTCATACAAACTCAAATTATTTTTATGTATTTTTGTATATATTTCAATACAAATTTTAGTTATGTTATGTGTATTTTGTAAATCTACTTTCATTCAAATATATATTATTTTATTGGTATTTTGTTGATTTATATTGATACGAATTTACATTATTTTATATGTACTTTGTATATATATTTTTATACGCATTTACATTATTTAATATTTATTTTGAATATATAATTTCATACAAATTCATGGTATTTTATATGAATTTGTATATATATTTTCATATAAATTTACATTATTTTATGTATATTTTGTACATATATTTCATTACAAATTTCCCTTATTTTATGTTTATTTTGTATGTGTATTTTGTACATTTATATTTATAGAAATACACATCCTTTTATTGGTATTTTGTTTATTTATTTTGTTTCGAATTTACATTATTTTATGTGTATTTTGTTTACATTTTTTTATACGTATTTACTTTATTTTATGTGTATTTTGTATATATATTTTTATAGAAATCTACGTTATTTTATGTGTATTCGTATATATATTTTGAAACAAATTTACATTGTTTTATATGTATTTTTGCATATCTCTTTCAATAGAAGTTTACCTTACTGTATGTGCATTTTGTATATTTATTTCAATACAAATTTAAATATTTTATGTGTTTTTTGGTATATATATTTATATAAGAAATGCGCTGTTTAATGGGAATTTTGCATCTTTTTTTTCATACAAATTTACATTATTTTATTAATATTCGGTGTATTTATTTTGATACGATTTTACATTATTCTATTTGTTTTTTGTATATATATATATATATATATATATATATATATATATATATATATATATATATATATATATATATATATATATATATATATATATATATTTTTTTTTTTTTTTTTTTTTTTATACATATTTACATTATTTAATGTGTATCTTAATTTTATGTGTATTTTGTATATATATTTTTATAAAAATCTACGTTATTTTATGTGTATTCGTATATATATTTTGAAACAAATTTACATTGTTTTATATGTATTTTTGCATATCTCTTTCAATAGAAGTTTACCTTAGCGTATGTGCATTTTGTATATTTATTTGAATACAAATTTAAATATTTTATGTGTATTTTGGTATATATATTTTTATAAGAAATGCGCTATTTTATGGGAATTTTGCATCTTTATTTTCATACAAATTTACATTATTTTATTAATATTCGGTGTATTTATTTTGATACGATTTTACATTATTCTATTTGTTTTTTGTATATACTTTTTTATACATATTTACATTATTTAATGTGTATCTTGCATATATATTTTATACAAATTTATTATCTATTATCTATTTTCATACAAATACACATTCTTTTCTTGATATTTTGTTTATTTATTTTGACACGAATTTACATTATTTCATATGTATTTTGTATATATATTTTTATACGTATTTACATAATTTCATATGTATTTTGTATATATATTTCTATAGAAATCTACTTTATTTTATGTGTATTCGTATATATATTTTGAAACAAATTTTAACTGTTTTATGTGTATTTTGCGTTTTTTTTTTTTTTAATACAAATTTACCTTATTGTAAGTGCATTTTGTATATTAATTCTAATACAAATTTAATTATTCTATGTGTATTTTTGTTTATGTATTTTTAAGAAAAAATATGCTTTATTTTATGGGTATTTTGCATCTTTATTTTCATACAAATTTAAATTATTTTATTGATATTCTGTGTACTTATTTTGATACGATTTTACATTATTCTATGTATAACAAAAATAAATACAGAATACACAAAAATAGATATGCAAAATACAGATAAACAATGTAAATTGTTTCAAAATATATATACGAATACATATGAAATAAGGTAGATTTCTATAAAAATATATATACAAAATACACATAAAATTAAGTAAATACGTATAAAAAATGTATACAAAATACACATAAAATAATGTAAACTAGTATCAAAATAAATAAACAAAATACCAATAAAAGAATGTGTATTTGAATAAATATATATATATATATATATATATATATATATATATATATATATATATATATATATATATATATATATGCAAAATACACATTAAATAATATAAATTTGTTTAAAAACTATACAATACATAAATGAAATGATGTAAATAAAATATATATACAAATAATATTAAATAATGTAAATTCGCGTGAAAATAAATAAACAAAATAAAAGAATGTGTATTTGTATGAAAATAGATATACAAAATACACATGAAATAACCTAAATTTGTATCAAACTATATACAAAAATACACAAAAAATATTTTAAATTTGTATGAAAATAAATATACAAAATACACACAAAATTAGGTAAATTTGTATTGAAATACATACACAAAATACACATAAAATAATGTAAATTTGAATGAAAATACATAAACAAATACACTTAAAATAACGTAAATTTGTATCAAAATAAATACACAGAATATTAATAAAATAATGTAAATTTGTGTGAAAATAAAGAAGCAAAATACCCATAAAATAACGCATTTTTTTATATATAAAAATATATGTACCAAAATACACATCAAAAAATTTAATTTGTATTAAAATAAATATACAAAAAACACATACAATAAGGTAAATTTGTATTGAAATAGATATGCAAAATACATATAAAACAATGTAAATTTGTTTAAAAATATATATACGAATACACCTAAAATAACGTAGATTTCTTTAAAAATATAGATACAAAATACACATAAAATGAAGTAAATACGTATAAAAATGTATACAAAATACATATAAATAATGTAAATTGTATCAAAATAATAAACAAAATACCAATAAAAGAATGTGTATTTGTATAAATATAAATATACAAAATACACATAAAATAACGTAAATTTATATAAAACTATATACAAAAATACACAGTAATTAAATTTGTATGAAAATATATACAAAATGCACACAAAATAAGCTAAATTTGAATTGAAATATATATACAAAATACATGAAATAAAGTAAATTTGTATCAAAATATTTATACAAATACACATATAATAACGTAAATTTGTATGAAAATATATAAACAAAATACACATTAAATAATGTAAATACGTATAAAAAAAATAAAATATAATCATAATTCGTATCAAAATAAATAAACAAAATACCAATAAAATAATATAAATTTGTATGAGTAAACGTGTATGTTGCATATTTTTTCAATACAAATTTACCTTATTATATACGCATTTTGTATATTAATTTTATTACAAATTTAATTATTCGATGTGTATTTTTGTATCTGTATTTTTATAAACATATGCTTTATTTTTTGGGTATTTTGCATCTTTATTTTCATACAAATTTACATTATTTTATTGATATTCTGCTCATTCATTTTGATACGAATTGACATTATTCTATGTGTATTTTGTATATATTTTTCATACAAATTTACGTTATTTTATGTGTATTTGTTTATATATTTTGACACAAATTTACAATATTTTATGGGTATTTTGTATATACATTTCAAAAGAAGTTTACCTAGTTTTATGTGTATTTTGTATATCTATTTTCATACAAACTCAAATTATTTCTATGTATTTTTGTATATATTTTAATACAAATTTTAGTTATGTTATGTGTATTTTGTAAATTTATTTTCACTCAAATATATATTATTTTATTGGTGTTTTGTTGATTTATATTTATACGAATTTACATTATTTTATATGTACTTTGTATATATATTTTTATACGCTTTTACATTATTTAATATTTATTTTGAATATATATTTTTTTACAAATTCATGATATTTTATGTGTATTTGTATATATATTTTCATATAAATTTACATTATTTTATGTGTATTTTGTACATATATTTTATTACAAATCTACCTTATTTTATGTATGTTTATATATATCCAAATACACATTCTTTTATTGGTATTTTGTTTACTTATTTTAATTCGAATTTACATTATTTTATGTATATTTTGTATACATTTTTTTATACGTATTTACCTAATTTTATGTGTATTTTGTATATATATTTTTATAGAAATCTACGTTTTTTTATTTGTATTCGTATATATATTTTGAAACAAATTTAAATTGTTTTATATGTATTTTTGCATATATCTTTCAATACAAATTTACCTTATTGTATGTGCATTTTGTATATTTATTTCAATACAAATTTAAATATTTGATGTGTATTTTCGTATATATATTTTTTATAAGAAATTCGCTATTTTATGGGAATTTTGCATCTTTATTTTCATACAAATTTACATTATTTTATTAATATTCGGTGTATTTATTTTGATGCGATTTTACATTATTCTATTTGTTTTTTGTATATACTTTTTTATACATATTTACATTATTTAATGTGTATCTTGCATATATATTTTATACAAATTAATTATCTATTATCTATTTTCATACAAATACACATTCTTTTCATGATATTTTCTTTATTTATTTTGACACGAATTTACATCATTTGATATGTATTTTGTATATATATTTTTATACGTATTTACATAATTTCATATGTATTTTGTATATATATTTCTATAGAAATCTACTTTATTTTATGTGTATTCGTATATATATTTTAAAACAAATTTACATTGTTTTATATGTATATTTGAATATCTCTTTCAATACAAATTTACCTTACTGTATATGCATTTTGTATATTTATTTCAATATAAATTTTAATATTTTATGTGTATTTTGGTATATATATTTTTTAAAAAAATGCGATAATTTTTGGGAATTTTGCATCTTTATTTTCATACAAATTTACATTATTTTATTGATATTCTATGTATTTATTTTGATACGATTTTACATTATTCTATTTGTTTTTGAATATATTTTTTTATACACATTTACATTATTTAATGTGTATCTTGCATATATATTTTATACAAATTTACGTTATTTTATGTGTATTTGTTTATATATTTTCATTCAAATTTACATTATTTGATGTGTATTTTGTATATGTATTTCAATACAAATTTACCTAATTTTATGTGTATTTTGTATATTTATTTTCATACAAATTTAAATTATTTTTGTGTATTTTTGTATATAGTTTTATACAAATTTATGTTATCTTATGTGTATTTTGTATATTTATTTTCATACAAATACACATTCTTTTATTGATATTTTGTTTATTTATTTTGACGCGATATTACATTATTTAATGTGTATTTTGTATATATATATATATATATATATATATATATATATATATATATATATATATATATATATATATATATATATATATATATATATATATATATATATATATATATATATATATATATATATATATATTTATACGTATTTACATCCTTTCATTTGTATTTTGTATATTTATAAAAAATGCGTTATTTTATGGGTATTTTGCATCTTTATTTTCATACAAATTTACATTATTTTATTTACATTCTGTGTATTTATTATGATACGATTTTACATTATTCTATTTGTGTTTTGTATATATATTTTTATACATATTTACATTATTTAATGAGTATTTTGAATATATATTTTATAAAAATTTACGTTTATTTAGGTGTATTTGTTTATATATTTTCATTCAAATTTAAATTATTTTATGTGTATTTTGTATATGTATTTCTATACAAATTTACCTAATTTTATGTGTAATTTGTATATTTATTTTCATACAAATTTAATTTATTTTTGTGTATTTTTATATATAGTTTTATACAAATTTACGTTATTTTATGTGTATTTTGTTTATGTATTTTCATACAAATACACATTCTTTTATTGATATTTTCCTTATTTATTTTGACATGAATTTACATTATTTAATGTGTATTTTGTATATATATTTTTATACGTATTTACATCATTTCATGTGTATTTTGTATATATATTTCTATAGAAATCTACGTTATTTTATGTGTATTCGTATATATATTTTGAAACAAATCTACATTATTTTATGTGTATTTTGTATATATATTTCATTACAAATTTGCCTTATTTTATGTTTATTTTTATATCTATTTTCATTCAAATTCAAATCATTTTATGTGTATATATTTATTTGTATTTACGTTATTTTATGTGTATTTTCTATATATATTTTCATTCAAAATTACATTATTTTATCGGTATTTTGTTCATTTATTTCGATACGAATTTAGATTATTTCATTATATTTTCTATACATATACTATATATATATATATATATATATATATATATATATATATATATATATATATATATATATATAGATATATATATATATATATATATATATATATATATATATATATATATATATATATATATATATATATATATATATATATATATATATATATTCATACAAATATACATTCTTTTATTGGAATTTTGTTTATTTATTTTGATACGAATTTACATTATTTTATGTGTATTTTGTATATATATTTTTCTACGTATTTACATTATTTTATGTGTATTTTGTTTATATTTTTATAAAAATTTGCGTTATTTTATTGAGTGTATTCGTATCTATTTTGATACAAATTTACATTATTTTATGTGTATTTTGCATATCTATTTCAATACAAATTTACCTTATAGTATGTGTATTTTGTATATTTATTTTAATACAAATTTAATTATTTTATGTGTATTTTCGTATATAATTTTTTTAAATATGAGTTATTTCATGTGTATTTTGTACATCTATTTTCATACAAATTTAATTCTTTTGTGTATTTTTTTATATACTTTTATATCAATTTATGTTATTTTATGTGTATTTTGTATATTTATATTTATACAAATACATATTCTTTAATTAGTATTTTGTTTATTTATTTCGATACGAGTTTACATTTTTTTATGTGTATTCGTATATATATTTTGAAACGAATTTACATTGTTTTATATGTATTTTTGAATATCTCTATCAATTCAAATTTACCTTACTGTATATGCATTTTGTATATTTATTTCAATACAAAATTAAATATTTTATGTGTATTTTGGTATATATATTTTTATAAAAAATGCGATATTTTTTGTGAGTTTTGCATCTTTATTTTCATACAAATTTACATTATTTTATTGATATTCTGTGTTTTTATTTTGATTCGATTTTACATTATACTATTTGTTTTTTGTATATATTTTTTTATACACATTTACATTATTTAATGTGTATCTTGCATATATATTTTATACAAATTTACATTATTTTAAGTGTGTTTGTTTATATATTTTCATTCAAATTTACATTATTTGATGTGTATTTTGTATATGTATTTCAATACAAATTTACCTAATTTTACGTGTATTTTGTATATTTCTTTTCATACAAATTTAAATTATTTTTATGTATTTTTGTATATAGTTTTATACAATATACAAAATATACATGTATTTTGTATTTCTATTTTCACACAAATTTAATTACTTTTGTGTATTTTTGCATATAGTTTTATATAAATTTACGTTATTTTATTTGTATTTTGTATTTATATTTATACAATACACATTCTTTTATTAGTATTTTGTTTATTTATTTTGATACGAGTTTACATTATTTTATGTGTATTTTGTATACCTTTTTTTATACGTATTTACTTCATTTTATGTGAATTTTGTGTATTTATTTTCATAGAAATCTACGTTATTTTATGTGTATTCGTATATATATTTTGAAAAAAATTTACATGGTTTTATATATATTTTGCATATCTATTTCAATACAAATTTACCTTATTGTATGTGCATTTTGTATATTTATTTTAATACAAATTTAAATATTTATGTGTGTCTTGGTATATATATTTTTATAAAAAAAATGCGTTATTTTATGGGTATTTTGCATCTTAATTTTCACACAAATTTACATTATTTTATTAATATTCTGTGTATTTATTTTGATACGATTTTATATTATTCTATTTGTGTTTTGTATATTTTTTTTTATACATATTTACATTATTTAATGTGTATTTTGTATATATATTTTATACAAATTTACGGTATTTTAAGTGTATTTGTTTTTATATTTTCATTCAAATTTACATTATTTTATGTATATTTTGTATATGTATTTCAATACAAATTTACCTAATTTTATTTGTATTTTGTATATTTATTTTTATACAAATTAAAATTATTTTTGTATATTTTTGTATATAGTTTTATATAAATTTATGTGATTTTATGTGTATATTGTATATCTATTTTCATACAAATACACATTCTTTTATTGATATTTTGTTTATTTTTTTAAACACTAAATTAAATTATTTAATGTGTTTTTTATATATATATATATATATATATATATATATATATATATATATATATATATATATATATATATATATATATATATATATATATATATATATATATATATTTTTTTTTTTTTTTTTTTTTATACGTGTTTACATCATTTGATTTGTATTTTGTATATATATTTATATATAAATATACGTTGATTTATGATTATTAGTATATATATTTTTAAATAAATTTACACTGTTTTATGAATTTTGCATATTTTTCAATACAAATTTAACTTATTGTATATGCATTTTGTATATTAATTTTAATACAAATTTAATTATGCTATGTGTATTTTTGTATATGTATTTTTATAAAAATATGCTTTATTTTATGGGTATTTTGCATTTTTTTTTCATACAAATTTACATTATTTTATTTATATTCTGTTTATTTTTTTTAAACAATTTTACATTATTCTATGTGTATTTTGTATATCTATTTTTATACGTATTTACTTAATTTTATGTGTATTTTGTATATATATTTTTATAGAAATCTACGTTATTTTATGTGTATTCGTATATATATTTTGAAACAAATTTACATTGTTTTATATGTATTTTTGCATATCTCTTTCAATACAAGTTTACCTTATTATATGTGCATTTTGTATATTTATTTCAATACAAATTTATATATTTTATGTGTATTTTGGTATATATATTTTTATAAGAAATGCGCTATTTGATGGGAATTTTGCATCTTTATTTTCATACAAATTTACATTATTTTATTAATATTCGGTGTATTTATTTTGATACGATTTCACATTATTCTATTTGTTTTTTGTATATATATTTTTTTATACATATTTACATTATTTAATGTGTATCTTGCATATATATTTCATACAAATTTATTATCTATTATTTATTTTCATACAAAAACACATTCTTTTCATGATATTTTGTTCATTTATTTTGACACGAATTTACCTAGATATGTATTTTGTATATATATTTTTATATGTATTTACATAATTTCATGAGTATTTTGTATATATATTTCTATAGAAATCTACGTTTTTTTATGTGTATTCGTATATATATTTTGAAACAAATTTACTTTGTTTTATATATGTATTTTTTTAATATCTCTTTCAATACATATTTACCTTACTGTATATGCATTTTGTATATTTATTTCAATACAAATTTAAATATTTTATGTGTATTTTGGTATATATATTTTTATAAAAAATGCGCTATTTTATGGAAATTTTGCATCTTTCTTTTCATACAAATTTACATTATTTTATTGATATTCTGTGTATTTATATTGATAGGATTTTACATTATTCTATTTCTTTTTTGTATATATTTTTTATACACATTTACATTATTTAATGTGTATCTTGCATATATATTTTATACAAATTTACGTTATTTTAAGTGTATTTGTTTATATATTTTCATTCAAATTTACATTATTTTATGTGTATTTTGTATGTGTATTTCAATACAAATTTACCTAATTTTATGTGTATTTTGTATATTTCTTTTCATACAATTTTTGTGTATTTTTGTATATAGTTTTATACAAATTTAGGTTATTTTATGTACGCATTTACATTATTTAATGTGTGTTTTGTATATATATTTTTATTCAAATTTAATTTACTTTATGTGCATTTTTGTACGTATATTTTTTAAAAATTTGCGTTATTTTATGTGTATTTGTATATGTTTTTTCATACAAATTTACATTATTTCATTGCTATTTTGTTTATTTATTTTGATACGAATGAAAATAGATATACAAAATATACATAAAATAAACTAAATTTGTATTGAAATATATATAAAAAATACAAAAAATAATGTAAATTTGTATCAAAATATTTTAACAAATGCGCATAAAATAACGTAAATTTGTTTTAAAATATACAAAATACACATTAAATATTGTAAATATGTATAAAAAAATATATACAAAACACAAATAGAATAATGTAAAATCGTATCAAAATGAACACACAGAATATTAATAAAACAATGTAAATTTTTATGAAAATAAAGATGCAAAATACCCATTAAATAACGCATTTTTTAATAAAATATATATACCAAAATACACAAAATATTTAAATTTGTATTACAATAAATATACAAAATGCACATACAGTTATTTTATGTGTATTCGTATATATATTTTGAAACAAATTTACATTGTTTTATATGTATTTTGCATATCTATTTCAATACAAATTTACCTTATTGTATGTGCATTTTGTATATTTATTTTAATACAAATTCAAATATTTTATGTGTATTTTGGTATATATAATTTTATAAAAAATGCGTTATTTTATAGGTATTTTGCATCTTAGTTTTCATACAAATGTACATTATTTTATTAATATTCTGTGTATATATTTTGATACGATTTTATATTATACTATTTGTGTTTTGTATATTTTTTTATACATATTTTCATTATTTAATGTGTATTTTTTATATATATTTTATACAAATTAACGTTATTTTAAGTGTATTTGTTTATATAATTTCATTCAAATTTACATTATTTTAAGTGTATTTTGTATATGTATTTAAATACAAATTTACCTAATTTTATGTGTATTTTGTATATTTATTTTCATACAAATTTAAATTATTTTTGTGTTTTTTTGTATATACATATAGAGTAAGTTTCTATGAAAATATATATTCAAAATACATATAAAATTATGTAAATAAGTATAAAAATATATATATTAAATACACCTAAAATAATGAAAATTCGTATCAAAATAAACAAAATTCCGATAATGGAACGTATATTTGTAGGAAAATAAATATACAAAATACACATAAAATTACGAAAATATGAATAAAAATACATACTAAAATACACAAAACTAATTTCGATTTGTATGAAAATAGATATACATAATACACATATAATTAGTTAAATTTGCATTTAAATACATGTACAAAATGCACATAAAATAATGTAAATTTGTATGAAATGAAAACAAATTCACATAAAATAACGTTCATTTGTATGAAATATATATACAAAATATACATAGAATAATGTAAAATCGTATCAAAATAAATACACAGAATATCAATAAAATAATGTAAATTTTGTGAAAATAAAGATGCAAAATACTCATACAATAAAGCATTTTTTTATGAAAATACATATACAAAAAATCACATAGAATAATTAAATTTGTATTATTTTATATGTACTTTGTATATATATTTTTTATACACATATACATTATTTAATATTTATTTTGAATATATAATTTTATACAAATTCATAATATTTTATGTGTATTTGTATATATATTTTCATATAATTTTACATTATTTTATGTGTATTTTATACATATATTTCATAACAAATTTACCTTATTTTATGTTTATTTTGTATGTGTATTTTGTATATTTATATTTATACAAATACACATTCTTTTATTGGTATTTTGTTTATTTATTTTGATTCGTATTAACATTATTTTATGTGTATTTTGTTTACATTTTTTTATATGTATTTACTTAATTTTATGTGTATTTTGTATAAATATTTTTATAGAAATCTACGTTATTTTATGTGTATTCATATATATATTTTGAGACAAATTTTCATTGTTTTATATGTATTTTTGCATATCTCTTTCAATAGAAGTTTACCTTATTGTATGTGCATTTTGTATATTTATTTCAATAAAAATTTAAATATTTTATGTGTATTTTGGTATATGTATTTTTATAAGAAATACGCTATTTGATGGGAATTTTGCATCTTTATTTTCATACAAATTTTAATTATTTTATTAATATTCGGTGTATTTATTTTGATACGATTTTACATTATTCTATTTGTTTTTCGTATATATTTTTTTTATACATATTTACATTATTTAATGTGTATCTTGCATATATATTTCATACAAATTTATTATCTATTCTTTATTTTCATACAAATACACATTCTTTTCATGATATTTTGTTTATTTATTTTGACACGAATTTACATTACTTAATATGTATTTTGTATATATATTTTTATACGTATTTACATAATTTCATATGTATTTTGGATATATATTTCTATAGAAATCTACTTTATTTTATGTGTATTCGTATATATATTTTGAAACAAATTTACATTGTTTTATATGCATTTTGTATATTTATTTAAATACAAATTTAAATATTTTATGTGTATTTTGGTATATATATTTTTAGAAATAATGCGCTATTTTATGGGAATTTTGCATCTTTCTTTTCATACAAATTTACATTATTTTGTTGATATTCTCTGTATTTATTTTGATAGGATTTTACATTAATCTATTTCTTTTTTGTATATATTTTTTTTATAAACATTTACATTATTTAATGTGTATCTTGCATATATTTTTTTATACAAATTCATGGTATTTTATGTGTATTTGTATATATATTTTCATATAAATTTACATTATTTTATGTGTATTTTGTACATATATTTTATTACAAATTTATATGTTTATTTTATGTGTATTTGTATATTTATATTTATCCAAATACATTCTTTTATTGGTATTTTGTTTATTTATTTTAAATCAATTTACATTATTTTATGTGTATTTTTATACTTTTTTTATACGTATTTACTTAATTTTATGTGTTTTTTGTATATATATTTTTATAGAAATCTACGTTTTTTATTTGTATTTTATATATATATTTTGAAACAAATTTACATTGTTTTATATGTATTTTTGCATATCTCTTTCAATACAAATTTACCTTATTGTATGTGCATTTTGTATATTTATTTAAATACAAATTTAAATATTTTATGTGTATTTTGGTATATATATTTTTAGAAAAAATGCGCTATTTTATGGGAATTTTGCATCTTTCTTTTCATTCAAATTTACATTATTTTGTTGATATTCTCTGTATTTATTTTGATACGATTTTACATTATTCTATTTCTTTTTAGTATATATATTTTTTATACACATTTACATTATTTAATGTGTATCTTGCATATATATTTCATACAAATTTACGTTATTTAAGTGTATTTGTTTATATTTTCATTCAAATTTACATTATTTGATGTGTATTTTGTATATGTATTTCAATACAAATTTACCTAATTTTATGTTTATTTTGTATATTTCTTTTCATACAAATTTAATTATTTTTGTGTATTTTTGTATATAGTTTTGTACAAATTTAGGTTATTTATACGTGCATTTTGTATATATATATTTATACAAATTTACATTTCTTATGTGCATTTTGTGAGTTTGTATTGAAATAGATATATATATACGAATTTACATTATTTATGTGTATTTTATGCATATATTTTGATACGTATATACATTAATTTTTTGTATTTATAATATGTATATATATTTATAGAAATCTACGTACACATATATTATGTGTATTCGTATATATATTTTGAAACCAATAAATTTATATTGTATCCAGTATATGTATTTTGCATATTATTTCAATACAAATTTACCTTATTATATACGCATTTTGTATATTAATTTTAATACAAATTTAGTTATTCGATGTGTATTTTAGTATCAGTATTTTTTTAAACATATGCTTTATTTTTGGTATTTTGCATCTTTATTTTCATACAAATTTACATTATTTTATTGATATTCTGTGTACTCATTTTGATACGATTTGATATTATTCTATGTGTGTTTGTATATATTTTTATACAAATTTACGTTATTTTATGCGTATTTTATATATTTTGACACAAATTTACGTTGTTTTATGGTATTTTGTATATACATTTCAATTCAAATTTACCTAGTTTTAAGTGTATTTTATATATCTATTTTCATACAAACTCAAATTATTTCTATGTGTATTTTGTATATATTTTAATATAAATTATTTTGTTTAGTTATGTTATGTGTATATTGTATATTTATTTTTCATTCAAATATATATTAATTTAATTTAAATTTGTATGAAAGAAATATACAAATACACATAAAATTCAGTTATTTATTATTGAATACATATACAAAATATATATTTAAATATAAATTTAAAATACACATATAATTAAATACATATATTGTAAATATATATATAAAATATATACATTAAATAATAATATGTAAAACTCGTATAAAAATATATAAACAAAATAATTATTTATAAAATAATGTATATTTTGTATATTTATTTGGATACAAATTATATAATATGTAATTTTGTATAAAATTTTTGATACTAATACATTAAAATATTTGTATTTTGTTTATTAATTTTAATAAATATAAAATTTACGTAAATTATATGCAAAATACATTTAAAATATATGTAAATTTTTTCAAAATTATATACGAATACACATAAAATAACTTAGATTTCTATAAAAATACATATACAAAATACACATAAAATTAAGTTGTATTTTGTAAAAATATTTACAAAATACACATAAAATAATGCGAATTCGTATAAATGTAAATAAATAATATACCAATTATTTTATGTATTTTGTATTTTATAATATAAATATACAAAATGCACATAAAATAACGTAAATTTATATAAAAATATATACAAAATACACATTAAATAATGTAAATTTGTATAAAATAGATATACAAAATACACACAAAATAATCTAAATTGAGTTGAAATATATAACAAAATACATAAAATAAAGTAATTTGTATGAAAATTTTTACAAAATATTCATATAATAACGTAAATTTGTATAAAATATATATACAAAATACACATAAAGTAATTTAAAATTGAATAAAATAAATATACAAAATACACATAAAATAATGTAAATTTGCAATGAAATATATAAAAAAATACAATAAAATAATGTAAATTTGTATGAAAATATATATATACAAATACACATAAAATAACGCAAATTTCTATAAAATATATATACAAAATGCACATAAAATTAATTTGCATGAAAATATATATAAATACACATAAAATAATGTAAATACGTATAAAATATGTATACAAAATACATGAAATAATCTAAATTTATAGAGTTAAATATATAAAATACCAATAAAATAATATAGTTTTGAATATAAATATATATAGAAAACACACATAAAATAATGTAAATACAAAAATATATACACAATATTATTAAAATTTAAATTTGAATAAAATAAATATACAAAAAATATAAAATAACGTAGATTTGTAATGAAATATATGTAAAAATACACATAAAATAATTTAAATTTGTATGAAATAAATATACAAAATCACATAAAATAACATGAATTTGTATAAAATTTTGAAATATATATGCAAAATACACATAAAATTACGTAAATTTGTATGAAAATGTATATATAAAATACACATAAAATAATTTAAATACGTAGAAAATATATATACAAAATACATAAAATAATGTAAATTCGTATAAAAAATATACAAAATTCATAAAAGAATGTATATTTGTAGGAAAATATATATACAAAATACAAATAAAATAACTAAAATTTGTATAAATATAAATATATAAAACGTAAATACAAATACAAATATGCACATAAAATAATTTAAAATTGAATGAAATAAATATACAAAGTAATCATAAAATAAGGTAAATTTGTAATGAATATAAATATGTAAAAAACACATAAAATAATATAAATTTGTATAAAATATATATACAAATACACATAAATAATGTGAATTTGTATAAAATAAATTTTATAAAATATATATATACGAATACACACATAAATAATTTATTTTTATAAAAATATATATACAAAATGCACACACAATAAGGTAAATTTGTTGAAATAGATATGCAAAATACATATAAATCAATGTAAATTTGTTTCAAAATATATACGAATACACATAAAATAACGCAGATTTCTTTAAATATATATTCAAAATACATAAAATGAAGTAAATACGTATAAAAATATATACAAAATACATAAAATAATGTAAACTCGTATCAAAATAAATAAACAAAATACTAATAAAAGAATGTGTATTTGTATAAATATAAATATACAAAATACATAAAATAACGTAAATTGATATAAAAGTATATACAAAATACACAAAAATAAGTTAAATTTGTATGAAAATAGATATACAAAATACACATAAAATAACATATTGAAATATATACAAAATACATAAAATAATGTAAATTTGAAAATATATACAAAATACACATGAAATAATTCAATTTGTATAAAATAAATATTCAAAATACACATACTATAATGTAAATTTGTATTGAAAAAATATATACAAAATACACATAAAATAATGTAAAATTGTATCAAAATAAATACAAAATATTAATAAAATAATGTAAATTTTATGAAAATATATATATAAAATACACATAAAATAACGTATTTTTTATAAAATATATATACAAAATACATAAAATATGTAAATTTGTATTAAAATAAATATACAAAATACACATAAAATAATGTAAATTTGTATTGAAATATATATAAATATATATATATATATATATATATATATCATATATATATATATATATATATATATATATATATATATATATATATATATATATATATATATATATATATATATATATATATATATATATATATATATATATATATATATATATATATATATATATATATATATATATATATATATATATATATATATATATATATATATATATATATATATATATATATATATATATATATATATATATATATATATATATATATATATATATATATATATATATATATATATATATATATATATATATATATATATATTTAATGTATTTTGTTTATATATTATACAAATTTACGTTATTATATATGTATTTGAAAATATATTGATACAAATTTATGCATTATTATATGTATTTTATATATATTTATTTCAATTTAGCTTATTTTATGTGTCTTTGTATATCTATTTTCATACAAATTTAATTATTTTGTATTTTTGTATATAGTTTTACAATTTTACGTTATTTTATGTGCATTTTGTATATTTATATTTATACAAGTACACATTCTTTTATTGGCATTTTGTTTATTTATTTTGATACGAATTTACATTATTTTATGTGTATTTTGTATACATTTACGTATTTACTTCATTTTATGTGTATTTTGTATATATATTTTTATAGAAATCTACGTTATTTTATGTGTTTCGTATATATATTTTGAAAGAAATTTACATTGTTTTATATGTATTTTGCATATCAATTTCAATACAAATTTACCTTATTGTATGTGTATTTTGTATATTTATTGTAATACAAATTTAAATATTTTATGTGTATTTTGGTATATATATTTTCATAAAAAATGCGTTGTTTTATGGGTATTTTGCATCTTTATTTTCATCTAAATTTACATTATTTTATTAATATTCTGTGTATTTATTTTGATACTATTTTACATTATTCTATTTGTCTTTTGTATATATTTTTTTATACATATTTACATAATCTAATGTGTATTTTGTATATATATTTCATACAAATTTACGTTATTTTAAGTGTATTTGTTTATATATTTTCATTCAAATTTACATTATTTTATGTGTATTTTGTATATGTATTTCAATACCTAATTTTATGTGTATTTTGTATATTAATTTTCATACAAATTTAAATTATTTTTTGTGTATTTTTGTATAGAATTTTATACAAATTTACAATATTTAATGTGTATTTTGTATATCTATTTTCATACAAATACACATTCTTTTATTAATATTTTGTTAATTTATTTTGACACGAATTTACATTATTTAATATGTATTGTGTATATATATTTTTATACGTATTTACGTCATTTCATCTATTTTTTGTATATATATTTCTATAGAAATCTACATTATTTTATGTGTATTCGTATATATATTTTGAAACAAATATACATTGTTTTATGTGTGTTTTGCATATTCTTTCAATACAGATTTACCTTATTGTATGTGCATTTTGTATATATATATATATATATATATATATATATATATATATATATATATATATATATATATATATATATATATATATATATATATATATATATATATATATATATATATATATATTAAATATGAGTTAGTTTTTGTGTATTTTGTATATCTATTTTCATACAAATTTAATTACTTTTGTGTATTTTTGTATATACTTTTATATCAATTTACGTTCTTTTATGTGTATTTTGTATATTTATATTTATACAAATACACATTCTTTTATTAGTATTTTGTTTATTTATTTCGATACAAGTTTACATTATTTTATGTGTATTTTTTACATTTTTTATACGTATTTACTTCATTTTATGTGTATTTTTTATATATATCTTTATAGAAATCTGCGTTATTTTATATGTTTTCGTATATATATTTTGAAACAAATTTACATTGTTTTATATGTATTTTGCATATCTATTTCAATACAAATTTACCTTATTGTGTGTGCATTTCGTATATTTATTTTAATACAAATTCAAATATTTTATGTGTGTTTTGGTATATATATTTTTTATAAAAAATGCGTTATTTTATGGGTATTTTTCATCTTTATTTTCATGCAAATTTATATTATTTTAATAATATTCTGTGTATTTATTTTGATATGATTTTACATTATTCTCTTTGTGTTTTGTATATATTTTTTTTATACATATTTACATATTTACAAATATACATTCTTTTATTGGAATTTTATCTATTTATTCTGGTACGAATTTACTTTATTTTATGTGTATTTTGTATATATATTTTTCTACGTATTTACATTATTTTATGTGTATTTTGTATATATATTTTCATAAAAAAATATTTTATTTTATTGTGTGTTTTCGTATATAATTTGATACAAATTTTTTACAAATTCATGTTATTTTATGTGTATTTGTATATATATTTTCATACAAATGTACATTATTTTATATGCATTTTTACATATATTTCATTACAAATTTACCTTATTTTATGTTTATTTTGAATATTTATTTCCTTCAATTTTAAATTATTTTATGTGTATATATATGTATTTGTATTTAGGTTATTTTATGTGTATTTTCTATATATATTTTCATCAAAAATTACATTATTTTATTGGTATTTTGTTAGTTTAATTCGATACGAATTTAGATTATTTCATAGGTATTTTGTATACATATTTTTATACTCATTTACATTATTTAATGTGTGTTTTGTATATTTATTTTTATGGAAATTTACTTAATTTATGTGTATTTGTATAAATATAAAAATACAAAATGCACATAAAATAAGGTAAATTTATATAAAACAATATACAAAGATACACAAAAGTGATTAAATTTGTATGAAAATAGATATAGAAAATACACACAAAATAAGCTTAATTTGAATTGAAATATATGTACAAAATACATAAAATAAAGTAAATTTGTATCAAAATATTTTTTCAAATACACATATAATTACGTAAATTTTATATAAAAATATATAAACAAAATACACATTAAATAATGTAATTACGTATAAAAAAATATATACAAAATACACATATAATCATGCAATTCGTATCAAAATAAATAAACAAAATATACGTTCTTTTATCGGAATTTTGTTTATTTATTTTGATACGAATTTTCATTTTTTAGGTGTATTTAATATATATATTTTTATACTTATTTACATAATTTTATATGTATTTTGAATATATATTTTCATAGAAATTTACTCTATATGTATATACAAAAAAACAAAAAATAATTTAAATTTGTATGAAAATAAATATACAAAATACACATAAAATTAGGTAAATTTGTATTGAAATACATATACAAAATACACTTAAAATAATGTAAATTTGAATGAAATTATATAAACAAATACACTTAAAATAACGTTAATTGTATAAAATATATATAAAAAATACACATTAAATAATGAAAATATGTATAAAAAAATATATACAAAACACAAATAGTATAATATAAAATCGTATCAAAATATATACACAGAATATTAATAAAATAATGTACATTTGTATGAAAACTAAGATGCAAAATACGTATAAAATAACGCATTTTTTATAAAATTATATATACCAAAATACACATAAAATATTTGAATTTGTATTAAAATAAATATACAAAATGCACATACAATAAGGTAAATTTGTATTGAAATAGATATGCAAAATACATATAAAACAATGTAAATTTGTTTCAAAATATATATACGAATACACATAAAATAACGTAGATTTCTATAAATATATATATACAAAATACAAAAAAAATTAAGTAAATACGAATCAAAAATGTATACAAAATACACATAAAATAATGTAAATTCGTATAAATATAAATAAACAAAATACCAATAAGAGAATGTGTATTTGTATAAATATAAATATACAAAATGCACGTAAAATAACGTAAATTTGTATAAAACTATATACAAAAATACACAGAAGTAATTAAATTTGTATGAAAATAGATACACAAAATACACACAAAATAAGCTAAATTTGAATTGAAATATATATACAAAATACATAAAATAAAGTAAATTCGTTTCAAAATATTTTTAACAAATACACATATAATAACGTAAATTTATAAAAAAATATATATAAACAAAATACATATTAAGTAATGTAAATACGTATAAAAAAATATTTACAAAATACACAAATAATCAAGTCATTCGTATCAAAATAAATAAACAAAAAACTAATTAAATAATGTAAATTTTTATGAGAAAACATATACAAAATACACATAAAATAAATAAATTTCTATAAAAATATATGTACAAAAATGCACATAAAATAAATTTGCATTAAAAAATATATACAAAACACACATTACATAATGTAAGTGAGTATAAACATATGTATATAAAATACCTATGAAAAAATCTAAATTCGTATCGAGTTAAATAAAGAAAATACCAATAAAATAATGTAATTTTGGATGAAAATATTTATAGAAAATACACATAAAATTACGTAAATACAAATACAAATATACACATAAAATAATAAAATTGAATGAAATAAATATACAAAATAATCATAAAATAAGGTAAATTTGTAATGAAAAATATGTAAGAATACACGTAAAATATAATACATAAAATAACCTGAATTTGTATAAAATTTGTATCAAAATAAATAGAATACACACAATAAAATAATGTAAATTTTATTAAAAATTTATATATATATATATATATATATATATATATATATATATATATATATATATATATATATATATATATATATATATATATATATATATATATATATATATATATATATATATATATATATTTATTTATAAATATATATATATATAAATTTTTATTAAAATTTATATATATATACGAATATATAAAATACACATAAAATAATGTAAATACGTAGAAAAATATATATACAAAATACACATAAAATAATGTAAACTATATAAACTATATAAATAAACAAAATTATAATAAAAGATTGTATATTTGTAGGAAAATATATATACAAAATACAAATACAATAACTAAAATTTGTATAAAATAAATACAAAAATACACAAAAATAATTTAAATTTGTTTGAAAATAGATATGCAAAATACTTATAAAGTTAGGCAAATTTGTATTGAAATACATATACAAAATACGCATAAAATAATGTAAATTTGTATGAAAATATATAAACAAATACACATAAAGTAACGTAAATTTGGATAAATATATATACAAAATATACATTAAATAATGTAAATATGTATAAAATATATATACAAAATACACATAGAATAATGTTAAATCGTATCAAAATAAATAAACAGAATATCAATAAAATAATTAAAATTTGTATGAAAATAAAGATGCAAAATACCCATATAATAACGCATATATGCATAAAAATATATGTACAAAAATACACATGAAATAATTAAATTTGTATTGAAATAAATATACAAAATGCATATACAATAAAGTAAATTTGTATAGAAATACATATGCAAAATGCACATCAATAATGTAAATTTGTATCAAAATATATATACGAATACACATAAAATAGAGTAAATTTCTATGAAAATATTCATACAAAATACATATAAAATGATGTAAATTGTATAAAAATATATATACCAAATACACCTAAAATAATGTAGATTCGTATCAAAATAAACAAACAAAATTCCGATAAAAGAACGTATATTTGTAGGAAAATAAATATACAAAATACACATAAAATAACGAGAATTTGTATAAAAATATATACAAAAAAAACAAAAATAATTTCAATTTTTATGAAAATTGATATACAAAATACACATATAATTAGTTAAATTTGTACAAATTTGTACATGTACAAAATACACATAAAATAATGAAAATTTGTATGAAATGAAAACAAATACACATAAAATAACGTACATTTGTATTAAATATATATACAAAATACACAGAAAATAATGTAAAATCGTATCAAAATAAATACACAAAATATCAATAAAATAATGTAAATTTGTATGAAAATAAAGATGCAAAATACCAGTAAAATAAAGCATATTTTTATAAAAATACATATACATAAATACACATTCAATAATTAAATTTGTAATAAAATTAATATACAAAATGCACATACAATAAGGTAAATTTTTATTTAAAAAATATGCAAAATAAAAATAAAACAATGTAAATTTGTTTCAAAATATATATAGGAATACACATAAAATAAAGCAGATTTCTATAGAAATGTATATACAAAATACACTTGAGATGCTGTAAATACGTATAAAAATATATATACAAAATAGACATTAAATAATGTAAATTCGTGTCAAAATAAATAAACAAAATATCAATAAAAGAATGTGTATTTGTATGAAAATAGATATACAAAATACACATAAAATAACGTAAATTTGTATAAAACTTTATACAAAAATACACAAAAATAATTTAAATTTGTTTGAAAATAAGTATACAAAATACACATAAAATTAGGTAAATTTGTATTGAAATACATTTACAAAATACACATAAAATAATGTAAATTTGAATGAAAATATATAAACAAATACACTTAAAATAACGTAAATTTGTATAAAATATATATACAAAATACACATTAAGTAATGTAAATATGTATAAAAAAAATATATACAAAACCCAAATAGAATAATGTAAAATCGTAACAAAATAAATACACAGAATATTAATAAAATAATGTAAATTTGTATGAAAATAAAGGAGCAAAATATCCATAAAATAACACATTTTTTAAAAAATATATATACCAAAATACATATAAATTTTTTTTAATTTGTATTAAAATAAATATACCAAATGCACATACAATAAGGTAAATTTATATTGATATGCAAAATACATATAAAACAATGTAAAATTTGTAATTTGTAAATTTATACGAATACACATAAAATAACATAGATTTCTATAAAAATATATATATACAAAATACACATAAAATGAAGTAAATACGTATAAAAAATGTATACAAAATACACATAAAATAATGTAAATTCGTATCAAAATAAATAAACAAAATACCAATAAAAAAATGAGTATTTGTATAAAAATAAATATACAAAATATACATAAAATATCGTAAATTTATATAAAACTATATACAAAAATACACAAAAGTAGTTAAATTTTTATAAAAATAGATATACAAAATACACATAAAATAAACTAAATTTGAATTGAAATATATATATATATATATATATATATATATATATATATATATATATATATATATATATATATATATGTATATATATATATATATATATATATATATATAGATATATCGATATATATATATAGATATATATATATATATATATATATATATATATATATATATATATATATATATATATTTACAAAATACATCAAATAATGTGAATTTGTATCAAAATATTTATACAAATACACATATAATAACGTAAATTTGTATAAAAACACATAAACAAAATACACATTAAATAATGTAAATACGTGTAAAAAAATATGTAGAAAATACACATATAATCATGTAATTCGTATCAAAATAAATAAACAAAATACCAATAATATAATGTAAATTTGTATGAGAAAACATATACAAAATACATATAAAATAACGCTAATTTCTTTAAAAATATATGTACAAAAATGCACATCAAATAAAGTAAATTTGCATCAAAATATATATACAAAACACACATTAAATAATGAAAATGCGTATAAAAAAAATGTATAAAAAATACCTTTGAATAATCTAAACTCGTATCGAATTAAATTAACAAAATACCAATAAAATAATGTAGTTTTGGATGAAAATGTATATAGAAAATACAAATAAAATACCCTAAATACAAATACAAATATACACATAAAATAATTTAAAATTGCATGAAATGAATATATGAAACAAACATAAAATAAGGTAAATTTGTAATGAAATATATGTAAAAATACACATAAAATAATGCATGAAAATATGTATTCAAATACACATAAAATAACATGAATTTGTATAAAATTTGTATAAAAATATATACCAGAGCACACAATAAAATAACGCAAATTTTTATGAAAATATATATCCAAAATACACATAAAATAATGTAAATACGTAGAAACATATATATACAAAATACACATAAAGTAATGGAAATTCGTATCAAAATAAATAAACAAAATTGCAATAATATAATGTATATATGTAGGAAAATATATATACAAAATACAAATAAAATAACTAAAATTTGTATAAAAATTGATACAAAAATACGCAAAAATAGTTTAAATTTGTTTGAAAATAGATAGGCAAAATACACATAAAATTAGGCAAATTTGGATTGAAATACAAATACAAAACACTCATAAAATAATGTAAATCTGTATGAAAATATATAAACAATGTATTTAAATACATTTACAAAATACACATCAAATAGTGTAAATTTGAATTAAAATATATATACAAATACACTTAAATTAACGTAAATTTGTATAAAATATATATATAAAATCACATTAAATAATGTAAATATGTATACAAAAATATATACAAAACACAAATAAAATAATGTAAAATCGTATCAAAATAAATAAACAGAATATTAATAAAATAATGTAAATTTGTATGAAAACTAAGATGCAAAATACCCCAAAAATAGCGCATTTTTTTAAAAAATATATATACTAAAACACACATAAAATATTTGAATTTGTATTAAAATAAATATACGAAATGCACACACAATAAGGTAAATTTGTTTTGAAATAGATATGCAAAATACATATAAAACAATGTAAATTTGTTTAAAAATATATATACAAATACACATAAAATAACGCATATTTCTATAAAGATATATATACAAAATATATATATATATATATATATATATATATATATATATATATATATATATATATATATATATATATATATATATATATATATATATATATATATATATATACAAAATACACATAAAATGAATTAAATACGTATAAAAAAATGTGTACAAATTACATATAAAATAATGTAAACTCGTATCGAAATAAATAAACAAAATACTAATAAAAGAATGTGTATTTGTATAAATATAAATATACAAAATACACATAAAATAACGTAAATTGATATAAAAGTAATTACAAAAATACAAAAATTTAGTTTATTTTATGTGTATTTTGTATATCTATTTTCATACAAATTTAACTTTTGTGTATATAGTTTTATATAAATTTACGATATTTTATGTGTATTTTGTATATTTATTTTTATACAAATACACATTTTTTTATTGGTATTTTGTTTATTTATTTTGATACGAATTTACATTATTTTATGTGTATTTTGTATACATTTTTATATACGTATTTACTTCATTTTATGTGTATTTTGTATATATATTTTTATAGAAATCTACGTTATTTTATGTGAATTCGTATATATATTTTGAAACAAATTTTACATTGTTTTATATGTATTTTGCATATCTATTTCAATATAAATTTACCTTATTGTATACAAAAATACACAAAAATTATTTAAATTTGTATGAAAAGAAATATACAAAATACACGTAAAATTAGGTAAATTTTTATTGAAATACATATACAAAATACACATCAAATAATGTAAATTTGAATGAAAATATATAAACAAACACACTTAAAATAACGTAAATTTGTATAAAATATATATGCAAGATACACATTAAATAATGTAAATGTGTATACAAAAATATATACAAAAAACAAATTGAATAATGTAAATTCGTATCAAAATAAATACTCAGAATATCAATAAAATAATGTAAATTTGTCTGAAAATAAAGATGCAAAATTCCTAAAAAATATCGCATTTTTTATAAAAATATATATACCAAAATACACATAAAATATTTAAATTTGTATTGAAATAAATATACAAAATGCATATACAGTAAGGTAAATTTGTATTGAAAGAGATATTCAAAAATACATATAAAACAATGTAAATTTGTTTCAAAATATATATACGAATACACATAAAATAAGATAGATTTCTATAAAAATATATACAAAATACACATAAAATGAAGTAAATACGTATAAAAAAATGAATACAAAATACACATAAAAATCGTATCAAAATAAATAAACAAAATACCAGTAAAAGAATGTGTATTTGTATAATTATAAATATACAAAATACACAAAAAATATCGTAAATTTGTATAAAACTATATACAAAAATACACAGGAGTAATTAAATTTGTATGAAAATATATATACAAAATACAGCTAAAATAAGCTAAATTTGAATTGAAATGTACATACAAAATACATAACATAATGTAAATCTGTATCAAAATATTTATGCAAATACATATAATAACGTAGATTTGTTTAAAAATATATAAACAAAATACACATTAATAATGTAAATACGTATAAAAAATATGTTCAAAATACGCATATAATCATGTAATTCGTATCAAAATAAATAAACAAAATAGCAATAAAATAATGCAAATTTGTATGAGAAAACATATACAAATAACGCAAATTTCTATAAAAATATTTGTACAAAAATGCACATAAAATAAAGTAAATTTGCAAAAAAATATATATACAAAACACACACTAAATAATGTAAATGCGTACATAAAATAACCTAAATTTGTATAAAACTATATACAAAAATACACAAAAATATTTTAAATTTGTTTGAAAAGAAATATACAAAATACACATAAAATTAGGTAAATTTGTATTGAAATACATATACAAAATACACATCAAATAATGTAAATTTGAATGAAAATATATAAACAAATACACTTAAAATAACGTAAATTTGTATAAAATATATATGCAAGATACACATTAAATAATGTAAATGTGTATAAAAAAATATATACAAAAAACAAATAGAATAATGTAAAATCGTATCAAAATAAATACACAGAATATCAATAAAATAATGTAAATTTGTATGAAAATATGCAAAAATTCAAAAATTATCGCATTTTTTATGAAAATATATATACCAAAATACACATAAAATATTTAAATTTGTATTGAAATAAATATACAAAATGCATATACAGTAAGGTAAATTTGTATTGAAAGAGATATTCAAAAATACATATAAAACAATGTAAATTTGTTTCAAAATATATATACGAATACACATAAAATAAAGTATATTTCTATAGAAATATATATACAAAATACATATGAAATTATGTAAATACGTATAAAAATATATATACAAAATACATATCAAATAATGTAAATTCGTGTCAAAATATATAAACAAAATATCATGAAAAGAATGTGTATTTGTATGAAAATAGATAATAGATAATAAATTTGTATAAAATATATATGCAAGATACACATTAAATAATGTAAATATGTATAAAAAAGTATATACAAAAAACAAATAGAATAATGTAACATCGTATCAAAATAAATACCACGAATATTAATAAAATAATGTAAATTTGTATGAAAATAAAGATGCAAAATTTCCATAAAATAGCGCATTTCTTATAAAAATATAGATACCAAAATACACATAAAATGTTTAAATTTGCATTGAAATAAATATACAAAATGCACATGCAATAAGGTAAATTTGTATTGAAAGAGATATGCAAAAATACATATAAAATAATGTAAATTTGTTTCAAAATATATATACGAATACAAATAAAAAAACGTAGATTTCTATAAAAATATATATACAAAATACATATCAAATAATGTAAATTCGTGTCAAAATAAATACAAAATACACATAACATAATGTAATTTCGAATTAAAATAAATGTAAATTTGAATGAAAATATATAAACAAATACACTTAAAATAACGTAAATTTGTATAAAATATATATGCAAGATACACATTAAATAATGTAAATGTGTATAAAAAATATATACAAAAAACAAATAGAATAATGTAAAATCGTATCAAAATAAATACACAGAATATCAATAAAATAATGTAAATTTGTATGAAAATAAAGATGTAAAACTCCCAAAAATTATCGCATTTTTTATAAAAATATATATACCAAAATACACATAAAATATTTAAATTTGTATTGAAATAAATATACAAAATGCATATACAGTAAGGTAAATTTGTATTGAAACAGATATTCAAAAATACATATAAAACAATGTAAATTTGTTTCAAAATATATATACGAATACACATAAAATAAAGCAGATTTCTATAAAAATATATATACAAAATACATATGAAATTATGTAAATACGTATAAAAATATATATACAAAATACATATCAAATAATGTAAATTCGTGTCAAAATAAATAAACAAAATATCATGAAAAGAATGTGTATTTGTATGAAAATAGATAATAGATAATAAATTTGTATAAAATATATATGCAAGATACACATTAAATAATGTAAATATGTATAAAAAAAAGTATATACAAAATACAAATAGAATAATGTAAAATCGCATCAAAATAAAAACACTGAATATTAATAAAATAATGTAAATTTGTATGAAAATAAAGATGCAAAATTCCCATAAAATAGCGCATTTCTTATAAAAATATATATACGAAAATACACATCAAATATTTAAATTTGTATTGAAATAAATATACAAAATGCACATACAATAAGGTAAATTTGTATTGAAAGAGATATGCAAAAATACATATAAAACAATGTAAATATGTTTCAAAATATATATACGAATACAAATAAAAAAACGTAGATTTCTATACAAATATATATACAAAATACACATAAAGTTAAGTAAATACGTATAAAAAAATGTATACAAAATACACATAAAATAATGTAAATTCGAATTAAAATAAGTAAACAAAATACCAATAAAAGAATGTGTATTTGGATAAATATAAACATACATAAAATAAGGTAGATTTGTAATGAAATATATGTACAAAATACACATAAAATAATGTAAATTTATATGAAAATATATATACAAATACGCATAAAATACCATGAGTTTGTATAAAAATATAAATTCAAACTAAATATTAAATAATGTAAAAGCGTATAAAAATATATATACAAAGTACATATAAAATAATGTAAATTCGTATAAATATAAATCAACAAAACACCAATAAAATAATATATATTTGAATGAAAATAAATTTACAAAATACACATAACATAACTAAAATTTGTATTAAAATATATACAAAAATACATAGAAATAATTTGAGTTTGTATGAAAATAGATATACAAAATACACATAAAACTAGGTAAATTTCTTTTGAAATGTATATACAAAATACCCATAAAATATTGTAAATTTGTGTCAAAATATATAAACAAATACACATAAAATAACGTTAATTTGTATGAAAAATATATACAAAATACACATAGAATAATGTCAATTCGTATCAAAATGAATGAGTAGAATATCAATAAAATAATGAAAAATTTGTATGAAAATAAAGATGCAAAATACCCAAAAAATAAAGCATATGTTTATAAAAATACAGATACAAAAATACACATAGAATAACTAAATTTGTATTAAAATTAATATACAAAATGGGTATATAATAAGGTAAATTTGTATTGAAAAAATATGCAACATACACGTTTACTCATACAAATTTATATTATTTTATTGGTATTTTGTTTATTTATTTTGATACGAATTACCTGATTATATGTGTATTTTGTACATATTTTTTTTATACGTATTTACATTATTTAATGTGTATTTTGTTTATATATTTTCATACAAATTTACGTTATTATATGTGTATTTGTATAAATATTTTGATACAAATTTACTTTATTTCATGTATTTTGTATATATATTTCAATTCAAATTTAGCTTATTTTGTGTGTATTTTGTATATATTTTCATACAAATTTAATTACTTCTGTGTATTTTTGTATATAGTTTTATATAAATTTACGGTTTTTTATGTGTATTTTGTATATTTATATTTATACAAATACACATTCTTTTATTGGTATTTTGTTTATTTATTTTGATACGAATTTACATTATTTTATGTGTATTTTGTATACATTTTTTTATACGTATTTACTTCATTTTATGTGTATTTTGTATATATATTTATAAAGAAATCTACGTTATTTTATGAGTATTCGTATATATATTTTGAAACAAATTTAAATTGTTTTATATGTATTTTGCATATCTTTTTCAATACAAATTTACCTTATTGTATGTGTTTTTGTATATTTATTTTAATACAAATTTAATTTTTTGATGTGTATTTTGGTATATATATATATTAAAAAAAAAGCGTTATTTTATGGGTATTTTGCTTCTTTATTTTCATACAAATTTACATTATTTTATTAATATTCTGTGTATTTATTTTGATACGATATTACATTATTCTATTTGTGTTTTGTACATATTTTTTTTATACAAATTTACGTTATTTTAAGTGTATTTGTTTATGTATTTTCATTCAAATTTACATTATTTTATGTGTATTTTGTGTATGTATTTCAATACAAATTTACCTAATTTTATGTGTATTTTGTATATTTATTTTCATGCAAATTTAAAATATTTTTGTGTATTTTTGTATATAGTTTGATACAAATTTAGATTATTTCATGTGTATTTTGTATATCTATTTTCATACAAAAACACATTCTTTTATTGATATTTTGTTTATTTATTTTGACGCGAATTTACATTATTTAATGTGTATTTTGTATATATATTTTTATACGTATTTACATCATTTCATGTGTATTTTGTATAGTTTTAAACAAATTTATGTTATTTAATGCGTATTTTGTATATATATATTTATACAAATACACATTCTTTTATAGGTATTTTGTATATTTATTTTGATACTAATTTATATTATTTTATGTGTATTTTGTATACATTTTTTATACGTATTTACTTAATTTTATGTGTATTTTGTATATATATTTTTATAGAAATCTACCTTATTTCATGTGTATTCGTATATATATTTTGAAACAATTTATATTGTTTATCTGTATTTTGCATATCTATTTTTGTGTATTCTGTATTTATTTTTGTTATACATAGAATAATGTAAATTCGTATCAAAATAAGTACACAGAATATCAATAAAATAATTTAAATTTGTATGAAAATAAAGATGCAAAATACCCATAAAATAAAGCATATTTTTTCTTAAAAATACATATACAAAAATACACATAGAATAATTAAATTTGTATTAGAATTAATATACAAAATGCACATACAATAAGGTAAATTTGTATTGAAATAGATATGCAAAATACACATAAAACAGTGTAAATTTGTTTCAAAATATATATACGAATACACATAAAATAACGTAGATTTCTATAGAAATATATATACAAAATACACATGAAATTATATAAATACGTATAAAAATATATATACAAAATACATATTAAGTAATGTAAATTCGTGTCAAAATAAATCAACAAAATCTCATGAAAAGAATGTGTATTTGTATGAAAATAAATAATAGATAATAAATTTGTATGAAATATATATGCAAGATACACATTAAATAATGTAAATATGTATAAAAAAATATATATACAAAAAACAAATAGAATAATGTAAAATCGTATCAAAATAAATACACCGAATATTAATAAAATAATGTAAATTTGTATGAAAATAAAGATGCAAAATTCCCATTAAATAGCGCATTTCTTATAAAAATATATATACCAAAATACACATCAAATATTTAAATTTGTATTGAAATAAATATACAAAATGCACATACAATAAGGTAAACTTCTATTGAAAGAGATATGCAAAAATACATATAAAACAATGTAAATTTGTTTCAAAATATATATACGAATACACATAAAATAACGTAGATTTTTAAAAAATATATATATACAAAATACACATAAAATTAAGATACACATTAAATAATATAAATATGTATAAAAAAAAAATATATATATACAAAAAACAAATAGTATAATGTAAAATCGTATCAAAATAAATACACCGAATATTAATAAAATAATGTAAATTTGTATGAAAATAAAGTTGCAAAATTCCCATTAAATAGCGCATTTCTTATAAAAATATATATACCAAAATACACATAAAATATTTAAATTTGTATTGAAATAAATATACAAAATGCACATACAGTAAGGTAAACTTCTATTGAAAGAGATATGCAAAAATACATATAAAACAATGTAAATTTGTTTCAAAATATATATACGAATACACATAAAATAACGTAGATTTCTATAAAAAAAATATATACAAAATACACATAAACTTAAGTAAATACGTATAAGACTATGTAAACAAAATACACATAAAATAATGTAAATTCGAAACAAAATAAATAAACAAAATACCAATAAAAGAATGTGTATTTCTATAAATATAAATGTACAAAATACACATACAAAATAAACATAACATAAGGTAAATTTGTAATAAAATATATGTACAAAATACACATAAAATAATGTAAATTTATATGAAAATATATATACAAATACACATAAAATACCATGAATTTGTATGAAATTATATATTCAAAATAAATATTAAATAATGTAAATGCGTATAAAAATATATATACAAAGTACATATAAAATAATGTAAATTCGTATCAATATAAATCAACAAAATACCAATAAAATAATATATATTTGAATGAAAATAGATTTACAAAATACACATAATATAACTAAAATTTGTATTGAAATATATACAAAAAAACATAAAAATAATTTGAGTTTGTATGAAAATAGATATTCAAAATACACATAAAACTAGGTAAATTTCTTTTGAAATATATATACAAAATACCCATAAAATATTGTAAATTTGTGTCAAAATATATAAATAAATACACATAAAATAACTTAAAATAACGTATATATGTATCAAATATATATACAAAATCACATTAAATAATGTAAATATGTATAAAAAATATATACAAAACACAAATAAAATAATGTAAAATCGTATCAAAATAAATACAGAAAATATTAATAAAATAATGTAAATTTGTATGAAAATTAAGATGCAAAATACCCATAAAATAATGCATTTTTTATAAAAATATATATACGAGAAAACATAAAATATTTGATTTTGTATTAAAATAAATAGATATACAAAATACACATAAAATAAGCTAAATTTGAATTGAAATATATATACAAAATACATAAAATAATGTAAATTTGTATCAAAATACTTATACAAATACACTTATAATAACGTAAATTTGTATAAAAATATATAAACAAAATACACATTAAATAATGTAAATACGTATAAAAAAATGTACAAAATACACAAATAATCATGTAATTCGTATCAAAATAAACAGACAAAATAACGCAAATATCAATAAAAATATATATAATATAATATATTTTTATACATATTTAAAATATTTAATGTATATTTTGTATATATATTTTATCCAAATTTACGTTATTTTATATGTATTTGTTTATATATTTTCATTCAAATTTACATTATTTTATGTGAGTTTTGTATATGTATTTCAATACAAATTTGCCTAACTTTATGTGTATTTTGCATATCTATTTTCAAACAAATTTAAATTATTTTTGTGTATTTTTGTATATATTTTTAAACAAATTTTAGTTATTTATTTGTTTTTTGTATATATATTTTCCTACAAATATACATTCTTTTATTGGAATTTTGTGTATTTAATTTTTTACGAAGTTACATTATTTTATGTGTTTTTTGTATATATATTTTTCTACGTATTTAAATTTACATTTTCATAAAAATTTACGTTATTTTATTGTGTGTATTCGTATATATTTTGAAACAAATTTTATACAAATTTATGTTATTTTATGTGTATTTGTATATATATTTTCATACAAATTTATATTATTTTATGTGTATTCTTATATATATTTTATTACAAATTTACCTTATTTTATGTTTATTTTGTATATTTATTTAATTCAATTTTAAATTATTTAATGTGTATTTTTGTATTTGTATTTAGGTTATTTTATGTGTGTTTTCTATATATATTTTCATCCAAAATTACATTATTTTATTGTTATTTTCTTAATTTAACTCGATACGAATTTAGATTATTTCATAGGTATTTTGTGTACATATTTTTATACTCATTTACATTATCTAATGTGTGTTTTGTATATATTTTTTTATGCAAACTAATTTTATGTGCATTTTTGTACATATATTTTTATAGAAACTTAAAACGTTATTTTATGTGTATTTTGTATATGTTTTCTCATACAAATTTACATTATTTAAATAGTTTTTTGTTTATTTATTTTGATACGAATGACTTGATTATTTGTGTATTTTGTAAATATTTTTTTATACGTATTTACATTACTTAATGTGTATTTTGTTTATATATTTTTTACAAATTTACGTTATTATATGTGTATTTGTTAAAAATATTTTGAAACGAATTTACTTTATTTTATGTATTTTGTATATATATTTCAATTCAAATTTAGCTTATTTTGTGTGTATTTTGTATATCTATTTTCATACAAATTTATGTACATTTTGTATATTTATATTTATACAAATACACATTCTCTTATTGGTATTTTGTTTATTTATATTTATACGAATTTACATTATTTTATGTGTATTTTGTATACATTTTTGATTCGTATTTACTTAATTTTATTTGTATTTTGTATATATATATTTATAGAAATCTACGTTATTTTATGTGTATTCGTATATATATTTTGTAACAAATTTACATTGTTTTATATGTATTTTGCATATCTATTTCAATACAAATTTACCTTATTGTATGTGCATTTTGTATATTTATTTTAATTCAAATTCAAATATTTTATGTGTATTTTGGTATATATAATTTTATAACAAATGCGTTATTTTATAGGTATTTTGCATCTTAGTTTTCATACAAATGTACACTATTTTATTAATATTCTGTGTATATATTTTGATACGATTTTATATTATACTATTTGTGTTTTGTATATATTCTTTTATACATATTTTCATTATTTAATGTGTATTTTTTTTATAATTTATACAAATTAACGTTATTTAAGTGTATTTGTTTATATAATTTCATTCAAATTTACATTATTTTAAGTGTATTTTGTATATGTATTTCAATACAAATTTACCTAATTTTATGTGTGTTCTGTATATTTATTTTCATAGAAATTTAAATTATTTCTGTGTTTTTATGTATATACATATAGAGTAAATTTCTATGAAAATATATATTCAAAATACATAAAAAATTATGTAAATAAGTATAAAAATATATATATGAAATACACCTAAAAAAATGAAAATTCGTATCAAAATAAATAAACAAAATTCCGATAAAAGAACGTATATTTGTAGGAAAATAAATATACAAAATACACATAAAATTACGAAAATTTGAATAAAAATATATACGAAAAAACAAAAAAATAAATTTCAATTTGTATGAAAATAGATATACAAAATACACATATATTTAGTTAGATTTGTATTTAAATACATGTAGAAAATACACAAAAAATAATGTAAATTTGTATGAAATGAAAACAAATTCACATAAAATAACGTACATTTGTATAAAATAGATATACAAAATATACATAAAATAATGTAAATTCGTATCAAAATAAATACACAGAATATCAATAAAATAATGTAATTTTTTATGAAAATAAAGATGCAAAATATCCATAAAATAAAGCATATTTTTTTAAAAATATATATACAAAAATACACATAGAATAATTAAATTTGTAATAAAATTAATATACAAAATGCACGTACAATAAGGTAAATTTGTATTGAAAAAATATACAAAATGCACATAAAACAATGTATATTTGTTTCAAAATATATATACGAATTCACATAAAATAACGTATATTTCTATAGAAATATATATACAAAATACACATGAAATGACGTAAATACGTATAAAAATATATATACACAATACACATTAAATAATGTAAATTCGCATCAAAATAAATAAACAAAATATCAATAAAAGAATGTGTATTTGTATGAAAATATATATACAAAATACACATAAAATATTGTAAATTTGTATAAAACTCTGTACAAAAATACACAAAAAATAATTTAAATTTGTATAAGAATATATATACAAAATACACATAAAATTAAGGTAAATTTCTATTGAAATACATATACAAAATACACATAAAATAATGTAAATTTGAATGAAAAGATTTAAACAAATACACTTAAAATAACGTAAATTTGTATGAAATATATATAGAAAATACACATTAAATAATGTAAAAATGTATAAAAAAATATATACAAAACACAAATAGAATAATGTAAAATAGTATCAAAATAAATACTCAGAATATTAATAAAATAATGTAAATTTGTATGAAAATAAAGATGCAAAATACCCATAAAACAACGCATTTTTTATGAAAATATATATACCAAAATACACATAAAATATTTAAATTTGTATTACAATAAATATAGAAAATGCACATACAATAAGGTAAATTTGTATTGAAATAGATATGCAAAATACACATAAAACAATGTAAATTTGTTTCAAAATATATTTACGAATACACATAAAATAACGTAGATTTCTATAAAAATATATATACAAAATACACATAAAATTAAGTAAATACGTATAAGAAAATGTATACAAAATACACATAAAATAATGTAAATTCGTATCAAAGTAAATAAACTAAATGCCAATAAAAGAATGTTTACTTGTATAAATATAAATATACAAAATACACATAAAATAACATAAAATTGTATAAAACTATATACAAAAATAAACAAAAATAATTAAATTTGTATGAAAATAGATATACAAAAGACATAAAATAAGCTAAATTTTAATTGAAATAAATATAGAAAATACATAAAATAATGTAAATTTGTATCAAAATATATATTCAAATACACATATAATAACGTAAATTTGTATAAAAATATATAAACAAAATACACATTAAATAATGTAAATACGTATAAAGGTATGTACGTAATGTAAAAATTTATAAAATCAAAGATGCAAAATACCCATAAAATAACTCATATTTAAAAAAAAATTATATACAAAAATACACATAGAATAATTAAATTTGTATTAAAATAAATATACAAAATACACATACAATAAGGTAGATTTTTATTGAAATAGATATGCAAAAAACACATCAAATAATGAAATTTTGTATCAAAATATATACGAATACACACAATAAAATTACGCAAATTTTTATGAAAATATATATACAAAATACACATAAAATAATGTAAATACATAGAAAAATATATATCCAAAATACACATAAAATAATGTAAATTCGTATCAAAATAAATAAAAAAAATTTCCTCTAAAAGAATGTATATTTGTAGGAAAATATATATACAAAATACAAATAAAATAACAAAAATTTGTATAAAAATATATACAAAAATACACAAAAATAATTTAAATTTGTTTGAAAATAGATATGCTAAATACACATGAAATTAGGCAAATTTTTATTGAAATTCATATACAAAATACACATAAAATAATGTAAATTTGTATGAAAATATATAAACAAATACACATAACATAACGTAAATTTCCATAAAATATATGTACAAAATATACATTAAATAATGTAAATATGTCTAAAAATATATATACAAAATACACAGAATAACGTAAAATCGTATCAAAATAAATAAAGAGACTATCAATAAAATAAGTAAATTTGTATGAAAATAAAGATGCAAAATACACATATAATAACGCATATTTGTTTAAAAATATATATACAAAAATACACATAAAATAATTAAATTTGTATCAAAATAAATATACAAAAAGCACATACAATAAAGAAAATTTGTATTGAAATAAATATGCGAAATACACATAAATAATGTAAATTTGTATCAAAATATATATACGAATACACATAAAATAGAGTAAATTTCTATGAAAATATATATTCAAAATACATATAAAATTATGTAAATAAGTATAAAAATATATATATCAAATACACCTAAAATAATGAAAATTCGTATCAAAATACATAAACAAAATTCCGATAAAAGAACGTATATGTGTAGGAAAATAAATATACAAAATACACATAAAATTACGAAAATTTGAATAAAAATATATACTAAAATAAAAAAAATTAATCTCGATTTGTATGAAAATAGATATACATAATACACATATAATTAGTTAAATTTGCATTTAAATACATGTACAAAATACACATAAAATAGTGTAAATTTGTATGAAATGAAAACAAATTCACATAAAATAACGTTCATTTGTATGAAATATATATACAAAATATACATAGAATAATGTAAAATCGTATCAAAATAAATACACAGAATATCAATAAAATAATGTAAATTTGTATGAAAATAAAGATGCAAAATACCCATAAAATAAAGCATTTTTTTATGAAAATATATATACAAAAATACACATAGAATAATTAAATTTGTATTATTTTATATGTACTTTGTATATATATTTTTATACGCATTTACATTATTTAATATTTATTTTGAATATATAATTTTATACAAATTCATGGTATTTTATGTGTATTTGTATATATATTTTCATATAAATTTACATTATTTTATGTGTATTTTGTACATATATCTCATTACAAATTTACCTTATTTTATGTTTATTTTGTATGTGTATTTTGTACATTTATATTTATACAAATACACATTCTTTTATTGGTATTTTGTTTATTTATTTTGATTCGAATTTACATTATTTTAGGTGTATTTTGTTTACATTTTTTTATACGCATTTACTTAATTTTATGTGCATTTTGTATATATATTTTTATAGAAATCTACGTTATTTTATGTGTATTCGTATATATATTTTGAAACAAATTTACATTGTTTTATATGTATTTTTGCATATCTCTATATATATTCAAAATAAATATTCAATAATGTAAATGCGTATAAAAATATATATACAAAGTACATATAAAATAATGTAAATTCGTATCAATATAAATCAACAAAACACCAATAAAATAATATATATTTGAATGAAAATAAATTTACAAAATACAAATAACCTAACTAAAACTTGTATTAAAATATATCCAAAAATACATAGAAATAATTTGAGTTTGTATGAAAATAGTATACAAAATACACATAAAACTAGGTAAATTTCTTTTGAAATGTATATACAAAATAACCATAAAATATTGTAAATTTGTTTCAAAATATATAAACAAATACACATAAAATAACGTAAATTTGTATGAAAAATAAATACAAAATACACATAGAAGAATGTCAATTCGTATCAAAATGAATGAGCAGAATATCAATAAAATAATGTAAATTTCTATGAAAATAAAGATGCAAAATACCCATAAAATAAAGCATATGTTTATAAAAATACTGATACAAAAATACACATCGAATAATTAAATTTGTATTAAAATTAATATACAAAATGCGTATATAATAAGGGATTTTTTTGTTTTGAAAAAATATACAACATACACGTTTACTCATACAAATTTATATTATTTTATTGGTATTTTGTTTATTTATTTTGATACGAATTACATGATTATATGTGTATTTTGTACATATTTTTTTACACGTATTTACATTATTTAATGTGTATTTTGTTTATATATTTTCATACAAATTTACCTTATTATGTGTATTTGTATAAATATTTTGATACAAATTTACTTTATTTCATGTATTTTGTATTTATATTTCAATTCAAATTTAGCTTATTTTATCTGTATTTTGTATATATATTTTCATACGATTTTAATTACTTCTGTGTATTTTTGTATATAGCTTTATACAAATTTACGTTATTTTATGTGTATTTTGGATATTTATATTTATACAAATACACATTCTTTTATTGGTATTCTGTTTACTTATTTTGATACGAATTTAAATTATTTTATGTGTATTTTGTATACATTTTTTTATACGTATTTACTTCATTTTATGTGTATTTTGTATATATATTTTTATACAAATCTACGTTATTTTATTTGTATTCGTATATATATTTTGAAACAAATTTACTTTGTTTTATATGTATTTTGCATATCTATTTCAATACAGATTTACCTTATTGTATGTGTATTTTATATATTTATTTTAATACAAATTAATTTTTTTATGTTTATTTTTGTATATTTAAAAACAATGAGTTATTTTATGGGTATTTTGCTTCCTTATTTTCATACAAATTTACATTATTTTATTAATATTCTGTGTATTTATTTTGATACGATTTTACATTATTCTATTTGTGTTTTGTATATATTTTTTTATACAAATTTACGTTATTTTAAGTGTATTTGTTTATGTATTTTCACTCATATTTACATTATTTTATGTGTATTTTGTATATGTATTTCAATACAAATTTACCTAATTTTATGTGTATTTTGCATATTCATTTTCATACAGATTTAAATTATTTTTGTGTATTTTTGTATATAATTTTATACAAATTCATGTTATCTTATGTGTATTTTGTATATTTATTTTCATACAAATACACATTCTTTTATTGATATTTTGTTTATTTATTTTGACGCGAATTTACATTATTTAATGTGTATTTTGTATATATATATATATATATATATATATATATATATATATATATATATATATATATAAATATATATATATATATATATATATATATATATATATATATATATATTTATACGTATTTACATCCTTTCATGTGTATTTTGTATATTTATAAAAAATGCGTTATTTTATGGGTATTTTGCATCTTTATTTTCATACAAATTTACATTATTTCATTTACATTCTGTGCATTTATTATGATACAATTTTACATTATTCTATTTGTGTTTTGTATATATATTTTTTATACATATTTACATTATTTAATGAGTATTTTGTATATATATTTTATACAAATTTACGTTAATTTAAGTGTATTTGTTTATATTTTCATTCAAATTTACATTATTTTACGTGTATTTTGTATATGTATTTCTATACAAATTTACCTAATTTCATGTGTAATTTGTATATTTATTTTCCTTCAAATTTCATTTATTTTTGTGTATTTTTATATATAGTTTTATACAAATTTACGTTATTTTATGTGTATTTTGTATATGTATTTTCAAACAAATACACATTCTTTTATTGATATTTTCCTTATTTATTTTGACACGAATTTACATTATTTAATGTATTTTATATATATTTTTATACGTATTTACATCATTTCATGTGTATTTTGTATATATATTTCTATAGAAATCTACGTTATTTTATGTGTATTCGTATATATATTTTGAAACAAATCTACATTATTTTATGTGTATTTTTTATATATATTTTATTACAAATTTGCCTTATTTTATGTTTATTTTTATATCTATTTTCATTCAAATTCAAGTCATTTTATGTGTATATATTTATTTGTATTTACGTTATTTTATGTGTATTTTCTATATATATTTTCATTCAAAATTACATTATTTTATCGGTATTTTGTTCATTTATTTCGATACGAGTTTAGATTATTTCATGTGTATTTTCTATACATATACTGTATAAAAATATATACAAAATACACATTAAATAATGTTAACTCGTGTCAAAAGAAATAAACAAAATATCATGAAAAGAATGTGTATTAATATGAAAATAGATATACAAAATACACATAAAATAACTTAAATTTGTATAAAACTATATACAAAAATACACAAAAATAATTTAAACTTGTATGAAAATAAATATACAAAAAACATATAAAAAAGGTAAATTTGTATTGAAATACATATATAAAATACACATAAAATAATGTAAATTTGAATGAAAATATATAAACATATAGACTTAAAATAACGTAAATTTGTATCAAATATATATAAAAAAAACATTAAATAATGTAAATATGTATGAAAAAAAATATACAAAACACAAATAAAATAATTTAAAATCGTATCAAAATAAATATTGAAAATGTTAATAAAATAATGTAAATTTGTATGAAAATTAAGATGCAAAATACCCATAAAATAACGCATTTTTTTTATAAAAATGTATATACGAAAAAACTTAAAACATTTGATTTTGTATTAAAATAAATAGATATACAAAATACAAATAAAATAAGCTAAATTTGAATTGAAATATATACAAAATACATAAAATAATGTAAATTTGCATCAAAATACCTATACAAATACACATATAATAACGTAAATTTCTACAAAACTATATAAACAAAATACACATTAAATAATGTAAATACGTATAAAAAAAATGTAAAAAATACACAAATAATCATGTAATTCGTATCAAAATAAATAGACAAAATACCAATAAAATAATGTAAATTTCTATGAGAAAACATATACAAAATACACATAAATAACGCAAATATCAATAAAAATATATATAATATAATATATTTTTATACATATTTAAAATATTTAATGTATATTTTGTATATATATATTTTATCCAAATTTACGTTATTTTATATGTATTTGTTTATATATTTTCATACAAGTTTACATTATTTTATGTGAGTTTTGTATATGCATTTCAATACAAATTTGCCTAACCTTATGTGTATTTTGCATATCTATTTTCAAACAAATTTAAACTATTTTTGTGTATTTTTGTATATATTTTTATACAGGTTTTAGTTATTTTATTTGTTTTTTGTATATATATTTTCCTACAAATATACATTCTTTTATTGGAATTTTGTGTATTTAATTTGTTACGAATTTACATTATTTTATGTGTATTTTGTATATGTATTTTTCTACGTATTTAAATTATTTTATGTGTATTTTATATATATATTTTCATAAAAATTTACGTTATTTTATTGTGTGTATTCGTATATATTTTGAAACAAATTTTATACAAATTCATGTTATTTTATGTGTATTTGTATATATATTTTTATACAAATTTATATCATTTTATGTGTATTCTTACATATATTTTATTACAAATTTACCTTATTTTATGTTTATTTTGTATATTTATTTCATTCAATTTTAAATTATTTAATGTGTATATTTGTATTTGTATTTAGGTTATTTTATGTGTGTTTTCTATATATATTTTCATCCAAAATTACATTATTTTATTGTTATTTTCTTAATTTAACTCGATACGAATTTAGATTATTTCATAGGTATTTTGTATACATATTTTTATACTCATTTACATTATCTAATGTGTATTTTGTTTATATTTTTTTTTTACAAATTTTATGTGCATTTTTGTACATATATTTTTATAGAAACTTAAAACGTTATTTTATGTGTATTTTGTATATGTTTTCTCATACAAATTTACATTATTTAATTAGTTTTTTGTTTATTTATTTTGATACGAATGACTTGATTATTTTTGTATTTTGTAAATACTTTTTTTATACGTATTTACATTACTTAATGTGTATTTTGTTTATATATTTTTCTACAAATTTACGTTATTATATGTGTATTTGTTAAAAATATTTTGAAACGAATTTACTTTAATTTATGTATTTTGTATATATATTTCAATTCAAATTTAGCTTATTTTGTGTGTATTTTGTATATCTATTTTCATACAAATTTAATTACTTCTGTGTATTTTTGTATATAGTTTTATACAAATTTACGTTATTTTATGTGCATTTTGTATATTTATATTTATACAAATACACATTCTCTTATTGGTATTTTGTTTATTTATATTTATACGAATTTACATTATTTTATGTGTATTTTGTATACATTTTTGATTCGTATTTACTTAATTTTATTTGTATTTTGTATATATAGATTTATAGAAATCTACGTTATTTTATGTGTATTCGTATATATATTTTAAAACAAATTTACATTGTTTTATATGTATTTTGCATATCTATTTCAATACAAATTTACCTTATTGTATGTGCATTTTGTATATTTATTTTAATACAAATTCAAATATTTTATGTGTATTTTGGTATATAATTTTATAAAAAATGCGTTATTTTATAGGTATTTTGCATCTTAGTTTTCATACAAATGTACATTATTTTATTAATATTCTGTGTATATATTTTGATACGATTTTATATTATACCATTTGTGTTTTGTATATATTTTTTTATACATATTTTCATTATTTAATGTGTATTTTTTATATATATTTTATACAAATTAACGTTATTATGTGTATTTATTTATATAATTTCCTTCAAATTTACATTATTTTAAGTGTATTTTTTATACGTATTTCAATACAAATTTACCTAATTTTATGTGTATTTTGTATATTTATTTTCATACAAATTTAAATTATTTTTGTGTTTTTTTGTATATACATATAGAGTAAATTTCTATGAAAATATATATTTAAAATACATATAAAATTATGTAAATAAGTATAAAAATATATATATCAAATACACCTAAAAAAATGAAAACTCGTATCAAAATAAATAAACAAAATTCCGATAAAAGAACTTATATTTGTAGGAAAATAAATATACAAAATACACATAAAATTACGAAAATTTGAATAAAAATATATACAAAAAAACAAAAAAATAAATTTCTATTTGTATGAAAATATATATACAAAATACACATATAATTAGTTAAATTTGTATTTAAATAAATGTACAAAATACACATAAAATAATGTAAATTTGTATGAAATGAAAACAAGTTCACATAAAATAACGTACTTTTGTATAAAATAGATATACAAAATATACATAGAATAATGTAAAATCGTATCAAAATAAATACACAGAATATCAATAAAATAATGTAATTTTGTATGAAAATAAAGATGCAAAATACCCATAAAATAAAGCATTTTTTTTTTAAATACATATACAAGAATACACATAGAATAATTAAATTTGTATTAAAATTAATATACAAAGTGCACGTACAATAAGGTAAATTTGTATTGAAAAAATATACAAAATGCACATAAAACAATGTATATTTGTTTCAAAATATATATACGAATACACATAAAATAGCGTATTTTTCTTTAGAAATATATATACAAAATACACATGAAATGAAGTAAATACGTATTAAAATATATATACACAATACACATTAAATAATGTAAATTCCCATCAAAATAAATAAACAAAATATCAATAAAAGAATGTGTATTTGTATGAAAATAGATATACAAAATACACATAAAATATTGTAAATTTGTATAAAACTCTATACAAAAAATACACAAAAATAATTTAAATTTGTATAAAATTATATATAGAAAATACACATAAAATTAATTAAATTTCTATTGAAATACATATACAAAATACACATAAAATAATGTAAATTTGAATGAAAATATATAAACAAATACACTAAAAATAACGTAAATTTGTATGAAATATATATAGAAAATACACATTAAATAATGTAAATATGTATAAAAAAATATATACAAAACACAAATAGAATAATGTAAAATAGTATCAAAATAAATACAGAGGATATTAATAAAATAATGTAAATTTGTATGAAAATAAAGATGCAAAATACCCATAAAACAACGCATTTTTTATGAAAATATATTTACCAAAATACACATAAAATATTTAAATTTGTATTACAATAAATATACAAAATGCACATACAATAAGGTAAATTTGTATTGAAATAGATATGCAAAATACACATAAAACAATGTAAATTTGTTTCAAAATATATATACGAATACACATAAAATAACGTAGATTTCTATAAAAATATATATACAAAATACACATGAAATGAAGTAAATACGTATAAGAAAATGTATACAAAATACATATAAAATAATGTAAATTCGTATCAAAATAAATAAAGTAAATGCCAATAAAAGAATGTTTACTTGTATAAATATAAATATACAAAATACACATAAAATAACGTAAAATTGTATAAAACTATATACAAAAATAAACAAAAATAATTAAATTTGTATGAAAGTAGATATACAAAAGACACATAAAATAAGCTAAATTTGAATTGAAATAAATATAGAAAATACATAAAATAATGTAAATTTGTATCAAAATATATATTCAAATACACATATAATAACGTAAATTTGTATAAAAATATATAAACAAAATACACATTAAATAATGTAAATACGTATAAAAGATACGTAAAGTAAAAATTTATAAAATTAAAGATGCAAAATACCCATAAAATAACTCATATTTAAAAAAAAATGTATACAAAAATACACATAAAATAATTAAATTTGTATTAAAATAAATATACAAAATACACATACAATAAGGTAAATTTTTATTGAAATAGATATGCAAAAAACACATAATATAATGAAATTTTTTATCAAAATATATACGAATACACACAATAAAATTACGTAAATTTTTATGAAAATATATTTACAAAATACACATAAAATAATGTAAATACATAGAAAAATATATATACAAAATACACATAAAATAATGTAAATACATAGGAAAATATATATACAAAATACAAATAAAATAACAAAAATTTGTATAAAAATATATACAAAAATACACAAAAATAATTAAAATTTGTTTCAAAATAGATATGCAAAATACACATGAAATTAGGCAAATTTTTATTGAAATACATATACAAAATACACAAAAAATAATTTAAATTTGTATGAAAATATATAAACAAATACACATAAGATAACATAAATTTCCATAAAATATATGTACAAAATATACATAAATAATGTAAATATGTCTAAAAATATATATACAAAATACACAGAATAACATAAAATCGTTTCAAAATAAATAAACAGACTCTCAATAAAATAATGTAAATTTGTATGAAAATAAAGATGCAAAATAAAATTATTTAAATAAGTATAAATAAATATATATATCAAAGACACCTAAAATAATGAAAATTCGTATCAAAATAAATAAACAAAATTCCGATAAAAGAACGTATATTTGTAGGAAAATAAAAATACAACATACATATAAAATTACGAAAATTTGAATAAAAATATATACTAAAATACACAAAATTATTTTCGATTTGTATGAAAATAGATATACATAATACACATATAATTAGTTAAATTTGCATTTAAATATATCTACAAAATACACATAAAATAATATAAATTTGTATGAAATGAAAACAAATTCACATAAAATAACGTTCATTTGTATGAAATATATATACAAAATATACATAGAATAATGTAAAATCGTATCAGAATAAATACACAGAATATCAATAAAATAATGTAAATTTGTATGAAAATAAAGATGCAAAATTCCCAAAAAATATCGCATTTTTTATGAAAATACATTTACAAAAATACACATAGAATAATTAAACTTGTATTATTTTATATGTACTTTGTATATATATTTTTATACGCATTTATATTATTTAACATTTATTTTGAATATATAATTTTATACAAATTCATGGTATTTTATGTGTATTTGTATATATATTTTCATATAAATTTACATTATTTTATGTGTATTTTGTACATATATTTCATTACAAATTTACCTTATTTTATGTTTATTTTGTATGTGTATTTTGTACATTTATATTTATACAAATACACATTCTTTTATTGGTATCTTGTTTATTTATATTGATTCGAATTTACATTATTTTATGTGCATTTTGTTTACATTTTTTGATACGTATTTACTTAATTCTATGTGTATTTTCTATATATATTTTTATAGAAATCTACGTTATTTTATGGGTATTCGTATATATATTTTGAAACAAATTTACATTGTTTTATAAGTATTTTTGCATATCTCTCAATAGAAGTTTACCTTATTGTATGTGCATTTTGTATATTTATTTCAATGCAAATTTAAATATTTTATGTGTATTTTTGTATATATATTTTCATAAGAAATGCGCTATTTGATGGGAATTTTGCATCTTTATTTTCATACAAATTTACATTATTTTATTAATATTCGGTGTATTTATTTTGATACGATTTTACATTATTCTATTTGTTTTTTGTATATATATATTTTTTATACATATTTACACTATTTAATGTGTATCTTGCATATATATTTCATACAAATTTATTATCTATTATTTATTTTCATACAAATACACATTCTTTTCATGATATTTTGTTTATTTATTTTGACACGAATTTACCTAGATATTTATTTTGTATATATATTTTTATACGTATTTACATAATTTCATTTGTATTTTGTATATATATTTCTATAAAAATCTACGTTATTTTATGTGTATTCGTATATATATTTTGAAACAAATTAACATTGTTTTATATGTATTTTTGAATATCTCTTTCAATACAAATTTACCTTACTGTATATGCATTTTGTATATTTATTTCAATACAAATTTAAATATTTTATGTGTATTTTGGTATATATATTTTTAGAAAAAATGAGCTATTTTATGGGAATTTTGCATCTTTCTTTTCATACAAATTTACATTATTTTGTTGATATTCTCTGTATTTATTTTGATACGATTTTTCATTATTCAATTTCTTTTTTGTATATATTTATTTATACACATTTACATTATTTAATGTGTATCTTGCATATATATTTTACAAATTTACGTTATTTAAGCGTATTTGTTTATATATTTTCATTCATATTTACATTATTTTATGTGTATTTTGTATATGTATTTCAATACAAATTTACCTAATTTTATGTGTATTTTGTATATTTCTTTTCATACAAATTTTAATTATTTTTTGTGTATTTTTGTATATAGTTTTATACAAATTTAGGTTATTTTATGTACGCATTTACATTTTTTAATGTGTGTTTTGTATATATATTTTTATGCAAATTTACTTAATTTTATGTGCATTTTTGTAAGTTTGTATTGAAATAGATATGCAAAATACATATAAAACAATGAAAATTTGTTTCAAAATATATATACGAATACACATAAAATAAATAACGTTTTTTAAAAATATATACAAAATACACATAAAATAAACACGTATAAAAAAATGAATACAAAATACACATAAAATAATGTAAAATCGTATCAAAATAAATAAACAAAATACCAATAAAAGAATGTGTATTTGTATAAATATAAATATACAAAAAACACATAAAATATCGTAAATTTGTATAAAACTATATACAAAAATACACAGAAGTAATTAAATTTGTAGGAAAATAGGTATATAAAATACAGCTAAAATAAACTAAATTTGAATTGAAATATATATACAAAATACATAAAATAATGTAAATTTATATCAAAATATTTATACAAATAATTATAATAACGTAGATTTGTTTAAAAATATATAAACAAAATACACATTAAGTAATGTAAATACGTATAAAAAATATGTACAAAATACACATATAATCATGTAATTCGTATCAAAATAAATAAACAAAATAACAATAAAATAATATAAATTTGTATGAGAAAACATATACAAATAACGCAAATTTCTATAAAAATATATGTACAAAAATGCACATAATATAAAGTAAATTTGCATAAAAATGTATATACAAAACACACACTAAATAATGTAAATGAGTACATAAAATAACCTAAATTTATATAAAACTATATACAAAAATACACATAAATCATTTAAATTTCTATGAAAAGAAATATACAAAATACACGTAAAATTAGGTAAATTTGTATTGAAATACATATACAAAATACACATCAAATAATGTAAATTTGAATGAAAATATATAAACAAATACACTTAAAATAACGTAAATTTGTATAAAATATATATGCAAGATACACATTAAATAATGTAAATGTGTATAAAAAAATATATACAAAAAACAAATAGAATAATGTAAAATCGTATCAAAATAAATACAAAGAATATCAATAAAATAATGTAAATTTGTATGAAAATAAAGATGCAAAATTCCCAAAAAATATCGCATGTTTTATAAAAAAATATATATACCAAAATACACATAAAATATTTAAATTTGTATTGAAATAAATATAAAATAATGTAAATTTTTATGAAAATAAAGATGCAAAATACCCATATAATAACGCACATTTGTTTAAAAATATATATACAAAAATACACATAAAATAATTAAATTTGTATCAAAATAAATATACAAAAGGCACATACAATAAAGAAAATTTGTTTTCAAATAGATATGCGAAATACACATAAATAATGTAAATTTGTATCAGAAATATATATACGAATACACATAAAATAGAGTAAATTTCTATGAAAATATATATTCAAAATACATATAAAATTATGTAAATAAGTATAAATAAATATATATATATATATATATATTTATATATATATATATATATATATATATATATATATATATATATATATATATATATATATATATATATATATATATATATATATATATATATATATATATATATATATATATATATATATATATATATATATATATATCAAATACCTAAAATAATGAAAATTGTATCAAAATACATTAACAAAATTCCGATAAAAGAACGTATATTTGTAGGAAAATAAATATACAAAATACATAAAATTACGAAAATTTGAATAAAAATATATACTAAGATACACAAAATTAATTTCGATTTGTATGAAAATAGATATACATAATACACATATAATTAGTTAAATTTGCATTTAAATACATGTACAAAATACACATAAAATAATGTAAATTTGTATGAAATGAAAACAAATTCTCATAAAATAACGCTCATTTGTATAAAATATATATACAAAATATACATAGAATAATGTATCAAATCGTATCAAAATAAATACACAGAATATCAATAAAATAATGTAAATTTGTATGAAAATAAAGATGCAAAATACTGATAAAATAAAGCATTTTTTTTATGAAAATACATATACAAAAATACACATAGAATAATTAAATTTGTATTATTTTATATGTACTTTGTATATATATTTTTATACGCATATACATTATTTAACATTTATTTTGAATATATAATTTTATACAAATTCATGGTATTTTATGTGTATTTGTAAATATATTTTCAAATAAATTTACATTATTTTATGTGTATTTTGTACATCTATTTCATTACAAATTTACCTTATTTTATGTTTATTTTGTATGTGTATTTTGTACATTTATATTTATACAAATACACATTTTTTATTGGTATTTTGTTTATTTATTTTGTTTCGAATTTATATTATTTTATGTGTATTTTGTTTACATTTTTTTATACGTATTTACCTAATTTTATGTGTATTTTGTATATATATTTTCATAGAAATCTACGTTATTTTATGTGTATTCGTATATATATTTTGAAACAAATTTACATTGTTTTATATGTATTTTTGCATATCTCTTTCAATAGAAGTTTACCTTATAGTATGTGCATTTTGTATATTTATTTCAATACAAATTAAAATATTTTATGTGTATTTTGGTATATATATTTTTATAAGAAATGCGCTATTTGATGGGAATTTTGCATCTTTATTTTCATACAAATTTACATTATTTAATTAATATTCGGTGTATTTATTTTGATACGATTTTACATTATTCTATTTGTTTTTTGTATATATATATTTTTTATACATATTTACATTATTTAATGTGTATATTGCATATATATTTCATACACATTTATTATCTATTATTTATTTTCATACAAATACACATTCTTTTCATGATATTTTGTTTATTTATTTTGACACGAATTTACATTACTTAATATGTATTTTGTATATATATTTTTATACGTATTTACATAGTTTCATGTGTATTTTGTATATATATTTCTAAAGAAATCTACGTTATTGTATGTGTATTCGTATATATATTTTGAAACAAATTTACACCGTTTTATTTGTATTTTGCGTTTTTTTTCAATACAAATTTACCTTATTGTGTGTGTGCATTTTGTATATTAATTTTAATACAAATTTATTTATTCTGTGTATTTTTGTATATGTATTTTTAAAAAAAATATGCTTTATCTTATGGGTATTTTGCATCTTTATTTTCATACAAATTTAAATTATTTTATTGATATTCTGTGTACTTATTTTGATACGATTTTACATTATTCTATGTATAACAAAAATAAATACAGAATACACAAAAATAGATATGCAAAATACATATAAACAATGTAAATTTGTTTCAAAATATATACGCATACACATGAAATAAGGTAGATTTCTATAAAAATATATATTCAAAAACAACATAAAAAAAAAAATACATAAAAAAATGTATTCAAAATAAAATAAAATAAAATAACAAATTAGTATCAAAATAAATAAACAAATTACCAATAAAAGAATGTGTATTTGTATAAATATATATATACAAAATACACATTAAATAATATAAATTTGTTTAAAACTATACAAAATACACATGAAATGTTCTAAATACGTATAAAAATATATACAAAATACACATTAAATAATGTAAATTCGCGTCAAAATAAATAAACAAAATATCAATAAAAGAATGTGTATTTGTATGAAAATAGATATACAAAATACACATAAAATAACCTAAATTTGTATCAAACTATATACAAAAATACACAAAAATATTTTAAATTTGTATGAAAATAAATATACAAAATACACATAAAATTAGGTAAATTTGTAAAATACATACAACAAATACATATAAAATAATGTAAATTTGAAAAAAATAAATAAACAAAACACAAATAGAATAATGTAAAGTCGTATCAAAATAAATACACAGAATATTAATAAAATAATGTAAATTTGTATGAAAATAAAGAAGCAAAATACCCATAAAATAACGCTTTTTTTTAATTTATAAAAATATATATACCAAAATACACATAAAAAAAATAAATTTGTTTTAAAATAAATACACAAAAAACACATACAATAAGGTAAATTTGTATTGAAATAGATATGCAAAATACATATAAAACAATGTAAATTTGTTTCAAAATATATATACGAATACACATAAAATAACGCAGATTTCTATAAAAATAAATATACAAAATAAACATAAAATGAAGTAAATACGTATAAAAAAATGTATACAAAATACACATAAAATAATGTAAATTCGTATCAAAATAAATAAACAAAATACCAATAAAAGAATGTGTATTTGTATAAATATAAATATACAAAATACACATAAAATTGCGTAAATTTATATAAAACTATATACAAAAATACACAGAAGTAATTAAATTTGTATGAAAATATATACAAAATACACACAAAATAAGCTAAATTTGAATTGAAATATATATACAAAATACATTAAATAAAGTAAATTTGTATCAAAATATTTATACAAATACACATATAATAACGTAAATTTGTATGAAAATATATAAACAAAATACACATTAAATAATGTAAATACGTATAAAAAAAATATGTACAAAATACACATATAATCATGTAGTTCGTATCAAAATAAATAAACAAAATACCAATAAAATAATATAAATTTGTATGAGTAAACGTGTATGTTGCATATTTTTTCAATACAAATTTACCTTATTATATACGCATTTTGTATATTAATCTTAATACAAATTTAATTATTCGATGTGTATTTTTGTATCTGTATTTTTATAAACATATGCTTTATTTGTTGGGTATTTTGCATCTTTATTTTCATACAAATTTACTTTATTTTATTGATATTCTGCTCATTCATTTTGATACGAATGGACATTATTCTATGTGTATATTGTATATAATTTTCATACAAATTTACGTTATTTTATGTGTATTTGTTTATATATTTTGTCACAAATTTACAATATTTTATGGGTATTTTGTATATACATTTCAAAAGAAATTTACCTAGTTTTATGTGTATTTTGTATATCTATTTTCATAGAAACTCAAATTATTTCTATGTATTTTTGTATATATTTTAATACAAATTTTAGTTATGTGTATTTTGTAAATTTATTTTCATTCAAATATATATTATTTTATTGGTGTTTTGTTGATTTATATTGATACGAATTTATATTATTGTATATGTTCTTTGTATATATATTTTTATACGCTTTTACATTATTTAATATTTATTTTGAATATATATTTTTATACAAATTCATGGTATTTTATGTGTTTTTGTATATATATTTTCATATAAATTTACATTATTTTATGTGTATTTTGTACATATATTTTATTGCAAATCTACCTTATTTTATGTTTATTTTGTATGTGTATTTTGTATATTTATATTTATCCAAATACACATTCTTTTATTGGTATTTTGTTTATTTACTTTAATTCGAATTTACATAATTTTATGTGTATTTTGTATACATTTTTTTATACGTATTTACTTAACTTTATGTGTATTTTGTATATATATTTTTATAGAAATCTACGTTTTTTTTATTTGTATTCGTATATATATTTTGAAAAAAATTTACATTGGTTTATAAGTATTTTTGCATATCTCTTTCAATACAAATTTACCTTATTGTATGTGCATTTTGTATATTTATTTCAATACAAATTTAAATATTTTATGTGTATTTTGGTATATATATTTTTATAAGAAATGCGCTATTTTATGGGAATTTTGCATCTTTATTTTCATACAAATTTACATTATTTTATTGATATTCGGTGTATTTATTTTGATACGATGTTTCATTATTCTATTTGTTTTTTGTATATACTTTTTTATACATATTAACATTATTTAATGTGTATCTTGCATATATATTTTATACATATTTATTATCTATTATATATTTTCATACAAATACACATTCTTTTCATGATATTTTGTTTATTTATTTTGACACGAATTTACATTATTTGATATGTATTTTGTATATATATTTTTATACGTATTTACATAATTTCATATGTATTTTGTATATATATTTCTATAGAAATCTACTATATTTTATATGTATTCGTATATATATTTTGAAACAAATTTACATTGTTTTAAAGGTATTTTTGAATATCTCTTTCAATTCAAATTTACCTTACTGTATATGCATTTTGTATATTTATTTCAATACAAATTTAAATATTTTATATGTATTTTGGTTTATATTTTTATAAAAAATGCGATAATTTTTGGGAATTTTGCATCTTTATTTTCATACAAATTTACATTATTTTATTGATATTCTGTGTATTTATTTTGATACGATTTTACATTAATCTATTTGTTTTTTGTATATATTTTTTTATACACATTTACATTATTTAATGTGTATCTTGCATATATATTTTATACAAATTTACGTTATTTTAAGTGTATTTGTTTATATTTTTTCATTCAAATTTACATTATTTGATGTGTATTTTGTATATGTATTTCAATACAAATTTACCTAATTTTATGTGTATTTTGTATATTTCTTTTCAAACAAATTTAAATTATTTGTGTGTATTTTTCTACATAGTTTTATGCAAATTTAGGTTATTTTATGTACGCATTTACATTATTTAGTGTGTGTTTTGTATATATATTTTTATGCAAATTTACTTTATTTTATGTGCATTTTTGTACATATATTTTTATAGAAATTTGCGTTATTTGTATATGTTTTCTCATACAAATTTACATTATTTTATTGCTATTTTGTTTATTTATTTTGATACGAATTACATGATTATATGTGTATTTTGTACATATTTTTTATACGTATTTACATTACTTAATGTGTATTTTGTTTATATATTTTTAAACAAATATACGTTATTATATGTATTTGTATAAATATTTTGATACAGATTTACATTATTTTATGTATTTTGTATGTATATTTCAATTCAAATTTAGCTTATTTTAGCGGTATTTTGTATATATATTTTCATACAAATTTAATAACTTCTGTGTATTTTTGTATATAGTTTTATACAAATTTACGATATTTTTTGTGTATTTTGTATATTTATATTTATACAAATACACATTCTTTTACTGGTATTTTGTTTATTTATTTTGATACGATTTTTATGTGTATTTTGTACTCATTTTTTTATACGTATTTATTTCGTTTTATGTGTATTTTGTATATATTTTTATAGAAATCTACGTTATTTTATGTGTATTCGTATATATATTTTGAAACAAATTTACTTTGTTTTATATGTATTTTTTAATATCTCTTTCAATACAAATTTACCTTACTGTATATGCATTTTGTATATTTATTTCAATACAAATTTAAATATTTTATGTGTATTTTGGTATATATATATATATATATTTTTTTTAAATGCGATATTTTTTGGGAATTTTGCATCTTTATTTTCATACAAATTTACATTATTTTGATTGATATTCTGTGTATTTATTTTGATACGATTTTACATTATTCTATTTGTTTTTTGTATATATTTTTTTATACACATTTACATTATTTAATGTGTATCTTGCATATATATTTTATACAAATTTACGTTATTTTAAGTGTGTTTGTTTATATATTTTCATTCAAATTTACATTATTTGATGTGTATTTTGTATATGTATTTCAATACAAATTTACCTAATTTTACGTGTATTTTGTATATTTCTTTTCATACAAATTTAAATTATTTTTGTGTATTTTTGTATATAGTTTTATACAAATTTAGGTTATTTTATGTACTCATTTACATTATTTAATGTGTGTTTTGTATATATATTTTTATGCAAATTTACTTTATCTTATGTGCATTTTTGTACATATATTTTTATAGAAATTTGCGTTATTTGTATATGTTTTCTCATACAAATTTATATTATTTTATTGTTATTTTGTTTATTTATTTTGATACGAATTACATGATTATATGTGTATTTTGTACATATATTTTATAGGTATTTACATTACTTAATGTGTATTTTGTTTATATATTTTTAAACAAATCTACGTTATTATATGTATTTGTATAAATATTTTGATATAAATTTACATTATTTTATGTATTTTGTATATATATTTCAATTCAAATTTAGTTTATTTTAGCTGTATTTTATATATCTATTTTCCTACAAATTTAATTACTTCTGTGTAGTTTTGTATATAGTTTTATACAAATTTACGATATTTTATGTGTATTTTGTATATTTATTTTTATACAAATACACATTCTTTATTGGTATTTTGTTTATTTATTTTGATACGATTTTACATTATTTTATGTGAATTTTGTATTCATTTTAATATTCGTGTTTATTTCATTTTATGTGTATTTTGTATATATTTTTATAGAAATCTACGTTATTTTATGTGTATTCGTATATATATATGAAACAAATTTACATTGTTTTATATGTATTTTGCATATCTATTTCAATACAAACTTACAAAAATGCACATAAAATAAAGTAAATTTGCATAAAAATATATATACAAAACACACATTAAATAATGTAAATGCGTACATAAAATAACCTAAATTTTTATAAAACTATATACAAAAATACACAAAAATAATTAAAATTTGTATGAAAAGAAATATACAAAATACACATAAAATTAGGTAAATTTGTATTGAAATACATATACAAAATACACATAAAATAATGTAAATTTGAATGAAAATATATAAACAAATACACTTAAATAACGTAAATTTGTATAAAATATATATGCAAGATACACATTAAATAATGTAAATGTGTATAAAAAAAATATATACAAAAAAGAAATGTAAAATCGTATAAAAAAAAATACAGAGAATATCAACAAAATAATGTAAATTTGTATGAAAAGAAAGATGCAAAATTCCCATAAAATAGCGCATTTTTTCTAAAAATATATATACCAAAATACACATAAAATATTTAAATTTGTATTGAAATAAATATACAAAATGCATATAAAGTAAGGTAAATTTGTATTAAAAGAGATATTCAAAAATACATATAAAACAATGTAAATTTGTTTCAAAATATATATACGAATACTCATAAAATAACGTAGATTTCTATAGAAATATATATACAAAATACACATGAAATTATGTAAATACATATAAAAATATATATACAAAATACATATTAAGTAATGTAAATTCGTGTCAAAATAAATAAACAAAATATCATGAAAAGAATGTGTATTTGTATGAAAATAAATAATAGATAATAAATTTGTATGAAATATATATGCAAGATACACATTAAATAATGTAAATATGTATAAAAAAAATATATACAAAAAACAAATAGAATAATGTAAAATCGTATCAAAATAAATACACCGAATATTAATAAAATAATGTAAATTTGTATGAAAATAAAGATGCAAAATTCCCATCAAATAGCGCATTTCTTATAAAAATATATATACAAAAATACACATAAAATATTTAAATTTGTATTGAAATAAATATACAAAATGCACATACAATAAGGTAAACTTCTATTGAGAGATATGCAAAAATATATAAAAAATAATGTAAATTTGTTTCAAAATATATATACGAATACTCATAAAATAGCGTAGATTTTTATAAAAATATATATAGAAAATACACATAAAATTAAGTAAATACGTATAAAAAAATGTAAACAAAATACACATAAAATAATGTAAATTCGAATCAAAATAAATAAACAAAATACCAATAAAAGAATGTGTATTTGTATAAATATAAATGTACAAAATACAAATATAAAATAAACATAAAATAAGGTAAATTTGTAATGAAATATATGTACAAAATACACATAAAATAATGTAAATTTATATGAAAATATATATACAAATACACATAAAATACCATGAATTTGTATAAAATTATATATTCAAAATAAATGTTAAATGATGTAAATGCGTATAAAAATATATATACAAAGTACATATAAAATAATACAAATTTAATTATTCTATGTGTATTTTTGTATATGTATTTTCATAAAAAAATTATTTATATTATGAGTATTTTGCATCTTTATTTTCATACAAATTTACATTATTTTATTGATACTCTGTGTATTTATTTTGATACGATTTTACATTATTTTATGTATATTTTGTATATATATTTCATACAAATGAACGTTATTTTATGTGAATTTGTTTTCATTTCATACAAATTAACATTATTTTATGTGTATTTTGTACATGTATTTAAATGCAAATTTAACTAATTATATGTGTATTATGTAGATCTATTTTCATACAAATCGAAACTAATTTTGTGTATTTTAGTATATATTTTTATTCAAATTATCGTAATTTTATGTGTATTTTGTATATTTATTTTCCTACAAATATACGTTCTTTTATCGGAATTTTGGTTATTTATTTTGACTAGAATTTTCATTATTTTAGGTGTATTTGATATATATATATATATATTTTTATACTTATTTACATAATTTTATATGTATTTTGAATATATATTTTCATAGAAATTTTATGTGTATTCGTATATATATTTTGATACAAATTTACATTATTAATGTGTATTTCGCATATCTATTTCAATACAAATTTTCTTTATTTTATGTGCCTTTTGTATATTTATTTTGATACAAATTTAATTATTTTATGTGTATTTTTGTATATATATTTTTAAACAAATATGCGTTATTATATGGGTATTTTGCATCTTTATTTTCATACAAATTTACATAATTTTATTGATAGTCTGTTTATTTATTTTGATACGATTTTACGTTATTCTGTGTATTTTGTATATATATTTTTAGACATATTTACATTATTTAATGTATATTTTGTACATATATTTTATGGAATTTTACGTTATCTTATGTGTATTTGTTTATATATTTTCATACAAATTTACATTATTTTATGCGTATTTTGTATATGTATTTCAATAGAAATTTGCCTAATTTCATGTGTATTTTGCATATCTATTTTCAAACTAATTTAACTTAATTTTGTGTATTTTTGTATATATTTTTATACAAATTTAGTTATTTTATTTGTATTTTGTGTATATATTTTCCTACAAATATACATTCTTTTAGTGGAATATTGTTTATTTATTCTGATAGGAATTTACATTATTTTATGTGTATTTTTTTTATATATTTTTTATGTATTTACATTATTTTATGTGTATTTTGTATATATGTATTCATAAAAATTTTTGTTATTTTATTATGTGTATTCGTATATATTTTGAAAAAAATTACATTATTTTAAGTGTTTTTTGCATACCTATTTCAAGAAAAATCTACCTTATTGTATGTGTATTTTGTATATTTATTTTAATACAAATTCAATTATTTTATGTGTTTTTTTGTATATATTTTTTTTTAAATATGAGTTATTTTATGGGTATTTTTACATCTTTAATTTTATAAATTTTTACATTACGTACATATCTTTTATACGTATTTACATTATTTAATGTGTATTTTGTTTATATATTTTTATACAAATTTACGTTATTATATGTGTATTTGAATATATATTTTGATACAAATTTACATTATTTTATGTATTTTCTATATTTATTTCAATTCAAATTTAGCTTATTTTATGTGTCTTTTGTATATCTATTTTCATACAAGTTTAATTATTTTTGTTTATTTTTGTATATAGTTTTATACAATTTTACGTTATTTTATGTGTATTTTGTATATTTATATTTATACAAGTAAACATTCTTTTATTGGCATTTAGTTTATTTATTTTGATACGATTTTAAATTATTTTATGTGTATTTTGTATACATTTTCTTATACGTATTTACCTTATTTCATGTGTATTTTGTATATATATTTTTATAGAAATCTATGTTATTTTATGTGTATTCGTATATATATTTTGAAACAAATTTTACATTGTTTTATATGTATTTTGCATATCAATATAAATTTACCTTATTGTATGTGCATTTTGTATATTTATTTTAATACAAATTAAAAAAAATTATATGTATTTTGGTATATATATTTAAAAAAAAATGCGTTATTTTATGGATATTTTGCTCCTTTATTTTCATACAAATTTACATTATTTTATTAATATTCTGTGTATTTATTTTGTTACGATTTTACATTATTCTATTTGGGTTTTGTATATATTTTTTTATACATATTTACATTACTTAATGGGTATTTTGTATATATATTTTATACAAAAATATAAAAATATGCTTTATTTTATTGGTATTTTGCATCTTTATTTTCATACAAATTTACATTATTTTATTGATATTTTGTGTATTTATTTTGATACGATTTTGCATTATTTTCTATGTGTATTTTGTATATATATTTAATACAAATGTACGTTATTTTATGTGTATTTGTTTTCATTTCATACAAATTTTCATTATTTTATGTGTATTTTGTACATGTACAAATTTATACAAATTTAACTAATTATATGTGTATTTTGTATATCAATTTTCATAAAAATTTAAATTATTTTTGTTTTTTTTGTATATATTTTTATACAAATTTTCGTTATTTTATGTGTATTTTGTATATTTATTTTCCTACAAATATACGTTCTTTTATCGGAATTTTGTTTGTTTATTTTGATACGAATTTACATTATTTTAGGTGTATTTGGTATATATATTTTTATACAATTTACATCATTTTATATGTATTTTGTATGAATATTTTCATAGAAATTTACTCTATTTTATGTGTATTCGTATATATATTTTGATACAAATTTACATTATTGATGTGCATTTTGCATATGTATTTCAATACAAATTTACTTTATTGTATATGCATTTTGTATATTTATTTCAATACAAATTTAATTATTTCATGTGTATTTTTGTATATAAATTTTTATGCATATATGCGTTATTAAAAAAATAGGTATTTTGCATCTTTATTTTCATACAAATTTAAATTATTTTATTGATATTCTGTTTATTTATTTTATACGATTTAACATTATTCTATGTGTATTTTGTATATATATTTTTATACATATTTACATTATTTAATGTATATTTTGTATATATATTTTATCCAAATTTACGTTATTTTATTGTATTTGTTTATATATTTTCATACAAATTTACATTATTTTATGTGTATTTTGTATATGTATTTCAATACAAATTTGCCTAACTTTATGTGTATTTTGCATATCTATTTTCAAACAAATTTAAATTATTTATGTGTATTTTTGTATTTATTTTTATACAAATTTTAGTTATTTTATTTGTATTTTGTATATATATTTTCCTACAAATATACAATCTTTTATTATAATTTTGTTTATTTATTTTGATACGAGTTTACATTATTTTATGTGTATTTTGTATATATATTTTTCTACGTATTTACATTATTTTATGTGTATTTTGTTTATATATTTTAATAAAAATTTACATTATTTTATTGTGTGTATTCCTATTTATTTTGATACAAATTTTATACAAATTCATGTTATTTTATGTGTATTTGTATATATATTTTCATACAAATTTATATTATTTTACGTGTATTTTTACATATTTTTCATTACAAATCTACCTTATTTTATGATTATTTTGTATATTTATTTCATTCAATTTTAAAAAATTTTATGTGTATATTTGTATTTGTATTTACGTAATTTTATGTGTATTTTCTATAAATATTTTCATCCAAAATTACATTATTTTATTGTTATTTTCTTTATTTAACTCGATACGAATTTAGATTTTTTCATAGGTATTTTGTATACATATGTTTATACTCATTTACATTATGTAATGTGTGTTTTGTATATATTTTTCAATGCAAATTTATTTTATGTGCATTTTTGTACATATATTTTTAAAGAAATTTATTTATTTTATGTGTATTTTGTATATGTTTTCTCATAAAAATTTACATTATTTTATTGGTATTTTGTTTATTTATTTTGATACGAATTACATGATTATATGTGTATTTTGTATATACTTTTTTATACGTAATTACATTATTTTATGCGTTTTTTGTTTATATATTTTTATATAAAATTTACGTAATTATGTGTGTATTTGTAAAAATATTTTGAAACAAATTTACTTTATTTTATGTATTTTGTACATATATTTCAACTCAAATTAAGCTTATTTTGTGTGTATTTTGTATATCTATTTTCATACAAATTTAATTACTTTTGTGTATCTTTGTATATTGTTTTATATAAATTTACCTTATTTTATGTGCATTTTGTATATTTATATTTATACAAATACACATAAAATAAAGTAAATTTCCATAAAAATAAATATACAAAACACACATTAAATAATGTAAATGCGTATAAAAATATGTATACAAAATACCTATGAAATAATCTAAACTCGTATCGAGTTAAACTAACAAAATACCAATAAAATAATGTAGTTTTTGATGAAAATATATATAGAAAATTTACACATAAAATAACCTAAATACAAATACATATATACACATAAAATAATTTAAAATTGAAGGAAATAAATATTCAAAATAAACATAAAATAAGGTAAATTTGTAATGAAATATATGTAAAAATGCATATAAAATAATGTAGATTTGTATGAAAATATTTATACAAATACACATAAAATAACATGAATTTGTAAAAAATTTGTATCAAATTATACACGAATACACACAATAAAATAAAATAATTTTTTATGAAAATATATATACAAAATACACATAAAATAATGTAGATACGTAGAAAAATATATATACAAAATACACATAAAATAAAGTAAATTCGTACCAGAATAAATAGATAAAATTCCAATAAAAGAATGTATATTTGTAGGAAAATATATATAGAAAATACAAATAAAATAACTAAAATTTGTATAAAAATATATACAAAAACACACAAAAATTATTTAAATTTGTTTGAAAATAGATATGCAAAATACACATGAAATTAGGCAAATTTGTATTGACATACGTATACAAAATACACATAAAATAATGTAAGTTTGAATGAAAATATATAAACAAATATACTTAAAATAACGTAAAATTGTATAAAATATATATACAAAATACACATTAAATAATGTAAATATGTATAAAAAAATATATACAAAACACAAATAGAATAATGTAAAATCGTATCAAAATAAAAACACAGAATATTAATAAAATAATATAAATTTGCATGAAAATAAAGATGCAAAATACCCATAAAATAACGCATTTTATATACCAAAACACACATAAAATATTTGAATTTGTATTAAAACAAATATATGAAATACACATTCTTTTATTAGTATTTTGTTTATTTATTTCGATACGAGTTAACATTATTTTATGTGTATTTTGTACACATTTTTTTATACGTATTTACTTCATTTTATGTGTATTTTGAATATATATCTTTAAAGAAATTTGCGTTATTTAATGTGTATTCGTATATATATTTTGAAACAGATTTACATTGATTTATATGTATTTTGCATATCTATTTCAATACAAATTTACCTTATTGTGTGTGCATTTCATATATTTGTTTTAATACAAATTCAAATATTTTATGTGTGTTTTGGTATATAAAATGCGTTATTTTATGGGTATTTTGCATCTTTATTTTCATGGAAATTTATTTATTTATTTTATATATATTTTAATAAAAATTTACATTATTTTATTGTGTGTATTCGTATTTATTTTGATACAAATTTTATACAAATTCATGTTATTTTATATGTATTTGTATATATATTTTCAAACAAATTTATATTATTTTATGTGTATTTTTACATATTTTTCATTACAAATTTACCTTATTTTATGATTATTTTGTATATTTATTTCATTCAATTTTAAATTATTTTATGTGTATATTTGTATTTGTATTTACGTAATTTTATATATTTTTATACAAATTTTAGTTATTTTATTTGTATTTTGTATATATATTTTCCTACAAATATACATTCTTTTATTGGAATTTTGTATATTTATTTTTTTACGAATTTACATTATTTATGTGTATTTTGTATATATATTTTTCTACGTATTTAAATTATTTTATGTGTATTTTATATATACATTTTCATAAAAATTTACGTTATTTTATTGTGTGTATTCGTATATATTTTGATACAAATTTTATACAAATTCATGTTATTTTATGTGTGTTTGTATATATATTTTATGTGTATTTTTACATATATTTCATTACAAATCTACCTTATTTTATGTTTATTTTGTATATTTATTTTATTCAATTTTAAATTATTTAATGTGTATATTTGTATTTGTATTTAGGTTATTTTTGTGTGTTTTCTATATATATTTTCATTCAAAACTATATTATTTTATTGGTATTTTCTTAGTTTAACTCTATACGAGTTTAGATTATTTCATAGGTATTTTGTATACATATTTTTATACTCATTTACATTATCTAATGTGTGTTTTGTATATTTTTTTTTGCAAATTAATTTCATGTGCATTTTTGTACATATATTTTTATAGAAATTTGCGTTATTTTATGTGTATTTTGTATATGTTTTCTCATACAAATTTACATTATTTTATTGTTTTTTTGTTTATTTATTTTGATACGAATTACATGATTATTTGTGTATTTTTTACATATTTTTTTATAATATTTACATTACTTAATGTGTATTTTGTTTATATATTTTTATAAAAATTTACGTTATTATATGAGTATTTGTTAAAAATATTTCGATACAAATTTACTTTATTTTATGTATTTTGTATATATATTTCAACTCAAATTTAGCTTATTTGTGTGTATTTTGTTTATCTGTTTTCAAACAAATTTAATTACTTCTGTGTATTTTTGTATATAGTTTTATATAAATTTACGTTATTTTATGTGCATTTTGTATATTTATATTTATAAAAATACACACTCTTTTATTGGTATTTTGTTTACATTATTCTATGTGTATTTTGTATACATTTTTTATACGTATTTACTTAATTTTATGTGTATTTTGTATATATATTTTTATGGAAATCTACGTTATTTTATATGTATTCGTATATATATTTTGAGACAAATTTACATTGTTTTATATGTTTTTTGCATATCTATTTCAATACAAATTTACCTTATTGTATGTGCATTTTGTATATTTATTGTAATACAAATTTAAATATTTTATGTGTATTTTGGTATATATATTTTTATAAAAAATGCGTTATTTAATGGGTATTTTGCATCTTTATTTTCATACAAATTTACATTGTTTTATTAATATTCTGTGTATTTATTTTGATACGATTTTACATTATTCTATTTGTGTTTTGTATATATTTTTTTATACATATTTACATTATTTAATGTGTATTTTGTATATTTTAAAACATATTTACGTTATTTTATGCGCATCTGTTAAAATATTTTGATACAAATTTACATTATTTTATGTATTTTTTATATATATTTCAATACAAATTTAGTTTATTTTATGTATATTTTGTATATCTATTTTCATTCGTATCAAAATAAATAAACAAAATAGCAATGAAATAATGTAAATTTGTATGAGAAAACATATACAAATACACATAAAATAACGCAAATTTCTAAAAAAATATATGTACATAAATGCACATAAAATAAATTAAATTTCAATAAAAATATATATACAAATCTATTTTCACACAAATTTAATTACTTTTGTGTATTTTTGCATATAGTTTTATATAAATTTACGTTATTTTATTTGTATTTTGTATATTTATATTTATACAATACACATTCTTTTATTAGTATTTTGTTTATTTATTTTGATGCGAGTTTACATTATTTTATGTGTATTTTGTATACCTTTTTTTATACGTATTTACTTCATTTTATGTGTATTTTGTATATTTATTTTCATAGAAATCTACGTTATTTTATGTGTATTCGTATATATATTTTGAAAAAAAATTACATGGTTTCATATGTATTTTGCATATCTATTTCAATACAAATTTACCTTATTGTATGTGCATTTTGTATATTTATTTTAATACAAATTCAAATATTTTATGTGTGTCTTGGTATATATATTTTAATAAAAAATGCGTTATTTTATGGGTATTTTGCATCTTAATTTTCATACAAATTTACATTATTTTATTAATATTCTCTGTATTTATTTTGATACGATTTTATATTATTCTATTTGTGTTTTGTATATATTTTTTTATACATATTTACATTATTTAATGTGTATTTTTTATATATATTTTATACAAATTTACGTTATTTTAAGTGTATTTGTTTATATATTTTCATTCAAATTTACATTATTTTATGTGTATTTATTAAATGTATTTCAATATATTTATTTTCATACAAATTAAAAAAAAAATTTTTTATATTTTTGTATATAGTTTTATACAAATTTAGGTGATTTTATGTGTATATTGTATATCTATTTTCATACAAATACACATTCTTTTATTGATATTTTGTTTATTTATTTTGACGCAAATTTACATTATTTAATGTGTATTTTATATATATATTTTTATACGTGTTTACATCATTTGATGTGTATTTTGTATATATATTTCTATAGAAATCTACGTTGATTTATGAGTATTCGTATATAGATTTTGAAATAAATTTACACTGTTTTATGTGTATTTTGCATATTTTTTCAATGCAAATTTATCTTATTGTATATGCATTTTGTATATTAATTTTAATACAAATTTAATTATGCTATGTGTATTTTTGTATATGTATTTTTATAAAAATATGCTCTATTTTATGGGTATTTTGCATTTTTATTTTCATACAAATTTACATTATTTTATTTATATTCTGTTTATTTTTTTTAAACAATTTTACATTATTTTATGTGTATTTTGTATATCTATTTTTATACGTATTTACTTAATTTTATGTGTATTTTGTATATATATTTTTATAGAAATCTACGTTATTTTATGTGTATTCTTATATATATTTTGAAACGAGTTTACATTGTTTTATATGTATTTTTGCATATCTCTTTCAATACAAGTTTACCTTATTGTATGTGCATTTTGTATATTTATTTCAATACAAATTTAAATATTTTATGTGTATTTTGTTATATATATTTTTATAAGAAATGCGCTATATGATGGGAATTTTGCATCTTTATTTTCATACAAATTTACATTATTTTATTAATATTCGGTGTATTTATTTTGATAAGATTTCACATTATTCTATTTGTTTTTTGTATATATTTTTTTATACATATTTACACTACTTAATGTGTATCTTGCATATATATTTCATACAAATTTATTATCTATTAATTATTTTTATACAAATACACATTCTTTTCATGATATTTTGTTTATTTATTTTGACACGAATTTACCGAGATATGTATTTTGTATATATATTTTTATACGTATTTACATAATTTCATGTGTATTTTGTATATATATTTCTATAGAAATCTACGTTAAATAATGTCAATTCGTATCAAAATGAATGAGCAGAATATCAATAAAATAATGTAAATTTGTATGAAAATAAAGATGCAAAATACCCCAAAAATAAAGCATATGTTTATAAAAATACAGATACAAAAATACACATCGAATAATTAAATTTGTATTAAAATTAATATACAAAATGCGTATATAATAAGGTAAATTTGTATTGAAAAAATATGCAACATACACGTTTACTCATACAAATTTATATTATTTTATTGGTATTTTGTTTATTTATTTTGATACGAATTACATGATTATATGTGTATTTTGTACATATTTTTTTATACGTATTTACATTATTTAATATGTATTTTGTTTATATATTTTCATACTAATTTACGTTATAATATGTGTATTTGTATAAATATTTTGATACAAATTTACTTTATTTCTTGTATTTTGTATATATATTTCAATTCAAATTTAGCTTATTTTGTGTGTATTTTGTATATATTTTCATAGAAATTTAATTACTTCTGTGTATTTTTGTATAAAGTTTTATATAAATTTACGTTATATTACGTGTATTTTGTATATATATATTTATACAAATACACATTCTTTTATTGGTATTTTGTTTATTTATTTTGATACGAATTTACATTATTTTATGTGTATTTTGTTTATATTTTTTTTATACGTATTTACTTCATTTTATGTGTATTTTGTTTATATATTTTTATAGAAATCTACGTTATTTTATATGTATTCGTAAATATATTTTGAAACAAATTTACATTGTTTTATATGTATTTAGCATATCTATTTCAATACAAATTTACCTTATTGTATGTGTTTTTTGTATATTTATTTTAATACAAATATAATTTTTTGATGTGTATTTTGGTATATATATTTTTATAAATAAAAAAAATGCGTTATTTTATGGGTATTTTGCTTCTTTATTTTCATACAAGTTTACATTATTTTATTAATATTCTGTGTATTTATTTTGATACGATTTTACATTATTCTATTTGTGTTTTGTACATATTTTTTTATACAAATTTAAGTTATTTTAAGTGTATTTGTTTATGTATTTTCATTCAAATTTACATTATTTTATGTGTATTTTGTGTATGTATTTCAACACAAATTTACCTAATTTTATGTGTATTTTGTATATTTATTTTCATACAAATTTAAAATATTTTTGTGTATTTTTGTATATAGTTTGATACAAATTTAGGTTAATTTATGTGTATTTTGTATATCTACTTTCATACAAATACACATTCTTTTATTGATATTTTGTTTATTTATTTTGACGCGAATTTACATTATTTAATGTGTATTTTGTATATATACTTTTATACGTATTTACATCATTTCATGTGTATTTTGTATATTTTAAACAAATTTATATTATTTAATGTGTATTTTCTATATATATATTTATACAAATACACATTCTTTTATTGGTATTTTGTTTATTTATTTTGATACTAATTTACATTATTTTATGTGTATTTTGTATACATTTTTTATACGTATTTACTTAATTTTATGTGTATTTTGTATATATATTTTTATAGAAATCTACCTTATTTCATGTGTATTCGTATATATATTTTGAAACAAATTCACATTGTTTATATGTATTTTGCATATCTATTTTTGTGTATTCTGTATTTATTTTTGTTATACATAGAATAATGTAAAATCGTATCAAAATAAGTACACAGAATATTAATAAAATAATTTAAATTTGTATGAAAATAAAGATGCAAAATACCCATAAGATAAAGCATTTTTTTTAATACATATACAAAAATACACATAGAATAATTAAATTTGTATTAAAATTAATATACAAAATGCACACATACAATAAGGTAAATTTGTATTGAAAAAAAACACAAAATACAAATAAAACTGTGTAAATTTGTGTCAAAATATATATACGAATACACATAAAATAACGTAGATTTCTATAGAAATATATATACAAAATACACAGGAAATTATGTAAATACGTATAAAAATATATATACAAAATACATATTAAGTAATGTAAATTCGTGTCAAAATAAATAAACAAAATATTATGAAAAGAATGTATTTGTATGAAAATAAATAATAGATAATAAATTTGTAAGGAAATATATATAAGATACACATTAAATAATGTAAATATGTATAAAAATATATATTAGAGCCGCACGCCACCCTCCTGACGCTGGATTCCCTGATCCACTATGTTCAACTGAGGGGCAGCGCCGGCTCCATGCGTGGTGGTGCTGGCGGCAGTTGGGGCAGAGGGCGGTCACGCTCTCGCCGGCCTTGTATTTTGCAAGGCAGGCCTCCGTCATGTGCTGCCCCGAGCACATGCCGCACACTGCCTGGCGATTGCAGCGGGAGCGATGGTGGCCGTATTGCTGGCAGCGATAGCAACGGAGGGGCTCG